>NC_058380.1:81744166-83050833 GCF_018350175.1 Felis catus | reverse complement strand
CGCCTTCTCAATCCTCAGTTCTCAAGATACAAACTATTATTACCTTCGTTTGGTAGATAAGTAATCAGGCTCCAGGAGGAGATGTTAAAGTGCCTAAATCACACTGCTGGTAAGTCTGTTACCACTCTGTTACCTTCCAAAGCCACACCCCCACCTGCCTGGCCCCAAACTGCCCTCACCCCGCCTCCCCCAGCTGGCCCAGCAGCAGTTAGAACTCCTGGGAGAGAGCCCCACCCTGCCAATGCCTGGCTCCTGAGACCTCCAGCAAATCACTTCATCTCGCTACTTCTTAAGCTTCTCATCTGTAACATGGGCAGGAAAACATTAAGGGAAGGTAGATGAGTGGCTGGAAAGATAATGTTTTGCAAACTGCCGCATAATCATGAACAGTTGTGCTTTAGGGACTATTAAGGATCAGTGCAAGAGACCTGGATATCTGCGAAGAGGCAGAAAAGTGGTCTAGTACGCCTCCACTCCCAGCAACATACAGGCCCTACATGATCCTCCCACTCAGGAGCGGGCACTGCCGGGTTGGCTTCGTGGAGAAAGAGCTACATCCATGGACCAGACAGGCCTGGATTTGGGTCCAGCTCTGCTACTTACTAGCAAAGTATGACTTGGGGCAAGTGGAAAGCATTTGGGCCTCAATGTTCTCATCTGTGCAGTGGGGAGGAGGTTATCATGATGCCCACCAGTGAGAACTCAATGAGCAAATGTATTTCACGGGCCTTTCAAAGTGCCTGACACACAGTAGTGCACTCAAACATTCATTGATTGGTAGACCCACCATGACTGTCCGTGCTCTTCTCTCTCAGCTAGTTCCATGTCCCTGGCTTTTCTGAGTCCCCATGGTAGAGGGGACACACAGGTGTGAGCAGGCCTGGCTCGGGATTGTAGGGGAGGAAGGCTCAGGGCAAGCATTCACCCAGGTCCCTCTGGTGAACCTTCCCTTAAACAAAGAACAGTTAGTTCTTCCTCTGGTCTCCAACAGAACGCCCCTCCCAACTGATCACACTACGGAGAAACCGAATGTGGGTTTGTCTCTACAGCTAATAGGTGAGTTTCTTCTGGGCCAGGACTGTGGTTCATTCATCTCTGTGTCTCCAAGGCCAATAGATATTGGCACCCCAAGGTGCTAATAGATATTTGGCCAGATGAAAGAATGAGAGACAACGATACTGGAAATCCGATTTGTTCCTAAATCAGGTAACCAAGCCTCTTGCCTCAGAGGCCAGCAGAGTGTGGCTCCTTATGCGGATTCAGACTCAACGGTGGACACTTAGTCTCTATCATTTAGTCAGGATAACAGGGAGAGGTATATGTCCTAATGGTGCCCATTATATAGGTGAGAAAGCTATGGCTCAGAGAGGGTAACTAATTTGTTTCAAATGCACAGCCAGCGAGTGAGTAGAGGGACAGAACTGAACCGAGGCCCTCCTGAACCGAGCTCTCTGCTTGACTCCCAAGTGCCTGCTCCTGTCCTGGCCTGATTCACCAAATGGCCCCCACCAACATGCCATAAGGGGCTCTAGAGAGGGGAAGGGACAAAGTATCCTAATAACCAGAGAAGAGGCTGATGACCAGATTCGCCCAGGGCTGAGGAATGGCGGTGTGTGTGTGGGGGGGGGGGGGTTGCCAAGAAGGGTCCCCAGACTTAACCCAAGAAGGTCAAGTCCAAGGGAAATGGACAAAGGGGGAATCTGAGACCCAGTCAGGCGCAGCAACGTCCTCACCCCTTCCCAAGCCCAGGCCAGAGGGACCCCTCAGACAAAAGGGACGCAAGGAGGGGAGCGTCCCACAAGGAGCGGAGCCCCGGGGTAGGGGGCGGGCCCAGAGAGGCGCATCGGCGCCCCATTGGCCAGCACTCAACTCCCTCAGGTACGTCATTGAGCCCTCCAGAGACCGGCTCCCCTCGCGTTGCGCAGGGGTGCAGGCCCGACTACGGGAATCAACCAACCAGCGCCCCAGTCACAGTCCATCCCGCCGCCGCCATCACACCCAAAACGCTTCCCCCTCCCCATGACATACTCGCAGGAGATCTTAGGGTGACTGCGCAACCCTTGGTTTCCATTATCGTCATTCTCACTACCCCCCCCCCGCCCCCCCCCCGCAGTGTTGCAGTCCCCCAGCCCTAAGTCCCCAACCACCTGGGGCTGGAGGGGGAGATCAGACTGGCCTGGACTTGAATCTCAGTACCTCCCCTCCAGTTGTGAGACTCTGGTCAGATCTTCCTCTCTCGATTTCCTCCCCCCCCCCCAAATGTAAATTGCTCTCCCCACAGCCACAGGTTCTAAAGAATAAACTGGTTACATTGTGCTATAAAGAAAGATGCTGTCCCACCTTATCGCTGTACAGATGGGGAAACTGAAGTCCAGTGACCAGAAGAATCGTTCCTACTACTTAATACCAGTTGACTTCTTAACCTAGCTCATGTTATTCTTAGCTACCATCCACTGAGCAGATACGTGTCAGCTACCGTGGTGGACACCTCCTCATCTCAATGGCTCCTCAAATAAGCCTGCAGCAAGATAATTTCTTGCGTCCGTTTCACATATGAGGGAACTGAGGCCCAGAGGGGTTAAATGATTTGCCCAGGACTGTGAAACGAGTAACAGGGAGAGCTAAAGATTTGAGAAGTGCTACTCCAAATCCCTGCCATGAATCTGGGTCAAACAGGAGCCTGGGACTCCCCAAACTGGGCTTCTTAACGTCTCTGAGGTAGGAACAGGACCTTCAAAGTCTAGGGAAAGCTCTGGATCCTCTATCCGGAAAGCGCCCTCACATACAAGTGCAATTCTGCGCAGTTTCAGAGGTGCCCATCTGCCTCCAGCTCCCTGCAGGCAGATGAGCCTCCCGGGCCCACCCAGGGGATCAGCCCACACCCCCCCCCCAACCTTGCTTCTGGGAGAGTCTAAGAAACAACAAAGAGACAGAAGAAAAATCTAGAGAAAGAAAGAGAAACTGGAGACGGCAAGTCAGGAAAAGAAGCAGAAGGAGGAAGGAGCTAACAGCAATTAGCTCGGATGCATCCTGGGATGCGCTGGGTGTATCTGAAATGCTTGAACCTTCTACTACGTGAACATATTTGAGTGTCACTCTAGTAATAAAGAGCAACTGAGAAGTGTTTACAAGAAAGAAAGAGGCTGAGTGTAGAGACAAAGAGGAAGAGGGACACACACACACAAAATAGAAAGATTAGACAAAAATTGGAAGAGAAGAGGAAAAGTTAGACAGAAAAAAAATCCCTGAAATACAGCTAGAGTCTGAGGAGGTCGAGAAAGCGTAGAGAGTGACAAAGAGAAGGGCACACATAGAATGGAAGGTCCTTCCAAAGCCCATGGCAGCTACGGGGTTCGGCAGCAGGCCCTGCAGGCCCCGGGTGCCCCCGCCCTCATCCCCTGTCCCGGCCCAGCTGACCTGGAGGACCCGTTTGGTGAGGCCCGTCTTTTGCGCAAGCTGCTTCAAGTCCTTGGCGTCGGGGTTGTGGTTAATGGCAAAGTAAGACTTCATGGTCCGAAGCTGGTGGTGCTTGAAGGAGGTGCGCATGCGCTTTGTCTTCTGGCTGCTCGGGTAGGGCTGGTCGCGGTCCAGGTGCTCCGCGTCGTTCTCGTTGCAGCTCAGCGCTGGGGAGGGGACGCAGAGGCGGCGGGTGAACCTCCTGACCTGCCCCCTACACCGCCCCACCTGCCACCAAATGTTTCTAGCCTCAGGACCACACAGCGGGAACTGCACCGCGCTGAGGTGAAAATATTATCCTCATCTTCTAGATCTATAGGAGAATCTGAGGCTCCCCGAGAGCCACCTGCCCGAGTCACTCAGCTAGGAAATGGCGGGATTCAAACCCAGCTCTAAGAGAATCCAAAAACCATTCTGTGCCATCGTATCAGAATAATAACAACCAACAGCTACAACTTGTTGATGGCTATTCGACTCCAGATGGATGATGTGCGTAAAGGCTTTATATATTTTCACCGAATCCTTAAAACAACTCTAAGAGCCTAGCATTATTTCCTCCTTTTTACAAACGTTGAAACTGAGGATTAGAAACGGGAGTCACTTGACTTGAATACAGAGCAGCGTTCAGGACTCCTGGGCCCACACTCTTCCTGTTTCCCCCTGCACTCTCTAAGGAGGGAGGCTGTCTCCCCCCCCACACAGTGTCGGCACCCGGCACCTGAAAGTGGATGACTGACTGACATCTCTCCACTCACTTTGATTTCACCCTCATCGGTTCCCCAAACCAGAAGCTCTGGATGACACTGGGCCGCCGGCACTGGGCTAAGGTCGGAAATTGTGTCTTGCAGTTTAATCCTCATCCTCACCACTGCCCTGGGAAGTACTTGTTTTCCGTTACACAAATGGGCTGAAGGGGCCAGAGAGGTTAAGCGATCTCTAGAAATCTCACTGAGTGGTAGGATTCTAACCCGAAAGAGAAGGAAGTTGGAGGAAGAAATTGACATGTATCTGACACCGAGGGTATGCTTTTGGCTTTACATACATCATAGGGTCCTCACTACTGCTCCAAGAGGTGGCTACTGCTTTTCATCCCATTTTTGAGATGAGGAAACTCCTGCGAAGGGAAATGAAGCCATGTGTACACAGCCACACCACTGGTAAGCGCTGAGCCTAGATTCAGTATTGCAGTCCTTGCCCGTTTCCTTCCACCACGCCACAAAGGCAGGCAAAGATGACGCACGACTCTTTGGGGAGCCGGTCCCCATCCAGAAGGGGCCCAGCTGGGGCCTGGCTGCCAATGCCTGGAAGGCAATGGGGGTGAGGGACAGGGGTGGAAACCTAAAGCCTCAGAAAGTTGCTTGGTAACCTGGTGCCTGATGGGGACATCAAGAACTCCAAGATTCCTTCATCACATCCCCAGCCATCCTACATGTAAAGTCTTAGTTTGGGGAAAACCTCAGAGGAGACCAATTCAGTCCCCTTAAAGCGGACAACTGGGAATATGTCTTGTGCCCCATCACATGCCCGTAACAGAGCTGCTAGATTTAGCAAATAAAAATGCAGGACATCCAGTGAAATCTGAATTTCGGATAAACAACGAACAGTTTTTTAGTACGGCTTTAATTTTGCATGGGACATACCTATACTGAAAAATTAATTTGCTGTTTACCTAAAATCCAAATATTGCATTGGATACAATTACACTAAAAAATTACTCATGTATTTAAAATTCAAATACTGCACTGGATACTCACACTAAAAAATGTATTTGTTGTTTACCTGAAATTCAAGTGTAATTGGATGTCCTGCATTTTATCTGGCAAAACCACTTCAGAAGTACTCCCGATCTCCTGGTGACCTACTCCACCCACTGCTCAGGTGGGGAACAGTCCCTTGCAGAAAGAATTTGCAAGATGCTGGTCTTGTCACAAATCTTGAAGCTGTCAGCAAGTGGCTACACTTCCTAAGCGTCCCTTCCCACATGCACCCAGGCACCCAAGTCCCCCACCAGGGCTGTATTCCCACTGAGAGCGCCCAGGGTGAAGAACGGGGGTCCAGCAATTTAAAAGGGATCAGAAAATGACTCCAAACAGAATCCATGGAAACTGCCCTGCCCCCACTGCGGGGAGCGACCCTCTCCTTGCCCCCAGTCCCCAGCTCCACGGGGGGGGGGGGGGTGGTGGGGGTGGTGGGGGGGTGGGGGGGGTGGGGCAGGCCTCCCCACGGGGGATCTCTGGGCCCATCCCTCTGCCCAGTCCCCGCCTGGGCCTTGCTGCTCTTAATGAGCTCCGTGGGGACCCCGGCGCCCCATTCACCCAAGGGACGTGCCCTGAGTGCGGCCTAGATGGGAGGAGGTGGTTTGGGGGAGGGAGACAGAAAGGGCACAGAAAGGAGAGAAAGACACAGAGGTAGAAAGACAGACAGAAGGGAGAGAGAGTAAAGGAGAGGGGGGAGGGAGGGGAGGTGGACAGGGCTAGGAAGAAAGAGAGGAGAGATGGAGGAAAAGGAAACAGTGGAGATGGGGAGAACCGGAGTGAGACAGCTACAAAGACAGAAAAAAAATCAGGAAAGACACAGAGAGAGCCTGAGGGGACAGCGGGGCCTGGAAAAAAAGGAGGACTGTGTGGTGGAGGGCCCAGGTTAAGGAACAGAATCCCGGATCTCAAGGAAACCAGGTCCCTTCGGGGAAGCGTATTCCAGAGCCGTTACTGGCCGGGGAGTGGCGAAAAGGGGAGAGAGGGGAAAAGAGGGGAGGGCAGAAAAGGAGCTGGCCCAAGATTGGGAGGCCGAGGTGGCCCGGGCAGGGGGGCTGCGCTGGGGGAGTGAAAGCAGCCGGGAAGCAGCCGTTGAGTCCAGATTTGTCCGGTACCCCAGGCGCCCTCACTCCCGCCTCCCTCCCCACGCCCCGGCCGGGACGAGATTCCCCAAGATCGGATCCGGGGAGGAGCGAGGGGCTGAGGGGAGGGGGAGGAACAGGCTTTCTCTCTCCTTTTTTTTTTTTTTTCCTCTCAATTAGGCCGATTCAATGGAGCTAAAGAGCTCGTAAAATCATGAATAATTTACTCGTGATCTGTTATTAACCCATCGGGTTTCGAGCTCTTGTCGCTGGGACTGAACCTGTAATCAAATCTGACTTCGCCTCATTTTACTAAAGACGAGATTGTAGGTTCAATTGTCTAAATAATGGATTGGAATCAAATCAGTAATTACGCCGCCAGGCACACACACAAAAAGCTGGGGCTGGGGGAGGCCCGGGCGTCCGGCCGGTCCGCGCGGGACTCCCGCGGCCGTGGCTTACAAACCCCGGCGCAAAGTGCGCGGCCCGGGCCTCGTCCGCGCCCCGGCCCGCTGGCAACCCCGCTCAGGGGTTTCCTTCTGCCTCTGGGACCGGGGCTGCGCTCTCGGACCCGAGGGGCAGCCGGAGCAGGGCTGCCGCGGCCACCGCCCCGGAAGGACTTTCCGACCCTGCGGCCCCGCCGCTTTGGCTGCCCTTCCCCAGGCGGCGGGCTGGGCGCACCGACGGCCGTCCCTCCCCAGTCTGCCCGAGCTCGCCGCCCTGGAATAAGGTGCCGCCGCTCCGCCACCGGACCGGCCCACAGAGCGAAGGGCTTTGCAAGGGGTCGGTGTAGCTGGGCTCCCGGGTGTGGGACACTCACACCAGCAAGGTCGTGTCCTCAACGGTCAGAAACACGCACACACGCTCTTGCCCATACACACGACCCGCAGTGCACCCTCCACCCTCCACGGTGCCCTTTCCAGCCGCCCCACGGCCCACACTGCGGCCATTTCTCTCCTGCCCGGTGCGGGGAGAGGAGGAGAACGGCAGCCAGACCCGGGGAGGCCTGGCTGGGCCCGGCGCGGCCAGGGAGGCGCCCCCTTTTCCCAACCCGGCCCCGGGAGCCCCGAATACGCGAGCGGCGCGGCCACCGCCGCCGGCGCGCCGTGTGCGGTTTCTTCCGCCTGAGTCAAGGCCAGAGAAGCGCGCCGGGAGAGAGAAAAAGACCGGAACAGAGAAACCCAGACAAAAACACACAGAGGGAGAGAGACAGAGAGAAAGGGGGATCGAGAGAGTTGAAAGGTAAAAAAGAGAGAAGGGTCAAAGAAAAACAAAAAACAAAAACCGAGGAGATGGCATGGGTGGGGAATGCCTTGTAGCGGTGCCAGATCCCTTGAAACTCAGCCTCCAGCCACATCTTCTCGCTCGGTGCCGCCGGACCTCGCCAGCGAAGGCGGCAGAGCAGCAAGAAGCACAAATAAATTTCTGAAACTCTTCTGCCTTTCAATTCCAAACCCAGTTGCAAACCTGCCTACCTAGAAAAACATGATCCCACTCCCCACGCGCTCTGCGGCCGAGTCAGCCTGCTGCTTCCTACTGGGGGCCGACCCCATTTGATAAATAGACGTGGCTTTGTTTGGGGGGGGGGGACCCGGCCTGGACCCGATTTAGTTTATTTTCAGGGTGCTGAGAGATGAAGGATGGAAGTTTTTGAGAGCCGGCATCTCCGGCAGAACCTTCGACAAATCTTTAATCTGCCGCCACAGACCTGTCTGCGGCCACTTCACCATTTACCAGACTGGGGGCTGCATTTTCCTCCCAACTCCACACACTGAGACACATACACCCATCCATCTTCCAACAAGCAACTTCGTTGGATCGAACAGGGGACAACCCCCACCCCACCCTGCCCCTGGCTGAATTTTCCTCCCCAGCCAGCTCAGATTTTTAAAGATCAAAATAACCCTGACTTCTTCCCCACGCTGCCCTCTCCCCCCAATCCTGGGTTTTTGTTTTGTTTTGTTTCCACTTGCGCATTAGACTAAGGGGAAAAGGAGGAAGAAAACAAAATCCCGGAATCCGATTCTGTCGCAAACGAAAGAAAGAAAATAATTGCAAATAAACTCTATCTAGTTCAGAAGCCCGGGGAGTCATAAACCTTTCCCGGCCTTGCAGACGTCGGGCAGATGTTGACGGTTCAATTTGCCGGGCCCCAGAACCTCCACAGCTGTCCAGAGCGGGGAGGGGTGCGGGAGGGGGCAGAGCCTCTCCTGGAAAGGCTTGGGGTTCTGAGATGCCGGAAATGTGAAATGAGCCCTCCACCCGACTCCGTGAGAGGCCAGGCCTACTCCGGTCTTCTCGTCCCCGGGCGCCGGCCTCCAAGGGTCGCCGCTCTCATCCCAGCACCCCGCTGGCGCCCAGAACTCCGAGGAAGGAGCCCGGGGAAAATCGAGACCTGGCGGAGCGAGAGGATCCGCGGGGCACAGTGGCCCGCTCTTGTTCATAAGGGTCCTGGGCCCAAGTTTCCGGAGCCTGCTGCCCTCAGTACATTTCACCTGACAGGCCCAACGCCAGGCCCCGCAAGTTACCCCAGGCCACCACCAGTCCTTCCTCTTGGGACCGTCGCTGCCCTGCCTCCTCATCCATCGCCACAGCTCCCTGTCCTCAGCCCCGCCAACCCAGAGCCTGTTTGGTGCCGACTCCTCCTTGCTTTCTCTATCCTCACGCTTTCTGACCAACGAAGTGGGGGAGAGGCCCAAACCAAAAAACTGCCTCTAAAAATTCTCTTAGCGATGAGGCCCTGCACCGGGGTCAGCAAGACTCTAATGCACCTTCTCCTTCCACCCCAGCCAAGTGCGCGGAGGCTGGAGCCGAGGAGCCTAAACGTCCCTTCTGCTAGGTCCTGTGGCACCTAGGGTCTGGGGAATCTAAGGACTAGAGTACCCAGAGTGATATATACATATGCGTATCACACTGAGATTCACCCCGGCTTCAGGCGGTGGTCAGCCACGCACTTTCCCCCAACCCGACGGGGGCGCTCGGTGCGCCTCGAACTCACCAGCGTTGTAGGCCGCCAGATCCGCCCCGGGGCCGGGGCTCTTGCGCTTCCTCGGCCGCCCCTTCTGCACCGTGCCCACGCCATTGTAGTAGGGAAGACCCAGCGGATTGGCCCCGGCTGCGCCTAGCCCGGCGCTCTTGGCCGCTGCCGCTGCGGCTGCCGCTGCCGCCACGTCGGCGTGGTTGAAGTGCGCGGGGTACTCGCCCTGCAGCAGCGCTTCGAAGTGCAAGCGGCAGTAGACCAGGCTGTCCTTCATGCCGAAGTGGTCACCCGTGGTCAGCATCTTGTTACACGTGGTGCATGTGAAGCAGTTGAGGTGATAAACCAAGTCCCGAGCGCGCATCACCATCTCCGAGGCCGAGATGCCCAGGTGGCAGCGGGCGCAGCGCTGCACAGAGAACCGCCTGTAGGGACCATGGAGGGAGGGACTGTGGGGACACACGGTTGGGTACCCCCCATATCCCTCCTCCAGGTGCCGCTGCTGCCACGGGGGGAGATCTACTCCTTAAAATGGGAACCCGTCTTAAGTTGGAGGATGGGGAAAGAGGGAACTAGATTTTGGCCCAGGTCTTGTCCTACCCTAAAATACAGTTTCCCTTAAGCATATGTATGTCCACAATGCTTCGACCTTACCCAGAGTCTGGGCAAGCCCCAGGAAAGCCTTTGCTTGGGAACGCAGGGAGAGGGGGGCTACCCACTTACCCTTTCTCAACCTTTACCCCTGCCCTCCATACCGGTACCTGACAATCCTACAGACTTTTGTAATTTGGCAGGGGGGAGGGGGGAACAGAGACAGGGAAAAAGAGAGAGGGGAAGGGAGAAAGAGAGAGAGAGAGAGAGAGAGAGAGAGAGAGAGAGAGAAGGAATATAAACAGACCCTAACCCTAAACCAGAGGGGAGAAACAAGAAACTTGTAGCCTGTTAGTGACTCTGGCTCTTTAACCCTACAGGCAGCTTTCACCCCCATCTCCACGAAAGACCCGGAAACGCACCCAACTGATCCCCCAGCTCTCCCTCCAACTTTGTTGCACACCAGCCCAGGCTGCCTGGGCTTGGTGTGGGGGGGAGGTGGTGCTGCCTGTTTCTGTTCCCTCTGCTTGACCCAAGAAACTTCAAAGGGAGAGGGGTGCAAAGACCCCCCCCCAACCCAAGCTTATTTATGGTCTAAGCTCAGAAGAGAGCCCTTTACTCTGGGTCCCTATAGTTCTCAGACCTTTCCAGGAGTTCCCTCAAATTCCTGTTTGAAAAGGTTGTCACCCATTTGTACTGGCTTGGAGAAGGGGGGACCCAGGTGGGGAACCCTCCCTTGGGACTGGAGGCCAAGAAGACCGGGTCAGATTGTGTCTGAGATTAGGGGGTCCTGGGGGGCAGAGGGTCCTGAGTCGGGGGTACCTGTAGTAGTCTTCCTTGCAGTAGATGCTCCCATCCTTGCTGAAACAGGTGAGCTCTGACTCCAGGTTGAGCTTGCACTCGCAGCACTTGAGGCAGCGCATGTGCCACTGCTTGTCCACCGCCAGCAGGTAGTAGCGGTCTGAGATCTTGCCCCCACAGCCAGCGCACAGCGCGGCTCGGTCACTGCTGATGGACGGCATGGTCTGCGGAGGGAGGGAGGCGGGAGACCGCAGCGCCTGCGTCAGCCTGCGACTTCACCACCGCTTGGAAACGGGCACCCTCAGCTCCCCCCCGGTTGCTCGGTCTAGCCCTAAACCCGGAGAGGGCCGCCGGGGTGTGCGGTGGCTTCCTCGTCCCCAAAAGGCCCATAGTGAGGAGGCTCAGAACCCAGGCCCGCCCACACAGCCCAAGCCGGCCACAGGCCCAGGCCTGGCTGCTGGCCTGGACGGATCTCCCTCCTTAGTTCTCCCCCTTCCTGCCCCCTCTGCCCTTTTCCCAGAAAGGCTTGGGCTGTGTTTGAGGGCTGGGGCAGCAAGCAGTGGCTACTCCAGTCAAGCCCTCCAAAAGCTCTCTCAAAACTGTTTCTTAAAGGAGCCACTCTGCTGGGCCCCAGGAAAAGGGGTAAGATGACCATTAAAAGTCCCCCTCTCTCTACACAGACTCCTCTCCGCTCGGGAGACACACAGAGTTCCTGGCCCCGAGCCCCAGTGATCTCTGGATCCGTATGCCAAAGGTTTAGGCCAGGACAGGTCACAGCCACGTCTGCCCCTCCACTACCTTGGCCACACTGGCTGGGGCCCTCTTGGGTTCTGGGAGATGGTGAGTGGAGTGCAGAGGCACCCTCAAAGTCTCCGAGTGCAGGACAGAATGAGAGTTTAATCCAGGAAGAAGAACTCAGAAGCCGGAGGCACTGAGGCTGCTGCCCTTGCTTTCCAAGTGGAGAGGCTTCCCTCCTTCTCCCCACCTCCTCGGCCTGGCCTCTAAAGGTCATTCTGGGCCCAACTTGGATAGCGACTGCTTGCCTGGCCCTCTGGGAGGTCTGAGGTGAGGAACTGGCTATTTGGAGCTGGGCTGGCAAAGCCAGGTGTGGAGATCCAAATGGACTCCCCTTCCACAAGAGCCAGGCCAGGGCCTGAAGTCCCAGCCCTGGCCTGGCCTGGCCAGGTCGGCCGGCCAGGAGGCCAGGGGCGTGATCAACGAAAAGCACTGGCCCAGAAGACTCGGACCCCTGAAATTGTGTTGGGGAGGGAACTCCGATTGCCAGGAGGCGGGACGCGAGCGGCCCACGCCGGCTGGAGCCCCAGTGCTGCCGTTCGGTTCGCCTTTCCCAGCGCCGCAGGCGGCGCCGCCAGCAGCTACAGCCGAGTGGTGGAGGGGAACGCGGAGCTGGCGACCAGAGGGGCCCGGTGTAGTGAGAAGAGGGCCATCCCGGGACGCGGGTAGGACTTCGCTCCCACTTCGGGAGAAATGCTCTCTTGCACCCTCGGGGTCTGAAATTTCGGTTTAAACCTTGTTTCCCTCCTCCGCCCCAGCAGCCGGGTTTCCCCCGAGCCGGGAGCTACGGGCCTTGCATCCTGTCCGCGGATCCCCAGCGCCCAGTCCCGTGCGGCACGAAGGACGCTCCCCAAAGTGCCCCCAAACTTCGGAGAGCAGAAGCGCGGACCGACCCGGCCCCGTCCCAGCTTTCAGCCCCGACCCCGCAGCCGTGCGCCTACCGTCTCCGTGTCGCCGCGGTCGATGGCGGAGCTGATGGCGGGAGCCTCGCTCTTGGCCCTGCGGTCCATCTCGTCGATGACCCCGTGCACCTCGGGGCCCGACAGACTGTGGAACAGCATCGCGGCGGGACCGGCGGGGCCGGGGGCGCGGCTCCTCCGCGGGAGGGCTTGCCCCCCGCCTCAGCTGCCTGGCGCTCCCGGCGCTAACGGGCCCGGTGCATCGCCACCGCGGCCCCGGCCCCGCCCGAGCTCGGCTGCGCCCCCAGGCCGGGCTCCGGGCCCCGGGCGCCCGCGGGCCAGGACGCCTCCCGCCGAGGCGCAGGGGCAGCTACATCGCGGGGCGCCTGGGCGGCGGCGCCAAAGCCAGGGTCACAAGGGCAAGGGGCGGGGGGGGGGCGGGAAGGGGGAAGCCGAGGGCAGAGGTCGGCGCCCGCCGCGGGCGCTTTCACGCCGCGGGCATCGCCCGCCCGGCTTCAGCGCCCCGGGCGCAAAGCAGGAGCGCAAACTCTGCCCGAGGCGGCGACGGCTGCGGTCGGGGCTCACTCGGGAACGGCTAGGTGCCCGCGGCGGCCCAGCTGCCTGGACCTCTCCCCTCCCTGGGGTGTGCCCCCAGCCCTAGGCGACCCGCTTAGGCGCTGGGTCGGCGACTGTAGTACGGGTTTCTCCGAAGCCAGCGAGCCGAGCCGAGACACCGAGAGAATTGAAGAGGAGGAGGAAGAGGAGGAGGAGGAGGTGGTGGTGGTGATGGTGGTGGTGGTGGTGGTGGTGGTGGTGGTGGTGGTGGTGGTGGAGGAGGAGGAGGAGGAGGAGAAAAAGGAGGAGGAGCAGAGTGGGAGGTGGAGCCGCCGACCGCGGGCCCAGCCGCGCGCAATACTCTCCAAGAGCGCGCCGAGCCCAGCCCCGGCTCTGCAGTCCGCGCCAGCCAAGCGTCCGCGCCTTTTCTACAGCCGCGCCTTACATCACGTCCTGCCGCCGCGCCATTGGCCGCCCAGCACCCCGAGCCCTGGCAGCGCGTGCTCCGGGAAGGCGGGAGACCCGAGAGGGAGGGGAGAAGCAGGAGGAGGAGAGGAGCGACGAGATGGTGGGAGCTGGTGGGCAAGGCTGGAGGGAGGGGGCGGGAGGAAGGGAGGGAGGAGGGAGAGCGCGGGGTTTGGAGTTTTTAAGCTACGAACAGTTTCCTGCGATTCTTTGGGACGGAAAATTAAACCCTCTCTCCCCGCCGTCTCCATCCTAAGAAGGCGCAGCCAGAGGATGCTTGAGGAGCTCTCACTCGGGTCTCCCCTCGGCCCAGAGCCGCCGCCTCGGGCACCGGCTGGGGAGGCTTGGGAAGGCAAGCCTGGGGCAGAGCTGCGGGAGCCTTCGGCTGCTTCCCGCGGAGCTCAGCCTTCGGCCCAGGCTCCGCGCTGCGGGTTGCGGGCGGCCGCGCAGGCCTCCTGAGGACCGGGCTGCGCCAGAGCGGCAAGAGCCAGCGGGAGCTGTTAAGACTCCGGGGAGAGGAGGGCCAGCCGGAATAGCCTCGCTCCAAGCAAGCTAGGGCCCACTTTATGGGAGCGTGTAGCTCATTCCTGCACTTCGCTGTCCCTCTGCAGCCTGGAAGAGTGGACGGGCGCATGGCTTTAGGGACTAGGAAAGGAATAGGTTCGAATCCCAGTTCTGCCATTTACGTGCAATGTAACCTTAGGCAAGTGACTTAACTTCCTTTAGCCTGTTTCTGATCTTTCCACCGAGGGCCAAGACAGCACCCTCCACACAGATGTAATGAAGAAAAAAAGATCATGGATTTAAAGTACCTAGAATACAGTAGGCACTCACCAAACTTTCATCACTCCCTCTTTTCTTTTTCCATCTCCCCCTATTAAAAACTTTCCTACTGCAACATACATTCAGCGTTCCTGAGGTTCCTAAAGACCACAGGCCCATCCTCTGCTGGCTGGTTGCATCATGCCACAGACCCAGCTGTTGACAGACGTCCACCCTGCCGCCTGACTGCACCACTTCTCCAAGATCAACAACCCGGCCTGTGGGTAAATCTCAACTGCCACCCCAGCCCCCAGACTTCAGGCCCAACCTAGTCTCTTGGGGACTCAAGGATGACACCTAGGTGTGTGGTGAAGCTGAGATTTAGGAGATAAAAAGTGACTGTGGGGAAAAACTCAGTGAGCAAGTCAGTGACAGACTCCCATTTTCTGGGTCTGCTTTGGAGGCGGGTCAGTCTGATCTCTGCGGTTCATCTTACAGGGCAGAGCTTGGGGGGGGGCACAAAGTCCTACCTTCTACCTACCGGGCGTAACTTTCAAACATAAATATATGTGTGCTTGTACTGCCCAAGCACATGCACTAGTGTTCGTGTGTGCAAACACACATGTTCATCTCTGTTGGCATAAAATACGACCGGCAGCGATGCAGAGCTAGGGTCTACACAGACACAGCAAGTGTAAGTGTCCAGTGCCAGGCGGGAGGATGCACTTGTAAACGGGTAAATTGCATGTTATACATGCAATTGCATGTTCAGACAATACTACCTAAATCACTGCGTGCGCTTCTCCGAGGCCACGTTTTGCGTATTTGAAAAAACTCCTTAAGTTACAAGTACGTGCGTACACGCTGCACATGCACAGATGCCCCAATGCGACGGAAGGACCATCAACCCAAAGACGCGCGCGTGCGCGAGTGTTCACACAGACGTGTGCCTTGGCGCCTGCACACGGCCCGCGCCCAGGCACGCGGACGCCTACACGTATACACAGGCATGTTTTACCGACGCATCTGGGGCACTTTCTTTCAAAGAAAGTAAGGAATGAAAACCTAATCTGGGAGTCACCGGGGTTCATCTGGAGGTCGCCCAAAGGGTAGAAAAAATTGTAACAACGCTGGAGAGGGTGTCCTTGGTGCAGCTCCGCGCCCAGGCTAGATGGATACAATACGCTTTCGAGAATTCTAGGGGCTGCTTTAGGAGGAGGGGGGCGGGTGGGGGAGGAGGAGCACTCGGCAACTCTTGCCGCGGGCTTCTCAAGAAACAGGGAAACGCACCCTGCGGCTCTTCACTCCCCCCCACCCTCACAAATGTAAGTACACGGTTTTATCGCCTGTCCGACCTGCAGCCCACGCCCATCCCTGACCGACCCCAAATTCCCTGGCAGTCAAGATTCCCGCCGGTGCGCCCGCTTAAGCATCCCTAGGTGTCAGGCTGGGACGCGCCCGGGTCCGCTAGAGACTCAAAAGCATCTCCCGCCGCGGGGCGGGATCTGGGTGCCCTAGCCCTGGGCTCAGAGGCGGGTAACTTTGCTAATCTCCCCCAGCGGCGGGGCGGGGGTGGGGGGTGGGGGGGACGTCGCACAACCGCTGAGCCCTGTCCGTGAAGACTAAACAAGGAAAGGAACAGGCTGTAAACACACATCCTGACACGTGAGTGACATTTACACGGTGCGAGAAGCCGCAGCCGAGGGGAAGGCAGGGGGTAGGGGGAGCAGGTAAAAGTAATATTCCGAGGCGTCGGAAACGGCGGCCCCTCGACGCCCCTCCCCCAGATAGGGAAAAAGAATCCCGAAATCCCCAGAACCTGCCTTTTGTGGGAGGTGACAGGTGAACGGGATTCAGGTCTGGCTACTCACGCCGCTGCCTACCTCCCCACCATCTGCTTCCTCGCAGACAAGCAGACCCGGCGCATAATGAGGTAGCAGCCTCCAGCCGGCCACCGTGACTAACTCAGAACAAAAGCGCTCCCTCCACGCCTCTTCCAACAAAGGGGCCACCAGCCCCGGCGCTCCCCGAAGGCTGCGGGGCTCCCGGCTGCCGGCTGCGGAGCTGCCGCGCGCAAACTTCCCGGGGCTCCCGGGGCTGCCGGCGCCACGGAGCCTGGGCCGCGGAGGGAGGAAGCACATGCGGCCCAGAGAAAGTGAGGCCGGGCGGGGCGGGGGACGAGGGGGTGGGATCCGGGGAGCCGCGGAAGGAGGGTGATTGATCAGTGCGCTGTTCCCGGCGCTCGGTCCCGTTATTAGAGGCGGCCAAAGCAGGGCCACGCAATAACCTCCGAATCGCCAACTAATTGACGCTGCAGGCAACTACTTCATTGTGCGCGCTGGTTTTATGTCTTCATAGCCGGTGATTGACAAGGTGTAATTAGTCATCTCACTCGGTGATAAACATGGGCACCCTCCTCCCGCGGCATCAGGCCGTGTGTACCAGCAGAGGAAGCGATAGTTGACGCTGATATACCATTAAATCAAAATGAAGACGTTCAGAAGTGTGTGTTTGCTGTGACGCTCTGATGGTTTATTTCTCAAATACGGCACCAACAGATTTACTTGATTTGCAAGTTAACTACAACATTAACTGGTTTTATTTATTTTGCCTCTTCCTTCCTCTTCCTAGGCAGGGATGTTGCTCTTGGAGAATGTGAAGACAGTTTGCTTCTTGACAAGCGAGCGAGCGGGCGCCCAGATTTTTGCAGCCTCTCCGAGAGTCTCCCCCGAGGGAAAGGCAGGCAGAGAAATCGCCGGATTTGGGAGTCACTAGGGAAGGATTCCGCGCGGAGGGAGCCGCCCTCCTTGGCCCCAGACCGGCTGCCTAGGGCCCCCCCTTTGGGCACTGCCAGTGGATGACCTGAAACTCTGAGGATGGTCTTGGGGATTGGGGTCGGGGAAGCCTCTCGGATAATAACTGCAAATAGAAAAAGAGGCAAAAACAATTTCTTCTCTGCCTCGAAGCAGAAAGGACTGTTCTTAAAGCCGCTGGTTGCAGTCACAAGGCCAGTTGCCTGCCTCCGTTGCCTGAGTAAAGTGTAATGTCGCCGGTTTTTCCAGTAGCACCATTCAACAAATTATATTCCTTGCTCCCGGGAGTGGGTCCTGCTTAGGGGAGTGTGTGTGTGTGTGTGTGTGTGTGTGTGTGTGTGTGTGTCCCTCTACAGTGAGGCTGCTACTAGAAGTGCTGGTTACTCCTTCCAGAAACCTGAAGGTTTAAATTTTAAAAGAAGAGGGAGCATTGCTCCCTGGGATTGCTATAGTCTGTCTTGACCCTAATTCTGGTTAGAGAATGGCAGGGACTGAACAAAGCCACCAACATCTGAAAGTCCACTTCGAAGGTATCACACTAGCCCCCAGGATCCGCCCCCCCCCCCCCCGCCGCCCTCCAGTGGGGTAGGCTTCCTGCACTTTCCCCTTTCTAACCTCTGTCTCCTGTTTATACAGCAGAGGGATTAATGGTGGTTCTTTGCCACTGCGCAGGAATGTGGGGTTGTGGACATCTTCAAGAAAAGATGGGGTGAGGCCAAGTCACAGGGATGGCAGAAAAGCCCCGTATCTTCAACAAGGATGCCCCCCTCCCTTCCCAGGCCTGTGGGCCTCCTTCAGCAAAGAGGGGGAGTGTTTTATATTGACGTGAGCGGCTGTCAGTCAGCAGCAAATCAGCTCAGGCATGGCTACCTCTTTATGAAATCAGCTCATTGCCTTGGTCACACCTTAGAGAAAATCCGGTGGTCGCCGCTATCGATAATCAAAACTGGTGGGGCCTTAGTGGTTTCCAAGAAGAACCTCATGTCTGTGGACAGATAAATGCCCATCTCAGGCAGAGAAAGCCCAATTCTTCCTTCCCTTCTCCCTGCAGCGATCTGAACAATTCCGAAACCGCCTCCCTGGGCGTCAGCTGAGCAGGTTGGGGGAACTAACCAGGGCCCTCTCTCTAGGGCCCTGTTAAATGCACAGAACTTAAAATGAAACACGAAGTGTGAATTTCAGGTTTGAACATGATGCATCAGGATGCGTGGAGGCTGGCAGCCCCTTTCCTCCCTCCTGCATTTCGGTAGCAGGTATTAATATTGTATTAAATGTTATGAGGAAGTAAGGGCTGCGGAGAGGAATATGCTCAGATGCAATTTTGTCAAGGTTTTTATCTGTGATTATGATTCCAGATGTAGAAACTCCCGGAGGAGGGAAATGAGGGGCTGCTGGCGTGTGACATGTGTTTTAAGGTGTTTGGCAGTGTTTCTCAAAGTGGTGACAAAATGTTCAATTTTATTACAGCGAATCGGTAAAAAAAAATATGAATACTAGGTCAGAGACGGTTCACCCCAGCAAACGGATTTACCCTTATTGATTTGGGTGGGGAAAGTTTGTATCTGGGTCCTGCTTAAATCACATTGTCAACAATGTAAATCTGTCATATCAGATTATTCTTAAAGAACACTTGTAACAAAATACACAATAGCTGATTGTATCTCCCCCACCTACTAATTTCCATGCAAAGATGTAGATTGCCCTGGGCTGGGGCACACATATACACACACACACACACACACAGTAAATATTGCAACAAGATGGTCAATTTTTTTTTTTCAGCCGGTATAACTACAGCCATTCCTTGAGGGTAATTTCTTTTTAATCTAACCCAGAATACGACCCAGTCCTAGAGGGGCCATTTTGCTAATCTCACTGCCTTTTAGGTTGAAACACAAATAAACGGCAATAAATTTCTTCACACAGGGAACCACGTTTTGCTGAAAGGAAAATCAGGAAGACTTTGTGTGAAAAAAAGGGGGATGGGGGAGGAAGAAGCTGAACTCTCGACTAGCGGGGAACTCTTGTATCTACATGCATGCCCTGGAGACTGGGAGTATTTCCCACCACAGTCTTTTTTAATTTAGAGGCATCTCTGCCATCCCTCTCTGACAGCAGGATACCCCTAAACTCTTTCTAAGCGAAGGTTTCCCCATAAACATTTTATGAGCTTTACATACACTAATCGACACGGGTGCCCAGCCAGCACTGACCATACCAGGGAATGGGTTTGGTAAACATTTCCAGAGAACAAAAAGAGGGGTTTTTGGCTAAAGATGCTGGACCTGGCTCCTCCTTGGGTCCCCAGTCATAGGATGAGAGTCTCTACACACTCGCTGTAGGCATTGTTGTATAGACCACCCTGTGTCTAGCAGACCCAGTACGTTTCTCAGCCCAGTTCACGAAGAAACCCACACATAGCGCCAGCGTCTACTTAATTTAGGCTAAAGAATGTTGATTTTGGCTTCCCAGCCACTGGCACTATTTTACCATCACAAAACATTCTAGTCTCCTAGAAGAAATTGCACCTTCCTTCGAGGTAAGAAGGTTCCTCTTCTGTGAGGTGATGCAGGATGTACGTTTCTGAGGGGAGCAGTAAGGTTGCAGGAAGGGAAAATGCTCACTGTGGCCACCATCTCTCACCCTGAACTTCCGGCAGAACCTTTCCCCTACCCCAGCCCAACTTCCCACTGGACCCATTAGCAAATCTCTACTGCTATTTGGGAAGCTGGCATTGTCTCTCTAGGCGAGGAACAGTCATTTCCCACATGTTTCAGCTGAAGCCCAGCCCCTCATGCCTCCCCCCCCCATTTTTATTCTTCCATTAATTAAAACAACTAATGTCCCATCGATTATCTTTGCGTGAATGAAAATCATTATGGGCCCTTGCAGGTATACCAGAAATTCTGTTTGCTTAAGTATTCACACTTTGATTTCCAATAGACTCATTTTCTCAGGCATAAAGAAATTCAAACAAAACAAAACAAAACAAAAACAAAAACAAAAACAAAATCTCCTGACACTTTGCAATAAAGCAGGAAGACTAGTAGTAATGAGCTTGTGCTGATCTCTTACTAGAAGTGTTCAGATGGCCCCCGTTTTAGAGCTGAATTATACTACCTGGTAAAGGGTTCTAGACAGTTAAAGCAAACATTGATAGGTCATCAGACACAGGTTTTGAATTTGTGCTGGTGTTGAGTCAGATGAGCTGATCCAAATTCACTTTTACATTACTGTGCTAGTCCTCGAAAGTAAAAAAAAAAAAAAAAGGCAGGGGACAATCAGCTCTATTTGGAATTTCTCAGCTACTTGGCCATTTCAGCTTGTATCTCCATTTCTGGGGGCTGCCATAATTAGAGCAATCTATTTTGCATTTACTTCTCTTTGCAAGCACTACATTATTCACTCTTTCCTGTGCTTATTAAACAGTGCCACCTGCACCAAATTCAACAAAGCTCTTCCATCAGTCAACCCAGCTAAGGATCCCGGACCATATATTATCATTAATTGAGGCTCAATTGAATAGTTGACGATAGAGGCATGAGTAAAAGCAACACATTTTCTAGGACCTGTTTATAAAAATATTTTAAGCAAAAAGCAAAAAACAGAAAAACCCCACACATTTATTCTCCAAATTGTTATCTTTTATAAACTCATTTCATTCTCTCTGTACAGTAATTCAAGTAGCAATTAGCAAGTCTTTTAATTAATGAACTATTCCCTGTAAGTCACCAAGGTGCCTCCAGTACAAATGTCCTCCTTCACAAGGTACTAGCAAATGCAGTCAATATTTTGTCACCCAAAGCCTTCGAAGCTGACCGCCTCGATTGTCCTAAAGCTATAAAAAGGATCTGAAGACTCAGAGACAAGGCTGGGAAGCAGAAGACAATTTTCAGTAAACCAACCATGGATAGTCTGAATCCAGAGAAGGAGTGGCAGAAGGAAGGGGACCATCAGAGAGGAGAGGCAGAAAATGAATGTAGGTAGGTATCAGTGGTTAAAGAAAGACACAGAAAGTTTTGTGCAGAGCTGGGACCACCTTGGCTCCAGCTATGTTATAACAAACTCTCCATCTAAATGCTGATGATTTACACATTTTTAAGAGCCTCAAACCTCACTATGCCTTGTTCTTTAAAAAGCGTCCTGCTTTGTTCAAAATACTGCTTATCTTTGGCATTGTCAACAGCTCTGCATCTGGGAGAGATTAATTAAGTGATAGGTCAGACACAATGAGGTGAAAGGGCATGTCCACCCAATCAGGACTGATTCATCCATTTCTTGGTGGATCAACTTTTTTGAGGGATGCCAATTTCAGTTCTATTTCCAGGGAGGATTTATCAATAGGAATGCCTGAGCTCCCCCAGTGAGCGGCTCTTAGCTGGAAAAGATTTTTCTGCAGATAGAGAAATCTAAAATCTACACCCTGTCTTTTTAAGATGTGAAACCAAAACCTAACTATAAATTGTATGCTTAAGTTTCACTGATCTGGGTGAAGGCTGATTTTCTTGAACATGATCCTTCTATAAAATAGCTAATTGGATGATTGCAAATAAGATTGCCAAGCAACTCAATCAAAAAAATGAAAAGTTTGCTCTCTCTCCTCCCCCTTCCCAACTATTTCTTATTACCCCTTCCTTCCAAAGTCCACTTTTTACTTCTAGAAGGCAAAAGGAGAGAAAGAGATGTGAAAGAGAGTAGGAGAGGAGGCGAGAGGGGAAAAGAATGAAAGAGAAAGGTTTTCTAGATGTCGACTGATTTTTTTTAGACCAATTAGAGGTTATCTTTAAATCTCTATCCCTCCACCCCTTCCACACCTTTCTAAATAGATCTTTAGATTAGCGAGAAATTAGTTAATTGGAAAGGACTTGTGGCCAGTTCACCCTGTTCCTAACCAAAAAGGTCTTAAGGACCTTAGACTCCACTCCCAGAAATGACACCTTCTCCATCTCTTTAATAGCACATCAGTCTGGAGCAAAATTGTGGCTACCAGTGTGTGTGTGTGTGTGTGTGTGTGTGTGTGTGTGTGTGTGTGAGAGAGAGAGAGAGAGAGAGAGAGAGAGAGAGAGAGAGAGAGAGAGAAACCGAGACAGAGAGAAGGAAGTATACTCCCAGTCTGTGAATAAGCCTCAAATAAAGTGACTGTTTTGGGTAGACTCCCCCCCAAAACACTTGGAATATCGTTACCCTATTTGTGAACACCGTTTCAAATGAAGTTCACATTTTCCAAAGCACTTGGTGGGGGGGGGGCAGTTAAACAATGGTTTGTGTTTTTTGTAACTGACCAGCTATTTCTACTTCTCCAAAGAAATGCAGAATGCCAGTTTTTGTAACTATCCAATTCTTTAAATCATCTGGGATCCATCTATATTTATAAAACCGAGCAGAAATACTTAACAGCCTGATCAATAGCCATTGACCGTCAGTGAACCCCACACCCTAACATGCACAGCTTGATCATGTATATTTGATCATCAAAAAATTCAAAGCATCTTGCAGCACTGTATCAAGCTTCCCATAAAATAGCCTGCCTTTTTCTGTGGTCTTGAAAAGAGTGTGAGCTTCTCTCTCTTCTGCATTCATCTATCTATCTATCCATCTATTTATTCACACACACACTCACACACACACACACACACACACACACACACATACACACGCCCCTCCCTTCTGGAGAATTTATTGCTCATATATTTGATGAAGAACAAGGTAATTAACTGCGAGGCTGTACATCTGGGTGGCACTTCATATCCATTGCAATAATAAAACACTTTTTTCCCATTTTAGCAGAAGAAAGCCTAGTCCTGCCCACAGATTCAGAGGACCCCAGAGTCTCCGTCTGCAAAGCCTCCTTGTTATAAATCCTGCCTCCCTCTTAAGTGATGGCACGCACAATTGCACCAAGGGGCACTAAGTTTATCTGTGCAAAAGCATCATTGGGGAAGCTTGTCCCTTCTCAGACCTTCAGCATCAGCTTGTGAGGGTTTGAAATAGACGTGGCTGGCTCCTCTGTCCTCAGTCTGCTTGCCAGCAAACAGGGACAAGAGTCCAAAGGGTCTGTCTTGCAAAGGGCCACAAGTAGAAGAGGTGTATTTTGGGATCTCAAGGGCTGATGTCCCGAGCATGTGCCAGTAACCTCCAGTACTCCCAAAAAGGACCTAGCCCTGCAGACTCTTCTGATATTCAGGGGTCAGAAGGCTGGTTCTAAGTTTCTCCATAAGGTATGCCCGATCCGTCCAAGCTGCTCCAAGGGTCCAGCCCAGGAATACCAGCTGGCAAGCCTGCTCCAAGGCTACAGCACAGTCATCTAACCCCAGCTCCAGAGATCACCCTCACCCCCCTCTCCCAGCCAGTGAAACATATTACCTGCAGAACCTCCCATTTCGGGAGTCCCCTGCTCTGTATTCCGAACCGTGCCCGGGACAAATTTCTTGGGGCCCTTCCTTCTAAAAGCAGCAGCATCTGGGCTGAGGCTCCCTCCTTTATATGGGGGGGGGAGACTTCATATGATAATACGTGTAATATGATATGGAATGACAGAATGCATGACAGTTGCCCATAATACGGAGAAGTCAGTCAAAGGACAGAGGGGACATTTGGATAATTACCATCCATTGGCTAGTCAATCACGCGAACAGAGAGAAACTGCACAAAACCCACAATGGAGTTGGGAAACAAAAGAGACCCGAGCCAGACTCAGGATTAACCGGTCTAAAGCGATCTAAATGCTTTTGTATCTGAAGAACTGAGGCTCCCCGGTTACCCCCCCTTCCCAATCCCAGGGAACTAATTGCGGGGATCAGAGTTAAAGCTCTCTCTCTCCTTTCCCCATTCTCTTTGTAGACTGCTCACCACGCAGAAAAAAAAAAATGATTTCTCTCTCTGTGTTCATTAAACTATTTTAAAGTTAAAGGGATGGGGGAGGGAGGCTCGATGTGGCCCCTCAGCCCAGAGGCTGGGATTCTTCAGCCTTCGAAGGGGCTGGGACAGTCTCCTTGCCCTCAATTCTTTGTTTCGGGGTAAAGTCTTCCCTCCCTGCCCCTGGAAACAAATGCCCTGTTCACTGGGGAAGTTGCCCTTTGCCTGGAGGCTAACATGGATGGCTGGTACCCCGCTTTGGGTGATGAGTCCCCATAACTGGCCCCTGCACCAGAAAAACACAAGGTCCAACCCCTGGCCGAAACCTCAAATTGAGTCTGCACACTCAGAATTAAGTGGGCTAAAAAGGTGACAGAGAAGGGGATCTAGGCTTCAAAATGGGAGAGTGAGACAGAAGACGGTTGTAAATTGTTAAGGAGAGAGAACTTCCTTATAAACTGGGGAGTGAGAAAGAGGAAGAAAATCCTAAACCGGAGCAGGGAGAGAATACGCTTAATTGGGGAAAGAAACGAGAAGAGTCTCTTTCTGCCGGAGAAAGAGCGAGGCAAAGAGTTGAATCCTCAAAAGAGACACAGGAAAATGGTCCCATAAATTTTCAGAGACACGGAGATGAAGGCGAGAGAGGATGAGGATTCCTTGAAAGATAAACGACAAGAACAGAGATCTCTGTCCCCGAGAGCAAGACCCCCCACCCCCACCCCCACCCCCTCGCCCCCGATCCCAGGACGGAAGGACGGGTAACTACCTCACCCATTTCCCACCAGGTCCTCCCTGTGCAATTCTAACTCGCCCAAAGCCCTCCCGGCCCGGCGGGGCTCTCGCACCCCGGCTCGGTGGCAGAGGTAGCTCCGGGTCAGAGTCCGCGGGTGCCCTCTGGGCCCCTGCGCGCGCCGCCCCCACCCCCACCCCCGCGCAGCCCCCAGACTCCTGGGGCGAGCCTCGGCGCCTCCTTACCTTTCCGAGTCCTCCGCAGCGGGTGTGGCCGGCTCTGCGGGCGGCCCCGGGCCGGGGCCGGGGGGCAGGGGGCGGGAGCGCCGGGCTGGGGGGGAGCGGCAGGGTGAGAGCTGGGGGGGCTGGCACGGTGCCCAGGGGGGGCGACGGGGCAGTTGGCAGCCCCGGGGCGTGGGGACGAGCCCGGCCCAGCCGGAGGAGGTGCGAGATGGGGGAGGCCGAGGAGGGGCGCCGGGGCCCGGGCCGGGGGGCGGGGGGCTCCAGCCTGCGGGACCGGCCCGGGAGCCGGCCGAGGCGCCGGGGAGGGAGGCCCGGCGCCCGGGCGGCCGAGGACCGGGCGCGCGGATCAGAGGGGCTGTTTTGTCGCCTCGGCTGACAAATCAATCAGGGCCCGCCGAGCCGGGGGATTGGCACCGTGTCTGCGGCGCTCTCGGCTCCCCGGCCGGCCCCGCGCCGCCAGCTGCCGGCCGCCTCGAGTGGGCGCGGGCCGCGCGTCTCCGGCTGGGTTGCGGTCATTGGGCTGCGGGCGCGTGCGGCCGGGGGCGGGGGCGGGGGCGGCGGCGCGGCGCCGGGAGGGGGCGGGAGGAGGCGGCCCCGCGGCGCACCCTCCCCGGCCTCCCCCGCCCCGCCCGCCGCCGTCCCGCGCCCGCTCCGCGCGCTCTTGGGCCCCCAAGCCCCCGGTCGCTGTCACTAGCTCTGGCTGTTGGATCTGGCCGTCCCTGCCGTCCTCCCTCTGTCTCTCTTCATCTCCCGGTCTCTGTCGCGTCTCTCTGTCTGCCCTCCTCTGCCGGTCTCTCACTGTGTCCCCAGCGCTCCTGCTCACTGCGCCTCTCTTTTTCTCTTTGGATGGTGGTGCTGACTGTCTTACCCCTCTCCCCTCGGTCGTTCCCACCATCTTCTCCCTCTCTTCCTTCTTGCTACCTCCCCTCACTCTCCACCCTTCTCTCCCTTTGCTAGGAGGACTCGCTGTCCCTCCCTCTATCCCTTCTTGGAACGGCAGCCCGGGAATGCAGCTCAAGTCATTTCTCCGCTGAGACCTCGGACAAGTCACTTCCTCCCAGCTGCAGTGTCCTTTTCTCTAAAAGGCGTTAAGCGGCTCTTGGTGGTGAGGCTGGGAGGGGCACTGGGTGGGGGGCACGCAGGAGGTGCTCAGTGACTCTGGTTTCCCCTCTCGGAGTTCATACTTACCCGGAGGCAGCAGTCACTGTGGTAGCCGCCTGGAACCAGGGCTCCTGGGGTGCCACGTGTGCCCCGCAAAACCCTTGTCACCAGCCTTGAGGGCCAGGACGAGTACCAGAAAGCCAGCTGAGCAGAGAGAGTCAAGGGCTTTTTAGGGTCCCCAAAGTCCCTCCTGGGAAGCCTCTGTGCCACCTCTCTCCACCTCCCCAGAGCTGGAACCGACATTTCAGCCTCTGTCACCTGCTGGTTCTCCCTCACTGACACCAAGCAGAGGGGCAGTACTCTCCTGTCCTTAGACCCAAGCAGGAGAAAACCTATTTCTCCTGACTTTACACCCGCATACGTGTGCGCATACGTGTGCGCACGGGCGCGCGCTCACACACACACACACACACACACACACACACACACACACACACACCATGAGTGACTTTAAGTTTCAAAGATGTTTCCTGGATGGAGTGTGATTTCAGAGTCAGACAGATTCGGGGTCAAGACCACTTACCTAGTGCATGGCCTTGGGCTAGTCCTACCACTCTAAGCTTCAGTGTCCTCATCTGTAAATGGGAACAATAACTACCTCCTTTCTAGGATTATTTTAGGATTATCCGTAGTATGCATAAAGTGCCCTGCCTATAGAAGGTTATTCATTCTGTTCAGCTTTTATTCAACAAATACTTATTAAGTATTTTTGCTTGGCACTGAGGACACAGCAATTCGCAAAGCAGGCGTGGTCTCTGCCTTCGTGCAATTTGCAGTCTAGCTAGGGAGACAGACTGTGAACAGCAATTCCATAATTATTTCACGACAGTTGTACAAGAGCCATGGGGGAATACAGAGTGCAGTGAGACCTAACATCAGGGAAACTGCCCTGGGTGGGGGCTCAGGAAGGGTTTTCTCAAGGTGCCATAGAAGCTGAGACCTGAAGACAGGTGTGGGGCGAGGGTTGCAGTTGGCAGGAAGTGGAAAGGAGCTGCTAAAGGGAGACCGTTCTTGGCAGAGTGACCAGCATGTGACAGGGCTGGGAGGCAGGAGGGAGCCTGGCGGGTGGTAGGAAGGCCAGTGTAGCTGGACCAGAAGGAAGGAGGGGCATGAGGCTAAAAAGGGTGGGGATGAGGCTGGAAAGGTGGGCAGAGCCAGGCATGGAGGGGGCGGGGCTTGTAGATTCTGAGGAGGAGCCTGTACCAAGGTACAGGGGAACCTCAGGAGTCCTGATTTCTCCTGTTCTGAAGTGGAAGGAAGACTGAAGCCAGACCCACTTCGCATATACGTCCTTTGCCTTTGGTCCTTCTTGGGGATGTCATCTCTTGTCCCCTCCTCTGCTCTGTCCCAGCACTGTCCACTCCACAGTGTCATCGCCTGCTTTGGCACCTATGTCCCTGCCCCCTGAGGGCACACACCCAGGCTTGGTTCCTCTCTGGGCCCTTACAGTCAGTCCCACAGGAGGTGCCCACAGCCGGCATTTGATATTTGAACAATCAGTAGCTACCAAGTGCCTGATGTGTGCCGGGCTCTATGCTGGGCATTGCCCCTGCCATCACAAAGTGCTCGTTTTGTGGGGACGACACTTCGGAACAGACAGGACTAGGACGGCCATCAGGAAGGAGTCCCACAGGAACTTGGGATGTGGGATTGGAAGCTCTTTGATGGCAGGCCCGTCCCAGGTTTACTCGCCTGGTGTGGTCTTAAGGGTGTGGCACAAGGTGGGCACTCGGTGACATGTGTTGAGAGGATGAGAAAGAAAACTAAGGTTTAAATGATCCTATAGTTAAACTAAGGGTGAAGGACAAGTAGGAGTTCAGTGAGCCAAGCGAGGGTAAGGAGACTTGCCCGTGGAGATCTGGTTAGTAGCAATACACAGATGGGAGGAGACCCAAGAGTCTGTATACAGGGAGGGAGATAACGCTTAAACTGAGCTTCTCCAGGCCAGGCGGGTACTGGGCACTTTCGTGCAGTTGCCTTAGCTGACCTCCACAGTGCCCCTGCCTCATCAGCACTATTGACCTCGATTTTCTGAGTAAGCGCTGGGGCCCAGAGACGTGAAGTCACTGGGGTCAGGTTGCACAGCTAGTAAGAAACTGCGTATGCACTTGAACCCAGGTCCGCCCGCTCTCCTTCACTAAAGAAGAAAGCAAAAGAGGAGGGAAAAGGCAGAGGAAAGAGACAACGGAGAACAAAAGAAGAGCTGTGGCAAAGGAGTGAGCTCCACGAGTAATTTTTCCGCTTAAAAACAATTCCCATTTCCCAGCCCTGCAGAGGCTGGCGCAGCGGATCTGAGGCGAGGCCGGCCCTCTGACTCGCAGGAGCCTGCCGAGGGGCCCCGGCAAGCTGCTTCAAAGCCAGCCTCCTCAGCACAAGCGCTTTTCAACTTCACACGGGAAACTTTCCAGGGCTGACTTCTTGCACTTTGTTTCCAAATCAAGAGATGGGGAAGTCCCTCTCGGCCCAGCGGGGAGGAGATCGCACTGAGAGACTTGCCCTGGGGTTCCCCACTTGGCACCGGGCTCCCCCACCTCCCAAGGCAACCTCCCAAGGCAGGGAGCCTCCCAAGGCAACCTCAGTGGGGTGAGGGCAAACTGCCCCCTGCCCTAAGTGGGTCCCCAGGGAGGATTCAGGATGTGGGCTTGACAGCAGCTTCCTCCTGGATGGATAAGGCCTCTCTTCCTGTGTCCTCCCAAGCCTGGTCTCTGCCAGGGTTCCCGGTGGTATTTGCTGACCAGGTGCGACCGTCTCCCAAGGCTTATTATAATAACACACCTTGCTCTTCTCTGGGCAGCGGCTTCAAAACCAAACCACACTCACTGTCATCTCGTGATCACCATCTCGAGCGGCGGCGAAGGGTTTTCCTAACCCTCGGCTCCCTCTGATTTTTGGAATTCAGATTTGGATTTTGGATGTACATCAAGAGGCTGGCTCCATGCATTTTAATTAAGCTGTCTTTTTTCATTTATTACTAATACGCTCCTCTTAACTATGATTTATTTGTTAAACAAAGCACCATAAGCCGTCACTTATTCATCTTAATTTCAACAAAATTAAAGTAGTCGCTGTTAGATTGCACCTAATTGCTCTTGCAATGAAAAGAACGGAGATGTTAATCAAAATAAATTGAAGATAAACAATAAAATCATTACATCTTTGCAGCGGTAAGTGTAACTAATCAGTTTTGACTCTCAGCGACCAAACAGGAATAATGAATGTGTCACTGAAGGCGCGCTCATTAAGGAAAGCCGCTGCGGCCTGGGTCCTCAGGGCAGCAGACGGCCACCCTGCCCATGTGGCCCTGAGGGTTCTTGCCTCTTGGGTTGGGCAGAGGGGCCTGTAGGAACAGAGAGGGCAGGGAGGAAGCTCATAGAATGGGAGACAGTCCTGAGTGAGGGATTCTGAGGTTGCCCTGCTACAGAGGCGTTCTCTCACTCTGATGCAAAAGCAAGAGGTCCCAGGTCTATTTCCAGACATCCCAACTAACCAAGGACGGGGAGAGAGACAGGCAGAGATCCAGGGGACACAGACAGCTGGACACACACTGGGGGACATAGTAGAGTCCAGGAGAAAGAGACAGGAGAAAGAGACATAGGCCGACAGAAAGAGACCGGGACAAGAGACACAGGAAGAGGGGCAGAGCAAGGACAGGAATGGATGGTCAGACAGGACCTGTGAGGAAGAGGCAGCTGGGATAGGGTGGTGGAGGAGAGATGGAGAATGAGCCCAGTAGGGAGACGGAGACAAAGAGACAGAACCAGAAGGGTCTGCAGAGGTGGATGCTTGTTAATATCGAGCCAGTTAAAGCTCAGGAGGTCTCAGGCTAGGATTCCGGAGACAGAAGCCATCCTCGAGAGTCTGTTCAGGCAAGTGATCATCAGGTTGGGACCCCAGGACTGGGCTCTTGGAACACAGAAGGGTGGGGGACACTGAGACAGATGAGAAAGAAGACCACCCTGGGGGGTCTCCTGGGCTCATCCTCTAATGACAGGGATTTGCTGGGCCGAAAGGGTCCAGACTGTAGTCCCTTCCACATTTCATAGGCTTCTTCTTCTTTTTTTTAATGTGTTATTTATTTTTGAGAGAGCGCAAGTGGGGGAGGGACAGAGAGAGGGGACAGAGGATTCGAAAAGGGCTCTGTGCTGATAGGCTGACAGCAGCAAGCCCAGTGTGGGGCTCGAACTCACAAACTGCGAGATCATGACCTGAGCTGAAGTTGGATACTCAACCAACTGAGCCACCCAGGTGCCCCTCACATTTCATAGACTTCTGTACCAGCCCTTGGGTCGCTAGCCTGGGCACCAGATGCTTAGCCAGAGAGATACAGCTCAGGGTGTTCTGGCTGAGGCTGCCTCAGCAACGCCCCTTTCCAGGCTGGGAAGACCCAGAATGTGGGCCACTTTGGGAAATGGGGCAATGCGAGGATATGGCTATTGTGGTAAGATTGGACAACCAGGGGAGACAACCTAAAAGACATATTTTTTGAATGCCAACCATGTATCTTGCCCTGAGCTGGGCCCAGGAAATAGAGATGAATCAGATATGATCTTCCTGTGTCAATTTCCTTATCTTTAAGCTGAGGTTAATAATTGAGCCTACTTTCTGTGTTTATTATGAGGATTAACTGAGTTAATATTTGTAAAGAGCTTAGAATGGTGGTTGGCCCCGGATAGGGCCGTGTGTGTGTGTGTGTGTTTGTTAAAATAAAAATAAAAAAATAAAATAAAATAAATCTCTGCCCTCATGGAGAACAGAGTTCGAAAGAAGAGATACATTCATTAGCAGTCAAGTTTACTCCAGTGGAGTAAGGGTCGGTACAGATGCACTTCAGGATGCTGTGGGGGATCCAGAGTGGAGGTAAAGCCTCCAGCTGAGCAATCTTGAAGGAGGAGTAGAATTCAGTCAGATGAAGAGTGTGGGGAAGGGGAAAAGAATCTTCTGAGTAAAGGGGACCATGAGCAAAACCATGTGGGCAAGACACGGCAGGATACATCTGGGATGTCAAGGGAATCGGAATTGAGGTCAGGCAGGAGACCAGGGGCTCGAATCTTGATGCGTCTTGGCATAACCGTTGACGAGCACCAGGGCGGGCATTTACGGTTTGTTTGTTTGTTTGTTTGTGCCTGTTCAGCATGCACTTGCTATCCTCGGACTGGCACTTTTCTTTGGGAATTGTGCTTCCCTGCCTTTTTCTCCTTCTTCCTTTCCAGTCCACCTGGTTCTGGTAGAAGCAACTCCACCAAGACGCCAACGGAGGGAGCATGTGACCTAGGCCCAAGCCAATCAGCACATTCCATTCCTGTGGCCACAGCGATTGGCTGAGGGATGGACAATGGGGGAGAGCCGCTCCTGGGCTCAGGCTCAAGGGCCTGGGGGAGGTCTTTGAGTTTTCTGTCCCTCTCTAATATAGCAGGATGTAGGGCCCAGGGCTGCTGCCACCCTCCCGCTGCCACGCAGAGCTCGACACAGAAGCCAACAGAGCAGAAGGCAGCACCACACATCAAAAGGAGTTCCAGTAACATCGTTTGGCCTTCAAGCCCAGCCAAGATGAAGCTAGCTAGCCCTAGCCCCCCGTTTCGTGAGCCAATAAATTCCTTTTTGTGTAAGCCAGTTTGGGTTGGGTTTTCCGTCACTTGGAACGGGAAATTCTAGCTGATAGGCTTCAAACGGGAATGTGACACCATGTGTATTTTAGTAACATCACTCTGTCAGTCACGGTGTAGCCGAGCGACGGAAGGGGGTGAGCTTGGAGGCAAGGAGGCCAGAGGGGAGGCTGGCTTATGATGAAGCCACCCAAGACGGCTTATGAGGAAGAGCAGGCAGGGCTAGGAGCTCTGGTCGCCACCAGTACGCGAGTTTCTTGCTGCTGTTGTAACAGATCACCGCAAGCTGGGTGGCTGAAAACGAGGAAGGTGTATTCCCTCACAACCCTGGAGGCTGGAGGTCGGATTCGAGACTCAGCAGGGTTGGACTCCCTATGAAGGCTGTAGGGGAGGATGTTTCTTTCCCTCTCCCAGCTTTGGCTGGTTCTAGGTGTTCCTTGGCTGGTGGCTGTCTAATTCCCATCTCCGCTTCCGCCTTCACGTGGCTTTTTTCTCCTCTGTGTCTTCTCTTCTGTCTCTTAGAAGGACACCTGCCATTGATTGGATATAGGCCCCACCTGTGTAATACAAGATGCTCTCATCTCAAGACCCTTAATTATGTCTCCCAAGACCCCTTTCCACGAATATGTTCACGTTCATAGGTTCCAGGACATGGACGTGACTTTTTGGGGTCAACCCACTGCAACCAGCAAGGAAAATGATCACCAGACCCCGAGAGACCTGAATGAATATTGCTGATTAGAAACAGGAGGCCGGGAAAGATGAGGCAGTGGCGAGAGGGCACCAGGGGGCACAGAATTTAATATATCCCGGCTGGGAGGAGTTCATTCCAGGGCCACAAGAGAATTTGCACACAGGATTGCCAAGCCACTGTTCTCGTTTCCCAGGGAATCTGGGAGAACCAGAGAAGGCTCAAGACCCTAAGAAGTGGACAAGGGTGGTTTGCATTTTCCAAGTCTGCAGGCCAAGAGATTCGGCAAACATAGTGGTGGTGAGCTTGACATTGCTCTGAGCAGCTTGCCAGAAAACTCGGGGCTTGCAAGAGCACTTAAAAAGAGAAGGCAGTGATTCTCACGACTGCACACTGATTCCCTAAGAACAAGGTGTGCCAGATCAGTCTCATTTCTTTCTTTGCCGGAGTCTACTGGATGGGTAGATCATGAAGGATGTGGTGAATGGAGTGAGCCCAGCCTCTCACCGTGTTCTTACGAACAAGACAGAGAGACGTACGATGGATTTGAAGATGACTAGGAAGTTGACTACCCATAATCAAAGGGTGTTGAAAAAACACACACTGTAAAAATGAAACATGGAATTATCACAGGATCAGGGTGACTGGGTAGCTCCGTGGGTTAAGCATCTGACTTTTGATTTCAGCCCAGGTCAAGATCTCACATTGTGGGATTGAGCCTCACATCGGGCTCTGTGCTGACAGCATAGAGCCTGCTCGGAATTCTCTCTTTCTCCCTCTCTCTCTGTCCCTCCCCCACTTATGCTCATGCTCTCTCTCTCTCTCTCTCTCTCCTAAAAATAAATAAATAAACTTGGAAAAAAAAGAATTTTCACATGATCGAGCAATTCCTCTCCTAGATATATGCGTCCAAAAGAATTGAAAGCAGAGACTCTAATACCCATGTTCATACAATATTATTTACAATAACCAAAGGTAAAAGCAACTCAAGTGTCCATTGACAGCCGAAAGGACAAACAAGATATGGTCTCTGCATACAGTGGATTATTATCCAGCCTTAAAAAGGAAAGAAATTCTGACCCCTGCTGCAACACGGATGAGCCTCGAGGACATTGTGCTGACATTCAGCCGTCACACAAAAGGATGAATGCTGTACGGACCCACTTATATAAGGTACCTCGAATGGGCCAATTCCCAGGGATGGAAAACAGAATGGTGATTGCCAGGGCTGGGGACTGGGGACTGGGGAGTCCTCATGTTCATGAGGACAGAGTTGAAGATTGGGAAGATGAGAGGAACACCTGGGTGGCCCCGTCGTCGGTTAAGCGTCTGACTCTGGATCTCAGCTCAGGTCTCGATCTCAGGGTCGTGAGTTTGAGCCCCATTTTGGGCTCCACACTGGGCATGAAGCCCACTTAAAAAAAAAAAAGATTAGGAAGATGAGAAAGTGGAACATGGATGGTGGTGAGGGTTGCACAACAGTGTGAATGTGCTTAATGGCACTGAAAACTTAAAATGGTTAAAATGATAAATTCTAAATTATGAATATTTTAACACCATTAAAAAAACCAAAGCTGACATTGTCCCTACTTCTTTTTTTTTTAAAGATCTAATTTTTAAGTAGTCTCTACACCCAATGCAGGGCTCGAACTCACAACCCCAGATCAAGAGTTGCATGCTCTACCGACTGGGCCACCCAGTCACTCCGCCCCTATTTCTAATAAGATGTCTTCCCAGATGAAAAGGTAAAAACAAAAATCAAGAACAATGTGCTATGTAATCTTTTTTTTAAAAAATTAATTTATTTATTTTGAGAGCAAGAGCGCAAGAACAGGGGAGGGGTAGAGAGAGGGACAGAAGGAGGATCCCAAGCAGGCTCTGCAATGTCAGCACAGAGCCCAGCATGGGGCTCGAACTCGTGAATCTCCAGATCCTGACCTGAGCCGAAATCGAGAGTTGGATGCTTGGGGCTCCCGGGTGGCTCAGTTGGTTAAGTATTCAACTTCGCCTCAGGTCACGGTCTCACGGTTCGTGGGTTCGAGCCCCACGTCAGGCTCTGTGCTGACAGCTCGGAGCCCGGAGCCAGCTTGAGATTCTGTGTCTCCCTCTCTCTTTCTGCCCCTCCCCCAGCTCATGCTCTATCTCTCTTTCTCTCAAAAAGCAAATAAACATTAAAAAAAAACAAACAAAAACTTGGATGCTTACCTGACTGAACCACCCAGGGGCCCCTGTGCAGTGTGACCTTCAGTGAGGGCTCACAGCGTGCCGGGTACCGTGGCAACTGAGTTCCATGCATCATCTGTTTAGTCCTTTGGAACCGTCACAGCGGTACCCGTTTTCCACGTGAGGAGGCTGAGTATCACAGAGATACACCCCAGGCCTTACAGCTGGGAAGTAACTAAAGCCTGTGCTCTTTTGTTTTATTTTGTTTTGTGACTTTTTAATTTAATTTAATTTAATTTAATTTAATTTTATTTTATTTTATTTTATTTTATTTTATTTTATTTTTTAAAATTTTTATTTATTTTTTGAGAGAGAGAGCGCACGAGCAGGCCAGGGGCAAAGAGAGGGGGACAGAGGATCCAAACCAATGTGGGGCTCGAGCTCGTGAACTGTGAGATCAAGACCCGAGCTGAAGTCAGACCTGAGCTGCTTAATGGACGGAGCCACCCAGACTCCCTTTTTTGTGTGTGATTTTAAATGTGTGTTTATTTATTTTTATTTGCTTCAACAGTTTTTTAAAATGTTTATTTGTTTTAGAGAGAGAGACAGAGAGACAGAGCCTGAGCGGGGGAGGAACAGAGAGAGACAGAGACACAGAATCTGAAGCAGGTTCCAGGCCCTGAGCTGTCAGCACAGAGCCCCACACGGGGCTCAGACTTACGAACTGCAAGATCAAGGCCTGAGCCGATCTTAAGTGGGACGCTTAACCCACTGAGCCACCTAGGTGCCCCTAAATGTTTATTTATTTTAGAAAGACAGAGAGAGAAAGAGAGAGAGAGAGAGAGAGCGAGCACATGAACAAGGGAGGGGCAGAGGGAGGGAGGGACAGAGGATCTGAAGCAGGTTCTGTGTTGATTGATAGCAGACAGACGGACACGGGGCTCAAACTCGCAAACCGCGAGATCATGACCGGAGCCGATGTGGGACACTTAACCGACTGAGCCACCCAGGTGCCCGGAGCCCATGTGCTGACACAGGGGACTTGCCCAAAGGAGCACAGCCTAAAGTGGCAGCCCTGTTTGTCAGACTCTTTTTGGTGCAGAGGCAGAGTGAAAAGCGGGGAGAAGTCAAAGTCCTTGGCATACTTGACCTCTAGGCAGGGTGGACAGGCAGCCCAGGGGCTGGCAAAGAGGGTCTATGAGAGGCCGGTAGGGAGCCCTTCCTATGGCGGACACCCTTTTTGTATCTTAGAAAAGTCCTTGGGGCAGCTTCTCTTCCCCGTGTTTTATTGCCTGCTGGGAATTGCAAGGAATCAGAGCATGTCCAATAAATGTTTTATTCTATCCTGAGCTGGCTCTCTTGGGCAAAATAAGCTCCTTTCTCCGGGAGGAAATGAAGGGGCAAGCATTTTTTAAGGCACCTATGTGGCAAGTTGTCTCTTTATTTCACTGGAATAACTTTTGACTCAGAGAGGTAAAGCAACTTGCCTAGGCCCACACAGCTGGTCAGTTCCCAAGGCCCAAAACCAGCTTCTGGCTTCTGGCCCAGGACCCAGCAGATATTACCCTCCACTCTGGAGCTTTCTGAGAGCTGAGGCTGCTTCCCTCCCAGCCTCTGGGGGCCCCCTGTCTGGTTGTCCAGCAAGAGGAACACCCAGCAGGGCTGTGGGCCCAGGAAATCTCTTGGCATTGAAACTATAGAAATCCTCTTCCGGCCCCAAAGGGCACTGGACTGATTAAGTCATTAAAGATCTGTGAAGGTGACTTTTCTTTTTTTTTTTTTTTAATTTTTATTTATTTTTGAGACAGAGACAGAGCATGAACGGAGGGAGGGTCAGAGAGAGAGGGAGACACAGAATCTGAAACAGGCTCCAGGCTCTGAGCTGTCAGCACAGAGCCCGACGCGGGGCTCGAACTCACAAACGGTGAGATCATGACCTGAGCCGAAGTCAGACGCTTAACCAGCTGAGCCACCCAGGCGCCCCTGAAGGTGACTTTTCTTGGGATGGCCCTCCACGCACAGATCCCTGCCTGCTTCTGCAGCCTCATTTGTCACCAGCCTCTGTCTTCCCTCCTCCCAACTCCCCCAAGCCACTGTGCTGTTTCTCTCCCCAGGCCTTTGCCCCTGCTGTTCCCTTCCCACAGGCACCCTCACACCCCCTCTCTGCTGATCTAATCACTTCTCATTCCTAGGTCTCACTCAGCTACGCGTCACTTCTTCCGGGAAGCCCTCCCCGATTCTCACCTGCAGCCTGCACCACACATACGTTCCTAGATACTTGTATATATACATTCACTCTCACACACACATACGCTCACACTTACATACTCTCACGTGCTCACACACTCACACGCACACTCACACAGACCTTCTCTAGTGTTCACGGTTGCGTCCCCAGGGCCTACAACAACACCTGGCCCAGAGCAGGCCCTCAGTACATTTTGGTTAATTGAAAAAAATGCATTCAGACTTTGTTAACAATCTGGGATTTGCCACTAAGCAGCTGGAGAGGCCTTGGGCAAGATGCTCAAGCTCTCCAGGACTCAGTTTTCTCATGGGTAAAATGGGTATGATAAAAGGCCCTACCTCACAAGGGGTGTGGAGTCGATGGGAGGTTCTACATAAAGTGCCTGGCACACTCACTCATTGCGAGGCCTTAGCAAATTGTAGGTACCATATGCTGGGGTAAATGTGCCCTCATCATAGCCCTCAAGCTTCCTTTACTGAGGGGAAAATAGTATGTGCAGAGATTAATATCTGCTTAAGAAGTCTATGAACTCCAGGGGCGCCTGGACGGCTCAGTCAGTTAAGTGTCCAACTCCTGGTTTCGGCTCAGGTCACGATCTCACAGTTGATGAGATTGAGCCCTGCGCTGATAGCGAGGAGCCTGCTTGGGAGTCTCTCTCTCCCTCTCTCTCTCTGCCCCTCCCCTCTGTCAAAATAAATAAATAAACTTAAAAAAAAAAAAAAAAGAAATCTTATGAGCTCCAGAATTAGAAGTTTGAGGCATAAGTACCTTGACCTTCAAGGAGTTTATGGTGCCATGGGGGAGAAAGGCCCTTCATAGACAGTGACAGAGAGGGCTGTGGTAGGGGGTCCTGGTGGGAGCCCCAAGCATGGTTTTCCGGATGAGGCAATGCTGGAGCTTTACCAGGAGAGAAAAGGCAGAGATTTAGGGGGAGGGACATCCTGCAGGCAGCGGAAGAGGCGTGGGCAAAGGTATGGGGGCACCACTGAGGAACGGCGAATTGATCAGAAGGACTGGGCACTTGCTGGGGCTGGAGGAGGCTGGGGGAGGGTGGGCACTGGCCAGTGAAGGGTGGAGGGAGACGCCATCTTAAGGAAGCTTTGAGCTGTAGGCCAAGAGGGCCGTGGCAAGTTTCCGAGCGACTGAAGGTGAGGTTGAGAAGGTGGCATCACCAGATTCACTCTCTGGAAAGAGCATGGCCGGGGCTGAGACTGACAGAAGAGATTCCTTAGGGGGCACATAAAACATGATCCCCCTAAGTTCATAGAAATAAGTCACTGGGTTTGGGGTCGGATGGGCCTTGCTTCCTCTCTGGCTCTTCTTCAAGCTGTGTGACAGGTGGCTGGCCCTTTCTGAGCCTATAGTTATCACTGTGAGTCAGGGACAAGGAGACTGACCTGCAAGGGTGCTGAGGGGATTGGGTGGGATTCTGGGTGTGCGAGCGCCCGCGGGTGTGGTGGGCACCACACCAAAGCTCACTCCTTCCTCTCTGGGCCTAAGGGGGACATTATCCCAATTAGCCAAAGGACTTGGGTGTAACCAAAGCTCCAAGTCTGTTTTGTGCCCATGTTAACCAGGTTCCTTCCAGAAGCAGCCTTCGGGACTTTCTGGAACACACCCAGCATCTCCAACACCCCTTATTAAAGACACCCTCCAAAATGGCTGGAGTGTCATCACCTCAGGAATGGGCAGGTGGACCTTTGTAGCCGCACATCAAAGCTGCCCATCCCTGGTTGCAGAGTTTATAACCAGAGTGACGCAGACACAAGATCTTGTGCTCAGGGAGATGTCCCTGATGCAGACCTCCCATCCACCTCGCTAGTCTGCCCCCCAAGACACGGGGAAGTGAGGGAACTTCAGGAGATTCAAGGCATACTGGATGCAAGCTATGAGTCCCAAAGGCTCACCAAGTAGCTGAGAATATGTCATATTCCTTCCCTCTCAGCTCTGCACACACATTAAATGTCACTCTTGTCCCCTACGATGTCGCCCTTTGTTAATAATAATCACATCTCTCATTTCTTGACCCTGACTGCGTGCCAGGCACCTTGCTAAGTTCTTTCCTTGGACAAATTCTCTTTACAACATCAAGAGATGTATAATTGCTAGTCCCACTTTACAGATGAAGAAACTGAGGCTCCCAGAGGTTACTTCACTTGCCGAAGTTATCGAGCTGAGAACTGGTAGGCTAGGGCTCGAATCTGGGTCTGTGAGCTCTAGATCCTTTACTTATCGCTGTTGCACTTTTCAGTTTGTTTAAAAAGACCCTGTCTAGGAGTACCTGGGTGGCTCAGTTGTTTGGCCCTTGGACTCTTGGTTTCGGCTCAGGTCATGATCTCGCGGTTCGTGAGTTCGAGCTCTGCGTCAGGGTCCGCGCTGAGAGTGTGGAGCCTGCTTGGGATTCTCTGTCTCTCCCTCTCTGTCTGTCCCTCCCCTGCTCCTGCTCACTCTCTGTCTCTCAAAATACATAAATAAACTTTAAAAAAAGCTCCTGGCTAGACAAGGGGATGGGGGCAAAGATCCTATCAGTTGGGCCAAGGCCGGGCTTTGTTGCAGTCTGCAAGGCAGGTAGTGGAGTCTACAGGAGGTTGCTAAGTCTCACTAAGGAGAGACTGGAAACAGAGCAGGGACTGGTCTCTTTGGGGCTGCACTGCCGGAGACCAAGGTGGAAACAGGGGGCTGGAGGACCCCACTGGGTGCTTCTCACAGCCAAACGCAGCTCTTACCTAGTCCCTCACCCCAAAGACCCTTGCTGGCTCCCTGTTGATGCTGGGACAAAGTACAAACCCCTGTCTGGCACGCAAGGCTTTTCCTAAGCTCTCCACGTCTAACCCTGTACCCCCCCAGCCCTACTCCCTGCCACTCGGCCCCTCCTGAGAGCCTCACCACTCTTCCATAGCCCTGTGCCCTTGTACATGCTGATCCAGCTGCCTGAGATCCCCTTCCTGCTTTTCCCATTCGGCGAACTCCTGTGCATTCTTCAGCACCGAGCTCAGACATCAGGGAAACCAACTCAATCTTTCCTGCTGGGACATCTCCTCCCTCTCTCTTAATCTCTGTCTCTCTCTCTACCTCTATTCCTGCCTCTATCTCTTTTTGAATGTTTATTTATTTGTTTTGAGAGAGAGAGAGAGAGAGAGAGAGAGAGAGCACAGAGGGGGAGGGGCAGAGAGAGAGAATCCCAAGCAGGCTCCACACTGTCAGTGCAGAGCCCGATGCAGGGCTCGATCTCATGAACTGTGAGATCATGACCTGGGCCGAAATCAAGAGTTGGGCACTTAGCCGACTGAGCCGCTCAGGCCCCGGCCTCTCTCTCTTATTTCTACCTCCACTTCTAGCTCTCTGTCCCTAGCACAGGGTGCGGTACAGACGAGGCATGTGAGATGCTTGGAAAAGAACAGATGAGCCAAGGGGATAGATGAAGGTTATGGATGTGGTGACGGGAGGCTCAAAATGCTGTCCCTGGGAAAGGAGAGAAGCAAAAGCCCGAGGGAGAGGTCAGCGTGGCTGGAGGGAGATTCCAGTTTCTTTTGACTGGCTAAATGAAAAGCGATGCCCCAAGATTCTTTTTCAAGAAATGTTTTTAATGGGCTTTGGGACAACTAATTCTTTGACAGCTTCATTACACTCATAACTTCTTCTTTTTGTTAATTTTTTAAATGTTTATTTGTTCCTGAGACAGAGAGACAGAGTGTGAGCAGGGGAAGGCCAGAGAGAGAGGGAGACACAGAATCCAAAGCAGCCTCCAGGCTCTGAGCTGTCAGCACAGAACCCGACACGGGGTTTGAACCCATGGACCGTGAGATCATGACCTGAGCCGAAGTCGGATGTTCAACCGACTGAGCCACCCAGGCACCCCATACACTCATAACTTCTGAAGGGGCCTCGTGCCCCTGTCCAAACCCAGACACCTTCCCTTAGTTCCGCTCCATTTCCTTACTGATTCCAGAAGTCAGAATAGGATAAGATCTGCTGCGGTAACAACCACCCCAGAATTTCAGTGGCTCCTTCTGTGTGCACATTGCGGGGTGGCCAGGAACCTCTTCTCTACATTGTTCTCCCTCAGGGAACCAAGCTCAGGAGGGCTCCTTCTCTGTGCCCCTGTGATTGCTGAGGCAGAGAAAAGCCAACACCACAAATCGCTCGCTAGCTCTTAAAGCTTCTGTTCAGAGGTGACTCACGTCATTTCTGCTCATATTTCACCGGCCAAGACAAGTCACGTAACCTAATTTTACAAATTGGCAGAGAAGTGCAATCCTAGCATGTGCCTTGAAAGCAGAGCAACGGAAATATTTAGCAAGTAGCACGAAGTACAACCACACGCATCAACATTTACTGTGCACCTACTATGTGGCATGTGTGGTAGGAGTTCCGGAATGGGAGGTGGGAAGTGCTCTGCCCCCGCGTTACCCCTGGGGTGTCCCTGGGGACTCCTGCCGGGCTCAGTTACCCCTTCTTCACACTGTGACGTTGCCAAAACTCTGCACACATAGTTCCTTCTGCTTCGAATGCCCTTTCTCTCTTTAGCACTTGGCAAATTCCCATCCTTCCTTCTTCCTTCTCTTCCTCCCTCCCTTCCTTCTTTCATTTCATAAATATATACTGAGCACCTCGGTGTGCCAGCACAGTGCGTGGTGTTTCAAGATTCAGTACAAATATATCATGTGTTCTTGGAGATTTTCCCTGATTCTCTCACTTGAGTAACAAATGCTTTCTGCTCTGGGTTCCCAGCACTTTGGGAACCTCTGCTTATCCTCTTGGCCTCCAGGTATCTGTGTCCACACTGTATTTGCCCACTAGGCTATAAGCTTTGCAAGGGCGAGGACTGTCTCTCCTTCATCTCCATATTCGCATTCCCTGTGCTTGTGTTCAGAAAAGGATTGTTGACTGACCAGTCAACTGGCTGAGTGAATGAATGAGCAAATGAATGAATGTCCGATAACAAGTTGCATACAACTTATGGACATGACTTCCCACTGCATTTATTTTTTATTTTTATTAAAACAATGTTTTTAATGTTTGTTTTTGAGAGAGAGGGAGAGAGTGAGCAGGGGAGGGGCAGAGAGAGAGAGAGAGGGAGGCACAGAATCCGAAACAGGCTCCTGGTCTCTGAGCCATCAGCACAGAGCCTGACACGGGGCTTGAACCTATGAGCCATGAGATCATGACCTGAGCTGAAGTCAGACGCTTAACCAGCTGAGCCACCCAGGTGCCCCTGGATTTTATTTTAAATGCAGTGGGATGGGACACCTGGGTGGCTCAGTCAGTTAAGCATCCGACTTTGGCTCAGGTCATGATCTCATGGCTCATGGGTTCAAGCCCCGTGTCAGGCTCTGTGCTGACGGCTCAGAGACCAGGAGCCTGTTTTGGATTCTGTGTCTCCCCCCCGCCCCCCCCCCCCGCCCTTTCCCTGCTCACTCTGGCTCTCTCTCAAGAATAAATAAACATTAAAATAATTTTAAATAAAATAAAATAAAACCCAGGGGTGCCTGGCTAGCTCAGTCAGTAGAGTAAGTGACTCTTGATCTCAGGGTTGAGAGTTCAAGCCCCACGGTGGGTGTAGAGATTGTTTAAAAATAAAATCTTTAGAAAAGGCAAAATAAAATCCAACCCCCTTTCCACAGCCTCCCAGGCCCTGCCTGATCTGACCCTGGCCCACCATGTTCAGTTCTATTCATCTTGCAGACGACCAAAACAGCAAGTTCATTCTTGCATCAGGGCCTTGGCGCCTGTCATGCCCTCCTCCTGAAACACTGTATTTCCAGTTCATCGCTGGGCTGGCTCCCTCTTCTCATTCTAGCCCCAGCTCGATTGCTGCCTCTTCGGGGAGGACTTCCCTGACCACCCAGTCTAAAGCAACTTTCCACTGCTCTGGTTAGCGCACTCTCTGTTTTATTCCGTTCAAAACACTTCCTCTGAAGTTATTTAGTTTCTTTATTTGCCTCTGCTCCTCTGTTCTGCGCCCTCCTTCTAAAACACAAAGTTTATGAGAGCAGAGACCTTATCTGACCTCTTCCTACTGCTGTCACTGGGGCGCTGAGTGGTGCCTGGCACGTAATAGGTGCTCAGTTCTTATCTGTTGGATGAATGAGGGAAAAGTACAATGTGAGCCATTATCTAAGAGTGGGGCAGCTTAAACAAGGGGGGAGGGGTTCCGTTGCTCCCCGCCTGCCAGCAAAGCCACAGGCCAATCAAGCCACAGGCCTTGAACCTCCTGGCCCTCCCACTGCTTCCTTAAAGGTGGGTGAGCCGCAGAGCAGGCTGTGAGATGTCTGCACATCGAGGACATTGACATTCTCAACAGGCACACGCCTGAAACCCCACCGGGCCATCCCTCCGGTCAGAAGCAAGAACTTGACTCGGAGCAGAGAGGTCCCGCGGGCCATCTCCTCGCTCACCTCACTCCTGGCCCCCGGGCCGCGTCGCTGCCTGCTGCCCGAGCTCCCGGCCCCGAGCAGCTGTGGCGCAGCCCCGGGCTTTAAAGCCAGACTGGGTTTTGCTGCTGTTCTTCCTCAGAGGACGGGGCACGGGGCAGCCATAGCCCGGCTGGCAAGGCAGACACAGATTTCAAAGTCTGCTTCTTTAACCTCTCGTTGCCAGGCAGCCAGAGGCCAAGGGGCTGCGGGCAGGGTGGGGTGCGGCCTGCATCGGGCAGTGCTGCACGTGCTGGGGTTGGGGAGGGGGCGGTCTCCCCTGCTGGGGCCAAGCAGGTTCCTATTTGCTTTCTTCTCTCGGTAGCAGGTGAGAGCACCACGAGGAAGCATCGGGAAGATTCATGGCTGGCTTCCCCGTGTCCTGTATGGGACTAAGTGGAATACACTATACTCTCTCGAACGCTCCAAGTGTCTTCCTTGCGGTGTGGAAACCAGCCCTCTCATTCCCCCACGTTGGTTCACTTTTTCCAGAGGGCAACTTTGCAACCCATGAACATGCTCTGAAAATGCATACCCTGGGACCTGGTGGGTCCCCTGAGGACTGTGCCCTGTAGAAGCTAATACAAGTATGCGTTGATTCGTACGGGAAGTTGTTCCTTTACTGTTCACATAAAATGAACTGTTGGGGTCCTATTAGGTGCAAGGCACTGAACTAGGTACTAAGAATGTGTTCATGAACACACAGACGTGATCCCTTAGGATGCCTTAAAAATCTTAGAGCTTAGTGGGGGAGAGAAAAGTCGAACAGCCATTCACAGAGCTCCTTAGTTGAGATTATACCAAGTCCTTTAAGTGAGCAACGCAAGGCATGGTGGGACAAGGTACAAGCAATGCTTTTGCAAGTGAAGAAAGGCGGCAGCCCAGGTATCTATCCACGGGTTAGCGGCAAGGGAAGTTGGGGTGCATCCATACTTGGGATTCCCGTGCACCTATGTCTTGGTCCGTGAGCACTGCCATAACCAAAAAGTCCCATAGACTGGGTGACTTATGAGCGGCAAACATTCGTTTCTCACGGTTCTGAAGGCTGAGAAGTCCAAGGCCGAGGTGCTAGAACCTTTGGTGTCTGGTGAGGGCCCACTTTCTGATTCACAGATGACTGTCTTCTTGCTGTGTCCTCGCATGGCAGAAGGGCTGAGGGAGCTCTCCGGGGTCCCTTTTATAAGGGCACTAATCCCACTTATTAGGGCCCTGTCCTCATGACCTAATCACCTCTCAAACCTTTACCTCTCAGTACCCTCACAGTGGGGATTAGCTTCAACCTACAAATTTGGCGGTGGGGTGGGGGGTGGGGGGGACAAACATTGGGTCTATAGCAATCTGTTAAGAAGAATGAGGCACATTAAATGCGCTGACAGTAAAAGATGTTCCCGATGTAGTGTTAAATTTTTTTTTTAAGGTGTATGGTGTGCTTAATTTCTGCAACACTAACAATTATTATGTTATTTGTGTGTGTTATTAATATTTGCACGGGAAGAGACTGGGAGAATATGTTCCATGTTGTTAACAGCTGTTATTTTGGGGGAGGGGAATACCTGTGACTTTCACTTTTTAAACATTCCGATAATGTTTGAATTGTTAAAAATAGACACGCAATACCTTGGTAAAAAGAAAAAATAAAGATGGGGGGGGGTGGAATCTGATGCCGACCATTCTTGTGACTATCCAGCCATCCAGAATCAAGGCTTATTCAGAGAGTGGAATCTTCCTTCTGGGAGACATAGTTCCTTCCACCCAGGCCAAGAATCACAGTAATTAGGGAGTGGAAAGGTCTGTGAATGTCAGTATGGTGCAGTGAACAGAGTGTGAACTTCAAAGTTGGGGAGAAGCGGGTTCTAATCCTGGCTCTGCCATTCTTGAGCTGGCGATCTGCATGGATTGTTGGGTCTCAGTTTCCTCCTCTGTGGGAAGGATCTAATAATCTCCCCCTCACAGGGTCGTCTGCAAATGCTACCTTAGGGTTTTCTCGGAAAGCTACTAACTCGGTGGTTTTAAATGGAGGGAGTGCCTTTGCCAGACCTGGAGGCATCATATGGAATCGTTGGAAGAGGAGAAACAATTTTGCTCTTGGGTTCTCTTGCAGGGAAGTGGAGTTTGCTTACATCATCCACCTGGGAAAATCCAGGAACCCACCTGCCTGCTGATAAGAAGTGGTGATTTCAGGGTGCTTTGCTCAACATCCCTCTCTGCCACGGAGAAGGTATCGGAGTTTGTTGACCGAATACATGAGCGAACTACTAGAACCTAGAAGTGACTTGTGGTTGTCACCCAGTGTGGAAATCAGCTGGACAGTTCACCGAACAAAACCCACATCTCACTGCCCAAAGAGTCTGGATTGTGAAACGTCTTAGGTATAATCCCACCAGGCACACTTCCTCATCCAATACGAGCCTGGGGGACGCTCGGACTCAAGCTGGCTCTCAGGGGTCTTGGCTTCAGTAGCCAGCTCCAAACCGGAGAAAATAGTACAATTCAGGCAGGAAACTCCAGTAAGAAGATAATATTCTGAGTTGATTATGTAGCAGACACTGTTGTAAGCCCTACACCCGGATTGACTCATAAGCCCCTACAGGACATGATACCACTACCCAGATCCTTCTGTGGCCTGATGTTGAGGTGTTCCTACCAAGCCGACCCTCAGCCAGCAGGTGGGTGGGCAAGAGCTGAGCCCAGGGTGCACCTGGGGCCTCAGAGTTTCCCCCAGACACATGGGTACCAGATGGGTGATGGCCAGACTGCTCCTGGGCTCCACCTGCCCAAAGGGCAGGTGTCTGTGCCCTCCCTCCACCGCCCCGCCCTGGTCAAGACAAGTCCAGAAGCCTGGTGCGCTGTGGGCCAAGGCTATGCCTGGGGTCAGGACAGCCCTGTGTGGGATGGCCCCTCCTGGCCAGTCCTGCAGGCCTTCTTGGAGAAGGGAGTGTGGTCACCTCGTAATGAGCTAGTCTCTGGCACACCAAGCCCAAGGTGGAGGCAGAGGGTGATGGAAGACGGCCCACGGTCCTCACTGGAGGGCCAGGGGCACTAGAGAGAGGCAGAGGCTCCTCTCTGCTCTCCCTGATTCCCACTCCTCTTGTACCCCGAAGCCGTGGGGGTCTTTTGAAAACACAAACCCGATTCTACCATTCATTCTCTGTTAATGGCCCTCAGAATAAAGCAGTGGCTGTTTATCTTGGCATTCAAGGTCCTCTGACCTGGCCTTTGCCTTCCTCTCTAGAATCATTTCTGACCATATCCTCCACCCCCACTCTAAACACACACTCAAACACACTCACATACACTCAGACACACACACACACACACACACACACACACACACACACACTGCCATTCTGAACAGTTTCCTGGAAGCTCTCTTAAGCTTCTATGACTTTCCATCTGCTGTTTCTTTTGCCTAGAATGTTCTGTCCCCCTTCCTCACCCAGCTAGCTCCTACTCCTCCTTCACGTTGACCTTCACGACTCAGCTCTGGCAACATCTCCTCCAGAAAGACTCACTGACCCCCAAACTGGATTAGGTGCCCTCCCTGGTGTCTCGTGCCCCCTCCCTCCGTCACTGTGTGTATCAGGCTGGAGTTGAACCGTTTTTCTGTGTGTCTCCCTCCTTAGACCATGAGCACCTCCTCTCTCAGGCTGGACTGGGGGTGTCTCACCGCCGTCCCCCCCGAGCCTCGCCAGGCCCCGTGGAGGGCAGGTCACCGTTCGGGCGATGGTTGCTGAGTGAATGAATGGATAATAGACAAGAGACCCTCAAAGTCTCTCCCTTCTGCCTCTTTTCCTTCAAGATTGTGAGACTGGCAGCAAGAGGGTTAAAGCATGGAGATGCTCCAACATTGTTAGCAGCGTGAGGACCAGGTGAAACCAAATGGTTACCAGGCTGCCAGGCCACATCCGCCAGGCTCTGCTTGTTCCTGGCACCACATATGGTCTGCACGCCTGCCCGCCTGCCCAGGAGAAGGGCTGAGCCGGGAGGGCTCTGGGGGCTGCAGGGCTCAAAGTGTGCGTGCCTGGTGCGGGGAGGAGGAGGGGAGAACCGAGGGGATGCAGGGGAGATAAATGAGGAGGGAAAGGAGGAGGAGAGAGAAAAAGAGAGTGATCGAGGATGAAAGAAGAAAGAGAAGGTGGGATGGAGAGGAGAAGGCGGGGGTGGGGGTGGGGGAAGTAGGCAACATTCACCCAAAAGAGAAATGGACATGAGGCTGTGATTCTTGGGAGCTAGACAGCGAGTGGACCAAGAACTCAGCTGGCCCACGGGACTTTCAGGTGACACGGAAGCCAGGGGAAAGTGAGCAGGAGAGAGAAACCGAACTGTGAAGGTTTGATCAGGAAAGGCCTACCAGGGGACCCTGTTGGCACTCTGGTGTGACCCAGAACGGCACATGCTTTGGGGTGTCTTGACATTTTCTGGGTCCCCTTCTCATGGCTGGCACTGGCTAAGCTCGCTGTGTCATCTGCCTGGGACACCCTAAGCTCGGGCTAGAAATTTGCGGACCACAGAAACCATTTCTTCCCCTCAGTCCGATGCCTGGAGAGTTTCAAGTCTTGTGCTTGTGCGGGCTGGCCAGACTCCAGTTCTAGGAAGGTGGCCTGGCAAGCCAGTCATTCCTGGTGGCTAATGCAGAATTTTGCAGAATCTTGTGAGATTAGGCCACCAAAATGATGCTGACTTGCTGGTTTTCAGGGACCCAGACTGTTCACATAGGACCTGCAAGAAATCTACGCCCAGTGCTCCGCCAACCTTAGGAGGACCCACCGGGTGGGAAGGGGAAAGGAGTGTCTGTTTGAGGAAGGGCAGCCTTGGCTTCCCTGCTGAGCAGTTCTGAGCTGAAAAGGGGCGGCAGGTGCAGCGCGTGCAGCTGTGATGGTTGCCGGTCCAGCCAGCATCTCTCTCCCCACTATGTCTGGCAACCGGGGTCCCGAGTTTCTTCGCCCACCTGGAGAGGAGGACATCCTCTCTCTCCTCCTCCATCAGCCAGGACAAGGTAAGGAGGGAAGGTGATGGGGCATGTTGCGGGGAAAGAGAGGGGACGTGGGCACAGAGGAGTCAGAAAGCTCACAGAGGAAAGTAGCTTTTATGCAGCTCTAAATGTGAAAGCTGAAACACAGGCTTCCCCAAGAAAACAAAGGCGACTATCTTCATGACCTTGGGTTCGCGAAGATTTTTTTTTAAAACCGGACACACAAGAACCTTCCACCGTAAAGAAAAATATTGATAAATTGAACTTCACTAAAAGTTCTGTTCATCAAAACCCATCATGAAGAGAGTAAAAAGCAAGCCACGAACTGAGAGTATTTGCAATGTGTTTATCCAACAAAGAACTTCTACCTAGTATATACAAAGAGCTCTACAAATCAATACCAAAAAACTCCCCGGATAATCCAATAGAAAACTGGACCAAAACCTTAACAAGACACTTAACAAAATCAGGAATCCAAATGTCCAGTAAACGTAGGATAAAATACTCAGCATCATTAGAAATCACAGAGGTGGAGGGGTGCCTGGTTGGCTCAGTCGGTGGAGTGTGCAACTCTTGATCTTGGGGCTATGAGTTCAAGCCCCACATTGATCATAGAGATTTCTTTAAAAAAATTTTAAATCTGGGGCACCTGGGTGGCTCGGTCGGTTGAGCATCGACTTCGGCTCAGGTCATGATCTCACAGTTCGTGGGTTCGAGCCCCGCATCGGGCTCTGTGCTGACAGCTCAGAGCCTGGAGCCTGCTTCGGATTCTCTGTCTCCCTCTCTCTCTGCCCTTCCCCCGCTCGCACTCTGTCTCTCTCTCTCTCTCTCTCTCTCTCTCTCTCAAGAATAATTTTTTTGGGGGGCGCCTGGGTGGCGCAGTCGGTTAAGCGTCCGACCTCAGCCAGGTCACGATCTCGCGGTCCATGAGTTCGAGCCCCGCGTCAGGCTCTGGGCTGACGGCTCAGAGCCTGGAGCCTGTTTCCGATTCTGTGTCTCCCTCTCTCTCTGCCCCTCCCCCATTCATGCTCTGTCTCTCTCTGTCCCAAAAATAAATTTAAAAAGTTGAAAAAAAAAAAAAGAATAATTTTTTTTTTGCTTTCATGCTTTCTATTTGAATGATTTACATTTTTTTTCAAAAATAAAAAAAGTTAAACCAATTTTTTAAAAATCTTAAAAAAAAAAAAAAAGGAAATCACGGAGGTGGAAGTCACCATCACAGTGAGATATCACCCCACACCTTGAATGGCTAAGATTTAAAAATCTGACACTCTTGGGGCACCTGGGTGGCTCAGTCAGTTGAGTGTCTGACTTCAGTTCAGGTCATTATCTCACCGTTCGTGAGTTTGAGCCCCGCATCAGGCTCTCTGCTGTCAGAGCTGATCCCGCTTCGGATCCTCTGCCCTCCTCTCTCTCTGCCCCTCCCCTGCTTGTGCTCTCTCTCTTAAAGATAAATAAAACATTTAAAAAATGTTTAAAAATTAAAAAAATAAAATAAAAATCTGACACTCTCAAGTCTTGGTGAGGATGTACAGCGACAGAATTCTGTACTCTGCCGGTGGGAGTGTGAATTTGCACAACCATTTTGGGAAACTGGCATTATCTTCAAAGGCTGATCACATGCACACTTAACATAGCCATTATTAAGTATTTAGTAATAGAAAAGAGAGCGCAGATGCACCAAAATGTATGTACAACAATGTTCAGAGATTCAGAGACAGGAAGTAGAATGTGGTTACCAGGGGCTGGGGAGGTGAGAGTGGGGAACTATCTTTTAACGGGTACAGATTTGCAGTTTGGGAAGATAAAAACATTCCGGGAATGAATACCATGATGGTTGCACAACAACGTGCATGTACTTAATGACCTAAACTGTGCACTGAAACACGGCAAAAATGGTCACTATGATGTCCATTTTGCCACAGTAAAAGAATATTCAGAGCGACTTTTTTCATATTCATCCACCTAGAAATGACCTAAATATCCATTCAGGATAGAACGGATCAGAAACAAAAGGGAATAGAATGGATAATAAATTGTGATAACTCTGTATAAGGGACTACCACTCTACAGCAATAAGGACGAATAAATCATTACTACAAGCAACCACAGGAATAAATCTTACAGACAGAATGTTGAGTGAAGGAAGCCGGTTTCCATCTATGTAGAGTTCAAAAACAAGCAAAATGAACCTATGGTGTTAGAGGTCAGAAAAATGGTCATCTTAGGGGAGCAGGTAGGGAGCAGTGAGGATGTTTTGATGTGCTGGTAATGTTTGGTTATCTTCTTGTGAATGATGGTTACACTGGGGTGCTTATTTGAGAAAATTCATCAAGCTTATGATTTGTAAATTGTGAATATTTCTGTGTTCCCGTTGTATTTCAGTAAAATGTTTAGGGGCGCCTGGTGGCTCAGTCGGCTGAGCTCCGACTTCAGCTCAGGTCATGATCTCACAGTCTGTGAGTTCAAGCCCCGTGTCAGGCTCCGTGCTGACAGCTCAGAGCCTGGAGCCTGTTTCGGATTCCGTGTCTCCCCCTCTCTCTGCCCCTCCCCTGCTCACACTCTGTCTCTGTCTCTCTCTCTCTCAAAAATAAATAAACATTAAAAAAAATTTTTTTTAAGTTTAGTTAAAAAAGAAAAAAAAAACTAACCTTGTTGTTGGGGAGACATGCATAAATGGCTCTCATGCCACCAATAATCTATTCTGTGCCTGACACCTTCTGTATTAGTCAGGGCTGTCCAGGGAAACAGAAACAACAAGAGATATATATTTATTATAAGGAATAGGCTCACATGATTATGGACGCTGACAAGTCCCAAAATCTGCCGTGGGTGAGCTAAATCCCCAGGAGAGCCAACGGTGTAGTTTGAGTCCGAAGGCTGGCAGGCTCAGACCCAGGAAGAGCCATGTTTCACGTCAAGTCAGAAGACAGGGAAAGACTGAAGTCCAAGCTCAAAGGCAGTCAGGCAGAAGGAGTTGCCACTAACTCAGCTTTTTTGTTCTATTCAGACCTTCAACTGACAAGATGCGGCCCACCAACATTAAGGAGGGCCATCTGCTTTATTCTGTCTACTGAGTCAAATTGATCTCATCTCATCCAGATACACGTAGAATAATGTTTGACCAAATATCTGGACACCTTGTGGCTCAGTCAAGTTGACCCATAACATTAACCATCACACCTTCCCTGCATCAGCTCAGTTAGTCCTCCCAGAAGCACTAGAGAAGAGCTTAGGCTTTAAGGCACCCTATACACTTCCTCAGTGTCTATTGGCCTCCAATTTCTGCCATATGCATAAGCTTGGGCTAACTTGTTGGAAGAGGAGAGAGCTCATGCAGAAGACTGCTGAGTCACCTAGCCACAGCCACCCAAGACCACCAGCCCCCAGTGCACCCACAGGCTGACCTCATAGCCACTGGAGAGCTTTACAAAGTTCAGCCAAGGCTGGCTTGAAGCAGTAGAACTGCCCAGCTCATCTATAGGCTCATAAGCTAAAGAAATTGTTTTAAGTCTAAGGTTTGGGATGATGTGTTAGGCAAAAATACCTAATGGATACATCCCCGAGGCCCTGTGTGATCCCCAGTGGCATTGGCGCTCCAGCCTTGAGTTCCCAGTGAGGATGTTCCTCAATCTTATGTTACAGTGGCACAGAGATGCATCCCGTCTCTCCTCTTAGACTGTGAACCCCTTGAAGGGAAGGACTCTGGCTTGGCTTCTTTGCCGGACTCTAGGACCCTTAGCAGTCAGGTGCGCGATCCTTGTTGGTGCGTGAACACATGGGCGGCACCAACCCACTCATTACCATGTGACACAGTCAGGCAAGGGCAGTCCTATCAAGCTCACAGCATTTCACCACCCTGTGCATATGAATTCCATTCATTCATTCACAGGCAGAGATGGCTCAGCTCCAGTCCCCACAAGTTGAGGAACTCACAGCCAAGTTGGAGAGAGAAACTCATGAAGAATGAACTGCAGCAAGGAACTGAGCACCCTGATGTCAAGTGCAGCGAGGAACGGCAGTTCAGGTGGGGCCGAGAGGGTGGGCCGTGGCATCAGAAAGGCTGTGAGTTCAAGTCTCAGCTGTTAACTTACTAGGACAAGTTACTGAGACTTTTCATCCCTCCTGGTGCCGTAAGGATGCGATCATTTATGTCAACTGCTTTGCATAATTCTTAGTGAATAGCAAGCCATTGTATTCATCCTAAAGATCGTTATTATTACACCGGGAGAACCAAAGATGGAATCATCATCATCATCACCCAGGCCCCCAATTCAAAAATCCTAAATGCCCTGAAAAACAGCACCAACACACCAACGTTTTCTTTCAGAACTGACTACAACCTCACCTGACCTGACACGAAGCTATTTTAGTCCTCATTTAGCGTGTGAATATTCATGCAGTCACTGCAGACACATTAATGAGTTTTGTTATGGGGACCTGCTCCATATTCTGTTTAAGCTCTTGTATACAATATGGTATATGAGCTTTATATATTTTGCAAGATCGAGAAAATTCCGAATTTCGAGGCCCACCCAGCCCTGATGCTTACTGTCCTAAGCATTTTATGTGAAGTGGGTGATTTAGTGGATATGTCGATTGGGGGGAGCAGGAGACAGGGAAAGGCCTGGGAAGTTTTGTGGGGAATCATCGCTTCAGCTGAGCCTGAAGCAGAGCGCAGATTAACCATGGCAACAAGGCAGAGAAGGTGCAGCGGGCAGCGGCAGCCTCTGTAAGATGTTGGAGGAATAGAAGTGAGGATGTTCTGTGGAACCGCAGTTCTTTAGTGTAGCTGACAAGGGGAGGGCCGGGGAGAGCACCAGGGTAGGAGGCCGGGAGGTGTGGTAGAGACCGGATCATTGAAGGTCTTACATGCACAGCTGAGGAGTTCACTATCTATCCTATAGGCAATGTGGAGTTGTGGGTTCTAGCAGAGGAGGGCCAGGTCAGACTTGTGTTTTAGGGGAGTTCCAGGTAGGCGAGACCCTCCTTCGAGCGGCTTGCTGAAATCCAGACTCACTCTGCCTACAGCCTCCCCCAATCCACCCCGACCACACATGGAAATGAGGCTGCTTTGGCATGGTTTGCCTGGCACAACTCGACTTCTAGAAAACATATCTGTAAGAATCGATCATGTTGTGGCAGGAAACCAACAAAGAAGCAGGCAAGTGTGGCTTTGAGAAGTCGATAAGCAAGGTTCTGTGGGCAACCTCCAACCACGACTTCCTCAGCTGCCCCCTCCCCTGCCCCCCTCCCAGCTTCTATGCCATCGGGGCCGACCTGGCCTGCGGGCCAGGCCCAGCCAGAGAAGGGCTCACAGCTCCCCTGCTTACTGGTCTCTGCTCCATGACGCTGTCACACACACTCAACAGCACCCATTTGCAGCCCAAACAGACACTGTTCACTTCTCAAGTTGGTTTTAAATTTTGCTCTTTTTGTTCCTGTTTTTCATTTAGATTTTTGGCTGGTTCAAGTTCGACAGGCAATTTCAACACTGAGATCGAGGGGAGAGAATATAGCCTGTAAAAGAGCAGACGACGTGCGTGTCTTGTGATGTTACTGATTTTAGAGGGACCCTAAGAAGGTACATACGTGCATTGAGTCCGTTCGGCCAGGTCCCCAGATTCGTGGCATCCCACTGTCTTCATCTAGTATGACCCCCACCCCTAGTTTTTTGGTCCACTACCTTTCTTTCATAACCTTGACCCTGCCCCCAAGGCATCCACCTTTGCCTATCGGGTGTGTGTTCTTTCAGTCCATCTTCCGTATCTTTATTCACATGTACGTAAATATATAGCATTGCTTTGCGTGCACTTTTAAAATTCTACAGAGGTGATATCGGCGTGCATCTAATCCTGTTTCTTACTTTCTTCTTTTGACATTATCTGTAAGTGGATGTAAGTCATTCTCTTTGACAGGTGCCGTATTTCATCCCATGCATTTCCCACATTTGACTTACTCATCTCCTTGCTGACAGACATACAGGTTGCTTCCGGTCCTTTGCCATTTTAAACGACACTGTGATGAGCATCTTTATGCCTGGCTAGGACAGAAGCTATGCAATCCTGGAAGGAGTTCAACTTGTACCACCCATTCATTGCATGAACGTAAGCGTCAATTTCATCATCTGTTAAAAAAAGGGGGGGTAGGTGAAATAATAGCAACCCTCCCTAATAAGGCGCTCCATCCCCAAGCTCTCAGAGCCTGGCACAAAGTAGGTACTCAATAAATGTATATTGACTGGAACGACTCTTGTAAGGATCAGCTGAGATACTGCATACGAAAGGCCCTTGGAAATGCTGAATATATATATATATACACAAATGGGAGTTCTTATTACTTTTATTAAATAACCATTACTCATGGTTATTTAAGTGAAATTAACCAGCAATGTATAATCCCAATAAAATGAAACTTACTTATTTTAAAAATTAAGGTTTTAGATTTATTTCACATTTTTTTTTTAACGTTTATTTATTTTTGAGAGAGAGACAGACCGTGAGTGGGGTTGGGGCAGAGAGAGAGGGAGACACAGAATCCGAAGCAGGCTCCAGGCTCTGAGCTGTCAGCACAGAGCCCGACCCGTGGCTCGAACTCATGAACTGTGAGATCATGACCTGAGCCGAAGTCAGACGCTCAGCCGACTGAGCCACCCAGGTGCCCCTTTAGATTTATTTATTTTAAGAGAGAAAGAGAGAGCGGGGGAGGGGCAGAGAGCGAGGGAGAGAGAGAATCCCAAGCAAGTTCCGCACTGCCAGGGTGGAGCCCAACGTGGGGCTCAAACTCACAAACAGTGAGATCATGACCTGAACTGAAACCAAGAGTCAGACGCTCAATCGACTGAGCCACCCAGGTGTCCTAAAATGAAACATATTTAAATGACGACAACACCAGGACTTACATTCTGCATGTGTCCCCAGTTTTTCTGCCTCTTCTTCCTATCCACCTTTCTTCACATCAGGAAACATTTTCTGAAGATTAATCGAGTGGGCCTGGTTTGGGATTGGGAAATCTGAGACTGGCCTGCCAGACCATCCAAAGGCCTCCCCTGGGCCACCTTGGCCTATAAAACCCGGGTAATGCCATGCACCCACCTCACTAAGGTGTTGCAAAGATTAATTATGGCTTGTAAAGGGCTTTGAAGATGAAACGTGCTTGTTATGGAAATAAATGGCTTGAGACGCAAAGCTTTCTTCAAGTCTTCCTTCGTGCCCTCTCTCTTGCTGTTCTTGCCTTTAAAGAGCCCCGGATGAGTTCAGAGGTGAGGGTGACCTCCCCATGACTCCTGTGGCAAGCCAGGGTTGAACGCAGACTTCCCTGAACAACATATAGATGTGACCCCTCGCTGCCACTTTCAAATTGAAACTCCTACTCCATTTCCTAACCAGCCGAGCTAGGCTGGTTCAAATGCATTAAACAGATTCAGCAATCGGGTGGTGAAATGTATTTCCGATACCAAGCTTTCTGCTGCCAAATGTAATTATTCAAATTGGTAATTAAAAAAAAATGGGGTTTCTTCCCCCACCATGTCCTCCAAGATTTAGAGGCATCAGAAGTGGAGAAAATGTGGGCCAAATGTCTTCCAGTGGCAAAGTGGAGAAAGCATGGGTGTTAATGTCTGACAGACCTGAGTTCAGATCCCGACACAGCCTCTCACCTGCCATGAGCAAGTTATATAACCCCTTTGAACTTCAGTTTCCTAACCTGTCAAATGGGGATAAGAATCACCCTTATAAGAGTTATTGTCAGTGTTAATTGAGCGGATTCAGGAAATGTACATAAAGGGCACTCAATAAATGTTAGCCATTCATAATAACACAACCAAAACCTGGTGAGAAAGGTGTTATCATTCCCATTTCACAAATAAGGAATCTGAGCTCAGAGGGGTGATGTGTCTTGTCATAACTTGCAGAGGGAAAGTGGGGTGCCAGGATTCAAACCTTGATCTTCCTGACTCCAGAGCCCTGGGGTCACCCACACGTGACCTCATCCCTGCACAGAAGCTTGTTTTCCAGAACTGGAACGTGCAGTAACTGCCAATGCAAGCAGAGAGAGAAAGAGGGAGCCCAGCAGAGTGTTGGAGCCTGGAGGGTGGCTGTTCCCATGCCACTGAGTTGTTTAATCCCACGTTTCTGTATTACATTGGCATTCCATATGTTCACTCCTCATTTCTCGCCTCTCATGTTAACCCTTGCTTACCCAAGTAGGGAGTGCTGGCTAGAAGCATGTTTTCTGAGGCACCCTGGTGGGGCCAAGAATGTCCTGGTAGCTTTGAGGGCTCCTGACCCCTGAGCGGCGCTTCTGCTGTGGAAAATCTAGAGGCTGCTCAGCCTTTCCTGGGTCTAGGCCCGTGGGCCTCATCTTAGCGCATGTGGGAGTCAGTGTGGCCAGATCCCTAATGGAAAACCAGGATCTTTGTTCGTATTAACTCGTGTGCATTCAACGCTCTTCATTCTTTTCCTCAACAGACGTTAATGGAACTTCTACTGGTTCTGAACGCTGCTTAATTACAATGGTCCTGTTTGATATTTCCCATCTGTCAGCCACTGCACTTTCAAGGCATCATCTCATTTAAACCTTACAAAAGATGGGGCGCCTGGGTGGCTCGGTCGGTTGAGCATCGACTTCGGCTCAGGTCATGATCTCACAGTTCGTGGGTTCGAGCCCCACGTTGGGCTCTGTGCTGACAGCTCAGAGCCTGGAGCCTGCTTCAGATTCTGTGCCTCCCTCTCTCTTTGCCCCTCCCCCACTCATGCCCTGTCTCTCTCTCTCAAAAATAAGTAAAAACATTAAAAAAACTTTAAAAAAACTGGGGCTCCTGGGTGGCGCAGTCGGTTAAGCGTCCGACTTCAGCCAGGTCACGATCTCGCGGTCCGTGAGTTCGAGCCCCGCGTCAGGCTCTGGGCTGATGGCTCAGAGCCTGGAGCCTGTTTCTGATTCTGTGTCTCCCTCTCTCTCTGCCCCTCCCCCATTCATGCTCTGTCTCTCTCTGTCCCAAAAATAAATAAAAACGTTGGAAAAAAAAATTAAAAAAAAAACTTTAAAAAACCTTACAAAAGGGCTTTGGGTTAAATATTAATATCATCATCATTTTGCAGTTGAAGAAAAAGGACTCAGGGCAAAAATGAGTGCCAGAATAAGGAACAGAACCCGGGTTTTTTGTCTCTACCATCTGTGCTCTTAGCCACGACAACATACTTCCTCCTTGAGGGCATGCATGGCATCTCATTCATTTCTTCTCTCCAGCCCCCCAGCACCGTATACAGTAGGTGCTCAATAAGTGTTTGCTGTTGAATAAATACATAAAGTGCTAGATAATCACTAAGATGTGTATAGTGCTCTACAGAGTTTGCAGAATGCCTGTCTTTTGCATCAGACGGAGGAGGTAGGTTTCATGATCCCATTTCACAGATGAAGCTTGTGCGGTAACTGAACTAGGGCCACAGGAAGAATAAGAGGCTGGAGCTTGGGCGAGACTCCAAAATAAACTCACAGGGAAGACACAACATCCAACGGAGATGCAGAGTGGAGAAGTATCCGTCTGGCTGAAAAAATACGGATGTTACAAAAGCACTAGAATTTAAGCCGAAATCATATGCCCAGCACATGTTTTCTGAAAACATTCACATCACTTAACGTGGCCGGTGTGAGGTTTCAGATATTAAAATTGTGAAAGAGCAAAGCAAGATGTGAAAGGCAGAGATGGAAAGAGAACAAAGTAAACTTCAGCCTTGTCATCACCTTCCAGAAACCTATCAAGGATCCAAGTTTCTGACCCAAATTCACCTTCAATGGTATAGCTTGTGGGTGGGAACCATGTTGTAAATTGACAGATTTGAAGATTTGAAGCTGGGTTCCAACTCAGACTCAGTTACTTTCCAGCTATGTGGCCTTGGTCAAGTGTCCTTGACCTCCATGTCTGGGTCTGTATAGTGGAGATCAATCATGGCTTATTGGAATAATGACATGTTTTGTAAATTATTATGCATGTTATTTTTTTACTTCCTTTTTAGAATTGTAGGAAGTAAAAATTATAATAGTTATTTAATATAACAGCAATACAGGTTGGAATAAGCTAGATTTTGCTATAATAATAAGCAACCCCCAAAACTCAGTGGCTTAACACAACAAATGTTTATTTCTTTTTTCTTAATGTTCATTTTATATTCTAAAGAGAAAGAGAGAGAGGAAGAGAGAGAATGAGCAGGGGAGGGGCAGAAAGAGAGGGAGACAGAGGATCTGAAGTGGGCTCGCGATGACAGCCGAGAGCCCAATGCAGGGCTCAAACTCGTGAACAGGGAGATCATGACCTGAGTCAGAATCAAGAGTCACACACTTAACTAAGCCACCAAGGCACCCCAACAAATGTTTATTTCTCACTCATGTTCCGTGTTCATCATGGGTCAACATGAGAACATGCTGTTCATTGCGGTCACAGAGGGAGTCAGGATAAACCACCATCTTGTTTATGATTATTGTATCCAAGGGGAAAAAGGGATTTAGGGGGTCTCCGAGGGTTAATTAACTGCGTTAGCCTGGAAGTGACACATGTCACTTTTTGTTCACAATTCTGTGGGCCAGAACATGTCACATGGCCCAAGCAATCACCAGTGGGTCAAGGTGAGCCTATTGTGTGCCTGTTAGTGGAGAGAATCAGAAACATTTGGTGGGGCTCCTGGGTGACTCAGTCGGTTAAGCGTCCGACTTCGGCTCAGGTCATGATCTCGCAGTCTGTGAGTTCGAGCCCCGCATCGGGCTCTGTGCTGACAGCTCAGAGCCTGGAGCCTGTTTCGGATTCTGTGTCTCCCTCTCTCTCTGCCCCTCTCCCTCTCACGCTCTGTCTCTCTCTCAAAAATAAATCAACATTTTAAAAATTAAAAAAAAAAAAGAAGAAATATTTGTCAAATGGTATCCACCATTCATTGAGTGCTTATCACATGCCAGGCATTGTGCTGAGGGTTTTTCGGATGTATCTGTTCATGCCTTCAACAATCCTCCGAAGCAGGGACTTCTATCTTCAGTTAATCCTGGAGCAAGCTGGCACTCAGAGATGTGAAGTAGCTTGCTCCAGGCTGCACGATGAGTAAATAGCAGAGTCAGACCTGACAGTCAGGTAAGAGCGCCTGCCCCTTCCCCTGCGTGTGCTCCGACAGCCAGGCAGGTGTCCAAACCAGGTGGTCAAGTATTTTCTTGTTCCAAGAGCTGATATTAACAGAGCTCCTCCTCTGTATGAATCCCTTTACTACCCTCTCAGGTTATACCTGAGAGTTCATTTCCATGTGAATGATAAAGGATCAGAGGCTCAGAAAGATGAAACAACTTGCCTTGGATAGGTAGGTCTTGAACCCAAGCCTTTCTGGGTCTAAAACCTATGCTTGTTTTATATCCGCTCTTCTCTACTCCTCCTCATTATTTGTCATCATTTACTATAGTAACGATGGTACGGAGGAGTGGGAGGCAGAGAGGGTAAAAGCATGGATGTTAGAGCTAGATTGCAGCTGCATTTGAATTTGGGCTCTGCCATTTCCTGGCCGCGTGACCGTGGGTGAGGATATCACCTCTCTGGGTTTCCGAGTCCGCAACATGGGCTGATAACCGTACCTACCTCATAGGCTTGCTGTGAGGAATAAATGAGATTGCCATTGTGGTGAAAATAATAACTAATATTTTTCAAGAACTTACTGGGTCCAGGTACTGTGCTCAGGGCTTTATCTGTGTTGCTTTATAACTTTTTATTCGGGAATAATTTTAGATTTATAAAAAAGTTGCAAGGATAGTACAAAGTGCTCCTGTATCGCCTTCACTCCACTTTCCCCTAATGTTAACTAACGTCTTACGTAATCAAAGCACCTTTGTCAAAATAAGTTAATATTCGTATGACACTATTAAGTAAATGATAGACTTTATTCAGATATTATGAGCTTTCCTACTAATGTCCTTTTTCTGTCCTACAGTTCAATCCGGGACACGACATTGCACTTAGTCATGTCTCCTTAGTCTCTGCAAATCTTTAAGTGCATTCTTTTATTCTCATTTTCTGTTGAGGAAACCGAGGGTCAGGTAATTAAGTCCCTGGCCAAGGTCACAGAGCCAGTAGGGGGTGGAGTTAGAATTCCACTCCAGGTCTGTCTGACTCAAAGCCCAAGTCTTTACCATTCATAAAGAAATTATCGGAAAGAAGTCCAATGTTCCGAATCACATCAGCACACAGAGAATAAGAAGCTCAGAGGGAGAAAAAAAGACTAAAGCACAGAGAACTGGCTTTACAGCTTTAGAATACTAACTCAGCATGATCTACTCGAAACACAGCCGAAGTCCGGGTAATCTGTTCAGTAAGGAAGAGACTCAGGCTGGTGAGTGTGCACCTTGGGAGTCATGCAAAGCCATCAAGCTAAGCTCTGGCTTAGCCACTGGCAGAGGGGGTCCCTCCAAGGGCCAGACTGCTCACACCCTGGCAGCAAAGCCTGTTGCAGAGCACCCTGGTAGAGGCAGGAAGTCAGCAGGACGAGGGCCAGAGACAGGACCACAGAATTCCTTTAATAGGTGTTTCCCGGGGGGCTCCTGCTGTCCAGTGCACACGATGGAGTGACTGCACCCAAGCCACCTACCGCGAATTTGACTTGGTGAATACCTACTATAAATCGTCCCTGCTTGCCTGGCATTCTATGTGTCTAAGCTCCAGGGAGGGGGAAACAAGAGGAGGGTCCTGACATTCTGTGTCTTCAAGGAAAGAGAAAGGATCGGATGGATCGGACAGTCAGTGCGTGGAAAACTGAGGGAGGGTGCCCCGATCCTTCCTGGACCCCTAAACCCTGGATGTTGAGCCCGGGCGTGGCTGCTCTGGCACAGAGTTGGGCAAAGAGCAGGTACCAGTGATTACCTGTTGAGCGTGTGAGCAAGTGAATTAATTAATTTGCACGTACTCCAGTACCCGGCATCAAGCATGGCACCTGCTAGGAACACAAGAAAAGACGAAATAAATTAATCAGACCACTTAGATCTGGGCCAACATGCACGACTCCGGCTGGCACTTAGGAGCTCTTTAAATGTTTGTTGACCCAGTTGGTGGGCCATGGCTAGGGTCTCCGGGGAGAGATTTCTACCTTGTGGTTTGCAGTCTGTTCGCATGGAGACACAGTATGCCATAGCTGCTGGGAGTCTGGGGCCTGGCTTCTCAGGTTTGAATCTTAGGTTTGTTACCTACTGATTGCCTGACCTTGGACAGATCACTTAAACTTGTCTATAAAATGGGGGATGAAGATGATGATATTATGTACTTTAAGAGCTGGTATGAAGATTGAGTCAACACACGCACGAATATATGTGTGTGTGTTTTAATCTGTTCACGTAAAATTTAGCTCGATTTTATAACAGAGGCTGACCCATAGTAAGTACCTCCCAGGGTTAGTTATTATACGAAAACTTCCCAGCCTCCTCCCTGCCCCAGCCCCAATTCCGATTTAAATGCCTCTCTAAATCTGACTTATCTGTAATCTATTACAGAATCTGTTTAAGTTAGTTAATATTAAGTGAATTCTGCAATCAATATTTATAACGTCAAATAAAACAGAAGTTAGAGTGTGTCACACAGAATAGGGAAATGTCCTATTTGATGTTTCTGCTATAATACATACGCATGTGTGTGCTCAGGGTTGCAATGTTAAAGAAATTTTTTCCAGTGGGTCAGAGTAAAAAGCCAATGCCTCCAGAGGCAAATGGTGAATGTCTTTCAGCAGAGAGGGAGGAGGAGCAGAGGAGAGGGCTGGCTAGCCCCCAAAATGAGCTTCGCAGCCTACCTCTTCCTTCTGGCCTCTGTTGCCAAATGACCTCTGGGAAGACGCCTCTCCTATTTGGCCAGCCCCCTGTCACACTGGCCCACATAGCTCTATGGTTTCTACAGAGAACTTACTGAGCACTGCACCGGGCCTTGCATACACCTTAGCTCACAGAATTGGCCCCATCAGGCCACGGAAGTGGCTCTCAAAGTGTGGTCCCTCTGTGAGCTTGTTAGAAATGCAAATTCAAGCCGCAGCCCAGACCTACCCCATCAGAAACTCCAGGGCTCAGCAACCTGTGCTTTACCTCCAAGTGATTCCAATGTAATCCGAAGTTGGCAAGCCACTCCCCTTTGAGGAAACTGTTTTCCTTTGGGACAACTGAGGCTTCGAAAGAGGAAGTGACATCCCCAAGACCACTTAGGGAGGAAACAATTGGGCCAGGATTCTAACGCTATTAGCACACAGTAGTGCAATTTCTTACGTGTCTATCCCTCCACTGGATAGTGAGTCCTTCCCGGAAGAGACCAAGACTGACTGATGTGTTCCTTTTTTCTCATCTTTATAAATGAGTGGGCCTGAAACACAAGTGCTGTGTGACCTCTGATGGCTGGGTGAAAAATCACACACATTCTTTAAAAAGTCAGTCCCGGTGAATGCTCGCATCACGTTCAAATGGACACAACCACCTCAGATTGGAAGAGAAGATACACACGGGATTGAGGAGTTCTTGATTAGCAAAATTCCCCAGAGCCCCTCATGCAAATCATAGCCCAGAGCTGAGTCATACTCAACTTTGACTCCTCTCTTAAGAGGGTGTCAGTTCCAAGTGGAGCTGTGTGGGGGCGGGAGGGGATGGGAGCCAGAAAATGGTTAACAGTTTGATAAAGTTAAAAAAAAAATTCTCTACTGGTTGTGAGACTTTGCAATAATGAGAAGTCAACACAATTAGACAAGGCACTAAATTTTTGTGCAGAATGCCAGCTGTCACTCTTCTTGACTAGCTCAGATCAAAGAAACGTATTTTATCTCCTAAGTTATTAGACATGATGGGGCCATTAAGTGGAGATATTGTCATAAGAAATGTAAGAACATAAGAAAAATGTTGCTTGCTTTGAAAATAAACGTCTCACCTTTGCTTCTTTTTCCCTGTGAAAAGCTGAGAGCCATCAAACTATTAGCTTGGGCCTTTCCAACATGCTTGCATCCTGCCATCTTTTCCGGCAGTGAGACCTGGGGTTTCAGTCCTTCCTCTCGGTCCCTAATGTCTGTGGATCGGAACCATGGCATTGAGAACCCAGCAGAGGTTCCTGTTAGCTGTAGCCCATCCCTGCTTTCACCAGTCATAACACAACCTACCACTGATCCAAAGCTCTACGTGCTTTGAAAGGAGCTCATCCTTAGATGTCTTTCCAAGTGCCTCACCTTACTTAACCTTTCTTCATCTCTAACTTGGATGGGAAGAGCTCCCTCTTCATTTCTTTAAGGAACACGGCCACTTGTCTGGCCCGAGAACGGGCCCTGGGTTGGTGACGTTTACTTATATTCGCTGATTGCAGGGGAGCTGGGGAGCTCCGGGGAAAAGACTTCATATCACTCAGGGGCCAGGATGGGAAGAAGGGACGCATTCAAAAGGGAATGCTTAAGAAGAGTTTGGTGTGAAGGGACTATTTCCAAGGACGGGCAGCATTGAAGATGGTGAAACACCACAGGGGCAACACCAGGGCGACATTACTCTCCTTGGTGTGAGGAGGCAAGGAGAAGGGGAAGTTACTAGAAATTGATGAGAGTAGCAGCTGAGGACAGATGTCACCGATAGAACCTGTGGCCCTGGAGACCAGAGGCAGCCTCTGCCAAACCACATGCAGCCCCACCCCTCCCCCTCCCGCCCTCCAATCTGCTGCTGGTGTTTCCCATTGGCTGGACCTGACCGGAAGCCAGACTGTAAGGGAGCCTGGCGGACTCAGTCTGTATGCTCAGCCTCCAGGGCCTAGAGCAGAGTGGAGAGCGGATCTGGGGAGTACACGGAGAATTCCCAGCACACGCTGAATCCCAAGCACCACGGAGGTTTGGACATATCCAGACAAGATAGGGTTGGGTGATGGAGACCCTGCAAAAGCCACACTGCAGGGTAAGGGTGAGGGCTCGAGAGACTTTAACATCAAGTGGTTTGGCATAATGAGTGAGACTTTACAAGGAAGGTGAACATAGGCACTAACAAAACTCGTCCTGCGGTTGCCCCAGGGAGCAAAGGGCTTTGTTCCCGCCCGAATGGAAAGAACTTCAATACCTCGCTGACTTCTGTGACTCTCAGGGCTCAAACAGCCTTGCTCTGAGGACCTGCTCTCACCAACTGAGCACACAGGGGGCATGTTCTCCTCACCTGACAAGGGTCATGAGGGGGGCTTCCAGCTTTCCAGCTTCCTGGTCCCTAGATGGTGGCTCAAACATAGGCCCAGAGGCACCTGAAGTGCCCCTCTGTGCAGGTGTGGGTCGCAGCAGGGATGGGTGTGGGTCCCACCCTGCCGGGTGATATAGCGAGCAACGTCCAGGTCTGTGATGCAGACACACGTAGGCGCGCTGAGAATCCCAGAACCGCTTTGCAACCGCGAAAGCCCGGACTTCTTAACAAGAGAGAGAAGACTTTGGTGTACTAATTAATGCATTGTCCTCAAGGCCATCGAAGCCAAAGATCTTTTCCCACCCTTGTGGATGATCTTCAAGGTAGGAATTCTGGCCCCAGTTTTATTAAAATTTTTTTTAAAGTTTATTTATTTATTTTGGTGGGAGAAGGGGCAGAGAGAGAGACAGAGACAGAATCCCAAGCAGGCTCCACGCTCTCAGACCAGAGCCCAACGTGGGGCTCGAACTCACCACCCGTTAGATCACGATGTGAGCTGAAGTCAAGAGATGCTTAACCAACTGAGCCACCCAGACGCCCCATTAGAAATGAGGATTCGATCCAGAGAGGACAGCCCCGGCAGACCATGGGCACCCCTCCCAGGCTCTTCCTCTTCCCTCTGTTTCCATCACACCAGCCTCCTGGCTCAGCTAGAACTTGCCAGGCTCATCCTTGTTCTAGCACATTCGTGCCTGCCCTTCCCTCTGCCTGGAAATTTCTTCCCCCCAGATAGCCACATCCCCTACTCCTTCACCTCATTTAGATCTTCGTTAAGTGACACCTCTTCAGAAAGCCTGAGTGTTGACCTAGAACACCCCCCTCCCCGTCCAGTTTTTTCTAGCTCCTTACCTTGCTTTGCATTGCCATCACCTTGTTTTTGTTTTGTTTTGTTTGCTTGTTTGTTGACAGCCTGTCCTAGGCTCCATGGAAGCAGGGCTTTGTCTCATTCTTAGAACAAGCGCCTAAATGCCTAAGCCCCTAAAAATCACATAAGGATTTTATTATTTTATTTTATTTATTTTATTTTTTTAATTTGAGAGAGAACAAAAGCAAGCAGGGGAGAGGGGCCGAGGGAGGGAGAGAGAATCTTAAGCAGGCTCCCCACTCAGCACAGAGCCTGATGGGACCTCAATCCCACCACCCTGGGATCATGACCTGAGCCGAAATCAAGAGTCAGACGCTCACCTGACTGAGCCATCCAGATGTCCCTAGGATTTTTTTCCTTTAAAGTTTTTTCTTTTTTTTTTTTTTTTAATTTTTTTTTTCAACGTTTATTTATTTTTGGGACAGAGAGAGACAAAGCATGAACGGGGGAGGGGCAGAGAGAGAGGGAGACACAGAATCGGAAACAGGCTCCAGGCTCTGAGACATCAGCCCAGAGCCCGACGCGGGGCTCGAACTCACGGACCGCGAGATCGTGACCTGGCTGAAGTCGGACGCTTAACCGACTGCGCCACCCAGGCGCCCCTAAAGTTTTTTCTTAAGTTTATTTATTTTAAGAGAGAGAGAGAGAAAGAGCAAGAGTGGGGAAGGGACAGAGAGAGAGAGAGAGAGAGAGAATTCCAAGTAGGGTCTGCACTGACAGTGCAGTTTGATGTGGGGCTCAAACTCATAAACCACGAGACCATGCCCTGAGCCGAAATCAAGAGTCAGACACCTCACTGACTGAGCCAACCAGGTGGCCCGGATTTTATTTTTTGAGATGAAATTCACATAACATAAAATTAACCATTTTTAAATTTTTTTTTCAACGTTTATTTATTTTTAGGACAGAGAGAGACAGAGCATGAACGGGGGAGGGGCAGAGAGAGAGGGGGACACAGAATCGGAAACAGGCTCCAGGCTCCGAGCCATCAGCCCAGAGCCTGACGCGGGGCTCGAACTCACGGACCGCGAGATCGTGACCTGGCTGGAGTCGGACGCTTAACCGACTGCGCCACCCAGGCGCCCCATAAAATTAACCATTTTTAAATGGACCATCCAGTGGCATTCAGTACATTCACAATGTTGTGCAACCTTCACCTTTATCTAGTCTCAAAACATTTTTATCACCCCAGAAGTGTCCCTTGTGCCCACTAAGTAGTCGCTCCCCATTCCCTCCTGCCTTCAACCCCTGATAACCACCAGTCGGCTTTCTGTCTCCATGGATTTGCCTATTCTGGGCATTTCATAAAAGATGTGGCCTTTGTGACCAGCTTCTTCCACTTAGTATCATGTTTTCAAGGTTCTTCCCTATTGTAGCATCATCAGTCCTTCGTTCCTTTTCATGGCTGAATAATATTCTATTGTATGGATATACCAGATTTGTGTATCCATTGGCCAGTGGATGGATATTTTTGTTGTTTCTACCTTTTGCTATTATGAATAATACTGATAAGAACATGCATACGTGTTTGCTTGAATACCTGTTTTCAATTAGTTTGGTTATCTACCTAGTAGAATTGCGAGGTCGATGGTAATTCCATGTCTACATGTGGGGGCTTTTCATAAATATTTATGGAATGAATTAGCAAATGAAAGAAAGAAAGAAAGAAAGAAAGAAAGAAAGAAAGAAAGAAAGAACGAACGAACTAGAAATCCAGGTTTTTGCAATTCCCGAGTGCCCTCTAATCTGCCACATTACCTTCCAGAGGAGGGGACTGATGACTGTGGGTTCCCTGAGGCCTAATCAACCTTAGGACAGTATCATGCATTAGCTGACATATAATAGGTGCTCAACTAAAAAAAACGAGACAAATAAATGCTGCCGTGACCATTTTTATGCATTTATTTTGTCTACAGCATTGATTGTTAATGTCAGACAGATTCTGAGAGGGAAATTACTGTATCAAAGAGAATTAACTTTTAAAAGTCTTTTGATGTGTACACGAAACTGCTCTCTGAAAAGGCTGAAAAATTTTCATTACCCGTCTCAAGAATGTTTAGGCTCATTTAGATGGTTCTACCCGGTGGGTGCTTCCTGTTGGAGGAGAGTTTTCTGGAACTGTCTCTACTGTCCTCTTCAGCTAGGTAAACAGAAGCTAGGCTGATTGTTATTGTTGCTTTGCTTTTCTGTATGGTTTCTCCACCTGTATGATGCGCTCCAGCCAACGCGTGCTTCTTGGAGTCGATAGCCTTCTTTCTCTTGAACACTGGCCCCCGCTTGAGCCCCGGATGCACCCAGCCAGTTGGAATTTCTGGACTTAGGGACCTCAGGAATGCAGCCTGCTGGAAATGAGGCTAAATTAGTTCTTCCAAAGAAAATGCCCATTTGGAAAATGACTTCCCGTGTCTGTGCAGCCACAGGCTTGCCATTCTGGAGAGACGTGTCAGGATACGTTGTGCTTGGCGGCAAATGAAAGCTGAGGGGTTTATTGCCACTATTAGTGATTATTTGTATGGGGCCGTAGGTGTGTACAGCCCCTTACAATGCCCAGAGGAAACTGGAACAGAGGGCAAAGTTTCCGCCCTCAAGGGACATCCTGCCGTGGCTGGTGGTGAGAATGGGTGCCCATAGGAACTGAATGGACTGGCACAAACCAGGACTGTCTGAATGACTGGGAAGAACAAACTGGGAGAAGGAGCAAAGAAGGATTCCTCAAGCGCCTCTGTGTGCCTGGTATTTAAGAGACATGTCTTGTTTAATCTGCTAAATAATCCTGGGATTTAGGGATTTTTATTTCCATTTTCAAGTGAAGGGATTGAAGGTTAGCCTCTTTCTCTCACATTTTCTGGATGCTCCTTCTCCCACATTGTCTTAGCATTTCCTAACTGTGTGAAGGGTGATGATACCACCGTGGATATACTACTAGGGTGAGAATTGCAGGAGGCAGCAGAATGGGTTAAAGTGGGGCTAGAAAGAAAGGCCTGAGACGTTTTTTATGGATTCTGTGCTCTTTGCACTAGAATCTGCCTGACTTGGGAGTTTGTGTGAGCATCTGGGGTTCAGAATCCAGCAGACCTGGGTTCAAGATCTGCTCTAACCCAGGAGCCTGGGATGCATCGCTTCTCTTTCTGAGCTTCCATTTTCTCCTCCGTACATGGAGGTAAGGACCTCTGCCCACCCGGTGGTTCATGTGAGGATTAAACAAAGCAGTGTATGAATATTGGTGCACAGATGTCAACAGTTGTTGACCTACCACCAGAAAGAGTTGAGGAGGAACAAGCGGTGGGGAGGTACGATGGGTGCTGTCACTCACATGTTGCTTAATAGCTTGATGCCTCAGTTTCCTCATCTGTAAAAGAGGAATGATCAGGCGTCTTCCTCATCAGGTGAATGGGAGGGTTAAAGGAATTAATACAGGTAACAGACTTTGAACAGTGCCTGCTACAGGGTAAGCTCTCAATACATCTCCACTGTTAATATTATCTAATTCCAAGGGGCGTCTGGGTGGCTCAGTCGGTTAAGCGTGTGACTTCGGCTCAGGTCATGATCTCGCAGTTTGTGAGTTCGAGCCCTGCGTCAAGCTCTGTGCTGAGAGCTCGGAGCCCGGAGCCTGCTTCGGATTCTGTGTCTCCTCCTCTCTCTGCCCCTCCCCCGCTTGTGGTCTGTCTCTATCAAAAATAGATAAATGTAAAAAAAAAATTTTTTTTAAATATTATCTTATTCCTCTTGACTTTAGGTTGGATCAGGAGGCTATACAAAATGAATCAGTCATTTGCTGGGGCTGTGGGGAGAGTAGAAGTCACAATGAGGATCACTTGATCCCCTAGCAGGGAGGGGAAGGACCCAGTGTTGTCTGTTCTACCTCTGGGTGCGGGGGTCTGGTCTGATACCTGGCATCACCCAATCCTGAGAGAAGAGCTGTGTCAAGAACCTAGTCTGCCAAGGTCAAGTGGGACATGAGTGAATGGTGACTTATCATAATGGAAGAATGGAAGAACTTGGAATTTGGGATTTCCCTAGCTGTGAAGATGGTGCCTAACCTCACTGAATGTTGTGAGTTTGAACTCTGATTTTATATATGTATGTATGTATATATATATATATATATATATATATATATATATATATGTGTGTGTGTGTGTGTGTGTGTGTGTCCAAAAGAGACACACACACACACGTATGTATATATACAGGTGCATGTTAAATAGCATTATTTTTTAAATGTTTATTTATTTTGAGAGAGAGAGAGAGCACTATCAGGGGAGGGGCAGAGGGAGAGAGAATCCAAAGCAGGCTCTACACTCAGCGTGGAGCCTGATGTGGGGCTCTAACCTACAAACCGTGAGATCATGACCTGAGCTGAAATCAAGAGTCAGATGCTTAACTGACTGAGCCACCCAGGCACCCCTAAACAGTATTATTTATTGATTTCTTACTAATGTTCACAAGAGAGGAGAAGAGGGGTGGGCACATATTGAGCCTTTGCACATGCTGTTCCTTGCATGGAATCCCCAACCCCCATGCCAGCCCTGCTATTTTCTTTGTCAATTAACAAATATGCATGTATGTGTACTATAGGCCGGACACCGATGTTGGGTGGGTCCTTGCTTCCTAGAGCTTAGCTCAAATAGTAAGGCAGGTACCATTGACTTCCCAGGTGCCATAGAAGCTTTCCCTCCGACAGAAGAGAAAACCAAAGACTTTCTTTGATGTCTTGATGAAACCTGAAAGCAACCACTTAGGTCCACTGCCCCCTGCTGCTCTTTGGCTGGGTAACTTCTCCTATTAATTGGGATGTCAGCTTAAAGTTCACTTTTTCTAAAAGATGCCATTGATGGCCCATGCCAGAGGTCCGGTCCCCCTGTTTCCTTAACATCGTGGACTTCTCCCTCATCCTACTCATCATGATTTGCCATTATTTGTCACATAATTTAACATCACTACTACTCCGCAACCCCCCCCCCCCCCCCCCCCCCCCCCCGCTAGACTGCCAAGTCTGGGAGGGGCAGGGGTGGCGTCTCTTCTCAGGTCCATATCCCTTGGCAACAATTGCATAGCAATCAGTGAGGTCTCTATAGAACCCTGTCGAGTGAGGAAATGAACAGAAGAGAAAGCATTCTGAGGGCAATAATATGAAATAAATGGACACACACATCAAAAACCCTTGTCTTTCCTCCTGCTTGTGCAGCAGAGATGAGAAAGCGGTGCTTTGGCAAACCAGGCTGAACTCAGCCTTTTGGGGCCAAACCAAGTAGAGGGATAATTATTTTTTATTTTTCTCATCCGCTTCATGTTGCCGTAGGTGCTGAAGGCCGACGAACTGTGGGCTTTGCTGAGTCCACAAGGAAAGCCCCTCAGGGTCTCTCTGCTGGAGGCCTGCCTCCCCCCCTGCCAGATCTGTACCTCTGCCTGGGGTTTCATCCACTCTTTCATGTCTGGCTCCTCCCCTTTACTTGAAAATTCGTCTCCTTGTTTTCTGGAAAGTGCCTCATTTCTCCCAGGAGGCCCAGGGCTGTCTCCACTCAGGGGCTGGAGACCTTGGGCTGGACTTGCTGGTGGGCCCCAGCCAGCGCCCCCCCGCCCCCCCCCCTCCCGCCAGACCCCAGCGTGGCCTTGATTTCTTTCCTCAGAAGCTGTGCAGGCTGGGCTGGGTGGGATCCGGCGACAGTTCCCACCAAACTCCCAAGCTGACTGCAGACATTTGTGCTGTCAACAGAATTGCAAAAAATGCAATTCGTGTTGTTAATGAGCAGCTTGTTTGGGTAAACAAACCAGGTGAGGTGAAAAAAGCGATGCTCTCCAGTAGGAAACACAAGTGAACATTAGCCAGATGGAGAGCCGTGCTTCCCCACGCTTCCTTTTCGGCAAGGCTCTGGGTGGCTGGAAAGGACGTTGCCTGCGCTGCATGGTAGCTGGGACCGTGCACACCTCCCACCTGGCCTGGATTTCCTCCTGAGGGAGAAGAGCCACCTTGTACCCAGCACAATCCTGAGCCTGGCACTGTGCCTCATGTCCCGCCAGGCCTTTATCTGCTTTATTACTAGTTCTCAAGCACCTCGTAAGATGGCTGTTATGAAACCAGTTTCACAGCTGGGGAAACCGAGGCTCCGACATGAGAAAGAGGCTTGCCCAAAGTCAAAGTGGTGGGTTTAAACCCCCTTCCACCTGACTCTTCAGGTCTCTGATCCCCCCACTCTCCCACATAATTCTCCCTGCCCTCATTCCTGCCTACCCAGTTCCTTAGTCTAATGGAGGTGTCTGCGGCTGCCACTAACGACCTCCTCTCTCAGACTGTGAGGCTAAAGAAAGTTTTAACTTCCCATAGTGGGGGCCCCCCATCTGCCTAGTGAGGGTGGCATGGCTCTCTGAAATTCGTGCGGGTGGATCTTGGACCAGCTTCCCCATGACAACAAACAGAGTGTGTGCATGTGTGTGTGCATGCATGAATATGTACATTTACCCATCCATTCCAAGAGGAAATGCTTGCCCCTGGAAAGTCAATAACTTAGGGGCATTCACAGTCCTGTGTCTATAAACTGACTGCATATTCTGTTTTGTTAGCCTCAGATCATTCCAGAAAACACAAGCACAAACACACACGCGCGCGTGCGCGCGCACACACACACACACACGCGGATATGGCTATACTTTACAAACGTGAATGATTTGGGTGATTGCAGTGGCTAAATCTTCTCCCTGTATAGACAGGGCCGGGACGAGGGAGATTCAGAGTATAGACTCAAGTCCACATATGTTTCTGAATTTCTCTCCACATTGCTCAAGAGAAAAACCCCATATTACATTCATATGTTATAATGCCATGAGTTATTTTCTCCTTAGCATTCAAGGGTAAAGAGTCCATTAAGCTGTCATCGGCCACATTACCAGCAGGAGAAGCCAGGGCAGACAGTTCGGCTTTAGCTGCCCGGAGCACGTGTGCTCCGCCCCAGGATGAACACTCTGTGGTGTCCGTGTATGCGTTGCCCTAGAAGCAGAAATCAATTACTCCCACTGCTATTAGAGAGATGATCTGGTTGGGAAGGCTTGCTGTGAATGCAGCCACCGTTCATTATCGAGCTCTTTATATGTATTATATCTTTTTTACTCTAGGAAAACCGAGGCTTGGGGAGAGAAAGAAACTGTCACAGAACCAGAGCATGCTATGTGCTGGGGTCTGATCCAGCCCCCTCCTGTGCACTTAACCACGAGGCTATCCTGCCTCTCCTGCGAGTGTTGGTGATTTACTCCACGCACATGGCCTGTATCACAGAAGCTCCCAGCTTTTGACGGACCACATATTACATGTCAGGCTCCATGGATTATCGTTACTCAATCTTCACCAGAACTCTGAGGCAAGTGCTTCTATGAGCTCAGTGTAACAGCCAGGGAGACTGGCTCTTGAGAAATGAGTAGGGACTTGCCCAAATGTGGTGGGAATGTGTGAATGATGGGGGGTTGTTTTCCACTCTGCTATGCTGCCATCCAGCTAGAGACGCAAGCCTGGAAGCGGGGGGGGGGGGGGGGGGGGGGGGGGGGAGGGAGGGTTCAACAGGCAGCTCCCTTTTCTGAATTCAGATGAGTTTTCACTCAAGGAAAGGAACAGCTCAGTTTCTTCCTTCATGTTGGTGGGAGCCTTTTCTTTGAATGAACTGATTATGTTCAAAAAAGCAAAAAATAATGTATGCATATTAGCTGATGAGGATGCTGTTCTAGATATTTTTAGCCGAGCTGAGAGAGAGGGTGAGAGAATGGAGCTTGGTAGAAGTTGTTTTGGAAGAAGAGGCAGCTTGGGAATCAGACAGCCCTTTAACATTACTATCAGTTCTCACTGCTTTTGGCTGGGTGACCGTGGGCAAATCACCTTCCCTTTTGGAAAATGTGTATCACCGTACCAACCTTTCTGGGGTGTTGTAAAAACTGAGGATAACGTGAATAAAGCATGTGGTCACCGGTTACCCATTGTACCTATGATAATTATTCATTTATCAAATACTCATTGTCACTGGGTTCTCGGTGTTTATGGATATAATCATCTTATCCTCATCACCATACCATGAAGCAAGTACTGACAGTATTTTCATCTTCCAGATGAGGAAACTAAATTAAGGTTGAGTAATTTGCTCTTGCAGGGCCACGATGCAACCCCAGGCAGCCTGTGCCCTAACCACCATTCAATGCTGCCTGCATCACTCTTAAAGAGATTGGACTTTCACTACTGGAAGCAGAGCTCACAGGAGGGTCATTGTTTTTAGGGGGAAGAATCTCCTTTGAGAACCTCACAAAGCTCCCTACAAACTAGGAACAACACTGTCACAGAACTGGGTCAGAAGATCTCTCTAATACCATGGCCACTCTGACCAGTGGAAGCTCTGCTCAGGCCAAGAGGTCAGAGAACAGGGGTCTTAATCTCCACTCGGATGCTAGGCAGGCCACCACTGTCACTCATTTTGTGTGCCCGGATGTGGGAAATGGGAGGAATGCTAGGACTGAAACTTGAGAATTCAGCTGATTTTTTGCTCACAACCAAAATACTAAAATGGTTAGGTGAGATACTAGTTTAGGAGAAAGGGTAGTTGAAATCAAGAGGGAAAAATAACATATAATACCTATAGTAATGATATATATATATATATATGTATATATACACATATGGGGTGGAAAAGTATAAAATAAAGGAAAACTGGCAAGAGAGTCCAAGAGTACAATGGGGCAGAGTCCTGCAAACTCTATGGTTTACTTCCAAAAGGGTAGAGGCCCGTGGTTACCATCTTCAACGTGGAAGGGAGGAACAGGGCTGTGCCTCTGGAGTTCAGGCCTGAGTCTTGCCTAGAAGACTGGGTTAAACAGATGGAAATGGGAGCAGCCCTAGGACAAAGGGTCAGGGCTGGGAAGACAATGGGTGTCGAATCCCGGAGTTGCAGAGAGGAGGATGTGGAATAACACATTGCAAGAGAGTGAGCCAGAGAGCTCAGAGATCTGAGGACCGGGACAGGGGTGAGGGTCTTGGAAGCAAGTTCCAGAACACAGAGGTCCTTTTGCAGGGTGTCCAGCATGAGACACCAGGAGGAAGCAAGGTGACTGTAGGGATCACACCAGGCCAGACCCTGTACTGTGTCTAATCTACTGACCATCTCATTTGTAGCTGTATCCTTAGCACAGGCATGGGGATCAACCACACGGTAATCTCACAGGGAATGTTTGCTGAAGGCTACACCACAGGGGTGGGGAGAGGGATGGGCCTCAGCTGGGAGCGAGAAATAGTCCTCAGCACCGGACCTGGCACGAAGGAGGAATTTGGTGCATGAGTGAATTGTTTGTTGATGACACCTCCCTTGGGTCTCCGAGTACTAACGAGGCTCAGCCCAATGCACTGACTGTCTTAGGAAGCCAGCAGGTGGAATGCAGGATCTAGAGCTGGAGGCTGGTGAATCTTGGGAGAGGAGCAGGTGTCTTGCTGAGCTCTGTAGGTACTAATGGGAATTCAATTCTTATTGGCATCTGGGTAAGGCTTAAATCAGTGATACCCTACCTGGTTGTGGATCTGCATTACTTGTGGAACTTGTTAAAATACAGAGGCTCTGATCTTGCTTCTGAATCAGAGTTTCCTGGACCAGAACTCCGGACTCCACATTACAAACAAGCTCCACCAGTGGTGCTGATGCACAGAGCTCGTTATGGGAAGCAAAGCCTTAAATCATCAATTCTCATTGGCCTTTCTTAAAATTTGTCTTTTAGTGTTTGTTGTTAAGAAGACACTATATAACAGCACGCATTGAGCCATTACTAAATTCAAGGCCGATCTATGTGGTTCATATATATTCACACATTTAACTCTCACAACGACCCCATGAGGAAGGTACTATTATCCCCACTTTACAGATGAGGAAACTGAGTCTGAGAGAGGTTAGTAATTTGTCCGAGTTCACACACATAGCCAGGCAGTCTGGCTCCAGAGTCCATGCTTCTTAGCTTCAACCAGAAAAGACTTAAGTACATAATTTCAAATTCATGTAGAGCCAGGAAAGGACTGTAAAGGGATTGTATGTGCTATTTATTCTTTTTAAAAAATTTTTAATAATTTAAAATGATTAATATCACTAAGAAAAATAATATTTGATGAATTAATGAATAAATCAACGAAGGAAAAGCAGAGGGAGATAAAACACTGTATCCTAGGGAACTAACAAATAAACCCACAAGTGGGAGCTGGGGAAGTTGAGTTGAGTCCTGGCTTCTCTTTTCTAGCTGTTTGATTTCAGGGAAGTCGCTTAAGCCAGCTGTGTACCAGCAAGCAAGGATAACAGTTCTTCCCAGTTATTGAGCAGTTAGAAAAATCGAAACCATTAAGTATTTACAAGGTGATATTATTAAACACTAGAAAAAGAATGAACCTTGTACTCAGAGAGCAGGTGAGCTTTCTTGCTGGGGTTACTAATCACATGAGAGGGAGGGTTCAATCCCTGTTTGCCCTCAAAAGTAGGTAAAGACCTTTACACTACATACAAACATTAGCTCTAAATGCATTAAAGACCTGGATGTAAGAGCTGAAAGTATAAAACTCATAGAAAAGAAGCACAGGAGAAAACTTTATGGCATTGGCTTTGGCAATAATTTCTTGGACATGACACCAGAGATACATGTAACAAAAGGAAAAATAGATAAATTGGATTACATCAAAATTTAAAACTTTGCTGCATCAAAGGACTCTATCACCAGAGTGAAAAGGCAACCCACAGAATGGTAGAATATATTTGCAAATCATATATCTGTCAAGAGGTTAAAAATCCACAATATATGGGGCGCCTGGGTGCCTCAGTCGGTTAAGCGTCCAACTTCGACTCAGGTCACGATCTCGCGGTCCCTGAGCTCCAGCCCCGCGTGGGTCTCTGGGCTGATGGCTTGGAGCCTGGAGCCTGCTTCTGATTCTGTGTCTCCCTCTCTCTCTGCCCCTCCCTCATTCATGCTCTGTCTCTCTCTGTCTCAAAAATAAATAAACGTTAAAAAAATTAAAAAAAAATCCACAATATATAAATAACTCCTGTAACTCAATGACAACAACAAAAAACAACCCATTTAAAAAAATGAACAGGGCGCCTGGGCGGCTCGGTCGGTTGGGCCGCCATCTTGGGCTCAGGTCATGATCTCGTGGTCTGTGAGTTCGAGCCCCGTGTCAGGCTCTGTGCTGACAGCTCAGAGCCTGGAGCCTGCTTTGGTTTCTGTGTCCCCTCCTCCCTCTGCCCCTTCCCGACTAGTGCTCTGTCTCCCAAAAACAAATAAATGTTAAAAAAAAAATTTTTTTTCTAAAAATGAACAAAGAACTGGAATCAACATTTCTCCAAAGAAGATATGCAAACAGCCAGCAAGTATGTAAAAAGATGTTTAGCATTGCTATCTTTAAGAAAATGCAAATCAAAACCACAGTGAGATACCACCTCCCACCCATTAGGATGGCTACCATGAAAAAACCGAAAACAGCAAGTGGTGGTGAGGATGTGGAGAAATTGGAACTCCTGTGCCCTGCTGGTGGGAATGTACAATGGTGCAGCCCCTGTGGAAAACAGTATGGGGGTTCCTCAAAAAATTGAAAATAGAATTACCATATGACCTGGCAACTCCACTTCTGCATATGTACCCAAAAGAACCGAAAGCAGGGATTCACGATATTCAGATACCTATGTTTATAGCAGCATTAAAAAACAGTGGCCGAAAAGGTGGAAGCAAACCCAAGTGTCCGTTGACGGATGAATAGATAAACAAAGTGTGGTATACACATGAAATGGAAAGGAAGAGAATTCTGACATATGCTTCAACATGGATGAACCTTGAGGACATTATGCTAAATGAAACAAACCAGCCACAGGAGGATAAATACTGTATGATTCCACTTATGTGAGGTTCCTAAAGTAGTCAAATTCATAGAGACAGGAAGTAGCATGGTGGTTGCCAGGGGCTGGAGGAGGGAGGAATGGGGAGTTATTGCTTAATGGGTACAGAGTTTCAGTTTGGGGAGGTTTTAAAAAAAGTTCTGGAGATGGATGGTGGTGATGGTAGGGAAACATTCTGAATATCTTTAATGCCACTAAATTGTATACTTAAACATGGTGAAAGTGGTAAATTTCATGTTATGTATATTTTTCTTTTTTTTTTTTAAATTTTTTAACGTTGATTTATTTTTGAGACAGAGAGAGACAGAGCATGAACAGGGGAGGGGCAGAGAGAGAGGGAGACACAGAATCTGAAACAGGCTCCAGGCTCTGAGCAGTCAGCACAGAGCCCGAGGCGGGGCTCGAACTCACAGACCGTGAGATCATGACCTGAGCCGAAGTTGGATGCTTAACCGACCGAGCCACCCAGGCGCCCCAACATGTTATGTATATTTTATCACAATTTTAAAAAGAAAAGATAAGGGGTGCCTGGGTGGCTCAGTTGAGCATCCGACACTTGATTTCAGCTCAGGTCATGATCTCATGGTTTGTGGGTTTGAGCCTCGCATTGAGCTCTGTGCTGACAGCATGGAGCCTGCTTGGGATTCTCTCTCTACCTCTCTCTCTGCTCCTCCCCCTGCCAAAGTAAATAAATAAACTTAAAAAATTGAAAGTAAAGAAATATATTAATACACTAAGTTCAAATTTAAGAAAGAAAGCATTTCCCAAATCTTATTCTGTGGCTTATTATTTCTAGGAGATGAGCCTCAAAATGAAGGTTTTGAGGTCATTTATTTATTCAGTAAATATTTGTTGGTCACTGCATGCATGCCAGGCTCTGTACTATATATTGAGGTCTAGGTATGAATGAGCCTGGTGTGGTTTCTGTCTTTATCAATCTGGCATTTGCGACAATAATATTTCCATTTATCGAATACCACATATATACACAGCAGGAATCCTACATTATTTATTTCATTTCATCTTCATGAGTTGGGTATTATCATCCCCTTATAAAAAACGAGAAAATTAAGGCTCAAAGAGTTTAAGTAACTTTCTCTAAATTCACTCAACTAGCAAGCTGGGTCTCCTTGGTTCCGGTGTCCATTCTCTTAACTACTGGGAGTGCCTGTGCTCCCCTCTTAGGAGATCCCCAATACACTTTGCCACATGAACGTCCATGAGATGTTCAGGGAAAAAAAAAAACTAACTTGATATGGTTCTGTATATCCCAAACTTACTTCATTATATAATGTCTTCTTTTTTGGGTGAAGGGAGCAGTACCCCCTATTAATGAGCTGTGGATTCTCTCCAAAGAATATAACCACAACACCCAAGAGAATTATAAACATATGTCTGCACAAAAGCTTATATGTGAATGTTCATAGCAGCCCTATTTATAATAGCCAAAAAGTGGAAACAACCTAAATGTCCATCAATAACAAAATGTGGTCTAGTCACACAATAGAATATTATACGACAATAAAAAAGAACGATGTATTGAGAGGTAGTACAAGATGCATAAACTTTGAAAACATTATGGTAAGTAAAAGAAGCCAGACAGAATGGCCACATTATTATATGATTCCTCTTGTATGAAATATCCTGAATAGACAAATCCATAAAGACAGAAAGTAGATTCAAGGCCAGGGGCTGGAGGGAGGGCAGGAAAAGCGAGTGTGTGCTGATGGGTACAGACTTTTCTGAGGTGTGATGAAGTGTTACAAAGTTAAGGTGGTGATAGCTGTCCAACTTTGTGACTATACTAACAACCATTGACTTATACACATTAAAATGGTGAATTAAAAAAAAATTAATGTTTATTTTTGAGAGAGAGAGAGAGAGAGAGAGCACGAGCAGGGGAGGGGCAAAGACAGGAGACACAGAATCCGAAGCAGGGTCCAGGCGCTGGGCTGTCAGCACAGAGCCCGATGCAGGGCTCAAACCCACGAACCATGAGATCATGACCTGAGCTAAAGTTGGATGCTTAACTGACTGAGCCACCCAGGCGCCCCTAAAATGGTGAATTTTATAGCATGGGAATTCTATCTCCATTTTTAAAAAAATATATAGGGGTGCCTGGGTGGCTCAGTCGGTTGAGCGTCCGACTTCGGCTCAGGTCATGATCTCACGGTTCGGGAGTTCGAGCCCCGCGTCAGGCTCTGTGCTGATGGCTCGGAGCCTGGAGCCTGCTTCAGATTCTGTGTCTCCCTCTCTCTTCCCCGCTCATGCTCTGTCTCTCAAAAATGAATAAACGTTAAAAAAAAATTAAAAAATATATATATGTATATAATCACAACTAAGTGTGCTAGGAACAACATGTCACCGACCCATTGGTCCCGGTGTTTCATACTGTATTGTTGATGAGGTATTAGAAATCTTTGGGGTTGCAGGTCCTTCCCTAAGTAGATACAGATCTCAAAATCCTAAGCGGCAAAACCCAAACAGGTACAGAGAGTGGGGGCAAGCTTGGAAACAGGAGCATCAAAGTGTCTGTGCGGGTGGTATCACACACACCGTTGGACTATTTATCTGCCAGGTACGCTTAGCCTATTTTGACAACAGTCCAGAAGGCAAAGTTCCCAAGCCCTTCCTCATCACCGGAAGGTTTCAATTCCAACAATTGATTATGCCATGTACTTGGCAGAGAGGCCTCCTTTTATTTGGATAACATCAGATTTACCTAGGTTTATAAAACAATAAGCCAATGAATTATAGACTTTTAGAACTGGTAAGGACTTTGAAGAGCGGTCGTCTGGCCTATTTCTCCTACTTCGGATATAGGGAAACTAAGGCCCAGAGAAACACGGTGACTTGCCCAAGGTCATATAGCCACACCCAGCTTGGCTGAGACTGCTGGTTGTCTTGCACTGTCTGTTCTCCCTTTCTTCCCTGGAAATGACCCCCTTCAGCTATGCACATGATTGTCTGAAAAAAAGGGCTATATTTCTTAACGAGACGTGGTTGTATTAAGTTCCGGCCAATAGAACGTACGTGGAAGTGGTGGGAGGAACTACAGGGAAGTGCACTTAAAGATGGGTTGGGATGGGCATGACCTCCTTTCTTCCTGCTGGCTGGGTTGCGGATTAGATGGCCAGAGTTCAAGCAGCTCTCCTGGACCACGAGGTAGAAGATTGGGAGAACAGGGGAGCAATATAATAGATTTCCGGGTCACCCAAAGAGTCTGACACAGAGGACAGGTACACAGGCTAATGCAGAGTAAACACTACCACAGCACCAAATCAGCTGCCCTGTCCTGTTTCTGTGCCTTCAAATCCTAGAGTATGCTTTGTAGAACTGCCGTGCCAGCTCTGGAATGTGCAGCTCCAGACCTTAGGTGAAAGAGAAATTTCTTTTTCTTTTTTTTTTTTTTTTTCTGTCACTGTTATTTGAGTCTTCCATCATTTACAGTTGAACTAAATTGTGCTTCAGAATATAAACAATTGCATTCTGGGTTGGAAACTCAGGTCTCCCGAATCCAAGTACACGACTATTTATTATGAAGATTATTACTGTTAATCATGAAAGCAAAACTGGGCCGAGTTGTGCATATAATAGTTGCTGATAACTTTTGTGTGTTTTTCATAAGCTATTCCCTGTTTAAATACTTTATAGATGTCATGTATTCATTTAAATCTCAGGTCAACTCAGCAAGATCTATGACCATCATTTCCATTTTACAGGCAGAGAAACTGAGGCACAGAGAGAGTGAATACCTTCTCAAGGGTACACATTTAGTGAGAGGTAGAGCTGCGATCTGAACCCAGGTAGCCTGGCTCCAGATCTTGGGCTCTTAACTCCTACATTATACTCTCTCTTATGATGTGAGCTCCTCCTCATCCTCTATAGCCATTTTATCGAGGAGGAAACTGAAGCAGGCAATTTTCTGATCATTTGCTTTAAATTGCTCTGCTAGACAGTGGTGCAGTTAGCATTAGAAGCCAAACTCCTAACTCCCAGTTCAATGCTCTCTCCCCAGACCACCCTGTAGTCTCAGAGGCCACCTGGACAGATACATAACCCCCCAAGCCCACTTCCAGTCTTCCCCTCCAACACACATACACACACACACACCACCCAGCAGGCACCCAGACATTTTTGTGGCCAGGATGGCTACAACCTCCTTTGAAAGGCAGCCAGCTTTGCCCTCCACCAAATAACTTTGTTTTATTTATAGTCTCCTGCTCAGAGCTTTTGAACTGGCTGCTCATTCCAGGGAAGATCTTGATAACAACTGTTCTTTGGAGAGGGTCCATAAGAAACAAGGTGAATAAACACCACAGAGGCCCTGCCCGTCTAGCAGAGTTTTGCTCCTGGGGGTGTTTATAAGTCGGTGTTGGTGTCTGGGTGCAGAAGACTTGGAATTCAAAATGGCGGTTTGGATTTTCAATTTCTTTCTTTTTTCTTTTTTGCTTTAATTCAAAAAAGTTTATTCTTTTAACAATCTCAAGGGCATAGGTCAAAGAGAGAGATTACCTTTATACTGAATACAACTCCAAAAGAAGCAGTTCTTCTTGCTTTCTTTGCTCCCTGCCTGGCTGGGACCTAGGGCCAGTTACTGTAGTGATTGAGGGGTGGGGGTGGGGGGGACACTTCACGAATTTACAACAGCCAAAACGGCAGAAAGAATGAATGGCATCTTAGGACAGAAGACTGTAAAAGAAAAAGAAGTGGAGGAAGAAGGAGAAGAAAGAAAAGACTAATTTCAAAAGTGAACCATGAACCTGGCATGTTTTCTGACTTGTGGCCAAAGGTGCCATCCTAAAGCATAACTGTGTCACATGTGTTTGGAATTATTCAGCCTGGATGCTAATCTCCGGTCCACCAGTTGCTAGTTATGTAACCTTTCCTCTTTGAGAGATGGAGGTGGGGGGGGGGGTGCTGTAAACTCACTAGATTATCGTGAGATGCTAACCATGTAGGGGAAATATAGTGCCCGGTTCAGTGAGAACACTCACTCACCCACTCAGCCAACAGTAGCTATTGGTAGCTGTCTTTATTACTCCCTCTGTGATTCCTCCAGGCTTAGAGGGAAGGATACTGAGGTGTTCATGAAAGTAGCCCCAAGGGGGAAAGGAGGCAGGCAGCATGTTGGTGCTTGACTCAAATACGTTCATTGGCGTTGTTACTCTTTGTCAGGGGCCGTTACAGTGACACGACCTTCCTGCATGGGAACCTCCCAAATGGCTTATAAAGGGTAGGGCGGAGCGGAGCCACTAACCGGGTAGTACAAAGCCCCCAGGTGGCGTTCCTGCGGGTATGTGAGGTCTCCTAACAGATCTAAGGGGAGAGGAAGGGGCTTCCATCAAGCACCATGCTGGGGAAGTGGATAGGGTGCTAGAGGAGAGGGTCTGCGGTTCCCTTAAGGAACTTACTGGAAGGTATGGCATTTAAAAAAGGGAAAACTTGTGCTTTCACGGAAGCCTGATTGGGAGACATGATCTCAACGCCAAAGCTACTGAGCGGGAGGACTCCAAGGGGAGGAATGGGTGCAGGCTTCTTCAGGTGAGCTCGGGAGTCTCTAAGGGACGAGGGTCTCTCTTCAGGGGACTGTAAGGTCTCTACCGGAGCGCAGTCGGAGTGGGGGAGGCCCTCGGGAACACCGCGCCCCCAGCTCCGCGAGGCCGGCGGACCGACGCGCCCTTCCCGCCCCCCACCGCCCTCAGGCGGCCCCGCCTCCCGGCAGCGGACTACACTTCCCGGCAGCCCCCGCGGGTGGCGGCGGCGGCGGCGGCGCGGACAGGAGGAGGCGGCTGTGTGAGAGGCGGAGGGGGCGGTGCGCGCCGGGTACGCGCGCCGGCGACCATGGCGTTCGCCGGGCTGGAGCGAGTACATTAACCCCGGGAGGCGGCGGCGGCGACGAGGGAGCGAGCTGCGAGCGGGCGGGCCCAGCCTGAGGGAAGGGAGGAAGGGGCGGGGAGAGCGCCGGAGGGAGGCCGGTCGGCCGCGGGCGGGCGGGCAGCGCAGCGCCGAGCGGGGCCCGCGGGCCCATGAGGAGGCCCGGGGACCATGGGCTCCAGGATCAAGTGAGTGCGGCCGGGCGGAGCCGGGCCGGGCGCGGGGCGGCGAGGCCGGGCGAGGGCTGCAGGCCGCGGGCGGCGCGGGGGACTTGTTGCCGGGGCCTGAGGGGCGCCCCGCGTGCCGGCGTCACGCGGGGAGGGGGACGGTTGCCATGACGATCCAGGGAGGCGCGAGGGCGGGGTACGCGGGGGGGTGGTGGTGGTGGAAGGGCTCTGGTGGTCAGGTGTCCCCTGTTCACCTGAGGGCGGGAGCCGCAGAGATTACGAGGTGGCCCCTTTCCTGGGGTAACAGAATCTCTGAAAATGCTCATACAACTGTTGGGGGGGGGGAGGGCGAGAAACCTCCGGAAGCAACTCCCCAAATGGGCGTGTTTGGGGCTCCCCTGAGAGTTGGGCAGGTCCTGAGAGGTCTGCTTAAGGCCTGCGGTTCTCGGAGGGGCCACTCGTGGATTTAAGGTCTGGATGGCCCGAGGGAGGAGGGCCCTTTTCTCTTTCCTCCTTTAAAAGCCCTGTTATCTGTGAAAGTCTCCACACAGCAAGGGCCAAAGGCTATGAAGATGCCTCTGTGTCGTAATTGAGCACCTGATCCTGATGGTGGTTGGAAAGGCTTTGTAATCCAACCTGGCAAATTCCTTCACTCATTCATTCACCTGGAATCCTCAGTGGGGGATTCGTTTTCCGGGGATGTTGTTGATACATGGAACTTCAGAACCCGTGGAAACATTGTTGCCTTTGCTTCTAGACCTAGAAGTTGACTTTGGAAAGTGCAAACTTTTACGCAGTCCAATTTGGGTGTGTTGCTTTGGGCTCTATCTCCCCTCCCAGCCGGGTCCTTTTTCGGCCTCTCCCTTCCTCAGCTCCAGAGCATGAGATGCCTTATCTCTAATCACTAACAAATGTTCAGTTTTCTCTATGAGTAATAGAATTGTTTAAGGGCACTTAAAGTGGACAGCATAGGCTTTTCCCTAAACGGCTTTCATAGGACACTTGAAACCTGCTTACAAGAAAGTCTGCGGAATGTGTTTATTTCAGCGCTTTGAGAATGTTGCTTGGGAAGTTTGAAAGGGGAAGGAAGGGCCTTGAGGATGAACTCTCCTACTTATTCAAACGCTGCCTCTCAGGTGCAGTCCGTGTCCTTGCAGCGTGACCCTTGCCCATCCTTGTAGTCCCCTGATTGACTCAGGCTTCCCATTCACTAAATGTGCTGCCGCAGCCCTGAGACATGCGCTAAGTGAAGCTGAGAAAGTTTGCTTATGATAATGAAAACGGAAGAGGTGCGGGAGCCCACTGTTCATTCTTGACTCTGGAAAGGAGGGGAGAAAGTTACAAGTGTGCTCCAAACAAGAGCTTAAGGGGTTTGGGAGGTAAAAAGACGTGGTGTGTGAAGCCTCGGGATTAAGGAGGTACTCCAAGTTCAGCTCCTGCTTCCAAGTAAGAGTTGTGAACTTGGATTTCGATAGCACTTGGAAACACTTCCCAAAAAGCCACCTTACAGTCGCAGAGTATGCTTGTGAGGATGCTTACCCTTGTTACAGAGACGTTCAGAAACTTGGCCGACCTGAGGCGGTCAGTGTCAGAACTAGCGTGAAAATCCAACAAGTGGAAGGTCAGATGACGGGGCATCAGGTCTCTCTCTTGATCTTGAAGGTTGCAGGTTAACGTGCATCTCAGGCACGTTTTGTGGAACCCATAAGTGTTCTGAGCACTTGGGCAAGGGAACTTGCTAAGGTGTGAAATTAGCATAAAGAATAACCTTGGTCTTGAAACTAGACTGCTCTGGGATAAAAAACTTAGGCTTGGGGAAATATGTTTGCTTTACCTGTGGTGAGACTGGAAGAGGAGCTCTGAAAAGTAGTTGTAATTTACGGTGACTTCTGACTAAGCAGCGTCTGTGTGCAGCTGGGAATGGGGATGGACAGGTGGCTTGGGACCATCTACTTCGATGCTGCCCTAGTCTTTGGAGGAAACAGAGCTTTGGCCACTACTGCCTGTCGCACCCTGACAGGAAAGAACAGACTTCGCTCAAGGTGTTGAGCTGCCTGAGTTGAAATCTAAGTGTACAGGCTTTGTTGTGTAGGGACAGTTGGGGGGGGGGCAGATTTGTAGGGGGAGTGTGGGACAGAAAGCACTGTGGGTCCCCTCTGGGCAGGAGAGCATTGTGGCTGCCAGGCTTCCCACTTTTTGCTGCCGTGTGGCCCAGTCAGGCTGATGATGTGGAATCAGATCTGGGTTCAAATTCCAGCTCTTTTGTCTACTGACTGTGAAACTTGGCACAGACTACTTCTTTCACCCTCAGTTTCCCTGAGGGTAAAATGGGGGAGACTATAATGCTGCAGAGTCATAATGAACAAATAAATGCAGTGTCCACGTGATTGCTGGGCCCGGATTAAAAATTCAGTAACTGTTAGTTTTCTTTTATACCTTCTCTATAAAAAAAAAAACACCTAAGAAAACCAGTCTGTTTTATGCCAGGAATGTCAGGGAATGGCATGCTATGAGAAATGGAAGAAAGTTTTGATGATCAAGGAATTAGACTGTTAATGCGAAGGGCAGGACTTAACACTCTCATTATTAAAAAATAAAAGTTGATTAAAAACAATGTGTGTAATTGTGCAGCTGGTGTCTCTTGTATCATCAGTAAAGCAGGTGAGTTGCCAGGCACAGGTGCTGAGATTTAGTGCTTGATCAGACTTTGAGGCTAAGGCTGGTTGAGCACAATCTCTGTGTCAGGCGTGGTGGTATTGCCTTGTGCGAACCATTTTATCAGATCCCACAACTGTCCTATGATGTAGGTACTACTAACCACATTTTTCAAATGAGAGAATGGGAATTTATTGCCTAAGATTAGTTGCCATCCCCAGGAAGCCTGCCCTGATGCTGGTTCTGCACCCTGAGTCTCCTCCCCAGCCTAGGCCGGCCGCCCTCCTCTCTGCATCCCCCTCCCCAGCCTAGGCTGGGTGCCCCTCAGCTGTGTGTCCTCTCTTCAGCCTAGGACAGGTGCCCTTTATCTGTGCACCCCTTGCCCAGCCGAGGCCACGTGCCCCTTGTGTTTATCGCCATCACAGCACTAAAGTTAGTTCCTTGACCGTCTTCCACATTAAGCCAGGCATACTTGAGAGCAGGGACTCTCTTTGTCTTTGAGTTCTCTGTGTCAGACCCAGTACCTGCCATGTAAGGTTGTTTAGGAAGAATTTATGGAATGATTTAAGAAGTCTGCTAGGATCTGAGTTAAGATCCTAACTAAGGCTCTGGGTTGAGTACACGTAGAGTTAAAAGAATAGTTTGCTACCTAAACTCTTGAGGACAAGAGTTTTTATGTTTTTAAGTCAAGTTGCCCTGGTCTATGCAGAGAATTACTTATTTTTTTCTGAAGAGTGTTTTTTAGTTCATGTTCACTTAAGGAATATCGTCTGGCTTCAGACCAAACATTTACTTGACCAGGGAAGGAAAATGTCACCAGTATGCAGGTAGCACCCTGGAAAGCAGACCTTTATCTAGAGGGATGAAAGGAGCAGGGGTAACTGGCAGTCTTCGACAGGTATGTTTAAATCTTATTTAGTGTTTGAGTGATCCCGGCGGACTAGAATGTGGTTAATGTGAAGCAATTTAACTGATAATGCAGACATATAGCAGGAAACTGTGTGGCAGTTTAATATTGCTTGTGGTGACATCTTAGAAATTGTTTCCAGGCACCGAGGGCAGGAAGTGGATTGTAAGTAATCGAAGGAAGTATTCTAAGTGAGTTTGAGGAAACCTGACATTTATGGATGCAGAGAAGAGCATACTCTAAGATTTGAAGGCATAGGGACAGGGCAGAGCAGCTCATTTGGCCTTGTGGTGGTATTTATTTTGCATTAGCCTGTGTACCTGTCTTCTGTCCCTGTCAGACTGTGACCTCTTTGAGGTTGGTGACCCAGAAGCGTATCCGTTTATTCATTCACTCACTGTGGAACTAAGTGTGAAGCACATATTGAACATTCACCCACAAAATGTTGGTGATTATTATGTTAGTATTGTTGTAATTAGTAGTACTATATCATGTACCTGGTAGTGGGCTGAGTGCCCGGGGCACAAAAATAAAGGTTTTTCTTAAAAAAACTAAATAAAAAATAAAGGTTTTCCTTCACGTTAAGGTTTTCCAAAATAGTAGCGAGACAGAAATGCAAAATAAAACAAACTCCGTCTGGGGCCCCGCCCCACCAAAAAACCCGAGTATGATACAGTACGAGCAGTGCTATGGTAGAGATGCAGCTTGTGCTGAGTAGGTGAAGGGATGGAGAGGCTGTCTGCCAAGGTGGCTTCAAGGAAGGAAGGCCAGCTGGCTTCATAGAGCTGTTTTAGCTGAGACAGGAGAGGTGATAAGGGTGTGAAAAGGGCAAGTGGTGGCAGTAGTCCCCACCGAGGGAGCAGTATGTGTGAAGATGGGGCATACTAAGAAAATAAAAACGTTAATTACCATTTTTAGGCACATGCCAGGAATTGTGTTAGACACTGAGAATTACGGTGCTGAATAATGCATATTCATTCCTACTCTCATGGAGCTTATAGTCTGGCGGACCCAACAGATGAAAAATCACAGATCAATTCCCATAAAGCTATGTGGATGTGCTAGAAAGGAAACAAGATGCTGAGTGACAATGCAGGGTGGCTGTCCTGTTTCAAAGCAGTGAGGGAAGGTTTACTGTAGAGCTGACATTTGAGCTGAGACTTCAAGGATGAGAAATCATTAGTCCTGTAAAGAGACTGGGCAAGACTTTCCACTCCGGACAGAGTTGAGCATATACAAAGGCCTCGAGGCAAGACAATCCTAGACCCATTTCAGGATCTGCTAGAAGTCCACAGGTTTGGGTAGTGACTGATGGGACAGAGCCTTGTTGTAAGGTCTGAGATCAAGACTGGGGCCTGAGTAGGGCCTTGTAGGCCATGGCAGTCAAAAACAACTTGAGATGTAATTCACACAACTATTACGTTTATTTTTTTTAACGTATAATTAAATGATTTTTAGCTTGCTCACAAAAGTGTGGTCAATAACTACTATCCAACTTAACATTTTCATCCACCCCGGAAGGAAACCTCATGCCCATTAGCATTTGTTTCTCATTCCCCCCAAACCCTCTCAGCCCTGAGCAATCACTAATCTACTTACAGTTGCTGTAGATTTATACTGGGCATTTCGTATAAGTGGAATCATACAATTGCTGAATAATATTTCATTGTATTGAGAAACCACATTTTCATCCTCTCATCAGTTGTTAGGTGTTTGGGTTGTTTCCACTTTTCCACTGTTATGAATAATGTTGCTGTGAACATTTTGTGTGGGCATATGCTTTCCTTTCTCTTGGGTATATACCTAGGAGTGGAATTGCTGGATCATATGGTAACTCTGTTTAAGAAACCGTTAAACTGTTTTCGGAAGCAATTGTACCACTTTGTGTAAAGTGGTTATCTCCTTGTGGTTTTGATTTGGCCCAGATGAGTTGCGTGGAAAACAAAAGATCAGCGTAGAAAGAGAGAGGTTTCTCAGCAGAGGTTGGAACTTGAACTGAAAGAAAGGTGATGTTTGTCTCTTTTCCTCCCAGACTCTTGGGGTTCAAAGTCCTTTGGCTTCAGCCCTTTTTTGTTTGGGAGACGCGGGAAGTACGAATCCCCCTACTTCGCCATGTTGACCTTCTCGTGGAAAGGTGATATTTGGAGAAGGGAGGAGGCATTCCTAGAGGAAGAACAGCGGAAGTTTTAGGACTTGGGAGTGGGAGAACCCCTTCTTATTGTTTTCTGGTACGGAGAAGCAGCTTTGGTTTCTGAGGATAGCTCGGCTCCAGTCTTGTTTTCAGACTGCTCCTCAAAGGATCCCATTACCAGAATACACTACAGACTTCCTTCTTTGTGAGGCCTGTGTGTAGCATGGCTGACATGTCTCCCTAGTGTGGGATGAGAGCAGAAGTTGATATGTGCCCTCCTCCAGGGCTTCTCCCACTATTGTCTCTTCTATTTCCTCTCGCCACCACAGTGCTCCCCTGCCAGTCCCCGTGGAAGATGGTACGAAGGGTGGCAGAATGAGAGTCTTGTTGCAGACCGTGCTCCCCATTGTCAGTGCCCAGATTCAGTCACTTGAATTGTCATGACTTTTCTGAACAGTGTATTGGGTGCCACTCTGTCATTCTCGTCTTAGCCCGTTGCAGTCAACTTCAAGGGTTTTGCACAGCAGCTAGGAAGGTTGAAACAGGGAACGTAAAACCTGGAATGTTGCTTTAGGAAAATATGTTTCAGACTGTTACATCTGTGTGTAAGCTCCTAGCTGGAATTCTGGTTGTGGGTTGCAAAGATGCAGCCTTTTTCCTGGCCCTAGAGGGAACTAATCTCTGGATTTACAACATCCTTTTGCTTAAAAGGATTTTGTTGGGAAATGGAAAGATAAACAAGGAAGAAAAATAAACCAAAGAAAACAAAAACAAAGTTGGTCTCCTTGACTTTTATTGGAATCCATACCCATTCTTTCCAAGTATTTAGGACTTGAAAAGGAGCCAAATAAAGGAAGTAACAAAAGGTATGTTCAAAACATTTGACTTCCTATAGAAAAGATAGGTTACCTTCCCAAAATTCGTTTGTAAATTGGTTACAGTATTTAGAATGTATTTTTTTCTTAGAGACATGTTACTATACATGAATCAGTGGTTGTCAAAGATAAAGACTTTGTAGGCAGAAGGAACTGTGTAAAAGACAGGTATAGCTGAAATATAGGATATGTGAATAAAGGTTAGGGGTGAAATTGAAAAAGTAGGCTTATGCCACCGGGACACGATGCCATTGAAAGATTGAGTTGGGAATGTGATACGATCAGATTTGGGTTTTTAGGAAGATTACTGTGGCAGCAGTAGTTTAGAACAGTGATACCTCAGGCTTGTACAAGATGATGCACTGGGGTGTGAAAAGAATATGTTAGAACTTATCTTTTTATTCTTATTTTTCTTAAAGTAGGCTTCACACCCAGTGTGGAGCCCAACGTGGGCTTAAACTCATGACTCTGAGATCAAGACCTGAGTTGAGATCAAGAGTTGGGGGCTTAACTAACTGAGCCACCCAGGTACCCCTTCTATATGTATATGTTTTTTATCAATCTTCAAAATTTTCTTTTGTGTTTTCAAGTGTATATATTAGTATAGTAAGACATTCTTATAATTTATAAATCATTGTATCAAATGTATGCTTAAATTTTTTGATAGGGAAGGAGTGCATGGGAAAAAAAAATTGGAGACCACTGGTTCATGGAACTGCGTTACAGATGCTGTAGAAGATCAAGGCCTGATGTGAGGTTTTAGTTGTCAAAAGAAAAAGGACAGATTCGAGAGAGATTTTGGGTAGAATTGACAGGACTTGGTGACAAATTACACGTAAGGGGCGAGAGAAGAATCAAAGACGATTTGCCGAGGTTAGCAAAGTTACATTAGAAATGAGTGTTTGGAAGGTGAGGGCCAGTTATGTAACGTGTTTGCTTTTCTGAGGAAAAGTGGAAAGTTATAATTGGGAGAAGGCGTTTTAGTCTGCAGCGAGAAGGGAAGAAATCTTTTAAGGGCCTCGTAGTGAATGTGTGTGCTTCATTTGATGAGTAAGACTTTAAGTGGCCTGAGCCAAGTTGCTGAAGCGAAATCTGTCCATGTTAGATGTTAGAGAAGAAGTAAACTTTTGAACTCACTTGAGCCACAGGAAAGGTTTCAGGGATGTTTCATTGATCTCGCTTAGGCTGTATGAATAAATAGGAGGAAGGAAACTAATGTAGAGAAAGATGCTGTTTGACTCCGAGCAAACAGTTCTTGTACTCCAGGGTGTGAGAGGAGCTGGGGAATGTGGGCCTTGGAGACCCGTGCAGTCCGCATCTGAGTCCTGAAGCTAACAGATTCACCTGTAAGGTGGTTGTGAGGGCTAGAAGCGACCTTGCGTCTCGCCTTCAGTGGAGAAAGGATTGTTGAGTAAATGGCAGCTGTCACTACTACTGCTTGGAGAGGACGAGCACGCCTGTCTGAACCACCTGGAGTCAAAGCAAGTCTTCTTTTTTATAGGCTTTTTTTTTTTTTTTTTTTTAAAGCCAGAGAGAAAGTATTTGCTTGCTCTCTGTGAGTATGATAGGATGGTGTGTTTTACATTTTACTGAATTTATTTGAAGGTTTGTGATCCTGTGCAAGGCACTGTTCCTCTTGCTGGTTGGGAGAAAAGAAGCTCAAAGTCCACTGAGAGAGATAAGAGAAGCATGCAAATAATTAGAACAATAGTGATTAACACCATGTCTCTTCTCTCACAAACTATTTGAAGATTTTATTCACCTTTACATAAGATTTATACCTTCTTATATTTATCTTTGTGTAGCTGGTGCTGTTCACGTCTAAACTTTTTTTTTTAATTAAAAAAAATTTTTTTTTTAATTTACATCCGAGTTAGTTAGCATATAGTGCAATAATGATTTCAGGAGTAGAATCCAGTAACTTATCCCCTACATGTGACACCCAGTGCTCATCCCAACAAGTGTCCTCCTTAATGCCTCTTACCTATTTAGCCCATCCCCCCAACCACAACCCCTCCAGCAACCCTGTTTGTTCTCTATATTTGAGTCTCTTATGTTTTGTCCCCCACCCTGTTTTTCTATTTTTTTGCTTCCCTTAGCTTCGTCTGTTTTGTATCTTAAATTCCACATATGAGTGAAATCACATTTGTTTTTTTCTGACTAATTTCAATTAGATAATACACTAGTTCCATCCAGATTGTTGCAAATGGCAAGATTTCATTCTTTTTGATTGCCAAGTAATACCCCACTGTGTGTATATACCACATCTTTTTTTTTTTTAATATGATGTATTGTCAAATTGTCTATCATAACAGTGTGTAAAGTGTGCTTTTGGTTTTTGGGGTAGATTCCCATGGTTCATCGTTTACATACAACACCCAGTGCTCATCCCAAAGTGCCCTCTTCAATGCCCATCACTCATTTTCCCCTCTCCCCCACTCCCCCATTCACCCTCAGTTTGTTCTCTGTATGAGTCTCTTATGGTTTGCCTCCCTCCCTCTCCGTTTGTAACTGTTTTTTCCCCCTTCTCTTCCCCCGTGGTCTTTTGTTAAGTTTCTCAAGATACACATACGAGTGAAAACATATCTGTCCTCTGACTTATTTCACTCAGCATAATACCTTCCACTTCCATTCACATTGCTGCAAATGGCATGATTTCATCCTTTCTTATTGCCAAGTAGTATTCCATTGTATATATAAACCACATCTTTATCCATTCATCAGCTGGTGGGCATTTAGGGTCTTTCCATAATTTGGCTATTGTTGACAGTGCTGCTATAAACATTGGGGTACATGTGCCCCTATGCATCAGCACTCCTGGATCCCTTGGATAAATTCCTAGTAGTGCTATTGCTGGGTCGTAGGTACCATATATTCTTTATCCATTCATCTATCGATGGACATTTGGGCTCTTTCCATACTTTGGCTATTGTTGATAGCACTCCTATAAACATTGGGGTGCATGTGCCCTTTTGAAACAACACAGCTGTATCCTTTGGACAAATACCTTGTAGTGCAATTGCTGGGTTGTAGGGTAGTTCTATTTTTAGTTTTTTGAGGAACCTTCATACTGTTTTCCAGAGTGGCTGCACCAGGTTGCCTTCCCACCAGCAGTGCAAAAGAGATCCTCTTTCTCCACATCGCCCACATCTGTTGTTGCCTGAGTTGTTAATGTTTGCCATTTTGACAGGTGTGAGGTGGTATCTCGTGGTTTTGATTTGTATTTCCTGGGTGATGAGTGATGTTGAGCATTTTTTCATGTGTCAATTGGCCATCTGGATGTCTTCCTCGGAGAAGTGTCTATTCATGTCTTTTGCCCATTTCTTCACTGGGTTATTTGTTTTTTGGGTGTTGAGTTTGGTAAGTTCTTTATAGATTGACTACTAACCCTTTATCCAATATGTTATTTGCAAATATCTTCTCCCATTCCATAGGTTGCCTTTTAGTTTTGCTGATTGTTTTCTTCACCGTGCGGAAGCTTTTTATCTTGATGAGATCCCAGTAGTTATTTTTGCTTTTGTTTCCCTTGCCTTCAGAGACCTGTTAAGAAGTTGCTGCAGCCAGGGTCACAGAGGTTGTTGCCTGCATTCTCCTCTAGGATTTTGAAGCTTCCTGTCTTACGTTTAGGTCTTTCATCCATTTTGAGTTCATTTTTGTGTATGGTGTAAGAAAGTGGTCCAGGTTCATTCTCCTGCATGTCGCTGTTCAGTTGTCCCAACACCATTTGCTGAAGAGACCGTATTTGCTCCATTGGATATTTTTTCCTGCTTTGTCAAAGATTAGTTGGCTATACATTTGTGTCAATTTCTGGGTTCTCTATTCTGTTCTGTTGATCTGAGTGTTTTTGTGCGAGTACCATACTGTCTTGATGATTACAGCTTTGTGTAATACATCTTGAAGTCTGGAATTGTGATGCCTCCAGCTTTGACTTTCTTTTTCAGGATTGCTTTGGCTATTTGGGGTCTTTTCTGGCTCCATATAAATTTTAGGATTGTTCTAGCTTTGTGAAGAATGCTGGTGTTATTTTGATAGGGATTGCATTGAATATATAGATTGCTTTGGGTAGTATCAATATTTTAATATTCTTCCAATCCAAGAGCATGGAATATTTTTCTGTGTGTGTGTGTGTGTGTGTGTGTGTGTGTGTGTGTGGTCTTCAATTTCTTTCATAAGCTTTGTATAGTTTTCATTGTATAGATTTTTCACCTCTTTGGTTAGGTTTATTCCTAGGTATTTTATGGTTGTTCACTTCTACTCTTTAACTGCTGATTTCTTTTTCCTGGGTGCTTAAAATGATTGTTTGTAAAACTTTTTTTAGGGAAATTTTAAACATCTACAAAAGTAGAGAGAATAGTATAATGAGCCCTCAAATGACCATCACTGTTTCAACACTTACTAATTTATGGCGTATCTAGTTCCATTTATAGGTAACTACCCATAACTCCTTCTGCCCTCCAGTTCTGAATTATTTTGAAGCGAATCCCAACTGTCATATCTGATTCTTAAATATTTCCATATGTGTCTCTAAAAGAGAGACATTATTTTTAAAAAGGTGACATCACACCTAAAAAAAATTCCTTTGTGTCATCAAATATCTATAGTCACTAAAAAGTTTTCTAGTTACATCTCTTTTTAAGGGTTGATTTATTTAAATCAAGTAAGATCATACTTTTCAGTTGGTTGATGTGTATCTTTTTTTTGCAATTTATTGAAGTGTGTTATTTATGCTATGTAGTTTACACTGCATCCTGTTTAATATGTTCTGTCCCCTTTATTTCTTACAAATTGGTAGTTAGATTTAGTTACTTGATCAGATTCAAGTTCATTTTCTTGGCAAGCATACTTAAAATGTGATAGGTACTTCCATCAGGAGGCACATTATGTCTGATTATCTCTCTTTTTGGTCCATTAATTTATTAGGGGCTATTAAATGGTGATATTTTGCTTCTATCATTGCTTCATATTAGCTAGAATACTTCTATATAGAAAAAGTTTACCATATCCACTATTTGGTTACCCTGAGGTATAGTTTATCTAGGAAAAGCAGGATAAATATTTGTTTCCTTTAATCATTTTTCAAACTGAGTTAATTGGCTAGTGTTTTCCAGAGGGGACTGTTTTTTGTTTTTGTTTTTTTCCCAAGTGTCACTTTAAACACATGAATTTAAACCTATTATATTTGAATCTACTGTAGTTCTCAATGATGTTTAATTTGTCCTTTGTCTAGTGACTGCTTCAAGTTAACTTCCAGAATCCTTTTGACAGGATCCAAGTAGTTTTTTTTTTTTTAATGTTTATTTTTGAGAGAGGCAGTGTGAGCAGGGGAGGGGCAGAAAGAGAGGGAGACACAGAATCTGAAGCAGGCTCCAGGTTGGCACCATTAGCACAGAGCCCGACTCAGGGCTTGAACCCATGTACCGTGAGATCATGACCTGAGCTGAAGTCAGAAGTTCAACCGATGAGCTACCCAGGCAACCCTCCCAGTAGTTTTTAATATCTCCCTTGCTTTTTGGTATGACAAGATGTTCTAGGCTTATCTTGTATTTTTCCTGCTCCAGACCTGTATTCCTGTTTCTTTAAGGAGTCTTGTTTCCTTTTAGTGGGAAATGGTATTAGAGATTTCACTTTGGGTTTTAGGACTCTTGTTTTTGTTTTTGTTTTGAATGACTACTGTTGTCAGTCATTATTCTAGACTTTTCCAGGGATCAGCACTAGGAAGGGGTGTGTGTGTATGTGTGTGTGTGTGTGTGTTAAAGGTAAACTTCATATTGATATTTCCAGTTCAAGTCTATAGCATTGTTATTTAACTTTATCACTCTTGTATCTGAATCTCCTGTCATTCGTACCAAAAAGTGCTGATTTCCAGTGACACCAACATAAGTATCTTTGCTTTATCACACAAGACCCACATAACTCAGCAGCAACACCAACATTACTATAAACAATATGATTACTGAAAACTGGTTGGTTTTGTTTTTAATTTGGCAGTTCTTTCAAGCCTTGCGTTGGGTTCTGTGCTGACAGCTCAGAGCCTGGAGCCTGTGGATTCCAGGTCTCCCTTTCTCTCTGCCCCTCCCCCTACATGCTATCTGTCTCTGTCTCTGTCTCTCTCTCTCAAAAATAAACATAGTATAAACAAGGTTTTAATGTAGCCTTTAAAACAAAAAACAAAAAAAAATGTTTAACTTCTATCCCTCCCTCATCACTCTGTTCCTTCCCTCCTTCGTAGGTAGTTTTTAAAAAAATGTTAATTTGTCATTAAGAAAAAAAAGGTAAATACATATGTGTATTCACACCTTCTCCCACCAGTCCTTCAGGTAATGATAGCATTCTGAATGTGCTTTTCTCTCTTTTTCTCATTTTATACCTTGTAAAGAAGTCCCTTCTAGCAGTGTCTAGGGGTCATCCTCATTTCTTTTTTTTTTTTTTTTTCCTTTTTATTTTAGAGAGGGAGTGTGAATGGGAGAGAGGGGCAGAAGGACAGAGGGACAGAGAGTGAGAATCTTAAGCGGGCGATATTTGTTAACTCCCTGAAGTGAAAGACGATGAGCACCTTTATAGTAATTAATTATCTTTTCCTCTTCTAGTGTTTTAGATATTTATATTATTTCGAATTCTTAGAATGGTTTTATTTTGACATAATTACTTAATCCTTTTTATTCCATTAACTTTCAATAATGTCTCTTAATTCCTTACTCTCTAAGGGAAGGATACCTTTTTTCTAGTTTCTTCTAAGCTATACTTTTATGTGGTTATTTTAGTTCTGATCCATGGCCAGAACCAAGTCTTTTATTTTTTTTCTTTATTTTTTTAAATCTTTATTTCTTTTTGAGAGAGAGAAACAGAGCATGAGTGGGGGAGGAGCAGAGAGAAAGGGAGACACAGAATCTGAAGCAGGCTTCAGGCTCTGAGCCATCAGCACAGAGCCTGACATGGGGCTCGAACCCACGAACCGTGAGATCATGACCTGAGCCAAAGTCAGAGCTTAACCAACTGAGCTACCCAGGTACCCCTCCAAGTCTTTTATTATATATCCTTAGGTTAAGCTTAAAAATTAAATGTTATTGGGGTACCAGGATGGCCCAATCAGTTAAGTGCCAAAGTCTTGATTTTGGCTCAGGTCACGATCTCACGGTTCATAGGTTCGATCCTTGCACTGGGCTCCGTGCTGATGGTGTGGAGCCTGCTTGGGATTCTGTCTCTTTTTCTCTCTGCTCGTCTCCTGCTTGCTCTCCGTCTCTCTCTCTCTCTCTCTCAAAATAAACATTATTTTAAAGCATTAAAAAAAATTAAATGTTATGAGTATTTAAATACTATTCAACATAGGCCGGGTAGGGTGCTGGAATAACCTTTTCTTTCTTCTTGGTGCATTACCATCCTGTTTGAGGGAGAATGTGCTTAACATCAGGGTCACAGAAACTTTTTTCCATATAATCCATCTAGAATAAAAAATTATGCTCTATATGCTAATACATACATTAGTGTTGCATTTATTTGCACAAAAAACACAGGGGGACACCTCCCCTGTATAGAGAGCAGCACAAGGTGTCATGTGAGTACTGCCATCCTCATGTTGGCAGACAGAAGCCTCTACTTTGCAGTCCTTGTGGGGGCTGGGGCACTTTTGGGAGCATGAGCCTTGGCTTTGATTTTGACCTTGTTGGTAGTCTCAGTCCAGCAGAGAGAGGCCGGCACCCTGGCAGTGTTGTAATAAGCTTGTTTCTTAAGCTTGGGGCCCATGCCTTTCAGAACTTTGAACTTGACAAAGGCCTTGATGGTCTTAGTTTTTTTTTTTTTTTTTTTTTAATTTTGTTTTAATGTTTGTTTATTTTTGAGAGAGAGAGTGTGTCTCTCTGCGGGGGAGGGGCAGAGAGAAGGAGACAGAGTCCACAGCAGGCTCCAGGCTCTGAGCTGTTAGCACAGAGCCCGAAGTAGGGCTTGAACCCATGAGCAGTGAGATCATGACCTGAGCTGAAGTCGGAGGCTCAACTGACTGAGCCACTCAGGTGCCCTGATGGTCTTAGTTTTATTTTATTGTTCTGCATCTTCATTAGATCCTTCGTGTGTTTTCTTGACAAAGTTTGAGGTTCTCAGGAACTTGACAAAGTGTATCTTTATGATTAGGGCTTCCTGATGCCGTTTCTGACCCATTTTGCAACTGATTATGTGTGGTGTGGTTCTTGGACTTGGCTGTGTCTGCATTGCTGCCCGCAGTCCAGAAAGTGCTTGAGACTGGAAAAGAACGAGCTATATCTGGATTTTGATTTTTTAAAATCATAAGTCTCTTCTTCCCCTTCTCCCTGAGTTTCTAGTCTTTTTTCTCATCTTGCATTATTTGCTTTATCACATCGTTAATTTTTTCAAACTTGAGATCATACTTGCAGTTTTATTAAGGCTCTTTTTTTTTTCCTTCTTGGTTTCTTCCCATCTTCCTGTTGTGATCTGTGCAAAGCTAGCTATTTTGTTGTAATCCTGGAATGTCCCTATTTCATTATTTCCTGGCCCCTGTGTTCTTTTAATTTATTTGCTGGGGTACATATTCAAGTTTTTTGTTTTGTTTTTTTAAATTTTGGAGAGAGCAGGGGATGGGTAGAGGGAAAGAATCTTTTTTAATGTTTATTTAAAAAAATTTTTTTTTATGTTTATTTCTGAGAGAGAGAGAGACAGAGAGAGAGACAGAGAGACAGAGAGACAGAGAGAGACAGGGCATGAGTCGGGGAGGGTTAGAGAGAGGGAGACACAGAATCTGAAACAGGCTTCAGTCTCTGAGCTGTCAACACAGAACCTGACATGGAGCTCAAACTTGTGAACTGTGAGATCATGACCTGAGCTGAAGTCAAACACTTAACTGACTGAGCCACCCAGTCACCCCTTAAATGTTTATTTTTTTATTTATTTATTTTTAAAAAAAAAATTTTTTTTTTTCAACGTTTATTTATTTTTGGGACAGAGAGAGACAGAGCATGAACGGGGGAGGGGCAGAGAGAGAGGGAGACACAGAATCGGAAACAGGCTCCAGGCTCTGAGCCATCAGCCCAGAGCCTGACGCGGGGCTCGAACTCACGGACCGTGAGATCGTGACCTGGCTGAAGTCAGACGCTCAACTGACTGCGCCACCCAGGCGCCCCAAATGTTTATTTTTGAGAGAGAAAGAGACAGCATGAGTGGGGACGGGGTAGAGAGAGAAGACACAGAATATGAAGCAGGCTCCAGGCTCTGAGCTGTCAGCACAGAGCCTGACATGGGGCTCAAACTTGTGAACTGTGAGATCATGACCTGAGCCGAAGTGGGCCGCTTAACCGACTGAGCCACCCAGGCACCCCTTAAATGTTTATTTTTGAGAGAAATAGAGACGGAGACAGAGACAAACAGCATGAGTGGGGAAGGGGCAGAGAGAGAGGGAGACACAGAATCCAAAGCAGGCTCCAGACTCTGAGCTGTCAGCACAGAGCTCGATGTGGGGTTTGAACTTGTGAACTGCGAGATCATGACCTGAGCTGAAGCTGGACACTTAACCAACTGAGCCACCCAGGCACTCCAAAAGAGAGAATCTTAAGCAGATTCCACGTTCCGCTTGGAGCCTGATGCGAGGCTAGATTCCACAACCTGGGATCATGACCTGAGCTGAAATCAAGAGTCTGATGCTCAACCAACTGAGCCACCCAGGAGCCCCTCAAGTTCTTGTAAGAGACAACCACACCAGTGGACTTGCAGGAAGGATGCATTTGAGTTTTTGCGTGTCTGAAAAATGTCTACTCTCTTACACCTGATCAGTAGTTTGTATGGTTGCTAGAGTTCTGGGCTGAAAAAATTGCCCACAGAACTTGAAGAAAGTTTCCCGCTTTCACCTGACTTCCTTTGACACTGCTTTGGAAGGGGAAGGGAGTACTTGCCCTCCTGTTGACTGTTAGGGTATATGTGTAGGTTCCCTGTTGAGGCTTTGTTAACACTCGGGGTAGGGAATTCCCTTTACCTAGGGAGTAGGTGGGAGTTCTGATTCCCCAAGAGGCTTCTGCTGACACCTCTCTGGCTGGGTAGAGTGGTGCCTTTTTGCTGCTCTCCCCATGGCCTCAGTGACTGCCATGGGTGAGCGGACGTCCAGGTTTTCCAGTTTCCACCGAAGCCACATCGAGGGGCTCCTCATTACTGCTGGGGATGATGAAAGTCCCAGCCCCCTACTTGACTTTCTTGGCAGTGGTGGGTGGATGGGATTCTTGATGACAGCCCCGCCAAGGTAGAAATTTGGTTTCTTCCCTGTTTGTCCTTCGCTGACCTGAGCGAAGGTGAGGCTGAACAGGTTTTTCTGGGGTGCTTGGCTGGTGTTTGGTGGTGGGTTTTTGTCTTTGTTTTTCTTTTCCTAAAAGGTTTCTGACTTGTTAGGCTGGCCCTTTGGCAGACTTTTGTTGGAGTTTTTTTGGTCTGCGTCAATTGGGATTTATGGGTTGCCAGCTTTAGTCATGAATGGAGGTTGAATTTTATCAAATGCTTTTTCTACATCTATTGAGATGATCATAGGATTTCTTTCCCATGTGTTAATGTAAGTGATGTTTATTTTCAAATGTTAAACTAACTCTGCATCCCTGGGACAAACCCATTTGGTCATGATGTATTATTCTTTTTATATATACTGCTGGATTCAATTTACTGATATTTATTTTATGGTCACATCTATATTCATAAGAGATTTTGGCTGTAATTTTCCTTTATTGTAATGGTCTTGTTAGTTTTTGGTATCAAGGTCATTCTGGCATCACAAAAAGGATAGGAAATATTTTAAAAAACTGTTACAGAAGTGGTGTGGTTTTAGTATAATAAGTTATTGGTGATTGTAGATTTTTGGATGAGCATTGAATTTAGGAAAATTAAACATTACTCATAAGCATTTCCTTAACCCCAGTGCTTATTTGTGTTTCCCTATAATATGAGGGGATAAGTAATCCCTTCTCCCACCCTCCTTATATACACATATTTATTTTACTTTTTTTGGCTGGATAATTCCATGTCAGGTGAAGGCCATCATTATGTTTCATCTGTTTGTATTTTGGTGCATGTCTCTTAAGAACACCTGTATTTTTCTATATAATGAGTGTACTTTTGTCACCATCAAGAAATTTCATACACCACAATATCCAATAAACAATCCAAGTTTACATCTTCCCATTTGTGCCAGTGATGTCTTTTGCAGCTGTTTGTTTTTGAACCTGGGTCCAGTTAGGGATCATATGTTGCATTTAGTTGTCATGTCTCTTATTCCCTTTTACTTAGAACAGTTCTGGGGTGCCTGGGTGGCTCAGTTGGTTGAGCGTCCAACTTTGGCTCAGGTCATGATCTCACCGTCCGTGAGTTCGAACCCTGCGTCGGGCTCTGTTCTGACAGCTCAGAGCCTGGAGCCTGTTTCAGATTCTGTGTCTCCCTCTCTCTCTCTGACCCTCCCCCGTTTATGCTCTGTCTCTCTCTGCCTCAAAAATGAATAAAACGTTAAAAAAAAAATTAAAAGAAGAACAGTTCTTCTGCCCTCCACCTTTTGCCTCTAAAACTGACTTAAAAGTTTTTTTTTTCTAAGTTTATTTATTTTGAGAGAGTGTGTGAGCAGGGGAGGGACAGAAAGAGAGGGAGAGAGAGAATCCCAAGCAGGCTCTGTGCTGCCAGCATGGAGCCAGATACGGGCTTGATCTCACAAAACCATGAGATCATAACCTGAGCTGAAATCAAGAGTTGGACACTTAGCCCCCCTAGGCATCCAGGCGCCCCTGAAGTTGACTTTTTAAAGCATCCAGACCAGTTGTTTTATAGAATGTCTCTGATTTAGAATTTGTGTCATTGTTTCCTCATGCTTAAGTTCATGTTTAAAAATTTTGGCAACAAAACAATAGGTAATATGTCTAATGCCATGCATTTTTTTTTTTTTTTAAAGTAGGCTTCACGTCCAACATGGGGCTCAAACTCACAACCCTGAGATCAAGACCTGGGCTGAGATCAAGAGTCGGGTGCTTAACCGACTGAGCTACTCACGTGCCCATAATGCATTTTTATTCTCTTTGGAGTTACTGTTACTCTTTTTTCTTCCATCCCCCCCCCCTTTTTTAAAGACTTTTATTTGTCATCTTTTTTATCCTCTTGTAGCTTTCTGTTCCTGTTTTGTAAAACTCATGGTTTTTTTTTTTTTCTGTTCTATTTAAGGATACCAGTTTCCTGAAACATATTTCTTAATCATTTTCAGAGATATATTCTTCTTCCAAGAGATGATGTTCCCTTTCCTCCATTTTTAAAAGGTCTTTTATTTTCCACATGGCCTTGAGCTAGGTGAGCCCTATCTAGATCTGCTGTTTGCCATAAGCGAGGTGAATGGGTTACTATGGGCACTGTTTTTTGTGCCCTGGGTGACTATCCGGTCCCCTTCTCAGATCTTGCAGCTGAAGAACTGGTTCATGTTTGCTGTTCCTATTGAATTCCTAGTGACTAGCAGGCATTTATGCCACTGAGGTAGAATTTTATTCCCTCACTGCCTGATACTCTCCTATTTTAACTAATGATATACAGAAAAACTACAGTTCCCAAAGTATACTCCTTTAGAGTTGTTCTTGTCTCTGTTCTCACCGTACTTTTTGTGTGCAATTATTATAACCAGTGTAACTCATTTTAAAAGTAATTCAAGAGATAATTGGCTCTACCTACCTATTAAAATGTGTGTGTGTGTGTGTGTGTGTGTGTGTGTGTGTGTGTACGATCCATGACTATAACCAGGATTGAAGGGCACGGTGAATAAAGGTAACCCATTATAATAGAAGAGCCGTAATGAGGACTGATATTTGGGTATTTCCTTTTGGTTTACATCACATTGTCTTCAAGAGTCCAGCTATCAGTGACAGTTGTCAAGAAGTAATATCAGAAGAGGAGAAAGTCTTCACAGCTAGATGGATGATGACTCAAAGGTTTGTCACTTGGGTGACCAAGAAAAAGGTGACAGAACTTGCTTTAAGAAGAGGGAAATTGAGATTTTTCTGGGTTTTGATTTTTTATTGGTTTGATTTGGGTTCTATGGAGTGTGAGGTTACTGTCCATGTGGAGCTCTCCAGTGACAGTTGTAATCTTGGACCTGAAGGTCACTGGAAAGGTGGGAGCTAAAGATAGAGTTTGCGAGTTGGCTACAGAGTGGTGAGCAGGAAGAACTAAAGACATTTCATGAATCCTTAGCAGGCAGATAGAGGGCCGGAGGAAGGGAAGGGTCAGTGAGACCTCTTACCTCCTAAATCCAAACATCAAGTCGTGTGTGTGTGTGTGTGTATACACACACACACACACACACACACATATACATACACATACACACATATATATATATATATATATATATATATATATATATATATATATATATATATATATGTACTTGCCTCCTTCTCTGTTGCTGTCCTCTTGGTCCTGGCCACCATCTCTCACCATAGTGGCTGTAATCCCTCCCGACTGGGTTGTTTACCACTCTTGCCTCTCTCCAGTCCTATCTCTGCAGTATCCACAGTGAGCCTTCCAGAGGGCAAATCTGATCCTGTCAACTCACTGATTAAAATCTTTTAGTTGTTCCCCACGCTTCCAGATTAAAGTCCACACACCTGACATGGCTTATGAGGCCCTTTGAGATCTTGACTCTGTTATTATACAAATAGCGACTAACATTTATTGAAGTCTTTTGAATGTTAGTATTTATTCTAAGTACTTGATATGTGTTATCTCCCTGAATCTTCACACTTAATCTTTCAATTTACTCTTAACAACCTGATGGAGAAGGTACTGCTATGATCCACATTTTGCAGATGAGACAGACACAGAGAGGTTTCCAGTTGCCTAAGGTGACAGAGCTGACCAGGGGCATCTACTGTATATTATGTAGTCCTTACCATAAATCTAGGAGGTAAGTACTGCTACCCTCTTTTACAAATGAAGTAATTCCAGTCAGAGGTGATGTTTGCCCAGATGGCACAGATTATGGGTGGTGGAATTGGGATTGAATCCCAGATCTGTGTGACCCTGAGCGTGTTTTCTCCTCCATTCTGTCTGACCCTGGCCTGATCTCTAGTACCCCTTATGTCCTACTTCTAAGCACACATGCATGTACCCTTGGTTCACTTCCAATCATTCTTCAGGTTTTAGCTCAGATAGAGCTCTGGAGAAACCTCTGAGCATCCCCTTTACCTTTCCTGCTGCACTTGGAGGAGCTTTGCCCGTCAGCCCTAGTTGTTACTGTTGTTGATTTTCCCCAGAGTGTACGAACTTCATGAAGTCAGGTACTGTGAGAGCCTTGGTCACTATTAAACTTTGAAGGACTTGCACAGTACATGGCACATAGTGAGTAGTCAGTTAATACAGATTGAAAAATTAATGTTTAATCAGCGTAGAAGTTTGGTGTTGACCAGGTTTCATCTTTAAAGAGTATATAATCAGTAGTCTTTTTGTATCTTTAACTCCCAACTATTTATGATTTTTCCAAGTAACTAATGATCCTCAAATCATGTGGTTTTTGGAAGATTCCCTTTGGGATTGTAAATATTTACTTTTTGGAGACTAATACTGTTATGCTTTATTCCTGGAGCAGAGAAAGTCCAGAAAGTGCTGATTTAACTGGAGGATGCAGCCTGGATGTGCCTCACTTGTGGTGACTACAGTATAAATTCATTTATTCTTATACTGATCATTGAAAGTTGTTTCTACTCTACTTGTAAGATGGTTATTCTCTTTGGTGCCAGAGGATGGGCATTCACAGCCTGGAATTAAAGAGGAAGAAATTTATAGAGTGTTCTGATGGCCTACTTCTTAATCTTTTCTCAGGCAAATTGGTCTCACCTTTCCCATCTTGGACTGACTTCCTCATTGGAAAAGTTTCACACTGCATAGGAAAGAACAATCTAGCAGGAATATGAGTTGCACATTATTAGCTCAGTGGTGCTCAAACGTGTTCAGGTGATCGAGTGCCTGAAAGTCATGGTATTGTGTGGAATACTCTGAAATATTTATACATTAAATGTCAAACTACATTTCCCCTCCCTAAATCTGATACTATTTTATATTCTATTTTAGAAGAGACAGGGAATAGCAGGTGAGAAAGGTTTAAGAAAAACTTATGGTAGGAAAACTTAAAATTAGATTACATTATTTTTCTCATGCAAATTGAGAAGAGGCCATTTTTGGCCTCTTAGTCTAGTTCCCAAACCTCCAGTGTTAGCTGAAGAACTATTAAATTCATTGAATATGGGGGAGAGAAGAGAGAACTAAAATAGAAGGTGACAATGTCAAGGTTTTCAATTTGGGAGCATCAAAACACCACTGACAGAAACTGGTGAGTCAGGAGGGAGAACTGGCAGTGAGGTCAAGAAGAATGACTTCGGTTGACGGTAAACTTATTGACAGGTCAACGAGAAAAATGCAACAGGCAGTTAGAAGGTAGCTTTAGCACCTATCACATAGTATGGCCTTCAGAAAAATACTGGATGGCACTGTTACCAGGAAGAGACTGTAGAGCTTTGGAAACTATTGGCACGGATGAGAAACATGAAGCTCTGAGCGTTGTTTTCAGACTGAATATAGCAAAGCACAGTTCAGGGTTTGAACCTAAGAGGAAAGAGGAGAGACCAAGATAAGCAGCGTAGCATGCTGTTGGGATCGCAGTGGAAATGGGAATCCAGAGAAGATGATTTGGTTTAACAGTGGGTTGTGGATGTCCTTTGAGAAAATGGTCTCAGGGTGGTGTTCCACTAATTCACTCCCGAAGGCAGAAATCTAGGAGTTGTCCTTGATTATCTCCCATATCATTTGTCCCTTCAGTACAGTGAGGGAGTGCTGTCAAATTCACCCTCCTAAGCAGGACACAAAAGTGAAACTATACAAGAGTAATGGATACGTTAGACTTTATCAAAATTAAAATCTTTTGCCCATCGAAAGACACTCTTCAGGGAAATGAAAAGACAAGCCATCAAGTTCTGAAAACTCTATTTGTAAACTCTTGCTACTCAATAAGGAAATCCAGTAAAGAAAAACGGGCAAAAGATTTGAACACTTTATCAAAGATGATCTACAGATGGCAAATAAGCTTATGAAAAGATGCTTAGCATCATCAGTCGTTAGGAACATGCAAATTAAAACTACCTTTGGAAGGCTCTGTACAACCAGAAGAGTGGCTAAAATTAAAAAGACTTACACTATGAAGGGTTAGTAAGGATGTGGAGCAGTTGGCATCCTCATGCGTTGCTGACAGACTCAGATGAGCCTTGGTCGTCAAAACCCACTTCATGGGGTCATTTTCCTGAGCTCCTCTCCTTCTCTTATCTCCCTGTTTCCCTGGGCCTCTCCGTTTGTTCTGCAGGTCAGAAAACTGGGGCTTTGTTTATCCTGTTCTGGGCACTTCCCACGACCACATCTGTAGTCCAGACCTAGCAGTGGGAGGACACAGAGGAAAAGAAAGTAATTGGGATTTGCCCCATTCTCTTAAGGTTGCACTACTGATTGGAGAGGAAGGTTCTTCACACACTGCTTTAGGTACCTGTTAATCCCCCTGCTTCTTTTCCACTCCTTGAGCCTGAACTAGAGTGCTTTTCCTGGAACTCTGTCTATGCTGTTGTCAACTCCAGTTTTTATGCTGCCTACATCCATGCTGAGTGATGCCAGAGGAAAGAAAGCGGTAAATGTATGGTTTATCACTGGGTTGGTGAAACTGAATTCTAGTTTTCTACCCCAATCCATATACTATTATTTCCCTTCTTGATTCCTCAGACAGGTGCTCCATGAATTTTGCCCTGGTTGTAGAGAGGTGTAGCTATGAGAGACCAGGTAGAGTATGCCTACTATATTTTTACTTGGAACCAGAACTTCTACATTTCTTTTTATCTTGCTCTGCATTGATTGGACTTCTTGAATGTGTATCTGTTGTCAGTTTTGGAACATTGTCAGCTTTTTTTCAGACCGAGAACTAAGTGAAGATGGGAACCCAAAAAAGGTAAATAGAGCATTAAAACCAGTTTGGGTTATACCCCATTTTCTTTACCTCTTCTGGAGTATTAGTCTCATAATTTCTGTGTCTACCTTTGTCTTTTACTTTAATAATTTCTGTCTCTGAACACTGTTCTAAGTAATTTCTGTAAGTTCTTGAACTCATTTTGGTTGTATCTCTAATTCATGTTGGTTGTGACCTTTCTGCTCTTAACCAACCATAGAGTTATTCTTATTTTGAGAAATGCTTTGTTCTTCTTCAGTTTTGCTTGGTCATGTCATAGTTTATTACTCTTTACTAATTTTCAATCCTTTTTTTTCCCTTTAAGCTTATTGAACATTTATTCCATATCCTGTCTTTTATAATTGTAATATCTGAAATCTTCAAAAGTCGGATTCTGCCATCTTTTATTTCTGAGGTTCTTGTTTATGGGCTTTGTTTCCCTGAGGATTCTAATTTTTGCCCACAAACACGTATTTCTTAGAGCTGTGTATGTGTGTGTATTTGTGTGTGTGTGTGTGTGTGTGTGTGTGTGTGTGTGTGTGTGTGTGTGTGTAGGCCAAGGTTGAAGTGAATTTTTCCAGAGAAGATTTACATACTTTTTGTTAGTGTTCTGCAGCCACTTTCAGTTTGTGACCACTTCAACTTGAATTCCTGGGCTGAGGTTTTTGACCATTCAGTAGCAGCCCCTTGTGAGGGCCAGCTTGTGGTTGAACTTGCAGGAAGATTGCCAAGTTTTGAGAGTAGTGGTTTTCATTATAGTTCTTGATGTGTATGTGTGTGGATGGGTTTCTATCTTGACCACCTTTGTAGTCCAAGTTTAAATTATGAGGTGGGGAGCATATGTTATTCTTTCTGCCTCAGGCTGGATGTTACTTTTGTCTTGTATTCCTTGAGCCCCTTTTAAATGGGAGAATGAATTTTGCATTGAACTATGCAAATGCCTTCAAGGGGAAAGCTAGTTTTTGTGTTTTGCTTACCCTGTTGGGTTTCTCTCGGCACTTAGTTCTTCTTCATCTGAATCTTCCTGATTTTCTTCCAGGCTCATTAATGTATTTATTGGAGAAGATAAAAACATCCATTATTTGTAATTATTTTCAGTAGAGGATCAGAAAGTTACTTAGCTTGTCATATTGCCAGAAACAGAATTCACAGCTGCAATTTTTCCAAGTTTCAGCCTGATTTAGTTACTATCCTTCAAACTTTACAGGAACACTTGTGCCTCAGTACTTTGATCAGGCTGTTTCCCCTGCTTAAAATCTCCTGTTTTCCCCACCTAGCCAAATCCTGTTCACTATCCAGTGTTCACTTCAAGTTCTACCTCTTCAGGAGAAGCATCACAGAATGCCCTAGCTCAGTACTTCCCAACTGTTTGGAATGCTTGTACCAATAAAATCTCAAAAACAAGTTTTGTGGAACCACATGGAAATGATTATCTCCCATCATTATTTTTGAAAAGAAATGACATTTTTACAGCAAAGAGCAGGAAGAACATGTCAGATTAAGGACGGTTTTAAAAATTGAATTAAACACTTTTATATGGAGACCACACTGCAAAGTCCCTGCTCTCCCCCTCATTTTGCTTCTGACTGTAAATAGCCTCATTGCAGACTGTCCACAGGTAATTGGACCCATTGCCTTCAGCCAGGATGAGGTCTTCAACTTGCAAGCCCACAGCATTTTATTACCAATTATGTGGCATACATGTAGTCATGTATTTTCTCATGGCAGTTCATGTTTGACTGTTTACATTTTGTTAAAAAAAATTTTTTTAATGTTTAATGTTTTTGAGAGAGAGTTGGAGCATAAGCAGGGGAGGGGCAGAGAGAGAGGGAGACACAGAATCTGAAGCGGGTTCCACGCCCTGAGCTGTCAGCACAGAGCCCAACACGGGGCTTGAATTCACGAACCGCGAGATCATGACCTGAGCCGAAGTCGGACACCTGAGCCACCAGGCACCCCATACCTTTACATTTTACTATATTTTATCTCCTTGACTGGGTTGTAAGCTCCTTAAGAGCCATTATATGTATGTATTTAGATTATTCATAAATATGTGTTGAATGAGTTAAATTTAGATACCTCTGATGATAGTTGAAACCTAGAAATATTTATAGAGCACACATTTGAGTATATCACAGCTTTGAATGTTGTTTATTTCTTGAGGAAAAAGAAGTTCTAATATGAATCATGAGTCTCTTACTCATCTCCCTTCTCCTCAGGGAAATTCATTCAATTAACAAACTTACTGAGTGCTTGTTAAAAGCCAGGCCTTTTGTTAGAGGCTGAGAATACAAAGATGAAGTGAAACAAGGTTCCACTCTAGTGGGTAATATGTACATAAAAGTAGAAAGCATGGAATACCACCTGGGAAGCCTTTTAATAGAGCTTTGAAACCGGTCTTGTGACAATGTGGAGAGAGCAACTGAGTTTTGTAAGGGAGTCAGAGAAGCCTCCAGAGAGGAGGAGAAGGCATTTGTTCATTTATTCATTGATTCAGCAAATAATCTCAAGTCCCTATTATTTGCCAAGCACTGTTCTAGATGCGTCTCGAATAAACAGGGTGTTTGGAGGTAGAGGACATTTTAGGAAGGAAAATTGTGATCAAGAACATACCCTTTGAAGGAACAACAGACCTGGGTCTGAGTTCATACACTGCTACTTACTAGATATTTGTCCTTGGGGCAAGTTATTTAATTTCTACAAGGCATTTATTTATGTATGTACGTATGTATGTATGTACGTGTGTATGAGAAAGAGCTTGAGCAGGGGAGGGGGAGAGGGAGAGGGAGAGGGAGAATCCCAGGCCCATGCCCAGTGCAGAGCCCAACTCAGGGCTTGATCTCCTGGCTGTGAGATCATCACCTGAGCTGAAATCTCAAGTCAGATGCTTAACTGACTGAGCCACACAGGCGCCCCATCTACAAGACTGGTTTGTAAAATCCACAGACACTCCCTACATCACAGGATCGTCATGTGGATAAAATGAGGTGTGGTATATAAAATACTTAGCACAGTTCCCTGCCCTTCTGAAACAGCTCAATAAAAAGCAAGTGTACATACAAGGCATGGGCGATTGAGGCCTGATGAGAAGCTGAATGTGACTGTAACATGGGAGGTGTGTGTGTGTGTGTGTGTGTGTGTGTGTGTGTGTGTTGGTAGTGAGTAGTGGCAGAAGCTGAAGGGTCTGGCTGGGGCTCAATTGGAAACAACCTTGCTTGTCATGTTAATTAGTATCTTTATTATTAAAAAAATTTTTTTTTAAATGTTTATTTTTGAGAGAGAGAGAGAGAAATAGAGAGAGAGAGAGATACAGAGTGCAAGCTGGGGAGGGGCAGAGCGAGAGGGAGGCCCAGAATCCCAAGCAGGCTCCAGGCTCTGAGCTGTCAGTACAGAGTCCGACTGAGGCTGGAAGTCAGGAACCGTGAGATCATGACCTGAGCTGAAGTCGACTGCTTAACTGACTGAGCCTCTCAGGCACCCTTCTTTTTTTTTTTTTTTTTTTTTAAGTTTATTTATTTTGAGAGCGAAAGAGAACAGGCATACAAGTTGGGGAGGAGCCAAGAAAGAGGGAGAGAGAGAATGCCAAACAGGTTGCACACTGTCAGCACATAGCCTGATGTGGGGCTCCATCCCACGAACTGTGAGATCATGACCTGAGCTGAAATAGAGTCAGATGTTTAACCGACTGAGCCAGCCAGGTGTCCCAGTATCTTTATTTTGAATGCATTTGGGAGTCTTGGAGATTTATGTTTTTGTCTTTATTGACTAAACCGTGTTGTGACATGTAGAGCTTAGCACAGTAGTTAGGAGCATGGACTCTGAAGCCAAAATGCCTGGGTTCTGGGTCCCAGCTTCCTCATTTCCTAATTGTGTGACTTCAGACAGGTACTTGAACCTATCTGTACCTTAGTTTCTTCACTGGTAAACTGGATTGTAAATTAACCTATCTTACATGTTTGTTTGCATATATGCTTTTTGAGCTACCTTTTTTTTTTTAAAGGTGTCAGAAGAAATATTTAAAATTTAGAATAAAAAGCAGTAAAAGTAGATCTATATGATGGGTCTCTTCCCTTCCCCCTAAGGCCTCTGAGACATGTCTGCCCTACACTGAAAACCACTGCCCTAGAAAAGTGACCATCTTTCACTTGTTCGTTGAATTGATATTCAGGACAAATAACTTATGAAAGTTGGGAAGTTAGCATTTGTATTAATCTAAATATTTTGATAAAAAATCATGAGCCTTCATATTAATTAAAACATAACTTTGTATTTTACCAAAAAAAGATTTTGCAAAATCTTTTTTTTTTTAATTTATTTATTTTGAGAGAGGGGGAGAGAGCACGAGCAGGGGAGGGACAGAAAGGGAGAGAGAGAATCCCAAGTAGGCTCCACACTGCTGGCAAAGAGCCCCGTGCAGGGCTCAAACCCATGAACCTGAGATCATGATATGAACCAAAGTCGGATGCAAATCTTTTTGACTTAGAATGCTAGAGCTACAAGATGTCAGAACTAGAAAAGATCTTAGTGATCTGTTTATAGATAGGGAAATTGGATTCTACAGAGGGAGGTCTTTAAAGCTGTGCTATAGCCAGTCCCCATGTGCTCATGTTTTAGACCTTTTGGCCCAGTGTTGTCTCATTTCTTGCCCAGAGTGGCATAGCCAGTTCATTGCCGGAAGCAGGGCAAGCAGACAGTTTTCACCATTCTAGGAGTCCTGCTGCTTCTACCTCTTGCTGTTTTGCAGTATGTATTCTTGGCTTTAATGTTGACTTTGCTCTGAAAGTTTACTCGGTGAATCTATGGGTTGTTTTCTGTTCTCCTGATTGATCTTAGAGCTCTCGGAGAGTACCTAAGGATTGGGACTTGGGCTGATTAGGTATTCCAAGATGCCTTTCCTATATTGTTAAGTTTTAATAGCTGTGATTAATAACCGTCTATCCATAAATCTAGGATGTAGGTAAACTATGAAAAATAAAGATGTTCTAAATTAAAAGTGGGTATTATTATTTACCTGGGTGAGTAAGCAGACCCACCATAGCTGAAAATCATAAGGAAAATTAAAGTTGTTTTCCTCTCTGTTAATAGTCTTTATATTAAGGAAATGGCAGACCCTTGAATGGGTGTCCATGACTAGTCACACAGAGCCTGCACGCTCCTGAACATTCACTCGGGAACTAAGGTTCTGCAATTAGGCTCTCAAAACATTCTGACAGTGTTTAGGCTTTTCTAGTCTCTCAGGGACCATACAGACTCTTGTGTTGGATTTTCTGTCTTTCTTAGTCTTTCATTTTTAAGCACTGTTATTTAAGTGGGTCCTAAACCTGGCTGGCTATGCACCAGAATCACCTGAGGAACTTAAAAATTTGGGGCGGGGGGGAGGGCCACTGTAGATCCTCTGAACCAGAACCTCTGGGACACCTGGGAATCTGTATTTTCAAAAAGTTTCCTCAGGTGATTTTCTTCAAACAGTTCACTGACCGAAGTTCTAGAACAGTTGTATAACTGACATCAGCTCTGAGGTTTCATTCTGGATTCTTAGGAGAGAGAATCTGACTCAACTTATTCTCAATCCTTGTCCATGTATTTTTTCTAATTGAATAGTCCTATATTTTGCTTCTTAGTGATGGATGAATTTATAGCAGTTTTCAAGCTATATTCCCATAGAACTTTGGTTTTCCATGAGTTGCTGTTAAAATTGAATGATGCTGGATATTTTTCCCCAGGTCTGTCTCTTTCCGCCCCCCCCCCCCATAAATGGACAGAATATTTCCATTTAAAGTAAAAATTTCTGTTGTTGGACAGAAACTCTTAATTTTTATATAATCAAACCTCTTCATTTTTCACATATGGTTCTTTTTAAAAAAGTTTATTTTCATTATTAGTAATCTATACATATCACGTGGAGCTTGAACTCACGACCCCAATATCAAGAGTCATGTGCTCTTCTGACTGAGCCAGCCAGGTGCCCACTGGTTTGTGCTTTTGAAGTCTCCTATCCTTTGCTATCCAGATCTGTGGTTTGGGCTTTGAACACTATCAGAGAAGGAGTTCAAAGAGAAGGAGATTAGATGGAAATGGAAGAGTTGTAGATGGAAGAGAGAGAATAAAATTATCTTGATTTCAGTTCCAAATTCCTTTCTACATAGATGGTCCTGTTGTCTGCGTGACAACATGACCTTTTTAGTCCATATGCCTTTAATTTTTCTTGCCTTATTTCCCTGGCTGGACTGTCTAGGACAATGGTGAAGTGGTGTTGGTGGACATCCTTGGCTTGTTTCCAATCCTGGAAGGAAGGTATTCAGTATTTTACCATCAAGTATAAGGTTAACTGTAGGTTTTTCATAGAGGTTCTTTATTAGGTTGAGGAAGATCTCCTCTATCCCTAGTTTTCTGAATTTTTTTTTATCATGAATGTGTATTAAATTTTTTTTTTTAATTTTTTTTTCAACATTTATTTATTTTTGGGACAGAGAGAGACAGAGCGTGAACAGGGGAGGGGCAGAGAGAGAGAGGGAGACACAGAATCGGAAACAGGCTCCAGGCTCTGAGCCATCAGCCCAGAGCCCAACGCGGGGCTCGAACTCACGGACCGCGAGATCGTGACCTGGCTGAAGTCGGATGCTTAACCGACTGCGCCACCCAGGCGCCCCGAATGTGTATTAAATTTTATGAAATGCTTTTTGTGGATTGATTGATAGAATTGTGATTTTTCTTCTTTAGCCTATTAAGATGGGATAGACTGTATTGACTGATTTATCGATATTGAGCCAGCCTTACATCGTTGGAATAAACTCCACTTGGTCATGGTGTATCTTGTTGAATTCTATTTGCTATTTGCTACTATTTTGGTAAGGAGTTTTTTTGTCTGTATTTGGGAAGGATATTGACCTATTGTGTGTATGTGTGGAAGTTATATTTTTGGTAGTGTCTTTGTCTGGTTTTGGTATTAGAATAATACTGGCTTTATAAAATGAGTTGAAATGATTCCTCTTCTGTCTTCTGGAAGATACTGTAAAGAATTGTTTGTTTGTTTTTACATTGAAGTATCTCTATGTACAGTGAGTTATTAAGGTAGGTATCTTGGGTGTCTGCAGTTAAGGTATCTGGGGTATCTGTAGTAAGGGAGGCATCTTGGAAGACCCATTCAGGCAGTTCATTTAACCCAACTTAATGAAGCTTATATCCTTCGTGTACTGACGGAAACACTGGCAGCACACAATGAGGCCCTATTTCCGGATCAGACTGTGCCAATTTGAGTAGATGCGGCAAGGATGAGAACCCTCGCCAGATTTCCTCGGATGGCTCCAGGAGAGCTGCTGGTGACGTCTTGCTCTCTTGGGTGCATCGAGGCAAAAGGTAGAATTGGTATTCTTTAAATGTTGGGTAGATTTCTCCAGTGAAACCATCTGCATCTATTGAGATGATCATTTGACTTTTTTTATATAGTTCTTGTAGTACCATTTCTGATGCTCTTTATTTCTTGGTATAGATCCATATTTCCATCTGGCATCATTTGTTTCTGCTTGAAGGACTTCTAACATTTCTTGTAGTGTAGGTCTGCTGCTGATGAATTCTTTCAGCATTTGTGATGTCTGAAAAATCTTTATTTTGCCTTCACTTTTGAAATATTCTCTGGGAATAGAATTTGAGGTTGTCAATTTCTTTCTTTCTGTACTTAAAAGATGTTGCTCTACTGTTCACTCATTTGCCTTGCTTCTGACAAGAAATCTGTCATTCTAATCTTTGTTCTTGTGAATGTAACATGTGTTTTTTGTTCTACTTTTAAGATTTTCTCTTTATTACTGATTTTGAACAATTTGATTATGATGTGCCTTAGATTTCTTCCTGTTTCTTGTGCTTGAGGTTTGTTGAGCTTTTCGGATTTGTGCTTTTATAGTTTTCATCAAATTTAGAAAGTTCTTGGTCATTATTTACTTAAAATAGGTTTTCTGCCTCTTCTCCACCTTTGGGGATTCCAATTACTGATATATTAGGCTGTGTGATGTTGTTCCATAGGTCAGTGATGCTTTGGGTTTGTCAGTTTGTTCCCCATTCCCCTTGTGTGTTTCATCTTGGGTATATTCTAAAGATCTTCAAGTTCACTAATCTTTTCCTTTGCAGTGTTTACTCTGCAGTTAATCTCATTCGGTGGATTTTTCATTGTAGTTTTTATCTCTAGAAATTCAGTTGGGTCTTTTTTGAATCTCCTGTGTCTCTTAATTTTGTGAACACTTGGAATACAGTTAGAACAATGGTTTGAATGTCCTGTCTTCTGATTCTAACATCTCTGTCAGTTCTAGGATGTCTTCAGTTGATTTTTCTCCTTGTTATGGGTCATATTTTCCTGATTCTATGCATGTCTGGTAATTTTTTATTGACTGCCAGCCATTGTGTATTTAATTTTGTCGGGTGTGGGGTATTTTTGTATTTTTCTGAATAATCTTGGCCTTAAGGCAGTGATTGGAGGCAATTGAAGGGTCTTCTCATTTGTTTTGCATCTCTCAAGGGATTGCTGTGCTTTGCTGCCTGATATCTTGAAAAACATTGTTTCATATGTTACGTTAGTTGAGTTTGAAAGAGTTTGATCCTTCTGGGTCTTGCCTTTAAGATTTGCTAGGTGGGGGGCGCCTGGGTGGCGCAGTTGGTTAAGCGTCCGACTTCAGCCAGGTCACGATCTCGCGGTCCGGGAGTTCGAGCCCCGCATCGGGCTCTGGGCTGATGGCTCAGAGCCTGGAGCCTGTTTCTGATTCTGTGTCCCCCTCTCTCTCTGCCCCTCCCCCGTTCATGCTCTGTCTCTCTCTGTCCCAAAAAATAAATAAACGTTGAAAAAGATTTGCTAGGTGGGACTGAAGCAATAATCAACCTACGGCCAATTATTCCCCATTCCTAAGGTAATACCCTTTTCTATCCAATGCACTATGAATTGTGAGTTTTTCCGCCTTGGCTTGGTTTTTTAAGTTTTTTATTTGGTTTTAAACAACCAAAATCTTAACAGAAAGTTGGTAATACAATGTGTAGAACTTAAAAAAAAAAAACCCAAATCAAAACAATTTTAAGTGAGGTGATGATCTGATGCCCCCTGAAAAATTCAGTGGGCTTTTCCTACAAATAAGGACATTCTCCTATGAAACCACAATCTAAACCTCAAAATCAGGAAATTAACATCAATGCATTACAACTCTAATCCTTAGACCCCATCCACATTTCAGTAATTCCAATAACATTTTTTTTTATTATAGCAAAAAAAAAAAAAATTCAGGTCAGAATCACACATTGCATTTAGTTGTCATGTCTCTTTGGTTTCCATCAGTCTGGAAGAACTCTTAGTCTTTTCTTGATTTTCATGACTTTGATACTTTTAAAGATTACACGCCAAATATTTTTTAGAAGATCCCTCAGTTTGAATTTGATTGTCTGAGGTTTCTTAAGATTAGATGCTGGTCAAGCATCTTTGGCAGGAATATCATGGAAACGATGCTAGTTTTCCCATTGCTTTCTAACAGGTTGTCTCATTACTTAAGTTGATCACTTTAACGAGTTAATTAAGGTAGGTTTTGCTGAACTTCTACACTGAAAAGGTACTGTTTTCCCTCTTGCAATTAGTATTTTGTGGGAAGGTACTTTGAAACTATGTAAGTGTTTTGTTTCTCATTCAGTTTTCAACTTATTCACTTATGTCAATGTGGACTCATTTTCCTATTTTATTTGATGGGTTAATCTGTTAATGTCATTATTGAACTTGATGCTCAAATGACCCCAGATCGGGCTGGCGGGAACCTTTTCAAGCTTGTCTTTTTGACAGTTCCCATCATTCTTTGAGCACTTCTTTGCTTTCTGACACAATAAGATGTTCCAAACTTATCTTGTACTTTCTCTGCCCCAGCCCTGGAATCGGCTATTTCCCCAAGGAGTTCTGGTTCCTTTTAGAGAAGAATTGTATTTAGAACTTAATGTCTGGGTACTAGGTATATTCATTGCTATTGGGTGTTGCTGCTTCCAGACTGAGCCAGGAAATATGTGTATGTTCAAAAGTCACATTACAGGGGCTTTTGGATGGCTCAGTTGGTTAAACATCCTACTTCAGCTCAGGTAATGATCTCACTGTTCGTGAGTTGAGCCCCGCATTGGGCTCCGTGCGGACAGCCCGGAGCCTGGAGCCTGCTTCAGATTCTGTGTCTCTTTCTCTCTCTCTGCCCCTCCCCTGCTCTCGTTCTGTCTCTCTCAAAAATAAACATTAAAAGAAACTTCCGTTATAAAAAAAAAGATTACATTTACATTTTATTTCCTTATGGATATATTTATTGAAAACTTTGAGTTCACAGTGATACTTCCAATTCAAACCTAACTCTACAGAATTCTGGTTTCTTGTTAACTTCGCTTGTAAGAAAGCAGGCCCTCCTTACTGGTCTTGGGCTCCAATTAGGCACATTGCCCGTTCACCCCTACCCCATGTGGATGCTCTCCTCTTTCACCTTGTTTTCCTGGGATCACAGCACCTACTCTGGTGGTTTGAAATGCCACTGCCGTCCCTGCTGCCCTGTGGGTACCTTGCTTGGACTCTGATGCTCCATCATGCTGAGCAAGCCTGACCCAGCCCCACATGGCCAACCTCTTTATACCTACCCAGGCTTCCACACCCCACTCTAGGGTGCCCTTGTGCTTGGACATGCTCCTCACCCTCTTGGGTTCTGACACCCATGTACCTCTGTGCAGCACACTCTTCACTCCACTTATGTTTCAATATCCTTGGCCCGGCTGCCCCTGTGTGTGAACACACTTCTCCCTCCACTCAAGTTCTGGCTCCCCCTGAGGGAATGTCTTCCTTATCCACTTGGGTTTTGCATTGTATTGCGAGGCCATCCCTTAGGATGGATGTCCTCCTACCCTGCTCATGTTCTGACATGCCTTGTCAGGGTCTTTGAGGGACATTTTCCTCACCGTGTTCAGGTTCTGACACCCCACACTGGGCCATTGTCCACATGGACATCTACCTTGCTTTGCCTATGTAATAACCTTAGCACTAAACTGTTCAGAAAGAGCAGAGGAAACATTAGGGAAAGGGAGGCTTTTAAGTATTTTTTAAGAACAAAAGTTTATCAGTTGTGAAATAGATATGATCTTTGCACATGTTATAAATATGGTTGAAGACTATTTCACACTGCAGCTCAGCACGGCAGAGAATTTCTTAAAACTGTATGGAGTATTGTACATGGCTGAGGGGTGTGCAGGCACTGTTTTTTTTGAATCCAGCTAAATTTCTTCCATTTGCTTGCTTTGCTCATAGTGGCATGAGAATCTTTCCATAGACATATATGGAAAAGTGAAACTTTGAAAGTCCTCGCACAGCAGGATCTGTGTATCTTTATTAATCTGATCCTGAGAGCATTATTAGAAATGAAAAGTTAAGTGTAAAATCTTGAAACGACTTGTTTGTATAATTACACAACTAAGTTAATCATTTTCTAACAAGTCTCAACAATGACTGCATTCTTCTATGGAGGTGTTAACTTGTTACGGGTTAGAAAGCACCCTTTGATACAGCATTTTCGGCCTGGAAAACGGCTTTAATTTCAGAGTTCACTGAAACAAATGGAGACTTGTTGGAAATATTAACACTACTCTTTTGCTTGTTTGTCTGGCTTAAAGGAATCAATGTTCAGTAGGTGATGTTTGCTAGCATGTTCTGAAGCGTATACAGTTTCTCTTGACTATGTTGTCAACTTGAAGACAGTTCAACTGGTATGAATTTTGAAATATACCTTAGCCTCCTCAGCATATAAGTCTGTAACTAAAGAAACAGTGTGGTAAAGTCAGATCATTAGACTAGGTTGCTATTTTGCTTGATAGATAGTAGCTATCTAGTGTGTGAAGATTTGATGCTGTGAAATGGGCGAGGGGGTCCTAACACTGTGTTGCAGTTTGTAGCTCAAAGTAACACTTGAAGGGATGAGGGCCTAGCATTATAGCATGGTTACCATATGCGGGGAAGATTCATTTTGTGAGGAGTTAGTGTTATATTTTTCTCCTGATCTCATAATACGTTGTAATTGAAGAAAAGTAGATCCTAATTGAAAGCTGATGATCCAGCAGGGTGATCAATAGCATGATGCTCTAAAACAACAACAACAAAAAAACCCATTAAGCTTTCCTGCTGCCTGAATATTGTCAAAGCCTTTGTCTGTTTCATGACTTCAAGCTGAGTGTACTTAATCATTTTGAGAACATGGCCCTGAGCACTGAGCATGGCCCTTCCAGTGAATCACTGAGAATTGTGTTCAGAAGAGTGGTATTGAATAGAAATGCTCTCTTGGCTTACTTTCAGGCTTCATTCTCCCAGAAGCAAGAACTGAACAGACCTCCCTTCTTTCAAACACATTTTAGCTGTTTGTGTGTCATTTTTCTGTATTTAAGAGCCAAGGCTGTTGTCAGCAGGTGTGACTTATTGATACCTTTGACTCCAAAGAAAAATCTCTCTAAAGAGTAACAGTCGTGTGTAAGCAGTGTGTTCAGTAAGTTACCTCTTGTCAGAGAAAGAAACAATTATTGGGAGTTGGAAACCACATGTCAGGTGTTGGAGGAAGACTCATTCGTCAAACACTTACTATGCCAGGTGTCAGACTCAGGTTATGAGATGACAGTCGGTGCCCTCATGGAGCTGCCAGTCTAGTGGGGAAGATGGATATTTAATTAGAGGTACATGGGTGGTTCTCTACTGGTTGCCCATTAGAATAAGTTGGGGGAGCTTTAGACAAATACTGATGCCTGGAGATTCTGATTTAATTGTTCTGGGGTGTGGCCTGGGCATTAGGACTTCTAAAAGCTCCTCGTGTGGGGCTCCTGGAAGCATCCAACTCTTGATCTTGGCTCAGGTCATGATCTCACGGTTTTTGAGTTTGAGTCCCACCTTGGGCTCTGTGTTGATGGCGTGGAGCCTGCTTGGGATTCTGCCCCTTACCTGCTTGTGTGCATGCGCACGCGCGCGCGCTCTCTCAAAATAATCTTTGAAAAAAAGCCCCTCGGGTAATTGTAATTGCATCAGAGTGGAATGTGGTAAGGACAGCAAGAGTGGGGGAAGCACAGGGAGCCCTGGGAAGGTAGAGGAGGGGCTCTTGACCCAGTCTGGGTTATGGGTATGGGGCATTGAGGAAGGCTTCCCAGAAAAGAGGAAGTGCTGAGCCGAGGCTCGATGAGTGCATTTGTCAAGGGCAAAAGACCGGAAAGACTATTCCTCCCAGAAGAGCACCTGAATGATGTCGAATGGTAAAGTGGTTCGATCATCCCTTGGCTGCTCCGTGTTGATTCAGCTGCTCCCTTGCTTTGACTGTGGTTAGTTTATCCTCTGAGTGTCGGTACCTCCTCTTTAAATGGGACAACAACACGTACAGGGTGGTTGAAGGTTAACTGAGATAATGCACGCAAAGTGCTTAGCATCACGCCTGGCACACAGAAACCGTCACTAGTGGAAGTGTGCAGTAACGATGTTATTAGAGAACCAGAGCATGGTTTGTTCAGATGGCTGCAAGTAGTTCTGTCCAGCTGGATGTTCGGGTACAAGACTGCAGGAGATCAGGGTGAGTGGCAAAAATATTGGTTGGCAGGTGGGCAGGATTCCAGATCATTGAGGTATACGAATGTAAGGCAATTAGTAGTGGGATATCATGGCAGAACCAGGACATTTCCATGGTAATATGTTAAGCTAGATCATGAAGTGTTCTGGGAAAACTTGGGTCCATATTGGAAAATTGGCTCCGAATATGGTATTCTCAGCATCATTACGTGTACTGAATTAGCAGTGAGTGTTAATAGGACAGAAATAGGATTTTCGGTTCCTTTAGCCAAGTAGTTAAAAATATTGAGCATCTTGAAGAGTAATGGAGGAAATAAGCAGTCTCAAGGTAGTCCCAGAGACTCTCTGGAAAGTGTTATAGGCTTAGTTGTTTATAGGCTTAATGAAAATATTAAGAGTCTCTTGGCCATTTGCATTTAGAAGAGACACTTTTAAATTTTTTTTGTTTTGTTTTGTTTTTTTTTTTTTTTGATTTGCAGAGAAATAGAAAATGCTTCCATCTGCATTGGCTTCACTGGCCCTTAAAATAACTTATGTATATTTGTTGGTATGTTATATAACTTGTCACAACATTAGTCACCACTTCTTCCATAAGGCAACATGTAAGTGATCATGGATAAGCATGACTATAACTTATAATTATAGTCCAATTTGTTCTTAGTGTTTTTAGTCAGCTCTTTGCTTTTTTTTTTTTTTTTTTTTAAAGAAACTGTCATAATCTTTGGCTCCATGTAATAAGAACTCTGGCAGCTATTTGAACTGAGTGAAAAACTTAGGTAGTTTTATTATTACTCATTAGAATGAGGCAGTAACCATGGATAGCAAGAGAAGAGGAGTAAGCTTCAGTGCTTCTACAAATGCTGCTTTTCTTTGAAATCATTTTATTGCAAAAGCGCTGTGGAAATGATGGATTCTTGAAGTATACCTTAGGATTATTTTATGTTGTATGTACTAAATTATTTGGAAGAAGAGTTCCATTTAACTAGATCAATGGTTCATTCTTAGAGTGAGATCAGTAGTCCAGCAGCGTCGCTGTTACCTGTTAGAAACAAATACTTGGGTACTTGTTAGAAATGCTTATGCTTGGGTCCTACCCTGCCCCCCCCCCCCCAGCCCCCAAACTCTGGAGGGGGCTGGAAATCTCTCTTTTCACATTTTGACAATCATGGAAGTGTATAATCACTTCCATCATTTATTGAAATCTTTCAGACCCCAGGAAGGCTAGTCTGTACTTCCTTTATTCCTTCTACTTAATGTTTGATTCTGATTATGTGCCAGGCACTGTTTAGGTACCTGGGAAACACTAGTGGGTATGATCAATGAAATCCTTGCTCTCCTGCAGTTTACATTCAAAGGAGGGAAACTGACAATGATCCAGATTGTGACAGGTATGCTGTGGAAAATTAAAATTAGATGGTAGAGAATGTGTTGGGGAAGGCCTTTCTGAGGAGGTCAAGTAGAAGCTGAGTTTTGAATGGCAGGAAGGGTCACCCGTATGAAGATCGATGCAAAGACTGTAGATAGGAATGAGTTCGGTGTGTTTGAGGAGCTGGAAGAAGGCCAGTGTGGCTGGAGTGCAGTGAGCACAGGGGAAATGTATGAAATGAAGTTGGAGAGATAGAGGCCAGATCATGTAGACCCTTGTAAGGACTTTTTTTCCCCTCCTCAGTTTTAAACATTTTTTTTCTATTAGAGTGAGTTTGTGTGTGTGCACACATGTGCACGTAAGTGGGGAAGGAGGAGGGGGAGAGAATCTTAAGCAGACTCCATGTGCAATGCAACACATAGCTTAATCCCAGGACCCTTGGGATCATGAGCTGAGCTGGAATCAGGAATTGGACACTCAAAAGACTGAGTCACCAGTTTTGTTTGATTTTTTTTTTAATTTTAACTTGTTTTATTTTTAATTTTTTTTTTAAATTTACATCCGAATTAGTTAGCATATAGTGCAACATATGCTAGATGATTTCAAGGGTAGATTCCTTAGTACCCCTTACCCATTTAGCCCATGCCCCCTCCCCCAACCCCTCCCCATAACCCTCAGTTCTCCATATTTATGAGTCTCTTCTGTTTTGTCCCCCTCCCTGTTTTTATATTATTTTTGTTTCCCTTCCTTATGTTCATCTGTTTTGTCTCTTAAAATCCTCGTATGAGTGAAGTCATATGATTTTTGTCTTTCTCTAATTTTGCTTAGTAGAATACCCTCCAGTTCCATCCACGTAGTTGCAAATGGCAAGATTTCATTCTTTTTGATTGCCGAGTAATATTCCATTGTATATATATACCACATCTTCTTTACCCATTCATCCATCGATGGACATTTGGGCTCTTTCCATCCTTTGGCTATTGACGATAGTGCTGCTATAAACATGGGGGTGCATGTGTATCTTTGAAACAGCACACCTGTATCCCGTGGAGAAATGCCTAGTAGTGCAATTGCTGGGTTGTAGGTTTGTTTTGTTTTGTTTTGTTTTTAATTAGGATAAAATACATATAAAATTGACCATCTTAACCATTTCTGTAGTGTACAGTTCAGTAGTTTGAAATATGTGCATCTTGTTGTGCAAACATCCCCATCATCCATCTCCAGAACTAAGACTTGACTTTGACTTTGTGTGATATGGAACACTTTGGGGAGGTTTTGAGCAGAGGCCCAACATAAACTGACCTTTACAGTAAATGGATTACTGGCCACTAAGGTGAAATCTGACTGAAGGGAGGGCAAGAGAGGAAGCAAGGTCAGTCAGGAGAGTATTATAGTCATCGAGGTGAGATGATGGTGACATGGCAAGGATAGTAGGGTTGGGATGCTGAGAAGCATTCAGATTCTGGATATATTTTGAAGATCAAACCAACGGTATTGGCTGCTTATGACATGTAAATGATTGTGGTATATTGAACAGAGGAGTCAAACATGATAGCAAGTTTTTTTTGGTCTGAATAATTGGTGGATTTCAGGTGATGTGGATTTAAGGAAGAAAAGCACCATTTGTTAAATTAGAAATGCTTCTAATGTCTATCCAAGTGGGGATGTTGAGTAGGCAGTTGAATAAGGGAGTCTGGAGTTGGGGAAGGTTGGAGACATGATTTTGGGGCTTGTCAGTATTTGCATGGTAATTAAAGCCATGAGGCTGAATGAGATCATCTTAAGTAATGAGTGGAGACCAGGAGAGGTCCAGGACTAAATTCGAGGGTAGGAGAGCTTACATGCAAGGGGATTAGTAATGGAGCAGCCAGTAAGGTAGGCAGAGAACCAATAGAGAGAGTGATATCTTGGAAGGCAAGAGAAGAAAGTGTTTCAAGTAGGGAAAAATCGATCACCTGTGTCAAATGCTGCTGAGAGATTAAGACAAACCCTGAGAATTGGTCATTTTAGGACATTTTAGCAATGTGGAGGTCATTGGTAATCGTGGCAAGTTGTTGCAGTGTTGTGGGTTCAGAAGCCTGGTTGAAGTGGATTAGAGAAAGGGAGGGGAAGCAGCAGAGACAGTATAGACAACGTTAGGACACTCTTCACTTAGTAGGTCTGTACAAAATGCCTCAAGCTAGTGGCACAGGTTAGTGTATCAGAGCTCCAGTGTTTAAAACTTTGGTATGTAACACCTTTCTATGCGCATTATTTGTTATTTTAATTTTCCAAATGAAATTTTGAGATGAAATAAAGCCAGTTGCAAAATAGGCTTAAGAAAGCTTTGTTTAGGTCTTAGAAGGAATCTTCCTGATGTTCTTTAGATGACCTAAGAACATTCCTTTTCTTTCATCAAACACTCCACTTAGAGATCCTTTGAATGAAAGGCATGTTTCCATATGACATTTTCCACAAATATTTGGTGGCCATAGGATGCTGACCTGGTGGAGCTTTTTGTACCCTCCTGCAGGGAAAACACAAAAAATTTTAAGGCTCTTTTAAAAATTTTTTTTTAATGTTTATTTTTGAGAGAGAGAGAGAGCATGAACAGGGGAGGGGCAGAGAGAGAGGGAGACACAGAATCTGAAGCAGGCTCCAGGCTCTGAGCTGTCAGCAGAGAGTCTGACACAGGGCTCGAACTCCTTGACCACAAGATCATGACCTGAGCCAAAGTGGGAAGCTTAACTGACTGAACCACCCAGGCACCCCTTCAGGCTCTTTTAAAACTTCAGTTTACTTTGTTTTATTCAGCTTTTCAAATAAAATAGTCTGCTTTACTATCTGCTTTTAAAATTATGTTTGACAATGTGTATTTAAATACCTTGAACTTTAGAGCAGCCAACTCTTTTCACTGTAGGTACTTATTTAAAGCAAAATCTTAAAGTTTCTCTTTAGTGAAGGAGTGATGATCTTCACAAGACAACTAAATAGACCCTTGATCGACAAAACAGAGTTCTCTTACTTCTAAGAAGAGGGAGTATTAACATATTTTATTGAATCTAAGATGCCATTATTTGTAAAATGCACTGTTACATGTATTACTAAGAAAGAAAAAAAAATGCTGCCATTTAGCATTGTAAGATGCAATAGATTGTAAGAGGTGTGGAAATGTGGGGAAAAAAAGTTCATCTTAGAATCAGTGGAGCATGGAATTTGTGCACCAGGAGGGTGAATTCTGACCACTGGCAGGTCACGTAGAATCTTTTTGCCTCAGGTTCCTCACCTGTATGTTGACAATAGTAATAACTGATCCACCTGCCCTCATAGAATTATAGTGAGGTTGAAATGAGATGAATGAGAGTTATTTTGAAATGTGGAGTATACTGAGCAAATTCCAAGTATTTATTTGATTGAAATTAACCCTTAGAACTGACCAGGTGACTCAGTTTCTTCTCTGAGCCTTGTCAGGTTTAGAATACAATTCAGTTACAGACATTTAAAAGTATAACATTTTTGGGGCACCTGGGTGGCTCAGTTGGTTAAGTGTCCGGCTTCGGCTCAGGTCATGATCTCACGGTTTGTGAGTTCGAGCCCCACATCGGGCTCTGTGCTGACAGCTCGGAGCCTGGAGCCTGCTTCGGATTCTGTGTCTCCCTCTCTGTCTGCCCCTCCCCCACTCACGCTCTGTCTGTCTCTCAAAAATAAATAAACATTAAAAATTAAAAGTATAACATTTTCTTCTGAACGCTTTTCAGTCAGTCTGGAATTTAGTCAATCTGAATTACATTTAATCATTTTTTTAAATGTTTATTTTTGAGACAGCGAGTGAGAACAGGCTCCAGGCTCTGCTGTCAGCACAGAGCCTGATGTGGGACTCTAACTCAGACCTCACGGACCTGGAGATCATGACCTGAGTTTAAGTCGGATGTTCCACCTACTGAGCCACCCAGGCGCCCCTTAAATGTTTGTTTATTTTGACAGAGGGAGGGGGTCGGGGGAGGGAGAGAGAAGAGTGCGAGTGGGGGAGGGGCAGGGAGAGAGAATCCCAAGCAGCTCGGAGGCTTTATCTCTTGAACTGTGAGAGAACATGACCTGAGCCAAAATCAAGAGTGGACACTTAACTGAGCAACCCAAGTGTCCCAATCTGGAAATACCTTTTTACTGTAGTTTCAGAATCAAAGAGAAAATTCAAAGATAATATAACCCAATGTTCTCGTCACTCAGAATTAACAACTGTTAATATCCTGTTAGTGCTGTGATCTTTTTCAAACTTATTATGAAATATTTATGACATAAAGAGGTAAAAGGATATAATAATGAACACTCATATGCTTCCCATTGCCGATACTGGAGAAGCCCCCTTTGTGGGAATGTTAAGAAAATTTTTTTTTTCTAGTGTTTGTTTATTTTTGAGAGAGAGAGAGAGCACGAGCAGGGGAGGGGTAGAGAGAGGGGGAGATACAGAATCCGAAGCAGGCTCCAGGCTCCTGAGCTATCAGCACAGAGCCCGACGTGGGTCTCAAGCCCACGAACCTTGAGATCATGACCTGAGCCGAAGTCGGATGCTTAACCGACTGAGCCACACAGGTGCCCCAGGAATGGTATCTTTTATTTAGATTAGCATCTTGTCTTCGTAATAGCCTAGTGGTGTAGGGTACTGTTTCTCTTGTTTCAGTCTTTAAGTGAAAATAAGCAAGCTGACTTCATCATATGTATTGTATCCTGGAATACGTGGGAAAGCTACTTGGTGCTAGTGTTGCCTGGGTTTGAGTTTCCTCAGAATTCTACCTGTGGCTTTGGAGATACAGCTGTGTAAATTCAAAATACGACACCTATGGAATCATAGTAACGGCTAGCCTGTTATTTGCCTGGCATTGAACCTGGACAGTTTTTGTGTGTTTTAAGTTTCACAATAATTCTTCTGGTTAGGTATTTTCATTTTAGAAATGAGGAAGGGCATGGCTCAGAGAAGTTGAGGACCTTGGCTAAAGCTATTAAGTTGTGGAGCTAATGATTTTGATGAAGGTCTGCTTTATACCATAGCCCACGTGTTCTGTACCACGCTGCCTCAATCCTTGTCAGTAATCACGATCTGTTTCTTTTGTAGGCAGAACCCAGAGACCACGTTTGAAGTGTATGTTGAAGTGGCCTATCCTAGGACAGGTGGCACTCTTTCAGGTATTTGCACGTTCCATTATGATATGTTTATTGTGTGAGGTGAGCTGTGCATGTGGGGTATGCAGATATTTCAAACAGTGGTTTATCTTTATGTTTAATTGTTTTTCCTTTTATATGTGCCCGCATCATCCCAAGGAATGGAGAATAAGCACAGTGAACAATTTAGAGTCACTGCTATAAGAGGCTTGAAACATGGCTCTTTTCATTGTAACCATTGGGTTTCGGTTTGTATCTTTCACAGATGCCTGGAAGTCAGCTGTTTAATATGAACTATTGTCACCTTGCTAATGAGGAAGGCTAAGAATTAGGTTACAAAATAATATAAAGGGCAATCGCGGCCACTAAACTGGAAGATGTTTGAAATGGATTTAATGTAGTATAAGTTTTATGTCTGCAGGTAAAAGAAGGTTGGAAATTAGTTGAAGGAAGTACCTCCTCTGGCTTTAGTTTTTGGAATAATTTGGACATGTATTCCTGGACAAACAGGGTCCTGATAAAGTAAGAGTATCTTGCAAAGGCTGAGTATATTATTTCTCAACCTAAAATCTTTCTTGGTTAATGAGAAAAAAATAACCCTCTAACCTAGTGCTCTTTTTCTTGGTGAGTAAGAGAGTGATGCATTTGCCAGAGGTAGTCAGGGAGCAACTCTTGGTCCACACACACAGACGATTGTGTTATATTACTTGGTGTTTTAAGGGGAGTGAATTTACTTGGATTAGAAACTTGGAATAATCAGGATTCCAGTGATAGTTATGCTCTTAATTGGCTATGCAAGATTTTCAGTTTCATTATGTTAGACTGTAACACTCCTAACATAGCTGCCTTTCGTTCAGTCTCTGTTGTTCTGTTGTCCTATGTGCTTGACGTACATAGTCCATCCTTACAATAGCCCTCTAAAGGGAGCTGGGTGGCATCTTCATTATACCTACGAGAAAACGGAATCTCTGGTCAAATAACTTCCCAAGATCACATAGCTACTATGTGGGATAACCAAGATTTTTGGTTCAAGTCTTCTTTACTCTGCTAAGTTGAGGGCAGTGACCATGTTGGGCACGTCTCTTCATGTCTGTCACCTGCAGGGCTTTGCAGAAGGTCACTAATATAAAAATGCATGAATTTCTCTTAATATCAAAAGTGAGATAACTGTGTGCTTCACTTTCTGGATTATGGAATGAAGGCTGTGAAACATGTTACAAATTTGTGGTCATTCCAGAAGTAGAATGTTAATATCCATGTCAAGTTATGCCTCTTATTCTGCATCTGCTATTAGGTATGCCCCTGCAGCAGCTTCTCAGTAGGCTGACTTCACAGAGTGACCATTTGATGATGGCTATGATTTGACAGATTTAAGGACAAACCTTTTCTTATTTCTACAGTTGCTAATATTTCCTCTTGCAATGTTCTAGGATTTCTTCCCCCCCACCCCTGAAGTTAAGATGAAATTTTTTTCGAATATGAACAAAATGCGAAACGTACCAATATGATGGAAAAATAGGCAAAATGCAAAGTCTTTATCATAATTCTCTTACCCAGTCACCTAGTTCCTCTTCCCATAGACAATGTCTTTCTTGTTTAACCCTTTATTGTATTTTGAGAACTTATTATGAAAATATTAAAAAAAAATGAAAGTTATAAGAATGGTCAAGTGCGTATGCCCTTTCCTTGAATTCATCAGTTGTTACCATTTTGTCATATTTGCTTTAACACGCTGTGTGTGTATACATATTATTTTTGCTGAGCCATCTGAGAATAAGTTGCAGACATAATGACCCTCTACCCCTAACTACTTCACCATATATCTCCTAAGAATTTTCTTACATAACTCTAGTAAAATTACTGAAATCAGAGAATTTAATGTTGATATAATGTCAGTTGTCCATATTTAAATGTAATCAGTTGTCCCAGTAGTATCCTTTATAGCATTTTCCTTTCTGATCCAGAATCCGATTCAGGATCATGCAGTCCATTCAGTTTCACATGTATTTAGTTTCTTTCAGTAAAGAATAGTTTTGCAGTCTTTCTTTACCTTTTATGACAGACACATTTTGAAGAAGTTAGGTCTGTTGTTTTGCAGAAAGTCCCTAGATTTGGATCTGATCATCTCATGATTAGATTCAGGTTATGGATTTTTGGCAGGGGTCTCTTTGTGATATTGTGTATCATATCAGCATGCACATGATGTCTATCCCATTATTTGTGGCAAGAAGTACATGAAACTTACAGGTACATTTTAACAAACAATTAGCAAGTCAGTGCCCATGTTACTGCTGTCCAGGCTAAGAAATAGAATGTTGCATGGGTCTAAGGAAATATTGTTCCTGGCAAGAGGAATTCTTCCCTGGCCCTGTGCTTTAGTGGGCCTTGCTTTGGCCATCTTCTGTGGGGCAGAGAGTCTGTGGAGCCCATGGGACATGCCCACTTAGAGCCTGAACCCTTCCATGGTAGACCACACTTAAGTACCTAGGATCTCAGAATTTCTTGCCCACATGGCTCTGAGCCTGTTTCCAGAGCCTGTGTGAGTCCCTTTCCTAGGGTCCGTCCTTCTGAGGGTGGACTAGGCTGCTGGTGTAGACAAGAGATGGCCTAAGTGTGGCTGTTTGTGGAGAGTAGGGTATGGGGTGGAGCTTGGACTTGTGAGTGGAGGTGTGAGGTCCTTGGCAGTGTGGGATGGAGAAGGGGGTGATGAGCAGTGGGCCAGTGGCTGTTTCTCTCTGTACCACCATGTTTCTGCATGGAATGCTAAGGAATCCAAAAATTCTCTGTATGAGTCTGTCTTTCCAGGCAATTGTAAAGGTATGTTTGTCATGATAGGAGGATAGATCAGATTTTATGTAATAGTTTGTAAGCTTGCTTCATATCTTTTAAATATTTACCCATGGGGTATGTGGGCCTCTATTCGTACTCTTGCTGAGGCCCTGTAAATGTTGGAGGTGGGTTTGGTTGGCACCCCAGAGGTACCTCCTTTGCTTTCTCCAGAGGTAACAACTATCCTGACTTTTAGGATAATCATTTCTTTGTTTCTCTTTCTAGTTTTACAACATAAGGATACCTCCTTGAAAAATATAACTTAGTGCCTGTTTCTGAATTTTATAGAAATAGGATGATTTTTTGTGGAGTTTTGCTTTTTTGCTCAAGACTATGTTTGTAGGGTCCTTCATGTTGTGTGTAGCACAACATTCATTTTCGTTACTGTCAATGCACGTTAGGATTATATCCATTTTATCCATTCCACTGTTGAAAACACTTGCTGTTATTTGCCGAAGCAATACTTCTGTGATCTTTCCTTATACATGAATCCTGGCACACTTAAACATATATTTCCTTAGGATGGATACCATACTTAATTACTGGGTCATACTAAACTGTTTTTCAGAATTGACTGTGCTAGTCTATACGTCCTCCAGCAGTGTTTGAGACTCCTTATGGGCCTACAACTTTGTCAGTCCTTCGTACGATTAGATGTGTTGATTTTTGCCAAGCTGATGGTTCTTTAGCAGTATCTCCTTGTTGTTTTTACTTGCAGTTTCCTGATGACTAATGAAACCAAGCACCTTTTGTTTATTGGCCTCTTGAATAGCTTCTTTTTTTTAGGTGCCTGTTCAAGTCTCTTGCTAATTTTTCTTACTGAGTTTTCTGCCTTTTCCTCATTGATTTATAAGGTTATCTTTGTCTTATGGATGCCGATTATCTGGTTGTATGTATTAGGAATGTCCTCTTCCACTGTATGGTTTTTCATTCTCTTTATATTACCTTTGATCAGAACGTCTAGATTTTAATGTAGTAGAGTTGATCAATATTTTCCTACCCTCCAGATATGAAGGTGTTTTCCTCTAAGAAATTTATAGTTTTGCCTTTAAGTCTTTTATTAAGGATTTTAGTTTTCTATTAGGTGACTAGCTGATTTAAAAATTGGGAAACTGGGGGTGTCTGGGTGGCTCAGTCAGTTAAGTGTCTGACTCTTGATTTTGGCTCAGGTCATGATCTCAAGGTTGTGAGATGGAGTCCCACGTAGGGCTCAGGCTCGCGCTGGACGTGGAGCCTGGTTAAGATTCTGTCTCCCTCTCTCTGACTCACCCCCACTCATGAGCGCACGTGTGTGTGTGTGGTCACTGTTTTTCTCAAAAATAACCATAAAAAAAAGATTCTCTCCCTTCCTCTCATTCTGCTCCCCCCTGCTTCAAAAAAAGAAAAAAAAATTGGGAAACTAAATAGGGACACGTGGCTGGTTCAGTCAGTAGAGCATGCAGCTCTTGTTCTCAGAGTTGTGAGTTCAAGCCCCACACTGGGCATGGAGCCTACTTAAAATTTTTTTTTTAAATGTTTTTGTTTATTTTTGAGACAGAGACAGTGCATGAGCAGGGGAGGGGCAGAGAGAGAGGGAGACACAGAATCTGAAGCAGGCCCCACGCTCTGAGCTGTCAGCACAGAGCCCGACGCGGGGCTCAAACCCACAGACTGTGAGATCATGACCTGAGCTGAAGTCGGATGCCCAACTGACTGAGCCACCCAGGCACCCCGAGCCTACTTTAAAAAAAAATTGGGAAACTAAATAAGGATGAATTACTGGGATCTGCTACTCCTTTACTTAAAACATCTTAAGGAAATGATCAGGTACTTACTTCTAGGAGTGCCTTGGTTGGGTAGAGTGTGTAACTCTTGATCTTGGGGTTGTAAGTTTGAGCCCCATGCTGGGTGTAGAGATTATTCAAAAATAAAATCATAGAAAAAAAATGATCAGGTACTTCAAAATCATACCTAAAAAAAAAAAAAAATCCCCCACAAAAATGACAGTTGTGAGAAAGGCCAGTAAGAAAAATTACTAAACTTTAAAAACAGTTCTTTTCCCCTCGATTACATGTCTGCATTACAAAAGACATGTATCGTAAGCTTTCTGTGTGCTGTCCTCTGAAGAGCATCCCATGACATCCATGGAAGGGACATGTTATCTGTCAGTTTCACTTAGTGCATCAAGACCCATGACACTGAATGGGACACCTTGGAAACATTGTGCCAGTAAGGTTTGGGAACACAAACCGAACTCACGGTGCCGCTCGCTTTCTTTGGGAGTTTGTAAGACTTCTTAGTTGCTATTACCAGGAACTAAGCTGTCACTTAGTATTTGATTTAAGGTACCCTTTGTCTATTTCTACAATCTTCTTGTTTTTAATAAAACTTACTATGTTTGCCTTTTTCTGATGTTATTGAGTGTATTATTGTCTGCCACTTTAAATGATTACAAGGAATCTCCCTTAAGATTAGTCTTTGTTCCTTGGATCTGCATCTCTGATCTCTGCCAAAGTATCTGAGCAAACTTAGGTATAAACCTTATGCTCTACAGTACTGGTGTCTGGGCATAATCTTCTCTTTGAAGTTTGTTTGCATCCCCCAGAGGGATTAATTCCCTGCTGTGAGAAGGTGGGTTAGAAAGCACTGAAACTACTTTACGGGCCTTTAATTGGAGGATTTAGTATACATTTTGTTCTATAAACTTCTGTGGGAGTTTCATTCTTACAATTTTTCTTATACTGTGGTATGTTATATCCTCATTGTAAATAAAAAAAACCTAAAAATTTTCTCAGGTTATTTGAGTACATATTGACTGATTATCCTAGCTTGTGTGGTTGCTTTTTTTTTTTTTTTTTCTCTTTAAATTTTTAGTAGTTTTCTGATTGGGTTTTGAATATATGTACAATTTAGACATTTTTGAAAAATTAGAGAAAAATCCTCACTCAGTGGGTGAACACTGTTAATGTTTTGGTATACTTATTTCCTTGTAGTCTTCTTTTGTGGGTGGGTGTGTATAAATAACACCTATAAACTTTTTCCCCGAACTCCTGCTGTATGTGTGTTTTCCTTGCCATCTCCCCCAAATCATTAAGCTTTTTCTGAAATTATTTGTATAGTTTTGTGAAAATCCTTTCAGTTGCTGTGAATTATTATATCATGTTAATGAGCAATATTAACTTATAATTGGATCTTTAGACTGTTTCCAGAGTTCTCTTGTTGTCAATAATGCCGGCGGACATCTCTGTACAGTGCTCGCTACTTAGGTGTGTGATTTTAAAAAGAAGCTGGAACCTTCGAGTAGAGATTTGATTTACTTTGCTCTTCATTTTTATGCTTCTTTGGCTGTGTCCCATTTTGTGTACTCCCAATTTATGCATTTGCTCAAGAGCCCATCTTTACCCAGGGATCCCGGAAAACGAACAGAGCCATCTCGAGCCGTGAAAGCTGCCGAGGCTGAGTTCAGCCTGTCTGACAGAAGGTCTCGGAAGAGGGTGCTCTTGCAAGAGGGATGAGCCGGCCGGTCCCATGATCAGATGGTTCTGGCCATGCCGAAACTCTGGAATGCATTCCAGACACAAGTGTCTCCTTACAGCTGGCATCCCTGGGCCACTGCGTGGGCAGCCGCTTGGCCCCGGAGACCGGAGACCGGCAGCAGCATCAGGTTCTCCAAGGCTGTTCGTGCCCCCACCGGCTTCCTGCAGTGTCGGCTCCCTGCCCAGTGTCCTAAGGCAGTAGCCCAGGGGCCGGTTGGTAAAGAGAAGTGGACGGCCCAGTTGAGACACTTGTGGGAACTCGGAAGGAGGTTAGCTGAGGTTTGCAGCTCTAATCCGTTAACGTTAAACCAACAAAAACCCTGGCTTTACAATGTCCCTTGAATATCTGTTCCCATTTCTGGATCAGCAGTATCCTGAAGAAAACTGAGTCTCATCCAACTGAAGGGATTGAATGAGCCTGATTTGTTATATTCTGAATTTGAGCTCTCACTTTGCAGGACTCTAATTCTACGAACTTCGCCTAGATCTGTGACCCCAGTGGACACTCAACTTTGTTAGATGTTTTAAAAAAAATTTTTTTTTCAACGTTTATTTATTTTTTTGGGGACAGAGAGAGACAGAGCATGAACGGGGGAGGGGCAGAGAGAGAGGGAGACACAGAATCTGAAACAGGCTCCAGGCTCTGAGCCATCAGCCCAGAGCCTGACGCGGGGCTCGAACTCACGGACCGCGAGATCGTGACCTGGCTGAAGTCGGACGCTTAACCGACTGCGCCACCCAGGCGCCCCATCAACTTTGTTAGATGTTTTTAAAAAATTGATTTAGAAAAATAACAATTTACGCTGTCTCTTTAGAAGTGGAGCGGAGGGAAAAAAAGAAAAGCCCTTTGAGAGTTGTTTTACTTCAGATTAAAATACTATTAGAGGTACTAGCTAAATTTATTATCTTCTTTTCAGCAATAAGGTAATCATAGCAAGCTTTTGAAGAGTGGTGATAAAGTAAGCTGACTTTTACTGACTTTTCATAGTATTGACTTTTCATAGTCAAAAGTTGACTTTTCATAGTATTACTTTGTTACACCTTAACCCTATAAGATGGCTCTTATTTTTGAGGAAACTGAGGCTCAGAAAGGTTAATTTGCTTGCCTGGATTGGACAACCACCAAGTTGTAAAATCAGGATTTTAACTTCATTCTTGTAGCATCGTCCCAAAAAGTACCGGCTAAGAATACCTGCATATGCAGTAATTAGAAACATCAGATATTGGGAGGGAAGAAAAATCAGGCTTGTACAGAAAATCAGGGGAAGGGCAGTTTTCATTCATGAGCTGTACAAGGATTTCTTTCTTTTTGTTGTTGTTTTTAAAAGAGTCAGCATGATTACTTTAGCTTTTCTTTCTTGTTCTTCTCTTGAATTTTCCAGTGAAAGTGAGTCCATTTTTATGGAGTATTAAGGTATGAACCATGATTGGCAGTAATGGAGGGACAGATTACCACTCACTCAAAAGATATGGATTCCCTAAAAGTCTTTGTAATTTTTCCTGACTCCTAAGTACTTGACATGCCTGTTGGAAAACCTCTTACTTGGGCTAGAGATGTGGAACCTCATCTCACTGTACTTTTTTTTTTTTTAGTTTTTTAATGGTTTTTTTAATTTATGTTTGAGAGGCAGAGAGAGACAGAACACGAGCAGGGGAGGAGTAGAGAGAGAGGGAGACACAGAATCTGAAGCAGGCTCCAGGCTCTGAGCTGTCAGCACAGAGCCCGATGCGGGGCTTGAGCTCACGAACCGTGAGATCATGAACTGAGCTGAAGTTGGATGCTTAACCAAATGAGTCACCCAGGCACCCCTCAGTGTACTTTTGAAGCTGATTTTCAAAAGGGGTACCTTTGAGAATCGTAATGTGCCTATGTTTTAGTATTGTTGGAATATTTCTTTAAACTATAGTTGAGCCTAGTTGAGCTCATTGTGTTAAAGTTTTTGCCTACCACCTAATGAAGTAAAAAGTATTAGCTGAATTATATAGGTAAGAAAAGTAGCATTCCATGTGGGCAGAAATTACTTTCTTGTATCTGTATATTCCAGCAGATAGAACAGTACCTGGCATATAGTAGGCCCTCAATAAGTATTGGGTAATTAAAGCGTAGAAATAAGAAGTGACTTGTCCAAAGGACAGAGTTGGAATGGGTGTGTGTATGTTTAAGCTTATTTATTTATTATGAGAGAGCTCACGCGTGTGTAAGTGGGGGAGGGATGGGGGGGGGGAGAGAGAATCTCAAGCAGGCTCTGCACCGTGAGCATGGAGTGGGGCTCAAACTCCCAAACCGTGAGATCGTGACCTGAGCCGAAATCGAGTCAGAGGCTCAACTGAACTGAGCCACCCAGATGCCCCCCCAAGAGTTGGGATTTGAAGTCTACTCTGTGTTCTTTACACAAGTTTATGAAAACTGTCATGCAAATTATATGCGTGAGTACAGCTTAAAGAATAAACAAAAATGTACATACCACCACTCAATTTAGGAAATAGAACATTTTGTATCTTTGAATCCCTTCTCAAGTTGCCTTTCTTTACTGAGATTACATTTTGAGTTTTACCTTAATTATGTATGCTTGCTTGAAGCTTATGCTTTTTTTTTTTTTACACTATGCTGATGCTCTAAATTGGTGAGGTAGAATGACTTTGAATTGCTGTTCTTAAAAAGTCACAGAAATTGAGTCACATATTTTCTTAATATTTAGTTATTTGAAGCTGATTCCAGATTTCATCCTAAAGTGTGCAATTTAGGGGCCATCTGGGTGTAAATTACAGTGTACGAGAGTTTCAGGATTTTTGGTAATTCGTGGCAGTATGATTCGTGCTGCATTTGTGGTTCACAGTGTAAGGCCTTTGGCCCTCTAGGTGGAACAGCAGTTCATTGATCTACTAAACCATAAAATGCGTGTGAGCAGCAAGTTTGTTGATACAGATTTTAGTTCCTTCAAAATACAGTTTGAGTCTCATTTTGTCAACTATAAAATGGAAGCCTTAATAGTACCTACTTCATTTAGTTGAAAGGTCAAATGGGAGTGCACCGAGCATGAGACATGGAAAATTCTTAGTAAATGAGAGCTATTATTTATCATTTGTTTTAAAAGTTATTTTAGAGAAGGTTTAGGTTTACTGCAAAACTGAGAGGCAGTTGCAGACGTTTCCCGTATTCCCCACCCCAGGCTTCCACAGCCTCACTCATTGTCAACATGCCCCACCGAGGCAGGACATTTGTTAACTATCCAAGAACCTACACTGACATATCGTAACCACCCCAAGTCCATTGTTTATGTCCTGGTTTACTCGTGGTGTTGTATATTCTGTGGTTTTAGAGAAATGTATAGTAACATGGGCCCATCATTACAGTATCATCCAGAGTATTTTCAGTGCCCCCCAAATCCTCTGTGCTCTGCCTGTTTATCCCTTCATGCACCCCCAACCCTGGCAACCACTGACCTTTTTTATTGTCTCCGTGATTTGGCCTTTTCCAGAATGTCATATAGCTAGAATTATACAGTATGTAGCCTTTTCAGATGGGCTTCTGTCCCTCAATAGTACACATTTAAGGTGACTCCATGTCTTTTCATGGCTTCCTAGCTCATTTCTATATCGTGCTTAATCACACTGCATCGTCTGGATGTGCTACAGAGTATTTATCCACTCACCTACTGAAAGACATCTTGGTTCTTTCAGGTTTTGACAATTATGAATAAAGGTGCTCTAAACATTCACGTGCAAGTGTTTGGGTGGATGTAAATTTTCAACTTCTTTGGGTAAATACCAGTGTGACTGCTGGATGGCAAAAGTATGTTTAGTTTTTTTGTTTGTTTTTGTTTTTGTTTTTTTAAGAAACCACCACAGCTGTCTTTCAAAGTAGCTGGACCCTTTTGTATTCTATCAGCAGTGAATAAGAGTTTCTACTTCTCCATATCCTCACCGGCATTCGGTTTTGTCGGTGTTCCAGATTTTGGGCATTCTAATACATGTGTAGTGGTATCTTGTTTTGTTTTGTTTTGTTTTATTTTTTAAAAAAATTTTAATGTGTATTCATTTTTGAGAGAGAGAGAAAGCAAGCAACCAAACAAGCAAGTAGGGGAGGGGCAGAGAGAGAACGAGGGAGACACAGAAACCGAAGCAGGCTCCAGGCTCAGAGCTGTCAGCACAGAGCCTGATGTGGGACTTGAACTCCCAAACTGTGAGATCATGACCTGAGCCGAAGTCAGACGCCCAACTGACTGAGCCACCCGGGCTCTCTGGTATCTTGTTTTAATTTGCATCTCCTGATGACATATATGGAACTTTCACATGCTGATTTGCCATCTATATATCTTTTTTGGTGAGGTGTCTGTTAAGGTGTTGGGCTCACTTTAAAAAATTGGGTTGTTTTCCTACTGAGTTTTTTTTTTTGTTTGTTTTTTTAAGAGAATGAGCATGTGCATGAGTAGGGGAGGGGAAGAGAGAGGGAGAGAGAGAGAGAATCTGAAGCAGGCTCCATGCGCATCATGGAGCCTGATGCAGTGCTCGATGTCATGACTCTGAGATCATAACCTGACCCAAAATGAAGAGTCAGTCACTTACCCGACTGAGCTACCCAGGTGCCCCTCTTATTGAGTTTTAAGAGTTCTTTGTATATTTTGGATAACAGTTCATTATCAGATGTGTCTTTTGCAAATATTTGCTCCAAGTTTGTGGCTTGTCTTTTCATTCTCTTGGCAGTGTCTTTGGTAGAGCAGAAGTTTCTAATTTTATTTTTATTTTTATTTTTGAAGTTTCTAATTTTAATAGAAGTCTAGATTATCAGTTATTTCTTTCATGGAGCATGTCTGTGGTGGTATATCTAAAATTCCTTGACCCGGAGTCATCTAGATTTTTGCCTATGTTATCTCTAGTAGTTTTATACTTGTGTGTTTTATGTTTTGATCTATGAATGATTTTTTAAAAAATATTTTCGTTTTTATGTTTATTTTTGATAGAGACAGAGCACAAGTGGGGGAGGGGCAGAGAGAGACAGAGACACAGAATCCGAAGCAGGCTCCAGGCTCCCAGCTGTCAGCACAGAGCCCAAGGCAGGGCTCGAACTCACAGACTGCGACTGTGAGATCATGACTTGAGAGGAAGTTGGACCCTTAACCTATTGAGCCACCCAGGCGCCCCATGAACGATTTTTTTAAGGAAAACTTCCAAAAGTTTTTTAGAGAGCACGCATGCACAAAAAGGGGAGGGGCAGAAAGAGAGGGAGAGAATCCCAAGCAGGCTCTGTGCTGTCAGTGCAGAACCCAACACAGGGCTTGATCCCACAAACTGTGAGATCATGACCTTAGCCAAAATCAAGAGTTGGACACTTAGCTGGCTGAGCCACCCAGGTGCCTTGATCTAGGATTCATTTTGAGTTAATTTTTGTGAAGGGCGTAAGGAAGGTCTGTGTGTAGATTCAATTGATTGCATGTGGATGTTCACCTGTTCCAGCATCATTTGTGGACTAACTTGATCCTTTGGCAAAGATCAGTTACTATATGTGGGTCTCTTTCTGGGTTCTCTCTTGATCTATTGTTTCGCCAATACCGTCTTGTGTTGGTGACTGTAGCTTCATAGTAAGTCTTGAAGTCAGTCAGTGTCAGTCTTCCAACTTTGTTCTCCCTAATATTGTGTTCACTCTTCTGGGTCTTTTACCTCTCCATGTAAACTTTCAAGTCAGTTTGTCAGTACCCAGAAAGTAACTTGCTGATATTTTGATTGTGATTGCGTTGAGTCTAAGATCAAATTACAAAGAGCTGACATCTTGACATTGAGTTGTCTTATCCATGGACGTGCAGTCTCTCTCCATTTATTTAGTTCTTTGATTTCATTCATCAGAGTTTTATAGTTTTCCTCATGTAGTTCTTGTACATTTGTTAGATGTATACCTAAGTAACTTATTTTAAAATACTACTTTTAAGTCAAGAGTTCATGTCTGCATAGAACTCTGTTATTCAGCAATTGTTAATCAAGCTAACACAGCTGAAAAATGGGAAGTAAATAAAAGTGATGAGCCAAAGTAGATTTCTCAGAATCCATGCGTTTAAACTTAAATCTTTTATTCACGGAAAGGCCCTTTACTTATGCCGTATGTGCTTTGGTTTGCCCTGAGGACTTTTCTTTCTTTTCAAAAACTTTTTTAAATGTTTATTTATTTTTGAGACAGAGAGAGACAGAGCATGAGTGGGGAGGGTCAGAGAGAGAGGGAGACACAGAATCCGAAGCAGGCTCCAGGCTCCGAGCTGTCAGCACAGAGCCTGACGCGGGGCTCGAACGCACAGACCGTGAGATCATGACCTGAGCCGGAGTCGGAAGCTCAACAGACTGAGCCACCCAGGTGCCCCAAGGATTTTTCTATTATATTGATTGCTCAGCAGGGTTATTGATCATGTTGATGACATTGTATCACTGTATTAGTCAGGATTCTTTTTGTTTAAGTGGCAGAAACCCAGTGAAATCTGGCTCGAGCAAAGGAGGGGATTTTTTGCTTCTCAGTACCGCGAAGTGTAGTGGTAAAGCTGGCTTTCGGTTTTGGTACATCTAGGTCATCTACTTGCATTTTCAGAGATTTGTCACCTCTTTATCTCTTGGTTTTCTGTCTAGTGTGTTGGGTTCATTTCTGGGCAAGTGCTTCCCATACAGTGCCAGAGACAGCTACTGGCAAATCCAAGTTTATATTCTATCAGTCTAGTCACCCAAGTGGAAAAAGAGGGTCTTACATTATTTTGAGCCATAGTCCCAGGGCTGACTGTGACAGGCCCAGTTTGGATCATAGGCTGATCTGTGAACCAATCACCAAGAGATTGGGTGGGGACTCTGAAATATTGGTTGGGTGTTGAGGGAGGACGTCTGTGGGGGCCTGTTCAGTGCCACCTGGATTCTGTAGCCTGATAGTGGGGCAGGGGAGTTCTGCAGAGAAAATCTGGTGCTGTTAGCAGAAGAAGGGAGAATGGATGCTAGGCAGCCAAAACAGATGTCCATTGCAGTCATCAAGAAAATGTTTTATTCAAAATATTCTTTTCAGAAAAGCAGTGAGATGTATAATCTAGCTTGGAAAGATTTACAACCAAAATGTTTCAGTGCTTAAAAGTATAGGTCTTCAGCTTTTTCAAAAATTGCCATATAAGCCTGATTCCCCAGGAGTCTGTGACTGAGATCTTATCATCATCCATCTAATTTTTAGAGTTCTTTAATCACTTATTCTTTGAGCACTCACATTTAGGTTCAGCACTGTGCTAGACTCTCTGGAAAGTGGAGTGTAAGCTCTATAAAACAGGAACTAGACCTCATATTTTAAATGCTTAAGAGACTTTTTTTTTTTTTTAAACCTTTAGGAAATTGTATTCCAGCTTTTGAACTTCTCTGGTATTATTTCACAACACATTTTGCATTTCCTTCTTTATGTTACATTGAAAGCATGCGGTGTGCTCAGAGGCTTTCATTAGAAAAAGAAAGCTTTACTGAAGATTTCACTATGAGCTTGCTTTGCCCAGCAGGAAACTGTAATAAGTTGCTTGATTTAAAGACAGTTTTCTTACCTTTAATGTGTTCACAGGCATTAGAATTTTATGCTATCACAAAGCCTTATTTGAAGAGAAAATAGATGCAGATGAATTGCTGTCTAGATTATAACAATGTCATTAAGTATCTTCATGGATAATTTGTAATAAAAACAATGTAATGGGAAAGACTGTAGGCTTTGAAATCAGATTTCTTCTGCCACTCACTAATTGTTTGACCTCGGGGAAGTTATTAAACTGAATTCTAACTTGGCCATTGTTTAAATGGGACTTATATCTATTTGGCAGGTTGTTTTGTAAAGTAGAAACAATATGTATTTAAATGTCTAATGTAGACACTTGTACAAATTAGGCATTCTTGGAGTGACTTAATTCAACATTATACTTAAATGAAAAACAAAAAACCTAAACTCCAAACCAAAACCAAACAACAAAACTTCCTGCAATTGTGATTTTGTTAAGAGATTAAATCTTCCTTCTGATAGAATTAATTTAAATTCCTTTTTGAAAGGGTTCAAGGGGCGCCTGGGTGGCTTAGTCAGTTAAGTGTCTGACTCTTGATTTCTGCTCAGGTCATGATCTCATGGTTTGTGAGTTTGAGCCCTGAGTCAGGCTCTGTGCTCACAGCACGGAGCCTGCTTGGTATTCTCTCTCTCCCTCTCTCTCCCCCTCTCTCTGCCTCTCTCTCCTTCCCTCTCTCTCTCTCAAAAATAAATAGACATTAAAAAAAAAAAGCATTCAAATACCAGAATAATAGTATGATGAAGATTGAAACTTGATGAAAAGAAAACTGAGTGACAATTTTCTCTTTCAGAAAATGTAGGATTTACTCTGGGTTTCCAGAAAAGCATACTCTGGATAATTTCAAATGATTAACTTATGTATATTTTCCCTCTACTTACATGTTAAACTTTAACAAAAACAATGATCAATTTTAGTTACCAGAGTTTCTTTTTTCTTTTTTTTTTTTTTTAAATTTTTTTTTTTCAACGTTTATTTATTTTTGGGACAGAGAGAGACAGAGCATGAACAGGGGAGGGGCAGAGAGAGAGGGAGACACAGAATCGGAAACAGGCTCCAGGCTCTGAGCCATCAGCCCAGAGCCTGACGCGGGACTCGAACTCACGGACCGTGAGATCGTGACCTGGCTGAAGTCGGACGCTTAACCGACTGCGCCACCCAGGTGCCCCTAGTTACCAGAGTTTCTTATTTGAACTGGCTTTTTGTGAGGCGAGCCAGATACCAAGAAAATAAACTGGTATCAGGGACTTAATAATTAACGGCCCATTTCTGAAATTTGGTGTATAGTTCATGTATATGCAGCTCAATTCTCTGTCCTTAGCAGTAATCATCACTGATATTCAGAATGATGGAATTGGGTTCTAAAACACAAAAGGAAAGAGTTTTATTAGTTAGATTGTGCTTCTATGAAAGGAAAATTGACAAAAGAATTTGGGAAAGATTTTCTATAAAGACTGGAGTGAAGGATGTTTTCATTGTGGCTGTCAGTGAGGTAGAAAATCAACTAAGCAAAACATTTACCTTATTCCCTCTTCCTACCAAATATTTTGGTTAATAAGAGTTTCTTCCCTGCCTCCCCCCCCCCCCCCGCGCCCTCCCCCGCCCCAAATTTCAAACATATAATCAGCAAAATCTAGCTAAGAGCATGGTTTTTAGAATCAGATCATCTGGATTCAGATTTCAGTTACACCACTTATGACTTCCATCCCTATGTGATTTGGGGCAAATTACGTAATCTCTCTCTTTGTTTAAACTAAACCATAAAATGGGGTGACGATAATAGTATCTCCTAGTGTTGTTGTAAAGGTTAAATGAGAAATAAAAGTTGAAGAATTAAACATAGGGTGAGTACTTCTCAGTTTGAGCTTTCATTAAAGAAAAATAGGTTGGGTTTGTTTTGATTCTTCGCACTAAAAGTTGAGGATCATTGCGGGGCTGAACTGGGGTAATGTCACTTGCTCCTGTTGTAGGTTCTTTCCTTCTGTATTCGGGATGGAAGGGCATTAAGACTGGATCTAAGGAAGGCCCAGGCCCAGGGCCTTTGGGAGGCTTGACTAGGTTTCTCTGTTGCCTCCGGCCGCCCCTGCAAGTCCGGTTTAGGTTTTTAAAAAATTCTTAATCCCTGGGGTGGACCCTGGAACAAGCTGACCTATTTTCTCTTGCTGAATGGAGATTGAGTTGACTCAGGTTTTATTTGGGCTTCTCTGGATCTGATGCAGGATAAAAGCTCAGGTCTAGACCAATTTAAATTGAGATTTAAGGCTGACCACTGTTATATTTCCTCCTTTTTGTTTAGGGAGATCTTTTTATATCACCCTACATTCCTCCAGCAATATTGGTTACAAGCCTGTGGTGTGATAGGTGGTGGGGTGGGGGTGGGGAGGGGATTCCAGACAGAAGGCAAAGCATTTGCAAAGCTATGGAGGGATACTTTTTTTTAATTAATAAAAGTACGATTTTTAGCCAGATGATCAATTTGAGGAGACCCTGTACAATCACACTCAGCCTGGCAGTTCTACAAGACCAGAGATCTTTATTTGGTTCACTGATATGTCCCAAGCACCTAGAACAGTGAGTGCTGCATAGTAGTAGCTATATCTGTTGGAAAAATGAATTAACACAATTCCAAGTTGAGGATGATCGGATCCTTTGATTGCTGTGAACCTTGATATTTTGATGAATCTCTGCGGTTTCATTGCAGACTAATAAGTCATGTCCAGTAAGCTAATGGCTGTTCAATTCACTATATTCTGTTTTTTTAATGGAAATTCTTGGACAGCACTAGGGGAGGGTATTTATGGTAGAAGCAAGAGTTGTCTTAGTTTTGTCCAGCAGTTTTTTGGAAGAGCTCTTTCTGCCTTTTCTGTGAGCAGATGTGCTCAGGATGAAAAGTTTAAAGGAAGGCGCACTCACATTCGGCTCACTAGGCGAGGAATGCCTTTTCCTCTTCATTTAGTAAGTGTCCATCAGACTTCCCAGAGTACAATGAGGCATTTACCCAAGGCCTCAGCGGCAGCCCGTACTTTCTGCATTTTAGGCTTTTTCTGCCACCCCTGGGAAACTGCCTGGTGGTCTGGCATCATGGGAATTTGTCTCACTGAAAGCTCTTTCTCCACCCTTTCCTTCTGGAGAGGCAGTGGGTGTAGTGGCAGGAGCTCTGGCCTTGGCATCTGAATTTTGGCCACAACTAATAATGGCATTCTGGCCTTCAGGAAGTTCTTCATCATTTTTGCTGAGTCTCCTCGATTGCAAATATGAGTTCGATAATGCTTAAGATTGCTGTGCGGACTGAATCAAACACTACCAGCAAAATAATGAACAGTGCCTTGTTAGTTTTCTTTCTTCTGTCACATCAAATCATTGTTTTCCACTCTTCTCCTACTGACACAAAAGGACACCCATATTTTTCCTCGCTCGGACAACTTAGTCTTTGGAACACTCGATAAGAATTTTCTGTGTGTGTGTATTTGGTGAAGCAATGTGGAGTTTTTTAATGTATTTCCAAAAACATGGAGAAGCTACGTTAAAAAAAAAAACAAAACGACAACGACAAAACCGCCTCGTATACTTAATTTAGAAGTTTTCCACAATGTGGCCTTTAAAGTAAGGATCTTCCAAGGCCGATCCTATGCCCATACTCTGCTTCCTATAGAGGGCATAGCATGTTTTCGTGTTTATGTGTTGGTGAGTGAGTGAGCGTGTGTATGTGAGAGAGAGAGAGAGAGAGAGAGAGAGAGAGAGAGAGAGAGAGAGAGAGAGAGAGAATGAAAATATGTGTGGTGAAAGAGATATTTTAGCCTGCTTTTGTAACTTTAGCTTTCTGAGCAATGTGCCAAAAGTTATTTCTCCCTAGGGAGTGTCTCTTTCAACAGTTTTTGAAGGCAGCATAAATTCTCACTTGGTGTTCAAGGAAGATGGTAATACAATTTAGTACAGCCAGAGTATTTTTCTTTAACTTGTTAGGAACCAAAATGTGATTGCCGTGGCAAAGTTGTCAGCCCACTCAAGTTTAACAAGCGTTGGAAGGATTAGTAAAGGAAATGTAGTTTACTCTGCAGCTTTTATGACAAAGAATTTAAAAGGTTTTGCTTTAAGCCCCTCCGTGTGTTTCTTCCTTTTCTCCAAAACATACCTCTAAGTTGAAAAGAGAGATGAATCTCTTAGGGAGAAACTATTAACTCTGAGGGAGTTTATCATTGTTTGGGAGGAAGCAGAACATTTACATTTGAATCAGCGCTGAGTGTAGCTTGTGCCCTAATCTCGTTCCTCCTAGAAGTTGGTGAAGAGTTTAAGTACTTCCTACTTTGTGTTCTGGTCCTTGTAGTGCCATCCTAATTTTCTCCCGGATCATAATTTCCTAATTCAAAGTAAGCAAACTTCGGAGACAATGTGCATTGGCATTGCTTGGAAATGCTTTCTGTGGTTGTCACAGCTCTCTGAGCAGGGCCACTGGCCAGAATGGTCCTTGTTTTCACAGCACGGATTACCACACTAAAAAATACCATAAAAAAGGACAGAATATTAAAGGAAGTGTGAAATAGAGCAGATAAAATCACCTCTGTCACATTCCCACCCCAGAGTTTTGAATATTCCAGTTGACGTCGTTGCGACTGGTGTATAATTTTAAATGGGAAAGTAACACCTTATTTGTCATGAACATTTTGATCAGTGTTTGAAGGCTCTCTCAAAGTCTTCCAGTTTGTTAATCAGTTCTCTATTATTACACATACAAATTCGGCCCCCTTTAAGACAATACTACTCACAAGTTTATGGACTTTTGGGACCAAATCTTTGGTATTGCCTTTTTTTTTTTTTTTTTTTTTTTTTTTTTTTTTTTTAAAAGCTGTGTGGGACAGAGAAGGGTTGGGGACATGGAGAGGCAGGTAGAGGAACAGAGAGCTGACGAGGACTTTGCCAAACATTAACTGTTACAGATGGAAATGTTTTCCTAACTCTACATCTTGTAAAAAGCCTTAAATTGAGCCATTTTCTGAGATTAAAAAAAATACTTCTGTTTTGCTCTATCATGGATTAAAGTACAAATTCTTTTAAAAAATTAGACTTTAGGGATTCTTGGGTTATTTTTAATGCATGCTTCTATCACTGATTTTTATTTTCTTATTTTACTTGAGGACCATTGGTGGATTTAGGTCATTTTAGCTTAAAGAGAATAGGAACCATCTACCTAAAAGACTGGTTGGTGGGAGAAATTCTTTGTATTTGCTCTTATGTCTTGTTAAGACAGCTGTGTCCTGGACTGGAGTTAGCTTTTGTAGCAGCTGTGAAGTCCTCACCTTACATAAAATGTTCCCAGTGAATGGTTGTTTCTATAACTTGGGACCGTCATTCAAACCCACCCCAAAGAAACAGCGTATGTATAATACTTCCTAGGTGTCAGATGAAGAAATCTTGTTGGAACTATAGTTTAATTAAACCCAGTTGTGTGTGTGTGTGTGTGTGTGTGTGTGTGTGTGTATTTTTTTTTTTTCCTTAAAGGAATTTAGTCAGGGTTTGGGGAGGTAACCTGTGTTCATTCCTTAGAGATTGGGACAAGAATTTTGCCTTTGCTGAAAGAGCTTATGTAGTTAGGGACTAGCCTGAAAATGATTTGCCTGGCATTTGCACTGGGCATATTTGGAAAGGAAAGCCTCTTTGCATTGTGCATTTAGAAAAGTGTCTGTAAGCGTGCTTAGAAAATGGCAGCATTTGCTGGTCTTGGCTGTCAATGTCTTGCTGCTACTGACTGTGTTTAACCAGAAAGGGAAACTCAGAGTAGAAAAAGTCTCACTCCCAAGACTTTACAAGAAAACCCCTCTTTGTTGATTTATATATATATATTTTAAAGGAGCTTGACATCTTCATCAAGTTCACAGTGGGCTTGCTTTGTTTGCTTTCTCTTGAATGCTTGATAAGATTTTTCTTCTATTGTTTTGTGCAGCAAGAACAGATCTTTCCATGGCTGGGGTGGGTTTTTTGTAAATCCACAATATGGTCATTGTCTGGTGGTGAATAATTGTGGCTGCTTTTTGTACAACCAGAACTAAGGCTTTGGCTGTGAACAGATTCCTTCTTAGCGTGAAAAGGGACTAATCCATGTAAATACAGCCCCAAAATAAAGCTTTACAGAAAAAGGGGAAGGCCGCTAAGCAGGAGGGCACAGGTCAGCAATTTAACCTTTAACCTAACAAATAAGAAGCATGAAAGTTCCAGAATTGGTTTACAAAAGAAAGCTCCTGTGATCTGTCAGTTTTTCTTTTCAGGAGGGAGCTGGGTGAGAGATCTGACTGACAGCTAGTGCCTTTTAACTGCAGACTGAAATTAACTGCCAAATCGAAACTTGAATATGTGAAGGAGATTTTTTCTTAAATAAATTGAGGTAGCAGAATAGGCTAACATAAGCGTTGGTCAGGCCGGGTCTCCCAGGAGGGTTTTACCCTTGGAGCTGGGGCGTAGGCATTTGACTGGACTACCTTTAAGGTCCCTTCCAAGTTTAATAAAGAGTCTGTGGTCTGCCGCTTACCAAAGTAGACATGAACTTAGCAGTTTAAGGCCAGATGAAACTCCTTCCTCTTTTGTTACTATCATTGATCCCTTTGTAGACTTTTCATGGCTCCATAAATTAATTGCAGCCTTTACTAAAGATTGGTTAAGAGCTTTTTGTAAATATAATTAATGCGTTTGTCACAAAATAGCTATCTAGAGATTTCATACTATGTACAACTTTTACGACCTGATGCACTATTAGAAACTCTATTGAGCCACGTGAGCACTGTAAAGCAGAGGACACGGGCTTTCTTTCATGTGCTGCTGCTTTGTTCAACATGCTTAGGCATTATTAGCAGATACAATTGAGGAAGTTAAAGCTGCAGAGAGTGAAGTAGAGGTGTTTATTAGGCAATGCAGCGGGGGGAAATGGTAAGCTGTGAAAAATGAGGGAACTACCCTGTTTCATACATGGGCTTGAAGAGTTAACAAAGTAAGGTTTTGTGCTAAGTGGTAAGTTTTACTTTTATGCTGTTGTTGTACTCATTTACAAACTTTGTAAACAGTTTGTATTTATTTAATCACAACAGGTAATCTTGTTAATGAGTGTTATTTTTTGCTTAAAGCGTAATACATCTGAAGTCAGCTGTTCTGTTTCACTATAGAGAATTCTGTAACTGATAAAAAAAAACTTTAATTAATGAGAATCATTCTGATTAAAAAGAAACAATGAACTAATGACTTTAAAGTAGGCTCCCTGTAGATTAATAAGAATGGTAATTATGCTGTGTGATTCATTGTGGAAACAAAATCCCAGGGATGATTGTTTTAGTTTTGCAGGTGTCCACAGTATGACTGTATAGGTTGTTTAAAACTTGCTTTTTCTGAGGGCCTCCCAGGCTGCCTCAGTTTCCCCAAGGGTGTTACAGACCAGAGACAACATAATGTTGCGGATTAAAATTAGCATGAAGTTAAGTGGCCACCTTCGGTTTAGCTTAGGCATCTACACTCTTTTTCCCAGCTTATTATGATAGCCTCCTCACTGGCCTTTATGCTTTCCTTCACATCCGTATTTAATGCTGTCATCTGAGAGCTCTTTCGGAAGAACAGCTGAGACCACAGGACTCCCATTCTTAGAGCTCTCCGTGTCCTCTTATCCCCACAAGCTCAAGTCAGGCTCGTTAGCCGGGCCAATGAGGTCTTCAGTGATCTATCCCCTGCCTATCCCAGCATCATCTTGGCTAGCTCATTCCCTGCTAAATAGGCATCTTCCAGTATGTCCCAAGCAAAGTGCATGCATGTTTTCTATTTCTGTGTCCTATCTGGTTTCCCCAAAATGTAAGAAGGCTGGTATCTTTAAAGGGGGGATCTGATGCTGATGCTTTGAAAACAGCTAACGTGTATAGGCTTCACCCTGTAAACAGCGCCGTGTTCTTTTCTTTGCCTCTCACAGCAGCAATACAGAATAGGCCATGTTTTCTGAGAGGTACTTAATATTTGAATGGATGGATGAATAAACGAATGAGCGAACTGTGGAGTCAGAAAACAGGAGCGACAGTCCAAATTCTTCTAATTAGCCATGTAATTTTAGATTAAGTAATTTGACCTCTCAGCCGATTTGCTGATCTGTAAAATTAGGTGTGTACTGGTGTTCCTTGTCACGCTAGACGGTGTGAGGTCTGAGCGAAAGAATGCGCAGTAAATAAAAATGCTTCTCAAACTATAAACCCCATGCAAATGTTGGTTTCTGCTGCGAATATCCTTACTGTATTCCAGGTCCTATAAAGGAAGAGCAAGCATTCACGGATATAGATAGATTTGTGTTTTAATGACTGAAAGAACATCAGAACTGTTTTATTCATATCGTGTGAAAATATAAGCCCACTTTGATAGCAAACAGAAAACAGTATACCCTTGTTTTCTTTCATGAAGAAAATGTCAGGTTTATACTGTTAGTAAATGCTAACAAAGGAAGCACACACTCTGTGGTAAACTGGTGTTCACATGTAGCATTTAGAGGCTTGTCTTTGCTCTGCCTTCTCCTTGGGTTGCTGCTCAGGAACCTTAGAGCCTTTCTTGCCTTCCAGTTCTGTGAACTACATGCAGCTCTTTGGGTAAGCTATTATTTTTGTATGCATTTTTTTTGACATTATGCATTTTTGTATGCTGTTATGATCTCCGGCTTGATGTGTCCTCCTTTTATTCTTAGCCTCTTAGTTTACACGTGTATTTTTTATCCTTTGAACTATATATATTTTTGTAAGATACCTCAAATTGTTTCTAGAATGTGGCGGAGTGTAAACTCTTCCAGCGTGATCTTAGTCCTACCTTGGTTTCTCCTGTCACCTGCAAACCGATAGATAGTTGCCCAGTCTGTGTCTTTGGCCCAGACTCTTGAGTGACAGGCTTGGATCCTTTGCCAGTGCTGCTTCTAGATGTGCCACAGGTAACTCACATTGAATTTAACAACCCCCCCCCCCCGCCCCAACACATCTGTCCTCCCAGGCTTCTTCTACCCCCCACCCCTCTCCCCGCGGCCACCCAGCAAAGCAAAACTGAAAAGCCAGTCCTAAACTGTTCCTTCTGTTCTGGGGTCTTGTTGAATGGTATTAATACCCATTCACTCGCTCATGCCAGAAACCTGAAAGTCATCCTGTACATCCAATTAAATCTCAATATTTTTTTTTTCATGTTTTTAAAAGCCTTTAAAAGTATTTTAAATAATCTCAGAGTTGGAGAAAAGCTACAATTACACTGCAAGGAACTTGTTTTCTCCTGCACCGTTTGTGAATGAGTTGCAGACTTCACCCTCAGATAATTCAGTGAGTGCCACGAACCGGGTGACTTACCACAGTATACCCATCAAAATGAGGACACAAACACTGATCCAGTCCTGCCACTTAATTCTCACCGTTTTGTCGGTTGTCCCAGTAATGTTCTTTAAAGCAAAAGGACTCCGTTCAGGACCACATACTGCATTTTGTTTTATGTGTCTTTGGTCTCTCTCAGTCTCAGCTTGGAAGAGTGCTCAAGCTCTCCTTGATTTTCGTAACCTTGATATCTGAAGATTCTCAGGCCTCCTGTTTTTGTCAGTCTGATGTTTTCTTACGGTTAGATATAGGTCAATAAGGATCTTTGGCAGAAAAATCACAGAAGTGATGTTGTGCTGTTCTCGTATCGGATAATGGGACAATTTCAACTTGTCCCATTACTGATGATGATCATTTGATTAAAATCGCGTTTGCCAGCCTTCTATATTGAAAAGTTACTCTTTACTGCTTTGTAATTAACAAATGTTTTGAGGACAGTACTTTGAAATTATACAGATGTTCCACGACACTTTCAATTTGTTTGACTTTGGACTCATTTCCTTTTTTAATTCAAGGCTCTTATTGAATTACTCACATTATTATTTGAATACATTGCATTATTCAGTCTGTTCCAGCTTTGACCAGCAGGAGCCAGCTTGAAGGAGCTCTTGTGCTCTTTTGACATGTCCTCCTCATTCTTTGCTTTCTGGCATAAGATATTCTGTGGTCATCTTTTACTTTCCTTTTCTTAGACCTGACCTCTGCCATTTCTCCAAGGAGTTCCAGTTCCTTTCAGTGGAGGAGGCTATTTAAGAGCCAAAGTCTGGATGGTAGGTGTGCTCATTGCTGTTTGGGTCTTGCTGCCCGTAGGCCTTCTTAGTGGACAGAGCTAGAGAGTATGTGACGTGTATGTGCGCACACATTTACATTTGTATGTATTTCTGTACCCATCTGTGTATATTGAAAAGTGTGAGTTCGTGCCAGTACTTCCAATTTCAATCTAACACCACGAGACTCATTCTAGTTTTCTCCCTTTGCATATTTGTAACTTCCTCCTTTGGCAGCAAGCAGCCTGGTTCCCGTTATACTTAATACATCTACTTATTTTGTCAATCTCTGGTATATGACGATCATGGCTGCCACCACCCCCTTCCTAGCACGAATGCCCTTATCCACAAGGGTTCTGATACTGAATGCTACTCTGCCTCAGCTGCTTGGATGCCCACCTCATCCAGCTTGGGCTTTGACAACCCATGACGGGCTGGTCCTTCCTTATGCATGCTTTCTTCTTCTTGGGTTTTGAGACCCCGTACATGACTGCCACTTCCCTCCATGTTGCCCTCTTCATCCCGTTTGGGATTTGACACCCTATATTAAGCAGACTGTGCATGGATGGCCCTTTAGCTTACTCAGGTGCTCTGGCACCTCACATCAGGCAGCTGCTCCCTGTGGATGCCTCGTCCCTCCTTGTGCTCTGACTTCCGGCACTGGGCAGCTCCCCCTGTATGGACACCTTTGTTACTCTTCTTGGGTTCTGACACCCTGTGCCTACAACAAGGATACCCTCCTCATATTGCTTGGACTCTGTCTCCCCATGTTAGGTGCCTTCCGTTGTAGGTACCGTCCTTAACCTGTTCTGGATCCCTATGGCTACTCTTGCAAGTGTGGATGTGTCCCTTGCCCTTAGAATTAAATAGTCAACTAGGAAGAGGGGAAGGGAAAGGGGAAGTTGAATGTCTTGATCTCGTTCCTATCTTCTTTTTTGTCATCCTACTCCATTGTCTTAGTTCTGGCCCTTCTTATTCTTTCTTGGATTTTTGCCACTTAATTGGTTTTCTTGGCTGGAGTCTTTGCCATTTCTATCTATCTTCCATCTTGCAGTTAGTGAGAAGTGTGTATTAAAGAGATATGATCATGCTTGTCCCTTGCTTAAACTCTGTAACGCCTTTCCATTACCTGCCGGGCAATACCCCTGAGTATGACATACAAAGCCCTTCATGACTTGGCTGACCTCTTCTCCCTCATTTCTCACCAACCCCTGGCATTGACCTGTGCTCTAGCTGAATCACTTTAATTTCTTCTACCTCCATGCCTTGGCACTTGCTTTCTCCTTTGTGTACCATTGTCTTTCTCCTTATTTTCCTGATATACTTACATTGTCCTTTAGGACTCAGTTCTGGCACCCCCTCTTCTAGAAGGCTGCCCTTAATTGTCTCTCTTACTTCTCCCTCTCCTTTACCCCATGCAGACTTGGTAAGATGACTTTCCTCTTGGTACCCTGCATATTGTATTATAACTGTCTTTTCCTATTATATTATACTTAGGGGCAGGAACCATATTGTCCAACTTCTTTTCCAAAGGATTACCCTATTCAGTAAGTAGCTTGCTAAATGAAGAGATATTTAAAAATACTTGTTTTAGAGTATTTCTCAGTTAGTGGGATTTGTTTTGTCCAAATAAGCAAGGCAATATTAGTATCAGTTGTTTGTGAAGCTTTTGAAATAGCCCCATTTACATAGGACTGGACACTGTAATTGTATTTCTTTAGACTGGGGTTTTACCTATAGTTACATTTACTTCTAGAATATCTCCATGGATTTATCCTTTTTTCTCCTAGCAGGGTGAAAAAGAGATTTAGAATGTAGCAAAGATTGGCTCATTACCTTCTGTTTCTCATCCATTGCATTTATTATCACTATGCATGCAGTAGGCCACTATCTAGGTAGCTGATAAAGATATGCTTGACTGAGAGAAGAGGGAGACAGACTTCACCTAGATTGTTAACCATTTGCCTAATTGGTGAAATTGTTCAATTCATTGTTTTTTGGTTTATTTTGCTTTCTGGATCAGTTTGAATTTAGTTTTTTGCTCTTAGGCAAAGTTGTAACCTCAAGGGTCCTATAATTTACAATAATTGTTTGTTTATTTTTGAGAGAGAGACAGTGCGCGCAGGGATGGGGCAGAGAGAGAGAGAGGGAGAGAGAATATTTAGCAAGCTCTATGCTCAGCACAGAGCCTGACATGGGGCTCCATCTCACGAACCATGAGCAGAAATTAAAATTCAGATGCTCAACTGACTGAGCCACCCAGGCACCCTGCAGTAGTTCTTTAGAAAGGTTGTGATTGGGATCAAGAAATAGTCTCAGGTTCATGGGCAGGAGAGTTAGCCCAGGGCTGGAATGAATGTTCACTACTTAACATTTTGTTCAGAGAGACTAGGAGGGCTGATTGTCAGAAGAAAAGTACTATGAATGATCAGGCTTAAAATGAGATAATGTAACAAATTCAAAACTGATTTGTAAATACTTCCACCTGCCTGAGTTATTGCTGCCCAATACTTGTGTCCCCGTGGGTTTCCTTTTTCCTGCAGATTGTACGCTCAGTTAATACAAGTGACTTGAAGTTGAAGGTGTATACTTAATTTTTATTTCAGAAGTAGCTCACTCAGGTGTATTGTAATAAGTATCTGAAAGAGGTGATTCTTAACCTGCGAAATTTTCCAGCCCAGTGAGAGAGGAACAGTAGCCTTGTGGAGAAGCGGACATCTCCAGACAGAAAGCTGTCTCTAAGTGCTGCCCTAGAGTGATACTGAGTGGTTTCTTTACTCTGTCATTAGCCCTTATTGTGTCATGAAAGAAATCTCTTCGAAACCCTCACGGAAGAATTTGTTCCTGAAAACCTGAGTATTAGAGTAAACTAGCTAGAACTCATAATTTCAGTATCTTCCATTCAGGGCCTTTCATGAAAGTGTTGTTTTAAATGAGATATTTCCTTCTATCCCTCCCTCTTCTCTTACACAACATCTGAGGGAGTCATCTCTACCCTGCCCTGTGCATAATCTATCACTGGTTGTTTATAGTCAAATTTAAAATGAAGATAATCATCTTTGGGACTTTTTTTCTTAACCAATTGTATTCTGATCAGACAATATTTTTGAGTATGTCAGGCTATTAAGATACAGTTCAAAGGGCAATGTTTTCAGGATGTTCTTGAGATTCAGTCCTGCGTTTCAATATTCCATATGCTGCTGCGGTCCACAAAGTGACCCTTCTTGTTTTTAATCGCTTAGTGATCCTAAAAATGTTTTACTGGGGACTCACAAGTGCACTCAACGATGTGGTGTCATTGCCGTCAGCATGGATTTGCATGGTCTGACTCCCTGACGGTCTGGGCTTTCTTCGTATACTGACTGATGTAATTCAAACAGGTATTTGAGGGACCAGTAAGTGTGGGGGATATAAATAAAACACTTTGTTTTTAAGGAGTTTAAATCCGGTGAGGAAAACAAACATTAAACCAGTAACTATAGATATTTGGGATAAGTATATTAGAAGTAGGCCCAGGGGTGCCTGGGTGGCTCAGTTGGTTAGGTGGTTAGGTGTCTGACTCTTTTTTTAATTTCTTTTTTCTAATGTTTGTTTATTTTTGAGACAGAGTGCGAGCAGGGGAGGGGCAGAGAGAGAGGGAGACACAGAATCCAAAGCAGGCTCCAGGCTCTGAGCTGTCAGCACAGAGCCTGAGATGGGGCTCGAACTCAGGAACAGTGAGATCATGACATGAGCCCAAGTCAGATACTTAACCGACTGAGCCACCCAGGCACCCCTGACTCTTGATTTCAGCTCAGGTCATGATCTCACAGTCATGAGATTGAACCTCCCGTTGGGCTCAGTGCTGACAGCTTGGGATTCTCTCTCTCTCCCTCTTGCTGCCCCTTCCCTCCTCAAAATAAATAAACATTTAAAAAAATAATTAAAAAAAAAAAAAGGAAATAGGCTAGAGTGCTGTGGGAGCTTAATAGAGGGAGCAGGGAGCAAACAATTGTCCACCCTATTGTGATGGAAATCTGTGTACCCCCAGCATCTCTCAAGCCCCTCCCCTCTTTCATTCCATTACAGCCTCAGCTCAGAGCCCTCTATCCCCTGAACTAGATCAGGCCTAGATGGGGATGAGGCACCTTAGATACAGTTCCTGAAGTACAGCTTCTCAAGCACAGGTCCTTCGAACTTTTTTTTAAAAAAAATTATTTATTTATTTTTTCAACGTTTGTTTATTTTTGAGAGAGAGAGAGAGAGCCAGAGACAAAACACAAGTGGAAGAGGGGCAGAGACAGAGGGAGACACAGAATCTGAAGCAGGCGCCAGGCTCTGAGCCATCAGCACAGAGCCTGATGTAGGGCTTGAGATCTCAAGAACTGTGAGATCATGACCTGAGCTGAAGTCAGAAGCTCAACCAACTGAGCTGCCCAGGTGCCCCCTAACTTGTAAACTAAGGGAAGTTATCTGTTCCCCCACCCCAACATATAATGATGAGACAGTCATAGGATGACTACTGTAGACACCTTTCTTCTAGAAGCGGGATAGTGGAAGGCACACAGGAGCACTCAGAAGGCCCTGCTCCATAGCAGTTCTGAAATAAGGTTTGGCAAATATCAGAAATGTCTTGATGGAGACTCAGTCCTACTCCTGAGAATGATTCTTCAGGGCTCTTAGTCCCACCTTCTAGGCTTTTGGATTCTGAGTTATCTTTTTATATTTTATTTTATTTTTTAATTAAAAGGGAATGTTTGTAACTCAGTTTTTGCAGCCTGTTTCTTGCCTGTAGAGTTTGGTGATTCCAATGCCTGTTTTGTTTTTTCTTCATTTTGTGTTGTGTTTGTTAGTTTTAGTTGGCAGTGTCTTTCCCAACACACTTCTGTGAAGTCCTTGGTCTCCTCTGAATCTTTGGAATTTACTCCTTCACGTTATATTCATATCCACAAATGTCTTTTGAGATTAGCCTGTTTCTGCTTTGGGTTTCTGATGAGGCCACTGAGGGAATTATACTCTTAATCTTATAAAAAGCCCTCTTGTTTGACTGAATGGTTCTCTGTAACAGCACCTTGGATCTTTCACTGGTCTTACAAAGACTTTAAAATTTTTACCTTCAGCTTCATCTTTAGACAGTGTTTTCCTAGGAATGCCCTGGATTTGATCTTTGCTCAGAGGCCATTTCTTTAAGTTTAACATCATTTGTCATCTGGAGAGGCTAGAAATGGATAAAGAAATTGACTTATATGCATATGTGATAGAATACTAGTAAGTAATAAAAAGGAACAAAGTATCGATACACCCAGCAACATGAATGGATCTCAACCTGGTGATGCTGAGTGAAAGAAACCAGACAAGAAAGAATACGTACTTTCTGATTCTGTTTATATAATCTGGTTGAAAGTGCAAACTAATCTACAATCAGTGGTCTCCTAGGGATGGGTAGTGCGGAGTAGAGGGGAGGGGTAGATTACAAAAGAGCAGGAGGAAATTTGGGGGAGTGATTGATGTGGCCATGATTTCATCAGTGAAAAAATAGGTTAAAACTCATCAAATTGTACACTTCTGTCCTTTTATTTTCTTATTTTTTCAATCTTGTGTTGAAATGTGTCTCTTATAGTAACATTTAGCTGGATCTTCTTTTAAAAAAAATTTTTTTTTAAGTTTATTTATTTTTGACACAGAGCGAGCGTGAGCTAGAGAGGGGCAGAGAGAGAGGGAGACACAGAATCTGAAGCAGGCTCCAGGCTCCAGGCTCTGAGCTGTCAGCACGGAGCCTGATGTGGGGCCTTAACTCACGAACCGTGAGATCATGACCTGGGCCAAAGTCGGATGCTTAACCGAGTGAGCCACCCAGGCGCCCCTAGCTGGATCTTCTTCAATTCAGTCTGATTATCTGTATCTTTCACTGAGAGAATGCTTTTTTACGTTTCATATTTTCTTCTTTTTTTGCTTTCTTTTGGATTAATCAAGCATTTTTATTGTTTCGTTTGTTCTCTCTTATAGTTTCAACTTAAATAGTGTTTTTTTTAATGTTTTATTTATTTTTGAGAGAGAGGCAGAGTGTGAGTGGGGGAGGGGCAGAAAGAGAGGGAGACAGAGAATCTGAAGCAGGCTGTAGGCTCTGAGCTGTCAGCACAGAGCCTGACACGGGGCTCGAACCCACGCACAGTGAGATCATGACCTGGAGCCAAAGTCGGACGCTTAACCCACTGAGCCACCCAGGCACCCCTCTATATTTTTAACAGTTACACTAAAAATAATAGCAGCTATTATTCTGTGTGTTCAGTGTGTAAAGCACATTGTTCTATGCGTTTTACATGTATGTAGCTCATTTAATCCTCATTAAAATGCCGTGAGACAGATAGTATCATTGTCTCGATTTTACAGGTGGGGAAACAGTTGGCATGGAGAGGTTATGTAATCTGCACAAGGCCACACAGCTATCAAGTAGTAGATCTACTCTAGTACTACACTACTCACATAGCATGCCTTTAGAATCCATGGTGTTCGTTAAAATAAATATGTAGTCTCTGAGCAATTTTAGCTTGCTTATGTAACTTAGCAAGTTAATTAGCATATTCTCCTTCCTCCTGAAAAATGTAAAGGACCTGATGTTGTTTAAACTTTAATCCCTCCTCTCCAGCTTGTATGCTTTTATTGTGGTGTATTTTACTTTAAACCTATATGACATTAATTTTTATATAGCCGATTATTTAGATTTACCCACATACTTTCCATTTTCCTTTTTCTTCATGGCTTCCTGTGTCTTGGAGTTTTTCTACTTGGTGTACTTTTATTCTATCTTGAATAATATTCCTTTGTTGCTGGCAAATCTCTCAGTTTTTGTTTACCTGAAAAGTTTATTGTTGTGTTGTTTGTGTCCCCCCCCCCCCCCCCCCAAGATTGATAGTTACCCTCTTTAAGCACGTTGGAGATATCCTTTAATTGTCTTCTGGCTTCTCTTGGTGCTGTCGAAGTCACTTTGCATTCTAGTTATCCAGTTTAGCAATCACCTATGTCTGGCAGTGGATTTTTCTTCTCAATATCCTGATTAAAATTTAGCTCTTTGAATCTGAGGACTGAGACCTTTTTAATATTTGATTCTCATTTCTTTCCCCACTCTCTCCTTCCTTCTCACTTTTTCCTTCACAATTTTTTTTTTATTTATTATTTATTTTAAGTAGGCTTCACTCCCAGCATGGAGCCCAACATGAGGTTTGAACTGAAGGCACTGAGATCAAGAGTTGGATGCTAATGACAAAGCCCCCCAGGCACCCCTTCCTTCATAATTTTAAACCATGTTATTTTGTGTTTTCTATCACTTCCAGTCTTTTTTTTTTTCCTTTTTCCAGTTTCCTAGTTCTCTTTTCAGCTGTGTCTAATTGCTGTTAAAGCCATCAATTTAGTGTTTAATTATTTTTTAACAGCTTTATGGGGATATATAATTCATATATCATTCAGTTCTTCTGTGTAGGGAGTACCATTCAGTGGTGTTTGGTGTATTACATTAATCTAAATTGTGGCAATATCTATCCTAAAATTTGCCATGTCAGCCATTTTAAGTGTACGATTCAGTGGCTTTAATTATATTCACCCTGTTGTGCAAGCATCATCACTATTATTACCAAAACCTTTTCATCACCCCAAACACAAATTCTGTAACCATGAAGCAGTAACTCATTATTCTCCCCCTCACCAGCCCCTGATAACCCCTAATCTACTCTGTCTCTGAATCTGCTTATTCTAGGTTATTCAGATGAGCAGACTTACACAATGTTTATCCTTTGTGGCTGGCTTATTTCACTTACCATGATGTTTTCAAGATTTGTCTGTGTTGTAGCATGTATCAGAACTTCGTTTTTGTTTTTTTTTTTTTATGGCTGAATAATATTCCATTGTATGTCCATACCACATGTTGTTTATCCATTCATTTGTTGATGGATACCTGGGTTTCTGCCTTTCGGCAGTTGTGAATCGTGCTGCAATGAATAATAACATATAGGTATCTGAGTCCTTGCTTTCAATTCCTTTGGGTATTGCTGTGGAATTATTGGATCTTATGGTAATTCTATTTTCAGCCTTTTGAGAAACTGCCAAAATTTTTTCAAAAGCAGATGCACCGTTTTCCATTCTTCGAAATAATGAGAAATAATACATATTGGTCTCTGCCTCTGGTCCCTGTCACAGGCCTCCTAAAAGTTTTGTAAGTAGAGATACTAGGAGAATCTTTTGTTCTCATGTTTTGTCTTTGACCATAGTTCTCAGCACAGACCTCCTACAATCTTTGTAATTTCGTAAATGATAAGAGCACTAGGAGCATGTTTTATTTTATTATGTGGATTTGACCCCAGTTCCTGACACAGGGCTTTCAAATCCTTTGGAATTCCCTAGGGAATAGGAGTGTCTTTTAATGAGATGACTCTGAGTGAGCTCCTGGATGGCTCCTGGATGGGGGCTGGTCTGAGACCAAGCCATGATTAGAAACTTGGAATTTTCAGCCCTAACTTCCATTCTCTAGAGAGGAGAATGAGGTTGGATATGGAGTTAGTAATTGATGGAGCGTAGGTGATGAAACCTCTGCAAAAATAGTATGGGAGCCTCCAGTTTATGAAGACAACTATGTTCTGGGAGGGTTACATACCCTAACTTCATGGGAATGGAAGGTACTGTGCTCGGGACTCTCATAGACCTTGCCCTATGTCTCTATTTCACTGTCTCCGTTATCATACCTTTTATTTTATAATAAACTGGTAAACGTATTTCCCTGAGTTCTGTGAGCTGCTCTAGCAAATAATCCAGTTCAAAGGGGAGGAGGTCAAGGGAACCTTTGCTTTTGGCCAAGCCAGACAGAAGTTGTGGGTAATCTGGGGACAACTGTTTCCCCCGCCACCTACCTCCCCTCTGATAACCATCAGTCATCTCTAGTTATGAGTCTGTTTCTTGGTTTGTCTCACTCTTTTTTCCCCGTTATTCATTTGTTTTGTTTCTTAAATTCCACATATGAGTGAAATCATGTGGTATTTGTCTTCTCGCTGACTTATTTCACTTAGCATTATACTCTCTAGTGTCATCCATGTTGTTACAAATGGCAAGATTTCATGCTTTTTTATGGCTAAGTAATATTCCATTATATATATACACCACATCTTCTTTATCCATTCAGCTACTGAAGGACACTTGGGCTGCTTCCATAATTTGGCTATTGCAAATCATGCTGCAATAAATAAACATAAGGGTGCATACATCTTTTCAAATTAGTGTCTTTGTATTTTGGGGGGTAAATACCCAGTAGTGTGATTACTGGATCATACAGTAGTTCTATTTGTAACTTTTTGAGGAACCTCCAAACTGCTTTCCACAGTGGCTGCACCAGTTTGCATTCCCACCAATAGTGCCTTTCCTCCACATCTTTGCCAACACCTGTTGTTTCTTGTGTTAATTGATTTTAGCCATTCTGACAGGTGTGAGGTGATACCTCATTGTATTTTTGATTTGTTTCCCTGATGACGAGTGATGTTGAGCATCTTTTAATGTGTCTGTTGGCCATCTGTGTGTCTTCTTTGGAGAAATGTCTGTTCATGTGAAGCAGAGAGGGATAGAGAGGGAGAATCCCAAGCAAGCACTGCGCTGACAGCGCTGAGGGACTAGATCTCACAAACTGTGAGATCACGACCTGAGTCATAAACCGTGAGTTGGACGCTCAACTTACTGAGCCACCCAGGTGCCCTCTGAAGCACAGAAGTTTTTAATTTTGATGATGCCTTATCTATTTTTTGTTTTGTTGTTTGTGCTTTGGTGTTGTATCTAAGAAACCATTTTCCATCCTAAGGTTACAAGGATTTATTCCTATGTTTCCTTCTAAGATTTTTATAGTTATATTTCTTACATTTGAGTCCATAATCAATTTTGGGTTCGTTTTTGAGTATGGTATAAAGAGCACCTCTAACTTCACTCTTTTGCATGTGGCTATCCAGTTGTCTTAGAACTATTTGTTGAGAAGCACTGGGGTGGCTCAGTCTTTTAAGTGTCCAACTCTTGGTTTTGGCTCAGGTCATGATTTTGGGGTTTCATGAGTTCAAGCCCAGCATTGGGCTCTGTGTTGGTCATGCAGAGCATACTTGGGATTCTCTGTCTCCTCTCTATCTGCCCCTCCCTCACTTTGCACTATCTCTGTCTCTCTCAAAGTAAATAAACTTAAAAAAGAAAAAAACTATCTATTGAGACAACTGTTCTTTTTCTGATTGAATTGTCTTGGCTCCTTTGTTAAACATTGGCAGTTACAGTGCACATTGTAAATATTTATTTTTAGACTCTTCCATTCACATCCTTGTGCAAATACTATGCTGTCTTGATTGCTGTAGCTTTAAATGTTGAAATTGAGAAGTGTAAATCTTCCAAGTTTGTTCTTTTCTAAGGTGGTTTTGGCCATTTTGGGTTCCCCGCATTTCCATATGAACTTTAGGGTCAGTTTATCAATTTCTGCAAGAAACAAACAGCTGGGTTTTTGATAAGGATTAAGTTGAATCTTAACATCACCATCTCAACATCAAGTCTTTCAGTCCATGAACATAGAATGTCTTTCAATTTGTTTTGATAATGTTATTTTTTCCTATAATGTTTTGTAGTTTTCAGAGTAGAAGTTTTGCAAATCCTCTTGTTAAATTTATTCCCATGTATCTTACTCTTTTTGATGTTATTGTAAGTGGAATTTTCTTAATTTCATTTTCATACTGTTCATTGGTAGTGTATAGAAAAAATTCAGTTTTGTATATTGATCTTTATCCTACTGCAATTTTGCTGAGCTAGTTTACTAGTTCTAATAGTTTTTAGTGAATTTCTTAGGATTTTCTTTATATAAAAAAATCATGTCATCTGTGAATAGAGATAATTTTACTTTTTTTTTTTTTTTTTTTTTTTTTTTTGAGAGAGAGAGAAACAGAGCACAAGCAGGGAGACACAGAATTCAAAGCAGGCTCCAGACTCTGGGCTGTCAGCACAGAACTCAAGAACTGTGACATTCTTGACCTGAGCTGAGTCAAAGTTGGATACTTAACCGACTGAACCACCCAGCTGCCCCTAGATAATTTTACTTCTTGTTTTCCAATCTTGATGACTTTTATTTCTTCCTTAATTGCCCTGACTGGAACCTCCAGTACAATATTGAATAGAAGTTGCAGGAGTGAATATACTTGTCTTTTTATCCTAAAGGGAAATATTCAATCTTTTACCCTAAAGTATGATATTAGCTGTAGGTTTTTTGAAGATGCCCTTTATCAGGTTAACCCCATTGAAGATCTGGTCCCCTTCTGGTGACCAATACTTTTTTTTTTTTTTTTTTTTTAATCCAGTGTATAATTGGCTAGAAATGTGTTAGCTTTGTCCTGGTCGCCTATCTTCTCACTCATCCTCCATATTCAATATATAAGAAAAGTTTGATTGATTTACCTAAATGTCTTAAAAAAAGTTTTTTTTTAATGTTTATTTTTGAGACAGAGACAGAGTGTGAGCAGGGGAGGGGCAGAGAGAGAGGGAGACACAGAATTTGAAACAGGCTCCAGGCTCTGAGCTGTCAGCACAGAGCCCAATGAGGGGCTCGAACCCACAAACTGTGAGCTCATGACCTGAGCCTAAGTCAGACGCTTAACCAACTGAGCCACCCAGGCGCCCCTGCCTAAATGTCTTTAAAAGCTAGGTCTTCCTTCCTTCCTTCCTTCCTTCCTTCCTTCCTTCCTTCCTTCCTTCCTTCCTTCCTCCCTCCCTCCCTCCCTCCCTCCCTCCCTCCCTCCCTCCCTTCCTTCCTTCCGAGAGAGACAGAGACAGCACCAGTGGGGGAGAGGCAGAGAGAGACGGGAAGAGAGAGAATCCCAAGCAGGCCCCTCACTACTAGTGCAGAGCCTGGCACGGGGCTCGAACTCACATAAACACAAGCTCATGACCTGCGCCAAAACCAAAAGTTGGACACTTAACCTGCTGAGCCACCCAGACACCCCCAAAACTAGGTATTTCGTTGTCTCAACTATCATTATCCTTAAGTCCCCCCCCCCCCCCTTCCTTTTTTTTTCTCACTGGGTGACTCCCATTCCTTCAGATCATACTTCATACATTACATCTTCAGGGAAACCTTTTCAGATCACCAAAGTAAACTTGTTCCTTACACTGTATGCTCTTGTAGCACTTATCATAGCTTGCAGTTAAGCTGCTACGAGTCTGTAAGGGTAGGATTACCTTCTGTTTTCTTTACTGCTGTATGGCCAGTGTTGAATACTAAGAAGATTTAATAAATACAGAATGAATGAACCAGTGAAAATGAACTAACTTATGTGGAAATACTTCTAAAATGAACATTGCTAGAGAAACACATATTATTTTGATGATCTCAACATTTAGAATAACTGTGATTACTTTATTGAATTTACAGTATTTTGCTTGGGTGTAGAGAAATTCCAAGGTCTGGTGGTACTTCACGGTGGATCATCTTGGATAGGACTCACTTATTACTGATTAGATTTTGTTTACTTGGATTATGGAGTTAGTATGACAGTAACAAAGGGTATGGAAAGGTCTCTCTAGAAAACACTATAAGACTTCCTAAGTGACACCTTCTTGGTAATAATCACATTTGGTTTAAGATTTCACTTAGCACAAAATGGCTTGCAGAAAGCCAAACCTTCGTATATATTCAAGTAAAGGTGATGACTTTCTTCACAATAGAGCAGAGATGAGAAAGCTCCCACATTTGTTATTCTGAATGGAGCCTTGGGATGAAATTCCAAGCAGCAGAATGCCACTTAACATTCTGCATGCTATTTTGCTCTTTAGTAGTATAATTGTAAAATGAGGCAATAAAACCAGAGAGGATATAATATTTATACCTGTGCAGGCACTTCACATGATAAAATGTCACACGGGACTGTTTACTCCATGCTGGTTATTTGGATAATGCCCCACCTGCCTACTGACAGGAGGTGCTGAGTCTTGCATAAATCTTGAAAAGAAGGTTAGGGTTAATATAGTGAATTTTTCAGCAGGAAAAAAGAATACATCATATGTGATAATAATAATGGCTACTCTTTGAGCACTGTTTTTGTGCCAGCACTGTACTGGGTCTTTGGGGACCAGAGAGGGACAAAAGGGGAGAGAATTAATAACAGTGAATACCTTCCATGTGTCAGTTACTCTGCTACACACTTCACTTAAAATCTAAACCTTAACAACTCTCCCAGGTAGGTGGTGTTATCCCCCTGTATATGTGACTGACTCTTGTTTATGTCATAAAAAAAATTCTAATGACCTCACTAGAGTTCTGTTATAATTATCATGTTTAAACTTTGGGGTGTGTGTGTGTGTGTGTGTGTGTGTCTGTGTGTGTGTGTGTGTGTGTGTAATTTTTTTTTTTTTAGTTTAAATAGCCTTTTTTTTTGAGACAAAAAAAAAATTAATGAGAAGAGACAAAGAAACATCAAAGAGCTTTTTCCTCTGATTGCTGTGTTAGAACTTTTGCCTGAAAATAGGTTACATTCCTTCTGTTTTCAGCTGAATCCTCATTAACTTTACATTTTAATGATGTCCAGGGCAAATTACACCATTTATGGTCAGTGCCTTAAAGGGATGCTTAACAGTGACTTAAAAAATTTTTTTTTTCTTAAAATGGTGGATGCATTTACCCTGGGAATATAAATTGATGCAGAATTCTTTAAAAAAATAAATAACAAAAAACTCTTGAAGTGGGGGGTTGAATTCCTGTTTCCAACTATTCTGACAACTTAATTCAGAGGAAATTATTTTCAGCTTAAAGTAAAATGAATCATTGAAGAGTGTATTTATAATATTTGGGAGTATGTAACTGAAACCAAGGTCCTCCATTTATTTTTGAAAATAGTTTCAGTTTCTCATTTACTTGGATTTAAATTCAATTTTACTGCTTAGCTTTAGAAATAATTCATAGGCGGTAGATGCTCCATAGGAATAAATGAAGACAGCTTCTCCCAGTTATGAAAAAAAGCAAGGGTGATTGAAATGCTAATATGTTGATAGACAGATTGTATTTGCACAAGAATGAGGGAATATGCTGTAAGGTGGAACTCTTCACAGGATTCCAAATTATTCAATTTAAAAGAACAATATGAACTACGGAGCTGTGCTTTCATTGTAAGCTTTGAATGCTTAATTATTATTAGATGATAAGTTAGAATAAAGTGTCATGTTGTGTCAAATACTGTTTTTTTCCTTAACAATTATTTGATAAGTGGATTAAGGGAAATTGGCCTGTCTGTCGAGGGAACTGTAATTATAGGAATACCCACCTAACATCAGGTATTTGGTAAGGTTTGTGCTTCTGTTTTTTTTTTTTTTTTTTTTTAATTTTTTTTTCAACGTTTATTTATTTTTGGGACAGAGAGAGACAGAGCATGAACGGGGGAGGGGCAGAGAGAGGGGGAGACACAGAATCGGAAATAGGCTCCAGGCTCCGAGCCATCAGCCCAGAGCCTGACGCGGGGCTCGAACTCACAGACCGCGAGATCGTGACCTGGCTGAAGTCGGACGCTTAACCGACTGCGCCACCCAGGCGCCCTGTGCTTCTGTTTTTTAAATGCGTTTAACTGAATCCCTTCTGTGTGCTAGGCCGTGGGCTGATGTCCTTGTGAAGGCTTTTTTGAATGCAAGGAGAGGAATTTCACTAAAACTAGCTCATGAAGGGCAGGGATGGAAATGGAGGGATCTGTTGTAGAGGGAAGAACAGGAAGCCAAATACGGCTGGGGTTCCTGAGGACAGACTAGGACTGGAAAGTCATGGACCAAGTGACTTTCTCTCTTTCTTTGTGGCTTTCCTCATTCTCATCCCCCACCCCCACCGGCTTCCTTGGTTACTGTCACGACACGGTTCACATTGATGCACGCAGACTATATGATCTTTCAGACCTGGCTTCCCATGGCTAACAGACATTTTTGTGTTTGTTCCCAGCACAGAGCATGTGGCTCAGCTCAGGCCCTGGATGATCCCTGTGGTCACCCAGGTGTCATGCTGCATGCCTTTCCATGCCTCACCTGTGGGTGAGCGGAGAGTGAAATGTAACCGGATGGTTAAGACATGGCCTTTGCCTGTGGGCAGCCTTTTGTGAGGATGATGATGCACATAAAAATGATAGTCTCTACTTAATGTGCTGAGGACTTCCCTGTAAATAAAAACGGATGGACTGTCGTAGTCATCTGTGATGTTTGGAGACTGAGGAAATGGTGGCAGGGCTTGGGGGTTACCATTGAGGGCAGATGGAATGATTTTCTTTTGGAATGACATTTCCGAGGTAGGACTCCTCAAGGGTCCAGATCCTTAATTGGATCCTGCCTGCAACTGTGCAAAGAAACCGAGTTTAGAAAGAAAAGTAAAACTTCTTAGTTGGGTTTTCCTTCCAGGTGTGTGCAGCACTGAACAGTTGGCCGAAGTACCTGATACAGTTCAAGGAAGTTTTGCAGTGTTGGAGTTGGGTCCATTGCGGCTAATGACTCTTGATATGGCTCTTTCCCTACTTGTCAACATTTCAGTTTTCTAATGACCTAATTAAAGTACTAGTAGATTTTTGCATTTGCTTTTCAACCATCCTCTCCTCATCTTTCTTATTTTATAACTGAGCCTTGAAATGGAGCAAACTCCAGGGGGGTAGTAAAGATTGTGGATATTGATGTGGGAAACAGAGGCAGAAGAAAAAATTGAATTTCCTTAGTACCTACAACCCATTGACAAGTCCTTGAAACAGGCAGAGTGACCTTCCTTTTGGGAGCTCGGCTGCCTCCATGTTGACACTTTGCTAAGGGCAAAAGGCAATCTTAGCTTAACATTATCCCTACCGCCTAGGATCCTGTAAGTCTGCTTTAACATAAAGAAATTCCTTTGGCAACTTCCTTTATCTCTACCCCCAAGATATATGTTAGCATTCGTCCTCTAGGCATAGGGTGCACTAATAAACATCTGAAGGGTCTCCTGACTGAGGGTTTACTAAACAGTAATAAATGACCTTTTCCTAACAATAGCTAGCCTACCCCCCTCCCCCCAGGGGCCTGGAAATCTTGTTTCCTAAATTCCCTGGAGGCTTGTGCTGTCCCTAACCCACTCCCAACCTGAAAGTATATATGATAATCTGTCAACCCTCACAGCCCCTGTACAGCCCTTTCTGCCCACAGGTCCTGTCCCTGTGCTTTAATAAAAACACCATTTTGCACTCAAGAGGTCTCAATTCTTTCTTGACCATTTGCTCCAAACCCCAGCATTTCCACATCAGATATGACATTTGTTGAGTTTCTATTTGCTGTATATATACACACACATACATGCGCACACACGTGTGTGTATTTTATTCTTCCTAGAGCCCATAAGGTATGAATTCTTGTCTCCCTTTTACAGCTGTTGCAAACAAAGGCACAGAGAGATTAAGTAACTTGTCCTAAGGTAATCGAGCCACTAAGTAGTGGATTGGTGATTTGATTCTAGATCTATTTTTTCCGCACTCTACCATGCTGCCTCCAAAAATACACACCGATGTCTGTGATATCTCTGTTTAAGGATAGCGGTTCAGGGGCACCTGGGTGGCTCAGTCGGTTAAGGATAGTGGTTCATTTGTGTTCTGGAATGTTCAGCTTCTCTGATGGAGCAAGGTGTTTTGTTTTGTTTTGTTTTTCCAGTATAGTTCAGCTACAAAGGCATAAGTTCAAGTATAGCCATTTATAAGCTGTGTGATGATAGGCTGTGTGAGTTAGCTCTTTATTTTTTAATTTGTAAAATGCAATTATTAATGGGCCTGTCCTAGAGGCTTGGTATGAAGAATAAAGGATCTAGTACAGTTTTTGTCACATGTGTTTCTGTCATGCAAATTCGCTCATAGCCAATTGGTAAAGAGAGGAGTGTTAAGTAATGTAGAAGTTGCATCGGTTTGTATATTTTATACTTCCAAGTTACATTAGGTGAATTCAAAGTAGATTAATGCTGTTTTTCTTGGTCTTTACCTTTGAGCAGATTTTCCACTTTAAGTTCTGCCTTTTTTGGGGGGAGGTCTTTAGGAAGAGAGGTTTTGACCTTGAGGTTTAGGATGGGATTGGCACTGATAGAGTAAGTCCTCCTGAATTAATGCTTGTTGCCTTTCTTTGTAGAAATTACATAGTTTTGAAAAATAATTTAAAAATAGTTTTGTATTTCAGTTTTCAGAAAAGCTATATATGTATGTATGTTTTTATCCATATTTTTACTCCCCGGACAGGAGAATGTAGTCGCTTCTGGGTTGTGGTGATGTAACGGGACTATTTTGAAGTTTTGTTTTCTCCTCCTTTAACTTCACCTGGTTTGTTGAAAAACACTCAGTCCTTTCAGGAGCAAGCAAGGGGGTGCTAATTGTGGACTGTTTGAGTGATGAGACACTGGTGTCTGAATGCTTTGGGGCAGTGTATTGCTTTGCTTATTTTAATTACAAAAACATGGTAATATGGGAAGAAAACAGCATGCACTGTGTAAAAGGCACAGGCTCTGTTCTCAGCTTGGAATTTAAATCCTGGCCCTTCAGTGGCCAGTAAACTGACTTGAACAAGGCACTTAATCTTTCTGAATCTCCGTTTTGTCACCAATAATACAGAATTATCCTCGTCTGCCTCACATAGTTCTCTTGAGAATTTCATGACATTAGAAATTTAATGATATGATGTATTCAGAGTGCCTCACTCATAGTAGGTATTTAATAAATGTTTAGTAAGGGAACTAGAGAAGAGCACAGAGATACACTTGTAATGTGTTTTGTGCAATAAATACTCCAAATAATTTCACATTGTTACTGTTTTTGTAATAAGTCACTGTCAAGTGAAAAAGCAATGGAACTTCTTTTGCAAAAGTCTGGCGAATCTTATATGTGAATAACCACTTGTAAGACAGCCTTAAAAGTTATTTTTAAAAACGCAATGTACACCTTTGTATAAAAATTTGTTATACTGCAGTAGTATTTTCTCAAAGTTGAAATGAATACATTTCTCAAAGTTGAAATGAATTGATTATGTCAAATCAGTTCAAAAAATCCTGTAATATGAAATATTTAAAAGCTTAGACTCAAAGTAGAATATATTTTACCTTTTGGGTCACTTTTCTTTGGAAATTGTACTTTAGATTCTCCCCCTTTAATAAAAAAAACAAACAAACCACAAAACTATATTAGCTCTTTTTCTTAAGCCATCTTTTTCTTCTTTATAATTTTATTTGAAAAAATAAATTTGTATTACTTTCTTTTCTCTCACAGGCGGCCAAGGCTAGTGAGTGAAACACCCATAGTCCGCTAATTTGCATGAGCTGGGTTACACCATTAACTCCCGGGTTTCCTCCAGTCCTGTTATTTCATATGTGAGTGAACCCAGGGCTATCATTGCCCATTAGCCTTTCCTCACAGTCATTTTGTGAAAGTCAGAATTGATGTGTGAGTGTTGTGAACTCTTTGGAGACACAGTGCCTTGGACCTACTGGGGTAAATTTTGTTCACAGTTGGCACCTAACAAAGTACCATAATCTGCCGGTGCCTTGTTTATGTCAGTAAAATTTCTGGTTCAGCAAAGACTTTTTATTATCCTTGAAACTTAACCTAGAGTGTGCCACAAGTCTAGAAGAAATCGTGATCGTAAGTGCTACACACCTACTGTGTGTCAGACACACTGCTGGATACTTTACAGATAGGATCTTCAATCCTCATCACAGCAACATGGAACATATTTGTCATTTGATGGAGGCGAAGAAAACTGCCCCAGCCACACTGCTTTTGCCAGGCTTCATAGCTGGAGCTCTCCCCACTTTTATATTCTGTATTCATAGCAACCCCAATGGAGCTAATGGAAATCAGAATGTATTTTGATGGAAAGTTAGTGATTCTCTTCTGCTTAGTTTTTTGTTTTGTGTTTTCCATTGGAGTACATGAAATGTGTTGTGGAGGAACGGGAGAAAGGTACTTAGATTTTCTCTCATGTCTTATGAAAATGAAGAGGAAAACATTGATATCCAAGACAAAAGAGTGAGGGAAGTTAGTAGTTTGTGGGCAGAGTTTAGATTAACCAGACTTCTGGAAGGGCCGTTGGATTTTTGAGTTTATTATTATTATGCTTGGATATTTGTGTGGTGGGGCTGGGGGAGTGGTCCTGTGTGTGCTTGGCCCTCATAAACCAGAGGGACAACAGATTTTTTTGTTTTCCTTCCATGACTGTATAGTTGAAAGCTTTCTTTTATCATTTTGCTGCCATATGTGTTTGTGAAAATCAGTTGCGCTGTAAAAATTCTTACTTCCTGGAAACCAGAAACCCATTCAGTAAGTGTCCCTGCCTTGACCACTTCCTCTTCGTTATTTCTAAATGATAGTGCTGCTCTGGAGCATTCCAGACATTCAGCTAGCTAGGATTCCTTTTTCACGTTTGCTATTTGGTGCATTTTCTCCTGTCTTATTTCACTTCTTTGTCCTGATGAGTTCACCAAGTATAATAGAGGAGACATTTTCTTTGTTTTTTTTTCTAAAGCAAGTTATTTTAGAGAGAGAGTTTACTAGTGATAAGAGCTGTTTATGTCCTAAGCGATTGATTTGTAATTAATGTTGCCTGGGCTCTCACATGTTGGCAGAATTGGTAACAGCTTGCAGAATTTTTTTAATTCACTTTTCTTTTTGGTATTTTGACAATGTCATTCATATCTCATGAAAAAGTACCTCAGACAGGTTAAATGTGTTAAAACATGGAATGAAAAGGATGGAAGGAGACCCAGTGCTGCCTAGAAACCTTGATCTTTTGCCAAAGTATTTAAACAATTTAGTGTTTTGGTTTCCTAGCTCCAAGCTGCTTCTCAAATCCCTTGCTAATTAATCCAGTTAATGCTTTGTGGACTTACTATATGCAGTGCTTTGGCTTGCTCGGCTATCATTGAGAAGTCCGTTTTGTTTCTTGGAGCAAACCTAAGCTCTGTTCGGGTGCAGTGATACACAGGAGATTTGCAGACGTGAGTATAGTTTTTCGTCTTTAAAACCATCGTTAAGTGTGTATATCTGTACGTGTATGTGCAGTTCCCTGCTCTACATAGTACTTAAGGCTTACAAATCTCAAGGTAAAAAAAAATTGACACAAAGCAGAAAATATAAATAGAAAACATCTTTCACACCAAACTAGAGAACTGATTAACTGTGTGAATTATGCAAATTGTTTGACTTCTCTATGCCTCAGTGTTCTCATCTGTAAAATGGGGAAAGTGATCTTTCTTGTAGTGTTGTTGTTATAATAAAGTGAATATCTTAAATGCTTAGCCAGTGCCTAGCACTTGGTGAGACTCAGTAAATAATGACTACTTTCATTATCATGTTATGTTGAACAAATTCTTAGGGTGCTTTGCTAAAATTTGGAGTAGGTAGATTCCTTTCATCTATTTTTCTTTTGGCAAAGGAATTTTGAAGGTCTCGGTTTGTGTCAAGGATATAAAATTCAAGCACTCATTCTTTTAAGAAGGATAATAAGAAACAAACAACTGTATTTTGCTTCAAACTGTGGTTTTAAGACCCACTGATGTGGATTGTCAGTACAAGTGATTTCTTAAAACATTTTGAAAGGTAAATTTCTCTCATTTGCTCACTTGAAAGCTTAGGTGCAAAAAAATACATGAGCTGTTCCCCTGCCCCCTCTGCATCCCGCCCTGCCAGTTAAATCAAACATGGATGCAAATTCGGAAATCTTCACTGCTGGTGAAGCTGATGGTGGCTTTCAGCCACTCCATTTCTGAAATCCTATATTACGCCTTTTAACCTCATGGTGTGTCCTAGTGATTCAGAATTAATCGGGTCCTCATTTGATCATTAGGGGAAATACTCCCCCTTCCCTGAGGATTTCAGAAAAGAAATTGGCTGACAAAACATGTCACGTTCTAATTTTTTTCTCCCTGCATACTTTAACAACTTGATGAACTATCGCAGAGTCAAAAGATCCATGTAACTCCCATCCAGGCCAAGAAATAGAACATTGCGTAGGTCTTACAAACCATTCTTAGATGTCATTCCAATCACTACCCTTCCATTCTCTCTAAAGAGAAACATTATCTTCTAAGAGCATTGATCATTTTTGCCCATTTTTGAACATCTGTAAGCGGAATCATTAAATAGAGTCATGAGTGAATTTTGTTTTCTTTTGCTAAACGTTAAATTTGTGAGATTATCTTTGCTGTGTGGTCCTGTGATTTGCTCATTTCATTCATTGCTATACGGTGTTCCATTATATGAATATGCCATAATCGATCCATTCCACTATCAACAGACGTTAATATTTCTTTCTTGTTTGGGCTATTTCGAGTAATGTAGCCATATGTCATTATTGTGACTATATCTGGTGCTTACGTACTCACATTTCTGTTCTGCTAATATAATTAGGAGTGAAATTGCTAGGCCGTGGTATATGTGTGTGTGTTTAACGTTAGCATAAAATGCAGCAGTTTTCCAATGTGGTTGAACCAGTTTGCATCCCATCTATGTGTGAGAGTTTCTATTGTTCCATATCTTCACCAACACTTAATATAAAGTATCTGTCCAATTTTAACTTTTCTGGGTAGCGTATAATGTATTTCATTTTGGTTTTAGTTTGCATTTTCCTGATTAGCAATAACATTGAACATCTTTAAAAAAATTTTTTTTTTCCAACGTTTATTTATTTGTGGGACAGAGAGAGACAGAGCATGAACGGGGGAGGGGCAGAGAGAGAGGGAGACACAGAATGGGAAACAGGCTACAGGCTCTGAGCCATCAGCCCAGAGCCTGATGCGGGGCTCGAACCCACGGACCGGGAGATCGTGACCTGGCTGAAGTCGGACGCTTAACCGACTGCGCCACCCAGGCGCCCCAACATTGAACATCTTTTAATATATTGATTGGTTATTTGGCTATCTTTTTTTTTTTCTTTGTGTATTCTGGTTATAAGCCCTTTGATGGTTATATATGTTATAGTCCTCTTGTATTCTGTGGCTTATATTTCCACTTTTTAAAACATTTTTCATTTTTTAAAATTAAAAAAAATATATTTTATTTTTATATTTTTGAGTGAGAGTGCATGCTGGGGAGAAGAACAGAGGGAGAGAGAGAGAATCTTAAGTGGGCTCTACCCTCAGCATGGAGCCTGACAGGGGGCTGGATCTCACAACCATGAGACGACCTGAGTTGAAATCAAGATTCAGACACTTAACTGACTGAGCCACCCAGGCGCCCTCTATCTTTCCACTTAAAAAAAAAAAAAAAAATTTATTTTGAGCGAGAGAGAAAAGCGCAAATGGAGGAGGGGTAGAGAGAGAGGGAGTGAGAAAGAATCCCAAGCAAGCTCTGCACCATCAGCGTGGAGCCCGATATGGGGCCTAAACTCATGAACTGTGAGATCGTGACCTGAGCCAAAGCCGGATGGTTAACCAACTGAGTCACCCAGGTGCCCCATGTCTTTCCACTTTTGATGAAATCTTTTGCTCAACAGAAATTTTTACTTTTCATGAAATCCAATTTATTAATAATTTTCTTTATGCTTAGTGTTTTGTGTCCTGTTTTAAAACTCTTTCCCTATTCCAGGGATTTAAAAGATTTTCTCCTATATTATCTTCTTGAGGTTTTAACATTTAATTTTACCTTTCACATATAGTCTGTAATTCACCTGGAATTGTGTGTGTGTGTGTGTGTGTGTGTGTGTGTGTGTGTGTGTACGTACGTACACATCTACACGATGAGGTATAGGGTGATAGGGCGGCAGGGACAAAGAAAAGTGTTGCCGATCCCCTGCTCTATATTACTTAATTCTGTGAAATTTGTTGAGACTTGCTTTTTGGCTCAGAATTTGGTACATTCTTCTAAATGTTCCATGTGTACTTTAAAGTATATTGTGTGGTTGTGGTTACAGTGTTCTGTCTACATCAGATCAGGTGTTTTTCCATTTATCTATGCCCTGACCAATTTTTTGTCTTCTTGTTCTTTCAGTTGCTTGCAGAAGATACGTGTATTAAAATTTTATTCTGTGATTATGGTTGTTTTTCATTTATGCTTGTAGTTCTGTCAACTTTCTTTTTTTTAATGGTTGTTTATTTTGAGAGAGAGAGAGCATGTACATGCTGGAGGGAGGGAAAGAAAATTCCAAGTAGGCTCCATGCTCAACGTGGAGCCAGATGCGGGGCTTGATCTCACAATTGTGAGATCATGACCTAAGCTGAAATCAAGAGTTGGACGTTTAACCAACCGAACCACCCAGGCACTCCCAATTTTTGTTTTTTATATTTTATGTGGTATTGGCATTGTACACTTAGAATTATCTCTTCCTAGTAAGTTGATCCTTTTATTATGAAATGAATTTTATATTTATTAACCGTTTTTGCCTTAAGGTTTACCTCATCTGATATTTTAAAAGTCGAGATACAATTTATATACTATAAAATTCACCATTAAAAAATTTTTTTTTTAATGTTTGTTTATTTTTGAGAGACAGAGAGACAGACAGATCATGAGCAGGGGAGGGGCAGAGAGAGAGGAAGACACAGAATCCGAAGCAAGGTCCGGGCTCTGAGCTGTCAGCACAGAGCCTGACACGGGGCTTGAACTCATGGACCATGAGATCATGACCTGAGCCAATGTCGGACACTTAACCTACTGAGCCACCCAGATGCCGCAAAATTCACCATTTTAAAGTGTACTAGTGAGTGCTTTCGCAGTATATTCACAAGTTGTACAATCATCACCACTATCTAATTCTAGAATATTTTTATCTTTGAAAAAGTAACCCCGTGCCCATTAGCAATTACTCCCCATTCCCTTTCTCCTCATCCCTTGGTAACTATTAGTCTACTTTTTGTCTTTATGGATTCACCTATTCTGGACATTTCATGGAAATGGAATCATACGGTATGTGGCCTTTTGTGTCTGTCCGCTTTCACTTAGCATAATGTTTTCAAGGTTCATCCATGTTATAGCATTTATCACCACTGCATTCCTTTTTATGACTGAATAACATTTCATATGGCCCACCCTAATCTTCATTCCTTCTCTTAAAATAATCACTATCATAACTCTACAGTAATCACTTTCTGTGTTTCTTTATCATTTTATCACTTGAATGTACCTCCTAGGGAGCATAGTTTAATCTTGCCCATTTAAAGATTTTTAATGTGTCCCTTTAAATTTCTTCTACATTAGAAACTTACCTTTCATTGCTTTGTTTTTATTGATATTTATCTGTTGATGAATGAATACCAGTCATGTGACTAATAGAGTTTCCCATAGTCTGTATTTTGCTGATTGTGTACTCAGGGTGCACTTTAACATGTTCCTTTCTCTTTGTATTTTCTACAAATTGGCTGTTGGGTCCATAGGCTTGATTGGAATTATGTTTGATCTCATTGTCAAGGCTTAGGTGGTGGCATGTTTTTTCATGCAGAGACATCTAGTGTCTAGTGACCTCTGTTTTTATGTTAACAGCTGTTGTTGCCCACTGTCTAGATCTACTTATTAGTAGGACTACTTTTATAAGGAGACACTATCCCTTGTTTACTATTTGCTAAATGTGTTACTCTTCATGATAAAGGTTGGATAATGGTAGTTTCTTTCCCTTTACCAGTTTTCAGGATAATGAATTAGTTTGTATTTTTCTGCTTCTTTGCATGGCCTGATAATCTTTAATTTGATGCCAGAAATAGTGAATTTACCTTGTCGAGTGCTGGATATTTTTGTATTCCTATAAATATTAGTGATCCTTGTTCTGGGACATAGGTAATTTACTGTTCGAATGGGAAGCAATTTGATCCTTTTGGGTCTTACTCTTAAGATTTGTTAGGGCCAAAGCACCATTTAATCTGGGACTGAGGCTAGACCCTTCTTTGTACCCTACCTGGTGCCCAGTGAATCATGAGTATTTTTCCAGCCTCACTGGAAGAGCAGTCACTATTCTTGACCTTGTATTAGTATGGGCACTGTTCCCTCCAATTCTCTTGGGTGATTCTTTCCTCATCTTTGGGTAGTTTCCTCATGTGCACGTGTAGATCAGCAGGGTTCTGAATACTTAAGGGAGCCTTCAAAGATTTCTGGAGTTCTCTGTGCAGCTGTTTCCTTTTTGGTATACTTCCATGCTAACTCTAATCACTTTTGAGTTCCCTTTACACCCTTAGCTGTGTCTTTTCAACTCAAGGTATCTGATGGGATCCTCCTGTGCATTGGCCTGGAAACCTTCTATAGGCAGCAAACTGGTGCAGTTGTAGGCTTACTTCATTTGTTTGCCATTTTAAGGGGCCACTTTTGTTCATTTCCTGAAAACTTGTTTCATGTTTTTGTTTTTGTGTTATTGTTGTGGTTGTTGTTGCTCCGGCAGGAGGTGAATCCTATCTCTTGTTATTCTGTCTTGAGCCAAAGCCAAGTAATTTTACTAGACTATGTGATGGTTGGTTGTTCTAGGTCAGTATTCTCTGGGACTAGGTGTGCTTTTTCAATATGTAATTTCAAGTCTTTTTTTGTTGTTAATTTTGAGAAGTTTTCTTGAATTGTTTTAGTATTTCCTTGTTTTTGTTCTTTTTGTCTTTTATTATGCATGCGTTTGATTTTCTTTGCCTCTCTTCAATATTTGCTACTTTATTTTGAATTCTTTTCATCTGTTTCTTCACTTACTTTGGCAATGACTCCCCTTTCCGCTTACCTTCTGTTTCTCTTCAGGTTGTGTTTGTTTGGTTTTTGTGTTTCCTCTGATTCATTTTCCTCTCCTTTTTTCCTAATTCTGATTCTTTCCTGAGTTTATTACCTCATTTGTACATTTTTACAGTTCTGTCTTCTTTCATGTCTATACAGTTTTCTTAATGTATTTTAACTAGTTTGAAATAGAAAGTTACAGTTTTGATTCTCATGGTCCTGTTTTTCTGGCTGTAGGGATATCGGTCTGAATCTTATTCTGATTTGTCTTATTATAACTTCCTATCTATTCAGTTTTGGTTCCACTGCAGCAGTTTCCCTTTAGTGGAGGGCCGTATCCTGGAAGAGAGCCCTATATGAGGACTCAGAGTTTCAAAAATTAAGCTGCTGTCCTCCAGCCTCCTCCCCAGAATATCCTCTTCATCTGTAATATTTTAATTGGCTATAAAAATCTAGTTATCTGCAGTTATTTTCCCCCCCGAATCTTAAAACTATTATCTCATTGTCTTCTGGCTTCCATTGTTTCTACTGGAAAGTCAGCCTTAAGTCTTGTTGTTCCTTCAGTGGTAATTTTCTTTCTTTTTTCTGGCTGCTCTTAAGGTTTTCCTCTTCATGTTTTTCTGTTTTGTTTTATTTTAAAGAGAGCACAAGCAGGAGAGAGGGGCAGAGGGAAGAGAGAGAGAATGCCAAGCAGCCTCCAAGCTTAGCACGGAGTCTGATGCAGGACTTGATCCCGTGACCCGGGGATCATGACTTGAGCCAAGATCAAGAGTTGGACGCTCAACCAACCAAGCAACCCAGGAACCCTCATCTTTTGTCTTCAACAGTTGTGCTATGTTGTGTTGCTTTATATTTGTCCTGCTTGAAGTCTGGAGTATTTCTTGAATCTAGGATTGGATTTTTCTCAACTGTTTTGGGCCTTTCTCACCATTATTTGCCTAACTATTGCTTGTAATCCTAGTCTCTCCTCACACTGCACCCCTCCTGCCCCCAACCCGGTGGTCCAATTACATATAATTTAGACTTATTTATAGTAATTCATATATTTTTTTATTCTCTATTTTTTATTTTCCAGTCTTGTCTATTTTGGCCTAATCTGGAGATTTTCTTCTGGTTTATCTACCAATTGACTAACTTTTCACCTTATTTGACTTTCTGTTAAAATTTGTCCAGAGGGGCACCTGGGTGGCTCAGTTGGTTGAGTGTCTGACTCTCTTTTGGCTCAGGTCTTGTCCATTGAGTTTTTAATTATGTTTCCAGTTCTCAAATCTGTTTTTTATTGTTTCTAATTCTATGCAGAATCCTTCCATCTTTCCTTCCTTCCTCCCTTCACCCTTAGGCAACATTATTTTAGTGTCTGTGTCTTTTAACACCATTATTTGAATCTTTTATGAGTCTGTTTTTCTTGCCTCTGGGACCCTCTAGTTTTCAGTCATTTTGCTTTTCTTGTTTTCTTGGTTATTTTTTGAGTACCAGTTATTAGCTATTCAAAAGTGTAGATCTATTTTAAGGCCTAGGGTAAGGATTTACATTTATTTTTGGCATTGAGGCTAGGAGCATTAGCAGTCTGCCATCTTTCTTTCTCTCCCAATCAGGGATTTAGATCTGTGAGGGTTCACCTATTTTCTTTTTACTTTCTCATGAGAAGTTCTAATTATCTAAGGTCCCAAACCAAAACCTGACGTGCTTCCTGGGACCTTTTCCCCTTTATAGGCTCTGAATTCCAGTTTTGTCCTCTTAACCTGTTGGTGATTTGAAAACTCTGATCAGCTTTTAGCCTTCTACTCTCCTGGAATCAGTCTGTATCTTTAGGAGAAATGTGGCCTCAAACGCTAGAATAATTTTTTTTTTTTTTTTGAAGATTTCTTCTCCGGGATCTCGGCTCAGTGTAATTTGCTACTTTTTTGGTAATTCTTTGATGCCTTTGAACAGTTGCTCTTTTTTTATATTTTATTCATCTGTTCTATTTTTTCTGAATAGGAACATTGATCTAAATCCTAATTCACCTTAACTGGAGTGGAAATCCAGCTCGCTTTTTAAAAAGGAGCCCTTTTTATTCGGGCAGTGGTTTAAGTTTGTTATAATGTATCCTAATCCTAACATTTGCTCTTTGAGGAAGATGGTATTTATCCCCATTTTCCTTATGAGGAAACCTATGCCTGAATAGGTTAATGAAGTTGTCTAAGGTCACAACAAAATTGTTACCTTGAGACACTAAGTAATTCTGTTCCAGGCCTACTTCTCTTTCAGACTTTGGACTTTAGAATAGCAAGTACCTCGATATTGTATGGCAGGTACACAGGAAATCTAAGTGATAGAGAAATGAGTCCAAAGAAGATGAGTGTTATGTGGGTGTATATATGTAATGTAGACTATAGAAAACCTATAATTAATTTCATATGCATGAATAATTGGGTGTGAATCCTCCCACACAATCAGTTGAGTAGTATTTAGCTATTTTTCAATGTAAAAATCATCTTCCAAGTATTTGTCATACATTACAGGCTTTGATTCCTTGTTGAATCTCTCTGTGTATAATTTTCAGTCCATACTGTGTGATTAATCCTGGGTGTGTTAGAATTACAGAAATTATTTTCCAGCTTTCAGTCGCATTTAAATTATTTCTAGAGTTGTACTTTGTACTTTGTTGTCTGTTTCCATACTGCTTGGGATCACATTCAGTTTGAGAGAGGAACTTTTAATTTTTTTTTCAGAAACATTGTATTTTATTTCGTTTCATTTTTAATTTATTTAAATTCAAGTTAGTTAACATACAGTGTAGTACTTGGTTTCAGGAGTAGCACCCAGTGATTCATCACTTACATACAACACCAAGTGCTCATTTTAACAAGTGCCCTCCTTAATGCCCATCACCCACCTCCCCTCCAGCAACCCTCAGTTTGTTCTCTGTATTTAAGAGTCTCTTATGGGAGCACCTGGGTGGCTCAGTGGTTAAGCATCCGATTTCGGCTCAGGACATGAACTCACGGTTTGTGAGTTCAAGTTCCGCATCCGGCTCTGTGCTGACAGCTCAGAGCCTGGAGCCTGCTTTGGATTCTGTGTCTCCCTCTCTCTGTTCCTCCCCCACTCTCTCTCTCTCAAAAATAAATAAAGATTAAAAATAAAAAAAAAGAGTCTCTTATGGTTTGGTTCACTCTCTGTTTTTATCTTATTTTTCCTTTCCTTCCCTGTGTTCATCTGTTTTGTTTGCTAAATTCCACATATGAGTGAAATCATATGATATTTTTCTCTGACTTATTTTGCTTAGCAAAGTACACTCTGGTTCCATCCATGTTGTTGCAGATGGCACGATTTCATTCTTTTTGATCACCGAGTAATATTCAAGAGAGGAATTTTTAAAGTACTTTTTGGTAGATCTCCAGCTAAGAGAATCTAGTTGTTGTTTGGACCTTATGTCTGATGCAAAATCTGCATTCACATTTCTTTGGCCACGACTTCCACAGAGAAGGCCACGCAAGTCATGTGCCAACAGGCAGGGATGCAGAATTCTCTCCAGGAAGGAGCAGTGAAAAACCGGCTACAAAATTTACAATCAGCCGCATCTTCTTTTCCAGATGAGACTTTCATATGATAAATGGATGATCTTGTAGAATTCAAGCCAGTTTACCTTACTGGTTCCAGGATGGCTTTTCTCCCATAGTTTAATGTCTGAAATCATGATGCGTCTACAGTAGATGGGATCTTATAATCGCTGCAAGCCCAACAGCTGTTGTGATGTCATTGCGTAGGCATGGAAGAACTTGGCTGTGAGTCTTGGTGGTACGATCGGACACCTGCAACTACTGACCTTTCAGGATCATTTGAGAAAGTAATATGAGGCGTGATTTTAATCTGAAAACTTTCTCTTGACATCCTTTTGCAAGATCAGCATCTATTAGAGATGAGTGTCAGCAACTTGGGAAAAAGGTCTCAGAGGCCATAGAGAAACATTTAATTTTGTTTCAGAAAAGCTGCATTATCAAGTGCTCCTGGCAACAAGGGATCATACTGTGTGGAAAACCTGGATGGAGGACCCTGAGTTGAAAAGTGGTTCAGAAGAGTTGCGCTCTGAATGTGGAAACATTTTAGGAATACTTTCATTAATTTATCATGCTTATATTTTATGTTTTATGTATGCACAGTGGTGTCTGATTAAAAACTGTTCTAAAAAAACTGAAGAAGTTATTTTTACTTAAGAAACCATTGCGCCGTAATTTAATTTTCCCTCCTTTCTTTTGGGATAGTGATAGACTGGTGCATCTTACTCTCAGTGGTTTCTGAGATTCTCTGAAGTACAATAACTTGTTTCTTGCATACTTAAAAAATGTTCAGTATTTATTGGGTAAATGGGGCCGAAGTTTCTTTCTTAGAAGGCATTTTTATAGTACATGTCTTGAGATTAATTTTGAACTAACTTTATTCATTCTAGTTTTAGGTAAGATATATAAAAGATGGATTAGTTATACTAGTGTTCTTTTTTTTTTTTTTTTTAACATTTATTTATTTTTGAGAGACAGGGCACAAGTGCAGGAGGGGCAGAGAGAGAAGGAGACACAGAATCCGAAGCAGGCTCCAGGCTCTGAGCTGTCAGCACAGAGCCCGATGGGGGGCTTAAACTCACAAACCACGAGTTCATGACCTGAGCCAAAGTCAGACACTCAACCGACTGAGCCACCCAGGCCCCCCTGTTTTATTTTTCTAATTTAATCTTATATTGGGGTAGGTGGCTAAAACCTTCTCTTTTGAAACGAAATAAGTTTATAGTAGTAGATTGGGGGGGTATGCTGGTATCAGAAAACAATTGGATGATACGTGTAAGAACACACCTGGAAGAATATTTTTGACATCTTTTTTATTTCATTTTGTAGCCCTCTCGGTTTTGAAGTTACCTTTATGTTTTGAATTTAAATTACATACATTATTTATAAAAGTTAATGATATGCCATCTCTTGGTGATTTTCCAAATCTAAAACTTGATTTAACAGCAAATCGAGGGAATGTGCCTTCTTGACATTCCATTCAGCAAACCATTAATGATGCATTGTGGTAGAATTTACAGAGCCGAGCTGAGCACTGTTCTGCCTTCAAAGAACTTTATTTATTATTTAAAAAACAATTTTTTTTAATGTTTGTTTATTTTAGAGAGAGCACGAGGAGAGGAGGGGCAGAGAGAGAGGAAGACACAGAATCGGAAGCAGGCTCCGGGCTCTGAGCTCTCAGCACAGAGCCTGATGCAGGGCCCGAACTCACGAACCGTGAGATCACGACCTGAGCTGAAGTCAGACGCTTAACCAGCTGAGCCACTTAGGCGCCCCTGCCTTCATAGAACTTTAAATCTCTTGTTGGCAGGTGGTTGGGAGTTAAAGGTCTTGGCGGTCCCACTCTGGATTTCAGCGTCATTGTGGTTTAGAGGTTAGGAGCATAACTTTTGCAGTATGTCTAGATCTGAGTTTAAATCCTAGTATTGTTCCTTTGTCAGCTTCTTCAACGTTCCTCACCGCTCCAAGCATTCTTGTGGTTGTGAATACCTAGCACACTGTAGAAGTTCAGTAACTGTTGATGCTGTATCGTATTCCTCATTATCACCGTCATAATTCTCATCTGCATTTCAGTGTAGTGAGAGAACTTTGATGTCAGGTAGACCTGGCAGGATTCCAGTCTGTCTCTGACATTTATTAGGTGTGTGGTATCACACCGTCTACTTGAAGGCTCCTCTTGAATTTCTCCTTTTGGACATCTTAGACCGAGCTTAGGATCTTTCCCTCAAACTTGGCTCCTTCTACAGCTTTCCCATCTTAGAGTTGTTTGTATCAGAAACCTGGGAGTCATTCTCTCTGTCTTCATCTCTCCTCTCGCTCACTCATTCATCTTTCATGTCCAGTTCTGTCTCTCATCTCAAGTCTGCTAACTTGTCTTCCATTGCCATCACCTGCATCAAAGCCCCTCCCATTTCTCACTCCGACGATTGCTGTGGCCGCCTAACTAAACTTACTTTAGGCTTTGCCTATTTACAGTTAATTCTCCACAGAACAGCTAGAGTACTCTTTGGGAAACATATCTGATCCTGTTCCCTACCTCCCAGTCCTTGTCCAAAACTTTTCAGCGGCTTCCTTGTACACCTGAATAAAGTCCAAAGCCCTTAATGTGCCCCGTGAAACCCTGCATGGCTTGGCACCAGGCTCTTCTGGCTTCGTTTCCCTTGTGCTCAGCGATTGTTACACTGGCCTTCTTTTATTTCTTCTCTTGACCCAAATTCCTTCCTGTCTCAAGCGTGCTTCTCGTCAACACTGTTCCTTCCTTCCACCCCGTACCACGTTTCCCTACTTTTGTCTGCCTGATTCCTTTGCATCCTTGAAGTCTGTGCTCTTGTGATAATTCTTTTGGGAACCTTTTAAAATCTCTCCTTCTAAGTTGGATCTCTGTTAGGTACCGTCATAGCATGCCATGCTTTTCTCTGTAACACTTACCTCCCATTTAAGGTCTTCCTTCCATGGAATCTAGTTTTTTGAGGGCAAAGACTGTATGGGTTTGTTCATTGCTCGGTTATTCCCAGATTGTTAGCACTAGTACCTAACACAGAATAAGCAATCAGTCAACATTTGTTGAAAGGAAGTTACGTTTGTTGAAATGACTAAACGTGACCTGACTTACTGGGTTGGTGTAAGAATTAGGACACAAATTATATCTTATTGCATATTATTAGGTGGCACATAGTGGGTCTGTGGTATTATTCTTTTTTCCCCTTCGTCCTAAGCATCACAAAAGGCCTGCTGGTAGTTTTTAAATGAACTAGGTTGTGACCCACTCGTGGGTAATGAAATCAATTCAGTGGATCTTAAAGTAAATGAAAACAAAAATTAAATAGCAGTTCTCAGAGAAAATAACATCTAGTAAGGAAAAGCATTGTTTCCTGAAACTTTTGTTCTGTGGGCATAATGTGTGTACAAGTGGAGATATAACATATTTCTTAATGTGGGTAATTAATGGGCAAAAGAAGTTTGGAAGCCACTATTACAGCTGTAACACAATATAGTATATAGCTTCTGAGCAACACAGTGTTTACGTTAGGGCAGCTAAATGTGAGTTTATCCAGTTCTTAAAGAAAGGTAATTCCATATACTCTTGCTGACTTGTTAGTATTGCTGAAGTCCCTGGAATCTTTTTTAGGCATCAATGTTATCACCAAAACTTCTGGGATTTCTAATTTTTCCCTTTTATATAGAGCCTGTAACTATCTATCTCTAACCTGCATATTTTTTGAAAGTAATTTTTACTTCTGTATGTTGTGCACCATGACCTCGTCCAGGGTATTGAAAAGATAGCTCCAGTATTGTTAGTATTTATTACGGTGACATCTGTCTTATATAAACCATATAGCGATGATAACATTATGTTATAATGGCATTCTCTAATAGCTCAAAGCATTGCTCTTATTAAATTTTATTGCCTTAGTGACTTTATAGGCTAGTATTACTAGTTTGATAAAATCAAGCGCTGTACAGATAAATAAAAACCCAGATTATATGTATGGTCATAGAAAGACCCAGACGAAAGGAGACCAAAGCATTTCAAGATTAAGACCGTAATAGTTATGACTGTGGTAGCTTGGTAAGTGATTTCATTTTTCAATGAATTTTTAAAATACAGGTTCGATAAGCATTTGTGTAACTGAACTACGATTTTCTTCTTTAAGGCCAGTGGTCACTTCCAAACCTTTGATGCTGTTGGCTTCCTCAGCATTAATCATTGTTTTATACTCAGGTCTCCAAGGATGCATAAATTATGATAATGGAAGCAAGAGGAGGGCTGAAGCTTGTGGTTGCTGCTGCCTTATTGTGTCCACTGGGATGGTGTATTCTGTGTGCTTGTCCTCTGCAGATTGTTGGGCTGAGAACTGGATCCCGTTCCCTGCAAAGCTAGAGACAACAATGAATTTTAAAAGGCACGAGAGTAGTCCTACTCATCTGTTTGGAACTCTTATCGACTTGATGGACCAAAATTATTCTGGGGATCTTAGGAAATCTCACGCAAGCATAGATTGTCTCCTTCCTCACAGTTAATCTGTTTTGTAGGGATTAGTGGCAAATGCTCAAATAATTCACATTGTTACCTCTAACCCCCCCATAAGGAAAGATTGCAGTCAAGCCACAGAGTTTAGTTTTCAGGTTTTCTCATGACTGGTCTCTGTCAGCCATTGCAGACTGTTGAGCTCGGTGTGGTCCTGTTCTCCGAGCAGGAGCCAGACAGTGGTTCCTTGTTTACTCTTCACATTTTTCATTTTAAAAGTGTGCCACTTGTTTTGGGAAATTTGGGAAATAGGATATTTAAAATGCAATATAAAATTTTCCCAACACTCAGGTAAATTCCTGTTATTTTATAACGCATATTTTTCAGTCTGTTGTCTGTTTACATATGAGAGAATACTGCATGTATTTTTTTCTGATAAATTTGAGATGAAATGAATATTTTTAGGGAAAATACATTACCAAAGTAGATGAAGAAGAGGTAGAACACTTACCTGGAGTGATGTGCATGGAGGAATTTGATAAAGTTGTCAAAACACTACTCATAAAAAGTTTCTAGTTCCAGATGGCTTAGCTAGTCAGTATTCACATCTTTGTGTAGAGGATGCCTGTGTTATTTAAATTGTTCTAAAATATGCTTTCCGATGTCTTGCTTCTTCATCTTGCTAAGTTGCTGTAACCCAAATACAAAAATGCTGGACAAAAAGATAAGATCAGTCTGTACTTTTCTTTTTGGTCTTATTTATGACAAGGAAACTGACATTGGATAATCCGCAATCGTGGTGGTGTTCCAGCCATGTGTTTGAAATCCCACAAGAAAATAAACTTCGTTATATTTTGAATATAAAATGCTATTACATTATTCACTTTAGATATAAATAACTTATACATTAAAGCTTTTACCCTACAAAAGATGATTTATCATCTCTAAGATATCAAAAACAGCAATAAAAAATTTATTTTCCATTCTCTGTGGCTGCCTCTCAAAATCACCTCGAAATTGCCTTACATGATGCAGTACTGACTTACTATTTCTCACACTTCTGTGGGTTGGCTGGGCTCTCACCTCAGCGTTTCTGCTCTATGCGTTGTTGGCTGGAGCCACTCATTCAGCTCGGAGCTCCGATGTCCAAGATGGCTTCACAACTGTGTCTCATGCTTCACCTGGGTGGCTGGAACAGCTGGGTCCAAACTGGGCCTTTCTCTGTCTCCATGGCCCCTCTCCTTTCGGGAGCCCAGCCTGAGATACATGGCGGCCAGATTCCAAAAGGATGCAAACAGCTCCAAGCTGCCAAGCCTGCAGAGGCCCAGGTCCCAAAGTGGATCCGTGTAATTTCTGCTGCGTTGGGTTGTTCAGAGCAAGTCACTAAGGCAGCCTGACTGAAGGAGACGGCAGCAGGCTCCATGGCTGGGGGGGAGGTGGCGTGTGCCAGAGGCGAGGGACATGTCTGAGGATAGTCTACCATATTAGTTTAAACAGAGCATTGCTAAGATCTGCAAGCCCTCTGTGTGCTCCTTCCCTGAATTTACCCTCCTCTTGTCCCTCACTCCCGTCCCGCATAACCTCTGCTCCTCCCCCCACTGTTTTCATTGTCTTGCTTTTCATGATCGCTTACCACATATGTAGGTATCTCTAAATAATGTATTATTTCGTTTGCATAGTTGACATATATATTTCTTCGAGTGATCTCTGAAGTTTCAATTTAGAGTACCTACATTGAAGATTATTTACAAGACTCAGAGAAGCAACCAGAGCAAAACTAAATTCGCTTCTGCTCCCAATTCTTAGGTATAATCATTGGTAACATTCTGGTATATGTTAACACGTGTGTATACCCCCAAATTTATATCAAACATCTCTTGTTCTCTGAATCTATTTCTTGAGTTACAGTGGTAAGGACTTCTGCTTTATCTGATTTTGTAATAACTGGTTCCTGAATTTTGTATGACAAATGGCAAGAACTTGGATTTACTAGAGATTCATTTAAACATTATTTGACTCTGTTAGGATGGTTAGAGTTTGCATAGTGAAGGATGAGATACGTGTGTGTGTGTGTGTGTGTGTGTTTGTATGGTATGTAACTTTAAGCAAAGGAGGCAGAGGATCATATAGAAATGCTGCTCTTTAAAATTTAGGATGGGGAGGGGTGCCTGGGTGGCTCAGTTGGTTAAGCATATGACTTCAGCTCAGATCATGATCTCGTGGTTCGTGAGTTCGAGTACCGCATCAGGCTCTGTGCTCACCACTCAGAGCCTGGAACCTGTTTTGGATTCTGTGTCTCCCTCTCTCTGCACCACCCCCCCACCCCCACCCCAAATAAATAAACATTAAAAAAAAACATTTTAAAGTTTAGGATGAAGAAATGGTCTTAGTAAGTAGGTGACAAATATTCTGTCACAGTCCTCAAACTTTAGTATGCATGACAGTCACTTGGAGACCTTGTGAAAGCACAGCTTGCTGGACCTCAAGCCCAAAATTTAAGTAGGTATGGTGTAGGCCTGAGAACTTGTATTTTTAAATTTCTAAGTTACAATTCTGCTGGGCCGGGGACCACACTCTGAGAACTTCTGTTCTACAATATGATTTTTTTTTTTTAACGTTTATTTATTTTTGAGACAGAGAGAGACAGAGCATGAATGGGGGAGGGTCAGAGAGAGGGAGACACAGAATCTGAAACAGGCTCCAGGCTCTGAGCTGTCAGCCCAGAGCCCGATGTGGGGCTCGGACCCACACACCGTGAGATCATGATCTGAGCCGAAGTCGGACGCTCAACTGACTGAGCCACCCAGGTGCCCCAAAGGGTTGTTACATTCTTAAGGCCTTTAGTATGTAAATCCTAATCATATGCCAGAAGACTGTATTCATTATATTCCCAACTAGGAAAATATGAGAGATGTAAATGAACATTCCAAAGTCTCTGAGGGACGTTTCCAAATGGGTCTCTCAAAATAATTTAACTGAAATAAATGTACTGCCAACATAAGGTTATTATTTTGTGAGGGTAGTACTCCTTTGGATGTAAAAATTCCAATATATTAAAAAAGTATTGCACATAGATTTTAAATATGTCTTCCTCAACCCTCCCAACATGTGGACCAACATGCCGTTTATCATTTATAATCTTAGAGTGAAATCTCTGTAATTTTCATTTCCTGTTGTAATTTGACATAAAGATATCTTTCAAAGCAGTTCTTCCGGGGATAATAATTTCTAATCTTGAATGCTAAAGATTGGATCTGAGTCTCATGTCTGCCACTTACTTTGTGACTGCGTTAATAATCTAAGCTCTGGGGCGCCAGGGTAGCTCAGTCGGTTAAGTGTCGGACTTCCGCTCAGGTCATGATCTTACTGCCTATGGGTTCGAGCCCCATGTCGGGCTCTGTGCCGACAGCTCAGAGCCTGGAGCTACTTCGGATTCTGTGTCTCCCTCTCTCTCTCTCTGCCCCTCCCCCGCTTGCACTCTGTCTCTCTCGCTCTCTCAAAAAGAAATAAACGTTAAAAAATCTAAGCTCTGATTGTCATTTCTGAAATGACAGTAACCCTTGGAGTTGTTTATGTAGAGAGAGTGGGTATTTATGGAACAGGGCCATATTCTCTTGCTATAGCCCATGGAGTTCTGCCTGAAGTCACCTCCTTGTGTGAGCCTCAAGGGAGGATCACAGTGAGAGACCAGTTGGTGGATTACTGCACTTTTTATTCTGGTGGCCTTGTTTTTGCCTTGAGAGGGTGTGGGGGATAGAGTTAGCTTGGGACTGATGACTACTCTTGCCTGTGTTTAGAATACGTCTCTTTATTTTCCTGTTTAGGTATCCGCTATACTCCTTTAATCTTTTCACTGGATTGTTTTGAGGATTTTATGAATGCTAAAACATGTGAAAGCTCTTTGAAAACTATAGTCTTTTTTGAACTCAAAGTAACATGATGTTTGGCTCTATTCAGAGACTAATGGAAAGAATCACTTAATGGTCCCCGAGGATAGTTAGTATTAGAGAGCCAGGTAATTATTTATATTCCTCTAAATTGTTTTCTGATATTTGTTACAGATTTTTGTTACAGATCTTTGTCATGGATTTTTGATGTATCAAATGTTCCCAACTTAAGAGGGGGTCATTTAAATAAGTTTATAAAATATGTATTTGGAATTATAAGTCTCCTTAGACACAACTTCATCCACAGCATTTAATTTCTCAGATCAGTCCATACAGGCCATTTCATCCTTTGTTTGTTTGTTTGTTTGTTTTTGGTGAGGAGAACTTGGTGCAAATGACAGTTTGGACTTTAAAGTCATACAGACTTGAGGTTCAATCTCAGTTTTGTCCCTTAGCTGCGTAACCTTGGGGAAGTCTGTTAACTTCTGAGATGTGCTTTCTTCTTCCATAAAGAATGATTGTGCCTATTTCATAGCATGGCTGTGAAGATTGAAAAAGGAAAATGTGAAGTCAGTTTGGGGCCCATTGGCAAACAGGTCCTCAATAATCATTTTCTTTCTTCTTACCCTCTGAATATATTGTTGTAAGTTTTCCTATTCATTTTGAGTTACTACAATACCTTGGGGTGTTGTTTGTTTGTTTTTTGTTTTTTTGGTACATATTGCTAGATTGCCCTGAACGACTAAATTATAGATATATTTTAGCCTCTTCATATTGGTAGATGTTATGTAATAAAGGAGAATAAAGTCAGTTTGGAAAATTAGGTCATAATAATGTGTATCTTTAGGAATTTTCTTAGAAAACATGCTTTTAATTAATTAAACAGTTACCCCATTTTAGGTACTAGAAGTTATTCCTGATCTGCCGCACAATGGCTGTTTGCAATAACTGACTTTTTGATCCTTTTATGAATTAGATTTGTTCAGTGTGTGCAGTTGTTTATAGTCACGCAAATTTATTGAAGCAGTTCTGTGGTCAAATGTGTATTTGGGAGGGGGGATGTCAGACTTTACACATTTGCTGATTATCTAGTTAGGAATACTGCTTATGCTGGTCAATGGTTCCTGCTGATTTAAAAACAGAAGGTGCATCTGTAGACAGTGCTTAGATGGTATAAAATTGGTTGCATTAGCATCTGACACTGCAGGAGAGCAAATTATATCTTGAACGAATAATTTTAAAGAATACAGCTGTTTGTGATATCTTTGTAATGAAGGTACCATTTTATCTCCATCGTTTTACTTTCAATAAGATTTTAATTTCCTACCTAACCGCATCACTTCTTTTCTAGTGGGATTTAGTCTTTATGGGTTGAATCGTTTCTAGTTTTATATTTTTAATGAAGAAGATTGTCAGCATTAGGAATTCCTGTAAGGCATTTTAATTCATTTGTTTTCAGCTGAAGTTGAAACTGTTGCTAACCTCACACAAATATCAGTGAATAAGACTGTAACTGATTGGCTTTAAACATATTTTATTAGTATTAATATTATTCCAATTATTGCATCTTTGGTTTTTCTTGTTTAAATATCTTTTAGGTAGCATCACTTGGACACAGGAAACTAACGTGCATTGTTCTCTTAATAAAGACGTGGTTGTTCTCTGATTTGATTGTTCGAATTGTGTGAATTGGAGAGTAATGTTTTTTTAGCATGACACTTTGGGAACTGCTACTTGGTTAGGATACTTTTGTTCCAAGGTCTCTTTGAGTCAGTTCCTATTAAAAGTGAAATGTGACAACCTGTATAACAATGAGAATATTTGAACAATACAAACTTGTATTATTATTGTATGGCTTTGAGGAAAACCTCATACTGTGTCTAATTGAATTGATAATGCTTAATGAATTTTTAAGCCAAAGAGTACCTTTTTTGTTTCCTTGACCATTGAGTTTATGTTTTTAAGTATATGTAAAATATACCATAAAGTAGGTAGAATGCTGAAAATTTGCAGCCTAAAAGATAATTATACAGCAGTTGCATTATAGCATTTCCAAAGAAATACTGCTAAAAATTGTATTCTCAATAAGTTCTAATAGATGGCAGAAGGAAAGGGTAAAGAATATTAAATTAACATTTGCTTTCATTAATAGTTCCTGTGAATTTTTATAAAAGAATTGATCACAGTGAATTTATTTGGTAAATTATCAATCTCCGTATTACATACCTTTGTAAGAATGCCTTGGAGTGTCATATTCAGAAACATATCATTAACTTAAAATGGTGTTCTTTCCCTTTTTCAAGAGAACAAGGAATTTACATTTAACTGCTTGATACTAGCTATATTATGTAAATTATTATGGTAAATGTAAAATTATGTAAAAGCCTCCCAAGTAGTTATAAAGTAGTAGTAGTTATGAGGATTTCTATCCAGTGAAATAATTTTTGTTATTTAAGAATATCACTGTGAATGAAGTTTAGTGATGATTACAGCAGTAGCAAGTAAGCATTTCTCTTTTTTTCATGTTGTAACTATTGAAATAAACATTACTTAAGTGACCCTTTTCTAAATCTAAGCTTTGGAAAAGAAAGGAAAGCCATGAGAGTATGAATTTTGAGGGCTAGGTAAAAGTTGGGGTTTGTGTCCCCATGAAACTCTTAAAACTTGGTATTTCGTGACTGTTAAAGAAAGCTGGTAGGAATGTCTGACCACTTTGCTCATTGCCCAGTATTTTCACTTGCTAGATGGTTTTGTATCTGGATTCCTTGTGCTTTTATTGGATAAAGACATATTGGTCTTTTTTTTCTTGGGTCTAAGAAAAGTTGACCCAGTATGTTCTGTTCTACCAAATATCCCTAGCTATGGCTTGCCATGTTGAAGGGATATTAAAAAATACCCAACCCTTTCTTTAAACTTTTTTTTTTTTTTTTTTTTTGATGAGGAGGGCTTTGCCAAGAGCCCTTAGGAATTAGGAGTAAATGGCTGTGATCAGACTGTTCTGCTATTTTGGAGAAACAACTGACTATCCACTTAAAAACAGTTGCTTGTGGGCGCCTGGGTGGCGCAGTCGGTTAAGCGTCCGACTTCAGCCAGGTCACGATCTCGCGGTGCGTGAGTTCAAGCCCCGCGTCAGGCTCTGGGCTGATGGCTCAGAGCCTGGAGCCTGTTTCCGATTCTGTGTCTCCCTCTCTCTCTGCCCCACCCCCGTTCATGCTCTGTCTCTCTCTGTCCCAAAAATAAATAAATGTTGAAAAAAAAAAAATTAAAAAAAAAAAAAACAGTTGCTTGCTCATAGCCTTCATAAAAATAAATTTCAGTTGGATTAAAGACCTACACTAAAAAAGGAAAAGTTCATAATATTTGAAGAAAATGTGAGAATAGTTTTAGAATTATAGATAGGAAAGAATTTCTTGACTAAGATATGAAAAAGCACAAATCCTGATGGAAAGGACTTGATGTAACCAAACCTAAAATTTAAAACCTTGGTATGGCAAAAGAAACTATAAACAAAATAAAAATTTCAGATTAAAGGGAAATTTTTGCGAGGCTTGGGACCCAAATACATAAGGGAACATATGCAAGAAAGAAATAGGAAAACAGGCAAAAAGTATTAAACAGGTCACAGAAGAAGAAACCCAAATGGTTGATAATCCTATAAAAAGATTGCATCATTAAAAATCAGGGAAATACCAATCAATGCCAAGAGATACCATTTCTTACATGAGAGTGGCAGAAAAATTTAAAAGTTGAATAATACCAAGTATTGGTGAAAATGTGGGCGGACAAAAACTCGTAACTCTTTTGGTAATACCTAGTAGAGTGAAAGGTGCTCATACCCTAGGAACCAGCAGTTTCACTTTTGAGTAGATAATGTAAGGAAATTCTCACATATGCACAAGGAGGTATAATCAGTATGTTCATAGCATCATTTTTTAAATAGAAAAATATTGAAAACTTAAATGGCCACCAGTAGAGGAAATGGATAAACTATGACTTATGTGTAATCAGAGAATTTTATAGCCATTAAAACGAATGAATCCAAATTGGACAAATCTCAAAAAATATAATTGAGTGAAAAAGCAAGCTGAAAAGGCAGTATCCAGATATGTCAACGTTAAAACCGCAAAACAACTCTATATTTTTGCCATGCGTGCATTCATGTGTATTAACAGTGTACAAGCAAGGGGAAGGCTGCACACTAACCTCAAGATGATGGCGATTCTCTAGAAGGAGGAGAATGGGATGAGTGTAGGAGGCAGTGCTTTAGCTAGATTTGTAAATAGAAATGTTGCAGAAGTTAATGTTTCTGCCCATCGGTTGGTGAATTAATAGATAAAATGTGTTAGACTCGTATAATGGGAAAGTATTCAGCTATACAAAGAAACTACTGATATATGCCACGGCGTGGATGCACTTCCCAAACATTACTCCAAGTGAAAGAAACAAGACACAAGAGGCCAGGTATTGTACGATTGTATTTAGGTGAATGTCCAGAAAAAGCAAAGCTAGAAGGATAGAGTAGATTAAGGGTAGGAAAATAGGTTAATGGTAAAGGGGCATGAGGATTTCATTGGGGTGATAAAAATGTTCTAAAACTGATTTATGGTGATGGTTGCACAAGTTGGTAAATTTACTAATAATCATCGAAGTATACAGTTCAAACTGGTGAATTATGCCATGCGTAAAATGTACTGAAGTCACCCCATAAAAAGTTAATATTAAATCTTTGTAGCAGTCAATATGAAAGTATTTCCGGGTCCAATTAAAAATTATTAAGGGGTGCCTGGGTGACTCAGTCGGTTAGGTGTCCTGACTCTTGGTTTCAGCTCCGGTCATGAACTCATGGTCTGTGGGATCAAGCCCTACATTGGGCTTCAAACTGACAGCACGGAAACTGCTTGGGATTCTGTCTCTCTCACCCTCTCTGCGCCCCTCCCCTGCTTGTGCACATGCATGCACGCTCTCTCTCTTTCTCTCTGAAATAAACTGTAAAAAAAATTATTAAAAAGGACACTTTTTCATGTCATTTACAGTTCCAGATCACTTTATTATTTTTAAAAATGTATTGAGATTTAGAAAGAGGTTAAATCCACGAAAGTAAGTATATAGCTTCATGAATGTATATAGTCCTGTAACCCTTACCCAGATCAAGATCATTTGGAGTACAGCAATGTGATTATAGTTAACAATACTGAATTATGTACTTGAAATTTGCTAAGAGGGTACATCTTCAGTAAGTGTTCTCACCACACACAAAAACGGTAACTGTGCAAAGTGATGGATATGTGGTGCAGCTGGATTGTGGTGATCATATAAGAATATCAAAACATCAAATTGTACACCTTAAATATATACAGTTTTTTGTTTGTCAGTTATACCTCACTATAAAGATTGGGTGAAACATCCTGTGTGGCACCCCAGAAGGCTCTGTTGTGTTTCCTCTTAGCGTCCTCCCTTCTCCTGCCCTCAAAGACAACTACTGATTTGATTTTTATTGCCAAGTATTAGTCTTATTTTTGAACTTCATAGAAGTGGGCTCATATAGTTTTATTCAAAAATATGTCTATGAGATTCACCCATGTTGCATATAGTTCATTCTTTCTCATTGCTATACAGTCTTCCACTGTAAATATACTACAGTTCATCCCTCTGTTGATTGACACTTTTGTTTTATAATAAAGCTACAATAAGCAATAAAGCTACAGTGAATATTCTTGTACATGTCTTTTGGTATACATATACATTTGGTTCTCCCGGGTATATATCTAAGAGGGAATTGCTAGGTCATGAGGTGGGTGTATGTGACTTTCACTAAATATTGTCAAATTTCTAAAGTGGTTGTCTAACTTATTCTTCCTCTAGCAGTATATGAGTTCTGGTTGCTCCACATCGTCCTAAACCACTCTTAATGGCTCCATTGCATGGGTTTACCATAATTTATTTACCCATTTCCCTGTTGATTGATATTTGGGTGGTTTCATAGTTACGGTATTTTGAAAAACACTCTAATGAACTTTTTTGTAGAAGGCAGTGGCTTCCATGAGTTCTATAAATGCTTTCCTAGAAGTAAAATTGGTGATTTAAAAGGCATGGGCATTTAAAATTGATTCTATTTGTGCTTCTGAAAAATTATAATTAATTACTTACCATCCAACCACATTCTCTGTTGCTGACTGCGTGAGAGTGCTTCTTTCCCCAGATGCTTCGGCCTCCAGAAGTTTTCCATACTTTTAACCTTTGCTTACCTGATGAGGGGAAGACAATGACAGGACTTATGGGACTGTAAAATTTCAGCACCTCTTTCCAACCCTTTTCTGGCATCTTGCAGGGTGGTAAGGTATGGGGCCTGGTGTCCCATCTCCTTTGGAAATGCTTTCAGTTTTGGAGTCTGCGAGGGGAAGGAAGGCCAGGTCGATCGCTTAACAGGATCTAGTCAAGGCTTCGTGCAAGAAAGGTGAACAAATTCAAGCTCAAATGGAAATATTGGCTACCTAGATAACTGTGGACTATGTTGGTGTGGGATAGGGAGCAGATACATTTCTTTGGCAGAGGCTGCCACCTCTCTTCCCTCATCTGAGTAGGAATGAGAGTCCTTGTTGACCCTTTCTTTCAAAACTCTCCTAATTTCTGTTGTACTTGAGCAACTTCGGCAGAGTATTTGTTACCTCTTATGAGGGAGAGAACACAGGTCATGTCTCTTGATGCCCTCTTAGTGCCTAACATGCTGCTTACCAGTAGTGGGTGTATAAAAAATAATTTTTTCAGTGAATGACTCCTTCACTGAAAGACTCTTTTTTATCATCTTGGAAAGGCAATATCAGGATAGTTTGACAACCTCGTATTACTGCTCAAGATTAGACCTTCTTGGAGAGGGCCAATGGTGATCAACTGAGGGCAAGGACAGGCTAGGAGCCCAGTGTGGGTTAGCAAAGGCTCCTGTCTGGCTGAACCAGGATAATAGGACAAATGTAAAAGATCAAATGTCTTACCGGGAAAGGAAGGGGAGCACTAAGACAGCAGGGCTGACCAGGAAGGGTCAGGATTTTAAGTAGAGCTCAGAAATAGAGCTGAGGTGAAGACTCCAATCATATGTAAGCAGACGGTCGCAGAGAGGAACTGAATCATTGGCTACTTTGGAAGCCGTTTAGTGTCTTTTTTTTTTTTTAAGTTTATTAATTTTGAGAGAGAGAAAGAGAGGCAGTGCAAGTGAGGGAGGGGCAGAGAGGGAAAGACACACACACACACACACACACACACACACACACACACAGAGGGGGAGGGGGGGAATGAATCCTAAGCAGGCTCCGCACTGAGCCCAATGTGGGGCTCGAACCCCTGAACTGTGAGATCATGACCTGAGCCAAAAATCAAGAGTCGAACACCTAACTGACTGAGCCACTCAGGCACCCCAAAGCTTCTTAGTGTTTTTATCTGCCTTATGCATAATGGGGGCCTTGGGAGGAAAACGAGTATTAAGCATCTGCTAGGTGCCAGCTACTGTTCAAAGTGCTTCACATCCACTATTAATCTTGAAAATTCTGTGAGGCAGATAATTATTATGCCCAATTTGTATATAGATCAGGGCCCTGGGGCTCAGAAAAACAGGTTTGTGCAGGATCACACAGCTGATAAGTAGTTGAATCAAGATTCTAATTTAGGACTGAGTTCAGTGCTCATTCTCTTTTTTGCTTGCCACACGATTATGAAAAATACTAAAAATGATAGTAATGCCTAATATATACTGGTAGCTTCCACATGCCGGCCCTTAGTTCAACTTCTTTAAGTGCATTATTTCATTTATTATGTCATAGCAGCCCTATAAAACAGATACTGTCTTAATCCCCATTTTACAGATGAGGAAGCGAAGCCCAGAGAGGTTAAGTAGCTAACACAAAGTCACACAGCTGATTACTAGAAGAGTAAGTGTCGAAATCCAGTTCACGCCAGCTTCTCGGGTTGTAGTCTGGAGTGATCTCGCCCAGATGGTGTCCAAACAACTTCATTAGCCTTGAGGGTCTGCAGCTTTCTCCTATCAGGCACGGGGATCACCTTACTGTTCACCGTTTGCATAATCCTGCAGGTGCCAGGGGCTTCCAGAAGAAATAGATCTAGAGTTGGCTGTGTATGTTGAGCTAACCCATATAAGTTACTTATATGGGTTGTCTTCCATCAGGTGAGATGGACTGTGTAAGTCCTAGGAGAGGGCCATGGTGGTGTGGGGCAGGTTCGTCCTGACTAGGATGTGTAGAGAGAAAGGCCTGATCAATGCCCTGAGATAACACTCCACAGCCAGAGTTTACTGCATCCTGTGAACTCAGTTACTCACCCCCGCCCCCTGTTGCGTCTGGGAAGAGTCAACCCTGACAAAGTCCCATTCCTATTCTTGGGGGATGATTTGCTTGTTTATACAAAGGTATCTACGTGAGGGACTGTGTGAGCAAGTCTGAGAGAAGAGCCATAACTGTCTTTGCTACACCTTTATCTCAATGTGCCCTGAGCACAGACTAATTCTCTGAGAACCCTAGTTTATTTGGTCTTGAAGAGCTTGAAGAACTTACTGGAATTTTGACAGTGGTTAGCTTTAGGCACTATAGGGTTTGCATAGGGTCTGTTTTGTGTACCAGCCTTCTGCTGCCCTCTTAACTGCTCCCTTCTCTCCCCTGCCGGCCCACAATTCCTGTGAGTCCTGTTTCTCCAGCCCTGGCTCCTCACCTGGCTCTACAGAGCTTGCCTTCCCTTGTGATTCAGCATGGATGCAGAGTCCAGAGCGTAGGGAAACCCTGAGTGAACTTCATCCAGAAGAGAGCTGTGCTTTTAAGACTGTTGAGGAAATGCAAGTAGAGGAGGAGAGATCTCACAGCGTTATTCCAAGCCAAGAATTATTGTGTTATCTCTTACAAAGTGTTATTGGTTGAAATGGAGGCTGGGCCTTTATAGAATACAGGTTTTATAGTAATGGAAGGAGGGAGGAAACCCCTCCAGATAATGAGGTGAAACCACAGAAGCAAAGTTGTGGAACCAAGCAGAGGACGGAAGGAGTCTTTAAAATTCTCATTGTTATGTCAAGTGTATCGGTCTAGTTTAGGACAGTTATTGAATTAATTGCTTCTTTTCTTTCTTTTAAGTTTATTTACTAGAGAGACAGCGCAAGCAGGGGAGGGACAGAAAGGAAGAGGGAGACACAGAATCCAAGACAGGCTCCAGGCTCTGAGCTGTCAGTGCAGAGCCTGGCACGGGTCTCGAACTCACGAGCAGTGAGATCATGCCCTGAGCCGAAGTCAGACGCTCGACCAACTGAGCTACCCAGGTGCCCTGAGTTAATTGCTTCTTAATGGAAAATAAATATTTCAGTGTGCAGACTCCCTAAATCCTTAAAAAGGGCCTATATAGAATGGTATTTCAGTATTAGCCACTACTGCTTAAATTTAAAATTTCACTTCATTGAAAGGACTTTATTTTGTTTTCTGTCTTTTATGAGAGTCTTGTTAACTCGGTAGGATGGTTGGCCACAGGGAAAACCAGAAAGAAGTGCTTTCCTCAGGGCCGTTTTCCTTTAAAGGATACTTGTAGATATGGATGTTTTACCAAAGCAGTGAGTTGTCTGAGGATTTTAGATCATAGGATGACAGAATTTTAGAGTACAAAACACTCTTTTAGTCAACACTTCCAGTTTATGTTTCAGAGAATTCACATTCAAAGACTTACTTATGATCACATAGTGGCAGAATCTAGGCCTGCTGATTCCCAATCTGATACTTTAGTATTCGTGCTAAATCTTTTTCATGTTATAATGGTTATTGCAATTTTCTGAAAGCTTACTGAAAATGATTGTGGGTTAAGAGTCAGATATTGTTCTAGGTGCAGAAGACACAAAGATAAATAAAAGTGGTTCTACGTTCAAGAAGGGTAGGGTTAGGTAGGGAAAGTCAGCAAGTACATGGAAGATTGTCCAGTGTGATAATAGCACAGAGGTATGCACAGGAAGCGTATCAGTCAAGGTCTAGTTGAAGATAAGAGAAACCACTCTATCAGAAAAGGAGTGAATACAGAGAATTCAGTCTTACGGAATCATTAGAAATCCTGAGTGTAGGAATACGCTTTAAGTTGAGTCTCCAGGAATGACTTTCAGAGTCACACTGTAGAGGTAGCTAGAAGATTCTGGAAGCTGCTATCCCAAATGTCAGCCCCAGGGTATTCCCACCTTTGACCACTTGGGCTTAGGAAGTGTCTAACAAATTTGTTGCCTCCAGAGCCATCGTGCCATTCCTGCTAGTTCTGCATTAGAAAAAAAAAAAATCTTTTTGTTGCCTCCTGGCTCTCTTCTTGCCTGTGCTCTGATTTCAGGTCTCACCAAGTGGATCTGATTGGTGGAGCCCAAATCATAGCTGGTACCCTAGTGTCAGGGGCCTTAGAGAAATAAAATTTTTAGCTTTCCAGCCTTTATAATACTAGAGGACCCATAGAAGGAGATTATAGTAGGGGTCTTACTAGTAATAGTGTTAGTAATAGTAATAGTAATGGGGCGCCTGGGGGCCCAGTCGGTTAAGCATCTGACTCCTGATTTCGCCTCGGGTCATGATCTCACAATTTATGAGTTCGAGCCCTGCATCAGGCCCTGTGCAGTTAGCACAGAGCCTGCTTGAGGTTCTCTCTCTCTCTGCCCCTCCCCTGTTGGTGCTTGCTCTCTCTCTGTCTCTCAAAACAAACAAAACATAGTAATAGTAACAATGTAATATATACATATAACAACGTAATATATACGTATAATATATAGAACACATGATTTATATAATACATTGTGTACGCAGGTGATGTAATTGTAACATAATGCTCAAAGTAGAGTGAGCCAGTCTATAGTTAAGTGGGATCAAGGCCTGAGAGGGGCAATCAACCTGCTAGTGGTGGGAAAGAAAGGCCAGAGAATTTTCACGGTAAGGAGTACCTGACCTGAGACTCAAAGATGGAATTGAAGCTGTCTCACCTTTTCTGAGGAACGTCGTACCCGTTGCTGGTATTCATCAAGTCTGTAAAATAGCTATCCTCAGAGCTCTGTCCTCAGATGAGCAACATCAGTACGACTTTGGGACTTGTTAGAAATGGAATTTCTTGGGTGCCACCCAGACTTACTGAGACAGAAGCTGAATGAAGCCGTTCAGGTGATTTTGATGCACACCCAAGTTTCATAACCTCTGCTGTATTAGTCCAGTGAGTAAGACCTATAGTCAGCAGTTGTAGATTCCTGGAAGAGGCTGGTGGGGGGCATAATAAGCTATATATGCACCGTGATTAAAATCTATAGATTTTTGAGTTAAATCTATGGGTTTGAATCTTGGCTTTTACATTTGCCCATCTGTGTGATTAAGAGCCAGTGACGTCACCTCTCCTGGTCTTCTGGGGATAACAATACTTGCAGAATTGTTGAGCTTCAGTGACACGGGTCTGTGCCTCTCACAGATGGGACACAGGATGGGCATAAAGTCTTTTGGAGGAGACTTGATGAGAAACACCCTTAAATTAATCTTTCTTGGGAAATTTTATAAAGGCATTTCAGAGTAGAGTTCAATTCAGAAAGCATTTATGGCAGGCAGTCTGCTCTGTGTTTGGCACTGTGCTTGAATGCCATGGTGCCTTGATTCTTGGGAAGAGTACAGATGGTAGAGAGATGTGGGTCCCGGCCTTGGGAACTGCTTATTTTATTAAGAAGACAAGTACTTAGACAAGGGAAGTAACAGTCTAAGATAGTAAAATAATTAGATGCACAGTCAGGTGTTAATAATTTATGATGCTACGAAAACAGTAAATATTACAGAAGCTCAGAGGAAATCAGTCATTGTGAATTGAAGTAATCAGGGGTAGATTCCTGGAAGAGGCAGATGGGGACGTTATATGTGGGCCGTTTAAGTCAAATTTCTCAGGAGCATATTCCTTTATTTACAGAGTTTTTTTTCTCCTTTTTTCTTTTTCTTTTTAAATTATGAACGTTGTTTAAAAATGTGAAAAATTCAGGAAATAAGGCAAAAAAAAAAAAAAAAAAACCCTGTAATTCCACAACTCAGACACATAGCTAGAAGTTTTGCTGGGTTTCCATTTTGTGTCTTCCGAAAAAAAAATTTTTTTTAATAGCAGTTGTTGTTACAGTGTGATACATCTTTATATTCCATTGTGAGTTAATTCTTCTTAATGCAGTGATGTTAGCATTCTCCCATGTTATTATAGACAAAACCTAATTTTGATGGTGGCATATAGGTGTTGGGTCACTTGAGTTCATTAACACTCCCAATTTTGGAAATGATGTTTGAAAAAACATAAAAGCAATTGTATTTCCTTGGGATAGATTCTGAGAAGTGGAATTACGAGGGTATGGATTGTGGGCTCAGGAAACATGTTGCCAAATTATTTGCTGGAAGGAGTGGTTGAATTTATGCTCCCTTTCTTCCTTCATTCTCTTTGACTCATTCAGTATTTATGTGCTAGGCCCTATTCCAGGTTCTGGGGATATAGTAGTGAATGAAATAGGCAAAATTCCCTGCCATCAGAAAGCATACACACTAGTAGGGGGAAACAGATAATAAGAAAGTATGTAGTATGTTGGATGATAAAATGTGCTAAGGAGAAAAATAAGACCGGGAGAGAGAACAAGGAATTGTGGGGAGAGGGAAATTATAATTTTAAATAAGGTGATTGGGCAAGGCAGCGCTGGGAAAGGAACTTGTGAATGAAGACAGATAACACATGCTTCATTCCTGGGTATTTATCTCACAGAGCGAACGGTGAGGGAAAGGGCCGCGAAGTGGAAGCATGGCTTGCGTGTTTGCAGAAAGGCAAGGAGACCTGTATGGCTGGAACAGAGTTGGGGGGCAGGCTAGTAGGAAGCGAGGTCAGAGGGTTGCTGGTGAAGGACGACCTGACTTGAGTGATAGGATTACTCTGGCTGCTGTGTGGAGAACAGTCTGTAGGGAATCAGAGGCAGGAGCAAGAGAACCCTTTGTTAGGACACTGTTGCAGTGGAAATGATGGTGACTTAGACCAGAGTGATAGTGGTGGGGATGGAGAGAAATGGTCAGAACTTGAGTTTATTTTGAAGATTCAGTTGACAGAATTGGCTGACAGATTGGATCTGAAATGTGGGAGAAAGATCAGGAGCTTGGCGTTGGACATGTTAAATTTGAGATGTCTGCTAAGGCATCCAAGTGGAGATGTTGAGTAGACAGTGAGATAAATGAGATTGGAGTTGGAAGAGGCCTGAGCTGGAGAAATAAGTGTAAAGTTGACAGTGCATGTTTGTATTTGTAGTGATGAGACTGAAAGAGACTGGCGAAGGAGGACATCAAGAAAGAAAAGTGAAGTCCAAGGACTGAGGTCTGGGGCCCTTCAGCAGGGAGAGGTTAGCAAGGAGCTTAAAAGAGAAGCCGTGAGTCAGAGGGACGACGCTCTGGAAGAGTGTCGAGTGGTGCTTATAGGCCAGGTAAGATGAGGAAGGAGGACTGATAATTGATGTTGGGAGTAAGAAGTGAGTTGGTGTGGTCATTAGTACGGGAGCAGTTTTACAGAAGTGCTGGGGCATAGAAGCTTGGTTGCCATGGGTTCAAAGAGAGTGAGAAGAGAGGACTTGGCAAGCGCGAGTATACTCTTGAAGTATATAGCTGTAAAGACAGTGAAAGAAATGGGGTGGTAGCTATGGGGGGCTTGCCCTTTTACTTTTTTTTTTACGTTTATTTATTTATTTTGAGAGAGACAATGTGAGTGGGGGAGGGGCAGAGAGAGAGAGGGAGAGAGAGAATCCCAAGCAGACTCCACACCAGCAGCACAGAGCCCAAAGTGAGGTCTGAACTCATGAAACCGTGAGATCATGACCTGTAACTGAGACTAAGAGTTGGACACTTAACTGATTGAGCCACCCAGGCGCCCCGGGGGCTTGACCTTTTAAAGAAGCATAGCAGAAATAACTGCATGTTGGCATGCTGATGGGAAAGATCCAGTAGAGAGGTAAAATTAATAACATAGAATTGGTAGAGCAATGTCTGAGTTGGCGAGAGGGGATGGGGTCCTGGTGCACAAGTGGAAGAAGGGCCTTTGCAAGGGCACAGACAGTTCATCGTATCAGTAGGACAAAGGCGGAGTCTGTGGGTCAGTGATCTCAAGTGGCTAGAAGACGTGGCAGAGGCTTGTGGGAGTTCTCTTCTGATTAATTTTCTCAGTGAAGGGGCAAACGAGGTAATTAGTGGCAATTGAGGATGGAGAAGGTTTGAGGGGAGAGAAGAAAGTATGAAATCCTCACCGTGGAGAACAAGAGAGTGAATGAATTAAGGAGAATGTGGTATAATTACCTAAGCTCACTTAGAGTAAAGAATCCAAATTTAAAGCTAGATTAGTCAGCAGAGTTGGATGTCTTTCTCTAGCCGGTACCGGGGTGCAGGTGGATCATTGGATTTTTGCCAAGTAGGGTTGACAAAGTAAGGGAGGCATAAAGATGTCGAAGTATGGAAAAGAATGGTTATAAAATAGAATTTAAACTGGGTGAGGAGGATAGTGTGGACCTGAGGTGGATGAAGGGGAGTGAAAAGATTAGTAGAGTGTCCCTGTGGGGTTGAAGAATGAAGACAATACTGTAGGGACTGAACTAGAAGGGAAAGTCATGGTTGGAGGCTTAGGTGCTGGAAACTGATTATTGAGGGATTTTCCGGTTTTGGTAACTGCAGAGTTTGGGTATGACCATGGGAGTGAGTAGCTGAGATTGGGTAGAGGATCAGATCCTTGGCAGGGAGGAGGCCAAGGAATCAAGAATTCAGGGATTCGGAAGGATTGTCTGTGTGCATAGTGGAATCACTAAGACTTGTGGTGGGAGTGGCAGTGGAGTCAGTGTCCGTGCACCAGGATCCGTGTGACTCAAGGAACGAGGAGTAACCCCGGGATTGGTAGATGAGAACAGAGTGGGGGTTGGGGAGTGTAGTTGGAGAGTAGTTCGGTGACCTCAGGTTAAAATCTGGAATTTTGGACGATGAGGGAGAAAGGTCCAGAAGTGGAAACAAGGAACAGAGGCTTCCGGGATGGAGAGGAAGCATTCGGCAGTGGAGAGGGCTCCAGAGGAAGCCAGCAATGGGTCAGGGTGAGAACGTAAGAGTGGGAAGGGAGCTTAGTGCGAAGAGATTGAGAATTCTACTGATCACTGACCAGGAGTGCCAGAAGGCGAGTGAAGGAGTTTCAGTGAGTGTGCCAGTTTTGTCGTTCCTTTGCCAGCTACACTTCAAATTCATTGCACTTGTGATGGAGGACATGGTTCTCTGTCTTTTTAATTTTTTGAAGTGCCAGTGTAATTGAATGTTAATTCATAGAAGAATATACAGTTGGCCTTGTTTGTAGATTGTGCTGCCTGACAGCATGAACCGGAAGGGTCTGATTTGGATGTGGGAGGAGGAGAAAGATGAGCAGAGCATGTCCCGTTTTGTGGCAAAGCCGATTGATCAGGCTGGCTAGGTTTGGAGATTGATTTTTAAGAAACAGAGATGAAATTGGGTGGTTTGGTCTTAATGGCCAGGCCAAGGATTCTAGACAAGTCTAGCTTTACAGCACAAAGGTCTTGAAAGATGTTAAAAGTGGAAAAGGTCCTCAAAAAAATGGAGTGTAGAATTGTCAAATGATCCAGCCATTCCAATTTTGGACATATATCCAGAAGAAGTGAAAACAGGGACTTGCACAAATATTTGTACACTCCTGTTCATAGCAGCATTATTTACGATAGCCAGAGCTAGAAGAAACTCAAGTGTCCACAGATAGATGAATGGATAAATAAAATGTATACCCATTCAGTGGAGTATTATTCATCCTTAAAAAGGAGGGAGGGGCGCCTGGGTGACTCAATCGGTTAAGCATCTGTCTCTTGGTTTCTGCTCAGGTCATGATCTCAGTTTCGTGAGTTCGAGCGGGGTTGTCTCTGTCTCCCTTCTCTGTCTGCCCCTCCCTGGCTCACGCCATCTCTGTCCCTCTCAAAATAAATCTATAAACTCAGGGGGAAAACGGGAAATTCTGACACATGGCCACAACATGGATGAGCCTTGAAGACCTTGTGCTGAGTGAAATAAGCCAGTCACACAAGGATACATACTGTATAATTCCACTTATATGAGGCACCTAGAGACGGAAAGTAGAATGGTGATTGCTAGGGGTTTTGGGGAGGGGGGAAAATTGGAAGTTATTTAGTGGGTTCAGAGTTTTAGTTAGAGAAATATGAGAAAGTTTTGGCAGTAGATGATAGTGATGGTTGTACAGTAATTCAGTAGCTGGATTGTGTACTTAAAAATGTTAAAATGGCAAATTATATATATATTTTACTCTCTGCTACCCTCCCACCCCCCACAAGTGGTATAGGATATATAGGTGCTGCTTCTTTAATGGTACAGACAAGGACTAGGCAGCAATAGCTTGTTTCCAGGGCAAGAGAGGCAGAATTCTGTCTGTAAGAAAGTCTTCTGGTTGACAGGCACAGTATATATCCCTTGCTGAGGTGTCAGCTCTATCAGTACTAATGTGGTAGTTTGGCCTTAGCATTGGGGTTCTCAGTATGGTTTAGAGGCAGTGGAAACACATTTCCCAAGTAGGAAAACATTTTCTCTGTGTTCTTATTCATTCGGTTTAGCAAATAATTTCTTTCGTAGATAATCCAAGGATAACCTCTACTCTATAAAAATACTCAAAGTTCATCGGAATTCATCTTTTCATTCTTTTTTTTTTTTTTAATGTTTATTTATTTTGAGAGCTAGAGAGAGCGAGTGCCAGCAAGTTTGAGCAGGGGAGGGGCAGATCCCTCCCTCGAGATCGTGACCTGAGCCAAAATCAAGAGTCGGACGCTTAACCGACTGAGCCATCCAGGCGCCCCTTGGAATTCATCTTTTAATTATCCTATTTACTAGTTGAATTGAGTGCTAGTTACTTTGGAGTCATTTTATTTATATCCTCAACTTGGCAAAGGAGTTTAAATCGAGAAATTGGAAAGCTCTCATTCATAATCTGCTAAGGCCTATTTCATGACAACATGTTTTGGTTATTTGTCCAGATGTATTCTTATTGTTGAGTCACAATAATAACTAGAAGACAGATCCACGGGAGGACATACATAAATAAAGCCAAAAAAGAAAGCCACTGTTGGATTCTTGGGAGTCTGATGGATCCATGCTGAATCCCAGCTCTGTTTCTTAACTGAATTTGTTCTTAGCCTCACTTCTCTTATTTATAAAACAGGGATACATGTACTTACCTGGCAGAGTTGTTGTTATGATTAATTAAGATAATAAAATAAACCATCTCTGGCAACAACTGGGATACATAGGCATTCAGTAAATGTAGCTGGTAGGTAATATTGTAATTATTACTGCAAAAATGTTTAACGGAACTGTTCCTGAACCCCGGAATGCAAACTTAGAACGCAAAGAAATTAGCAGAAAGGTCCTTCCATTTATACAGAGATTCACCTCAGGGTTTCTGTAAATCTGGGAGAGTCCCTAGTGCATTTGATGTTTACAGATCATTAGCAAACAGATGCCAGGAGGCAAATAAACTGTAGCTTAAGGATTTTCGAACCACTGACGATGAAGAGAAAAGCAGTTTCTGATAAAGTTATAACATCTCTAAGTACGTAGTGGCAGGCAATGGGAAAATTTTAATTGGGTTTATAAAAGTTTATTTCAGGAACACATGTACTTCCAATTTGAGGCATACCTATACATCTGTAGCCATCTAATTTATAGTGCTTGCTTATTTCTCCACTGGGGTTAATAATAAAACAACAACTAATATTTATTGTGTGCTTACTTATATGCCAATGTGTCTTTAGGAAGGAAGCCTGTAGTGTTCAGAGGCTTGTTTTCAATGGGATGTTTTAAAATTGGCCTTTTATCCATTTAGAGAGGCGGGTATTTAAGGAGTGTGTTCTGTTTATTCTATTTTGCCAAAATATGTGTTGAGCAGTTGTAACAGGGCAGACCTTTTGCAGGAGACCAAGCTAAATAGAACACGGGCCCTGGCCTCACCAGATACTGACTCCCTGTCCCCTGGACTGTTCACAAGGGGGCCTGTGGTAGCACGAGATGAACCATGCATGGTCTGGTCCTAGATTCCACGTCTGGCTCTGTCACTACTTCCCTGAAGCTTTTCCTGTCCTTGTGAAAATTGGGTTCGATGCCCTTCTTCTAATCCTGGCACAGCACTTGGCAAGCTCTGTGGTTATCGTTTAATTCTGCGGATTCTCCGCTAGGGTTACACTGTAGACTCCTTGAGAGAGCAAGGACTGGCCCCTTCTTCATCTGGGCCAGTCACTTCTGCATATTTATGCCGTGAATAGATACTGATTTTCTAATTTTGGACAAATGGTAACCTATTGCTTTCTTTAACGATGATGCACTTATGATAGTCCTAATGTCATAGCTTTTTTATGAAGATAAAATTAGAAATTTTATTTTAAATTCCTATCACAGAGCCTGGCACATAGTGGGTACATGGTCAGTCGTTGTATTTGAATAACTGATGAAGTTCTCTCTTCCCCCCCTGGATCTGATAGAGGTGTTCTATCTATTTGTGAAAAGACTGTATGCAGTGATGTTACATTTGTAGTACACAAAGGACACAGCTTCATTTAGGTTGAGTCTGAAGTAGTTATTCACATTGGAATAAAAGTCGGACACTTATGGTACACATTCAAAAGAGGGGCTAAACCAAATCCTAACTTACAGGGAAGTTAAATGGAAACCTGGGATTTTAACTGTTAAAAAAAAACAAAAAAGGACCTTCATCAATATTTATCAGTTTGATAGATTTTAGCAATTAGTTCCAAACTTAGAACTGATTTTTAAGAACCTAAATATTTAAATAACAATGAAAGTTGAAAACTAGGATGTTCAGCAGGCAAAAAAGAGAAGTATAAGTGCACGTATTCTCTTGACTTTTTTCGTCTCTCCAGTACACCCCCCTTTTCCATTTTAAAGCTCCCTTTGGGGGGCGCCTAGGTGACTCAGTTGGTTAAGTGTCTGACTCTGGATTTCAGCTCAGGTCATGATCTCTCACAGTTTATCGGTTCGAGCCCCACATTGGGCTCTGTACTGACAGTGCAGAGCCTGCTTGGGATTCTCTGTCTCCCTCTCTCTCTGCTTCTCTGCCTTTCTCTCTTTCCATCTCTGTCTGTGTCTCTCTCTCACATACATACATACATACATACACACACACACACACACACACACACACACACACAAACATTAAAAAAAAAATAAAGCCCCCTCTGGAATTCGACTTGTGTTTGATTTTGGGGTTCATGTGGCATAAGTTTGATTGAGAATCAGGTTTTCCTAGACCTTTTGTGGATGGAATTAATTATGAAAAATATTTCAAATGATTGGTAAGTAGCGGCATTTGCTAGTCAAAAATCTATCACCATTCCCTAGAAAGAGAGATGAAACTCCCAAGATTTTACTGCGTAATGTCAGTGGACTTATTATTTGTAGAACAGTTGATGCATTTAGGACTTGCTGATTCACTTAATTGGTAACTGTACTACATTCATAAGTCCAACAACTGAAAACAATAGGTCAGTGTCTGCTGTTTATGCATAAATAGTCACATCAGAGCGGGATATGTCTGAAAGGCAGAATCTGTTAGTTTGAGGAGGAATCTGGCACGTGAATGGTTCCATTGCTTACCCTTCTGAGGTGGGTCGTGCTCTCCTTCCCTGAATAATGTTGTTTGGGTTTTTGTTGTAGGTGTAGACGGTGACCTGTTCTTGTGTTATCAAGCTGGCTGCTGTTAAGTAGTATTTGAATGTGTTTTAAATGCCAGTGTTGAGGGAAAAGGCTAGACTGGATACATAGTTTTAAAACCAGTGATGACTCAAAGTTTTCTGTTTTACCGCCTTTATGTTTTAGAGCAAAAAGTTAAAACGTACAATAATTTTTGTTTACGAAATTCCACTTTTACATGGAAACCAAATGTTCATTTAAAGGACTTTGAAATGCCTTTTTATAATAGTGAATTATATTCCTTTGTAATTTCAGGGTAAAACCTGCATTTTGAAATCAATAATTTTTTGAGAAGAAGTAATTTTTAATTTAAAAACATTTTTAAAGGAAAGACAACATAAATTATTTTGTTCCACTGTTAAGAAGAAGGAAATCATGTTGGTGGTTTTTTTTTTTAACTATGTACAACATTTGTAATATTCCTTTCAAAAATACATTATTTTTAATTAGTAAATTTTAACTATGATAAGTGGAATAGTTTAGTAGAATAATTGTATTTAGTTAAAATATTATACTAATGATTTAGGTATTTTGCAATATAAAGTAAGTGAAACTGACTCTTTATAACAGTAATGAGTTTAATAGGTAGTGTCCTTAAAGCTCTGTTTCAGTGCAGTCCAGTTTGCATTCATACTGTCCAGAAACTTTAATGCTACATTATACAAAAAAAAAAAAAAAAAAAGAACTTTTCTTCATGAAGATTAAAAAAAAAAAGTTTATTTCTGAGTGCGTTTTGGGGAAGATTGAGCTCGTCCTCAAAATATATGACTTCTCAGACTACTTTCTGAGAGTGACCATTTTCAGTGTATAAAATTTGAAAATGTCATTAGGGAAAGAGCAGGGTAATGGACTATTTACCCGTTTGCAGCATATTCTCATCTTCTCATCTGGAAAATTAAATCTGATTACAGCTTGGATTAACATTTACGGTTGTGGGAGAGAGGAAGATGGTACCTTAAACAACATGGAATTGAACAATGAGATTATATCGTTTATAGCTAATTTTAAAGGCTAGCTTTTGAAGGGAAGATTTTTATAATTGTAAGCTTTAATATGTTCACTGTTTTGTTTCTTACTGACTGAAATATCCTAGAGGTAATGACTGGATAAACTGAGAGGGCATTAAATGTAATGCTTTCTGCCTTGATTCCTACCATGTTAAAAGTGAAAGCAATGTAGATTCCCGTGTTAACAGCTACATTTGCAGTTTCTCTGAAATTTCCTAAAAGAGCTCCAGCTCTAGAAGATTGTGACATTTGGTTAGTGTGCCGTTGTTACACATTTCATAGAAAAATGAAGTCAGTGTATTTTTCGATAGTCAGTTAAAGTGTCACGCCTTGACCCTTCAAATGGAGTCCTTGGCGTGACAGAGAAAAACAGGCAAATAACTTGGTAAGGTGTGAGTGTGTGCACACATACTAGTTCCTGATCTACAAATGAGCCCTCATACATAACCACAGTACTTTTATGAATTATTTTGCATTTCTGTTGTAAAAGATCTGTCTACCACGTTTTCTAGGAACTTGAAGCCTAAGGCAGAACTCAAGGTTTTGGAGCCTGTGTAAAATAATTTATAGCACCGTTCCAGCAAGTCTTGCCCAAACTCTTATTCTATTAATTAAACATCCTGTGGCAATCTGGTATATCTTAAAGATTTAAAGTATGTTATGGTAGAAGACTAGAAAACATGAACAATTGAGGTTGAAGAAAATTAACCTTTCTTTAAAAAAAAAAAAAATCAAGACATATTTGTTCTGAGACTTTTTTTTTCCCCCCTGCTGTGAAGACATAGCCTCTTAAGCATGGTCATGTTTGGTGCCTGAATCAGATCGTGCTTTTGGGATTCCCGTGCTGTGAAATGTCTTAAGTACGGAAATGCTTCTGGTGGCTTCCAGTGGAAGTGGTGCCCATGTGTCTTTGTGGAGACCTCCTCTTGCAGGGCCACAGTGCTGGAACAGGGAGTAGCCCATCACATGGACATAATGCAAAGCCTTGTCCCAGAGCCAGCTGCCTCTTTGAGGTGTATGTAGTTAAGAGACGTATGGACTCTACCAGACCATGTGTCTTGTGGCGAGATATTTTTAATACATTTTTTGTCGAAAAGTATTTTCCTGAGAGATGATGAAATTAGTTTTTAATTTTGTTAAGAATCAGCCACTTAAATCTGGAGAAAGTTGCCGAGAGAGAAGGAAAAGGAATGTTCTTAATTTTCCTTCAGGGGGACAATTCTTAGAGAAAAAGCTTGACATATGCCCATGCTTCTCTTCTTACTGCCAATTGCCTAAGCAAATTGTTGCTTTTTTCCTTGGTAGTTCTCTGATCTGCAGATTTTTGTGTTGAAAGTTAGCTGTTTGGTGACACTGCATTTGGCGGTGAGGGTATGAATGTGAGAAGGTGTTTTGGAACATTAGCAATTACAGTATTGGATGGTGGATAAAGAAATAGATATATAAATATTAGACCGATGCACAGTTTTCCAGTGTATGTTATTTTCCATATAAAGATATAGAACATTTCATAAAATGTTCCCAGACCATTTAAAACTCAAAGAAATGCAGCTGATGCAATGAAATACATAGAGTCCTTGTAAAAACATACAGACACGCAAGTGGATTGCTGCCAGACAGAAAATTTAAAGGCGGTTTGCTTAACTGCAGGGTGCTACGTTTTGCACAATGTGCCATGCTGAAACTGTTAGTAAGGCGGGTGTTGTGTTGCTTGAGAAAAGCAGATTGTATTTGGACCTTTTAAACTCAGATGTTTCCAATGTCGATATTTTGGTGACATTATGGCATTATGATCGACTCAATGTGAAAAAAGAGGATTTCACTCTACTGTGCAAAATAGACATTTTAAGGAAACGCAAATCAATTATTTTCGTATTTTTTGTTAATTTTTACAAAATTCCTTTCATAGTGTTTTATCAGATCGGATCTTTAGCTAATTGAATGGGACTTAGTAGGTTGGGCTTTGGGTTTTAAAAAGCATTGCCCTCCCTATCTGCCCCCATTCCGCTTTAAAAAAAAAATATTGCTTTAGAGAATGTTAAGAACCCTTGAAGTTTGCTTTTGTCACCCTCAAGGCCTTAAAGGAAAGCACAAGCTTTATGCTTGGATCATAGTAAATAATAATCCATGTATTCTCTTGGAACGTGATTCTGTAAAACTCTGGGCATCTCACTTTGGGGTTAGTCTGAGGACAGTTGAAGGAATTTGATGATGATGGTGATTATGACTACCACTGAGGCAGTGTTGAGGATGGCATGATTTGGATGAGTTCCATCTTGGCACTCATGGTCATCTTTACCGTTAGTATATTAAAATAAGTTGAGTTTTCTTTTTATCTATGCTTTCTTCTCGTTTTAAAGTTCTAGACTGCATATATGAGTAAAATACATTTTCTAATTATTAATGTAGTTTCTTATTAACGTAGTTGACCAAGGATGTAAGAACCTTCCTTCTCCCACCCATGAGTAGGAAACTTATTTTTTAACTTGAAGAATATATCACAAATTTTGGTTTTTGATATTTGTCCCCTCAGAGAATGGTGATAAAAAGATAAGTCTTTGTGTTTTTTGCCATCTTTATTTTCATGAGTATTTTTGTGGTTCCTGAGAAGCATCAACTACTGCAAGAAAGAGGACATGATATTAAAGATGTATATGTGACTCATTTCTATATGAGGTTTTCTGGTTAAAGAGTGTTAATCACATGACAGTTGGAAGAAAAAGAAGCCTTAGATTATTTTGTGGCTTTCTGAACTTGTTTTTCACCATTTCCCTCAGTGGCTTGCTTACAAGTGCATTTTTGTTTCAGTCTTGGGCGCAAATTTTAAATCCTAATATGCCAGTTGTTTTCGGCACCAGGGTGACGTACGTATGTTTTAGGAATTGGAACCACTGCCTCTTACGGAAGCTCTCCCCACCCCCACCCCAGCAGCACACTTTGAGAGGTTTGATAGGCATCTGGCTGTATCTTTGCATCCTGCTGACTAATTCTTCCCTGTAGACCTAGTGCTGCTCAGCCCACACCGTTAGCGCCCTCTGGCCTCCTGTCCCAAGAGGGCCAAGTTCTTGAGTGATTTCAGCCCTTCCGGCCAGAGAGAAGCAACAGCTTCTTCCTCAGGCTTACTGGGGCAGCTGTGCACAGTACCTCAGAGGGGGTCACTCCAGAATTCTGCTGGTCACAGTCTACACGGGTCCTTTGTCCCATCTACTACTTGCAGATGAAGGTTAAGAAGGAAATTGGTCCCCAGTTTGTAAGTCAACCAGAAGATCCTTCAAGAAGAGTTGAAATGGTCTACAAATAGTTTCAGCTTTTTTGCATCACCCATTGGTGGAAGCTTTGTTTTTTTGGTATGCCCTTTTGAATATTCCTGCTTTTGTTACTAGTCTTGGGTTTTGAAAAAATAACATCCATTGACTTGAATGACTTGAAAACTGGTATTTCTAGGGTTTAAATGTAGTATGTGAATAGGCTCTTTGTTTTCTCCCTTTTTGATTCTTTGCTGCAGAAAGGTTCTTGGCTGCATTGTTGTGTTGTGATTTGGAGGGTTTTAACTTTTAATGTGGATTCACTCATCGAGAAGTAAATTGATGTTTTAAAAGGTAGTTATGAAAAAAAAAAGATCGCTATGAAAACCAAGTAGTGTATTTTGTGATCAGTGTGCGAGGGGACCCTCAAATATTATGCTTTTCCACAAGCCTTTGCACTGATATGTGATTTCTCAAATATGTAATATTATTATCACTCCCCCATAATGTGTCTCTGAGGAACCAAGTATTACTCTTATTACAAAAGATTGAATGTTTTCCTAATCAATAGCAAATGGAGTGCTAATAGCTTTTAATTAGTACACTTCTGTATTGACTTACAGACGATGGCATTGGATTATCCTGCAATTATGATTGAGGAATCAAGTGAACCCTTTGTTAATTCCATTTTAAACAGATGGTCATAAAAGGTGTTTTCACCTATGTATTTTTAAAGTTTCTATGCAAGTCTTGTTATGTTCAGTAGAACATAATATCTCATTTCATGATATTTTGTCTGCACTGCCAAGCCAAAAGTCTATTGTTTGGTTCTGTTTTGAAGAAAACTTCATCTGGTTTTATCTGTATTTTCAAGAGTTCATGAGTGTTTTGCTAAGGGTATATTTTATTTTGAAAAGCAAAGAGTTTTGCATTTGTTCCTTGAAAGAATTCTTCTCTTACTCCCCCCAACCCCCGCCAACACACACACACACACACACACACGCATGCAATCTGAAACTGGTGTTTAAGGTGGTTTATCAAGCCCACATCTGTAACTGTGAAAAGGAGGCTTCTGATTAGAGAAAAAAAAGTCAAGCCAGGTTTAAGACTCATTTTCTTTGGAAAAATATATTGAGTGCAATTTGCAGCGGGCAAGATTTTTGCATTAGGTAATAGTCTAAAGTTAACAGTAGCATCAGGTCTTCAGAATTTTTCTTTTTTATATTTCTGGAGGAGGGTAATGGGAGTGCCTTGCCGAGTCCGTCCTTGTGCTCATCAACATAGCAGCCTCAGCTGCCCCCCTTGGATCCCCTGCCAGGGCTGCTATCATCTTCTGATCAAATATTAATGTGTGATCCTCTGCTTGCTCACTAATCCAAAGCCAATTAATATTATCTGTCAATTATTTACAGATCCTGAGGTGCAGAGGCAATTCCCGGAGGACTACAGTGACCAGGTTCGGAATGCGTAATTAATTTTTTACATGACAAAATTTATTTCAGAGTTGTTCAACATATTATTACTGTTCTTTTTACTGAAAGAGATAAATGAATTTTTAGAGGGAAGAGAAATAGCAATTAGGAACCCAAGACAAAAAGTAAAAACAGATGAGGTATCGGATTGAAAATATTGGTGCTAGATTTGGGGTGTTAACCTTCAGGAACAAATGCACAAAAAGTAAGGAAGAAAAATCTATCACAAATTTTTACTTTTTACTTTGAGGTATGCTGTAGTCTGCAGTTCATTAGGAAATCCTTTTTGGGCTGCCTGTGAACTTTATTTATTTATTTATTTATTTATTTATTTATTTATTTATTATTTATTTAAATGCTATTTAAGCAGTCAAGAACCAGCATAACAAAAAAAGAGAGGATGTGGAGGGAAGTTTATAACATTTCCTGGAATTTGAAATAGATTATGAAGCTGTGTGTTACGGTAGTACTCCAAGAAGAAGATACGCATTCAGGAACGGTCTTCAGGGTGAGGTTAGTTCTAATGATGGTAGTGAAAGTTGAGGTTGGTTGGTTGGCCCTGCCATCTCGAATTTCCTGTATCCCGCAAGCATGGAGTGAAGTGAAAGGAAATATTTTAGTCACAGAATAGCGCTGAAGTTGTGATGTTGCTCTACTCTTGATAATTAGATCCGGGTTATACATTCTGGATTCCAGTGTCTATCTTAAGAAATATTAGAGATGTTTTATAGCTCTTTGGGGGGCATCTTACATTTTTAGTTCAAGTAAGCAAGTTGGGATGCTTTTTAAAGCCATTTCAAGATAGAAGCATCCTTGATTACACTGAGTAAAACAATTATAAGGTCTTTCACATGTAGAATATTGTACACAATAAAAACATGTTTCTGAAGTACCTCCATTGAATTTTGTCCATTAAAAAATGTCCTTGAATGAGGATAAGTACAATGGTATAGAAATATCCAGTACAATAGTCGTAACACCTTTGCAATGTGGCCTGTTATATAGAGGGCAAGGTATCTGAGACATCTTTATGAATACAGGGGACATAATGTGACCAGGAATATAACTGGATAATCAGTATAATGAGATGCTTTGTAATGAGATTTTATTGTACAAGAACCCAAGAGAACTGGTATGGTTTGCTTTGTGTGTGATCTCAAGACTCTTGAATGAGATTTTAAAAATACTAATCTTCTCTAACCCTTGCTTCGTCTTCCAACAGGAGAGTTACATTTTTATCTTGCCTTAAATTGCTGTGTGATTGATTGAACCCATTGGATTTAAACTGCACAATCCAAAGATTATAAGACCTCATTATTAATAATTTTTTTCATCAAACAATGTCTAAAGAGTGAAAAATCTCAAAGTGTGGTTCTGAATAGACTTGAGTCCGTAGCTCTTAAGAAAATCATAATTCTAAAATCTTTTGTCTAGGTAAATAACCTTTGTGGTCCCAGGTTCTGAATTAGCCAACAAGAGAAAATTTTGTGGGACAAACCTGAAAATAAAATGGTTAACATCTGCATCTATTCCTTTAAACATAGTTTCTTGCTATATCTGAAACTTTTTGACCAGAATGACTATTTCCTCTTTTTGGTGTAACTTTTAAAAATCACATGGGTAGTATGTTCATGACAAAATACTTAGGAAATATGGGTAAATCAGCAATAAGTTTAAAAAAGAATGAAAAGAAAGCAAACGTAATTCACCTATAGTTTTTACTCAGAGATAACCACTATGACAATTTGGTATTTACCTTCCCATGTTTGTTTTTCTGAGTATATGTTTGTATGTTTGGGAGGCACATATGTGTATATACACATATGTATGTACAGTGCCCATATATACAGTATGTGTGTGTATATAGAGAAATACTCTTCTGTTGCATGTGAAACTCAGTTTAGAGATTAAATATTATGTTATGAACTTAGTTCCCTTTACTTTGGTTAATGGATGTTATCACAAGTATTTCGTATGTTGAAGTTGGAATAATTTAAAATTACGGTAAGAACCTAAAAAAATGATGATTTTCAGCTATTTTAAAGTATTCACAGGATAGTTACTTGTTTTCTTTGTTTAGATCTGTTAACATAATGTTAAAATTTGGAGGACGGTACTCATGGGCTGGATGCAGACTTAGGAGAGTCTTATTTAACATTTCTTCCAAGTCGGCATACGTGGTTTCCCTTCCTTATCACATATAACTCGAGAACGAAGGGTGAATGAAAGGTCTGCTTTGCTTTTGGGGAAGTTACCTCCACGTTCCCAGAAATTGATTTGACAGTTGATTGGATGGTCAAGGGAATGAGACCTGCATGTTTCTTATTTACCTTTTTATCAGTTGGGTGCCAATGTTCTATTTTTTCCTCCTCTTCTCAGCATTTTTTGGATTAAACCAAATTATCTTTCCCCTTGGTGTGCTATATATTAAAGGGTTCTTAGAAATGTTTTATTCCATAGAAACCTTAAATGCTGAATATGTGCTTGATCTAGACAACATTTCTAGTATTAAAACATTTATGATGTAATCCGTAAGGAATATGGGAGCTAATTCACCACAAAGCATAGTGCTTGTTACTACATAGGCACGCACACAAAATTCCCTCCTCCAGTTTTCCTCCTCATTCGCCTAACCTACCAGTGCTTGTTTTTACATATAGTGTATTTCCCATGTACCAGCACACTTGATCAGAGACACTTGCTGCTGCTAGATGTTTTATTCTGTGTGTTCTTTGTACCTTACAGTAAAAGAATCTGTCACAAATTATTGTGGCTCACTGCTTTAGAAACTGAGAAAAAAGGGAGGTTAGATTGACATCTGTGACTGAATAATGATGACCAGCCTTTTGGCTCTCCTTGAGCCACAAAGCTAGCACTGCCTTTAGAGTGGAAAAAGAAGTAAGAAGAAAGGGGAGGGATAAAAGAGAGTTACAAATCTGTGGTCCCGGAGATGTATTACTGTTGGGCCAGTTGTCTGCGTGGTATGATAATCCATTTTGATCTTCTCTGTCTTAATTGTCTGCTAAAGACAAATGGGCAGTAAAAGTTCATCAGTTTCATCTTTTTGCTTCTCGTTTAGAAGCAGAATAAATGATCCATCACTACAGAAGTAGCCTTTCTTTCTGACACGGAAGTAATGCAGACCCAACACGTTTTATTAAAATGTTTTCCCCTCATTATTTCGCTCCTCTCAGCTCTGATAGATCTTACTGTTTCATAAAAAATGTAATCTGAAATGTAAATAAGGGTCTCGATTCAGAAAGAAGAAGTAATGAGCAGCCTGAGCCACATCTTAGGACTCTTGATTGTAATTACTGACAAAGTGATTTCTCTGTGCCCCATTTTTTTTTTCTTCCTTAAGTTGTCTGTGACACCCTCAGACCGCAACGACATCTATGGTTTAAAACCATTAAATCACTGTAGCACTCAATATTTCATTTAAAATCTGGTAAGCCTGCTATCTTGAAACCTGAAAGTATAGGCTTTGTTAATTCCGGAAAGACATGCAATTCCTGTATTTTTGAAAATAGAGGAACAAACCAAAAAGGCAAAAGCAAGGGCTTCTCAGAGTTCACATTATTTATTCATCTGCTTTTGTTGAATGCTTAGCTGGTTTAAGTACTAAAACATCAACATTGATAGGATCCTGACTTGAATCCTGCATTTAAAAAAATAAATCTTGTAACAGCGTATTTAAGGAATTTAAAAAATTGTGTCCCTAAGCGTAATATGAAGTAGTCTAAATTTTTTTTTGGTTGGGGGGGGGGGCGGGTGGTGTTAACATTCCAAAATCACAGATATGATTTTTTGGTTACTTTGGTTTTGGTAGCTTAAACCACATTCTTTTCAATCTCTCACTCCAGGTTTAGATGATGAAGTTCTTAATAAAGCCTGGACCATAGAAAAATTTGTTAAAAAAGACCAGAATCGCAGTAAGATTATTTTTCATTTCTAGAAATGGTTCTCAAAGATATCAGCATGTCAATCTAGCGTTAAAAATAAAATACAAAACATGAATACCTTTTTTTGTTGGAAACAGCCTGTAGTTAATTAAGTAGATTTATAATTATTCTGTTTACTGTATTCATTCATAATTATGGAAATAATTGGTAAAACTTTATTCATTGTGATTAGTGTAGTTTTAATGAATACTAATTGAATTAAGGGAGGAAAGGATAGTTAACATGTTAGCAAATTATGGTCACCCATTCTCATCAAAATCCCATCTTTGGTTTCAAAACATTATATGCTTTTCCAGATTAAAAAGGGCCTTTAGTAATTATAACATGTACTATGGGATAATTTGGAGTAAAGCTATGGTAACCTATCAGAAGATTACCATAAATAGCCTTGTAATATGTCAAGTGTAATAGGCATTACACATACCATTTTAAAACATGTTAGTTATAATACGATTACCTCTTGTCCTAAAACATGAAGAATTAATAATTTGTTCTCACAGTTGCACTTTTTACAGCCTGTTTGTTCCAAGAGTAGTGCTTAGAGGGGGTGTACAAGAAGTTGCTTCTCCAGTGTGCTCATCTATATTTTGGTGAAATATAGCCAGTGTCTTAGAGGTTTTTGAATAGAGGTCTGAGCACCCTTACTCACCCTATTTATATAGTTCGCTGTTTAGAGTTGCAGGTAATTTTTCTTTCCACTGGCACTGAAACAGAGGTTATAATGAAACCAACAATCTTTATGCATTTATAGAAACTATAAAAATTTTATGGAAATCTTTATATAGAAACTAACAGTGTTTCTTGTACAAGCTCTATAAGCAATGTAGAAACATGGGACACTGGGAAAAATAAAAAGGTACCCTTTCTTTTATGGTTTTATATGGTCTGTGTGATTTTAAAATTTCACTATAGGCAGTTAAGCAAATTATAAAAACATACATCACCTATATACTAAAAAGGAACAAAAATATGTTGCATAACTTAGGCTAATTGTGATGGAAATTGGCATTTGTGAGTTGCGTGTAATTGCTTAAATATGGAGTTTTCATCTGTTCATACTTCAGGTATGCTCTAAAGAAAACATTTTTTAAGCTCACAATTATTCATAGTGTAACCTATGTAAATGGTTTGGAAGATTCTGATTAGAAAGACAACAGAGATAATATTTACTCAAGACTTAAACTACCTGTATGTTGGTGATGGCCTCAGTTCTTTTGGTGAGCTCCTGTTTAAAAACTTTTGTGTTATTTTTTTTTCTAAATCTTGATAAGCCAGAGACTAAACATTTCTATTCAAAACTTGTTCATGCCCTGATTCATTGAAAGAATACAGATATAGTAACAATATAATATATAATAATACAGAAAATTACAGATATAGTCCACAGCTCCTAAATTTTCTGTTACTGTGAAAGGAAGTCTCATACTGACATTATATAATATGACACACGTGTGTAATATTCACACAAGATTTAAAACAAATGACACAATTTGATTTTTCTCATTATTGTTAGGTGGAGAACCACACTGCTGTGCGCCTGGTTTGCATAAAATGTGACGTTGATTCCAGAAGGATTCTGCCAGTCTTTCTATAGTGACTTATCTAAGCTGTAGAATCTTCAAATTGGAATTGAGACTTTGGGCCTTGCTTTCACCAAACTCACAAAGAGTAGAATCAGACCTGGGTATATCCCATTTCTCTTGGAAACTTGAGCTTCCTTCCCCCCCACCCCCATTGTTCTCCAAGGTGTGGGTGCTGTCATACTTCCAATCTGCTCATATAATCTGCTCAGATTTGATCCACTTTAAATGGTGAGGTCAAGTTTGGTCCTGGAAACCATATACATGGGAACAGAATATATTGATTCATTTGAATCTCAGCCAAAGGGTCAAATAGATCACACTTTAAAATGGCTCTACAGGGGCACCTGGGTGGCTCAGTTGGTTAAGCATCCAACTTCGGCTCAGGTCATGATCTTGCAGTCCGTGAGTTGGAGCCCCGCGTCAGGCTCTGTGCTGACAGCTCAGAGCCTGGAGCCCATTTCAGATTCTGTGTCTCCCTCTTTCTCTGACCCTCCCCTGTTCATGCTCTTCCTCTCTCTGCCTCAAAAATAAATAAATGTTAAAACAAATTTTTTTTTAAATGGCTCTACAACCTGACCTTTAAAAGACTAACTTATAAGTGGCTGCATTTTCTGATTTTTTTTCCCCCTTGTGCCTTTGATGGCAGAAACTGGGAGACTAGATTTGATTTTATGCATTAATTGAATGAGAGATTGATAAGTGTAGTGTCTGCACACTGTGAGCCAGATACCGTAGCAGGTAAAGAAGAGAGAAGTAGTAGATTCCATCTTTCCCCTGAAGGACCTTAGTGTCTAGTAGGCTACCGGGGTAATGGGGTCTAGTAGGGGTCTAGACCTTACGGTCTGGTAGGCTACAGGGGTTGTTTTGTTGGACTGTTAGAACAATGGCATGACCAGAAATTGGGGATGTCTCTGAAAACTAGGACCTTTGGGTAGGGATGCCACCATGTAATCACATTCCTCCAATTTCTTGTCCTTTGTGTTATGACGCTGTAGAAGGTAATGAAGTTAATCAGAGTAGTACAGAGAAACCCAAGTGGAAAGTCCTGAAGCTGCCCTTAAAGATCATCTTTTAAGTTTGTTTTAGATGTGTGCTTTTTCCAAGAGTCACTGTTGATTTACGGATTTTTCCACCTCTTGCTCAAAAAGGTCCGTTTCCATATTTCTTAGTAACTTGGCAGTCTGGGACTGTAGATGGAAATATAATTTTCTCATCCACAGATATAAACTCTCAATCTCTTTAGACCCTAGGAGGTGATCGTTTAGCATAATAGCAACAGAGCACCCCGCTGAAGCAGCTTTCTTCAAGTAGTGCGTCAGTATCCACGATTGCCATCCAGTGTAGCCATTTTGATGGACCACATTACAGATTTTGAAAAGATTCATTGATAGATTGCAGATGTATAAATGCAATCCAGATTAAACATCTGCTTCCTTGTATATGTTTAAGAGTGTCCTGTTCTTGATGATTGTCTTGGTTTTAATGTTTTTTCGAGTATAAGTTCACGGATGGGTAAACAATAATCCTAAAAAAAAAAAAAATCTGTCACGTGTTGCTTTTATTTCTCCCAGTGTTGTTACAAGTCAAATTTATCACCTTGGATGAATGTCAAAATTCATGCTTGTTAAAGTGTGTGCTGAAGAGAAAGCCACCTTGTATATAAGAGCAGTTATCCTGTCATATCTATATCATGAGTTTCCCCCTCTCCCCCATTTCCAGAAAAGGGTGACTTTAAGAATGGGATAGGGTTGGGCTGACTTCTTAATGAAAACTGTATTTCAAAACCTTAAACATGTAGCTGAACTCAATTGAAAAATTGATACATTTTCTGACTTAAGGCTTTTCTTTTAAGTTGAAGATTTCTTCCCAATTTGGTCACTCCCCAGCTGTTACAGTTATATAGAAGGAACTCATTAAAAAGACAAATTCTTTCTGAGCTATTCTTTCTGAAAGCGCGCCAGGCTATGCAGCTACGTTGTACTACTACTTACTTGAATCTAACGCCAGGAAATGGTAATTATGCAATCCTTACTTACACATTCTTATTAGAAGTGTTCTTCTGGTTTTATTCTGGCTCCAAAAAAGCCCCACTAAATTTTAGACATCTGTGAATACTATTGGATGGTCTTGTTTCTGGTGAGTTACTCCATGATTATGACTAAATGGACTGTGGCTGTTTTTGAGAGTTGTAGTCTGAGTCTTAACTTTAGCCTCACGTAACCAGTCTGTTACACATAGGGCAAGTCTGTAGTCATCCAGTCTCATTCATTATCCCTCCTAAGGTGCTCTCCAGTCTCCCTGGTGTGCCATTTCTCTCTGCATTCAACTCTCAACTTCTCTCATGTGGACTCTTCCTAATGGCCTACAACCCAATGTCCTTATAATCACAACCCTCCATAAGATGGCCAAAGATAATTTTCTAAAACCTACGTCAAATCACACCATTTCTCTTTAGTCAAAACTCTTGATGGTTCCCTGGTGCCTTCAAGATTGACACCAAATCTTTCTTAACTTGGATTTAAGGCCCTTCACAGCCTGACCTTGACTCAGCCTCCAGCCTGCTGTCCTACCACTTTTCACTTTATAAGCAGACATAGAACACCTCACTGTTTCCCAACATGGTTTGCTTTCTCCCACTTCTGTTTTTGCCCAAGCTGTTTTTATGGTTGAAATGCCTTCTTCAAGCTCCCACCAGGTATCCCCCAGGTATACTTCTGTTCAGCATTAATTGCCCTGCTTTATATCACTTCCTCTGTGAAATTTGCCCTGACTGATCAGTTATTCCATCTCAGCACTTGGAGAGCACTTGGAACATTGACTCCTTACACTATATTATTGTCTGTCAATCTGAATTCTTCAAGTAGAGGAATGACTGTAGTCCATGTTAGAGACTCTTTTCACCAGATAGGATAAATTACAGGCCCGTGAATAATTGTGAATGTGAAGTATGTAATACACAGACATAATTGCTAAGGAGTCCAGGTTCCAGAAAGGAGGCTACAGGTGCATGACAGTGGTAATCAAGAGCATGGACTTTGGAGCTAGACTGATTGGGTTTGAATCCCAGCTCTGTCATTTAGTGGGATTTACCTCTTTGGGATGTCATTTCCTTCTCTATGAACTAGAGATAATCAGAGTAAAGGCCTCCTAGGACTTTTGTGAGGGTTAAGTGATTTTGAAATGTGTAAGAGTGCTCAGAATGAGAACAGGCATCTAATAACCAATAGTCATGTAGTGCCTCCTCCTTCTAGGGGGCAGATTTAAGGTAGCAGTTACCCCGGTTTGGGTACTTTTGTTTTGTCAGGTATTAGGGTTATATGTGATGAGCTTTGCCTCTAGAATTTGACAGGTCCTAAGAAGAATTCTAGAAAACCTTTCCTTCATAAGCCTGCGCTATTCCAGAGCAAAATTTAGAGAAGTCGTAAAAGGAAGAGAGAGTACTTTGTCAAGTAGAGATGAAGAGATATAGTCAGAAACCGTTTCTGAGTATTTATGTTCTAAAACGTACTGAAAATGTGGAAACTTTTTTTTTTTTTAATTTTTTTTTTCAACGTTTATTTATTTTTGGGACAGAGAGAGACAGAGCATGAACGGGGGAGGAGCAGAGAGAGAGGGAGACACAGAATCAGAAACAGGCTCCAGGCTCTGAGCCATCAGCCCAGAGCCCGACGCGGGGCTCAAACTCACGGACCGCGAGATCGTGACCTGGCTGAAGTCGGACGCTTAACCGACTGCGCCACCCAGGCGCCCCAAAAATGTGGAAACTCTTGTAATGGTGATGAAGGGGTTTCAAATAACTAATTATTTTTCATTTATTTCATTTCCGTCGTGAAATCTGTTTTGAGACTTTCCATGTTCAAAACCCCAGAAATTTAGTAACGGGGCCCACAGTCCTTGTGAATTAGCCCTTTTTGTTGCATATAGTGATTTGTACTATTGTGTTAGCTTTCATCTTTTAAGTACTTACATGCAGCAGAGTTAAGAGTCTTGTGGCTACCATAATTTCAAACTGTCAACTTTGGTCAGTTTCAGATTTCAAATGTGAACTAGCACGAAGCCCAGACTGTTGGACTACTCTGTGGTGTGTGCCTGTGTGTGTATTTGCAAGTGGGGATTGGTGGGTAGAAATGAAATGGTATTTATGAAAGAATTAACATTGTCTTTGAAAGAGCATTGAGTTGACCAGAGTCACTTGCTTGTATATCAACCTTGTGAAATGTGTGATATAATACTGTTTCACGTTGCTTTTATTCCTGGAACATTCTTACCCGGCACTTTGTCTAATAAATACTGACTCATCTCTCAAAAGTCAGGTCACATGTCACCACCTCTGAGGAGTCTTCCACATCCCCTTGGTAGAACCTGACAGTACCTTCCTTATTCCTTGACCATACTTTCTGTCAGAAAACCCAGCACACTTTATTGCATGTATCTTCATGCATGTATCTTCTTCCTCCCCTAGGCAGGAAGTCAGGGAATCTTACTTGCTTCCTGTCCATATCTCTAGGACCTGGTACTGTGTATGGGTATATGTATTCCAAATATTTGCTATATAATAATAAATGATTGTTTGAATAACGTTCCCACTGTGATCGTGGGCTCAGAATTTGAATGAGGTAGGACAAACCAAAACCCACATTTATTGAATCCTATCTTACCTAGCAGAGGCTTTTAAGGTTCTTGTATTTGAATGTATTTCAAACAGGATGCCTCTTTAGTAACATCTAATTTTAGAAGTGTAAACTGTAAATTGTTGAGAGCATCATTTTTATCAGAGAACTCTTCCAACCTCCCAGATACTTCTCATCTCTAGAGCTCTAAACCGCTGGTAAATTGAGTGTTTCTAAATTTCTAAAATATATCTGTTACAATAAACAGATTTAATGGCAGCTAAAATCTTTGCATTATTCATGTCTCACTTCTTTCTTTTTTAAAATTATACTTATTTATTTTGAGAGTGAGTGAGTGAGCGTGACTGGGGGGAGGGGCTTAGAGAGAGGGAGAGTGGAATCCCAAGTGGGCTCTGAGCTATCAGCAGAGACCCCAACACAGGGTTCGATCTGATGACCTGTGAGATCATGACCTGAGCCAAAATCAAGAGTCGGATGCTTAATTGACTGAGCCCCACCCAGGTGCGCCCCATCTTAACAATAATCCCCCCTACAAATTTTAAGTGCCCCCCCCTTTTTGTGTGTACATTTGGCCCAAAGAAAAGTAGAAGGCAAGTATGCCCATGTTATATGAGGTCTGGCTTTGTAAAGGTCACGTTGGGCAAAGGCTTTAGTTTTTCAGCCTATTTTTTTTTTTTAATCTTTAAAACGGGAAGTATAGTAATTTTGTAGAACTGACAGGAGAAGTGGGCATGATATATACACAACACCTGGATTGGTCTGGTTCGATAAAGATTATCTGATGTAGCGTGAGGAGAATGAAGCCAAGAGAAGATTTTCCTGTTTCCATGTAATTGATGATGTCTGGTATTGTATTAAGTCCTAGAATATAGATAAGTTTTTAATGTGGATAAAGAGCCTAGAGTCAAGTGACAAAAACTATTCTAACCTCTCTCCCCAGTTTCCCATCACAAGGCAGATAGAACAGCTGTGTGTTCTTTCACTACCCTCCCGACAAGCCATGGGTTTCTCTCTAAGACTCTGATGACCATAGCATCTAGGGCACTTTCGAGAGTGAAATGGGCACCATGATAACACAGAAATCATGAGCAGACCAGGATGTCTTGGGCAGGCTGGCACATGAGACTCCCCTACCTAAGAGCCTGTGACCCAACAACATGAATCTTTCACTCCACTGCTGCAATTGGAAAGTGAGGTGGGAGAGAGGCTTTAGCTTCATTTGGCGTAGAGGGCTACCACTGCAAAGGTGTAGCTGTGTGAGTGTTTGTAACTGTGGAGACAGAATCCTAATCAAGTAGGGACCAAGAATGAGACTCTCCTTTGTAGTCAGCAAAGCAGCAAGCTGAGAATTGTGGGAAGAGCTTAAGCTCCAGGGGTAGATGAACTTGGGTTTGAATGTTGGCTTGTCCATTCACTGTCTACTTGCAGTTAGGCAAGTTATTTCACTCTTCTATCTGAAACTAATGTTATTCTGCTTTCAAAGTTCAGTTCACGCGTAAGAAGTTGATAATCGTTATAATACATAAGAGTACTGGCAGGATCGTTGAGCATCTGTACTTCTAGCACAGGTTGTGCAATGTATTAGCTGCTTTGTCAGTCTCCTTCCGCTGGTCACTTTACCCCCTCCAGAGAGCAGATGACCATTGGTATATGAGGAACATAATGAAGGCTGGATCAGAAGAGACTTACATAGGTCAATTAGATACTTTAAATTATATACATAATTCTTTTTTCTTAATGTTTATTTATTTTTGAGAGAGAGAGAGAGAGAGAGAGAGAGAGAGAGAGAGAGAATATGAATGAATGAATGAATCCCAAGCAGGCTCCACACTACCAGTGAGAGCCAGATGCGGGGCTTGAACTCAAAAGGTGAGATCATGTCCTGAGCCGAAACCAAGAGTTGGCCACTTAACTGACTGAGCCACCAGGTGCCCCTAAATTATATACATAATTCTTATGTTTATTGGGCACAGATGGTAAGCTTTTGACAGAAATGACTGATACTATATTTATACCAACTTTAATCATTTCTTCCATTCCTTTCATTTTCTATATCAAAAATAAATATTGATTCTCTGGTAAATTCCGGTCTCCTTTGGCCCATTTGGTCTCACGGTTTCCTATGAAAGTTAAACAAGAAGACATGTAGGCTGTTAGCACAGTGCTTGGTAGTAACAAGTGCTCAGTTAATGCTATGTTTTTTCTTCTAAATCCCCTTAGTATTGCCCAATCATTTTTCAGCACCATCTTTCACTGGAAGTTTCCTCTGTGCTGGGTACTCCACTGGACACTGGCAGTGGGTGTAATCCCTAGCATTCTTAGCTCAGTCTAGTGGGAAAGACAGATCTGTAAATAAATGTATTCCATCAATTCTAAGAGGTACACATTTTCACATCTTAACATCTTAACGTCTCTGAAATTGGGATGCATCTTAGAGTCGATGGTAGATCATTTATGGCCATTTTTTCCCCTAGTGGTACTGAAAGATAATGGTCTTACAATCAGTGGCTTCTTAGATGCAATGATATACAACAGGTTACCGCAGTAAGAAGTCTGCTTTCTTTGTATACGGGAAAATGGACTTTGGGAATCTCAGAAGAAATAACAGATTATCAAGAGCATGTTCTGAAGAGAGATTTAAGCTGATCCTGTGTTCAAATTTGTTACACATCTTTTGTTCTCTTCAACTACAATCCCTCTCCATGCTGCTGGGTTATTATTAAGGCTCCTATGTGAGGCCCCTCTTCCTTCTCAGGGGCCTGGCAGGCACCCAATTGTGTGTCTTTACCGTCCTGAAAGAATGTAGGGTCCTAAGATTATGGTCAGTGTAATGCTAGGAATGATAGCAGTAGGATTGGCGTGGGAGCTCAGGTGAAGAGCTCACTGAGGGTAGCTTCTGAATCCCTCACAATCTGGAAGACTTTGCGGCAGCAAAGTTAGAAAGCAGCATGCAAATGGATGTAAAGGATTCAAACCCTCTTTGTGACTTCCAGTGCTCTAGAATAACATCCAGACTCCTTAACATGCCCTGTAAGGCCCCTCATGATTTGGCCCCTGCCACCTTGTCCAACCTCATCTTCTTGCGTTCTCTTTCCCTGCTGCCTCTGCTTCAACATGCTAGGCTGACTTCAGTTCTTTGAACGTGCCCAGGTTCTTGTTCAGTGGCTCCTGCTCATGCTTTTACTTTTTTTTTGCCTTGCCTCTCCCTGTTCCTCTTCCAATCTTTGGTGAACACCTCCTTGTTCCTAACATCCCAGCTGAGAATGCCACTTCCTGAGATGCCTTTCGTGACCCTTCCATCTAATTTCAGGCCCTGTCATTCTGTCGTAGAGCACTCTCTTCTGTCATAGCTCCTGCCACAGTCACCTTCTACCTTTGCGAGGCATCCATCTCTCCAACCAGATCACGAGCTCCGCACAGACGGGGCCTTTAGCGCATCGGTTTGAAAAGATTATCTTGCTTAGGGAAAAATAACCCTCTTCATCTTCTAAGATGACTGAAATATTTCTTCTAAAATACATCTTCTAAAAATATTCTTCTTCTAAGATGACTGAAATGCTCTTGATTCCAGGGGCTCCCTTGTGTCTCCTTTCTTGTTTGTTAACATTGGAGAAGCTTTTAAGGAGTTGGAAGCTTCTCTTCGCGGATTTATTTCAAAATTCAACAACCATGGCAAATAAGTTGAATCTAAGTCACACAAATGGATCGTTTGTCCCCCAGTGAGTAATAGTGGTGCCCTGAGTTCTTTTCTTGTTTCAATGGGGTGAAAGAGCTGAATGAGTGGTGGGGTTCCAGGAACCTAGATGATGCACCTGGATTTTCAACATGTTAAGCTTGAGGTACTTAGGGGACATGGGGCAGTAATGTCCAAAAGGCGGGGCGCCTGGGTGGCTCGGTCAGTTGGGCGGCCCACTACAGCTCAGGTCATGATCTCGCAGTCTGTGGGTTTGAGCCCCACATTGGGCTCTGTGCTAACAGCTCAGAGCCTGGAGCCTGCTTCCGATTCTGTGTTTCTCTCTCTCTGCCCCTTCCCTGCTTGCTCTCTCTTTCTCTCTCAAGATAATAAACATTAAAAAAAAATTTTTTTTTTAATTAAAAAAAAAAGAGAAAAAGAAATGTCCAAAAGGCAGTTGGAATAGAGCCTGGTGCTAGATGTAGTCTAGGAAGTGAAGATTTGAATCGGACTCTCTTACAAAGCAATGATAATTGGAATTAAAGTGTAAATAGACTATGAATGGAGGAGAGTGCAGAGTTAGAAGAAAGAAGATAATATCCTGGAAAACACACTTAAGGGGAAGAAGTTGAAAGAAGGGCCAGAAATTAAGTAGTGAGAAGGCCCTGGTACATTCTACATCTAATAGCACGTTGGGTTCGTAACATGTTGTTCGCATGAGTGGTGAGTAAAGCGCTAGAAAAGACTTTTCTTTTAATACTGCTTTTTGTGATACTGTAAACAAAATAATTCTCAAATTGAAGAGCTGTCCATGATCCGGAGAACATCAGTCTATCTGTTAAGAAAACCCTGAACCTTACCTGTAGTAATAGCGAACTGTTAATTTAAGAAGTTGTTTCTCTGAAGGGTTTGTGCCAAAAAACAGTTGTGAATTTTGAATAGTGAAATATGGTTGGTTTGTAATTCTTTGTTTTTTATTTTTGACAATTTTTTTTAAGTTTATTTTGTTTAGAGAGAGAGCATGAGCAGGGGAGGGCAGAGAGAGAGAGAGAGAGAGAAAGAGAGAGATTCAGAAGCAGAGCCCGATGTGGGGCTTAAACCCATGAACCATGAGATCATGACCTGAGATGAAACCAAGAGTCGGACACTTAAGTGATTGAGCCACCCAGGTGCCCCTGTTTCTGTTTCTGTATTTTAAATAATTTTCTAAAAAGAGAGCATGTTGGAATGCAGTAGATATTTGGCCATTTAGCAATATCCATGTGTGAATTGTTGGCTCACCATAGAGCCAATACGATTGGCATGGCCATTTGACCTTTCAGAAATTTCTGGATTGGGGGCTGGCACACTACAGCCACCTGGCCAAGTACTGCCTCGGGGTGGCTCTTATGTGTGTCCTTTGAGCTAAGGTGGTTTTTACTTTTATGAAGAGGTTTTTTTTTTTTAATTTTTAATTTAATTTTTATTTTAGAGAGAGAGTGCAAGGCAGGGAGAGAGGCAGAGGGAAAGAGAGAATCTTGAGCAGACTCCAAGCTCAGCATGGAGCCCGATGTGGGGCTCAATCTCATGACTGAGATCGTGACCGGAGCCTAATTCAAGAGTCAGTCACTCAACCGACTGATCCACCCCAGGTGCTCCTATGAAGAGTTATTTAAAAAAAAAAAAAAAAAAAAAGCCCTAGAAGAATCTTTGATGGAGTCCATAAATGTCCTGCAGAGCCTTCAAATATTTACTATCTGGCCCTTTAGAGAAAAAGTTTGCCAACTCCTTCTTTACTTGGTAAGTTGTAAGTGAAATGAACCAAAAATTCCTTAGGAAAACCTCAAATTGATGATTGTTGTTCCAGAATGTCTTGCATGTCATAAAGCGTTTCTTTTAAATAGTGACTTAGCTGTTGAATTACGAGAACATGTTTTCGTTGGTCAATCAATCAACACTTGACTGATGGATAACTGCCTTGTGTGACTTGATAGTGTGGTCAGAGGGTGGAGGCTTTCAAGATTGTATGGTATCTTCTAGAATTGATCTGAAAAGTGTTTAAATCTATTCAGATACTGTTGTTGTGTTTACAGTTTATCCCAGCCTCAGGTAAACACTGGCATCCACATGTTAGAGCAAGATATGTAAAGTAAAATAAAACATATATGTGGAATTATTTTCTTTGTTTACATTTTGCTGGCCCTCTGAAGAGCTGTCTCTAGCGTCAAAAGAAAGAAATCCTTGAGTATTAGATTTTGGAGAATTATTTAAATTGCATACATTTTTTTATTTCAATACTGTTTCATATCACCTGCCTTCTGTCTGTATAGTGGGATGTCATTGATCTGTTCTGAGTATAAATTTCCTCAGTTCTCGAGTCCTCCTGATACCATTTTATTAGGATCTGCAAGTTGTGGGAAATAAAAGTTGATTTGAAACCGTTCTGTAATTGGAGATGACTGTTCAGTGACGCCCTGTCTAATCAATTGCTAAATAATTCTCTCTCAAAAGCAGATTTGATATTTACATTTTGATCTTCATAGTCTGTTCCCAGTGTTTGTTGATGGCATCTGACATCTCCTGCCACTGGATAAATAAAGCCTATTATTTCCTTTTCAACGTTTTAAGCGATTACTCTCATACAAGAGCTGAGAAGCAGAAGGTTAGATATATTATCAAACTATGATCCTGCCTATCCAAAGAAGCTGGGAACCTTGATTAATATGCCTTGTTAACTGATGATTTCAGTTCCATACTGGTAGTGCTAGAATAATTTGTATAAACCAAGCAGTACAGATTCCTTATTTTAGCACTAAGACTTACAAAGGCTTCTTTTAGCAGCCTTTAATTTTGTACTTATGTATGTGACATAGCCTGTGGCTGTGATAGCTACTGTGAATCTCCAGTTGTTTGGGGATGAAAGGAGGAGGCAGCTGGAAACTCGGTAGCTACATCTAGCTGTCTACCTAGAGAAGGCCTTGATTTCAAGTTTATCTAAACAAGCTCGACTAATCCCAACTATCTAGGGGGATCCACTGTCAAAACAAGCAGCGTGGCCCTGAGGCAAACACAGCTATACAGAAATGAAGGCTGGGGCTTCCAATACTCCGATGACTGCATACTGGAGGCTTTTTTTCCCCCCTGAAAGAGGGTAAGAGAGGTAGAATTTGCATAATGCCTTTTCATTGGAAACTTTTGGAAAGCTGACAGACCTCCAGCTTATAGATCTGCAGCCACAATACAGAGTCTATAGGAGAATCCTTGAATGACCTAACCATATTGAAAGAAAATATAAAAGCGTCCAAGTATAGCCAAGTGAGAGAGGGAAAGAGGCTGATGCATTGTCTAACATCTGCTGTACTTCTCGTTAGTTTTGTTCTTTGCTATTCTGTGTGGACTTTGGAGAAGCCTAAGACAGCCTAACACGAATCCTATAATCTTCCTTCTGAATATTTATGTAGTGTGCCAGCTTCTAAGCTGTCCTTTGCGTTTCCCTACTTCCCCCTCATTTTCATGCTCTCAAATGAGGCCAACATTTCAAAAGCTAAATAAATGTTTGTGAATGTTTATAAAAGATTTGCATAAATTTGTCCTTGTCTGACAGAGATCACTTTTTTCTTATGCCAGTTCTGAAAAAATTTTTTTTAAGGTTTTGGTGCTTGTCTGGACAACAAAGTCCTGCATCCCAGAACAATGATTGCTGATTAAGTGGGTATGCAATTGTGACTGAATAGGCTTTCAAGATACTGGGTAAAAAGGCCTATCATCTGAAGGCCGAATCATAGCATTTAGAAAATGTTATCAGAAGTACACATTTAAATCTATTTTTTTGGTACCGTGTCATTAGGTAAGACAAAGAGTGCTTACAAGTTTAAAAGTATAACTGCCCACCGGTTTTAAAAATTCTTCTGTATACATTTTAATAATCAGAACGTTTCAGTAACTCAGAATATCACTGGTCTTTCCTACGGTTGGACACATTTAAAAATAATTTTTAGACCTGGAGGCACTCTTTGGAAACTGCAAGTCTACCAGTTGTGCGTGTTTAACACGGTTACTGGGGTGGTGATCAGAGGAAATCGGGCACTCCTTCAAGACATCTGAATGCACAATCATACCTTGAGAAAATATAAACTACACGAAATATGTGTTAGGGCTTAATTATAGGACACACACACACACACACACGCACACACACAGCCCAGACACTTGTGCCGCCGACGTGTTTTGCTGAATTCATTTATCTTTTAAAATTAGAATAGATTTTGTGGGGTGGCAGGGGATGTTGTGGGTAGAGGTGCTAATTCAGTTCAGAGATATTCAAAGATTGGCAGGAGAGAGAGGTAACAGCCAGTTCTGTTAGTCCTTTGGTTGTATTGGTTTAGAGGCTTAAGTTGTCATTAAGGCACAAACTAGAGCCACTTCTCTGACACAGTTTTTATCACATCTGCTAGGCTTGTGTCCCAAGAGGAGACGTGGAGAGCAGTGAATTCAGCATGGGCCCATTATCGACTGCTTTTTCGTGTGTTGTAAAAGGAGTGAGACCTCAGGGAGGCTTGGAGCCTCCTCCCGTGTAATGTCCAAGTCAGATTTGAAGGACTGGTGGCAGGAAAGCTTTGGCCTTTGGGTGTGAATTCTTAGAAATAGAGGCACAATTAAGTTTAAAAAATTCAAGGACTTTGAGCTTGATAATGAAAGATTTTTTTTTCTAGACTAATGTGAGCAGAAAAGTTGCCCATCTGTGCACATTTTTGTGTGCATTTAAAATATTTAAAAGCTGACAGCTTTTAATATGCTTACAAAATACTATTTCTATCAGTGCTCTTTTTTTTTTTTTTTTTTTTTTTTTTTTTTTTTTTTTTTAATAGCATCTTCCTGAGGGCCAGTTACTTCTTCAGTGAAATCACGTTTGCAGTTTTACTGTTGGGACCCTATTCCTTTGATAGGTGTTGACTTGTATTCCCTCCTCGCCCATTTTCCCTATTCTTTCTTCCTTTTAGGTATATTGATAACATAAATGTTCAGATGACAGGACTTAAAATGTTTAAGGAAATGAAACAAGGCAAAATATTTTATAGTAATAATGTTAGGGCCAACCAGTGCCACCAAATGCTAACTGTAAGAGATTCTAACCAAATCATTTGTCCATCTTCTAAGTATTTGAAACAAGTGTCAAGAAGTTTATTGGTGTTTAATACTGACCTTAAAAATATAGCTCTCTCATTTTCACCTCTCTGCTATAAGCTTTTACGTTAATAAAATGAAATGTTAGAACAGAGGATTTTACATAACACTGTAATTTGGGAACGACTTTAAGTAATTTTTTTGAAGAAAAAGAGGGATAGAAAGAGAAATTTTGTTAGTTTTTTTTTTTTTTAAATAAGATCCAGTATTTTTACTTTTGGATTTCACTTCCTGAAGCTCTGTACTTAAAAGTAGTTCTAGAAGAGAGGTGGCTCTCCTGCTGTTGTTAGCATTCCACCGATGTACTTAGTATCCATGATAATTTAGATATAAAATTTATATGATACATGTTACAGAATATAATGAATTTCTGTACTCTTTTGTAATTTTATCTTTGAATGACAACAGCGAATGTGTATATTAGGTATTGCACAAATTAGCATGATAACATAGGTAGAACTCAAAATTAACATTTATATTTAAAAAAAGAGTAAGGTAGGAGTAAACATTGAAATATACCAAGGAAAGGAAGCAGATTCTGTAGCATTGGAGGAGCACTGTTAGAAATTTGACCTGGCTTTTATGTTTAGGTTGAAAGGCCTTTCTATAAAATCCCTTATGCAAAGATTTTTCTCACTGAATAACATTTTTTTAAAGTTTGGTTGTAAGTATAATATGGATCTTGGATTTAATTTGACATTTACAGAGAAAGGAAAAAATTGTATTTCCTCTTTTCATATTTAGAAATTTCTGATCAACATTCTTGAACTTGGTGCTAATTAGGCCTCTAAAAACTTGTTACCATTCTGCTTTACCCTTCTCAGTCGTACGCATTAAAACCTCTGGTAGCTTTTACTTGGAGTCCCTGGTTTTAACCTGAAATGGTTTAAAATAGAAATTTTGTTAGCTTTTTGCGTGTTTGGATTTTGTGTGTGTGTTCTGTTTTTAACTTTCAACTTGAGTTTTAAGATCATCAATCAAAGGCTTTTCTTTCAAGTCAGTGCCACTCGTCTCAATCGCAGGACTTGGACGGTCAGCATTTCCCTCATGCTATTAAAAACAAAAAATTAAACATTGAAATAGAGTATTTTAGGAATTTAAGCTCCACTGATCTTTTCATCACAGTCTACATTTTGAAATGAACAAATAAATTGGATATAAAAAAACTCAGGAAACGTTCTCCCACTCTGTTTCCCTGTCTGTCCCTCCTTAACTCTTTTTGGACAAAGGTAAATTATCGACCGCTGTATGAGCTTTCAGCAAGCTACAAGAGGGGCTGATTATAGCTCTCCGTGTTTTAAAATATACATTCATTTACTCAAGCTGTCTGCTTCCTTTATTTGAATGTTTGCCTGCACACATTTCCTTTTTCCTTTTGAACTATTGAAAATGTGTCTCATCTCCCAGCATTCTATCACCCCAGTGGACATTATAGTCAGCCTGCACTTTTGTCTTTCAGATGGCATTTATTTGTGGGGTGTGTATGTCTGTGTCTGACTGTCGGTGGTTTTCATCTGCTGAATACAACTAATTTTTGTTTATGGGTTTCAGTGAAGCAATGAAAACAAAGTATTGACATCCAAATTGATGGCCGTTGCAGGATCTCGTACATCTCCCCACCCACACCCCAAATTCAGAGTGAACTGGTTAGCCTCATTATTCATAATCTCAGTTGACTGCATCAAATGTAGTCTTCGAAGTTTTGCTTCCAGATAGAATTCTATGATGAATAATATTATAAATTAAAAACTTTACTGTTTTTTTTTTTTTTTTTTACATTTATTTATTTTTGAGAGACAGAGACAGAGCATGAGCAGGGGAGGGGCAGAGAGAGAGGGGCAGACACAGAACCCGAAGCAGGCTCCAGGCTCCAAGCTGTCAGCACAGAGCCCAGCACGGGGCTCGAACCCACGAACCGTGAGATCATGACCTGGGCCAAAGTCGGACCCGTAACTGACTGAGCCACCCAGGTGCCTCATAAACTTTACCAGGTTTTTAAGAGCACATCTCAGTTTCAGCGAAAATTCAATTTACTTTATCCAGATTGGAGCAAGTCCCCTCGATGGGCCTTCTCACCAGATGAGAATTCACACTGGGGGAAACGAATCCAAAGGAGACTGACGTGAATCTCGAGTTCTTTTCTGATTTCCATTTGCAAGTGAATCCAGTGTTAGGTGTGTTGATTTCGTGTTTGGTTCATACTCTGAGGCTTGGTATCTCCTTGTGGGCAGAGCTTTGTAGCTGTTGTTTCTCTCCTATACTGTGCAATCTGCTGTTTGATATATGCATAACTGAAGGTTTGTGCAACTGTCTGTCCTCCATGCATCTCCCCACCCCCTCTGCTCTGCTTTCCTCCCACATGAAGTATCGTTGATTTTGTTAGGAAGAAAAGCCCTTTTAGAAATTGCCTATTTCATAAATTGTCTGGTGACACAAGGGGTTGAATGCTGCATTCTTGTCTCATTTATTTTGAAAACTTTGCTACTGAACTCACCTTAATCAATGAGCTCGGTGTTGTCTCCAATAAGTTATGTGTTGGATATATTGATTGGGAAGGATTTTAGAAAACCCGTCTGGGGTTTATAATGTCAGCAGTGTTTTGATTATGAAAAGAGTTGGAACCTGGGGACGTGGAACCAGGTGGCGAATGTCCTAAAGCCAGCGGTGACATGGTGGACTGGTTCTCTCCTGGGATCTAGTTCATGCCCTGCACTTTAACTGTGGTGACTGGCTACTATAGATGCACTTTTTTTGCTCATTAAAATGTTAAGAAATCAAACTGTACATAAAAAGATTTGTGAAAATATAAACTTGGGAATTGATCTGGAGAGCTGGCACGATTTTCCCCACCCCCTGCCTTAGCAATGAGGTCATTTACATTTCATCAGCCGTACTACATCTTGAAGATCTGATTTATGTGGCAGTAGTTGAGGTTGTACTGAGGCTGGTTGTCTGAAAGAGCTTGTGTAGGCGAGAGAAAAAGGGGAGAAAACAGGAAGATTACCATTTACAAAGAAAGTTCCCAGCCAAAGACACAGAGAGGGCAAAAAGGGGTTGCTAACTGCCTAGTGACTTTGGCCAGTAGAGTTAACATTGAAAGACACTCTGCCATAAATATAATGCTCAAAATATATTTATATCAGCGTTTTGAAGTCCCCTCTATTAGGGAGTGGTACTTTTCCTATCCAGGTAATTGTGTTTTTTCCTTTGGAAAAGGACGATACGGTAGTTAGATGTGTATATATAGGGAAAAATCAGTATTAAGAAAACTGGTCTGTTTCAGCAGTTTTTACGTATAAGATACATTGCTTGTTTCCCCCTTCCCAAACTAAGACGTAGATTTTTCAGTTCTGATTGAGATAATGTGTGAATATGCCTAACACAGAGTAGATGCTCATTTTTGTTTTCTCCTCTGACAGCACACCACTGTCTTGTTTGACTTAAATTGGAATATCAAGCTCTTGTAATATCACAAACATGAAGAAACATATTGTAATGCACAAACATGTGCCTACATTTGCCTATATTCCCTTCCCTCCTCCCCTTCTCCTGCCCTATTGCTTAATTAGACTTATCACTGCTTTCTTGGGTAAAAGGAAAGCTCTTGGGAGGTGGGTTATACCCAGCCCACATTGGGTATTTTGATATTTGTTCTAATATTATCTGACAGACAAGTTCATGGTTGGTTATTACTCTTGACATTAGAAAGTGGTAAGTAGTTTCTATATTGTAGTGAGTAATAAGTTGGGCATATTAGATTCCTTTGACTCTGCTGTAGAGCACAATGCTTCCTCGGAGCCATGGGGGTCCTTTCTTTCAAAAATCTTGAGGCCTTTTGGCAGCTCCACTCCAGCATAGAGTAGAGAAGCACTTCTGCACCTGTCACTTCTGAGGGGAGAGGATAACTGTCTTTGTAGCTGATGTTGGCAGTGAGTGAGCACCGGGTACTGAGTTTTAAAGGATGCTCAGTACATATACTGAAGTCAGGAGATGCTTTGTGGTATCTGGAACTTGATGGGAAAGGAATTTGCAAGGGTTTCTTTTTTGCATGTAAATCGTAAGGGTTTTGTATACGTGGGTTAGAGTATGTTTTAGAATTAAGACCGCAGACGTTGAATGTTTTCTGTGACCGTTTTCCCAATATTTGCCTGATACTGACATTATGCACTAAGAAATGGCTCATTTTTTCTGATTCTCAATTAGCTTTTGCAATTCATTTAAACATGACTGTTTTTAAAACAATATGTATGGACTTCTGAATGCCACATTATGGAATTAACTGATGTGTCAGTGATGCCTCATAGAACATGCTGAAGTATTCTTATCCACTCTTTTTCATTTTTTAGTTTCCTCTGCCTTCACTCTTTCATGACATGCCTTAACAGTACTGCGATATACACAGTAGCAGTCCAAGATGATATTAAAAAATAGGATATGCTCAATTGAATTATGTAGGCGGAACATGCCTGGCAGAGCAAGTCAGTGTGCTTTCTGCTTCATTGAGTGGGTTATTAGATTGATGTGGTTTATTTCTTGAATGATAGAACTGGTTTTAAAAATAAATGAAGCGAGAAGCATCAATTCAGTTAGCATTGATAATTCATTATTATTGGTTAGAAAAGTGCTACATTTGTAAACTGATCTATAATTTATCACTTGGATTAGGATTTGCAATGGGCAGGTTTGTTTTAATTTGAACCAGCTTCTCAATGGCCGAACAATGTGTTCTTCATTTTGTCTTGAGGTTGGGATTTTAAATAGTTAAAGAGCAAATCAAATGCATGAGAGGAATACTTTTTTAAAATTTATAACGTTGGTCTGTGAACTTACGATAAGCACCAACTGTGGGCTGTCCAAGTCTGCAGTTAAATTAAGTCAAGCTAGAGAAAATTTTATGAAGGAAGTAATAATTAATTACTTGTATATGTGTTTAGCTATGTGTATATATGCCATATATGTGGAAATGTGTCTCTTGGGAAAAGACACACACACACACACACACACACACACACACACACACACACACACACAGTGTATTGTGTCTTATGTAGTGGTGGTCTTAATGTCAGAAGCCTCTCCTTTATGAATCTTCGCAATGTTGCTCTGCTTTTTATTCCCTTTTTGTACACTTTCCCTAAATATTATGTTTGGTTTTATGTACATGTTTGTAAAAAGGTATCTAATCTGGTAGTTTGCTTCGGATTTTCACAAATTACAAGCAGGTAAGTGTGCCCATCTATAATGACATTTAACTGAAAATAGTGCATACTTAAAATTGCTGGTGTTGTGATTACAAAATAAATCTATGCCAGAGATGGCAGCTTCTTTATAAAGTAAGTAAATGAAGTTTTAAACTCTAAAAAATGTAGTTGACAATGTTCAGGGACAATTACCGTCAAGTTGGCTTTCTCTTCTGCTTGCGATTTGGCCTATTGATGTAGGGAAGCGTTGTCTAATCCCGGCCCCCTCTGTTCCTAGGTAACAGGCAAAAACGGTGCCAGCAACAGCGGCCCTGCCAGGCCAAACCCATGTGGCTCGGTGTTATTCACTCTGATCCATATGGTCAGGCTGGAGATGGTCCCTGGAGGGGTGTTAACACTCAGCAACCCAACCGCCTCCCTCCCTTCAGAGCTTTCCTGCACGGCTCCTGCTGCTCGCCCATGTGTGATTCTTGATTAATTTTTCATTTTTAATGAAGTTTGATCATGTTTATTATTTCTCATGATTGACTGCCTGTACTCCTCCCATGTAATTGATAAAGCCCATATTTCTTCATCTGTCTCCTCTTTCTTTAGGGTAAAGTTGCTAGATTGTGTGCCGTGGTTAATGCTAGATTTATTGGTCCCATTAGATGTATAAATTATCTCTCTTTCTCTCCACAGGAAGTTCTACAGACTTTGACCAAGTTTTGTTTCCCCTTCTATGTGGACAGGTAGTGTCAGATTTTCAAACTTTACTAGAAAAAAAAGTGTCAATAAACCTGCTATGGAAAATAAAAACCACACCATTCTTAACATTCTGTCTGTTTAACCAAGATTTAAAACATCTATGTTTGAAGGGGAGTTGCAATATTCTCCTTTCCTGGGGATTTTATTGACACTATCAAAAAGTTTAAAGCTTAGAGCTTTGCATTGGTCAGTCTGTGAGATGTTTTTCACACGGCATTAAATTTTTGATTTTGGTTATCAGTCCCAAACCATGATTAAGAATGGTTGGTATTTATTCCAATGCTATTTAATTTTACTTAAATATGAATATATTTAACTTAAGCAAGCAATGTTGCATTATCCCATGGCCTTACGAATATTATATAGACTTTGTTTTTCCTTGATTCAACTTAAAATTTAAATGATCACAGGCCTATCTTGTTTAAAGGTGTTCAGCTATTTAAAAGACATGTTGTTAAATAGCATCTTGCGTTTTAGGTGGCTAAGAATGGCATCTATGGGCAAATAAGCATTTTCTATAGTTTTCTAGACTAAAAACATACAAAACCATCTGAATATTACCTTAGATTTTGCGTTCTGGTAAGCTGTTGGAAAGTTATCGATATAAGAACTCTAAGATAATTAAAATAGTCCGAGGGTTAAGAAAAAAAAACACATTAATTAATGTAACAATTTTGGAAGAACTTTTTTTTTAACTGTATAAAAACTATACTTGACTAACAATATTAATAAAGTGTCGAAGCAGTCTTCTTAATCTTATTTTCAAGAAATGTCTCCTGTGTGCTTCATTACAGTTTAAGCATTATTTTTGCAACCTACATTATGCCTTAAAAAGCCCACTTTTAGTGACAGGGCTTTTAGAAAATATCATTATAAGTAATAGCTGCCATAATGTGTTCTAAGGAAACTATACAATGGCCCATCTTCAGGAAGGTTCTGTCTTGTATTTTAGTGTGCCCAAACCAGGCAGGCCTGAAGGGTTTTGGTGGTTTAGAGAGCACGTGGGGAGTGTGCTGTTTGGTCTTCTCTGCACTTGGTAGGAGGGGCGTTCCGCTTTGTTTGGCAGCAACCTGAAAATGGTGTGAGATGAGAATTGGTAGCCAAAGGAGTTTAAAAGAGTATTAAAAGGAAAAAGAGTACTAAAAAGCAGCACTGGAATGTTGCCAACTACTTATAATCACTATTTTCCCTGGTTCTAACATGTTATTTTTAAGCCAATCAGCCATTGTAGTATTTCCAGACTTGGGCCTTTTTAAATCCTGGTACCCATGTTGTTTTAGCAGTGGATTCATGCTCAAAACAGAATAGCCTTAGTTTTAAGAGGGTCAGTCTTTGTAATGAGAGTCCTCTTGTCTCTTCTTTATCCTGTTCCTTCTTAAAATAGCAAGGAGGTAGGGTTTTCTTGAGAGACATTTAATGCAAACTTCACATTTATATGTATGAATTAGCGATGCATGAAATTTCCTCCCGTCGCCTATAAAATGTATTACAAATTATGGCAAGGGCATATTTATATAAATTAATAAAGCTGAGATGTTTTTATTTAAGTTTTTTTTTATTTTGTTTTTTAAGTTTTTAAAGTTTTGTTTTGTTTTGTTTTGTTTTGTTTTGTTTTTGAAGTAATTTCTACACCCAACATGGGGCTTGAACTCATGACCCTGAGATCAAGAGTTGCACGCTTTGGTGACTGAACCAGTCAGGCCTGGAGCCCTAAAGCTGCAATGTTTTAAAATGTGGTTAGGAATCTAACAAAGAAAAATGAGAAAGCACGTTTTTACATGACTTCTTGTAGTGGTGATCAGTTTGGGAGAGGTATTCCTTAACTGACTTTAAAATCGAACTTTGGAAGAAATGCACAATGTGATTAGATCCAGCCTAGCTCGCCCCTCTTTTCCTCTCATGGCAACCACACCCCTCCACTTACCTACCTGTCTGGGTGATTACATTCTTGAAAGAAAGCAGAGTCTTTAAATAGTTCTAAAGGTGTTTTGTTTTGGTCACCAATCCCCTGGTACCTTTTTTTCTGTTGTTAGAAAATTTTTTTTCTTCTAAAATGCTTCTCTTTAGATCCCTCTCCCCTAATCAGGTTTCTCATATTTTTAAACAGAATGATTTGGGACAGACATGTCCCTTTATGGATCTGCTTTAACCCTTGCCTTGTATAATGGATCTTCTTTTTTTAATGTTTGTTTATTTATTTTGAGAGAGAGAGAGAGAGAGAGAGAGAGAGAGAGAGAGAGAGAGAAAGCATGAGTGGGGGAGGGGCAGAGAGAGGGAGAGAAAGAATCCCAAGTAGGCTCCACACTGTCAGCCCAGAGCCCAATGCAGGCTCAGTCTCATGAACTGTTAGATCATGGCCTGAGCCGAAATGAAGAGTTGGACGTTCAGTCGACTGAGCCACCCACGTGCCCCTATGATGGTTCTTTCTTACATTTCGTTATGTTCCACACCCTGTAAGTGTTGATAACTTTGATTGATAAAAAAAAAAAAAACCCACCTCACTTTATTTTGGGGACTGTATTTTTTTCTCTTCTCTTTCCCCACTTGTAACCTTTGCATACTTTAATGCCGAAGAGATAATAATGATGGAGTTTACTTACAATAAACACAAAGGTTTTAATGTTACTATTTTTTTTTATTACTTTGCAGTTGGCCCTGTCGAATGGATATGCCCAGATTCTGAGGCCCACAACCCCCCCCACCCCCAATGTATTTATGATATCGTTTGCTTTAGAAAATATGTCAGCATGAGAGATGAGTAATGCCCTAGGTGATTACGTTCAAAAAAGAAAGCTTCCTAATCTTTTCAGTATTTGTACTTTTCTACCCCAAGGAACAGTAATGCAACTTTCCGACACTTCTAGTCTATATCAAGAGTGGGATTTTCACAGTCATCATCAAATCACCCGTTAACATTGACATCTTACTGTCTCTTGTGTTGTTTTAAGATTTTTCTTTCTGAAACTAGGACTTATGAAAAATAATAATGCCAGTGGCTCTTCAAAAGAAAGTGCTTTCTCATGTGTTACCTCACTTTATCCTCCTATCCTAAGAGATGAGAACGGGTGCTATTATCCTCATTTGAACAAACTCTAAGCTGCAGAGAAATTAGGATTTGCCCACAGCCCCCTTAGGCTGCGGGCACAACGTAGATGTCCATCTCCCAAATGAATACATTTTTCTAGAACATTGTTGTGGGAGCATCAGTCACCAAACAGAGCAGAAAGGAAGGAAATTTGTATTTGAGCCCTTAATTGACTCTAGTCAGCGTGCTGGACACGTCCACACTGGTACTTCATTTGTTTCCTCTAAAAGATGGATGATGGTGGTATCTCTTTTACAAAAGAGCAAAGGAAGTTTCCAAATGTGTAGCCCTCTGTCAGGCGGCACGGAAATGGTATTGGACTTGGGGTCCCGCCCACCATGTGTTTCTCAGTGTAGTTCAGGAAGTATTACAAGCACGCATTAAAGAGTATCTCTCCAAATGGACAGTGAGGTTAGAGAAGACTGAGATGGTCAGAGAAAACTTCTCACGGTGGGGGAGACGTGGGTTGAGTCTGCAAGGACAGTAAGAAGGGGGAAAGTGGAAGGGAGAGCCTCCCTCCCCATCTGTGCTGAAGAGCAAAGCAGAGGAGAAACCACGAGTGAGCCTAGAGCTTGCTCAGCCAGAGCAGATGGAGCCTGTTGGGGAGAGGGTGACGTGTACCGTGATAGCTTGGGCTCTGGCTACAGGAGGCCTTGAAAGTGTGTGGGAGCAAGATGAAATTCATCTGGTTCAGACATCCCATTTTACAGAAGGGAAACCAGGATTTGTAGAGGTGAAATGATTTGCTTATGGTCACAACGAAGTAATCACAGCTGGGAAAGAAACACATACTTTTACTCCTAGTGCAGAGTTATTTCCACCCTATGCTGTACTTGAGGCTCTTGGTGGAAAGGAGTCTTGACGTGACCTGTTGAATGGCTCAGTCGGTTAAACGTTGGGCTTCGGCTCAGGTCATGATCTTGCGGTTCGTGAGTTGGAGCCCCATGTCAGGCTCTGTGCTGACAGCTCAGAGCCTGGAGCCTGTTTCGGATTCTGTGTCTCCCCCTCTCTCTTTCTCTCTCAAAAATAAACATTAAAAAAAATTTTTTTTTAAAAAAGGGAAGAAAAAAGATTTATGTGCCATTTCATACCGTGGTGCTACTTGCTTGCCCTTGGTAGCTGGCAACCTGCTTCAATCGGAGCACTCAGGAGACTCGCTGGAGGATGGAAAAGCTCTTCCTTCCTTCCAGGTTTGTGCTTCTCCTCTTTCAGAACCCAGCAAGTCAGCCACCGTTCGATTGCCCTATAAATCATCCTGTACCCCAGTACACACAGATGACATGAGCACAGGATGAAATGACATGATCTTTTAAGGGTCAAGGGAAGGTGCAGTTTGTTGGTTTAGGACGTAACCAGGGATGCAGATGGGATTCACACGCTGTTTGCTGTTTTGTTATGATCTGTTATGTGCCAGGCAGTGTGCTGTGTTCTCCCGTACTAAAGGTTTACACATTTGACGGCTTACCATCACCATAATGCCAATATGAGGAAACGGGCTCAGAGAGCTTCAAAACCTTGCCCGAGGTCCCACTCCTAGTAAGTGGTAGAGCAGCTCTCAGAACCCACATTTATCTGACTTCCAATTCCACCTTACTTTTTCTCTATCACACCACCTCCATTAGATCCATCACACCAGAAATAAAGTAACCAGGGGCACCTGGGTGGCTCAGTCGGTTAAGTGACTCTTGGTTTTGGCTCAGGTCACAATCTTACAGTTTGTGGATTCGGGCTCCACATCAGACTCTCTGCTGACAGCACGGAGCCTGCTTGGGATACTGTCTCCCTCTTTTTCTGCCCCTCCCCTGTGTGCACGCGTGCACACGTCCTCTCTCTGTCTCTCAAAAATAAACATTACAAAAATTAAAAAGAAATAAAGAAATAACAAAACAAAAAAAATCAAAGTTTCTTTCAAAGCAATGTATATTTGTTGTAGAAAAGCAGAAAATTCTAATAACGGAAGAGAACGAAACCTAAGGCAGAAAATGAAACTAATGTGCGTGATTAGCGTGTCAGTCTCTGCCTGCCCAGACCTTGGCCCTTATTCTGCGTCTATACATTCATCATATTCTGCTTTGTGAAACCGGATTCGTTTCGCCCACTTTCATCCCTGTCTGTCGTCTTTGGTTTTGTCCCGTGACTTTTCTTCCCAAGGTCATCTGCAACCTCTGTTTTGCTCCTCGCGCCTTGTGGTCACTGTCCACGGCATTTGACAACAGTGAAGCAGCAGGGCTTTAGTGGGCAGATCATTGGGGGTAGCAACCTGGAGGACCTAGGTTTTATTTTTTGTTCTGCCACTGACTTGGTCCCTGATGTGTGGCAAGTGACGTTTCCCCTAAGGGCCTTAGTTTTCTTCATGGGTAAAATGAGGGGACTGGATTAGATCTCTCCTGTTCCTTCTGGTTTTGATACTGTTTTGATTTTCCAGTTTAGGATTCAGTTTTGCTTTGTCAGGTTCATGTAGGCGAAGGAGTGGAGAGATCTCTCTAAATCATCTGGTGAGTTTCTCGAGCCGATAGGTATTGCCCTGTATCTGGCAGTGTGTAACCTGCTCTAGGTCCCCAGACATTTTGGGTCAATGCCATTCTTGCCACTTGGATCTTTGAGCTTGGAATGTGAGAAACTTGAGTCTTAGGCAGATGAAAGGTTTATGGAAGGAAGCTTTGAGGCTCATGTAACTTAAGGTTGAGATGTGGTAGTATGATAAAACTTGATCCCTGCCCGATGTCCTGTATGCACAGAAGGAAAGGAAAAGCAGCACTAGGGGGGCCCTGCAGTGGTGCTTGACAGGTAATTGTTAGTGAGCCATATTAAATTGAGGATGACGGAACGTTAGGTTCCATGTCCCGAATTTTATAATTTCATAACGATTATTTTCACTTTGTATCTACTATATGCTAGTTACTTTGCATACATTGTTTCTACTCCCCAAAACCACTCTGCAAAGTATTTTCATTTTGTAGGTGAGGGTCAGAGAGGTACAAACTTGCCTGCCCTCCCAGAGCTAATGACCAGCATATCTGGGATTCGAATCCCAAGGCCTGTTTCTTCCCGCTCCTGTGTCATGAATCTCTGCCTCTGTTGAATCATCAAGAGCAGCTTCAAAACCAGTTCTGCTATTTCTCTATCCTCTTGTTCCCGTTCATTGTCCTTCTTGGAAGAGTTAGCTACACACTCCAGCTTACCCCTCAGCCCTCTTCAGTCTTTCTTTGGCCTCTGTCATTCACCTCGAGCTTTTCTTATCAAGGGCATCTGCAACCTGTATATCGCTCACTTCAATTTTTCTGTCCCATCTTGATTCATGGGTACATTGACCCTTCCTTCCTGCCTGTTCTCCACTTTTCCTTTGATGGTCTTTTATCTATGGGTAATCTCGTCCTGATCCTCTTTTGTTTCTCTGAATGCTCTCGCTAAGTGACCTTGTATTTTACTGTGACATTAAATACATCTGGGTGTAGACGACATCAATTTATAGCTCCAACCCAAACCTTCCCTCTGATTTCCTAGGTAGTATGTTCAACCACGTACTTGACATTTCTATCTCAGGGTTTCTCAGACTTACCATATCCTGAATGGAACTCTTAGCTCTCCCCCCAAACTGGTGTTTTGTATCATGAAAGAGTAATTTGCTGTCTTTTTACTCTCCCTACATTTGCAAGCCTGTCATTAGGCACACCAGCTGGCTGTAATTTGGAACTCTCCACCCGGACCCCACCTTCACTCGTCCCACCATGAGTTAAGCCTCTACCTTGTCTCACCTGGACTAGTCCAGTAGCCTCCTGATTATTTTCTCTGCCTCTACTTCTGCCTTCTCCTAAACTATTCTCCAGGTAACATTTACAATTGGATTAGACTGTTATTCCCTTGATGAAAGCCTGTCAGTGGCTTTCCATCACCTTTACAAAAAAAAAAAAAAAAAAAAATCCCAAATTTTTACCATGACCGATGAGGCTTTCTGTATGCTCTGGCTTTTGCTTTTATCTAGCAACTTCCTATCATGCCACTTTCCCTTTAGCTGCACTGGTGTCCTTTGAGATCCTTGAACATGCCTAGCTCTTTCCCACCTGAGAATCTTTGCCCTGCTCGTTCCTCTGCCTGAAACACCCAGTCCCCTGTTTCTGAAGTCGTTGCTCCGGCTCGTCCTTTGTCATCTTTGAGAAGCTGTCTCTAACCTCCTTGTCTGAATAGGGCTTTGCCTTTTCTTGCCTTTTCTTCCCTCCTTGTTCTTACTTTGGTTTCATAAAACACTGGTACAAGCTGTATGCTTTGTGGTACACTTGTTTATTCCTTTCCAGCTAGCTGGGAATCTCTGTAGCAGGACAGATGGTGAGCACTTTTTACGGGATAGCAGTCTAGTAGTTGCTCATGTAAGATGGACAGCTAAACTGAAAGTGAGATAATACGGAAAATCCCATCTCTCCCTGGAAGGTTGAAATCACCCTGTCTGTTGACATGCTTCCTGTCATTTATACACTGAACCTGCAAATAACTTCGAGATTAAGCAAAATGCTGCTGGAGGAGCCTTGAATGGTTCACAGGCATTTCCAAGTCAGCCTGAATGTTAACATCTGGTTTGAATATTCGTTGCTTTTCTCCCTTGTTTTCCATATTCATCTAGGCTTGGGAAGTGCAGTGAAGGGTGGTGTTGGCCCTGGTCTCCTGGGCTTATTTCTGGAAATACTCAAATTTGGTTTCCCTTGCTCAGTGGGCAGTGGGTCTGTTTGAGAAGACAACTATCTGGATCCCTCACATACCTGAGTTCCTTCAGTGGAGTTGAACGCTGGAGGTGAGGGAAGGGTTTCATCGTGTTTAGTGGAGGCTGGCAGGATGGAGAGGGCTTTGAAGCAGAATGGGGCTTGGAATTTCGTTTTAGTCCTGATACCTTGAGAAAACAAAACCAACAAAACAAAAAGACCGTGTGCCTCAGTTTTCCCATCTTATAAAGCAAGGTGACTCGAGCCAGATGGTTTCTGCAGTTCCTCCCCATTTTAATCATTGTGAAATCTCTGATCCCTGTTAAAAAGTTCTGGATTCTGATACTGGAGGTAGACACAAACCCTGCAGCGTCTAACGAAGCAGACCCTTTCCCCAAAGTCATTTTTAGGGAGAAAGAGTGAAACTCTCCCAGAGTACAGCAGCAAGCGGAGAGGGAATGACAAGATTCCTCAGAGACTGAGAACCCTTCAACTTAACCTCTGAGCACCCTTGCCTAACTTTTAGTTTATTGCAGATTGTCCAAGGAGAAGAGATTTGAGAGTTTTTTGCTTTAGGACCCCTTTTGCTTGTTTGTTTAAGTGGCTTGTACTTTATTAGTGTTTAAACTTTTTTTTTTTTTATCTTTTTTTATTTTTGAGAGAGAGTGCGCACGATTGGGGGAGGGGCGGAGAGAGGGAGACACAGAATCCGAAGCAGAATCTGAGCTATGAGCACAGAGCCTGATGAAGGGCTCAAACCCACAAACCACGATATCGTGACCTGAGCTGAAGCTGGATGCCTAACTGAATGAGCTACTACTACCCAGGCGCCCCTACCCTGTTAGGATTTAAAAACGGTGAATCAACTGAGAATAACAAATGTTGTCTCCTAAGCTGTGTCCCTTTACTCGTTTACATTACTGTAAGCATGAGCAGCTCCCTTGGTCTCCCAAAGGACTGTCCTTTACTGAAAAGATGCAACTGAGAAGAGAGAAAGGCAGGCTTCCTTTCTCCACTAGTAAGGATTACAAAAATGAGTCCGTCAGGAAGATGCTGAGCAAATGCATGATTTTAATATGAATTTTTGTTTTCCTTCCGACAGTAACTTGACAGCTTGAGTCTCTCTTATTAATTGTTTTCATTATGGACTGGCCTTTATGGTAAATGCTTACCTCACTTATTCCCAAAACCTCCTTTGGGTTGAGCAGTGGTCTCTCATTGTTATTCCAGGTAAAGAAACTGAGGTGCTTAGAGGTTAAGTAACTTGCTAAATGAAGGCCCCGTTAGCAAGTGATTGAGTTGGGATTTGAACCAAGTAAATGAGTAATGAATCTTTCTTTGAGCCTAGGATGTCGCTAAAAGCATTTTCAGCATTTTTAATGGTGGTGAAAAGATAAATAGGGAAATTAATGACACTCACTTCACAAACCAAGTTGTGTTCATTCTGTGTCCTTTTCCTAAGGATCCCGGGTGTTTTCTTTTCATTCAGTCCTATCAATACCCTTTCCTTCTCAGATGCCTCATTTTAAACATTCTAGAAGTGAAATCGCACCCTGAGTTAAAATAATGAACAGTCATATTTTATATGATGACATAATAGTATGTCACAAAAGCATGACCTTATTTGTAATTTAGAAATCATTGTGACCCGTTGCTTTAAATATTTTAATAATTCAAGTTTTTTTCTCCTCCCCCCAGTGAGGCCCACTTTTCTCCCCAGTCACTTTAATTATGTGAGCTAGAATCCTGTTTCTCACACATCTTCAGTTCTCAACCTTGTTAAAATTAATCATATAATCCCCCTTTAAAACATAGTATTAAATCACCATAGTAACACAGTATCCAAGCTTTATTGATAAAACATAACAGCCATAGGAAGGTAGAGTTTGGTGTCCCCTGGACAGCTCTATAACTTTTATAGAAATGTGTTCCTTCTCCTGGCTTGTGTAAGGTGGAGGGGTAGCATTACTTACACCTGTTTTATTACACGTTGCTTTTAAATTGCCACCTTGTTTTCGCTCACCTTCCTAGTTAAGAAGGGAGAGTGGAACACTTTCTTTTCTTTCTGAATTATTTTCTTGTACTCTGTAACCACCCTCTGGGGGATGGAATTGTTTCCTTAAACATGACCAGGTAGGGTCCATTGACCCTGTTGTACTGGGATACCTTGAAAGTCTCTTTCATTTTAATTTTCTTGTGTGGTTTGTATAAGGAAGTGTTAGAAATGAAGGCTATCCATATTTGAAAAATTAACTACATATCCTATTCCAAAGACTCAGTAAATCTGTCTGCCTTTGGAAGGGGCTTGGTGAATGATTTTTCATTTCTGCTGGCAACTTATAAAGTAAATTACAGGTGAGAGCATTGATTTGAATATTTATCAATTTGAGTATATTTTGTAAAATACAATATATGTAAAGTACAATGTAAGTTAATGAGTTAGTTTAATAATTCAATGTCAAATTCTAAAATATTATGGTAGCATAGATTTGTGTATTAGAATTTGGAATATTTAAGTTTTTAAAAAGGAATCCAAGCTAAGTGGTAAACTGATTTTAAAAAGGGGGTTTTAAAAACATTTTGCAAATGCCAGAAACATTTCTAGATTAATCTGATTAGTAACACGCTTTTTAATATCTTGAAACATATTTCCTATTTTATGTTTTATGCGTGGCTTGCTGATTTTTGTGTCGATGCAGGAATTTTTGGCTTTTTTTCTTTACTGTTTGTCTTTAAGGCCTGTTTCCATTTCTTAGCACCTTGCATTATTAAGACATTTGGTATTTCTGTCCTGTAACATACATGTTCCTCCCGAACCCCAATGTTGTGAAAGATACAAGAATTCAGGACAGTAGTAACTAACCTTGCCCTCTTGAATTCCACCTCCTCCCCTTGGAAACTCTGTGAGCATGATTCGCTTACATGCCTATTCCGTCCTGTAGTTGCCTTTCCTGTAAAATGGGAACATCATCTAAATTCCAGGGTTGTTTGGAGAGTAAATGAGATGGAATGTATCAAGTGTCCAGCTTGGTGACTGGCACACAGTAGACGCTTAAGTTCTGTTGCCATTTTGTGTTCTGAACTAGAGGAATGGTCAGGTGAACATCGTTAACAGCAAGCTGGCAGGGTAGGCTTTGGCGTCACAAAGGCCTAGGTTTAAAACCCAGCTTTTTGCAGCTAACCAGCTGGCACCTTAGGCAGTGCTGCCCTAGGCTGTTGCCTTGTCTATAAAATGAGGTTAATAGAATGCTCCTTTCAGGATTCGGTGGAATGATTAACAGGGCTACCTGCCTGAACTCAATCTGTGGAAGGCATGGGAGCTCCAATGAGGTGATGAGGCGGTCACTATGTATAAAATGAGGTTAATAGGATGTATCTTCAGGATTTGATGAGATGATTAACAGGGCTACCTGCGTGAACTCCGTAAATGGAAGGTTTGGTAGCTACTTTGGTAGTGAGGTGGTCACTAGAATGGGCTGCTTGCGGTCTTTTTTGTTTGTTTGTTTGTTTGTTTTTTACTAGCTCACAGTCTGTTCCCTTCAAGTGTGTAAATTTTGAGTTCATTTGTAAAGAGTTTCACTGAGAAAGGAAATGTTACAGGTTCAACGACTTGTCGTGATTAGATACTTTATCAAGAAACTCACTGCACATTCGTTTTTCCCTTTGTTCTGTCTTTGCCGCAGCCTCACAGTTAGCCAAGTTGGCCAGAACTTCACGTTCGTGCTCACTGACATTGACAGCAAACAGAGATTCGGGTTCTGCCGCTTATCTTCAGGGGCGAAGAGCTGCTTCTGTATCTTAAGGTAAGGGAGAGTGGCTTTGGCTCTTGGCTACTTCCGTGAAACAATGTCAGCCTCCACGTTGCTCCTCTGCAATTAAATTTTCCAGCTGTTCTCCTTATTTTCCTATCTGTTTCCCACAAGTCACTGCATTCGGGGAGAAGGACTCCACAGCGTCGTTCTTGCACTCTGAGTTCTGCAGATAATTGTATTTATTTATTTGCATCACGTCCCTTGGGTGGGAAAGGGATCATGGCTTCTGTGGAGTTTGTGGAAGCTGGGGAGTCAGCATGGCTTCGGTTTGTCCCGCTGTTATCTGGAGCTGTCAGAAATTCGCCTGTTAGGCTTTCCCTTGGACATTTTGTGTATGTAAGATTATTAATAAAGTATGTGTCTGCAGCTCAGGACGTCTTGCAGACACTGATTGTGTCCTCCTCAAAGTAACACCCTTGCCCTCTCTGGGTCAGTGAGGGAGTAACTGTTTCCCCAACTGGGCTACTTCTCTAGAGGTTTGAAAAAAGTATGGGATCCTGGAAGAAGGCTTCTTTAGGTCTTCCAAACCCCTTTGTACACCAGAACCACACTTGGCCTAATGCTCTGTTTCCTCCTGCCAGAGGGCCAAGGTGTGTTCCGAGGAGGCGAGGAGGGGGAGGATGTGTGGAAATCCGATTTTGGAGCTGCTGGCTCTGTGGGCTCCTGCTGGGCGCCTCCTAAGGGGGAAGTAAAGGCATCCCACACACTCTCCTCTCCATCTGCCTCGGTTAAGTAGGTGTCAGAGGGGCCTGCCTCCTGTCTCTCTCTGCTCGTGTGGAGCAGCCCCGGGCAGGACAGCAGGGAGGCGCCCCTGACAAAACCCGGGTCCCCAGTCTTGGGCTTGCGCCCAGGGATAAAAGGCCAGACTCTATGAATTCCAGAAAGAGTGGTTCTCTGGTACATTAGTTTTTGCACTTTCTTCCTCTCCTCACCAAGAAAAGACCTCCCATCCCAGCCCCCCAAACACATACACACTCCTACCATAGGAGAAAGAGGGGCTGACTTTCGAAGTACCTTTGCTCAATAACTGTCAGTCTGGTTTACATTTCTCCGCACAAATGTTGTTATTGTTGTTGTTAATCAGCAAAGTCAGCTCTCTTCTTCACCAAGCATAAGGTCTGTAATTCGGCCCTAGAGGGCAACCGCTGGAAAGACCACGGGAAGGAGGTACAATGCGGATGCTCTGTGAGATTAAATGTGTGTAACTGCTCTCCAGCTGGCTCAGGAGCCCAGGCCCAAGGGTTACCCACTTGGAGCATTAGCGTCTGATGTAAATGATGATTTACATTTTGATTCAGCAATGTTGGATTATTTTTTTCTTTTTAAACAAAGTTTTCTCTTCCATTTTGCCTAACGTTGCATTTTAGACTTGGCTAGGGCGCTGATATTTATATAGTCATTTAGAGGAGATGGGGCTTTAAGACAAGTTCTTAAAGTTTTGCAGAAAGGCTTTTTTGTTGTTGTTTTTTATTTTTGCATAATGTTTTGGTTTACAGTGTTTCTTCCTTTCAAAGCTGGGATGTGCATGTTTGGGGGGCGGGGTGGGACTCTGAACTGGCACTATCTCGTTCACTCAAGAAATTTCTGAGAGTGTGAGAGTGGAAAACCGTTGATGTAAAAACATCAACAGTGTGTATTTGACTTTGCGTGTCTGTGCGTAGGGTCGTGGATGGCATGCTTACAAGAAGCTGGTTGATTAGACTTCATGCTGCCATCATTTAGAATGAAAAAAAAGCAGCAGTTGGACTGTTTTCTCTCTGTTATCCCAGCTTGGAACTGTGGGAAGAATTTGGTGGGTTAATTCATTCATTTGTTCGTCAGCCCTTACTTGAGTGCCTAGTATTAGCTGGTCCCTGCCCTAGAGGAGTTCCCAGAACAAACGGGAGAAGTATGATCATGCTGTAGTATGCCATATATAAAGCATAGGACGGTTCCGCGGCACAATGTCTCCTTACTATTGATGTTCTAGGGCCAGAGGATAGTGATTGTGGTTAAAAATAGAGTCCAGATGAAGTCTGGGGCACGCGTTTCACGGGTATTCAGCATGGCGGGCGGAAAGCTCACTTGCCTTGCCCAGGTTGTACATATGCAAAAAGCATGCACAGGGCCACCTCCCCCTGTGGCTTCGTTTGGGAACATTGCTGAATTGAGACTGGCATTTGAATGGAAGGGTCTGCTGTTCACCATGGGTGACCAGTTGGCAGCATGTTCAGTGGAGAGTGGAGAGGTCTGCCGGGAGAATGCAGGTGCGATTTAGGCCTAGGTTCTATTATTAGCATTTTCAGTCTCCTTGCTTTTTCGAGATGCTTCATCTCCTTGCTTTTTTTTCAGATGCTTTTCCTTTATTATTATTATTTTTTAATGTAATTTATTGTCAAATTGGCTAACATACAGTGTGTAAAGTGTGCTCTTGGTTTCTGGGGTAGGTTCCTGTGGTTCAGTCACTTACATATAACACCCAGTGCTCATCCCAACAACTGCCGTCCTCAATGCCCATCACCCATTTTCCCTTCTCCCCCAGCCCTCCATCCACCCTCAGTTTGTTCTCTGTATCTAAGAGGCTTTTATGTTTTGCCTCCCTCCCTCCCTCTATTTTTTTCCCCTTCCTCTCCCCCATGATCTTCTGTTAAATTTCTCAAGATCCACATATAAGTGAAAACATATGATATCTGTCCTCCTCTGACTGACTTATTTCACTTAGCATAACAGTCTCCAGTTCCATCCACGTTGCTACAAAAGGCCATATTTCATTCTTTCTCATTGCCATGTAGTATTCCATTGTATATATAAACCACATCTTCTTTACCTTTCATCAGTTGATGGACATTTGGGCTCTTTCCATAATTTGGCCACTGTTGAAAGCGCTGCTATAAACATTGGGGTACAAGTGCCCCTATGTATCAGCGCTCCTGTATCCTTGGATAAATTCCTAGCAGTGCAATTGCTGGGTCATAGGGTAGTTCTATTTTTAACTTTTTGAGGAACCTCCACACTGTTTTCCAGAGAGGCTGCCCCAGTTTTCATTCCCACCAACAGTGCAAGAGGGTTCCTGTTTTTCCACATCCTCACCAGCAATAGATGCTTTCCCTTTAGTTCACCAGTGCCTTGAGGTCCAGTGTCTGTTCGCAGTGTGCCCGGTGCTCTAGCTCGTGTGCTCATGAGCCACCTCTACTTGTGCTCTCCATTTCTTCTCATGGTGGGGAGGGCTGGGTAGCTCCCGGTGATTGTGTCTTGTGCAGACATAGTCTCCACTGTTCTAGGATTTGGCTTCTTAGGATCGCTCCCTCTCTGACTGCTCTCCCAAGCTCATGTGCTTCCTGGCCCATATGAGTCTCTGGGCCTTTCTGCCTTCACACCTTTATCCATCCACCCACAGCAGCCTTTTCCAGGCAGAAGTAATCATCCTCATGAGGGCACCTAGCATGCTTTGCATACTTCAGTTACATGTTCATAAGCCTGGATCATCCTTTTACTTCTTCCTCCTCTTCCTCTAAAATGAACTCATTAAGGGTAAAGATAGTGTCTTAAGCAACTTTGTATCTCCAGCACTTAATGCAGTCCTTGGCCAACATACTGTGTGCATGGCCTTCAGACACGGAGATGTATTCCATTTGAATGCAAGAATAGGACACTGAAGGCTCTGAGTGACAGGACAGGCCTCATGGGACACCAGTTCAAGAGAAAGTGTGAAATACAGTAGTAGAGAGATGTGGTTCATACTCCCAGACTTAATTTCTGTTAGTTACAAGAGGTACTCTTGAATCTCACTGTGGAGATCTAGTGTTGAATGACAGGCATTGTGTCCATAAAGTCCGTAAAGGACTAGGCCATCAGTATTAGAAACTTTAAACTTAATTTCACAATGAAAGGTTCTTAGAGACCTGTCATAGAATATAAATTATTGGGTCCATTGTTAGAAGTGTTGTCTGTTCCTTCCCCTAGAATATAAGCTCCATGAAGCCTGGGAATTTTTATCTGTTTTGTTCCCAAATATACCCAACGTATAGAGTAATGGCTATGCATAGTAGGCACTTAGTAATACTTGTTTCATGAAGGAAAGAATTCCTGATGAATAAGCCCTGTGTTTATTTTTAACACAGGTTTAATTCTGTCACCAGCTAACCTTGACAGAAATGTAGTTGTGCTAGGGTATGAACAAGTCTCATTAACACAAATACCATGGTTTGTAAAGTTCAAATGCATTATTTTGTCCCACGGTTGACTAGTTCTTTATATTTAGGCATTTTACTTTTCCTTGAGATTTGCCATAATATTATTTAACTATTTGCTGGATGGTAGTCAATACTGGATTAAAAGCACAGCTGGGGATGGGGGTACCTGGGTGGCTCAGTCGGTTAAGCATCTGACTTTGGCTCAGGTCATGATCTCATAGCTCGTGAGTTCGAGCCCTGCATCGGGCTCTTTGCTGACAGCTCAGAGCCTGGAGCCTGTTTCGGATTGTGTCTCCCTCTCTCTGTGTCCCTCCCTTGCTCCCCCTCTGTCTCTCTGTCACTCTCTCTCTCTTTGTCTCTCTCTCAAAAATAAACAAACATTAAAAGAATTAAAAAAGCACAGCTAGAGAGCAATAGATATGGATAAGTTTGTCCTTCTTCATTATAAACCCAGGAATGTGAGACAGAATTAGCATTTTCAAGTAGCACCAGCTGAGTCTGTTATGGTATAAGCATTTACCTCTGAAATCTTTCAAGTATCATAAAGTGACCTAGAACCATACTTTTTTCATGACTTCCGACTTGTCCAAATGGCACATGTTTCATCAAGGCTAAAACTGTAATGAAATATGTTATTTATAGCCAACTTCTGGTTGTGGAGAAACAGAAGGAGCGTAAGAGTTCAAAGCCATAACTGTGTTGTTGGTGTGGATTATGGGAGATATGTCACATAATAATTAAATTTTTTACTTTTTATAAAGGAGCTTTTTAAATTTTTTTCGAATGTTTATTTATTTTTGAGAGAGAGAGTGCAAGTGGGGGAGGAACAGAGGGAGAGGGAGACATAGAATCCAAATCAGGCTCCAGGCTCCAAGCTGTCAGCACAGAGCCTGACTCGAGGCTTGAACTCATGAACCGTGAGATTGTGACCTGAGCTGAAGCTGGTCGCTTAACCAACTGAGCCACCCAGAAGCCCCAAAAGGAGCTTTTTAACAAAAATTTTTTATTTAATTAATTATTTTTTAATTTACATCCAAGTTAGTTACCATATAGTGCAACAATGATTTCAGGAGTAGATTCCTTAATGCCCCTTACCCATTTAGCCCATCTCCCCTCCCACCACCCCTCCAGTAACCTTCTGTTTGTTCTCCATATTTAAGAGTCTCTTATGTTTTTGTCCCCCTTCCCGTTTTTATATTATTTTTGCTTCCCTTCCCTTATGTTCATCTGTTTTGTATCTTAAAGTCCTCATATGAGTGAAGTCATATGATATTTGTCTTTCTCTGACTAATTTCATTTAGCATAATACCCTCTAGTTCCATCCATGTAGTTGCAAATGACAGGATTTCATTCTTGTTGATTGTTGAGTAATACTGTATTGTGTATATATATATATATATATATATATATATATACCACATCTTCTTTATCCATTCGTCCATCGATGGACATTTGGGCTCTTTCCATCCTTTGGCTATTGTCGATAGTGCTGCTATAAACATGGGGGTGCATGTGCCCCTTCGAAACAACATACCTGTATCCCTTGGATAAATACCTAGTAGTGCAATTGTTGTGTCGTAGGGTAGTTCTATTTTTAATTTTTTGAGGAACCTCCATACTGTTTTCCAGAGTGGCTGCACCAGCTTGCATTCCCACCAGCAATGCAAAAGAGATCCTCTTTCTCCACATCCTCGCCAACATCTGTTGTTGCCTGAGTTGTTAGCCATTCTGACAGGGGTGAGGTGGTATCTCATTGCGGTTTTGATTTGTATTTTCCTGATGATGAGTGATATTGAGCATCTTTTCATGTGTCGCTTGGCCATCTGGATGTCTTCTTTGGAGAAGTGTCTATTCATGTCTTTTGCCCATTTCTTCACTGGATTATTTGCTTTCTGCGTGTTGAGTTAAATAAGTTCTTTATAGATTTTGGATACTAACCCTTTATCTGATATTTCCTTTGCAAGTATCTTCTCCCATTCCATCAGTTGCCTTTTAGTTTTGCTGATTGTTTCCTTCGCTGTGCAGAAGCCTTTTATTTTGATGAGTTTATTTTTGCTTTTGTTTCCCTTGCCTCTGGAGACATGTTGAGTAAGAAGTTGCTGCGGCCGAGGTCAAAGAGGTTTTTGCCTGCTTTCTCCTCGAGGCTTTTGATGGCTTCCTGTCTTACATTTAGGTCTTTCATCCATTTTGAGTTTATTTTTGTATATGGTGTAAGAAAGTGGTCCAGGTTCATATTTGTGTTCTACAATTTTCTTATGTATGGGAATCTTATTTAAGCTCTTGAGAAAGTTTAAGTCGCTTTTTTTTTTTTTAATGTTTGTTTATTTTTGAGAGAGACAGAGACAGAGTGCCAGTGGAGGAGGGACAGAGAGAGAGGGAGACACAGAATCCAAAGCAGGCTCTAGGCTCTGAGCTGTTATCACAGAGCCCGACGTGGGGCTTGAACCCATGAACTATAAGATCATGACCTGAGCCAAAGTTGGGCATTTAACAGACTGAGCCACCCAGACGCCCCTGAGTAACTCCCTTAGTACCTGTATCAAACTGTTCAGTCCCTATTATACATTTTGGGAAGAAATAACTTGTTTCATCAAGACAGGATCTAAATTTTTTTTTTTTTTAGTTTAACATGTAAGATTTTTCTTCAATTAATGAGTATCTTAGTAGGTAGTATAAACCAGGAATGAACAATGTGTAACACTTGGTCTTTGGCTTTTTATTCACTTCAAGTTCCCTTGATACAGAGGTAAAGATCTCTCCCCAGTTCTCTATAAGAACCTTTCAGGTATCATGTTCAGATATCATTCAAGATTTTGATGAGCTGAACTTTTAAAGTTGGTCTTACAAACTGAAAACAATATATACTTTTGGTCCTTTACCAAATTTAAAACTTAATATGCTTCTGGGTGCACCGTTCCCAGACCACCTCTGATTTTGTTACTTCCCCTCCTGTTTCGGTTTGGCTACGCTTACTGTCCTAGGAGCCACTAAGTCTTTGGGAAGGGACTATGTAAACAAGGAAAATATGATGTGATAAGTGCTATTTAAATCAAAAATATGTATGTGCGAGGTTCTTTGGGGTCACTGATTAGGCAGTGCCCATCTCTGGCTTGGAATCAGAGAAAGTGTTGCTGACGGTTTCCAGTTAAACTAGGTCTTACAGAATCACTGGGGGCTGGTCTGGAGGAGAATTGGAGAAGAGCTTTCTAGGCAGTGAGAACTGACATGTAAGGCCCAGAGAAATGAAGGATATAGCAAGATGGAATACTGATGTGATGGTAGGGGATGATACCATAAATGTCTTGGGGCCAGGTTGGGAAAGCCCTTGTGGGACATGCTCAAGAATTTGGATTTACCCCATAGCAAATAGAGCATGCTCAGATGATAGGGCAGGCGTTAGAAATATGGATGTTTATAGACCAAAAGGAAAGTGGCTTTTTATACGTGTAACTGGTATTTACACATGCTTGGGATTTTCTGGATAGTGTTAGAAGGGTTGCTGCACATCACCTTGGGGGTAGCACTCTGATTTAGATGAGAAGTTTTAAGCCTCAACTTTAGTTGTTTGTTTGTTTTAAACTATAACAACGAAATACATTTCTGGGACCTTGCTGGGGAATTACTGTCCTTTCCATGCAGATTGGCCTATGGGCTTGTGTTTCAACATTAATTGTGTTAAGTGATAACCCATCTTCCTTCTGGAATACTTTCTGACTTAATGGCAGGAACAACTATTGCATCCTTTTTCATCTGAATTGTACTCATTTCTACTATAAACACAGAAGAGCTCAGTTTTCACAGAGAAAAAAGAAGCTAGAAGTAATAAAATAGTGTGGTTTTAAGAACTTTGGTTTCTCCCCCTAACTGTTCTAGTGTTTTTAAAACAAGACATATAGTTCAGGAGAAAAATCAAAGGACTCTTTCCTTAAGCAGGTGCGGTGGCAGAGCCCTTTTGGATGGATTGTGTGTTAGCTGCTTTGGTTTAAAATAAGTGTATGGGGGGTGGGGAAGGGAGTCGGGAAGGAAGGCAGTGGGGACGGCTCCCAGATTTTTACCTTGAAAGCAGGTGCTGCTGAAATATTCCAGAAACAGATGGAATCTCCTATTCTTGTTTTAAGCTATTTATGGTTGTCTCGCCTGAGGGTACCCTGCTATACAAAACTACACAGCCTGATGTTTGAGGGCAGTTTGGGCATCAAAGCTGGGGCCCCTCTGGGAGAAATCAGCCTTTCTTCCCAATGCCTTAAATACCATTTGGGAAACCTGGATCTTTCATACTATTTAACAGAGAACTTTCCTCTGCTTTTCAAGTGTTTCCATCTCTCTGGAGCTGTTTGATTTCTTCTTAATTTCTCCCCCTTCAAAGTATGGTAGGGTACAGTGTTGTCTTCTGAATGGTCAGCTGGGAGAAGACCCAGTTGCTATGGCAGATTATAATTCCACCCGTTGTGGATCTGTCAGGAATTGAACCCATGGCTTGGGTCCTGTGAAGGCTCTGGTTTAGTAGCCTCAGGACCCTTTCTGACATCTTCAGTATTTTGAAAGGCCTGCACGGGGAATGTGTTCATCAGGACATCATTTGGTGGGATGTGATAACTTTTTTTTTTCTTAATTAAAAAAAATGTACTGGTTGGGGAATGTTGCACATTTTATTGCCACACAGATGCCTCCATGCTTAGAAATGTATAATCCTCTGGGGAGCCACAATTCAACAATAGTAACAAGCTGTACAGTTTAAAAAAAAAAGTCACCTTTGAAGAGAAGAAAGGGACATAAACGAAACTGCTCTTACTGTCCAAGCAGAGCCTGCTGTTTGAGGGCTGGGAAGCTGGGCAGTTGGAAGGACAGGTGTATCTTCTGTAGCAGCGGCCAGCCTCAGGGCTGTCCACTGTAGGAGGAAGCCTCTTTTCTCCTCCTGGTCCCTTTCAAAGGACCCCAGCCTGGCTCAGCCTTCCCTCAAGCAACCTGAGCCCAGCATTGTGGGTATTTGAAATTTCAAGACTTTGGCTACAAGAAATTTCTCCTTTTGGGACTGAATGAGCTGGAAATGACAAGAGACACGGTATTTTGTTGATCTGTTCTGAATTTTTTTTTTTTAACGTTTATTTATTTTTGAGACAGAGAGAGAGCATGAACGGGGGAGGGTCAGAGAGAGGGAGACACAGAATCTGAAACAGGCTCCAGGCTCTGAGCTGTCAGCACAGAGCCCGACGCGGGGCTCAAACTCACGGACCGCGAGATCATGACCTGAGCCGAAGTCGGCCGCTTAACCGACTGAGCCATCCAGGCGCCCCTTGTTGATCTGTTTTGAAAGCAGAACACTTCCTTGTCTTAATGATCACAAAGCTTACCATAGGGCAGCAAGTGAAACCACCCTAAGTAGGAACTCCAGGAGTGCACTTTGGTTCTTTCGTTAGTTTCCCCCATATGTCACTCATCTTGCCACCTCCACCAGCTACTGCTGACGGTTAGTGTTGTTATATCATTTCGTAGATGGATAGACTAAGTCAGGAGAACTCATTACAGAGGATTTGGAAGGGAGCAGGGGTGGGGGTGGGAATGATCATTTGTTAGCATTTATTTAATAAGGCAGGTGGCTTATATAATTCTCATTCTTATTGCAACTTGATGAAATTATGTCCATTATAGAGAAGTAGGGATTGAGACCGAAAGAGTTGCCGTGTGACTTGGCCAAGATCTCACCAGGAAGGAGTAAGTGAGGGAATTTGGTTTGGAACCCAGAATCCAACCCAAAGCTCATGCGCTCAACAGCTTTGGGCTTATTTCTCATAACTTCCTTTTGGCTCTGATTCAAAGTTTCAAATTTTATTTTCTTGCCACCAGAGCAACCATTATGAGTTTCAAAAGTTTTTTTTGTCTGTGTATATTTAGTTAAAAGAGCCATGATGGGTAGTTTGCCACTGCTCCAGGATTTCAGAGGTGAGCTTGCAAAAATCAGTATACTACATACAGCCCACGCTCATTTTATAAATAATGAAACTGAGACCTGAAGAGAGATTGTTGTGCCAAGTTCTTTAGCTGGCTAATAGCAATCTTTTGCCCCCCACTCCCACTCCAGTCCAGAGTTTCTCCAGGATATGGCAATGATTCTTCCAACTCAGGAGAATAAGGCCAAGGCCACCTGGACCTAAAGTTTTTTTAAGACTCCGTAACCTCCAGTTAGCATCAAGGAGTCACGTTGCCTTTTGGCCAGCATCATTGCAGTCTATGTGAACAATCCAACCATATGATTATAGAGTAAAGAAAATGATCCGCTCTGTTTAAATCTGATGCAAAGTCTGTTTGAATGGAAAACCAGTAAAACTGAGCCTGCCTTCTGAAAGAAAGAGTCTTAAGAATTCCACATGAGGGACTCTTTTTGGGAGTTGGAAAACATTCTATAGGAGAAGCCAATTGATGCTTTTTGGTGGAGTTTGAGTGTCAGCAATTTTTTTGGACCCCCACCCCCAACCCCCTCCCCTTGCAAGCAAACCACTTTCCTATAACAGCAACAACAAGCAGAAGGCATTTATTTGAGCCTTATCTTTGCTTTTCACTGGGCAGGAAGTGGAAAGGAAAATAACTCAATATGCTTCACACCTAAAATTGCCCTTTGGATCTAAGCTGCACTCTTATTTTAAGAGCAAGTTAGATTTGTGAATACAAAGAGGAGTCTGAATTTAGGTTGTCTGGCCCTTCCAGTGATCAGTTTAGAAGCAGTGGGAAGCCTAGCATTTGTCCCTCGTGGAGAAGCTCCAGAAGACTGAGATAATTGTGTACCTCTTTATATCATGTCAAACAGAAAAATCATTGTGCCATCTAAAGTTTGAAGATGCCACAATTCTCGTAATCACTTATGAGCCATTGATTTTTAGGATGTTGTTTTATGAGACTGTGAAGATATACTTCCTCATTAGAGGAATTTGGAAAACCTTACAGAAGTAAGAGAAGGAGTTTATCATCCCATGACTCTAATAGTGACTAGAGGTGTTTTGTTCCTTGCATGGGATCATGCTGTAGGTGGAGCTTTGTACCTAGCCTTTTCACTTAGTATATTGTAAGCATCTTTGCATATCGTTAAATGTTCTTTCCTGGGAATGTTTTTGACTGTGTACTTTGTGTGAAGCTGATTTACAAGGGAAGAAAGCTCTTAGTAAAATCTGAGAAAGTATTTTTTTGTCAAGACTTATGTTCTTTTAAAAAATGCATTTGCTGTAGTGAATTTGTCATTGCGCTAATTACTTTGGTAATTCCGTAAAAACAACCCAAACAACCCAAAAGCCCTCAACTACTTTTTGCCTTCACATGTGAGATATTACCAGATTCTCGATAGGGAAGATAGTTCTTAGCTTCTGAAAACAATGAACATAAAAGTATGGAAATAGTATCAAAGTGTTCATTAAGTCAGGTGGTAAATAATGTACTTAGTTTACTTTTCCTTTCCATATTTCACTTTGTACATTTACGTCTTTAATCCTTTTCATCAGTATGAGTTGTATTGTGAATGGCAAAAACAGTAATGTGGCATAAAGGGAATACTTTTAAAGTTAGATAGCAATACATTCTGAATGAGAACTAATTACACATATCTCAAGACTTTATGTAAAACTGTACGGAAGTTTTAAACATTGTAGGCAAAACTAAGTTCTGCATTCTAGTATGCAGTGGAAATTGCCTAGATTTTTATTTCCTAGACATGGGTCATGAAACTATTGGCAATCTTCAGTACAGCCAAGGTCAGTTGCCCTTTAACTCAGTTCACAGGTGTTAGGCTGCTACTCTGGAGCTTTTTAATCCCTTATCTATAACACAAAGCAATATTTATTATAAAATTAATTCTGAGAGGCATCGTTTAGGGTTTCTAATCCATTCTATTTCAGATGCCTTTGAAGTAAAGTGGGTGGAGCTTTGTATGTGGGGTTAATTGTCCCATTGTTCATTTATTCAGTCTGGTATTTTAACTAGCTCTTTATTTGTATTAATGAGCCCAAAATGCGGCAAAAAAATCCTTGGCTCTAAAAAACTTGAGATTAAAAAAAAAAACCTTATTTAAAAAGTGTGATGGAAAACGGAGTTGGGTGAAATTTAGTGCCCTGTACTTTTTTGCCTGAGCTCTTAATGACTGGTTTCCTTTTTTTTCTTTTTTTAAAATATAGTCCCACAGGAAAGCAAGAAGTCTTTGGGGGAATAAAAAGCAAAAAACAAAAAGCCACTGCAAGCAAAAACAACTCCAAGCCCAAAGACTCTAGGAAAGTATATTTCCTAGTGTCTAGTTAGGATTCTGCTAAGTTCTGCTAAGTTAGGATTTTTATGGTCCCCTCTGCTTAAAAAAAAAAATGAATTTTGGATACCAATTTTAGAGAAAGTTTTAGTTTGTACTTTCTCTTTTTTATTAGTATAAGAAAGTATACTAGAGGCGCCTGTGTGGCTCAATCAGTTAAGCGTCTGACTTCAGCTCAGGTCATGATCTTGCGGTTTGTGGGTTCAAGCCCCGCATTGGGTTCTGCACTGACAGCTCGGAGCCTGGACCCTGCTTCAGATTCTGTGTCTCCCTCTCTCTCTGTTCCTCTGTTGCTTGTGCTTTGTCTCTCAAAAATAAATAAACATTAAAAAAAATTAAAAAGAAAGTATACCAAATGTTGATCATCCTCATTAAAGATAACCAATGTTTCCTGACCATTGGAGACTATACTTGTTTTTTTACTTGTTTTGCTTTTTTTTTTTTTTTTTTTACTATTCACTAATATTTCCCAGTTATATATATCCCCAAGTATTATAATTTTAGATCTTTTTATTTGAAGAGGTAGTTTAACTTTCATATGGTGGAGCTCCTCCCTGAACTTGTCCTTTCCTTGATTTCAGTCCCTGTGTTGTGATAGAAAACACTTGCGCTGCATGAGTTAAAAAAAAAAAAAAAATCTTCTTAAGAATTGCATTTATAATAAACATGTTTTTTACTTATCTGTCACTCATTTTTGTCTCTGTTACTTTAGTGGTGAATTGAGGATAATACTAACTCAGAATATTGTGGTAGGAGATTAAATAGTGAACACTTGATAAAGCTCTTTATATATTGTATTTACTATGTTTAATTACAACCTTGTGCCTTCCTTTTGTAAATTGTGAAATATAACCTGCAAATAGGAAAGTGCATTGAGTTTAACTACATACGTACACACACACACATATACACATAAATATATACATATTTATATATATGCACACACATACACTAAGTACACACTAATAATTATATAGCAAATATCCATGTAATCCTCCTGTAAGAAATCTGTACCCCAGAATAATTTTTTTCAGCTGCGTATGTATTCCTAAATAATGTTGGTATAGTTTTGTCTGGTTTTTGAAATCTGTATGATGAATTCTACAGTTTGGAATTGGTAAGTCTTATTTCTTTTGCTGAACACTTTTGAGATTCAACCATGCTGTTGCTTATAGTTGTAGCTTGTTTTCTTTGCTATCTAGCATTCCGCATTGTGTTTGAGCATGCAATTATAAGTGTCCATTTGGGCTGTTTCCGGTTCATGGCTTTAATGAACATTCTTGAACAGGTAGCTCGCTGTGTACAGACACTAGGTTTTTTGGCGTGTAAACCTAGGAGCCGAATGGCTATGTCATAGGGTACGTGTATCTTCGATTTTATTGGATAATGCCAAATTGTTTTCTAAAGCGGCATTAGAATCTTATGGTTCTGTCAGCTGTGTATGAGAGTCGCCAGAGTCCCACGCTGCTGCTTACATCCTGCTTTTTAAAGACCTGCAACATGCTCTTTCCTTTCTCAAAGCCTGTGAGATCCAGGGACTGTCCTTCTTCATTGACCTCATTGTCTAAAGAGGCGTTTCTAGAGAAGGAGGCAGCCCCTGGGGAGGTGAGAGGAAGGTCAACCATCCCTGAAAGGTAAAATGAGCTATGAGGTGGCGGGGCCTTAAGAGCATGGTCAGCGGTCTGTACAGGGCTTAAATCCTAGTGCTGCCAGTGTGGATGTGGGCTTTTGGGTGCCCCATTTACTCTTTTTGAATCTTAATTTCCTCCTATCCACTCTTTTGGTGAGGATTAGAGCTAATATAAGCAAAGATGTTGGCAGGGCAGTTGTTGGCACCTTCCAGTATTACACAGTGCTAGAGTTATTGCTAGAAGGTTAGGCCAGTTGTAACATACATGTCTTTGGCATAGGTGTGGTTTGTGTGGGCATGTACACGACCAAGTCTACATGAACCTGGTCGTGTCAACATAAAGATGACACTTGGTGGCCATGAGGTAGGCATTTACAAACTTGTGGCTGAGGGTATAAAAAGGTTCGGCATTCTTAGAAAACAGTTGGCAGTATATATTCAAAACCCTTCAATTATTCCCACTTTTGAGATTCTGTTCCTAAGGAAAACTCAGGAATATATGTACAGAAAATGCATGAGGATGCTTATTAGCATGTAGAATGAAAAATTAGAAACCATTTGTGGAGAGGGGATAGCTACAATATAGCCATTAAAATGATGTTTTTTGGTGACTAATGACTTAGAGAACATTTTGGACATAGTGTTATGCAGGAGAAGCAAGAGATGAATTATGGTATGATCTGTGTTTTGTAAGAAATTTTTAGAAAAGCGATGGGTTGATTTGGTAACAAAGTATTAACAATAAGAATAATTAGGTAATAGAATTATGAGGATTCTAATTTTCTTCTTTTTTTGTCTTTAAAAAATTTTCTTCTTTTATGTCTCTCTCGTCATACCCAATCCAAATGTTCTTCGTACCACAGTTTGCAGATTTTTTTTTAACTTGGAAAAATGATATCTACCATCATATAGCACATGATTTCAAATACAGAATGCTACAAACAGTAGTGCTTTAAGTACCCAATGGATGACTAATGCTGTAGTGGGTTTTTCTCTCCCTGAGTTTGTGGTATAGACTTGAGCCCTAGGAAGACCTGTGTTCAAATGTTGATTCTACCACTTACTAGATCAGAATGTAAGCAGGTCATATCACCTTTTTGAGCCTGTTTCCTGGTCTGCAGAATAGAAGATAGTTCCCATGGCAGCGTGAGGATTAAGTGAGATTTTTGATGTTCAATCCAAAGTCATTATTCCTGTGTTGCCTTGCAAGATTTAAAATACCACCATGAAGGGACACCTGGGTGGGTGGCTCAGTTGGTTAAGCTTCTGACGTTGGCTCAGGTCATGATCACACGGTTCCTGAGTTTGAGCCCCACATAGGGCTCTGCGCTGACAGCTCAGAGCCTGGAGCCCACCATGGATTCTGTGTCTCCCTCTCTCTCTGCCCCTCCCCCACTCATGCTCTGTCTCTGTCTGTCTCAGAAATAAACAAACATTAAATAAACAAATGAATAAATGGATGTTAAAAAATTAAAAAATAACGACCATCAGTTATGAAATGTACCGTTGATGTGAAAATGGCTTTTCCTTGCTTTCAAGAAGCGTCTTGATTCAAAAATGTTAAAAGTGAGTTAGAGTTCATCTTAACTGAGAAATGATTGTATTAATTTCACAGCGGGATATTTAGCATCTGTCCCATAGATTATTGCTATTCTCCAGTCACCTAGTTGACCTTTTAATTTTCTCAGAAATTTCTATCTTATTTGTGTAAAGGGACTAGGAGCCTATTCCCAATGCGTGCCTCAAACCTGCTTTTTATGGCCTCAGGATCTCTGTCATAACCCGTTTTATTCTTTCACAAACTGAGCCCCTGGGGAGCTGTCTGCACTTTTCAGTGTGATCCAGCTGAATTCCTTCCCTTCCCCACTCGAGCCCTTTGATTTGCCAGGTTTTTGTTCATCTACCCTAAGGATGGACTGAGATCGCTGAGCTCGGCCTCTCTTGTGGTGCAAAGTGAGAATTGTTTTTAATTGGGCAGAAACATGTGGAAGGATCAGGAATATCTCAAGGGATTACAGAGAAATTCCAAATTTGTACTACTTACAGCTTGTGTTTAGAACAGGGTCTGCTGGGAATAAATGTTAGTTAGTGTGGCCTGTGACCTTAAAAACTGTTGACATGGACTTCAGCCAGAAACTAGCCACAGACCTCCTTTGTTAAACTCATTCATAGCTCCTTGAAAACTCTAGTCAGTGAAAGTTGCCAGCTCCAATCTAAGCAGAGCGCCTTTTTTTTTTTTTTTTTCCCATGCTTTGGAAACAGAGGACGCCCCTTAACCAGCAAGGCTTCTTTAATAGGACTACATGGCCTTAAACGCAATTGGAATTGACAACTTCCTGGCTTGGGTTTGCCAACTGGCAGGGCTCTGAGGCCGAGGGGACAAACAGCGTTGGGGCGCTGTGCACTTGTGTTTGTGTATGTGCAGGGGAGACTGAACTCCAGAGCGTTGCGATACCCCTTCACTCCAAAAGCCACACTCTGGCCTGAATTGGACATGTCTTCCTAGTGTTCTGGCTGGGACAACTCTGGATTCTCTCTCCATATGAGGGAGGAAAAGAAAACTGCCCTTTCTTTTCAGTGGTGTTAGGCCTAGCTTTTCCCTTCTCCCCCTCCAAACCCTTGATTTAATCTTCTTTTCATCTGTGTTGTGTTGCTCAGATACAGAGTAAGAGTTTGCAACTGAGATTGGAGAATTGTTAGTGCTGAGCGGTGCCCCTCCCCCACTCAGGAGCTTTACGTGACAGATTTTAGTTTCTAAAACTGAAGCTGAAGGGGCAGCCAGAGTATCTCTTCATTTTACTTATTGAGGAAACTGAGGCATGGAGAGGTTAAGCTCTCTATCAAAAAGGATCCTAAAAACAGGCCTTACACAATTGGCTACCTCTGCAAACCAGCATCTTAATTAAACAAAAAACCAGTATTTTTCCTAGTTCTTGTCTTTAATCCAAAGACTACATTATCTGAATTTGAAGACAGGGAGGCAAATAAAATGCGTTGAAAAATGAGTAAGTTAATCCTACTAAAAAGAGGAAACAGTTATTCTGCTTACAAAGTTTATTTATTTTAATACTGCAACATGTTGATGGTGGGTAGGGAATCTATCTTAGTTATCAGCTGTCATCCTGAGATACACAGTCATATCCATCGGGGTCTCTCTCTCTCTCTCTCTCTCTCTCTCTCTCCTTAACCATTTGTTAAATTTTGGTGGTTGGGAAATAAGACTTCTTTTCCGTTATGCTGTGGAAATTGTTATTTTTAACATAAATGCTCTAGCAAACCCCATCACTTCTAAAAGCTGCTGAGGTTTGGTGTGATTTCAGCCAGGCATGTGTGAGGGGAAAAAAGGGGATGTCATGTTGGCCTAGGAATCAATGGCACATAGGCCTTAGGAACATGACAACTCTGGAAAGAGAAATTCTATGATTTCCTAGAGACTTCACAAGAGTTTAGATGTAATTAAGAGAGAACACTCACATGTACCTAATCTGAAGACGCTGTGTAAGTATTTGTTGAATGAACAAAGTGGATGAAATAAGTTATTTCCCAGTCTCAGTTTCCCTTCCTCACCACCCTTACCTTAGAGCATTTATTCCTCCCACAGAAGATAGATGATGCTCTCATGTTGAGTCACCTAAAGTTCTAAAGAAAAGCTTTTAGATTTAGTCAGAACTAGACTCAAGTTCTGACTTCTTAGCCATGTGACAGATCGGAACACTTTTCTGATCCTCATTTCCCATATCTATAAAATGAAGATAATGAGACCTACTTTGTAAAGTTGTTAACATACAGGTAAAAATGTTATATAAAACATCTAATTTGGGAGTTAGTAATGTGGATTTTTTTTTTCCAGAAAGGAACTTATATTTTCATCATCTGCTTCTCTTTTCCTTCTATCAAAGGGAATCCAATGAAAAGGTCTCAAATACTTTGCTGCCTCTGTGACTCTCACTGCTCATTCAGGGAATGTAGTTACTCTGTAGACCAGCTAAGAATGATTGAAAATGTCCCAGACTCTACATAGAAAATCGTTACAGAGCCCCTTTTCATGACATTACTGATTGCATCTTTGTCTGTGTTTCATACTTTGTATTGGAAAATTTAAATGCTGCGATTTGTGTAGATTTCCGTACCAAAGACAGAAGTAGATGGTTTTTCCATATACTTTCTTGCCTTATGCAGCTCTTGTGTAATACGGTGAATCAGAGTGATATTTCACTTTGTAGTATTTTATAAACATGTCAATACAACAAATAGTTATTACTTGCATTAAATTGAAAAAAGTCTTTAGTGGACTGTGGAAATTGTTTAATGGTTGCTTCCCATACTAAGAATAGATTATGTTGTTAGACAAGATATTTAGATAGATTAATAGGTGATTAAGAAAGCCAGATTCTATGTTTGATTGCTTTTTTGACAAAAAAAATGATAGTAATCTCAGAACATTAAGCAGTACAGAGAATTATGTAGAATTCTTCAAATTTGTGTTGAGTTCCCCTTCGTATGGGAATTCACTATAAATTATCTCTTTCTTAAACACACTTAAAAGTTGCTTTATAAGAATTCTAAAAGTCTCCTCCATTTGAGCTGATGAATCCATTGGGTTTCATAACCTCTGTATTTATTGTGTGAGTCTCACTCTTGGTGTTTTGCGTGAATAGCAAATTATAGGAAGCCCATTTTCTGTCTCCTACATACCAGGGGATTAAGAATGTGCTCTGGACAAGATGGAGGAGGGTGAGGAATTCTGGTGTGTAGAGAAGGGAAGATTATTTTTCAGATTTCATTTTACTGGAATATTCCCTCTCCCCCCTGCCCCCCTGCCCAAGAGTTCATAAGATGAGAGTATGTCATCTTTTTTTCTAAAGATTTGCCCCTCTAATGCTACCTCATTTTCTAAACTTTCATTAATAGCTCTTTGCAGCTGAAGCAAATATTTTAGATCTTTCTTGTACTCTCCTCCAGCTGGGAGTGTCTTTCACACATCAAAGGCAGATATGAGCCTCTCATTAAAAATGATAGTATGAGTTCATCATCTCAGAAGAGTAGAACCTGAAAACTTGAGATAACTTTCAGCTACAAGTCAGATCTAAGCCGGACTGAGATTTTTCCATGGGTTACCACATTTCTTTTCTCAATTTGTCACTCCAGATGCTTTAAAGTCTGCCCCCCCCTCTTAGCTTTATTATATCTGAAGATTATCTTTATTTAGTATAGGAAGTTAGTTGTAGAGCTTAGGAATGATAAATGCCTTAGAATTTATTCTTAATGAGAAAATAAGGAATCCCGAAGCTTAGGAAGAAAGCCTAGGGTGTGCCTGTTTTTTTCCCTCCCTCTTCTCCTAGTTTTGGGCTAGGCTGTCATACTCCCTAACTGCACTGCCTGGCCTAGTGTCTGCAAGATAATTACTTAAAACTTAAGTCAGCTCTGAAAATTCACAAATTCCCTTTCTCCTACCTTTTGCTAGTGAAAAGCAACACTAAAGTCAGAGTGGTTGGCAGTGTTTTTGAGAGTATGGGAGGACAACAGATTGGGTCCTTTAGATTTTATTTTTGAAAACATTTGTAGACTGAGGTAAAGGCTGGAATGTTAGATTCTAGCTGAAAGCCATACTAAGTATCTTTAGCTGCTTTTGTACATAGGTGTGTGCGCACACACACATGAACATGTTATAACAAAGTCTTACCGGTTCCATCATTTCCATCAATAGCCACAGCACATCCAGATTAAGCCTTTTCCATGGTATTTACTTTCCTTACTTTGGTCAATTTCAAGCTCTGTGTTAGTATTTTCTAGCCAAAGGTGAAGGTTGTCCCCAGATAAATATTAGGATGGCCTGCCAGCCAAATCCCAGGCAACCCACTGAATTGCTCTCTTTGATAGCAGAAAGGTCCATCCAGTTCAAGTTGCTCTGAATGGTATTTAACTATAAAACAATAGCCTTAACAAAAGTTACTGGTGTCCTTCAAATGGTTTCTGAGCCAGGAGCCAATTCTTTTGGCATTTTAGCAGATGAGGCTTGTTCCATAATAAATCAGAGTACAAGTTTTCAGAGCATTACGTAGCCAACAAATGGTGGGGCAGCGGGGGTAGGGGGGTTGGGAGAGAAAAGTACATAGATGTATTGCAAATGCATGAAGCAAAAAATGAAAAGCAAGCAAGCAAACAAAAACATCACCCCCCACTCACACGCACATGCACATGTACGCACACACAAACCCAGAAGCTGTTGACTGGGCAGATTTTCATTCTTTATGGCTCTAGGGACAGGTTTAAATTGGGAAAAAATTTTTTATTCTCTTGCGCTATGTTGAACAGAAATGCAGCGTTTGATGTAATCTGGCCCAGATGTCAGCAATGCGCAGTTTTGTGATGATTATTTATCTTCAGGTTTTTACTCTGTAAAAGGAGAATCCGCAAACAATTGTTTAGGGTTGTAAGTTCCATTTAGTGACTGTTTTTGAAATCCTGTGTAACAAATAAACATATAGATTAGGTTAAATATGTATTAAATTTCATTTCATTTTAGCTATTAATCTTAAAATCCTCTTTAACAAATGCTGTTTACGAGTCCCCTGATAAATGTTAATATGTTCAGTGCTTTTCATTCTGGGTATTGTTCCTCTTACTTCAATTTCTTATTCTTATAGGAAGTTTTCTCAGCTAAGATCATTAAACTCATGGACTCTTTTATATGGTCTTTGAAAGAATTTTCTCATGTAAATTTCCCAGAGGGATATTTGTGTTTTTTGGTTACATAATAGCTTCAAGTGTAAATGGTGAATTTCAATAACAGCTACCAAATGGCAGTCTATTTCCTTACTTGGAAGTCAGGTGTATTTGTTTTAAGACTATTGTTTTCAAAGTATTTTCAAAGGATGGGAATTGCTCATAATTTATACCAACCCATTGTTGGCCCCCTTGGCCCCCTTTGAAGTGCTCCAATGGCTGCTAAGTCCCCTGAAGAGAGTGGGGTTAGAAATTTGTTTCCAGAGGTTGGAGAGAGGATGTCCTGTTGTCACATACTCCTATTTTAAAGATCAAGGGATGCACACAAAAATCTTTGCTTCCGTTATGTTTCTTCCAAACACAACTAGGTTTTCTTAGGAAATTTCATTCAAATTACTCAATTATATGGTGGGCTGCCCTTTCAGGACTGAGTTCAATTCAAGGTTAAATTAAAAATTTTTAAAAATGTTTTCCATATTAGATGCCAACACTAATTCAAACCTAATATAATTATAATCCTAACTCAGGCAGGATTAACTACTGTGCTCCTTTAGGTCTCCTCATTGGCTTTAACAAAATTGTCTTAAAAATGCTGAATAAATTATATTGACATTCTGTAACTTTAAGTGCCAATGTGGGGCTACTGATCTTAATCAATTAAGGCAGTCTTCGTTGGCAGCATTTTAATATGTATAGAAAAGATTAGGTTTAATATCCAGGTTCAAGTTTCATACATGTAGCACTAATAGGCCAGGTGACATGGGACCAGTATCATCCTCAACTGTAAAATGAGGGAGTTGGACTACATAGTTGTCATCATCCCTTAAGACTCAAATATTCTATAACTTAAAAAAAATTTATTTGTTTTTGATAGAGCACGTGCATGCACATGTGGGAGGGGGCAGAGAGAGAGACTCTCAAGCAGGGTGTGCACTGTTAGCATGGAACCCGATGTGGGGCTCGGTCTCATGAACCCCTAGATCATGACTTGAACCAAAATCAAGAGTCGGTCGCTTAACTGACCGAGCCACCCAGGTGCCCCTGTGATCTTTTTTTTTTTTTTTTTAAATCACACCATCTTATTAAGTTCCAATGAGCTTATTAGAGCTTTATTGCCGTGATGCACATTTCCTGGATGATTTCCTTATTCCCATGAATGTGTTTGAGATACATGATCAGAGGGATTATAGAAATTTTAGTACATTCTTGCTAATGTGCGGCAGTGTTCAAAACTTTTAAAGTTGCATTTGATTATTAGCATTTTCGTAACTTTTAGATGGAACATTAAATATGAGACCTCATCCATTTTTTTTTTTAAGTAGGTAGAAACAGTGGCTTTATGTTGTCATCATCTTTTCCCCCTGACAGCTCTCCCTGGGGAAACGAAGAGAGCAAGGGACTTTCTCCTTGCAACAACATAACATGACCTAGCCTGAAACCCTGATGTAGTAAGAGAAGACCACTGCATAAGAACAGTCAAGACCTTTGATCTAGACTCTGCTTAGACTCATGGGCTGTGTGACTTTGGTTAAGATGCTGGATTTTTCTCCCTCTGTTAAATGGAAATGATAATGTTAGCCCTTCCAAGCTCACAAGTCCTGTTCTCAAACACTTACTGAAGACCTTCTTTTCATTTATTCGTGCCGTCAGCCTCAGTTAAGACAAAATTGCTATTGGTGTGTTTACTTATTGTGAGGAATTTTGCCTCTCAATAGAACTGCATGTCTAGGTCTGAGTACCTATGGAGAAGGTGCAGTCTAACTGCCTTCAGTGATTTTTCTAAAAGGTAGATGTTGCTTTGGCAATTCTGAATTCTTGGTTAATAATAAAAACTTCTCCAAAGGAAATACATCTCAACGCTTACTATTTTGAAAGGATAATTTCTAGATGTTCAGGCGAATATTCAGTGCTTGTGTATGCAGTGAGGGTGATGTAAGGAAATCATGAAGTTGGCCCCTTTGGAAATTTAAAAATCATAATAGCATCCTAAAGCTTCCGGAAGTGAGCGCTGTGGTATAGTGGGCAGAATGGGAGCTTTGGAATCAGATGGGTTTGTGTTTGCTTCCCAGCCCCCCACTCGACAGCTTATGATCTTTGTTAAGTTATCTAACCGCTTGAAACCATTTTCCTCCATCTCTGAAATTCAGACATAAAGATTTGCCTCAAGGTGTTGTTGTTTGAGACAGTATTTGCAAATCAGCAGAGTGCCTGGTAAATAGTAGGGACTCTGAATGGTAACTATGCATGCCTCCCTGGATTGACAGGTGTAGAGCATTGAGAAGTGATCATAGTAGCAATTGGACTATTTTAATTTTCATCAACTGGTTAATACTGGGAAGGTCACTGAGCCTTTAGATGGCTGTATCTTTTTATTTGTTCCTTGATTCTCCTGGGTTGAAAAGCCCAGAATAGGGGTGCCTGGCTAACTTGTTGGTTGAGTGTCCAACTTCGGCTCAGGTCATGATCTCACAGTTGGTGAGTTCAAACCCCACGTTGGGCTCTGTGCTGACAGCTCGGAGCCTGGAGCCTGCTTGGGATTCTGTATCTCCCTCTCTCTCTGTCCCTCCCCTACTCATGTGCATGCGTGCTCTCTCTCTCTCAAAAATAAAATAAACATGAAAAAAAAAAGCCAAGAATATAAACTCAGAAGGTTCAAGTCCCAGCTTTTGTTTTTTTAAGCTACGTCTCCATAAGCATATCCTCACTTTTCTGGACTTCTTTTCCTCATCTATATAATGAGAACAGTCATAAGTCCTTCAAAGGATTGTTATGAGTATCAAAAAAACAACATGATACAACTTTGTAGTATTGATCCCTATACAAGTTTTACCTGGTGACCAACTAGAAATCTAATATGGCTTTTAATTTTTATTACTTAAAAATTTTTCCCACGCCGTGTTTTGGATGTGTTAATATAAGAGAATGAGATAGAAATTTGCCAAAGAGGTAGAAGCCATTACATTTGGGGAACTGAGTGCTTGGTATGGTGATGAACATGATCCCATTCTGTCTTCACGACAGTCTGGCAAGGGAAACTGTATTTTCATTTTATAGAAGAGGAAAAGGAGCCTTGGACATTAGTTATTAGCTAATAAGTTAATATTAGTTATTAACTAATAGTGTCAGTATTTGAACCTAGCTCATCTGATTCTAAAACCTGTATGCATTTGACTCTTCTCTGCTGCCCCCATCCCATACTTTCTGTCTTATCGGAGTTAGGTTAAGGAGACAATTATTAGGTGTCTATAGGTCTGGATATGCCACTGGAGGCCCAGGGGTCTGCTTGGAAGACACATAACCAATCCGTTGTAATGTTGAACACTGCTAAGAAGAACACAGAATATTAGATGATTGTGTAAATGGTTGTCATCTGTGTATTTTAAACAATTTCCTCTGAAAAACTGACTTCTTTTGGTTTTTCAGGTATCATATCATATAGCCTTATAACCTTAAAGTAGTTCTGGTTTTTGAGCGAATGCAACATCCTTTATTTCCATAACTTAAAAAACTTGCTAAAATATGCATACAAATTCAATAACAGCTCATATTTATTAAATACTTGATATTTGCTGAATGCTTTCCATGCACTTGCCACTTCTCATTTAATCCTTATAAGGACCTTAGGAGAGGGTGCTGTGGTCTCCATTGTACAGATGAAGAAACTGAGACTTGGAGAGATTAAGTAGTTTGCCTAAAGTGATACAACTAAAAAAAATGACAGGATTCTTCTGATTCTAGAACCTGCATTTCTTTTAAAAAATTTTTAATGTTTATTTCTTTTTGAGAGAGACCAAGAGAGCACAAGTGGGGGAGGGGCAGAGAAAGATGGAGACACAGAATCCGAAGCAGGCTCCAGGCTCTGATCTGTTGGCACAGAGCCCGGCTTGGGGCTCGAACTCACAAACCACCGCTAGGTCATGACCTGAGCCGAAGTTGGATGCTTAACCGATTGAGCCGCCCATGTGCCCCTAGAGCCTGCATTTCTAAACAAACTTGATCAAATAAGGATATTAGAGAAGTTTAAATCTATTTCCTTTTAAAATTAAGAGATACTGCAATCCCTATCAAAATAACACCAGCATTCTTTACAGAGCTAGAATAAACAATCCTAAAATTTGTATGGAACAAGAAAAGACCCTGAATAGCCAAAGCAATCCTGAAAAAGAAAACCAAGGCTGGAGGAATCACAACCCTGGACGTCAAGCTGTATTACAAAGCTGTAATCATCAAGACAGTATGGTATTGGCACAAAAACAGACACTCAGATCAGTGAAACAGAATAAAGGACCCAAAAATGGACCCACAAAAGGATGTTCAACTAATCTTTGACAAAGCAGGAAAGAATACCTAATGGAATAAAGACAGTCTCTTCAGCAAATGGTGCTGGGAAAACTGGACAGCAACATGCAGAAAAATGAACCTGTACCACTTTCTTACACCAATACACAAAAATAAACTCAAAATGGATGAAAGACCTAAACGTAAGACAGGAAGCCATCAAAATCGTAGAGGAGAAAGAAGGCAAAAACCTCTTTGACCTTGGCCGCAGCAACTTCTTACTTAACACGCCTCCAGAGGCAAGGGAAACGAAAGCAAAAATGAACTATTGGGACCTCATCAAGATAAAATCTTCTGCACAGCGAAGGAAACAATCAGCAAAACTAAAAGGCAACCGATGGAATGGGAGAAGATATTTACAAACGACATATCAGATAAAGGGTTAGTATCCAAAATCTATAAAGAACTTAATCAAATTCAACACCCAGAAAGCAAATAACCCAGTGAAGAAATGGGCAAAAGACATGAATAGACAGTTCTCCAAAGAAGACATCCAGATGGCCAACTGACATGTGAAGAAATGCTCCACATCATTCATTATCAGGGAAATACAAATCAAAACCACACTGAGATAGCACCTCATGCCTGTCAGAATGGCTAACATTAACAACCTCAGACAACAACAGATGTTGGGAGGATGTGAAGAAAGAGAATCTCTTTTGCCCCGCTGGTGGGAGTGCAAACTGGTGTAGCCACTTTGAAAAATAGTATGGAGGTTCCTCAAAAAAGTAAAAATAGAACTACCCTATGACCCAGCAATTGCACTAGGAGGTATTTTTCCACAGGATACAGGTGTGCTGTTTCAAAGTGGCACATGCACCCCAGTGTTTATAGCAGTGCTATCGACAATAGCCAAAGTATGGAAAGAGCCCAAATGTTCATTGATGGCTGAATGGATAAAGAAGATGTGGTAGGTGTGTGTGTGTGTGTGTGTGTGTGTGTGTGTGTGTGTGTGCGCGCGCGCGTGCGCGCATGTGTGTGTGTACATACATACATATATATATACATGTATGTATGTACACACACGCACACACACTATATATACATGTATACACACATGCATACATACACACAATGGAGTATTACTTGGCAATCAAAAATAATGAAATCTTGTCATTTGTGGCTACGTGGATGGAACTAGAGGATATTATGCTAAACGAAATTAGAGAAAGACAAATATCATATGACTTCACTCATATGAGGACTTTAAGGTATAAAACAGATGAACATAAGGGAAGGGAAGCAAAAGTAATATAAAAGCAGGGAGAGGGACAAAATGTAAGAGACTCTTAAATATAGAAAACAAACAGAGGGTTGCTGGAGGGGTTATGGGAGGGGGGGATGGGCTAAATGGGTAAGGGGCATTAAGAAATCTACTCCTGAAATCATTGTTGCTATATGTTAACTAACTTGGTTGTAAATTTAGAAATAATAATAATAATAAAATTAAAAAGTAGATACTATGACTAATTTAAAAATTGTTCAGTTTACATACAATAAAATTCACTTCTTTAATGTACAGTTTTAAAGTTTGACAAGTGCATAGGCCTATATCTAAACTGCAGTCAAGATGCAGACAATTCCAAATTCCCTCCCAAATTTCCTTGTGTTGCCTGTTATAGTCAAATCCTCCTCCTGTTGCTAACCCCTGATGATGGCTGATCTGTTCTCCATCCTGATTTTTGCTTTTTCTGAAGTGCCACTAAAACGTAATCATATGATCTGTTTCTTTTGGGGACTGGTTTCTTTCACATAGCAAAATGCATTTGAGATACATCTATGTGGTGCATATCAGTGACTCATTCCTTTTTATCATTGAATAGGCATTCCATTGTATGGATGTAACCACAGTTTGTTTATCCATTCATTATTGAAGGGCTTTTGGGTTGTTTCCAGTTTTTGTGATTATGAAGAAGACTGTTACATACATTTGCATACAGATTTCTGTGTGAATACAAGTTTTTGCTCCTCTTGGGTAAACATCTAGGAGTGGGATTGCTGGGTCATATGCTGACTCTATGTTCCACCTTACAAGAAACTGCCAAACTGTTTCCCCAAAATGGCTGCGTCATTTTGCATGTCTACCAGCAACATATGAGAGTTCCAGTTGCTCCACATCTTCACCAGCATTTGGTATTGTCACTTTTTTTTTTTTTTTTTTTTTTTTACTTCTGTTAGGTGTTAGTGGGATCTGTTGTGGCTTTCATTTGCATTTCCTTAATGACTAGTGATTTTCAGCATCTTTTTATGGCTTATTTGCCATCTGTGTATCATTTTTGGTAGCGTCTATTCAAATGTCTTGCCCATTTAAAAAAATTGGTTGGTTCATCTATTGTTAAGTTTTAAGAGTTTTTAAAGTGTTCTTGATACAAACCTTTTGTCAGTCATAATTTGCAAATATTTTCTTTCTGTGGCTTGTCTATTCATTCTCTCAGGGTTGTTTCACAAAGCAAAGGATTATCATCTTGGGAAGGTTTATTAACACATCAGTCTTTTATGGATCATGCTTTTAGTGTCACATCTAAGAACTATTGGCCTTCCTCAAGGCCACAAAGATTTTCTCCTGTGTTTTATTTTTGGGAATTTTGTGTGGTTTTATAGTTTACATTTGGATCTGTGATCCATTTTGAGGTTTTTTTTTTTTTAGGGTATGAGGTTGAGATTTTTTGGTGTTTTTGATTTTTGCATCTGGATGTCTAGTTGTTACAGCACCATTTTTTGAAAAGTTCATCTTTATTGAATTACCTTCATGCCTTTGTCAAAATGAACTATATTTGGATGGGTTTATGAACTCTATCCTGTTTCACTGGTCATTGTGTCTGTCAATACCATACTGTCTTGGTTACTGTAGCTTTATAGTAAGTCTTGAAATCACGGTTCTTCTAGTTGTGTTTTTTTTTAAAAATTGTGCTTGCTCTTCTAGTTCCTTTGCCTTATTGCATAAATCCACTGGGATTTGGATTAATATTGAGTTGAATCAGTTTGTGAGATTTGGCATTTTAACAATGTTTGAGTCTTCCATGAACACGGTACATCTCTCCATCTATTTAGGACTGAATTAATTTCTTTCTTTGGTATTTGGAGATTTTCAGCATTCAATTCCCATACAGATTTTCTTACATTTATACCTAAATGTTTCTTTCCTGTTTTTGTTGTGTTGTTGTTGTTGTTGTTGTTGTTGTTGTTGTTGTTGTTGGCTTTTTTGAGGGAGGAGGTGCTAATGCAAATGGTATAGTTAAAAAATTAAATACTACTTTTTCATTAATTTCACTCTAACTTAGAATCTTTGTTTTCTGAAGGTATTTTCCTATCACTTAAGGTCTTTAGCGAGTAAAAGATTGTTTCTTGATGTTTGTTCTCTGATTCTTCATCTGTTTGTGACTTCATGGCCCTTACACCATTTTGTAATTATGATGTCAAAGCAGAAACTTCAGAGGATACATCTGGGAGGATCCGAAAAGGGTTCTCTGTGGACTAGTTTTGAGACAATCCATGTTTCCTTCTTTCAGTTGGTGTCATAGCATTTTAGAATTTCTTTTGTTTTGCTATGCCTATGAAAATACAATTCAACTTCTTTTACCTCAAAATCTTGTCTAAGGTATGTGTATTAACTTTTAGCTTGATTTAGAATGAGGCTTTGTAGTATACGCTCTGGAAAAAGAGGGTGTTTTCTGGATCTTTCCTCTTAGATGACTTAAGAAGAGAATAGTTTCAGGGAAAATAACAGCAGCTGTTACCTCCATTGTATTTCCTTCAGTGGTTCTGTACCATCTCCTGTTCATGGTTTATTGTCGTATAGCATACGCACTTGGTGTGCGACCAGGTAGAGAGGACGTATCCTGCCTTAATGCTTTCAACACTCATCGTCTGATTTAGTTCTTTTGGCAACTATGTAAATTACAGATGACAGCACTGACCTGAAGGTCAGCAGTGACATGACCAATGTGGAGTGGCTGCCGGAGGGCATGACTTGAACACAGCCCCCCCACCCCGAGCACCAGGATTCCTGGTCTTCCCTACTCTGCTCTCTCAAGATATATCTTCTCCAATTTTAATACTTTCTGGGGCTAACCTTTGGGATGATGGGAATCCTTTGAAAATCTGCTGAAAGCTCCAGGAACTATTTTCAACAAAGTGTTTTAGGGATGTCCTTATAAAGTTTTACGGGGTTTTCACAGAACCCCTTCTATGGTCTTGAATCCTAGGATGAAAATCCATATTCAGGACTTCCTCTTTGCACACTAATTTCTTTTTTCCAGTTACCAAGAGCCACCCAAGTGCTGTATTCTCTCCTGTGACACTTGGATGCTCATTGACCCTCCCCAGCATGGATGCTTGCTTGTGGGCAAGGGGGAAAGGCCTCAGGCGCCTCTTCCTACTCTGTTCACTTCCTTCTACTGGCTCCATTCATTTTGGTTTTTTTTTTTTCTTCATTCGTTCTCGGTCTGTGCTGGCCCTGGGGATTCAGCTGTGAATAAAACCCTATCCCTGTCCTCAAGGGCTTCATGGTCTAGTGCATTTCGGAAATAGTCATGCTTAGAATGGCTAAAGTTTGTTCCAATGATGCAGAGAGGCAGCATGGAGGAGTGGAAGAATCTGGATTTGTAGTCAGCCCCTGGGTTAAATCTTAGGCAGGTTATTATTGAGTTATTCTAAGCCTTTGTGTGAAGGGAATAATGATCATGGCACCTACCTTACGTCATTTCTAAATGAGAGCTTTTCCTGGTTAAAAAAAAAATGACTTTTTCTAGAAATTTAATACACATAAAGTCTTCAGAAGAATGACTGTTGCAGACTTAGCCTTTATTAATGTTTCATCGTTATTAGCAATTAAGACTTTTTATTCTAAAATGTTTGAGGGTGAGTCAATGCTGTGAGTCGGGACCTGTTAATGGAGACAGAGCAGTAGCCTAGCACAACAGAAACTTTGATATTTTAAGGTCTGTATTTGCTAACATCCGGCCAGATTTTGCTGACAATGGGTTTAAACAGTGAGAAGTTCTATTTGGCTGTGCAGTTTTTCTTCCTTGCTAAAAGCTGCCCTCGGTTTTCTTTTGTCGTGTGCCGTTGACCTGTGAGAATCCAGTTTTTAAGTGACCACACAGGTATTTCCTCGGGACGAACACTGCCTCAAGATTTTCATGGCATAATTTGTGACAGGATTAAGTTATGCCACCTTTGAAGTCAGTCACAGCCTGAGAGCACAAGAAGTTGTTTACAAAAGGAGCCCATCGATTCTCCCTCTTTCTCTGGAAGCATCCGAGCAGTGAGACTCGCACAGTCTGTTTGGCACAGTGGCCGCTCTCAGCTGGCCTGGGGCCCTCCTGCCGCTGGGCAGAGAGAGAGGAGGCACCAGGGCCCTGCTTGTGGCTGAGCAGAGCCCGCCTGCCGGTCTGCGCGAGCTTAGCTGGGACCTTGCAACTGTGTGCCGCAGCCTGCTGGTTTCGTTGCAATATCTTTTCCTTAATATTTTCCATCTGGCCAACAATGACCTATACAAAGACAGACACAAACCAGGATTTGAATTATGAGGAGTGTGATGCTAAAATGCTTCCAAATCACACTCTAGAACCTGGAGTCACGGGCGGCTGACTTTGCATACTGGAGCGAAGGAAACTTTTCCCAAGTTGGTTTGTAAAGCATTCAGTCACATCAAAGACCTGAGCCATTCAGCTTTTAAGTGTCTTAAAAGGCTTTGTAAGTTGTCTCTGAACGTCACTGAATTTTTGCATTTAATTCACAATTAATCACTAATATTGGGAATTTCTTGAGCAAAAATATAATGAGGGTCATGAGCCAGTTTCATATGCAGCAGCTACATTTTTAGCTAAATCTAAAGCTTTAATAGTTAGTGAGGCTTGGGGCATAATTGGTTATCATTGCGGTCTGAATGGCATTACAGTTGCCGGGATGATATACTATAAACTTGGAACTCCTTGAAAATGAGATTTCGGAACCGAATGAAGAGTTGCCTTTGAGTTTCTCTTTGCTGAGAATTTTCCCGATGATGCGTTTGTTAATGGCTTTTGAACCAGACTGAAATGGTATAGAGTAAAGCCAGTTTCATGGTCTTGAGTCATTAGAAACCAAATTAGAATATTAGGCAAAATTAGAAGGCACGTTTACATTTTGACAATTTTGTATCCACTCTCAGAACACTTAGGGATCGTCTGTCATTTTTTTTTTTTACAGCTTGGTTCTTTGAAGAATTGCTAATCCTCTCAGTCTTTTTGTTCTTAGAGCGTCCTGTAGACGAACAGAGGTGAGTTGCTCCTTCCTTTTTCAGAGGACAGACATGTGCTCAGAGAGGTTATGATCCGGCGTCTGTGGCCCAGCCTTGAAGGAGAGGCTGGGTGGGGAGGCCTGGCCAGGCATTTTGATGCTCAGACCTCAAGTCCATGCTGCCACCTCCTGTCTGCATCCTAGCTTTCATTTGAAATCAACCCGGCTTTTCTTCTGAAGTTTGCTCCATGAATGTATATATATATATATATATTTTGCCATTTTGTGCTCCTCCGGCTTCTCCTCACTTTTCTCTTCTCCTCCCCTCTCCTCCCCCTCACTCCAGGTGGTTAACTCTCAGTGCCAAAGTTGAAGACAGATTTGGCCTGGAGCCAGCATTGGGAAGGCAGTGTTTATTTTTCAGTACCACTAAAGGATGAAATTCATGCTAAAGTCTTATGAGGAAAGTTTAGGTGTGTGTGGTTTTAGAACCTGACTGGATGCTCCACATCTGTGACCCTGGCCCTCCCTCTTTCCAGTCTGCCCTGATGAGTGGTGCTGGTTTTATATTGTGGCTCTCAGTTTCCAACTCTGGGGGTTAGGATGAGAAATGCAGGTTAATTGGAGCAACTCAATTGACTTTAAAAATGGGAGCGAGCGCCGACTGCTGAGACTACAAAGGTTAGACTAGTTCAGTGCCTTTGAGAAGAATAAGGAAGGAAGGGAAATCTGGAATTTTCTCTCTCTCTTTCTCTCTTTCTCTCTCTTTCTCTCTCTTTCTCCCTTTCTTTCTCTCTCTCTTTCTTTCTTTCTTTCTTTCTTTCTTTCTTTCTTTCTTTCTTTCTTTCTTTCTTTCTTTCAGCAATCAGGGCAGCAGGCACAAAGATCATACCAGAATATGGTTAGTGTTACAGTCTATTCCTTCATTCAATAAACGTCAGTTCAGTAAACATTTACTGTGTTCTACACGAAGCAGCAGTGCGGAGACGAGGTGTTCTTGTGGGAGAATGTGGTCAAGCCAACAGTTTCAACGTGGTGAGTGCGTGAAAGAGGAGAGCCCCGGGGGAGGTGGGAAGTAAACTGAGACTGACAGGGCAAGTGAGCATGTTTAACCCAGGGAATTGGGGAGCAGGGGTAGGAATGGGGAATAGAAAGAGCATTAGAGGCAGGCTGAATCACACAGCAGAGAGGCCAGGCAGCAAGGCGGCTAGGCACGGCCAGGTGCCTCTGCCTAGTGGCAAGTCATTAACTGTGCTTCCAGCAGAGTGCCTCTGGCAGGGGGAGCCTGAGAGCAAGGACCTCACATGCCACGTCGTGGCTTTTGGACTTGAACCTGAAGTCAGTGAAGAGTGACCTGGGGAATCTTAAGTAAGGGAGTGACATAATCGGATTTGTGTCTGAGAAAATCCTTTTCACTCCAGTGTGGAGATGCCGATGTGGGTCCCAAGCCTCGCTTCCTGACCTGTGTTAGTGCCGAAGGGTAGAGGAGAGCGAGGAAGCAAGCTTGCGGTCGAAGGTGAGAGACAGGCCGTCACTCCCACACTTGGAAAGACTATCATTTATGATCTAGAAATCTTGAAGGCTAATAATTGAAAAGTCCTGTTTTGTATACCTAAATTCCTAGCGTTTTGTCTCTTAAATGCCCATGAGATGTTTGTTGGAAGAATGAACGCCATTTCTTTTGGGCAAAGGTGGCCGATTTAGTCTTTTCATTCCATTTTGCATGAACTCTCCTATCTTGTGTTTCCCAGGTGTACGCTCACAAACCACAGAACTGAAATAACGCACACAGATCCTGGGTGGCAGCAGGAAGCCAATCTTGGCTTCCGAAACTTGCCAATGATAAGTAAGAGTGAGTTGTAAATTATTGTGGACCAAACCATGAAGGAATGGTAAAGTTAATTCTGCTAAGATTAGTCAGAAAATAGTTTGAATGTGTTTTGAATCGCCCTGACAGAAAGGTGAGCATGTGTCTGTACTGTTTGCTGGGCCTGGTCAAAAGACCGTATTTTGCTGAATGAAAGGATCGGAGGGGCAATTCTTCTGATCTTTTGCTAGGCTGAACTGAGTCCTCCACTTTGATGACATTTGAAGTTGCAGGCCCATTAATGAGAACACTTTAGCTGGTCTCAGACCAATCTTTCTTCCTCTTCTCTTTACCTTTGTTCATTTGGGGCCCCCCTCTTTGGTCCCTCAGCATGGGCAGACCTTCTTCCATTAAAGAATAAGAGCATTTTCCCCCGGAGCTCAGGCCATCTGAGACAGCTGCCCCTTCTCTCTCCCCGCCCCCCCCCCCCCCCGCCCCCCATCCCCAGCCCCTCTTGTTTTCTGTCTTCTTTAAGACTTAGCTGAGGGGGTGAAGAAAACCTTTTTTCCTCTCGCCAATCCGTTACACTGCTCTCAGGGACCTTCCCCTGTTTGAGTACATGGTGATTTTGAGTTACATTTTGATGTAGAAGGTGCAGTCTTTAAAGAAGAGTTCACATATTTAATTGATGATCATGGCATGGAGGGAATAGAGTAATTGAGTATATTGTCCATTTTCAGGATGGAAATTAAATTAGAGCCAGCCTTTAATTAAGAGCTGCGGTAGTTACTGAGGCAGTGTGCCATGGTGAAAAGGGGGAAGGCTTTGACTCCACAGACTTGAGTTCAAGTGCTGGTTTCCTCATTGACAGATTTGCGACGTTGGGCAAATACTTAACTTGGCTTCACTCTCCTTCTCTTTAGAATGGGAATTAATAACACCAGCAAAATCTCGGTTGTTGAAAAGGATGAAGGTCAAATAAAATAGTAGATATTCAGTACCAGCTCTGTTTTTGACACCTAGTGAGAACTCTCTGTAGGACAGTTGTCCTCATGATTGTCATCCACAGCGGTGGCAGCATAGTGCCCTGTGGAGCGAGTGGACCCGGGGTCAGGACAGGGTGTGTGTCCTAACCTGAAGCCACATTCTGGCGGTGGGTGTGATGCTGAGGAGGGGGCACTTCGCCTCCCAGAGCCTTAGCTTATACAGCGAGGGCTGCGATTTCTACCCTAAAGGGCTGTGGAAACGGAGATGGTGAACGTCCAGCACTAGTCCAGACCTTGGCAAGTCATGGGCATCCCAAACGCAGACCTTTGTCAATGTCATCTGGACTCTCCTTTGAAAACTTTTTTTTCTTTTTTTTCCAACAAAGCCCCTAATTCAAATTCAACGTTGGCCTCAAATTTTGATTACTCTCAACGTTGCTGCAACAGAAGCACGCCCAGAAAATAATCATTCCAGTGTTCCTCTGAACCTGGAATGTACGAGGAATCAAATGCAAACATATAATCCTCGATATGAATCTTGGTAGGAGACTCTCGTTTCAACTGCCTTGAGAAATTGCACTGAGTATGGAAAGGATGTCAGAACTTTAGCCAGAGCTGCAACTATAATCACATTATTTTGCTGCTGCTCAGTGGAGCTAAGAAAGCTTAAGAGTATTACCATCTGGGCAAAGCCAACCAATGGTGAACTGTGAACTGCTTACCAACTTAACAGAAACTCTTGCTACCTCATTCATTAATTAGGCCTTTATGGCACACCTTCTCTTGGTTGCCTGGCAACCATAATAGCAGTCATTAAATTCTGTCATTTTGTATTAACCCTTTGGCCCTGGGTGGATTGGGAGCCCCCACCTTAACACTAATGCATTTTACATTAGTACATCTACCTGGGAAATCCCATTCCCTTGACACATAAGCCGTAAAGAGCAAATAGCCAGAGTCCAAAACCAGAAAAATTTCCTTTTTTTCCTTCACATTAGTGTATGTGCTTTTAAGGCTTTACAAAATGTATCTGTCAGGATGGAGGCCATTTCCCAATTTGCTGACAGACAGACATAACATACACCCAGCAAGATGAAAAGACTGCTGGTTTCCCAGAAAACAGGAGCTGACTGTGACTTCTGTGGGCTTATGGAGGAAGGAGCCCGTGTGAAAACCAGATGGGAGAGCTGTGAAGAGTTGTATGTTTCCAAAATTGCCTTTGTAGCTGCTTTACAAAAATTTGGACCATGCTTGCTGGAGGGATAGGGGCCATTCCAACGACACACTGCTTGGCATCTCAGCGGTGGATTAGCATGGTAGAGAATAAACTCACAGCAAAAGCTGTGAGGAAATGGAGTGGCCAAAAGGCAGCCTCTAGGAGACGGTCAAGGGCTCCCGCAGTGTTCCGTCCCCTATTACTCACAATTCCGTAAATGTAAACACGGGGTAAAAGTCCTAAATTAAAATAGGGTTTAGGAATTTAAAATGATATATTCTCTTTTCTTGAACGGACTGAAATGATTTGGGGCATGTGTGGTGTAAGTAAAATAAAATAATTCCGTTTCAAGGAAGTAGTATTTTTCTCTCACCGAAAGGAAGTTAGGTTTTGGTTACACAAACCTAGGTTCAAATCCCCGCTCTACCCGGTGGCTGTGTGATTTTACACAGCTGGCTTGCTTGCTTTTTGAACTCCCTTTCCTTATCTATGAAGTGGGGGTAATCCTTTCCCCCATAGGATTGTTGCAGGGGTTGAATGAATTATATACATCTATGGTCAGAACTTGGCCCATGATATGTATTCCATACATTTTTTCAGCAAACGAGTACTGGGACTACCGTGGTGAGCCAGACACTCTGCGTTTCTCAGGAAATTTTACCGCCACAGTTGGTGTCAGATCCCCTTTTTCCCCCAGTTTACCAGTAAGTCCCAGAGAAGGTGTCGCCTGCCCAGATTATTTGACCAGATCTGAGAGTCGTATTTGGGTCACCTGACTAATCTGGCGGCTTCTCGATTAATTTTGTAAGAAGTGAAAAGCAGCCACGTGCATTCACTCACTAAGCCGGAGTTGTTTTATCAGACGTAAAAACTAGATGGTGCATTTGTGGCTCGTGTGATTACAGTGGGGTGGCCCTGTCTTAAAGTTGTTGGCATGGTTTATTGAGAAGTTAACATAAAAATGTATTCTTCATGCCTCCATCCCGCCAAGAATGCATGTGATACTAAGAGCATCTGGGATTTTAAGTGGCTACTGTTTGTTAACAAAGCAGTAACTTCCCCAAAGGAGTTTTGCGAGTTGGGAGAACTCACAAAGGCAATTAATTTTGTTCTTCGGAGCAGTGCCTCCACTGCATTCGTTTGCACTTCATGCAAGCTTAAATGATAACCCAGGAGCCAGTCCTACCATGATCCGATTTGATATTTAGTTTTGATTTTATTAGTAGTTGTCTTTAATAGATGTCTTGTCATGTAGGTTTCCTGATTATTAGTAATTTAAATTGACTCTGAGAATGAAAGGAAACCGCAGGCAAGAAACTGATGGGCTGTGACCACAGCGGTCCTCCAGCTCTCACGGCAGCTGTGACGCCTCGGCCCCCCCCCACCCAACCCCCTCCAAGGCTTTGAACAGTCTTGCAGCTAATGCTGAAAATGAGAGCTTAATACCGTTAGTGTGTGGGAACCTGTAAACGCAAATGAGCATCGTAAGTGTTCTTTCCCCTTTGAAGGTAAGTGTTGTCCATGGGTCCCCTCTCTACTGGATCAGATCGAATTTGACCCAGGAGTAGCGATCTGGGAGGATGCTGACTGAAAAACAGTGATCGCAGGAGAAGTAATTTCCCTTGTTCTTATGCAGGGCCTTTCCACCACCCTCTGGAATTGCTTCTGGTGTCTTTGTGAAGGGAATAGATGAACACTTGCTTTTCTCTGCTGTGCTTTAGGTAGTGGCCAGATGCACATGTATACTAAAAGAGGCTGTTCCCTGGAGTGGTCCAGGGCAGTGCAAGTCATGCTCTTCAGGGGCATTTCTTGTGGGCTTTAAGATCCAGTGCTTCAGCACTAATTTCCCTGAGCTCCAGTCCTACGGTTGATGACCCTGGAATCTCGTACCTTAGGGTAGATTTAGCTTACTTTAAATCCAGAGATTTGAAAGCCAACTCTAGGTCATTTGCTAAATAATTCTACTCATTAACCAAGCATGTATTAAGTACCTACTTATTCAGGCATTTATGTGAGGGAAGGAGGGAAGGACATTATTTGGGTGAGTCACTTTCTGTCTTGAGGTAGCTCCCAGTCCCTCAAAGGATGGTCTGACCGAGGCAGTTTTTATAGGAGTTCTGGAACCTCATGTGATATGGCCCCACCCCAGGGTCTCTAAGCCACAGAGTTACTTTTTTGCAATAATTTTGTATTCTCATTTTTCTTGCCGATCCAGAAAGTTAAATTGTGAACAAAATATATTTTAGAAGTGAGTGAAAAAAAAAGAATTTTTAAGAAGTCAGTGAAATCTGTTTCGGAGAAATGTTTGTTCCTGGCAACCAACCTGAAGACTTTTCTTACGGAGCTAGAGCCTAGAAGGGAATCCATTTTCGACTTATCTGTCCCTCCCCTTCTCCCCCCTACCCCAGCCCAGTTTTCACTGTTTTTTGTTTTTTGTTTTTTTAATTTTTTTTTCAACGTTTATTTATTTTTGGGACAGAGAGAGACAGAGCATGAACGGGGGAGGGGCAGAGAGAGAGGGAGACACAGAATCGGAAACAGGCTCCAGGCCCTGAGCCATCAGCCCAGAGCCTGACGCGGGGCTCGAACTCACGGACCGCGAGATCGTGACCTGGCTGAAGTCGGACGCTTAACCGACTGCGCCACCCAGGCGCCCCCACTGTTTTTATCGTTGTGGTAACATACAGGCATGTGATAGTGTGTGGAAGCATGCTGCTTTTCCCCTGCCACAGCACTCCTGGCTCCCTCTCCAAGAAGGGCTGGCTCTGAGAGGTTTTGTCCTCCCAGCCTGCTGGTAAACAAGGTGGCCCAGAGGAAGTCACCAGCACAGCCTCCCACACCTCTGGGGCTGATGTCTGTGACTGAAGCAGGCTCAGTGAAAATTCAAGAGGACACCAGTCCCAGCCTGCCAGAATGACTTTTTTGGAGTATTCGAGGGTGGGCACTGGTTACCGCCGCCCAGGCTGATCCCACTATAAATGTACGTTTTCCAGCATGTGATAATGCCCGTACTTTGCCTTTTGCTTACTTGATCAATTCTAACGTGCCTGCTATAGGCAAGAATGCTTTTAATTATACACATTAATTTTTAAGCAATTTCAGAAGTAAATTTCAATTTCTGGATAGCTTTTGTTTGTAAGCCATGGGTCTAGCTTTAAAAAGGGACATCATCTTACGATTTATTTTTAACCTCCCCTCCCTATATGAAAAAGTAGAGTCATGTCTAGACTCAAACCTCAGCTCATCTTTTATGAACTAGGTGTCCCTGGGCAAGATATTTCACTTCCAAACTCCAGTTTCGGGAGAAAACCAATTAATTAATTAACAAATTAATCCCCTCTCATTGTTGCTAGAATTAACTATGATGTATATATGAAATATCGGCAGACTGTGATGCTTAGGAGAGTCCAGCCTTTTCATGTTCTCATTCTCTTTAGTTTAAATTTTAAAATGTATTCATTGTCTTTACCGTGATTTGTGGGAAAACTGTGTAGTTTGAAATGCCATAATAAGGAGTTTGTGCAAAGCCGTGATGAAAAGCCCGAAGTCCCATTGCCCTGCTCCTATGAACAGTTGCTGTGAAGAAATGGAAATGCTATTCTGAATTGACCTGAGCCAGTGGTCCTGTGCTCTAGTCTCTGATTCCCAGATGATAACAGATGTCTCTTAAGTGATTCCAGGTGTTCTGAACATTGTGAAATCTCTTATCTGCCACCTCCACGGTTACTCCTTAAAGTTCTTTTATATCGCCTCTTTAATAGTATTTGAAGGATCGGGGTTCCTTGACAGCTGTTGGAACTCTAACTCCCTACTTGAAGGGACGCTGCTTTTAGTCCTCAGGTGATCTCCAGACTTTCATGCTGTACTGTTTGATTCGAGCCCACATGCCAAATAGTTTTTAATATGTTCTCCTTTTTTATTAAACAGATTTTGTCATGTCCAGGAGATTTCCTGCCGGTAGCAGCTCTAACTTTTTCTCACCATCAAGGCATTCCCTGCCCCTTGTTAACTCTCGGCCTGGGATTTTCTGCATACTTCTGTTCACAGTATTCCTGTTGGCATCCCGTGGGCTAGGAAACCTTCCCTGACCACCTTCAGAATCCAGTCCTCCCTCTCCCATAATTTAGAGTGTTTTATGCATACTTGTAGGTTCAGGCCTTTCAAAGCCCACATTCACTTTGGGGGAAGTTCTCGTGTGTCACATCTGAGCTTCACTTCTGTAGCAGGAGTTGAGGTATTTCGGTAGAACATTCTGTCAGATTAAATGCGATGGGAAGTATTTAAGTATGTAAGTATGTAAGTCCATTACAGAGCTGGACTTGATGTCTAAGTTAAGCTGTACATCTTAACAGCTTTATGACCTTGGCCTAGTATTTCGGCTTCTGAGGCTTCTCGCGTTAGGCTGTTGCAGTGGTTTTGTTTTCATCCTGCCCCAAACCCAGTGAAAAGAAGGGGAGTGGAGGTATTGGCTTGAGATGGAAGGAGACGTAGACAATTTCCTATGTTTTAGCAGAAGGGAAGGAAGACGAGGCGAACGTACATTTGCATGTACATCCCATGTCTGGCCATGTAGCTGTCGTCCTGGTGGTGGTAATGGCTGATATTTATGGCATGCTTACTCTGTGCTACCCACCATTCTAAATGCTCCAAATATGTTATTTGACTTTCCTGCAGTCCTGTGAGGTTGGTGCTACTCTTATCCCCCATTTAGAAATGAATAAATAGCACAAAAAGGTTGACTTACCCAAAGGACAAGGGAGAGAATAAGGGCCTCGGTGATCTGGTTCCAGAGCCCAGCCATCCAGTGGCGTTTAATAAATATTTATTGAATGAATGTGTTTTTGGAAAGTTGAGGCAATTCCTGTCTGTTAGCTTCTATTTTCTTGATGAAGTAGGTGGTGAGATGAGACACTGAGAGCGAAGAAGAGTGTGTGTGGAGATGAGATGTTTGAGTGGAGAATGGAGGAGATGTAAAATAGTTATGTAGGCTGACTGGTGAAAACAGAATTGCTGGATGGTGTTGAAGGCTTAGTTGGTACTGTAGACTCTGGAAGTGTGGAATTTTTAGAGGCACAATATGTTTGTGGGGAATTTTTTTTCCCCGACCATGCTTATCAGCCCAAATGTAGGCACAGAGAAGGTAACTAGTTGTATTCATTCAGGAATTAGGTGTTTCCATGCATATGTGATGAAACGGAAAGAAACATGATAGACCACAGAACTCAGCTAGGTGAGGCAGCAGTGAAGAATGAAGGGTCTAACACATGGGGAGGTGTATGGTCTGGTAACGGTTGTGAGATGAGTAAGCACCAGGGACAGGAAATTGGTTTCAGAATTGGGGATTCTGAATTGGTGACTTCAGAGGCAGAAGAGATTTGGGAGTGGCAAGGTCAGAGGGACACTAAAGGAGAAGGTACAGTACAGAAGATGTACAGAAGGTGCAGTACAGAAGGTGGCCGAGGTACAGTACAGAAGATGGTCAGAAAGATGACAGGTCATTGAAACTCCTGAGAGGCCAGGGTATTGGACGCAGTCAAATATGCAGTTCTGTTTTTAGGTAATATTTCCCAGTAGCAGGGGAATCATTAATACTGATGTATATTTGTTTATTCCCTTTTGTGTGAACATTCTCAGGTACATATTACTCATCCCAGCAGGTGAGGGAGATGAATGGAAACAACCTCTTCCAAGGTGTTTTAGTTATATTATAATTTTCAAGGAGGTGGGATGTCCCTAGCAACATTTAAAGATTATCAGAACTTTCTAAAAGTGCAAACCAGGGACGCCTGGGTAGCTCAGTCAGTTAAGCGTCCGACTCTTGATTTCAGCTCAGGTCATGGTCTCATGGTTCGTGAGTTCAAGCCCCATGTCTGGGTCTGCACTGACTACCGAGCCTGCTTGGGATACTCCCTCCTGCTTCCCCACCTACCCACCCACCCCCCTGCCCCTCCCCTGCACCTGCTCTCTTGGTCTCTCTCAAAATAAATAAATAAAAACTTAAAAAAAAAAAAGTGCAAACCAAATTTCTATAATACTGAATTTTTTAAAAAATAAGGTACTTTTAGATGCAGGGCAGTTGCACTTTGGGGTTATCTTTCATTGGCTGGTGAGTGACCAGAAAGTATTCCCTAGAGCAATAGTTTTGTTGAACCTTTCACATTTGGCTTTCAAACTCTGATAATGATATCCCGATTGTTTGTTGCTTGCAACTGAAAAAAAGGCCGTCGAAACTCATGATACGTGGTGCCTTGTTAGAAAATTTGGTTGGTGGTATAAAAGACAGAACAGGACAAACAAAAGACTCTTGCATCAGAATGCTCTGTAATTACTTTATCTTAGTTTTTATAACTTTAAATGCATGTTTTTTGATTAGCGAATATAAAATGTTTATAAATCTGAGTATTATTTACATAGGTAGGTAAGGAACTTGCAAATGCTTTGGTAGCTCATAAATATGTTGGTTTGATGAAAAGAGCATTAACTTGAAATCAGAAAGACCTGAGTTCAAAACTTGCTCTATCGAGTGCTATGGGTTCTTTAATGGTAATTCTTAATTCATCGAGTTGTGACAAGGATTAAATAGCTTGTGTAGGTAAATGTTTGGCAGGTAGTAGTTGCTGAACAAATGTTAATTTTCCCCATTATTCCAGTGATTTTTAGATCATTTGGCTTGAGGAAACTTTGGTTTTTCAAGTTCCTTAGAAATCCTAAGTGGAGGGGCACCAGGGTGGCTCAGTCAGTTAAGTATCTGACTCTTGATTTTGGCTCAGGTCATGATCTCATGGTTGGTGAGATCGAGCCACAGTCCAGCCACTGTGCTGACAGTGCAGAGTCTGCTTGGGATTCTCTCCTTCTCTCTCTCTGCCTCTCCCTTGCTCACGTACTTGCACACTCTCTCAAACTTAAAAAAAAAAAAATTCTAAGTGGAAAGTTTGTCATACATTTTCCAGCTTTCATGAGTGTGGCCAAGTTTTAGTAGAAATTTCAGTAGGTACTATCAGAAATACAGTTCATAATGTAGGGATATTTGCCAGAATTGACCCTTGTAGAGATTGACCTATATGGGTGGATAGTAGCCATTGTTGAGGTGGCCATGCACCAAGGGGGTAGGAATAAGCCTTGATGCTAGAGGAAGGTGGGTATTTGCAGAACGCTTAACAGGACTAGGGAAGTGCCCAGGGGAGAGGTGTAGGGAGTAAGAGGCCTCTGACATTTGTCCTCTGAGGTCAAGTTCAGGAGTTAGCAAAGCAGAGGCAGTGCCAGGCCAAGCATAGAGACTCCAGGGAAATCACTTTGGGGAGAATGAGACAGAGAAGGCTTTAGAGCAGAGTTGATCCCAATGTGAGTCAGTTCTTGATCATTACAACAATTCCATCCAAAAGGCATGAGAACAAAGAACATACCTTCTCACCTGGAAACGGGGGCACTGGTGCTCAGAGAGGGGCCAGAGGCAGGGGCAGGGCTGGGAAAGAGAAGTCCCTGGAATTAAGGAGACCTCATACAGAGGGGCCGCTGAGCTGACAGGAGACTTGTCTACTCCACTTAGGCCTTCCCCCCTGATAGGGTTGCATAATGCTTGGCATCTCCACTTTTAGACAGAGAACAGACCTGACCATTTTCCATCCTGCTGGGTTGTGGAACGACAGCTCTTGATATGCTGACCAGCTGCCTCAAGGTTGATTCCAGGGGAACAGTGGGAAACTTACTGATAGCCAAAAGAGGCTGAGACAGAAGTAGTTATCACAAAACTGTAAATGAAATTCAAGTCATATGTTTAACCCAGGGTCACGTATTTATTATGTAATACCTGAGAATGAAGGGTCAAAACCAATGACATCACAAAGAAATCAAGTGATCATTTATTAAGAGATTAGAATCCAGTTAAAAACAAAACTCAGTTTTGGGTATGTTAAAAGAGGTGGAAAGAAGCAGAAGGCTCTAGGAGTTTTGTTTTGTTTTAATTTTACTCCTGATTATATAATCAATATACGCTCATTGCTCAGCCTACTCCCCTAGCAAATTGAAGGTGCTATAAGAAAATAGAAGAAAAAAACCCACACAACCCTACCATCTGCATGCAACAATTATGACATATTCTTTTAGTGTTTTTCATGTACTTATATTTTATATATGGTTATTTAAAATTTATTTTTTCTGTCATGAATATATTTAGGCTCTCGCGTAAATGTAGAGCATGCCAAAATTGAAGAAAGTGACCCATAATCCCCTCTACCCTGAGAATGTAGATGTCCAGAACTATTAAGCAAGCAGTATATCAACATTTTCTTGGTAAATCGTTAATATAGAAATATGTAATTGAGATAATACAGGTTAATAAAAGGGTACAGTTGACAACCCTTCAATTGCACTTCTCTATCCAGAATATCACTTTTATGCATAGTTATTACATGTGTTATGTGATGCATATGAAAGAACAGAACATGTATAAGGTGTCATAAATTGAATACCTGAGAATCTGCTGCCCTAAGAATATGACCACTGGCATTAAAACTATTCCTGTGGGACACGTGGACTGTTTCCAGTTGTTTTTCACTTGTTTGTTGTTATTTTGCTGTAACAAACACTATTATGGACGGTCAGAAGAGAAAGCCTGGAAGCTGCTACCACATCTTCTGACCCATCTGTACATTTGTCTGTGAGTTCTGCTTTTTCTCCTGCTCTCATGGATGCACTGTCCAGATTCTTGGCAAGAGGAGAACCCGCATCTGCTAGGTTCCATCCGCTCTCGCCTACTCAAGATGTGATTCCATCACCTCTCCCCTTTCTATTCTATATTATCGCTTCCCTCGCTCTGTACTCTATCTTTCCCCTCATTGTACAAGCATGTGGCTGTTTTCCCCCATCTTAGAGGGGGTGTGAGAAATCACTCTGTTGGATCAAATTTTTTTTTTTAATGTTTATTTTTGAAGGAGAGAGAGAGAGAGAGCACGCGCACACACACAAGTGGGGGAGGGGCAAAGAGAGAAAGGAGGACGCAAGATCCAAAGCGGGCTCTGTGCTGACAGCAGACAGCCCTATGTGGGGCTCCACCTCCCCAACTGTGAGATCATGACCCGAGCCGAAGTCGGAGGCTTAACCGACTAAGCCACCCAGGCACCCCTGAACCAAGTTCTGATATCTTTCATCATCTGATCTCCAAGGAACCCTATTTTCCTGTTTTCTTCCTACTTTCCAGGCTTTTCTGTCTCCTTTGCTGATTCTTGTATGGTCTCCCAAATCTTTCAACATCTGCGTGCCCCAGGGCTCACTCCTTGGACTGACTTCTTTCTCTTTGAAATGTATTTAATCTGCTGATTACATCCAGTGTCATGTGATGGCTCTAAGTACCATCTGACAGCTCTTAAAATTAAACATCAATCTCAAGCCTGGACTTCCCTGTGAATTCCAGTTGTCTACAGCTCTGCTTGGCTGTTTGACAGGCAGTTTTTTATAGCATATCCAAAATTCAGCTTCTGATTCTCTCAGTCTTCCCCATTTTACTTAATAGTAATGCCATCTTGCCTTGTGATCATGCCAGAAACCTTAGAGCTGTCCTTGACCTCCCTCTTTTGCTCACACATTCTGTATCTAGTCTCCTGGTCAGCTTTCGCTTGTATTCAGGTATATCTTAAGGATGTAATCACTTCTCTTCACCTTACTGCTACCACCCTGGCCCAAGCCATAACCATTTCTTGCTGGATTACTACAAGTGGCTTCCTGGTTTTCAGTTTTAACCTCTTAAATATTTTTATATTTTATTTTATTTTATTTTATTATTTTATTTTATTTATTTTATTTTATTATTTTATTTTAGAGAGAGAGAGAGAGACTATGAGTTGGGGAGAGGGACAGACTGGGAGAGAGAGAGAGAAAGAATCCCAAGCAAGCTCCACTTTCAGCGTGGAGTCCAACTCAGGGCTCGACCCCATGGCCCTGGGATCATGACCTGAACTGAAATCAAGAATTGGATGCTCAACCAGCTGAGCCTCCCAGGCACCTCCAGTTTAAAAAAAAAAAAAAATTAATGTTTTTATTTATTTTTGAGATAGAGAGACAGAGCATGAGCAGGGGAGGGGCAGAGAGAGGGACACTGAATCCGAAGCAGGCTTCGGGCTCTGAGCTGTCAGCACAGAGCCCGACGTGGGGCTCGAACTCATGGATTGTGAGATCATGCCCTGAGCCGAAGTCGAACTCTCAACCAACTGTGCCACCCAGGCGCCCGGGGCACCCCCAGTCTTAACCTCTTAGCTGCAACTTTTCTCAAAAAGCATTCCTCATCTGATCCCACAATGCAGAAAAGGGTTTGAATGACTATTTTCTCAATTCTCTCAAGGAGGGAACATAAATAGTATCATTCTTGGTATATAGAAGTGTAGTTAATCCTTTACATACAAAGGAATACTTAAGGCATTAAGCGTCCCCCCACCCAGTTTCACTGACATACAACTTTGTATTAAGGCACACAATACAATGATATATGCATATATTATAAAATGATTACCACAGTGCATTAAGGCTTAATTCTTTCCTTAGAATTTTGAGAAGAGAATGACAGTGTCTACAGTAGGCACAGCACCTCGAGGGATTTTAAGAAAATTGTCAGACCACTCCTTGGCCCCATCCTCCAGTGGTTTTGTTTTGTAGGCCACGTCTTTACAGTACAAGGCCCGAGGTAATGTGGTCCCCTATTTACCTCTCCTTATTTTCATTCCATTTCACACTTCCTCTCACTCACTCTGCTCCAAACATATTGTCCCCTGCATTGTTTCGTCTGGTCAGTGTTCTTCCAGATAACGACATGATTTGCTCTCACCTCTGATTCACGTCACCTGCTTAGTGAGACCTTCTCCGACCCCTGTGTTTAAAATCACCCCTTTATGTACCTCATCCCCCTTCCTTGACTTACTTGTTTCATGCTATTTCAGTTCTCTTTTTCTCATCCTTCCGTTTGCTCTCATTATCCTAGGAAACTTGATTTTCCTGTTATCATTTCCCACTTCATTTTGTGCTTTTTTCTTCAACTTTTAACATTCATATATTCATCACCTAGATTTTAAAATTAACATTTTACTATACTTGCTCTACCACATGTCTATCCATCCATCAATACATCTTTTTTATGCATTTCAGAGGAAGTTGCAGACATTAGTACACTTCACCTCTAAACACTTCTGCTTATGTATTACTAACTAGAATTCAGTATTTATCATTCTTTCCCCACCCTTCCTAGAGACAAGTTATGTACAATGAAATGTATAAATCTTAAGTCAACTATTTGGTGAGTTTTGACAAATGCATACACCTGTGTGGTCCAAGCTCTTCTCAAAATATGGAGCATTCTCATTACCCCAGAAAGTTCCCTCATGGTTTTTCACAGCCAAACCCTGCACCTGTCCCCCAAAGGAAGCTACTTTTATTATTTGCTTCCATAGGTGAGTTTTCCCTGTTCTAAAACTTCATGTTCTCTTTTGTGTAAGGATTCTTTCCTCATTGTGATGTTTTTGATATCCATGGTGGTGGTGGTTTATCAACAGTTCTTTGCTATCTATTGCTGAATATTTGTCCATTATATGATTATGTCCCAGTTTGTTTATCCTTGCTCCTATTGATGGACGGCTGGGTCATTCTAGTGTTTGACTATTGTGAGCAACGTTGCTATGAACACTCTTATAGAAGTCTTTCTGTGATCACATATTTTCATTTCCCTTCGGAAATACAAGAAGTAAAAGTGTTGGGTCATAGGATAGTTGTATATTTAGTTTTATAAGAAATTGCCAGGCCTTTTCTTAAGGTGGTTGTACCATTTTGCACTCCCCCCATGTATGAGAGTTCCAGTTTGGCATCTGCACCAATATTTTGTGTTGTCAGTCTCTTTATTTTCAGTCATTCTGGTAGGTGTATCTCACTGTGGTTTTAATTTGCATTTCCCTGGGGACTAATAAGCCCTTAATGTGCTTATTGGCACGTGCAGAAAGTTGGTTAAACCTTTGACTTTTTCTTTATTGAGTTGTAGAAATTCTTTATATATTTTAATACCAATCCTTTGTCAGATATATATATTTCACAGGTATTTTCTCCCAGTCTAGAGCTTGCTTTCTTAATAGCCTCTTTTGATAAACAGGGTTTTTTTTTAATGTTGATGAAGTTTATGAATACTTTCCCTTTATGATCAATATTTGCTCTTGCTCTGCTTTACAAAACTTCTGCCTGCCCTCAAGTTGCTCTTATGTTTTCTCTTATGCGTTCATCTAGAAACTTTATAATTTTTGCATTTAAATTTGTTCTCTATCCTAAATTAATTTTTGTACCCGGAATGAGGTGGGGATTTGGTGTTCATTTTTTTTCTTTCCATATGTTTATCCAGTCTTTCCACATCATTTGTTGTGAAGACTATTTTCTCTGTTGGGTTGCTCTGGTGCCTTAATGATTGTATAAGTGTGAATCTATTCTGTGCCATTGTTGGATTTATTTATCTTTATGCCACAGTCTTGAGTACTATAGTTTTGAAGTGACTATTGAAGACTGGTAGTATATATGCTCCAACTGTGGTATCTAGATTGCTTTAGATATTCTAGATCATTTGTATTTCCATGTATATTTTAGAATCAGTGTGGCAGTTTCTACAAAAACATCTGATTGCAACTGTATTGAATCTATTGCTCAGTTTAGAGAGAAGACATCATAACAGTATTGAATGTTTTAATCCATGAACATGGCCTATCTCTCCATTTATACATATCTTTAATTTCTTTCAGCGGTATTTTTTACTTTTCAGTTTCAAGGTCTTACATGTCTTTTGTTACATTTATTCCTAGGTATTTTAGGGTTTTTTGTTTTGCTTCATTTTACCATGCTGTAAACAGAATTGTTTATTTTATTGTATTAGCCAGTTGTTTGATATACATGTAATTGATTTTTTTGTATATTGACACTGTATCCTGTGACCTTGTTGATTTTAGTTATTAGCTGTTACAGTACTTTATTAGATTCTCTAGGTCATATAAACAATCATGTATCCTGCATATATAGAGAAACAGTTTTACTTCTTCCTTTTGGATTTTTATGACTTTAATTTTTGTTTCCTTCCTTATTGCACTGGGTAGGACCTCCAGTGCCATGTGGAATGTTGAACACAAGTGGTGAGAGCAAATATCTTTATCTTGATTTCAGTGTTTTACTATAATGTATAATAAAGAACTGTAGATTTTTTTTTAGAGATACCCTTAAAGGGAGGAAGCTTCCTTCTATTCTGAGTAAACAGAGGTGTTTTTTTTTTTTGTTGTTGTTGTTGTTGTTTTTATCATGGATGGGTATTGACCTTTGTTTTTTATTCTGCATCTATTGCTATGAACACCTGTCTTTCTCCTATATTCTTTTAAAATGGTAAATTACAGGGGCACCTAGGTGGCTCAGTTGGTAAAGCATCTGATTCTTGATTTTTGGCTCAGGTCATGATCTCACAGTTTGTGGGATTGAGCCCTGAATTGGGCTCTGCACTGACAGCGCAGAGCCTGCTTGGGATTCTCTCTCTCCCTCTGTCTCTCTGCCCCTCCCCTGCTCATTCTCTCTTTCTCTCTCTCTCTCTCTTTCTCTCTTTCTCTCTCTCAAAATAAATAATAAAAACATTTAAAAATTGAAAAAAGTAATCTTAAAAAAATAAAATGGTAAATTATAATCAATTGCTTTTAAATGTTCTAAACCACTTGATAATATTTTATCCTTTTTATATATTACTGGACTTTGTTGAATATTTGGTGTAGAAATTTTGTCTCTGTTCATGAGAGATATTAGGTTATATTTTTTAAATATCTTTGTTCAGTATTATTATTGGGGTTATTTTTCTTTTAGATGTTTGAAGTTTCTGCCTTTCACATTTAAATTTTTAATCTACCTGGAATTGCTTTTTATGGGTATTGTGCAGTTGAATTCCAATTTCATTTTTTTTTCTCCATTTGGAAATCTAGTTGCCCCTGTAATGTGCTTTGAATAGCCATTCTTTCCCCTAGGAGTTTGCGTTGTCCACCTCATCATATATCTATATCAAGTTTTCCTTTATCTACAGGTCTTATTTCGGGTTTTTCATTCTGTTAGCTACTTTGTCTATCCCTATGCTAATATTTTGTTGTGTTGGTTACTGCAGTCTTAATATTTGTCGATAAAGTTTCCTCACCTTCTTTTCTTCAAAAATGTCTTGCTTTTAGTCCATATACATTTTAGACTTGTGTTACTAAGTTTCATAGAAGCCATGTTGAGATTTTGATTAGACTTTCATTGAATATGTAGATCGGTCTGTGGTGGATTAACATCTTTATGTTAATGAATCTATCCAATTTCGAATGTGATGTCGGTTTTTTTAGGTCTCGTTTTAATATCTTCTAATAACATCTAAACGTATCTTCCATAGTGGTCCTGCATATCTTTGAGTCATTTTTTCCTGAAGAACTTATTTTTTGTGTGTGTGAGTTTATCAATGGCATGTATCTTTAATTTTCTGTTGTTTAGCAATTCAGTTTTTAATATCTTGATCTTTGGCCCATGTACCTAATTAATTCTAGTTATTTATTACATGTTCTTTTGGGTTTCAGATAGAAAGTCATGTAATTTATAAATGACTATTTTGTCTTCTTTCCCTTTTTAAAAATGTTTATTTATTTTGAGAGAGAGCGAGCGAATGCACGCGTGGGTGCCCAAGTGCATGTGAGTTGGGGAAGGGCAGACAGAGAGGGAGAGCGAGAATCCCAAGCAGGCTCTGTGCTGTCGTTGCAGAGCCTGACCTGGGGCTCAGTCTCAGGAGCTGTGTGATCAAGACCTGAGCCGAAATCAAAAGTCAGATGCTAAAGCGACTGAGCCACCTAGGCGCCCCTCTTTCCTCTTCTTTATACCCTTTATTTCGTTGTTGTTTTTTTTTGGTTTTTTTTTGCCCAGTTGTGCTGTCTAGTATCTCTAATACAGTGTTGAGTAGAATTAAAGATAGTGGATTTTTTTTTTTACTGTGTCTGATCTTAAAGAGTATTTTAATATCCCTCCAGTAAGATAGGTCTTAATTAGTTATTTATTAGGTTAAAGAGGTTCTTTTGTGTTTCTGATTTGCTTTTACTTGTTTGTTTCATTTACTTGCCACAAATTAGTGTGTCTAATTGTTGATCTTAAATGAATTTGCTTATTCCATCTTCCTGATTTGTCTTTGGAGTTCTGTAATTTCACAATGCTTTATCTCTGATATAGATTTATTTATCTTGCTTGGGATATCTGGATCAGAAGTTCTGGAATGTTATCAGCCATTATTTCTTTGACTTTTGCCTCTTCTCCATTCTTTTTATTACATTCTTTTAGAAATCTGATTAGAATGTGTTAGTTAGGCTTTTTCACTCTCTCTTCTTAGTTGCCTATCTTTTGCAGACTTTCAGGGTGGTATGGCCATAGACTATCTTCTTTTTCACATGTAATTTTTTTCTCTTTGTCTATTTAGACCGTATTATGGGTAACATATCTGGGTTTATTTTTCAGTTCACTAATTTTACCTTTACATGTGTCTAATTTTTTCGATTTGTGAAATTCCATTTTATTCTTTTATAGATCTGCTTGGCTATTTATAGTCTTTTGTACTCATTTTCAGTCTTTTATTTTTGTAAACATATTGAACAGTTTTTAATATTGTTTCTGATTATTTTAGTTGTCTATAAAGTGATATTTGTAGGACATTTTTGAGGCCTTGGTTAAATTTTGAGTCCCTCTACACTAGATTTGTATTTCACTTATGCTTCTGTCACCTAGATGTACTGATAATTAATTATGCTGCCCTATAAATTATCTGTTTGCCATTTTATGAGACCATAGTAGGTGAATTTGGGTTACAAATCCATGTGAGAGCATATTTTAGTTTGAAATTCTCAGTGGAGATGTTTGTTTCCACCCTGCAAGAGCATCCAGAATAGAACATTTTCTGCTGGCAGAATTTATGCAGATTTAAAAATTTTTACACTAAAGATGTAGCCCTCAAGCACCTAAATTTAGGCTGTAGTATACTTAGGAGGTTTCTAGGCTTTACCTCTTTTCACTTCTGCCTTGTATCTCCATCATTTGGGAACTCAAAATGCCCACAGCTTGGTAAAGGGTTTCAGGGTAAAAGCCAGCTTTGTTGCTAATTTACCTGAGTTCCTGTTTCCATTTCATCTTCTCTCTGGAGTATTTGCTTTTTGCCAGATTAGCAATTTGTTTTTCCGAATATCTAATCTTCCGTACGCCAAAATGGAAGACCTGACAATATGCAAACACACACAAGCACAAATTCGCCGATTTTAAGTGTACAGTTCAGCAAATTTGACAAAAGTATACAGTTGTGTAACTACTACCATAGTCAAGATACACAACATTTGTTACCCTGAAAAGTTCCTCGTTCCCCTTCTCAGTCATCCCCTCCCAACTTTGGCCCTAGGCAACTGAAGACCTGTTTTCCTTCACTAGAGATTAGCTTTGTCTGTCCTGGGATTTCATGTGACTGGAATCATATATTATGTACTCTTTTATGTCCGTCTTCTTTTGTGCATCTTAACATTTTTGTGATGCATCCATGTTGTTATGTATATGAATAGTTTGTTCCTTTTTATTGCGGAGTGGTATTCCATTGTATGGATATATCTCCGTTTATTCCCTCGTTGGTGGCCATTTGGGCTGTTTCCAGATTTTGGTTACCCTAAAGAAAAGTGATATGTTTAAGCTTTTGTATGAATGTATGATTTCTGGGTCTTGCGGTATAATAACTTCATAGGAAACTGTCAAATTTTTCAACAATGTATAATCGTTCAATTGCTCCTTGACTTCATCAACTGTTGATATTATCTTTTTCATTTTAGCCATTCTATTAAAATCATGGTAGTGTCTCATTGTGGTTTTCATTTGCATTTCCTTGATGACTTACAATGTTGAAAGTCTTTTCATGTGCTTATTTCCTAGAAGATAACTATATCATGTATTTCCTTTGGTGAAATGTCTATTCAAATCTATTGACTATTTATTAGTTGGGTTCTTTGTCTTACTGTTACTCAGTTGTAGGGGTTCTTTATATACTTCAGCTACAAACCTTTTATTAGATATGTGGTTTGCAAATATTTTCTCTTAATCTGTGGCTTTTCTTAAATTTCCATAACATTTTCTTAATTTCAGAGTCCGGTTTTTCCCCAATTGTTTCTTTAATGGTTCGTGTTTGTTTTGTGTATTTTATGAAATCTCTGCATGACCCTAGAACACAAACATTTTCTCCTATATTATAGATGTTTCATAGATTTTTCTCTTATATTTAGAGATCTATTTCTATTACTTTTATATTTGATGTGAGGTAAGGAAATTGATATTAAAAATTATGAATTGAAATTAATAACATACTATTTTCTAGTGGCACTGAAATATAAAATACTTACACCTGAAATTTAATATATTCTGTGTCAACCTTAATTTTTAAAAAAATGAAATAGGGGTAAATTGAACAAAATAGTTGCATTCCCTGGACACCGGAAGGTGTGAAGCCTTTCTGAGAAATGTTCACAGAAGATCTACATAAATGAAGTGATAAGCCATGTTCATGGATTCTAGAACTCAATGTTGTCAGGATATTGTGATGGTTTATTGTACATATCAATTGCGCTATGCTGTGGTGCCCGGTTGTTGGGGCAGACGCTAGTCTAGGTGGTGCTGTGATTAACATTTATAATCTGTTGACTTGAAATAAAGGAGATAATGCTCCAGTACTTGGTTGGGCCTCATCCAATTAAAGTCCTTAAAAGCAAAAACTGAGCTTTCCTTGAGAAAAAGGGATTTTTGCCTCAGGACTAAAACATAGAACTCCTGTCTGAGTTTACAGCCTGCTGGCCCACCCTACACATTTTGGACTCAAGAATGCAATATCTCCTCTTACCTGAGCTTCTAGCCTGCTGCCTGCCCTAGAGATTTTGAACCAGTTCCTTAAAATAAATCTTTCCGTGTGTGTGTGTGTGTGTGTGTGTGTGTGTGTGTGTGTGTGTGTGTGTACACACCCCCTATCGATATGGTTTTTCCCTGGAGTACTGTTACAAAGATGTCAGTTCTTCCCAGGTTGACCTATGGAGTGCAGTGCAATGCCACTAGGCTTTTTTTCTAGAATTCAGTAAGGTGATTCTAAAATTTGTATGGAGATTTATATGGCAAAGGATTTAGCTAAAATAAGTTTGAAAAGGAAGAATGAAGTTGGAAGAACCACATTACCTGATTTTAGGTCTTATTGTAAAGCTGTCGTAATGAAGACATTGTGATATTGGCACAAAGATGGACATACAGATCAGTAGAACAGAATAGAGAATCTGTTTGTTTGTTTGTTTGTTTGTTTGTTTGTTTGTTTTTGACAAAGGTGCCAGAGTCATTCATGGGTGGGGAGGGGAAAGGATAGTCCATTTTAAAAAATGTCAATGGAACAATTGGAGATCTACAGAGGAAAAATGAAAGTGACTTTTGAATGAATGAATATACTTCTTTTCAGTACAGAACGAAAAAATAATTAACACCATCCTAAAATAGGAATTGTTGTGTATTTCCTTTTCGATCTTTTCTAATGATACATGTAATATACATATGGTACACATGTACATATTTGAAAATTTACATATTTGAGATCATGTACCTTTTTTATCGTACTCTTTTTACATATTTTTGTAATATTAAAGTGTCCTCTCTGAAGGACATTTTTTTCCTGAAGGACATTTTAATGGCCACATAATGCTAAATCATGAAGGTGTTTCCATACCTCACTGATCCTTCACTGTCGAAATTAATAATAGTAATAGTAGCTGCTATTTATTGGTTACTCACTACCTAGGAACTGTTAAGCATGTTACATGAATGTTACTGTTGAATCCTTATGACAACTTTAAGATATTTAGCTCCATTTTAAAGAAAAAGAGGGACACCTGGGTGGCTCAGTCAGTTGAGCGTCTGACTTTGGCTCAGGTCATGATCTCACAGTCTGTGAGTTCGAGCCCTGTGTCAGGCTCTGTGCTGACAGCTCAGAGCCTGGAGCCTGCTTCGGATTCTGTGTCTCCCTCTCTCTCTGCCCCTCCCCCCGTTCATGCTCTGTCTCTCTCTCTCTCTCTCTGTCAAAAATAAATAAACATTAAAAAAAAATTTCTAAAGAAAAAGAAACCAAGGGTTTAAGTAACTTGCCTGTCTCTAATGTGTGAAGCTTGGATTTATAATCAAATTTCTTTTATTCCAGTCCCTGAGAAAAGCAGACTGCCAATTTTTATTCTCTTTACAATTTTTTGCCATCATAAGAAGCTCTGAGCTGGGTATGTTTGTGTTTAAATCATTGTCTACATTTCAGGGGCGCTCGGTTGGCTCAGTTGGTTAAGCCTCTGACTTCAGAGCATGTCATGATCTCACAGCTTGTGAGTTTGAGCCCCGTGTCCGGCTCTGTGCTGACAGCCTGGAGCCTGCTTCAGATTCTGTGTCTCCCTCTCTTTCTGCCCCTCCCCTGCTCATGCTCTCTTTCTCCTTCGAAATAAATAAACATTAAAAAAAATTTTTTAATGGAATTACATGATGCTGGTCAAGTCACTTAACTCTTCTCTGACTTGTTTTCTGTCTGTGAGGAGGTCACTAGGTTTATAGCTTTGTGACCAAGTGAAGTGTCCTAAGGAGGGAGTGTTTCCCAGTGAGCAAAACCTTACCTATTCTTGATTGGGAAGACACTAAGGAGGCAACATGGTGTTTTGGCTTTGGATCCAAAGAGAGCTGGATTCAAATATAGCCCTAACATTTATCAAGTGATCTCACACACATTTCCTGAGGCTCAGCCCCACTTTTCTAATATCTCAGAATGTAGAACAAACACATGCTGATCTTCTAAACAAAAGGATCTCAAGAGTCCTTGATTTGTTCTCCAGTGCACACACTGCCGCCCTCCCCCCTCACGTCCTACCCCCCCATTAGGGTACAAGAAGCAGGGTAATCCCGCTTTCATATGATGCCAGTCTTTCTTCCTCTGAGGAGTTACTCAGTTCAGCCTCTTCCATATGACATGGTAATGGTGGAGTTAAATCTTCTTGGTTCTTGACTTCTATCATCTGCAGGTCTGTTATCCTTTGCATTCTCTTAACCTGTTGTTTGAGATCATAAGACCCAAGTGAGATAGGAGGTCACGTCTAAGTTTATGGAAAAGATTGTTTTTAAGCAGCCTAAGGATTGTGTTTACATTTAGAATATCCTTTCATTTTCATTTCCAAGTTTAAGGCTTAAGTACCCACCCTTGGTGTTAGGGGAGGAAAGATAAAGACAACTGTAACTGTCCATTACACCTGGTGTCAGTCTATAACTCCTTCTGCAGTTCCCGGGATTTGCACTAAGGCGCCAAGAATCTCAGAAACCCACCACAGAAGAGGAGGAGGAGGAGAAAGCCTGATAAATTAAAAGTTGGAGAAGATTAGCTAGTAGGTAGAATAATGCCCATCCACTTGTACTCACTTCTGCTGATGGGAGCATGCACTTTTAAATTTTGTCTATATTAATAGAGCCGTGGTGATTTTTGCTTATAGAAGCCTCGGTTAAAGATGATTGTTTTTAAGTGCAAGAAGAGAGGAATGCGGAACCTAGGTGGAGATTAAATAATTATGCATGAGTGCATGTTTATAAATATGCATGCTTTCTTCCTTTTCTCTTCCTAAAATGGCAAGAAGGATATCTGGGGAACAGAATGTACTTCTTCTACAAGCAGATCTTTACCTTGTTGGAATTTGGGGATTCCTCTTAATGCGTAAGGCATGCCTCTTTCACTGTTTAGCTCTGATTTCCATTTTAAATTTAATGGGCTTGGTTAAATTAGTGTAGTGGCAGGTATTTGGTAAGGCATACTGTTAGGTAGCATCTTAAAAAGTTTGTTTAGAGTGAGCCACAAAGGGTCCTGGTGAGCTTTGTGGTTTTTATTTCTTGTTTTCATATGCCTTAAGTAACCTTAAGAGGACATGATATGTATAAAATAGCCATCGTAATTTAGAAAGGAACATGCTCGATCCCTGTCTTTCTCCGTCTAATGAGTTCATGTAAAAAATATATCAAAAGAAGGACTCGTAGCAGAATCCTCACATTTCAAAGGGGAGTATATTTATTATAAGAACTGCTGATTCATTAGGAATGCTTCCTAATTCGAACAGCAGCAGCTGCTTCTGGTTAGAATAAACTCCATCTCTTCTGCGCCCTCTCTCTCCAAGGGGATGGTAAATTTTGGTTTAAGTCTTTTCTCCTGCTTTAGCTTTTTCTCTCCCTTCCTCACCCTTTCCTCAATTAGGATGCTTTATCCTTTTCAGTGTTGGCACGATTTGAACAACCCCCACCTTTAAAGAATGACTTTTGCTAAGATTACAGATGCTAATAAAACCCTTCTGATAATGTGTTTTGTTTGTATTCACAGTGGCAGTGGAGTGCACTGTGCAGCAGAAAGAAAAAAAGTTGAGACATGTTGTAGTCGTGAATTCTAAGTGCAATAATTTAAAATACAGAGAGCATTTGAGAAACTGCCATTGTCCATTAAATGAAACCACCGTATTAACGTATCATAGCATGCTGTTCTAATCACTTTTCTCCAAATACCAGCTTTTGAAAGAAACATGGTGGTATTTTTCGTACAAAATCTGAAATCGTGTAATTGAATGGCTTGGCAGAATAGGTAAATGAATGTAGCAACATGCATTCAAATATGTCTCTTTGGTTTGTAATGAGCTGATTGAAGTTCACAGTTGTAAGACTCGCCATTTTATTTCCTGATTTTACATTCTCAACCCAGACAAAGGTGCCAGTTTTTTTATATTAACAGAAAAAGGAAGAAGAAAATTGTTCATAAAAATCAGGTGAGCTCTTTTTGGGGGTCACTATTGGATTCTGTGCGCCAGTAGCTTTTACTCAACTGTCCTTCTATAAAATAAAGAATCCTCTAGTGTGACCATTTCTGTTTGATTTTAGGATTATTAACAACCCCTCCTAGGGCTTAAGGAAATTCTGTCACATCTGATGGAGTTGGTCATCTGCCACGTGTGTGTGTGTGCTCTCATGAGAAAGATAATTGGTGCCTGTGCATACTTCTCTCACAGCACTTATCTTGGTAATTACACTTGTTGATTTATGCATCTGATTCTCCCTCTGGACACTGAGCTCCTTAAAATTAGAGACTGTTTGTGGTACCTGTTAGCCCCAGGACCCAGCATAGAGCCTCCCAGTCAATGAATGTTTGATGACCAAATGAGCCATGGAATACTAAAGGCAAATGGGGGTCAGAGTAGATGTCAAAATACACAGTAGACGGAAAGATCATCATGTTTGGAGCTAAACAGGAATTATTTTAAATCCTGGTTAGTAAAGGACTCTGGGAATACCATGTGGAATCCAATTAAATTTTTGATGTTTCAGGACAATTCTAAGTATTGAAGACCACAGCTGCTCTACGTTCTCTCAGACAAGAGAATCCATGGTTTGTTTGTTTTTTTCCGTTTTGTTTTGTTTTGTTTTGTTTTTTCACTCTTCTTGGTAGGAGGTACAGCAGAAAAAAGAGAATAATACCAGGGGGTTGCAGGGCCATGCATTAGGGACAGAGATAACTACTTCTGGGTTTGTCGGGATGTCCTTTTGGCTGTGCAAATGTGTGGCTCTGGGTTTTGACTCCCATTCTTGCTACAACATAAGAGTGTTGAGTAGTTCAGAACGGCTGGCTGCTCTTATACCTCCTTTGTCTCACATGCATGGGTCAGGTGGCAGAGAACTTTTGTTATGCCTTTTCTGATCATGGAGCAACCCCTTGCCACCGCCCATAGTACTATAGTTAAACCTCTGGACCGGGCATGGTTTCTTAACTAGGAGAAGACATGATACAATACGGAGGTACAATACATTACCACCCCAGTGTAGACAGACTGGTTTATTTCATTCACATGTGAGATGCATCTCAAGTCATCTGTTAATGTTAAGTTACATAGCTAATGAAGCTTGTGAATGTTACACTGTTTTAGTGCGTTAGGTGGACTGGAGGTATTCCTGTAATATCTCCTCACTTGGGATAGAGTGACAGCTCGCACCGTGAAATTGTGATACACGGGCATGCCCACGGGGATATGTTACTATTAAAATGTGTCCTTCATTGGTCAGCACTGGGGACAAGGCTAAAGTATATGGTGTGGCTTAAGAGATCATATATAGAATTATAGGACTGCATACCCAAAAGAGTGAATTTTAATTGATATTTAAAAGATACGAACTTTGGGGCGCCTGGGTGGTGCAGTCGGTTAAGCGTCCGACTTCAGCCAGGTCACGATCTCACGGTCCGTGAGTTCGAGCCCCGCGTCAGGCTCTGGGCTGATGGCTCGGAACCTGGAGCCTGTTTCCGATTCTGTGTCTCCCTCTCTCTCTGCCCCTCCCCCGTTCATGCTCTGTCTCTCTCTGTCCCAAAAATAAATAAACGTTGAAAAAATAAATAAATAAATAAATAAAAGATACGAACTTTAAAAAGGTAGATGGTGGTCAGAAGAGGTGGTAAACAGATGATCTCAATATAGTGTGGTAGGAACTGGGATACATTAGTGGACACCCCATACGGGGTGAGGAGGGTTGACTTAGATGGGGCAAAAGGAAACATTTTGGGGTCCTGGAAATGTTCTATGTGTTGATTGTGGTGGTGCACACAGCTGTGTGCAGAGTTATCAAAACTCTAAGTGCACACGTGGAATGGATGGATTTTATTATATGTAAACCATAATTCAAAGTTGATTTATAAAAAAAAAAAAAAGAGGATTATGAGCTCTGGAACAGGAAGACCTTACTTCAAATCCTGACTGCTACTTAACTACCTTGGTGATTGCTACGCATCCTTGAACCTCCATTTCTTAATCTGTCAGTCGCAGCTGAAGATACCTGTGTCATGTAGCTGAGGTGAGGAGAGATAGTGGCCTTGAAACTGTGTAGTCCGATGCCTAACATAGCTGAGGTGTACTAGATATTTTCACTCCCATCCCACAAACGGCTCAGTATGCTGAACTGGTCTTTAGCTGAAGCTGCTTTATTTTATACCCATAAAAGTTAAGTTCAAACATTTGTGAAAGGTAAAAATGTTAACATCCATATGTTTGTTTAATGATAGCTCTCATAGTCTTTACTGTTGCTATCTTTTATATCACCATAGCATACTAAATCTTATAGGGTTAAGTCTTATTTAATTAGGAACAATATATGGTATTCCTTCAGTCAGGAAAGCACAAGGAATTATTTGCAGTGTTATTTTGAAAAGAGTCATTTATTGAAGAATGATTGAAAAAAAAATACTGGTGATACAGTTATGATCCCTACCTTTTTTTCTTTTGCTTTCATTCTGTCTTTGAAATGAAATCTTTATCTTGCATCAAGTAGAGAAATATTAATAAAATCCCTATTGACCTAGCCCATTCTTTTGTGACAAATACAATCTTAAAAGTAACTGTGAAGAATATACATAGGCCTGTGGCACCTTAGCATTTTAAAGGCATTTAGAATAATCCAGAATATGGCTTAGAACCACTCCGTGGCCTGAGAGAGCAAGTAGACCTCTTCTACCCAATAATCGTAACAGGAGTTACCTATTTTGAGTACCTGATATGGTCTGTGAACTGTAGTGGGCAGTATTATTTACGTTACTTTATTATTGAGTTGCTTAATTTGTTCTGCCTTGTTGGGTCAATAGGAAGTGGCATCCTTTTGTAGAAGAAAGTGGGCTTGGAGAGGTGAAGAACAACTCGGGGGGCCCTTTGGTAGGTGGGGGAACCACACCTGTTGCTCTGGGCTGTCCACATCAACCTCTTCTCCCACCGTGTCACACAGCAATGCTCCCTCTTTAGGCCATCCTTTGCCTAAAAGGAGCTCATTTTTTTTAGCTCTTCTCCTAGAGCCAAATCCTAGGATTTAATTGCATTTAGTAATTTCTGTAAGTAATTAAAAGGGCGCTGACAAAAGCCTTTACTTTCAGAAACTTCCTTCTTCCTTGAGGACTTAGGCCAGCTACATGGGTCTTAAGACCTTTGAGTTTATCTGCTTCCAGACTTCCACTCTGTTAAAGTGATACCCTATAAAAAGATAAATCTGATCAAATTCCTCCTCTGCTTAAAACTCTGCTTTCAGGAAAAGAACTAAACTCCCTAGTCTCACACATAAAACTCATAAGCTGGTCTCTCTGGACTTCTCTGGGTCATCTGCTGCCAGGATTTCCCTGCCCCTCCCCCACTTCACAAAACATTACATAGAGAACCCTCTCGCCCCACCGGTAGGTGGGATCCAACCACCTCAAGTCATTTATGGTTCCTTGTCTCTGCCTCTGAAAAATTTTGTTCCCTTCAGACGGAAGCGCTCCTTTGGCTTTCCTCGTTTGGCTGACACCCTGGTCTAGTCAAGATGCTCTCTCCTTCCACGTTCCCATAATGCTTCGTGCCCACCTGTATCACAGCATCCTCATGTCGCATTGTGATGAACTGTTTACATGTCTGTCTTCTCCTCAGAGACCTATGTCCCTTGGGGACAGGCAGCACTGTGTCATGTATTTATCCTGGCTGTTGAGCACAGGGCTGGCATGTATTGATGCTTACTAAATGTTCATATAAATGCCCTGGTGTTAAAGATTTGGCCTCACGATCTAAATCTTCTTTCCTTTCTCAACTTAGGGTAGCCTTGGATAAGTGAGGGGGTCTCACTTTCTGAGGCCCACTAGAGTTTATTGAGACTAACTGTTCCCACATGAAGGAAGGTCACTGAAAACCTTATTAGCCAACCAGCCCTTCCCTTGAACCAAGGTCTCTGATAAACATGGTGCAGTGGAAAGAGCACAGACTCTGGCATGACCAGTAAAGAGTGCAAACTTCCATTTCATCCAGAGTGCCTGTTGGGGAACTGGGTCATCATAGTTATTAAGCATGCTTAAGGAAATAAGGTAGGCTTTTGATTCCACTCCCTGAACAATTCATTTCCCTACCACCAAGCAAGATGACTTGGAAGTTGGTAGGCAGAGAGGAATTGAACATGTGGCTATTTTTTAATTTAAAAGTTAATAACAGTAGGGGTGCCTGGGTGGCTCAGTTGGTTGGGCATCTGACTCCTGAAAGTTAATAAAAGTAATATGTATTGATTGTAGAAAGTTTGGAGAATATAGGAAAACACAAAAATGAAAAATTATTTGTACATATTACAGAGCCTGCTTTTATATCTAAATCTATTGCAAATATTTTTCTGTTAAAATATTTGCCTGTAGTCTGATTTTAATGAATATATAACTCCATCATTTGGATAGTTCATAATTTATTGTGAACTACTGTACATTTAGCTTGCTTCCAAGTATTTGCACTTATTTAAAATTTTTTTTAATGTTTATTTTTGAGAGAGTGAGAGAGAGAGAGAACGAGCGAGCATGAGCAGGGGAGGGACAGAGAGAGAGGGAGACACAGACTCCAAAGCAGGATCCAGGCTCTGAGCTGTCAGTACAGACCCCGACGTGGGGCTTGAACCCATGAACTGTGAGATCATGACCTGAGCTGAAGTCGGATATTTAACCGACTGAGCCACCCAGGGGCTCCAGTACTTGCCCTTACGAACAGTACAGAGTACTAAAAGATGAAACAACCTTTTCCTAATTTTTAATAGATTTTTTAAGTTTACTTATTTTATTTTGAGAGAGAAAGAGCAAGGAAGGGGCAGAGGGAGAGGGAGAGAGAGAGAGAATCCCAATCAAGTTCCACACTGTCAGCGCAGAGCCTGACGTGGGGCTTGATCTCATGAACCATGAGATCATGACCTGAGCCAAAATCAAGAGTTGGAGGCTTAACTGACTGAGCCATCCAAGTGCCCCGACTTTTTTTTTTTTTCTAATTTTTAAGACACTGCATGTTTAGTACATAAGCCATAGAAATTGGAGAAAAGAATGTAAAAGGAAACAAAAATTGTCTACAAATTCCATAATCTGGAAATAACCACTGTTAATTTATCTTCTAGTCTTCCTATGAATGTATATGATTACCTATGAAACATAGTTGTGGACATTGCTTCTTTTCAATCTATATTATGTCATGGATATCTTCCTGTATCATTAAGGATTTTATTTATTTATTTATTTATTTATTTATTTAATATGAAATTTATTGTCAAGTTGGGTGCCATACAACACCCAGTGCTCATCGCAACAGGTGCCCTCCTCAATGCCCATCACCCACTTTCCCCTCCCTTCCACCCCCATCAACCCTCAGTTTATTCTCAGTTTTTAAGATTCTCTTACGATTTGCCTCCTTCCCTCTCTGTAACTTTTTTTTTTCTCCTTCCCCACCCCCATGGTCTTCTGTTAAGTTTCTCAGGATCCACATAAGAGTGAAAACATATGGTATCTGTCTTTCTCTGACTGACTTATTGCACTTAGCATAACATTCTCCAGTTCCATCCATGTTGCTACAAAAGGCCATATTTCGTTCTTTCTCATTGCCAAGTAGTATTCCATTATATATATAAACCACAACTTCTTTATCCATTCATCAGTTGATGGACATTTAGGCTCTTTTCATTAAGGACATTTTAAAACCTCATTTTCTGTTTCTTGGATTTAACCTAACTTAACCATTCTCTTAGCACATGTTTATGTGTGTGTATGAATGTATTGCTATTATACATAATAAAGAACTACCGTTTAAAATATATTCCCCCCAAAATTAAGCCACAACATTTAATGCTGGTGAAAATACAGTAAAGATAATTCATGTGTACATTTTTTGTTCTGCTTTTAGTAGTTACTCATTGAAGGACAACTTTACTGCTCTCTTTCAAACTATGTGAGTTTAAGAATTTATATCCAAGAAACCTGTTTCTGCCAGGTTTGCTGTTTGAGCCTCCTTTCTCTAAAGATTAGTTTTTTAGGGACTCTTTTGAGGAAGACTCACAACTGGTACTGTCACTGGGGATTTAAGACTTACGCCTTTTTTAACCAAACACTTCACCTCCCTCTAAGCTACCATGTTTTGAGTGAGTTTAACACCACCAGTTTTAGGCTTTTGTAACATTGCCGACTGCTCTTCTAGGTTTATAATAAATCAGTCAGTCATAGGCACCAATATTATTTAAAAAATAAGGAGTGGCTGGGAGGTGTAGGGTTGTTTTTGTATTTATTATTGTTTTTAAACCAGGGCAACAAAACAGAGAGTGATTGATGGCATGTTGTTTCAACTCAGTCTCCCTGTTAGTGGATCCTCAGCTCCTCCTCGGCTCAGGATGGGGTCTGCCCAGCCTGTTGAAGGGCTCACCTGAGGAAACTGGTTCGTGCTATGGCTGTGTTATGTGTTATGAGGAAATGCACACCTCACCTCTTCTCAGGGGGGGCCCAACCGCTACTCATAATTTTCAAGTTGTGTTTTTATTGCCTCTGTCAGATCATTCCTAACGCCATAGTGGTTTCACATACAAATCTAAACCAGGGACCTGCATGCGTGGAGGCTACCCTTTATTCGCCTCTACCCAGTGCTTGGCTTATATTAGGCAGTGACTGGATGAATGAGAGCTAGCTACAGAGCAGATGAGTTTAATGGTTGTTCTGTTGCGACAATTTGAAAACACGTAATCAAATGTCAAGTGCACGTGTCATCTATGGCATTTCACTGATGCCATTTCATTGATACCATTCCCTGAGAGATTTTTTTTCAGTAAAGAACCTGCTGGTGTAGTAAAGCACACACACCTACCTGAATTTAACCCTGATCTGCTTTGTGGCTGCGGGACTCTGAGCCGGTTACTTACCGTGTCTGTGCTTCAGTTTTCTTATCTGTTACTGGGGAGATTTAATGGTACCTGTTTAATAGAATTACTATGAGGAATAAATAGGCAAATGCATCTAAAGCTCCTGACACATGGCGATTTCGGAATATTGGTGGTCTCTACCATTATTACTTTTATGTTTGGTGCACGATAAGGAGCACAGCAGTAAAGGTTCTTGGATCTAGATGGGTCTTGCAGTTGGATAGATGATGCTACCCTGTTCGGGGTGGCTGTGTCTCTGTGTGATTAATTTTGTATAAAGAAATCTGCTTCCCTCAGCCTGGCCCATGTGCGCTAAATGAGATCGCGGTAGAGGTTTTCTCCAGGGTAAGAGAATCCCATGAGCAAGACAGAGGCCTGTGGCAGAATGAAACAGGGGAAGGGCTGCCGGGCTTGCACAAATTCCTTTTTCCTTCCCTCAAAACCTTTAGCCTCATTTCCAAGAACATCTTGGGAGAGACCTCTTGGTGAGAGAGTTGCTCTGTCACAAAAGGTAACTTGAGAGCCGTTTCCTGTCTGTCCTTGTTGCTAGCTCTTAGTAAGGTCCTGCTTTGTACCCAGAGGAGGCTTTGAACATCAGTTGTCTCGAACAATCCCTAGTCTTATCACTTATTTTAATGTTCCTTGCACAGGTCACTCTTGGATGTGGTGCTCTGGGCAATCTCACCCCAGAATGCTTCCCTTCCTTTATTTAACCTCTGACCTGTGAAAACAAGAGTTAATCAAGAGTTCTAAGGTAGCTAAGAGGAAGGGGAAGTGTTTGGTTACAAATTAAATATGAACAAGTCATAAGTCATAAATCCCCAGTAGCGCTACCAGTTGTGTGTCTCAAGTTGCATATGGTACAGGGTGTTTGGGTTATAAATTCAAGTTCAGGGCTCTCTGATTGCTTGAGGTTAGATGCCCGGTTGGTTTTCTTTGGGCCTAAAATCTCTTTGCCTTTTAAAACATTACTTTTATTGGACCGGCTACCTTCACATCCTACTTTCTCTCCGTGTGCCTGTCTGTCCTTCTTCCTTTCTTTACCTGCCTGCCTGCTTGTCGTGATTGGTGTGCTGTTCTGTGAATTGAGACAGAACTGCCCTGAAAGAAGTGAAGCATATGGAAAAAGTTGCCAAGGAAAGGCATTGAAGCATAGAGCGTAAATGGGTTTAAGAGACAGCCAGACACTTTTATAGAGAGATTTGCGATGGAATGATACAGCATTCGAGCAGAGATCAGGGGCGGACCTGAGCTCAAATGAGTGCTACTCGTGGAAAACTGATGCCCTGTCTAATCCAGCATTTCCTTAATTGTCACCAGAAGCATACATTTAAAGCTTTATACTCTAAATTTAAAAAGGCAACACAGCCTGTTTAAGAATCTGTGACCCGGGCCATGATTTGTCTAGATAAATTCTTAGAAATCCAGATCTAAGGTAGCAGAGGCATTGGGTCTTGGCATGAAGCTCTGGAAACTTAAAAACTGAAAACACCGAAGACATTTTAAATCCAGCCATTTATATTTGTGTTTCTGGATCTAACATGTACACTAATACCTAAAGCAATAAAGAGCTGACACATGACTAGTGTCCCTGGAGCTGGCAGAGTAAGAAAACATGCTGAATGGCTGGGAGGAAGCCAAAGTTGGATTGCTCAGAACACTTCCAGCAGAGGGACTTTTGGAGGCAGGCTTTCATTTATCAGGGCATCACAGTGAGAACCACAGGTAAGAATTCTAAATCCTAATTTCAGGATTGATCATTGCATGGGATCGTGCTGTGCAATTAATAATGTGTTGCATGGAGCGGGTAGGGCAGAAATCCTACGGGACTAGTTTTGTGTCTTGCGTTGTGCTTTTAGTAGCTGTGTTGTCCCAGGTAGGTCACTTCACTTCTCCGTGACTCCGTTTTTCTCACCTGTAAAATGGGATGATGATCCATCTTCTGGAGTTGTAAAGGATGATACTTCAGAGCTCTTGAAGCTTGGTAAATGTTTTCCCTCTTTCTCCACTTCTTCGCTCTGAAACGAGAATATCATCAAACGGTGTCTCAGTGGGTTCATTAATTTTGTTGTTTACTCCTGAAAGTAGGACAGGATTTCTTGTGTAGCCATTTCTTCTCCTTGCTGTGTTTTTTTTTTTCAGTAGAGACAATGTATTTCTCTTTTAGTCTATGAAAGATTCTGTAAGGTGGGCCTTGGTTAGAACCTCCCTAACCCATTATATTATATTATGGTAGTAATTTAAAACCATAGAATAAGATGCTCTGAATGGGGGGAAAAAACTTGTAGGTGTGTGAATACAGGAGCAGGCTGCATCATAAGCTCTCTTAGGAAAATGATGAAAGGCCTGTGCGCTCGCCCTCTCTGGGCTCAATGGAAAATATCTGAGAATTACACTCAATTGTCAGTGCAGGTGTCATTACTCCAAAGATCTTCTGTTACCAACACTTCACCGGTGATAACAGAAAAGTGCCTCTGTGCTTTCCTCCTGAGCAATCTCCCTCAATCACAGCGACGCTGTCATCGAGAAGACGACAGCAGATCTGCTCTCTAAAAGCAACAATTATTGAATACCCATCAGGAGAGAAAAGAGCCTTCTTACCAAAGTCAAATCCAAGTGTGTGTTTGGGTAGATTTATGTAAGCACAGATGTTTTATGGGAACTTTTTGTGTTTTTTCCTAATGCAAATTAATATTTCTACTCATTCAGTACATGCGATATATTTTCCTGCATAGATGTAGTAGGTATCACAATGGGATGCTAATTATGGACATAAATCAGAGATTTTTGAGCTTAACTGGCTACCGTAATAAATTTACAGTTCGACGTTAGCAGCTGTGAGCAAAGCAGAATGCTCACATTGAGTGAGACTAGCTTTGATCTCCCAAAGGGGGTTGTTTGTTGCCCTAGTCAAGTTCCTCTGACTTCTGATCTTCCTAGCGCTACGAGTATGGTCTTGGCAGGGAAAAACATTGATTACTGCGTTCCAGGCACAGTGGTAGGCACCCTCACATATGTCACCCTCACAACAGTTGTGTGAGCGTAGGTAGTCTATCCCCATTTTATACATGGAGGGGGGAAAATGCCTCAGGCCGCAGCTAGGGACAGAAGTGATACTCAGACCCAGGTCAGTCTTCTGACTTTGCACTCTGTGTAAAAGAGATCAGCAAGGTCATTTCTGTGGGAAGCCTTCCCAGAACTTCTCCTCTGTTCCCCTTATGCACCTCTGCCCTCACACAGGCCCTGTGTTGCTGACGTCATCTGCCCATGTGTCTGCTTTTCCCTCCTTAGACTGTGGGCTCCCCAAATGCTGAGACCTTGGTCTCTTTCCCCGTGTACCTGATACAATGCCAGGCATTTACTGGATGGGCCTCAGTAAGTGTGGAGAAATGTGTGGTTTGACGGACGATTGACTGTCACATTTGCAGAATGAATGATCTGGAAACGTGTGATGTTTGGACTGTAAACGTCACTTCGGTTTTAAATTCCAGAAAAGCATTTATTGAGCTTAATGTGGTTAGCTCAGGAGGATGTGGTGTGCTTTTCTCATAAGGATGAATGTGGACTCTTTGGTGCTAAAGCCGTAGTTTGAAAACTGTGGACCGGCACACATGGGTGGTTTTGTTATGCGTACAGATGGGAGTGCTAAGAAGAGAGGTCTTCTAGAAGGCAGTGTAGTTGGGATCTAGGGTCTTCTCTACTTCCCAGCTCCTGTTAGGAGGGCAGGCATGAAAAGTCTAGAAGTGGAAGAGAGGAAAACTCATGGTGGAGCTTTTCTCTGCAGGTAAGTGTGGAGACCAGAGTATCTTCTGAAGAGCCGGAGAAATGGGTTAGAGATGGTAAAAGAAGGGAAAGTTTAGAGCAGACTCTCTTGGGGAACTTGGCCTGACAGAGGATTCTTGAGTAATTCTAAAGGCTCACCTGTGCTTGAAAAATTAAGTGGCCCAATTAAAACAATCAGCTTGGTTTTGTGACATTTTCCCCACAGTGCTTGAAGTCGGAACAAAAAAAAGTAGGTGCTGGTGTTCACTTGTATTGGATGGGTGGGCTAAGGACAAGAAATCGTAACTTTGTGGGTCCTTCGTGATCTACTTTGACTTTTACTCACTCCAGTTATTTGTCACAGACTCCAGCAGTCCACTGGCAGGGGTCATTTTTGGTTCTGGGTCATTTTCCTAACCCAAATGCCCTGCCTTGCAGTAAGAGTTGATTGACTGTTAACTCTAGTGGCAGTGGCCTTAGTAGAAACTGCAGTCATGAGTTACAACTGTCAAGGGAACTTCTGACTTACTGAATGTCTAACATGTGCCAGGCACACCTTAGAGATTAAATAGTCAACACACAGCCGTGATGCCTGCTCTCATGGAATTGACACTAACGGAGAAGACAAAGAAAAGAAAGCATACATTATAAACCATGGTGACTTTGCATGTAGGGTGAGCCCAGAGGGCCTAACGTTCTGGGAATAAAATCTCTATTTAAGTGGGGACCAAAATTTTATACTAAAAATTAGGGGAAACTTCCTTTAGGATTTTATGTAGAAAGAAATGAAACGCAAATTTTGGAAATAAATTGAGTTTGGCAAAACCTAGCTTTTATACCAATGATACATTCTTTCTTAGAAAGAGTAACTAATGAGTCCACAATGGTTTTTTTGTTTGTTTGTTTTTTTAGGGGAGAGGTTGTGATTTTTCTGACAAAATGACACTCTATGTTTGACTTTCTCAGCATAGTCATAAAAAGCCATTTTTCCAAAAGTATTTGAAGACTTTATCAATTTCCCCAAGGCCTCTCTTAATCTTTTGATATTGAATTCATCTTCTTTTGATGTGACTGTGGTACCTCCATCCTTGCTTTTCTTGACTTTTCTCTTTGTCCCTTGTTATCTGGTCTGAAGCTCCCACGTCTTCATTTGTGGGTTACTTTCCTCAAATCCAAGCACGTGGCCAGCATCTTAAACCAGGGCTTCATGAAATCCTGCATCCTTTGCAATGGTTGTGGTTTTATTTACATTTTATCGTAGATGTTTGGCCACCAAGACCCTGACGGAGGAGCAGGGATAGATACTATGTCCAACCAGAAGGGGCGAGTGGGGACTTACTGGTTTAAGTGGCCACATCATTGGTTTTTCCTCTCGTAACGGCTCATGCTCTCCTATTCACTCTCGTGACTGCAGGGCATGAGGATTTCCTGTACAGAGTCCTGAAGGCACCTCTGTCCCAGACAGAATCAAAAAGAGCTTCTCAAAGCTGAGATTGGTGAGAATGTTAGGTAGAGATTCCAGGCACCAGACTTGGATGCGTCTGCATCCCTCAGTTACATTCGTTAGGTGGCGTATATTTTCTTATGGAAGAAGAAACCGAGTCTTCAAGAGATTGCTTTCCTGAGGTGGCACAGCTAGAAAGTTTCAGAACTGAGATTGACCCAGGGTTATTTCTCTTCAGCACATGCCGCGCTGCTCTGCATTTTTTTTTTTCTTCTTAATTGTGGGCTGGGGTGGTTTTTTGAAAACTTTAGATACTGAATGCCAGATAGCCTTAACCAAAGGATGCTTTGTCATCCGATGAATCTTGGCAACATCTGACAGGAAACAGGGAAAAGAGGGATATGTCTCTTCTCTTCAAGTACCCAACGTGGAGTTTTACGAACTCCTTCGGCAGTGGAAATCACTGAGAAAAATTGAAGAGCGTATTCGATTCAATTGTGTCACTCTTTTTAGCGTTAAGTTCATTCCAGACGTCAGTTAAAAGCAGCTGTAAAGTGCTCAGGGAGGTGCTACTTCATTGTATTTCTAATAAAATGGTGTCTCAGTGTTTAAATGTTAAAATTTTATTATAAAGTACTTTTTATTATTTATATTAGAGCCCAAACATCCTCTTGATTGTCTTAAAAATTAGGTATATAACTAGATTATCAAAGACTTTCGGGTAACAAAGTGGACATGATCTGGGCAGGCTGAGATCCACTGGACCGTCCTGAGGGGGAAACCGTCACTCTCCACCTGGTTCTAAATACTCGTCCTCAGACTGTTACTTCTCTTTAATTGTCGCTTTGGTTTCCCAGTGATAACAGAATGAAGGGATGAAGGGGAGGCCCATCAGTTCGGCATGTGACAGGCCCTCTGGAGTCTGGCTTTTTTGACCCCTACCTTGCCTTGGGTCCTGCAGCCAGCACCCCCTTCTCTCTGGCTCCTCCAGCCGCGCACAGGTCTCCAGTCGGGCCCTGAGGGACAAGCCTGCGAGTCATTGCTCTTGAGATTTTTTTCTGTCTCTAATGCTCTTTATCCCCGCCCCTGCCAGCCTTCCTCCCGTGCATGGAGAACGACTTCTTGAAAACTTAGCTGTCGCTCAACCTTCTCTGTGCCCTGGGGATTGACTTCCCCCATTGCAAGCAGCTGTTCTCTCTATTGCATGCCCCTCCCGATAGCCATGGTTTTAGATTTTTTATTTTCCTTGCTCATATTATTATTCTGTATGCTCTAATTGGTCTACGTATGCTATTTTTTAAAAAAGTTTATTTATTTTGAGAGAGAGAGAAAGAAAGAGAAAGAAGGAAGGAAAGAAGGGATGGAAGGATGGAAGGATGGATATTCCAGGCAGGCTTCACACTGTCAGTGCAGAGCCTGATGCGGGGCTTGAACTCACCAACCCTGAGATCATGTCCTGAACTGAAACTGGACACTTAACCAGCAGAGCCACCCAGGTGCCCCTACTTACAGTATTTCTGATGATACAAAAGACCTTTTCGATTCTCCCCTCTCCATTTTATTACAATTTTGAAACAATAACATACAGAAAAGTTGTGAATACAACACAAATGCTCCATTTGAGAGATGTTGCCAAAATAATACCCAGTAGCCCCCAAATACCTTAGTGTATTTTTTAAAAAGGACACATTCTTTTACATAACTACATTATAATCATCACAATCAGAAAATTAGTATTGGTTTTGATACAGTGCTGCCATGTAATACTTGGACCACCTGTACACGTGGAGACGCAAGCTGTAGTTAGAATCACGTGTTGCATTTAGTTTCGTGCCTCTCTCATTGTCTTACTCTGGAAGAGCTCCTCAACATTTCCTACACTTCTGTGAACTTGACATTTGGCTGTTAGCTTGTAGAAGGTCCCTCAATTTGGATTTATCTGATTTTTCTTCCTTCCGTGCCTAGAACGCGATGGAAGTATTCTGTCCTATTTCATTGCATTCTGCCAGTTGATAACACCAGTTCAGTTCGCCCCGTTACTTGATTGAGGTCATGTCTCCCAGGCTTTTTCCTTCTTTTTCCCTTTGTAGTTCAAAAGTGTATTGTGAATATCCTCATCTTCTCTCATCCTCATCAAACTTTCAATTCATTTATTCCTATTAGCCCAGACTCATGATTTCCTAATTTATTTATTGTTCTATTATCTCTTTCTATCATAATTTGTTTTGGTGCTCAGATTGTCACAGATTTTGTCAGCCAGAACCCGCCTCCCCCAACTGGCTTTTGTGTCCTGTCGGCGTGTCCTGATCATGTGTTGAGCACTGCCTTTTTTCTAGTACAACAAGATATTTCCCAGCCCCAGCCTTGGAGTCAGACATTTCTTCAAGGAGCTCTGGTTCCTTTTTGTGGCAGATGGTCCTTAGAAACCAAGACCTGGACACGAAGCATGCTCATCGTAATTGGGGTGTCTCTGCTTCCAAGCCCCCTCAGTGGCTAGAGCTAGAGAATATATGTACATATAAGGTGTATATGCACACTATGTACACACATACATTTGTCTTTCTGCTCATTTTATCTGTCTCCATGATTTCACACAGTTTCATCGAATTCCAACGTGACACCATAGGTTCATTCTTGTTTTTTCCTGGTCCATATTTGTAACTCTCTTCTCTGATAGTAGTAATGGTTTCCATTATGCATTTACATACTTGATCGGACTCGCTCCGCTGCAGGTCCTTTCCTCCGTGGCCGCCCTTCTCACCCCACTTGGACTCTGACATCTTAGGCAGGGCTATTCTGTTTGGACTCTGACCTCTGAGGCACTGCCGCCTCCTCCTACCGTAGACATTCTTCTCGACTGCTTCGACTCTGCCTCACCACCCTTCATGGAAGCCCTCCTACCCAGTCAGGCTCTGACACCCCACACTGAACTGCCTTCCAGATGCTTTTTTCGCTCCTCTTAGGTTCCAATACCAGTCTAGCCAACCTCCTTCTCTTGACCTAGATGCTTTCCTACCAGTACCAGGCCTTTACCCCTCCTTAAATCTTTACCCCCTCTTGAGTGCTGACATTCCAAGCCAGGCCACCTTCTGTGTGGATGCTCTTCTTATCTTGCTGGAGCCCTGGCTTTCCCTTGCCAGGGAACCCTCCTCACCCCACTCAGACCCCAGCACTCTGTGCCGGGTTGCCCCCGAAGGAGGCTCTCCTCCTCCCCCTCCTCCTCACGCTTGAACTCTGACCTCCCGCTCACAGCTTTTGCTCTCTCAGGTGGCCACCTTCCTCAGCTTGGTCAGTGGCTGCCTCTGTTGCTCCCTATCACGCACACCCCTGCCTTGTTTGGGCTCGTCTGATGTCTCTGAACTGAACTATTAGCAAGCGATGTGGGGAGAGCTCTTTCAAATTTGTGATGGCTTTCTATCTAAATGCTTAACGACACTGGCGTGGAATCCCATCACACATACACTTACACAAGGTCACTTAGACACGTGTACACACACAAAACAGTGGGAACGATTATCCTGACAGTCCATTCAGTGGAGCGAGATTAGAAAAGTAAGTCATCTGTCCTCAGTTGGACTTGGTTCCTGAGTTCAGCCGGAGGGTAAGCAGCTCTCCAAGCTGACAGATTGGAACAGAGTTTTCATTCACCGTGTCCCCCAAACTCAGGCCGGCTACTTGGTGTCTACAAAACCATGTCTGCTCTATGTTGGGGGTAATTTAAGGACCTTTTACAGGTGATTTTTACTGTGGGCCATTTGACTCTAAGCACGGTCTCTGGAACCTACCCCTGCACATCCTACCAGGGCCTGTGATGGCCCCATGTCAGTGAGGCCGTGTATGTAGGAATACTCGGCTACTACCTGAGTTCTCAAGTTTAAGGCTCTGTATTGCTTCACACAAAACAAGAGCCTGTTGTCCATTTGACTGTTAGGCCAGGGAGTGACGGCAGAGCCTCAGGGACAAAGTTACCTGAGCCACAGTTTGGTGAGAGAAGCATGGATCATGACCACTGCCTTGGAAGCGAGCTTGTCCTGTTTTGGCTTTGTCCCATCGAGGCTCTGCTGGTTGGTTATGATAGCTTTATAAATTGATCCAAAGTGGGAGCTAAATGAAACCCTGGGAAAAGAATTCCAGCTCCCCCTACCCAGACTATTTTGTTGTGTACGTCTCTCTTCCCTGCTAGGACCATGGCCTTCCTGAAAGCAGGGACCCTTTGTCCTCTGGCGATTGTGCCCTGGCCTTGGACTGAGCCCACCGCGCAGTGATGCTCTGCATCGCAGACTCGAGCAGTTGCATAAAGGTAGCGAGCAGAGCAGGCCCAGGGATGTTTGGAACTGCTTTAGATGTCTAGGGACGAAGAGTGTAATGGAGTGTTTGTTTCCTGTCTCTGGACCGGGAAGTAGTGTTTACTCCATGATGACAGACACGCACAGAATGGAGTGGAGGGTCTCCATATCCTCACCTGCAACCTCGCAGGCCATGCAAAGCCGTTGTGCCAGCACTAATGAAGCGATACAGGAAACGCCACTGGATAAAGTTCAGCTGTGAACCCTGGCCTCCCAACAGGGGAAAAGAGGGATCCTTTGAAGAAGAAGACAGCTGGGTTTTGGTTTCAAGACCTTAACACTGCCATCACTGGATATTCATCTGTCAGTGAACAGGGGACAACATGTGGGGAACAGTTGTGTCCGGTCAGGCCAGAGGGAGAAAGAAATGGCTGATCTCCAGGGTAACTGCAAAACCTCCCAGGACTGAGGGTTCTGCTTGGTGTAGCCAAGAAGAATTGATTCGGTGAGGTGGAGGCCCAGCGTGAGAAGCTGGGTGCTGTCTGGCCACGTCCCCTAGCAGCGGAGCACGTAGAGGCTTGAGGGTCAGGGCCCGTGCTAGTTGATCAGCTGAACCCAGCGGCAAAAGCCTCTTGCACGAATACTGCAGTCCTGACTTCCCAGAGAATCCGGCCTGCCCCATCACTTCATCAAGCATTCCTAAAATGACTTCAGCTTTTCTCTCATTTACTTGAGGCCGTGGTTTCCTTGCGAGAAAATATTTTCTCTTCTTCCTTTCCTACCCACCCCCCCTCCTCCCCTCCTTCCTTCCTGACTTGGAGTTGCTGGACTTAACTAGTGGCATTTTTTCTTTCAAGGGATAAAAAAAAAAAAAAATTGTAAGCCTTGGTTGAATTTGTTTACTAAGAGTCCTCTAATCTGGGCAAGAGTTTTCGTCTGAGGGGATTTATTGTTCCCACTATAATGGCTTTTAACTCAGCCGAGGTTTATTTAACAGAATAGGAAGGGAGAAACTTATCTCCTCCCTAATCCCTCTTGAATGTTTACATTGCTCTGCCAAAGTAAATGCTGCGTAAAGTGGCAGCAGTCATTTGCTGTGTAATAGTCAATATGCAGCTGCCAGGGCTGATTGAAACATATTAACAGAAGTGATAATACTGTCATAGAAGTGAAAAGTTAAGTTGCTTATCAGTATATTTTGATAAGCTACTTAAATTTTACAGTAGCATGTGCTGGCTTCAGACAGACGTTAATGATGGAGAACTGTGCACTTTATCTGTCCCCTGGATTGCCTCTCACTTCATCTATTACCCTCGGCCGTACAGCTGGTAATCTGTACGGGGTGCTGAGTTCCCTCCGCCGGCAGGATCGGCGCTCTCTGCGCGTCCAGCTCTATCGGGAACAGACCCTGTGAGCTCAGCAGGGCGGACGTGAGCAGGACAGCAAGAGCTTGCCTGGTACGCCACTCTCCTCGTTTGACTCTCTGTCGCTTTGGAAAAGTCTCTTATGGAAAACAAAGCCATTTCAATGAAGTGACAATGCTTCTTGGGAGGTGGGGGCGGGGGGGAGATCGTTCAACAACAATTCTGTAACATTAACGTGCTTTTTGCTCGTAGTCTTTGTATAGTTCTGTTTGTTCAGTCAACACCAAGCGCTGGGCCCCATGCTTGGCCCTGGAAAAACAAAGTGAAGAAAGATGTGATCCTTCCTGTCTGTTTGTGCACAGTGTGTTAGCAAGACAGACAGGCCACTGAGTGCCACATGGCGTGTGGAATGTTATAACGGGAATATGCATGTGACCGGGGCAGCACAGAGAAGAGGGAATTAGGGCATCAGGGGTGGGAACGGGACGTGCAAGGGGGAACATCAGGAGGGTGAGTGGAAACCCGCTAGAGTGGACCGTGAAGGTCAGAGGGAGGGAAGGGCCAAGTGTCTGCAAGGTCGGGCAGGTTTCAGGATGCCTGGCCATTCTCAGAGGGAGGCTGCAGTGAGAGAAGAGTGCATGTGGGGAGGTGGAGAGGGCAGCCAGAGAGCAGTCGAGGACCTGACGGTGAAGAGTCTCCAACATCAACCTAAAAAGTCCGGTAGTGATGGGGCACCGCTGCAGGAGCTGGGTCAGCGTGCCGCTTAGATGTGCATTTTGGAAGGAGCATTCTTGAAGCCCCACAGAGGGTAGAGTCAGGTCAGGACCAGACTGTCCTCAGAGTGAAGGAGCAGCATGGTGAGGACCCAGCGGAGGCCAGTGGGGACAGAATTAGAACTGGTCCTGCAGTAAGTATGGAGGGCGTGCGGTACAGGTGGGACGTCTGATTTAATGTTATGACTGGTTTCGGGCTCGTGGGGCCTTTGGGACACCAAAGTGCTGTGTGCCTGCTTGTGTGTCCGTGTGTGTCCAGTCACGGGCACTTGATTAGAGGCTTTCCTGGAAAGGGCGAGTGTGGTGGGAGAGGCCTGGGGGCCTATTCAGAGATGGTTCCTGATAGCAGAGTCTGCTTTGAATTTCTTCTCTGTGAACCTGTTCTAGCTCTGAGGCATGGGAATAATTTATAATGGACATTCAATCCTCTACCTTACGTAGACAATTTTTTTAAATCCCAGAAATAATTAGCATTCTACTAGTCTGTGTTTCCAGGAGCCTATGACGGGAAGCCTCTTGCAGGATGTAGAAGAAAATCTGAAACCTTCCAGTCTTGCATTAGCTCCTGTTTAAAGTTTTTGACCTGCATACTAATAGTTCGTGTTTCTGCCCTTCTTTCCACAGCTATCTCCCCTGGTTCGAAGTATTTTATAAGCTGCTTAACATCTTGGCGGATTACACGACAAAAGGCCAGGTATTTACCTTATATTTTATTCTTTTTAGCAAGTAACTTTAACATTTTGATTATTAAAGTAATACATGCCTTATGTGTCACCAAAATGTTTACCAAAAAGTAATGCATGCCCATTATAGAACGTTTGGGAAATTCGAGAACTAGGAAGGAAGAGAAAATCACTCCTAATATGTCCCCCTAACCGCCCTCCCTAAAATAAGAATCGCTCGTATTTGGAGATGTTTCTTCCTTTGCTTTTTGAGTTAAAAAATAAATAGACCTTTAGCATTCAGAGTTAATATTCACAATATCTGATATTCCCAAGCAGCCCTGAAAGTTCATGACATGTATTAAATTATAATTTTGCTGAATTTGAATTGCTCATGTCATGCTTGCAGGGCTCGGATCTGTGAATAAAACACTTAACTGGCAAGTGACCTAGCCACCTGTCCCAAGTTCCCATTTCCATAAGGCTTTGTTGTGCTCTTTCAGTAACTTCTCTAAGGGTCTTGGAATTACTTAAAAAGTTATCTGTACCTTATTGTACTTCTGGAAGAAATGATAGGCTGAAGGTCTTCTGTGGATGTGAAGGGTCGACGGGAGCTGTGTTTAGACTTTCATAGCTCACAGTTTTCAGGTGCAATAGCGACAGAAGCATTTCCCCATGCTAGTAAAAACATTGTGCATATTTTTCATGGCTGCATGGCATTTTATTATGGACCTTGGAAGCATTTCCCTACTGTTGGGAGTTTTTATTACTTGGGATTCCCCCCCCCCCTTGTAAGCCATTAGCCATTAGCATCTTTGAATGTAAGGCATTTCCTTCTTTTTGCATTATTTACTTAAGAGGAGAATCTCAGATGGGCCCTTTTAAGGGCAGTGCACATAAACATTTAAAAACTATTTGCCAGACTGTTTTCCAAAAGAATTGTACCAGTTTCTTAAAAGATACCCTTTGCTGCCAACACACAGGAATGCCTGGTCACCAAGCTCTCACCAGTATCGTTGGTTGAATTCACTGTTTATCTGATAAGTGAATAGTCCCACCGTTTTCATTGCATTTCTTCGATGATTAGTGAGTTGGATGTTTGTCCATATATCTAACCTCTTATATATTCCTTTTTGTAAGTGGCGTTAGATTTTTTAATTGGTGATACGTTATTATTCAATGCTACAGAAATTTTTTCCCCTCATACTTTCTACAGAACATTAGTTCTGAGAAATGCTCCATGCCAAAAGGTGCCGTAGTTCAGTAATACTGCGGTTGGGGAGAGGGAACGTTGTGTTTCATTTTTGTCTCCTTAAGATTCATGTCCTGGTGGTTCTGAGAAGGTCCTGCAGTGGAGAAATGTATGTTACTCAGTGCTTCCCACCCTGTTTGGCCCCAAACCCTTTTTATTCCATGACAAATAATAATATTCTGAGATACTAGTGTTGCCTGGAACATACTTTAGGAAATGCTGTTTTGGAGAAAAAGTGGAAATTGTGTGTGTAATCAAATCTTTCCTTCAAGTTAGATTTACTCGCCAGCAATATATTCCAGAGGCCACAGTAAACAGAAGGAATAACCAATAGAAATGACTCTGAAAGGGTGCTTAGGTATCAGGGAATTCTGTCACACAGGAAGTGATTTATTCTTTAATGAATGAATTCAGAGGCCATCTTGGGTCTCTTCATCGATTTCTGTTCACAATTCACTTCACTCAAACATTCAGGTTTTCACTCAAATTTGAAAGATGTCTTTAGTAAATAGAATGGCAGCACATGTAAGCTCTTAACAGTCTTAGAATTGGAGACTGACTCATGTAATTTTTTTTCTTTCATATTCATGCTCCAGTCAGTTAAAACATAATGGACTTTTAAAAACATGTCTTGTGATACAGGAAAGATTGGGTGTGCACAACCCATGCGTAGGAGAAGATAGGATTATTGCCCTGTAAAATTGGTGTACCAGTCCTCTGGGCCATTGCCCCAGGAAGGACCCTGCCTCTTGGAGTGAAGAGTTGAGATCAGTGATATGTTTTAGTGGAGTCTCTTTCCACTGTACCTAATACTCTTTCTGTTAAATTCTTTCTGGTTAAAGGAATTATGACGCAGATGAAAGGGAATCTGTGTACAACTGGCTTACTTGTCGACAAGCCATGGGTTATCATATTAGAACGGGGAGGAAGAGCTTTTATTAAAAGAACAGAATCCCCTCCCCAAATCCAAAAGTCACTAGGAAGTTAGGCTTCAGCTGGGGGGCTTAGGTGTGGCTGGTGACCATGATGGCTCAGAGTGGAGTGTTGGAACCTAAGCTACATGATGAGGGTGTCTGTCTGGGTCGCTGACCCTTTTTGGTTATTTTTGGTTATTTTTGGTTATCAGACTGTGGATGGGGCATGGAGGGCATCCCTGTGGAAGAGTTGGCAGGGGTTGAAGAGGGCATCTGAGCCAGAGAGCAGCCTGGTTGAGAGTGTTGGAGCCTGAGGGATGAAACGGTTCATTACGTGGGACAGTGGTGGCAGTGGCTTGGCAGCAGATATCCGAATGCTGGGAGGATCTAGAGGGATCCACAAAGGAAAGGAGACGGCAGTGGCCCAGCACTGGAGGGTTGGAACCCAGGGTGGGGAGGGCTTTTTTGGTGGGAAAGAGTGAACAGTGGTGGCCTAGCACTGGATAGCCATATTCAAGCAGGGCAAGAAGGGCCCCTGGGTGGATAGGGTCAGCCGTAAAAGATAGGTTACATACAAATTAGTAAGTATATTAAGAAAATAGGATCGGTTGTTCACTTCTGTGGAATTTAGTTACAAATATGAAAAGGAAGGAAACTAGAAGGATTCCTATGTTGGATTGGAATTAGACCCATTAGTATGAACCCTGTGGCTTTTGATATATGTGGTAGATATAGAAATCAATAAAGATGTGTATATTGTGCATCTCTCTGTGTGTGGTATATTCTCTGGCTCTAACCACTAAGAGAGTCTGGGATCAGCAATACCCAAGTAGCAGTGAGCACATCTAGTGTGTAAATTGTGGTTTCTAAATAACATTTTCCACTAAAAGGAGCCAGAACTCTGAAGAAATGTCTAATTCCAGGGCTGGAGCAGGGAAAGTATAAAATGAGCCTGGAATATCTTTTTGTGCCAAAAAGTGCTCAAAGGAAATGCTCAAAACATGATGGGGACATGTCAGAAAGACCAAAAAAGTGAGCTTGAAAGACATAATAGGTTCCCACTGGTCCGATCTGGGACAATTTCAAGCATCAAAACAAATAGCAATAGCAAAGGATTGCAGTCATTGAGTAAAATAGGAAACTGTGTGTCCTTACGTGTGTGTGTGTGTGTGTGTGTGTGTGTGTGTGTGTGTGTGTACAGACAAATTAAAAGTTTGATGAGGAATGGGATATTTACCTAAAGTATCACTCCACAAAATGCTTGCTAAACACAGAGGGAAAATGAGTACCTTCATAATAGGGACTTCAGATGAATTAATGAAATGATCAAAGTGGAACATCATCAATCATGGAACAAATTGAAGTCTGAATCAATAGAAAACATCAAACAATTAAGAGTTATTCCACGGAATGACTGGACTCACTGTCAAGTGCCTATGAATCTAAGAAAGACTCAAACTGTTCCAGACTGATGAAGACCAGAGAATCCTAACAACTAAAGGCAACATGTGATTCTGAATTGGATTATTTTGCTAACCAAGGACATTATGGGCACATTTATAAAACTTGATGAGATCTGAGGATTAGATGGGAATGTTCTATCAGTATTAATTTCCTGATTTTGATGATTAATTGTGGTTATACAGGAGAATGTCCTTTGTATATATGGATGATGGGGCATAATGTCAGCAACTCACTTGTACATAGTTCAGGAAATAAAAAATCGCTGTCTTACAATTACTCTGTAAATTCGAGATTTTTTGCAGACCAGAAGTAAACGTGTGCATGTGCACACATTCATTTATCTGTGAGAGACTGGAACGATTTATCAGAGTTCGGAATGAAACAGGTTTTTTTTTTAATTTTTTAAAAAAAATTTTTTTTTTCAACATTTATTTATTTTTGGGACAGAGAGAGACAGAGCATGAACGGGGGAGGGGCAGAGAGAGAGGGAGACACAGAATCGGAAACAGGCTCCAGGCTCTGAGCCATCAGCCCAGAGCCCGACGCGGGGCTCGAACTCACCGACCGCGAGATCGTGACCTGGCTGAAGTTGGACGCTTAACCGACTGCGCCACCCAGGCGCCCCATTTTTTTTTTAATTTTTTAAAAACATTTATTCATTTTTGAGAGACAGAGTGTGAGTCGGGGAGGGGCAGAGAGAGAGGGAGACACAGAATCCGAAGCAGGCTCCAGGTGAGCTGTCAGCACGGAGCCTGACATGGGGCTTGAACTCAACGGACTGCGAGATCATGACCTGAGCCGAAGTCAGACGCTTAACCAACTGAGCCACCCAGGTGCCCCTGAAACAGGTCTTTGATCTGGACTCATCCTCTTTTCCCTCTCCTTTAAGTTTATTCCAAAGACTGCCATAGAGCAGCGGAGAGGCCTCTGGGCTTGAACACAGAAAACTTGCATGCGGCTCCTGGCTGTGCAACTTACTAACTGGCTGACTTGAGCCAAGTTGTTGCACCCTCCGGAACCTCAGTTTTCAATCTGTGAAGTGGGGTAGTTGTGAGGATCAAACAGGTAACAAATGGATAGAACTGCAAGCTTAATACTATTCTGTCAGCACAGAGAATTCCACAGAGTGGGAGAAATGGCTTTTGCATAATACTATAAGCAGTGTTCTTTTGAGCATTTTAAAAGTGAATCTGTTCTCAATCGAATAATTTGTACTGCTTTGTATTTCATTCTGTGGCTCAATTTCACTAATTAAAATGCACAGCCACCATACTATATTGCATGCTGTTGTATGTAGTTCATTTTAACTTTCCATAATTGGATGCTGCTGTGTACATCCAGCGAGCACTCAATAAAATTAATTGAGGGTAATGATGATGAAGACAAGATCTATAGTGTCGTCGTTGTTTCTCCCAACCACCCCCGCCCTGTAAGCTGGGATTGTTTGCATTTAAAAGTTGTTGCTATGGAGTTGAGAGGGTAGGTTTGCTGAGAGCTTATGGTATATGATCCATAAAAGGCGGTCATGGTAGGTGTCTTACTCAGTAGAAAATGTCAAACTTGGTGTAGGAGGATCTGTTTGGCTCTTATATTGAGCCATAAAGCAGTGTCTTTTGTCCAACCTACTTGAATATCAAGTCTGTTTCTATGCTGCGGCCACTACGTCCCCAGCCCCCTCTGTCAGGGGGGCCTCCAGCTCACTGTGTGCCCAGACCTCCCTGCTGGCCTCTGACTGAGGGTTCAGCCTTGCTTTTGTTACTTAGGCCTTTTATTTCTTTCAGGAAAATCAGTGGAATGAGCTTCTTGAAACTCTGCACAAACTTCCCATTCCTGACCCAGGAGTGTCTGTTCATCTCAGTGTGGTAAGTGGGGGCAGAAAATTAACGATCGCCCAGAAACCATTTCATCATTAACAGTAAGATGGAGTTAGCCGAACAGGATCGTCTTTTGTTGTCTGCACCTTCCCCAGCCCTGCCTCTGAAGCCTCTGGACTCAAGACAGGCCAGAGAGTTAAAGTTCTTCCCTTTCTTTGGGATTCCATGAGGAATGGATCCCAAGTGTCCCCAGGCTCCCCTCTTCCTGGTTGGCATCCCATCACTAGCATCTCCTGGATGGCAGGTGCCGGGCTTGGGATGTGACGGCTAGCCCCTTCCCGCCTCCTCAGCCCCCTGCCTCATGCTTTCCTTCCCTTCTCATCATTGCTGTGCATGCCCCTTTGCTGAAGCCCATGCTGTCGCCCCTGAGCCCTCAACACTGCCTCTCTCCTCCTAACTAAGGTAACCCACATTTATCCTTCAGAACTCACCTTGGATTTTATTTGTAGAGAAATCCTCCCCTTGCCTCCCTTCTCTCCACAAGGCTTAGACGAGGTTTTCTTCTTTGCCCCGAGCATCTTGTACGCTTTGCAGTGTTTAGTCACACCACATCTGTTCTCTGGTCTCGGCCACTAGCCCCTCAAGGACAGGAATGGAGAGAGCCTAGCATGGTTCCTGGCCCACAGGAATGATTGTTTCTTTGAACTCTTTTAAGTACACGCTACGTGATGTGTGGTGCGCTCAGCTGAAAACCCTCCACACTGGGAAGTTTCAGTCTAGCTGTAGTTTTGCCGGTGACCTCGGTGATCTTAAAACCTTTAGCCTGTGGGTCCCAAGCTCCTCATTGATCGGATAAGATGTCAGAAGAGGTGTAGGGGATCTTTTTCATATTTCAGTTACTGGAGTTCTCTGATTCTCCAGGCCAAACCTTTGCCACCACCTTCATCAGAATTCTCAGATGGACACCCATTGGCCAGCTATTGACTGATTACCCAGGGGCTATTTTCCCTATGTTGTGGGATCTGAATGTTTAAAAAATTGTGTTGGATGTGTGATGTGACATCTGTCACCCCGCTGATCACAGGATCCAGCTGATTTTGCCCATCCCCTTCCTCCCTCACTTCTCCATGTGTGTCCCTCCCAAAGCTGTGCCTTCGGTCGAAGAGCACGACCTTCCCCTGATAGAGGGAGGATCGTTCTTTAGTCCAGGGCATAGGAGTAGCTGTGCTCTCCTGCTAGAATCTCCAAACAAGCTCTCAAGGTCCATTTGTAGGAGAACATAGGGTAGTCAAGCTTCCAAGGCTCTAGGTACATCCAAATGAGGTGTTGCATGTGGCAGTCTGCCTTTCTTTAGACAGACAGACAGATAGACCGACAGACAGACAGACAGACAGACTGACCGACCAGTCTGGTAGATAAGAAGATTTATTTTTGAAATAATGGAAAGTTTTGTTGTTCAGCTTCACTAGGACCAGGTGCAGCATTGGTATTCAGTGGTTAGTGTATTTGCCCTCATAAAGAAAACATATCTCACAGGGTTTTTTTAATGATCAAATTGAAGGCAGTATTACTACCAATAACTAATAATAGATCTTCTATTTCGTTAAGTTCTTAATTTCTGCCAAGTATGCATCTCTAATGCTCAAAACAACTCTACAGAACAGATAGTAGCATTCTTGTCTCATAGATGAGGCTTAGAGAGAAAAAGGTACTTGTCACCCAAGGCTGTGTGGTTAATAAGTGAGAAGACTGGGGTTTTCAAACCCAGGGCTAACTTCCAAGCCCATGTTCTTTCCACTAGGCCATGAGTGTTGAAAGAAAGGGAGCAAAGAAGAAACTGGTCTGATAGAGGTTTTTGTTCATTCTAATAGAAGAGAGGAAGGAAAGGAACCTTGTTAGAGAAATTCTTGAAGGGAAGACTGCACGGAAAAGATGATGAAGAAATGAGCTTTAAACCTGTTCGGGTCATTGCCAGATAGCTAAGCAACCTTGCCTTTGTCCCTGTCCCTTTTCCTCAAGCAGCTTGATCTCTCCGCTTCAGTCTGTAATGACATCCGACAGGTAGCTGTGGAGTAGCCTGGCTGGGTCACCAGCTGCTGGGGAGGAAGGGCCACTCCTTCCCCTGAGTGGCTGCCAGACCTCAAGGACAAGCCATCCCAGGGGCAGGAGAAACTGTTGGGGGGAGGAGGTGCAGCTGTTTCGTGCCAGTGGTTCCTAGGAATGTTTCTGACCTCCTCTGGTTGCTGCATTTCATGGGTGATGGAGCAAGACAGAATCTCAAAGGACAGCCTGGGGACTACTTGGTTTTGGAATTGCGTTGCCTCACTGTTTACAATCCATTGCATCTGTAAAGGCAGATATTTGTTTCTTTCCTATTCGGGAGGAATTCTCTCCATGTTGCCTTTCGGATTTTGAAGGGCTAGTCGCATTCAGCTTATAAAACCTGAAATGTGGGAAAATGGCAATCCTAGACTTTGTGTCTTTGGCCAGAAGAGACTACTTCTGTGTGTCTGGTAGAGGCAATTGAGAAAAAATACAAATGCAAATTAGCAGTCAAGAAGTAATAATTTTCTATTAAAATATAATGTATGGAATGCTAGGCACTTCACGTGTATAACGTTTATTCTTCAGAACAGTTTTGAAGGAGACCTCAGGTTTCCCATTTACAGGTTCAAAAACTGAAGTTCTGAGCTATCAAGCGAAGTTAACTAAGTTCACGTAACTATTAAATGGTGACTCTGTGGTCCTTGTTCCTTCTCCCTTGCTGTGCCGGCCACTATTTTGTCACTCCATCACCATGTGGACATCCATTACTGAACATTTCCTGGGACTCCCCCTAGCCGTTTGTGATAGAAGTTGGTATCTCATAGCATCAAATTTAACCTTGTATTTTACAACTCATTGTTAAATTGAATCGGATGTTAACTAGTGTTTTTTTAAATGTTTATTTATTTATTTTTGAGAGAGAGAGATTGTGAGCAGGGGAGGGCAGAGAGAGAGGGAGAGAGAGAATCCTAAGAGCCTGACAGAGTTCGAGGGGCTCGAACTCACAAATGTGGGATCATGACCTGAGCCAAGATCAAGAGTTGGACAGTTAACTGACTGAGCCGCCCAGGTGCCCCAATTGTTAACTAGTTTTCATGCTGCATAGTCTCTATTATAAGACTTCATAGGTGGTGTTTTGGCACAGACATGCAGCTTTTGGAATGATGCTTTGCAGAGAGGGTTTTTTTTTTTTAAGTGGTCTTTTCATAATTTTTGTTTCTGCCTTTTAGTTTACTTTAGTTCAAGAGGCTTTAGCTATAATTTGTTCATAAAAAGTGTAGGTATAGCAATCTGTTACAGTGGGAAGAGAATAGCTCTCGTTCTCTGGACCTGGTTCCAGTTCCTGGTTCTGTTACCTGCTAGCTGTGTGCCCTTAGCCTTAATTTACCCATTTATACTATGGAGATAATATCATCTTAAAATTTGTTATGGAAATTAGAGATAACATTTATACAACTCCCTGACATAAAGCCTTCCATGTAGTGGTATCCAGCAGTCAGTATCTGTTGAATATCAGGCAAGTAGCTTATACTATTACTGTTGTTGTTGTCATTATTGCAGTTGTCACCCAGCCTTTCATTTCAGGAAGTCTATACAACCCATTCTTCTTGAGACCTACTTATTTTGCAATTATCCAAGAATGGAGGGGAGGGACTTCCTGAAATGTCACTTGGGGGTCCAGGTTTGAACTTTGGCCGTGGCTAAGCTGACCTTCTCTGCTGCGACCTTTCCTGCCCTTTGCACAATCCCATTTTTAATTGGCTAGCACCAGCCTCTCCCGTCCTGCTTGCCATTGTCCTCCTTGTCTTTAGTAGCACAGAAGAGGTGTCATCAGTTCAGCCTGTTGTCATTTAACTCAGGGACATATGCTCGTTACATACATGGGGATGCCTCCTTGAAAGTTCTTTGAACAGGTCAGGCTTTCAGCTCCATTGAGTCTCCCACTCCCTTCACTGGAGATTACACTGGAAGTCAGGAGGCTTATTTGCAGAGCCTGCATAGGGGACAGAATTCTCCGCTGTTAGCCATCTGTAGTGATCTCAGTGCAGCAGACCTTCAGTTAGAGCTGTCCTTAACGTCACTTGGGCCTTCGGGGCAGATTTTGCCCGCAGCTTGTATATGGATATAACCTCAGATGCTAAAATGAAATGGCAGGTTTGGTTGGTAAGACCATTGCTGAGTGAACCTAGTGATACTTGGTCCCTCGAGTCCACTTGCCTCATTGAACAATAAATTATGAAGCCTGCAGCTTTCATGTGTTCAGAAATGTGCAAACATTGTAGGGGAATTTAGCCTTTAACCTCGTTGAGCTGTTCATTTATATCTCCTAAAGATGTTCATCTCTCATAGAAAAGAATTCCGTCTACCAAACCGATGATTTAACATGTCTGGCTGTAATCCAACATTATCCAAAGAAAATATTCTGTGGTCGTTTCCTATGAGTGAAACTTTCCTCAATTGAGTAAGGAACTATCTTCAGATCCCTTACTGGATTTCTGAGTAATGTGCTTGTGGCATATGTTTACAAAAATAAATAGCATTTGCTTTTCTTTTCCAGCATTCTTATTTTACTGTGCCTGATACCAGAGAACTTCCCAGCATACCTGAAAATGTGAGTACTTGGGGAGAAAAGTTAAGTTTTTCGTCTTGTTTTTTACTTATTTTATTTTTGTTAATGTTTATTTAATTTTGAGAGAAGGAGAGACAGAGCACAAGTAGGTGAAGGGCAGAGAGAGAGGGAGACGCAGAATCCAAAGCAGACTCCAGGCTCTGAGCTGTCAGCACAGAGCCCGACACAGGACTCGAACTCACAAACCATGAGATTATGACCTGAGCCAAAGTTGGACACTTAACTGACTGGGCCACCCAGGCGCCCCTACTTAGTTTTAAAATAAAGTAAAAGGATACATTTTCCCATTATAAAAATAATGCGTTACAAAAGCAAAGGCAAATAGAGACTGTTTGAAAGGAAGAGAAAGTGTAAAGACAAGGAGGGATCATTCCTCATACTTCTCAAAGGTAATCCCCTATTAACATGTTGATGTCTCATTCTATTCTTTTGGGAATGTATGTTTCACATAGTTAAAATCACCTATTGCATAAACATTTGTCTATCTTATTCATAAAAATCATATTTGGTGGTTGCATAGTATTTCATTTGCTATGTGGTTTACTTAGCTCTTCCCTTAGTGTTGTATATTTAGATGGTTTTTAGTTTTTCTCTTATAAAGAAAATGCTTCTATATGAAGAACTTACTTGTAAAGATTTTTTTATTCAGGTAGGTTTACTCAAGTACAATTATACTATGGTTCTATATTCGCTTTTAAGAGAGTAAAAGAAAATATTTGTGGGTATGAGTGTGAGGCCCCTCCAGTCCCACCTCTTAAAGAGTTTGGAGCAGTGAACTTGAGTCTGAGGGAGCAGAGGTTAATGTTTGCCCTCTGAACAAGATGAATTATGTATCTAGCCTTAAGACATATTTCCAAAATGTTTTACTTCGATTATAAATAGTACTATGTAGGGGCACCTGGGTGGCTCAGTCGTTTGGGTGTCTGACTCTTAATTTTGGCTTAGGTTGTGGTCTCATGGTTCATGGGATCGAGCCCTGCATCAGGTTCCACATTGGAACCTGCCTGGAATTCATTCATTCATTCATTCATTCATTCTCTCTCTCTCTCAAAATAAATAAATACATAAACACATAAATAAATAAACATTTAAAAATAAATAAATAGGGGCGCCTGGGTGGCGCAGTCGGTTAAGTGTCCGACTTCAACCAGGTCACGATCTTGTGGTCCGTGAGTTCGAGCCCCGCGTCGGGCTCTGGGCTGATGGCTCAGAGCCTGGAGCCTGTTTCCGATTCTGTGTATCCCTCTCTCTCTGCCCCTCCCCCGTTCATGCTCTGTCTCTCTCTGTCCCAAAAATAAATAAACGTTGAAAAAAAAATTTTTTTTAAATAAATAAATAAATAAATACTATGTTGAATTAAATATAGATTCACCACCATGTAGGCACTTGATTACTTTTTTAAAATTGTATCAAAATATAATATCTAATTTACCATTTTAACCATCTTTGTGTATACATTTCATTAGTGTATATATATTCACGTCGTTGTGCAGTCATCATCAGCATTCATCTCCAGGACTTTTTCATCTTTCCCAACTGAAACTGTGTACCCATTAAAAATCAACTCCCCACTTACCCTCTCCTCTCATCCCCTGGCAACCACTATTTTTTCTGTCTCTCTCTCTCTCTCTGAATTTGATTAGGTATCTTCTTTAAGTAGAACCATAGAATATTTGTCCTTTTGTGTTTTACTTATTTCATTTAGCATCACGCCTTTGTGGTTCATCCATGTTGTAGCATGTATCAGAACTTCCTTCTTTAAGACTGAGTAATATTCCACTGTAGGCATAACAGCCCTCTCCATTTTGTTTATCCATTGATGGACACTTGAGTTGTTTCTACATTTTGGCCATTGTGAATAATGCTGCTGTGAACATTGGTGTACAAACATCTAGATGTTCAAGTCCCTGCTTTTCATTCTTTTGGGTATATATTTGATTATTAAAGTACTGGAATAAGTGGTATATTTCTTTATAACTACTACAGATGCACAGAAAGGAAATTCTTTTAAATGTCTGTAAAACAGATAAATTATAAGTGTCAAGTAACCATGCTTTATTAATGAAGTTATTAGACTGTAGAATTGTCCTTAGGTAAACATCTTAGTCAGTTGGGACTATCAAATATATCCATAAAATTTATTATCTATATGATCAGGCTCTGGTGTAAAACACTGTTTTCTTTTTGTTTGACATTAAGTAGTAAAAAGTTTGGACTGTCATTCCCATTTCAGCAACAATAGCTAATATTACTGGGTACTACTGCTTGTCAAATGATGTATTCAGTGATTACCTGCATTTTTTCATTTACCACTCTTAATAAGCTTAGTTGCTAACTATCATAATTATTATTTTATATATGGAAACAGAGGCCCTGAAAATTTAAGTAACGTGTTCAAGATTCTACAGCCAAGAAGTAGTAGGATTAGAGTTCAAACATTGGTCTTTCTGATTCTAGAGATGAGCCTTCATATGCTATGCTACACTTTGAGCCCACAATTTTACCTTTCACCTCTCAAAAAATTCCATGGAAATGACAAAAGAACTATAAAATATAGTTCCAGAGGGAGCTGCCATGCACCAGAAAATTTCAGGAATTTCCACAACATAAAGGAGATGATTATGGATACTTAGCAGTCAGTAAGTAGACAATGGAAGAACCCAAAAAAGAACTAGAAAAATCCTGTGGAAGAGAAGAAGCAGGGTCTTACTGTGGACAAATAGCAAAAGGCTGTTTGTCGCGGGATTATTTTCAAATGCTATGAAACATTTATAAAAATTGATTATGTCCCAGATCACACTGAAAACTTTTAAAGAGAGAAACTCAAAGTCTTACAGGCCAGTCTCTTTTATGGCAATGCATACGACTAGAAATTAATGATAAATAAAAATTTAAAAATAATCATCTACTTGAAATAGTGACTGGGTCAAAGAGGATAAAACATTAAAGTTGTGTATTATTTAGATATTAATGGTAACAACACAAACAACAAAAAGCCAACGGATGCAGCTAAAACTACCCTCAGGGGGAAACTGATAGCTTCTAATGCTTTATTATAAATGAGAAACTTAGAAAGTAATGAACTTGACTTTTAGCTCAAAAAGCTGGAAAATGAATAGCAATAAAAAAGCCAAAGTAGAAAAATGAATTACGGTTTAGGTAAAAAATTTTGTTAAAGTAGAATTGAAAAATAAGACTTTTTAAAAACTGAATTTTTGAAAAGAAAACTAAAGTAAAATTAAAATTATGCAATAAATTTGGAACAGGCAGTAGAAAATTTTCTAGAAAAATATAAGTGATTGAAGTCAACCTAAGAAACAGGAAATATGAATATAGAACCAGAACTTGAAAAGATTAATGAAGATTTTTTGGCCATCTCTACACCCTGCTGTTACAAATGTGCCAGCTTTAGGTGGTTGTATAGGCATGTTAAGGAACAGATATTATGTAAACTGTTCCAAATCATAGGAAAGGTATGTACATATATGTATTATACAAAAGCAAAAGAAAAAATCACTTGTAATCCCATATCTCAGAGAAAGTCATGTTCCAAATTTTTCTTCCCTTCCTCTTTACAATAGTACTAGTTTTCACACTATGCAGCCTAGAGCCCCAAGGTTGCTATAGGACCCTGGATGGCCGGGGGGAGATAGGTGTCTGGCTGGCCAGAGCACAGGTCACTGCTCCTGCTTTATTCATAGCAAGTTTATTTCTAGCCACTTAAGTTGGGAATTAGATAATACTTTGAGATAAAAGTGTCCTCTTGATTAAAAAAAAAAAACAGTTTTAGAAGCTACGTTTTAAAAAACATAGTGGGGAGGGGTACCTGGGTGGCTTAGTCGGCTAAGCGTCCGACTTTGGCTCAGGTCATGATCTTACAGTTCTTGAGTTCAAGTTCCGCGTTAGGCTCTGGCTGACAGCTCAGGGCCTGGAGCCTGCTTCAGTTCTGTGTCTGTCTGTCTGTCTGTCTGTCTGTCTCTCTCTCAAAAATAAATGTACATTAAAAAAAAAAAACACAGTGGGGATCATACCAAATATATACCTTTATGTCAACTTTTTTTTTTTATGACAGTGTATTATGGACATCTACCCTTGTCATTAAAATTTGTTATAGAATATCTTTGTTATAAAAAACATTGAACAAGTAAGAAGTACATATAGAAAATGAATTCCCATTGTCCGTCCCCTACCCCTAGTCCCATTCTCCCTCAAGTTTGTATGTCCTTCCAGACCTTTTAGGCCTTTCTCTATGTATGTGCAGTGTCTGTCGTATGTGTGAGTACCTGCGTGTGTTGTAGACATTTTTTTAAGACATAAATGTGATACTATTCATATTGTTTTACAACTCACTTTTTTAGTTTAGTGTATTCTTTTTTTTTTTTTTTCAACGTTTATTTATTTTTGGGACAGAGAGAGACAGAGCATGAACGGGGGAGGAGCAGAGAGAGAGGGAGACACAGAATCGGAAACAGGCTCCAGGCTCCGAGCCATCAGCCCAGAGCCTGACGCGGGGCTCGAACTCATGGACCGCGAGATCGTGACCTGGCTGAAGTCAGACGCTTAACCGACTGCGCCACCCAGGCGCCCCTTTAGTTTAGTGTATTCTAAAACCTGTTTATATTTACTTCATCATTTTTTAGTGATTTTTTAATTTAATGGTATTACTATTCTTATGAAAATTATGCCTATTAATGCCTTAAAAAATCATATAGTACCACATAATTGTTGATGAAAATTTCAAATTCTCCTTACTTTCCACTTCTCAGAGGCAGCTACTTTCAAGTTTTTAGCAATTGCAGTATTTCTGTCCGTGTTTTAAACCAATGTGTATATATGGCTACCTCTTAATTTTTCTGTCTCAGATATCACCTGTTAATTTTCTTATGGAAATTGAGAGTTTAGGTCTTTTACCGTCTCTGAGCCCCTCTCTCCCCAGAAAAAAAAAACTTTTTATCACTTGCATGTTTTCCCTCCCCCATTTTTCCTCTATCTTCAGGAAAGATTTTAAATCCATAATGTTTATAAATAAGCATGCGGAAGGAGACATTCGATTATGATTGCGTTTCCTTTCTTGTACAACTTTTTGTCAATTAAAAGTTTCTGGATTTCACATCTTCCTGTTTATTTTATTCCCTTCTGGTGAAACATTCTCCAGTAGTTTCCTCAGAAAGTATTGTGTTGGGGGCAACATTTTGAAACTTTCCATCACTGAAAATGATTATCCTACTCCGGAATGAGTTGGAAGTTTGCCTTCAGAATTTTGAAGATGGAACTGTGTTGACTTCTAGTTTTCCTGTTAAAACTTGGAAGTTGTAAGCCTTTCTGATTCCTGATTTATTTTTTAGGATCCTTTATTTGTCTCTGGTATTCTGAAATTGTACAACGATTTGCTTTGCTCTGGCTCATTTTCATCTGCTGTGCTGGGCACTTGGTGGGTTCATTCAGTCTAGAAACTCATGTCCTTTAGAGCTGGGGAGTGTTGTCACATTATTTCTCTGAAAAAATTGTTCTTTATTTTTCTCTTTTCTCTGGGGCCTCTATGGTAGGATGTTCAACTTTTGTGTTGATCCTCTAATTTTCTTTTCTGTTTTCTGTCATTCCCTTTTAGTTTTCCTTTTCCTTTTTCCAATAAGTCTTTCTTCCCTGATGAATTTCTTCTGCTGTCATTGTTGATATCATGAAGAATTGATTATAAAGTTTCAAGTTCAATGCTTGGTCTAAGAGAGATACGGCTTTTGATGGTCCTTTTCTTTCCCTTCTTATTGAAGAGTCTTTTGGTTCTGTTCAATAACTTGTTGTTTAATGGCATCTTGTTTTAGGAGTGCAATATTTTTTTTCTCATCTCTTTGAGACTATTGTGTATAGATTTAAAAAATTGTTCTTCTTGCATGTTTTTTTCTTCAATGTTTTTTTCTCTTCTGTTTCGTTCTATATCTTTGATTGTAGAGGATTTCTTCAAGTGGCTGTCCAGCCCTGTTTAGACTGAGGCACTAAAAAGCTAAGTGGAAGGTCTGTGTTCATGAATGGGGCTTGTTACCTGGGGCCTTTATTGTAGATGATGGATCAGAGGTCTGGTTACTTAGGGGGTCTACGGGGGAGCTCTCAAATGTCAGTATCAGAATCTTTTCTTTAGATCTAGTAAGTTTTGTTTGTGTCTGTGAGCATAAGCTTCACCTACCAGCATTCTGGAAGCTGAGGAGGGTGGTGAGTTATGGGATATCAACATTTAGGATGTGTTCATTAAGTCCCCCTCCCATTTTTTATTTAATGCTTTATCCTCTGTCCTTAACTATACCTGGTGTCCCCAAGATTTTCTGGTTCAGTGCCTCCAGAAAGGTTCAGTGCCTTTCTGCTGGAGGGGTGTCAGAGTGAGCCTCTTGAGAGAGAAGAATCTTATTTTCACTGGCACCCTTTTTCCAACCTTCAGAGGTTCTGGATGTCTCTGATTCCTGAGCCTTTTTGGAGTTCTGTGGCCTGAATTGGGCTTGAGCTTGCGCCCTGTCCCTCTGTCCCAGCTTTCGTGTTCAGCCCTTTGTCAGCTTCCAAGTCACCCTCCATGAGTTTTTCAACCTCAGTTGGTGCTGTGATTGGTGTTGTGGGCATGTTGGGCCAGATAATTCTTTGTTGTGTGGGATGGTCTTGTGTGTTGTGGGGTGTTAGCAGCATTCCTGAGATCATGTAGTGATATGATGGTAGCACACACCTCTCCAGCTGTGACAGCTGAAATGTCTCCAGACATTGCCACATGTCTCTTGGGATGAATGACCCAGCCTGAGAACCATTTCTTTAGTAACATCTGCTTTCTGGCTTCTAAAAATTTGACCTCTCTCTTCCAGTAATGTCTTTTCTCTTGTTCTTTGGGGTTTATGTCTTTTAAAATTCTTTCAGTGTGACTTTTCCTGGGGGGTTATTGGGGAGGGATGGTATCAGAAAGTAAAGACAAATATGTGTGTTTAGTCTGCCATATTTTACTGGAAGTCCCTCTAGTGTTTTAACTGTACCTCTCCTAATAGATGTTTAGATGGTCTCTAATGTCTTGCTATTATAAATAATGTTATAACAATTATTGCCTAGGTGAGGTTCATTATTTTAGTTTTTTTTTAATTTTAAGGACTGAGAATTCCTTAACTTAAATTTAAGGTACTTGAAAGTTCTGATAATTTCTTAATTTTCAAAACTGCTATAACTAAGGTTAGAAATAGGTTGGGAGGAAAAAACAAACCTGTCTTCTTCATAGCCTCAGCTCCAATTCCTGTCTGCACTGCCCCCACCATTAAAAAAAATTTTTTTTTTTTTTGCATTCCCTCTGCTGGTTTTGCCACTAATGAACCAATTCCCTGTGTATGACCCATTGTCCCCTAAATCCTCCTTTGCAAATCGGTAAAAGGCTGGCCTTGTTTGTTTCTAAGCGGGAATAATAAAAACAATCTGCCAGACTCCTAACATACATGGTTCCATTTAAATCCTTACAGCTCCTCTGTGAGAGGTAGACGTGAGCCCCATTTTATATGTAGGGACCCGGGGCTCACAGACCTGAGGTTACCAGCCCAAGGTCTGTACCTAAGTGGGGTGTAGTGACTGAGGTTGGTAAGGAAACCAAGCATTTTGTTTTCATTACGCCAGCCTGCCTCCCTGCAGTTGGCTTTTGATATTCATGAGGAAAGAGAAAAAAATTATTTTTCATGTCTCAAATATGAAGTGAAGCAGGAACGCTTTTCCTCTAAGGAGAATCTGAACTTTTGTAGGACCAATTTGTGTGATTTTTGACATAGAGTCAGTACTGAGCTCTAGCCATGTTGAAATTTGCATTTTAATCTCTTGGTGATTTTTCAAGGATTAATTTAAAATGACTAAATTGGTGCATTGCAGATTGAAACAAGCAGTAACCATGGGGTTGTTAATATGACATAGTCTGCGGTAGTGGAAGGAACATGAGTTGTGGACACAGCCAGACACTGGGCTCCACCACTTGGGGACCTTGGACTACTTACATATATTTTCGGAGCCTCGGTGTCCTTATGTAATTAAAAAAAAAAAAAGGAGGAACAAATGAAGCATTGAATGTAAAGTTCCAAGTTCAATGCTTGGTGCAAGAGAGATACAGCTTTTGATGGTCCTTTTCTTTCCCTTCTTCTCTTTGCTTTCCTACAATCCTAGTCTTAACCTCTTTTGAGGTTTGTGTTGTGACTACGGGCTAGGGCACATTACTTCTGGGGGCTTGTCTTTCTCTGGCTTTTTGCTAACATTCTGGGTTGTGAAGATCATTTCCTTTCATGGAGTGTGTGTCTGACCACACAAGTCTCTTAGCAGCTTCCACTGACACCGTAATTTTTGAAGCTTAGAAATGGTGCCAGGAATGAAGTCCAGGACTCCAGTGCCTACCACATGGGGGGTTCTGTAAACATTTATTGACTATCTCCTCTAAGGGCCATACTGAACTTAAGAGAATAAGCAAAGAAAAGGATGGAAGGACTTTGGCACATGGAACTTAATTCTGCCGCCAGAGAATCCTGTTGCTCTGGACAGCTTCAGAGAACGGTTAATGTAAGAAAGAGATAACACCTACCATGGATCAGTTCAGGCAGTATTTGTTATGTCATGGGATCTTCACAGCAGCTTGTGATGTGGTTGCTCTCCCTGCTCTGAAGAAGAAATGAAGCCCAGAGACCTGAAGTAACTTGCCCCTAGTCAGCCGGCCAATAAATGCTAAAACCGGGCATCACACGCAGGTCAGTCTGATCCCAGTGCTGAGATGCTGCTGAGCCCTGGGCCTTAGGCTCCATGGCTTCCTACGCCCTTCTAAGAAATTGCTCATCGGCAGTTTCAGTTCTGTCATTAATTTTGTGAACATGTTTAATGTCATTTCTCCTTCCAGAATGAGAGGGATTAGTATTTTTTCGTCGCTGCATCTCTGTAATTAGCACTTTACCTAGAACATAGTAGATTGTCAATATATATTTATAGAATGACTGAATGGTTGGCTGGCTGGCTGAGTGAATGAGTGAGCAATGCAGCCACCCCGCGGAAAGGGGAAAATAACAATTCTTCTCACTTGGCTTTTGGGTCAGCGTGTCTGCAAGACATCAATGAAAAGCAAACATAGAAAATTCTTTCCACTTTTAGATCGCTGTTGAAGTTAATTCTCATTAATCCTGCAATTTCTGCGTCGAAATATTTTCTTCCTTTTCACTGAAAAAGCATCACTAGGTAATTGTTCATCAGGGTTTTTCTCCATCAAGATAACACATGTAGGAGTGAATTTTATACAGGCAATAGTCAAATGAGCATAAATCTTTATAAATTTTAAACAATTGACCTGCACTAAAAAGAAATCCCAGATCAGGAACAATAATAATAGGTATGGGTAGTAATAATAACATTGTAAACTGGCTGTATAAGGGACTTTTTTTTCTTTAAGCACCCAGGTTTTGAAGTTTACTTTTGATTAATGGATAATCATATAGACCTTCATTTGGGATATTAAACAAACCTGTCTTAATTATCTGGTCAGTGTCATACCAAGTGGTTAATGATGCAGGAAAAGCATTTAGAATGGACAGTTACATATAACATTGCCCAGGCTCCACTTTGTCAAAAGATGTACCATGATATAGAAAAGATTTATGAACTCATCGTGACTTTGAAAAATAAACAAAGTTGAGGTGGTACTAGAAGGCCTATTATCAAGTACTGAGATTGTAGAGAATTCCATTGTTGCTCTTAAGGGTTGTCAGGTAATTGTTTATTCTAATGGTTTTTCCATTCACATAGGAGGGATAAAAGTTGACCTCTGGGTAAACCCTGCCTTCTTTCCTATAATATACTTCTCTGATGTGATTCCTTAAGTGAGTTTGTGGAATTCTTAGATTATTTTAGAATGCAAATTTATAATTCCCTTTTAAGAATCCCACACAACTAAAGTAACCTAAATTCTTAAAAAAAAAAAAAAAATCAATTGAGGATTCTAAAGGTTTACGTTATGGGAAAATAATCTGAGCAAGAGTTATTTCAGGAAATAAGACCCATTGGCAAAACCAAGCCTCTTGCCTTAGAAGCCTCCTCTAGACACAGTACAGTAAGTCTTTATCATGTGTACTGTGTATGAAGCTGAAAGTCACAAAGACTAATAAAATGACAGACCGTGGGGCGGATTAGCATCTGTTTCAAAGGCTCCAAGGAGTACCCAGCTTAGAGTCGGTTCTTTGGTTTGGGGATTATCTCATTTCCCCAAGGTATTGAACCTAAGACGCTTTTTCTCTAAGCCCCACTATATCCCCTCCCATCCTTGGCCCATCCCCCCAAACCCCCACCTGCTTCCTAACCCCGGGCGTGGATCACAGTGAGCCTGAAGTCCCCAGCCACCTGGATCGGCACAGGAGCCAGCAGGGATGGCTAGAAGTAAGCAGCTATTATGGGGCTTCTCCTGGGGGAAATGAGGTTTGTCAGGTGCCTTCCCCTCCTCTTTGTCTGGATTTAGAGCCACAGAGGGTTAGAGCTGGAAGGGACCTTTACCGTCATTTCTTTGTAGAGATGAGAAACGGGAGCCTGGAGAGGCTAAGGAGCTTGTGCAGCACACGCCTTTTCCGAAACTCAACTTCAAGGCTGTTTTGGCCCTGTTGACTAGAAACCTTCCTTGGACCTGAGCCCTTCCCAGCCCAAGTAGTGGTCGGCTTCATATCCCTGCTACCCAGCCCTACAGAGTAAGCCCATAATACATGCTAGGCAGATAGGAGAATGCTCACAAGGCACATCATTGATATGTAACTGAAATAATGCTTGAGCTCTATGAATGGAAACAGAATGTCCTTAAACCTAAAAACGTACTGGCACTGAGAAAACTGAACCCTTCTGAGTCTGGACACTGGAAATAGCCCCTCTAAGCAAGATTTTCCTTCCCAGTAGGTGAGTCACACAGAGAATTCATTGTCAGGGAATAAAGGGAATGGTGATTTAGACTTAGCCTTGGTGGCATTATAATCCAGGACACTAGGCCCAAGACCAGGTGAGCAGCAACACCTTGCTTGACAGGATTGATGGTTCTTTAGAAGGAGGACTGATCCCACATTGAGTGGACTCTCCCTCTAAAAAACCGGGCAAGTGGACAAGTGTGGTACTCCGTAACCTGGAAGTCCTGAGCATTGTCTGAGATTCTTCCTCCCCCCTCCACTTCTCAGGTCTAATTCATTATCAAGTCCTGTGATTCCACTTTACAGAGATCTGTCGCATCCATATCCAAAGCTTTCATCTCAATAGTTTTTTTGCTGTAGTCATTCATTCTGGGAATATGGCGCCAGCCTGTTAACTGATTGTGCTGCCTCCTGCTTGCCCTCTCCTGTGCGTCCTCCATAGGACCTCCAGGAAGATCTTTCCGAAACACATATGTGATTATATCATGATCCTTCAGCAACTCCCTCTGACCCACAAGGGAAGTCTAGGCTCTCACAGAATCTGCACCCAGTTCCCCTGCCCCAGCATGTCCCCTGCTCTAAACCCTGCTCTTCATTTTACTGAACTGCTAAGAGCTCTTCTCTCCTCCTTGCCTCTGTCTCTGCCTGGAATACGCTTCTTCCTGTGTCCACTGAATGAACCGTTGGTGGGAGGCCCAGACCTAGTATCTTCTCCTCTGTCAAGCCTTCCTCCCGTATCGGTCCAGCAAAGTTGAATCTGCCCTTCTCAGGCGGCCCTGGAGTGTGTGCGGCCTGGACCACAGTACTTTGCACACCATACTGATGCCATTGCCATCCCCAGGCTAAATTCCTGGAAAATGGGGATCATCTTTTCTTTAATCTCTGCAGGCCCAGCTCCCAGGTTGGTACTAAACACATAGTAGGAGTTAGATACGTTTGTTGATTGGCTGATTACAGGAGACAGAAATGGGAGGTTGAAGATTTAGTCCCACTGAAGGAAAGTGCTAGGAGAGTGGTATACCTTGTGTCCTTTATAAATATAAGCTCACAGTATATTCTGGCTGCAGTCTTGACCTAGGACAACTTGCTATGGAAGTCGTCTCTTCTCGTTATTCCCTACAGTCTTGTCTTACCCATCAGAGATATATGATTGAGCTGGCTGTGAAATAAACACCTGCTTCTGCATGCAGCCCCTCCCCCACTACCTGATGAACAAACCACCTATTTCTTTACACTTTTAATAAATAGAGCCACACACACCTTAAACAAGTCCCAATCCCACCCCCCTGCCATTTTATCTGACTTTGTGAGTTGCTAGTGTCAATTTTGTTTTCCATGAGCCCTTCACCATTGATCACTTCATCCAACCCAGACCCAGGTTTTCTGACGTCAGTGCTGTGTTCTTCCTAATACACCACCTTGTCTGTCTTCCAGGCTGGTGTGTTCCTCTTAGTCCAGCTAAGGAGTCTTAGTCACTGCTTTCTCTACTTATTGATTCTTTCATCAAACTGCTAGGTGATGGGATATGTCATTATACCCAGAGGGACCTCAGTGAAGTGACAGAAACCTACTTGTAACTGAGTGGTTATAAGATAGAGACCAATCACCATGCCTGCTCAAAGTGGAGGAGCTTGACAAATGAGGAATCTAGGAAGACTTCCAGGGGGAGGTGACATCTCAGCTGGGTCTTGGAAAGTAAATGGGTGTCCTCAAGGAGGAGAAGAGCATTCTAGGAGGAGGAAACAACAGAAGTAAAGACCTGAGGGTAAGAAAAGGCATGGCAGGTTTGAGAAATTGGGGATTGGTGGGGCTTAAGCCACTGGATCCTTTAAGGCACAAGGGAGAAAACCCCTTTCTCCAAGGGGTGTTCTTCGGAGATGAAGCATGGTGGAAACTGTAAATGTTCCCCGCAGCTGCTCCCAAGGCCTGCTGTGCCCCACAGGTGCTCCCATGGCCTGCTCTGCCCCACAGGTGCTCCCAAGGCTGAGTGAAGTTCCCGGGGCTGTCGCCACTCCCACCCACTCCCACCCGCCTGGGCGGGTGGCTTCCCAGAAGGAAAGAGGCAGGGGAGGAAGCAGATAAGAAAGACAGCTTCTGTTTAGACACAAATATCTTGGTAATCAGCACAGATGGGATGAGAAATACCAAAAAAAGTACATGACAGTTTAGAGAGAATTTGGCTAAATGTTACATATTTTTAACATACCTGTGTAGAGTTTTTGGAACAAGCACCTGAATCCCTCCGAACCCGATTGGGCCTGGGGGTTATGCCTCAACCAAGTGGTGTTTTTATTTCAGAAATGTTTCCTTCCCCATCCACAAAAGTATCCTTATGATTTTTTTTTTTCTCCCACCAAAATAAGGTGCAGGATTTGTCTCTGACGCTGTGTCTCCTTATTTGGACGGCAAGCTGTGTAACATATTTCTACCCAGCGTGAAGCTTCTTGGCAGACTCTTGAGGCCACGTTTTGGTGGCTTCAGAGTTATCTTTGGATCTGTCAAAAGTGCTAATGGGCTTTCTGGCCTTCTTTAAGCTCCTCATTTCTATTTTCTTTTTACTTCCATCCTCTCCTAAAAGAAAAATTTATGTAATTCATCAGCAGTTAAGCATTTTACTGAAATGCTCAGCTGAGGGCCTTGTATTTTTGTTTGCGAGAATAGCTCTGCCATGTCACGGTCTTCAGAACAAACCCCACCCTGACATCATCAGCTCAGCACTCCTCAGTCCACCGGGCAAGAGATCCACTTGTTGACTCATTGAGACTGCCTTTCTTGTTTTTGGTTTTCAAGTTTGTTAAGAGGCAAGTCGGCGTGGTGGTTAGAGCAAGGGCTTCAGATTCAGGAGACCTGGTTTTGAAACTGGGCTCTGCCTTTTCTAGCTGGGTGACCTTTGCAGACTACTTACCCCTCCTGAGCCTCAGTTTCTACATCTGTAAAATGGAAATGAAACTGCCTTTTTCAGCGTTGTTGAGAAAGATTAGAGAGAACACAGGTAAAGTACCTGTTGTCCAGCACATAAGGATTACTCAGTAAATGGGATAACAGTTCTTAACAGCAGTGTTTCTCTTTCAGCAGGCATACTTTGATCCTGCTTTGTTCCTGTGCTGTGCTTTCTTTCCTGAATACAACTTTTACCTACAATTTTTAGTGACATAAACGATGAGCACAGGCTTAGAGACAAACTTACCCAAGACTGAATATGTACATAATGTGTAACCTTGGTCATATTACTTCATTTTCTCTGTTGCCTCTGTTTTCTTATCTGTATGTAGAGACGATAATACCTGATCAAGGAGTGGTTTCAAGATCAAATGAAATAATGTATGTAAAGCTGTGTGTATTGTAGATGTTTAAAAATGTTTAAGTGGGTCAATGTAACGTAAGGGAAAATCTATGGGCTCTGGAGTTGGATCTGAGTCCAAATTCTGACTCTACCAGCTACTGAATCTCTCTCAGACGTACTTTATATATTGGGGGAGAAATGCCTCATCGGAGTTTTGTGGAAACTGCGTAAGATCACACATACAAAGTATCTGCTATAGTACCTGGTACTTGGTAGGTAGTCAGTATATGGAACTGTTAATTCACTCACTATAAAGGTCACTGGTTAACCTGGTATTCCAATCAAACAACAATAAACCATAAGATAAGTGCCCATTCTTTTTCCCAACCCGTAATATTGTTGAAAAGCACTTTATGCTATTTTGCATGGAAAATCCACCTGGTTTTCTTGAATTTATGGGTTATGGCTCTTTCATCATTATACATTGCAACCCCTTGGCAGTAGTGTTCCCTCCCTGACCCCCTTCATTTTCAGAGGATTATATTGTGTGGCATTGAAAACCTGTAACATTGAGGAAATTAACATATTCATGTATATTATTAAAGTCAGGTGGGTATAGGAAGGATTGCAGAAATGAAACACATTGTATTTTTTCTGAAACCTAAAGAGGGCCAATCTAGAGTACTAATTAAAGAAATGAAGTCCCGGCTACAGACAAAAGCTGGTTAAAACACTGCTTTGTCACCACTTGCTGCTTGTCTGCAATGTTTTTTTTGCCTTTTGAGTGAAATACCTGGAAATTGTAAATCTTCGAAATTGCTCCAATTCCTGCCGAGTCCTTTCAGAGAGTGTAAACTGTGGAGGAGGGGGACGCCAGCAGTGATGACAAGAGAGGAGCGTGCCCAGCCTTTGCGGGTGGGATCTGTTGGACAGAAACGGGCTCTGTGCCAAAAGCATTTTGGTCCTTGGGTACTTTCTCTTGACTACGCGTATGGTGCAGTGCATTGGGAAAGTCTTAGGATCTGGGGTCAGAAGATCGGAGCTGCAGTCCTGTCTTTATTGCTCATGAGACTCTTTGATCTTGGCATCCCTCTCTGAGCCTCGGTTTCCTCATTTGTAAGATTGCAGACTTCCTGTCCTGCTCACCCTTTGGAACTGATAAGAAAAGCAACACAGTGCTGCCTGTGACCTCACGTAAACTGTAGTCACCACACACAAGTGCTTCATCTCTAAAGTCTCTTCCAACTTTGCATTTCATGATTTTACACACAGTGGGATTCAGCCTCCCAGGTGGAAAGAATAGGACAGGGGCAGAGGAGAGTATACTTTCTGATGATTTTTTGCTTCACATGCTTTTTTAGATACCGCCTGTAACAAGAGCAAACAAAATAAGCTACGATCTCCCCTTCTTGTTTCTCCTAGAGAAATCTGACAGAATATTTTGTGGCTGTGGATGTAAACAACATGTTACATCTGTATGCCAGTATGCTGTATGAACGCCGGATTCTCATCATCTGCAGCAAACTCAGCACTGTGAGTAGACTCATGAGATGGGCTTTTTGATTGCTGTAATTGAAAGATAGATCAGAAAGATTAAAGACAATTTTAGAAAAAAATCAGCCACAATCCCCTCAACATGTCATTTTCATTAATTATTCATGTTTCTTTATAGTGCATGTTTCACTTATTCTTATAGCTTCACAATCAGTTATAAATAGTTTTCCATTTGGTCGTGTCATGAACACTTTGCATATTTTCACATAAGCTTCCGTCATTGTCATTTTCTTTACATGTCTGCATCATATTCCATTGTATTGATGTGTCATCATTCCCTAGATCTTTCTTCTCTCGATGGCCATTTAGGTTGTTCAGAGTTTAATCCTTTAGTAGATAATACTGCAGTGAACATCTTGTGGCTGCTTTGGACGGATGCAGTTCGTATTTGAATGAGTTAGACCATCAGGTCAAAGCACTTGATGAACACTGTGACTTAGGGACTGCCAGACCACTTCCCAAACAGGCTGTATTTGTTTATAGTGAATGCTGCCAGCTGTATATGAGTTACCATTTCTGCTGCAGCCTTGCCAGAATTGTGTGTGTGTTCATGTATTTTTGTGTTTATTTTGCTAATAAAATAGGTATAAAATGGTATTGCAGGTTTGCTTTATTTCTCTTTGGTTACAGGTTACTGAATATTTTCCATGGGTTTGTTTTCTGTTTATATTTTGTTAATGTCTTTTCCCATTTATCTTATAGGACTCTTGTTTTTTGTTTTTTTAATAAATTGGAATGAGGTCTTTTATATTGTAATAGCTTTTGCTATATGTATAATATAAACATTTTTTCATATTTTTATTTTAGTTTTTTGTCTTTAACTTGCCAAGTATAGGAGTTTGTATCATTCCCTATATTTCATAAGGAAAATTCTCAAAGACAGAAAGTAGAAATCATTTTACAGTAAACACCCATAGAATTCAATCTAGGTTTTTCCATTAACACTCGACTGTGCTTGTTTGGGCACATATTTATTTACCTGCCCATCCCACATGCTATCCATCAATCCATCGTATTTTATGACGCATTTTAAAGTAAATCACAGACATCAGTATACATCCGCCTAAATAATTGAGCATGTTTATTATTAACTGAAGTTCAGTATTTTTCTTTTGAGGTTAAACTTACATACAGAAATTGACTGGGAGTGGAATGCCTAACAGGTACCTCTCTGTTAGAGAGGGTAGAAAGACCTTCTTATAGTGAGAGTTTCCCTAATGAAAGGTGTATGGATAAAATCAGTTGAGTGTTTACATATTACTATAAGGCACCTAATAATGAAAACTTTGTGAGGCTATTAGAGTTTTCTTTATGATTTTCATCATAACTTCATTATTTTATTATTTCTTTGGTGTTGTTTGCTTGTCAAGAACTCACAGTTTTTTCATTGTGCCAGGCTCATAGCATATGCTTGGTGATAAAAGCACGGCCCTTGCCCTCAAGGGGAAAACATCCCAGAGTAGACCTCTTGCTTTGTTTTGCATTTTATTTTAAAGTAGGAGTGCAGTTCATAATCTTAGGACCTGAACACCCGGACTGAGTTTCAGAACTAGAGGATTGCCGCTGTGTCTTTTTGAGGCCAATTAGAATAAAAGTACGGTCAGGGAGCACCTGGCTGGGTCAGTCAGAGGAGCGTGTGACTGTTGCTCTCGGGGTCGTGAGTTCAAGCCCCATGTTGGGTATAGAAATTACTTAAATAAAACTTTGGAAAAAAAATGAAAAAAGAATAGAAGTACAGTTGAAAGAGTCTAGTCCAGGGGTGCCTGTCTGGCTCAGTCGGTTTGGCATCTGATTCTTGATTTCGGCTCAGGTCATGATCTCATGGTTTGTGGGTTCGAGCCCTGCATTGGGCTGGCTCTGCGTTGGCAGTGCAGACCCTATTCAGGATTCTCTGTCTTCCTCTTTCTATGTCCCTGCCGTGCTCCCTCTCTCTCAAAAATAAAGAAACATTAGGGGTGGCTGGGTGACTCAGTCGGTTAAGTGTCCGACTTCAGCTCAGGTCACGATCTCACAGTTCATGGGTTCGAGCCCTGTGCTGACAGCTCAGAGCCTAGAGCCTGCTTTGGATTCTGTGTCTCCCTCTCTCTCTCTGGCCCTCCCCCCCACCCCGACCACATGCTCTGTCTCTGTCTCTCTCAAAAATAAAGAAACACTAAAAATTTTTTTTGAAGTGTAGTCCATAACCAGTTACTGTTATATTGGAGTATTAAATTTCAGTAGAACAAAAAGACATCATATTGATTTAATTTAAATTCCCTATAATAAAATAATGATATTTTGAACTCTTAATATGTGCCAGGCACTGTGCTAAGCACTTTGCAATTACTAACTCATTTAATCCTCACTAAAACAGTGTGCGGTAGGTTCTGGTATTGCCTCCTTTTTATAGATAAGGAAGAATGTACCTTCTGTGTGATTTTTTGTTTAGGTAAATATAATAGATTAAACACACAAAACTATTTCTGTTCTTTCCCAAAACTAAAATGAATTCAAGAATAAATCAACAAGCACAAAGAGCAGATGAAGCAGAGATTTTTAAAAATAATAAAAAAATACTATTATCAGTGTTATGCCTGTATTTAAAAACTAAGGTGCAATGGACAGTAAAACATAATTTATCAAAATTGAATCAAGAAAGAAAAATTGAATAGGTCATTTAATTTATAGAAGTTGAGTCAGTATATAATTTCTTTTTTTCTGAAACACTCAGATGGTTTTACAGATATGTTTTGTCAAACATCTCAAGGAACAGATAGATCCCTGCAGTCTTAGACAAACTTCTTGAGAGTCTAGAAAGAAGGAATACACTCCACCTTTTCTTGTGATAATTGTGTAACCTCGACGTGCAGCCACACAGGAGATAATACAGGAAAGAAAGTTTATCAGCCAATCTCAGTCATAAACATAATAGTTTTAAAGAAACTGGTAGCAAATGTATGAACAATATAATTCATAATAACTAAGTTGGGTTTATTCCAGAAATGTAAGGTTGATAATATTAGAAAAGTCTGTTCGTATAGCTTACCACATTAACATATTAAAAGGGAAGATTCATAGGGTCACCAATAGACCGAGAAGCGTGGTAAGTTCATGAATAGGAAGACAATGTATTTAAGATTCCATTCCACTCTAAAATGATCTATCTAGATTGCATACAGTTCCATTGAAAATCCCATTAGGATTTTACACAGTGCTTGGCAAACTGATTCTAAAATTAATGCAGAAGAGTCCAAGGAAGAGCGAAGACATACTTGAAGAAAAAGAATGGGTCATGGAAACTTGCTTTACCCGCTATCAACATTTTTTGTAGGGCTGTAGTAATTAAGATGCTAGTAATGCACAGGAATACACAAATCGTCTTGACGGAACAGGATCGACATTGCAGAAACAGGCCATGTGTGTGGGGCTCTCGATAGACAACTGAAGTGGCATTGTAAAATCTGAGGGAACGGATGGAGCTTTCAATAATTGATTATCCACATGGAGAAGAAAAGGGAGACGATTTCTATCTTATACTCTCTGCAAAACCGAATCTCAAATGCGTCAAGGACTTAAGTGTGAAAGGCAAAGTTTTAAAACTTCTAGAAGACAAAATAGAATAATATCTGTGATCTTGGAGTAGGGAGAAATTTAACCAAATAATCCAAAATGTACATTGTATAAAGGAAAAGATTAAAATTGGGAAAGTTTGTTCATTAAAAAATATTCAGAGAGGGGCCCCTGGGTGGCGCAGTCGGTTAAGCGTCCGACTTCAGCCAGGTCACGATCTCGCGGTCCGTGAGTTCGAGCCCCGCATCAGGCTCTGGGCTGATGGCTCAGAGCCTGGAGCCTGTTTCTGATTCTGTGTCTCCCTCTCTCTCTGCCCCTCCCCCGTTCATGCTCTGTCTCTCTCTGTCCCAAAAATAAATACAAACGTTGAAAAAAAAATTAAAAAAAAATATTCAGAGAATGAAAAGACACATCACAAGCTGGAGTTGAGATATTTGCCATATGTAACAACTGACAGAGTATTAATATCTGAAATATATAAAGAACTACTGCAGTTGAAAAGCAGAAGACAAGTCTATCAATGGAAACATTGGCCAAAAGCACAAATCGGCATTTCACAGAAGAAAATGGCTAATAAAATATGTGGAAAGATGCTCAACTGCCTTAGTAATCAGACAAGCAAATTAAAATTACAATGATTAAAATACTAGGTTTGCAAAAATGTGATGTCTGATAAAGTCAAGTGTTCTATCAAAATTGCATTGGGGAAATTCATGAACTACTCTGAAAAGTATGTGGCACAATTATTTGCATACACTCAAAACTCAGCACTTCCATCCCTGGGTAGAATTGTGTGTGTTTGTGTGTGTGTATATGTGCATGCATGTGTGTGTGCATACACCTACCTACACACACTCATTGGTCATTTATAGTGAGGTTCATGTACAAGTATGTTCATAGCAGCATTGGGTCTTTTGCTTTTGTTTTTTAAACCTGGACAGAGGCTGCATGACCACTAACAGAGAACAGATAAATTATGGTATAGTCATACAATGGAGTCCTGTTATCACTGAAAAAGAACTAACCTACCAACATGATTAGGTCTTTAATACAGACTTTTGAGTGAAAGAAGCTACTGAAGAATATACAGTATGGTTTCATTCACATAAAATTCAAGTAAGAGAAATTAAAAGGGATATTACTTACAGATACATACAAACTGCATGGGGGCAAAAGATATGACAACACAAAATTTAGGTAGCAGTTTCCTCAAAAGGAGTGAAAACAGTATAGTCAGAAAGAGGCATACAAGGGACATCAACAGTACTGTTTTCTGTCTTGAGCTTGGTTAGGGAATCGGCAAACTATTCTGTCAGGCGTCCAATAGTAAATATGGCTTTGTAATCCAAATGGTCTTGTAATTACTGGACTACAACCTTATAGTTTACAATCCGTAAACTAGTGGGAGAGCCTGTGTTCCAGCAAAACTTTATTTACAAAAATAGGCAGGACAGACTTGGCCTTCAGGCTGTAGTTTGTCAACCATGAAGCCAGGGTGCTGGATTTCAGATTCTTAAGTTTTTTTTGTTTGTTTTAAAAGTTGATTATATGGGAGCACCTGCGTGGCTCAGTCGATGAAGCGTCCAACTTTGGCTCAAGTCATGATCTCACAGTTCATGGGTTTGAGCCCTGCGTTGAGCTCTGTGCTGACAGCTGGGAGTCTGGAGCCTGCTTTGGTTTCTGTGTCTCCCTCTCTCTGCCTCTCCCCCACTCGCACTCTGTCTCTCAAAAGCGAATAAACTTAAAAAAAAATTTTTTTTACGTTGATTATATGATATACATAATTTTATATGTATATATATTTCAGAATTTTTGAAAAGTTGAAAAAGAAGATACCAAGCCCCTTCATCGTGAAATGTTACAACACAGAGATAGAGACAAAGCAGTTCTTATGCAAAGGTTAAGAATTAAAATTGCATGAGATTTGGCAGGGGCAGTTCTAGAACCCAGAAGATGGTGCAGCAGTATCTGGTGCTTCTCGGGGAAAAATGATTTCTCACCTGAAATTCCATGTGTATCTAACGGAAGCCGCTATCATACCTCATCAACCTCCTGAGGTCCCTGTTCCTCCACTCTGCCTTCTCGGTTGTGGATACACCATCAGTTCTCTTGAGGGCCAACCACTCTGCTGATCCACCTGACTTCATTCAACTGGTATTTTTCATGGCCCCATTTTAAGGCAGTGGGGATACAACAGACAAAAATCCCTGTCCTCACGAAGCTTACGTTCTAGTAGGTAGACCTTCAGTAAACTAAGTTAAATATATAGTACAGTAGCTAATGATTAATACTAAGGAGTAAAATAAAATGAAGAAGGAGACTGAGAAGGGTAAGGCATTGCATTTTTAGGTAGATGGTCAAAGAATGCCTTATTCGGAAGGTGATGCTACAGGTTCCTTCTTACTACCTTAAGAGAATTCCTCTGACATTGAGCTCCTCTCTGATGTGTCTGTTTGCTTCTCTATTGGCTATTCTTAGGAGCTTGCTCATATGGTGGAATAGCTCCCAAACTTCAAAACAAAACTTCCACATCCCCTTTATCCCATTTTTATTCTCCCTTTTAGAACAAAACTCCTTGAGAGTTACTTCTATTGTGTCTAATTCTCCCCCTCCCCTCTCCCCAGTCTGCTGTTAGGATTTAGCCTCATCCTTTCCACTGAAACCGCTTTGTTCAGGGCACCGATGACCTCATATCAAGTAAAATTCAAATGAATTAGTGCTTACAGAGTCCTTAGAATGGAGTCTGGCCTATAGTGTGTGTGTGTGTGTGTGTGTGTGTGTGTGTGTGTGTGTGTATAAATATATATTATATACATAAATATATTTATAAGAAGTTAATAACATCTATAATGGGAAGTAAAATACTGTTTAAAATTAGGAAATCGTTATTTAGAAATAGATACTGTGTTGAATGTGAATACTAGGAATTAAGGTTAAGGACTTTTTTTTGAGCTTTTTGTAGTTTTGTTTTAAGGCTATACACATGTATCACTTTGACTTAAACTTTTTGTTTAAAAACAGTTGATTTTTAAATAACTTCTGAATTTTAATGATTCATAGTAGAAACCTTTTTAGGAAGAAGGGGGTGGTTCTTCTTATATCTCACATGTGGTCAACAGCATCCCGATGTGTAATTTCTCCAGGGATACAGTAGGTGAGCAGACATCAATTTTATCCAAGCCTTTGTACTTCTCCAACTTAAGAATTTAAAGTGGTTTTTTATTTTTTTAAGTTTTATTTACTTAAGTAATCTCTGTGCCCAACGTAGGGCTTGAACTCATGACCCTGAGACCAAGAGTTGCCTGCTGTTCCAGCTGAGCCAGCCAGGTGCCCCTAAAGTTTTCTAATTGTTGCCTTTTATTTCCTTAGTAGTGACTTTTCATTGTCTTTTCAATGACACGGGGAATGCAAAGGTTGTTTTAATAGCCTGAGGTTTCTTCTTCTTTTTTTTTTTTTTTAATGTTTATTTGTTTTTGAGAGAGAGACACAGAGCATGAGCAGGAGAGGGGTAGAGAGAGGGAGACACAGAATCTGAAGCAGGCTCCAGGCTCTGAGCTGTCAGCACAGAGTCCAACATGGGGCTCGAACTCACAGACCATGAGATCATGACCTGAGTCCAAGTGGGATGCTTAACCAACTGAGCCACCCAGGTGCCCCTCTTGCCTGAGGTTTCTGATGGCCGTCTCTTGATAAACCAAGATGTGGCCTATCATTACCTTGGCAAACCACATTTTTCTCAATTTTGTTTGATAAGATGTAGGCTTGATCCTCCTCAGGACCATCAAGCATCTGAAAGATGAAAACTGTCGAACACTCCAGAGTGCCATTTTCTATATAGATGACTGTGTCAATAGAGATGAACCCAGCAATATTTAGTTCAGAGTCAAGTAATACTCATTTCGGGCTTTTCTTGGTCAATAATGTGATACTCTATATAAGAAAAATGTGAGTTTTTGTTCTCTTTGCTCAGTTAATGCATATTGATTGTTTTCCTTTATAAATGATAAATAGGGAAGGCTTACCTAAATCTTGTTCTCTAATGTAAATACTTCAGTGTGATCTCTTCTGGCACAAAGGCCCCATTTTTCTTCCAGATTTTTATATCTGAATTTAACTCCTGGTGCTTTTTTTTTTTTTTTTATTTTTTGTAAGTCTTATGGATAGCAGGTCGGTCTAAGACAAGACCTTTATGGACATGGTGTCCTGTAATTCCAAGAAGAGTCCTGGAAGATCAGTATTGTCCCCATTTCACAGAATGGTTCATCCCCTCAGAGAGATGAAGTAAACTGACCAAGGTTAGGTCCTAGGACCTTAGGGCCTTAGGATGCTGTGTGGCTTCAGGAAAGGGAGAAACAGCCAGGAGGATGACACATACAAATGACTCATAGTCCCTACACAGCGCTTGCCTTGGGGATCAGGTATGTTTATTGGGTGTCACCTCAAACCATTATCAGAACCCTAGCCGTGGGAACTGTCAAAGGAGCCAGAGGCACATTGTTAAAATATCCTCCCACTGAGGGAATTTGAGAATTCTCCTAGAGAGCCAAAGAAATAGTCTGAGCCCAGTCCGAAGGATAAGGTGGCTGATGGAGCTGGTTAATACTGGTTTGGGTAAAAAATAAGTCCCTGATTGTATAGTAATTAGAGGAACTTCTTGTGTAGCTTGTAAATCGTTCCAAGACTGCCAAAGAGGTGTGTTGACCGCATCAGTGGACTAAGTGTGTAGAACGCCCTCATTCAGATTCATACCCCTGTGTTTTATAAGGGAGGTCCCCAGTTCTCCCTCACACCCTGTTAAAATTCTTCTAAGTTAACCTTTTTCAACCACCTACGATGTGCCGGGCATTGTGCTAATCCTGTGTGTGTGTGTTCATTAGTTTTTGCAGCAACCCTAGGAGCTAGTTGGTTGGTTCTCTTCTCCCTTTGCAGATGAGAGTATCTGGCCCTGGGAAGGTTGCAGTGTCTTGTCTAAGATGCTTGTCTCTGCCAGCAGAGATGGGATGGGAACCCATCACCTTTGAATGCACATTCAGAACATTTTATTTCAGATTTTGTAAGCACTTGCTATATGCCCGGCCCCACCCAGCACCAGGGAAAAAGAAGGGCGATACGTGAATTTCTAACTGACGCACTCGCCCATGAGCACTGCTCAGATTGAACCCACTGTGTCTGTGGTTGTTACATTCACCCGTCCCCTAGCCTCACCCCAGCCATGAGCGCGGCCTTGGTGGGTCCCTGGGCGGTATCTTCCCCAATTCACTGTGGCTTCAGGCTTCTATTACTGGAGTTCCTGTCAGCCCCTGGGCATCTTGGCCCTAATCGCTCCTTCTATAATTTAGGGGTAGTGCAAGAAGTTTTGTAAACCGAGAATATCCAGTAAATGATGACAAAGGCATATTTACTTTCTAAAGGAAAGTATTTTATTTGTTTTAATTAATTAATTTGTTTGTTTTATTCAGCGGACTTGTTTTTAATGTTTATTTATTTTTGGGAGAGAGAGAGAGAACGTGAGCAGGGGAAGGTCAGAGAGGGAGGGAGACACAGAATCCAAAGCAGGCTCCAGGCTCCAAGCTATCAGCACAGAGCCCAGTGCGGGGCTCGAACTCACGAAACGTGAGATCATGACCTGAGCTGAAGTCAGACGCTTAACCGACTGAGCCACCCAGGCGCCCCTCAGCAGACGTTTTTGGTTTTTTGGTTTTTTGGTTTTTTTAAAAATTTTTTTTTCAATGTTTTTATTTATTTTTGGGACAGAGAGAGACAGAGCATGAACGGGGGAGGGGCAGAGAGAGAGGGAGACACAGAATCGGAAACAGGCTCCAGGCTCCGAGCCATCAGCCCAGAGCCTGATGCAGAGCTCGAACTCACAGACCGCGAGATCGTGACCTGGCTGAAGTCGGACGCCCAACCGACTGCGCCACCCAGGCGCCCCAGCAGATGTTTTTTAAAACAATTTCTGAGGAAGGAAACACAGTTGAGTGACAAGACCATCACCTAATTAATTGAGCCTCCACATCTAATTATTTGTGTAGTACTCACAACTATGAAAAGAATGGTTACTTTTCTGATAGTACCTCATTTAGGGGAGAAAAACCGCCAAATGTCTTCTCCCTGTCAGTTTCTTCCTAAGTGTAGTGGTGGAGGACGTGGGTGAGCGATACTGAGTGTCGTAGGTGTGCAGAGACGGGTACCTTCCCAACCTTGCCCCAGTCCCACCCCACCCACTCCCGCTAACAGCATCCATTTACCTTGGTGCCGCCTGGTCTCGTCCCCTAAGAGGGCCAGTTTGTGCACGAGGCTGTTTTTTCAGACCTGGCTTCATTTTCGCTCCTTTCCTGATGAACTCCACCTGTTCCTGACTATGCCAGCCTGTGTCATGGGACGGGTACCCGAATGATGTGTGTAAAGCTTTCCTAGCTCTCCTGGCCTAGAAATAACTAATCCTGTTTGCTTATCTGCAGCTCTTGAAGCAGAGAGGAGAGTGGCAGTTTAAGAAGGTTGGAAATACTGGACCCGAGCCAGGCCCTCTCTGCCTGCACACTCCACTCTGCATGTTCCAGCCGTAGGAACAAACTGCATTATTTTGTTTCAAACTGTGCTCAAGGGAAGCCAAGACCTTGTAACTGGAAACTTACCAAACAGAGAATTCTAAGACTAAATTTAGTGTTCTATTTAAAAAATAAAATAAAATCGAACATTTTGTTTGTTCATCTTTTATATGTTAAAAAAAGAGAGATTAACCTAGTTCACACTAACAACCTAAGAAGAGTATTCAAAGAAGTGAGAAGAAAACTAATCCTCTTGGTGAAGAGGGAAATCCTTAACAAAATGTAATGAAGTGGCGTGAAATACAGACTCTGCAGCCAAACTCTCAAACAGCGTAGCCTCTCTAATCTTCATCACATAAAATTTTATTGTGGCTCAGAGAATATTAAAAACTTAGAAAGAAATGAAAGGAACTTCCACTGGCAGGAAGTAGGAGAGAAAAGATTGGTATGTTTTCTTTATGTGGGTTTTTCTCTGGTTTTGAAACGTAAATACAATTACCTGCTTTTTGAACTGTGTTCTTCATTTAATTACGTGTGCATTGGTTTTCTCCTGTTCATGTTGAGCTGTAACTAGAAAGAAGAACCTGGAGATGTTACAGCGGCTACGTAATATAGAATCAACCGTTTAATTTGTGAGACTTGAAAAAATGCTGTGATTCCGGGGCGCCGGGGTGGCTCAGTCAGTTAAGCGTCTGACTTGGCTTCAGGTCATGATCTCACGGCTCTTGAGTTCAAGCCCTGCTTCAGGCTCTGTGCTGACAGCTCAGAGCCTGGAGCCTGCTGGATTCTGTGTCTCCCTCTCCCTCTGCCCCTCCCTGGCTCACGCTCTCTTTTTCAAAAATAAGAAAATATTAAAAAAAAATTGCTGTGATTCAACCAACCCTGGTATCCCTAACTAGTTTTTGCTGCACCTCTCCTGCTTCTGCTCCCATTGCTTCGGTAAGCATCAAGCACCTGCTTTGGACGAGATACAGGATTCAGATTGCTAGTGATTCCCAAATGCTCATCCGTGGGTTATTTGTGTTAAAATGGCCCAGGGTACTCATCTAAAAATTCAGTTTTTTGGCCACCATCTCCAGACATTCTGGTTCGTAAGGTCTAGCATGAAATCACGAAAGTCTATTTTTTTTTTTTAACGTTCCTTAAATGATTGATACACAGCCAGATTCGGAAACAGTGAATAGACTGTTCTCTAAGACAAAAACAATATTTTTTCTTTGAATACTGTTATTTTGTCTCATTAGACTAATTTTCATTTTGAGACTGCATAATGGAGGCCGTTTAAGTTTGTTTAGAAGATGTGAGTATAGACTAGCACTAAAAAATTCTTTGTTTCCATGTTTCTCTTTAGGAGAGCTTTGATTTTGGCACTAGTGAGTCTAGGATAGGACACAGCTAAGTATAACCTATTTAAGCTGTCAGTAATGTTGGTTGCTGATGCATTCCGCGGTTGTAATTTGGGGTGCATGTGTATAAAGGAGACCTAGAGAGGTGATATTTCTTTCCAGCCATTGCATTGAGAGCACAGCAGAGAATTTTATTTATTATTTTAGTGGTGTGGTCAATTTGTGAAATAGTATATTCTTTAGGTTATAGGACTGATTATAGCTTATTTTTTATTATGCCTCTTCTGAACCAAATCTCTACCCCAAAGCACTAATGGGTAATGTATTCAAGTCATTGGTATCTTAATATGCTTGAAAAGCCCTAAATGGCACCCATGTTGGCAGATGTCATATTGATGTTGTTAAAGAAATTTGAGCACCTACCAGGTGCTAAGTCAGCAAGAACAAGGAGTCCTGATTTCCTGGGGTGTCTGTAGGCTGAAAGTGTGGTCACTTTGAGCTAGAGCCTGATGCGAGATTAGGCTGTGCTGTTGGGTTGCTACAGATCTTATGAAAACTCACATTTTTTCTCTTTTGCTATCTTGATAGCTATGTAGTCTGCCAGCTAGATGATTCAGCCAGCGTGCTGGTGATCTTTTCCCAAGAAAAAGGACAGCAGGGCTGGATGAGAGAGTACCAGACTTCAAATCAGGATGGTGATGTTCAGTTCCTACCTGTGTACTTAATCCTGCCTACCCATCTGGTCTTGGGCCACTTACTTGATTTTTCTGAATCTTTCTGTCCTTTTCTTTTAAAAATGGGGATAGTATTGGGGCGCCTGGGTGGCTTATTCAGTTGAGTGTTTAACTCTTGATCTCGGCTCAGGTCATGATCTCATGGTTTGTGGGTTTGAGCCCCACATCAGGCTTTGTGCACTGACCACACGGACAGAGCATTCTCCCTCTCTCCCTGTCTCTGCCCTTGCCCCCACCCTGAGCTCTCTCTGTCTCTCTCAAATAAACTTTAAAGAGATAAAATAAAAATGGGGACAGTAGTAACACCCACCTTAGGGTTGTTGAAAGAATTCAGTGGTCGTAGATATGAAAGCACGCTGCCCAGTGCTGGCTACATACTGTCCCGTCAGCAGAAGTAAGTGGGCTCCAAAGCGCAGCCAACTCTGATTTGACTTTTAGAAGTAAAGAAGGCTGTAGAGATCCTGGAAGTGTTGTGAGGATTTAATTTGTATAAACGGTAATAGTAGATGTTGAATGAATCTAGGCAACAGAGGATAGTCATGGCAACTCATGAGGTTTTCCATATCTACCCACTTCTCATTAGTCACTTAGTCATTGACTAAATTGTCATTTCTTGTTCAAGTCTCCACAGTCATGACTACATAGAGATTGAGTGGCCTAAAAAGTTGCTCTATTTACTTGAGCCAGTGTTACCACATGACCAGGCTCCCAGGGAGAGGTCTAGCAGCTTCCTGTCTGCATCCTACCAGGCTCTGATTTCTCTGTCTCTCTCTGTCTCTCTCTGTCTCTCTCTGTCTCTGTCTCTGTCTCTCTCTCTGAAGTAGACCTGATTCTTGCCCCAGGCAGAATTAATGATTCCTTCTTCATAGGCTAACACACTTGAACCTCTATCATAGCACCTCTTTCATAATGCCTTTGTGTTGAAGTTGATTGTTGGCATTTTGATCTTTCTCTCTCTATTTTGAATTGCTTGAGGGCATGGTTTGTACACATAGTGGATTCTCAGTAATTGTCAGATTAATACAGATCCTAGCACAGAGGCAGTTTCCTGTGAGCTAAGAGCACAGGCTCCAGAGCTAGACTCCCTAAGTTCATATCCTAGCTCTGGCACTAGCTCTGTGACCTTGCACAAGCTCCTTAAGTATGTAGTCACCTTAGCTTCCTCATCTGTAAAGTGGGGACACTGCGGCTACCCACCTTGCAGTGGTATTATGAAGATGAGATGAGTATCTAGAAACACTTAGTACAGTGCTTGGCGGTAGTGAATACAGAGGAAGTGGTCGTGGTGGCTAGAGCATGGCTTCAATCTATCTGAGTTGACTGGTACTTTCTAAGGTTGGATTTGCCTGAAAAAATGCTACAGGGGCGATTCTCCCCACCCCCTCATGTCTTCATATCTAGTAACTCCCACTACCTGAGGTTTCCTCAGTTTCTTCACGTATGGCTACCTGAGAGATGGGTACTCGTGATTCCATGTTCAGTTACACCATCTTTCTTTTTAAAAAAATGTGATCCTTTATTAGAGCGTTAGTGTAAATTGGCTAAACATAAATGAAGAGCTTAGGAATATTTTCAAAGAACTGTTAATATCCACTTACCCAAGAATTGAGGCGGCATATTTCTTTTTGAGTGCCAGCTTGGATCCATTGGCAATGGTCGCGTGGTTGGAGGAATCTTCAGGCCGTGGCCTGACTCTGTAGTTACTCATGTCCATCAGGCACAGAATGGAAGACAGCACCTTGCTGTCCCTGTGTTTAAATGAATTATCAATCCCCATGTAACTTTGCCTTTTTCTCTTTCACTTTCCTCACTCTTGGTGCTAGGGGCCTATTGGCATAATAGTTTACCATACCATAGCTTCTGCCCCTGCTTTGGAAGCTAGAGCTTTACTCTGGCAGTTTTAGCTGCTTTGCTATTTTGAAGTGTCAAATCTTGACACAAAAGCTTATCGTCCTGGCTAATAACTTACTCTAATTACTTTACCTAGTAGATAGCTTTAAAAAAAAAAAAATGGGAGCTAGAAGTAGTTAAGCAGGGCATCGCCTGAGAAAGCTTCCTCTTGACTGGCTGCTCCTGCTCTCAGAGGAACGCACTCTGCTCGATTCCATGTTGGTGGGTTGGATTTTTTTTTTCCCTTTCCCCAGAGGATAGTGGAGAAACAAGAGGTAGGATGAGTTCCATCCAACTAAAAGAGAAAACTACTGGAAGAAAGATTGTCTCCACCCTCTGCAAAAAAATAAAATAAAGAAGCATTACATTTTGGCTTCTAAGGAAAGCAGGACTTTCTTTGCTCTTTTCCCTCTTTCCACGCACATGTCTGGCATCTGTCTAGACCGGCCGAAGGTCTTTGATTTCTGAGGCCTTATAAGTTGTCTTTATGTTAAAGCATCTTTGATAGTTTCTTAAAAGCCAACTCTTCCCTCACTAAATATAGTAAACACAATGTGATCATAGCTGAACCGTTTGTAATGAAAGGTTTTTCTTATACCCTTGGAAGGGTTGAGTAGATTAACTTTCATAGTCCCTGCAAAAAACCTTTTTGTTGATTTCATTGTGGGTTTTCTATTTGAGAATAAGTAAAAATCAAAAACAAACAAAATCCACAACACTATTTGATTCACGGCACCGTTTATTTCCTGATGACTACAAAGGTGGCTTATAATTAAACAGAAGAATCTAGTTCTCAAACTGAGAGAGCTGACAACTTCTACAAGGCATACAACATTTTCTGCAACTGTCCTGCTTTGGAAAGTTCTTGGTTGAAGTGAGTCGACTTAAAAATGACCTATCTTTAAAGTTAGAAATCTGGTATTCTTTCTGTACTCTGTGTTTGTTCGTTTGTAATCAATTTCCTGGTGTTTGGCTTCAGAGGGGAGATCCAGATGCTGCCTCTGACTAACCCCGTGATGAAGCAGGTGTCAGTTTGATCTTTCCTGAGTTCTAGGCTGTGAAGAGTGACTGTGCCCATCTGATTGTCTGTCAGCCTTTGGAACTCAGAATCTCAATACCTTTTAGAGATGTGCAGCTTCAATTGTGATCTCTTAAGCAATTACAATTTGTTAAATGTCTGGTAATTGTGCCTGCCGTTCCTCATGGTGTGAAGCTGAAGGCATCCTAACATTCCCCAGCATTTGCTCAGCACCTGCTCTGTGTCCAGCATAGTAAGAGAAGAGGAAGGGAAATCCAATGTGGTCTCTGCCCTTGAGGAACTCACATCTTTGGTTTCACGCCCCTGGTCTCCTAAGATCATCTACCTCTGAGATATCCAGAGTGTTGGGGGTCAAGCACAGAGGAAGGCTGTGCCCTCCACAGTCAGGTGATAAGGCTGCAGTGGTTCTGAGGTAGCACATGAATTCCAGGTGGACCCCTATAACTGTAGACACGAAAAAGCAAGACTAGCTTTGAGACAGACCCTGTTTTACTTAGTCAGTCATAGCTTAGTCAGTATAGCTGAGGAAGGTGAGCTGGGGCAAAGGGGGCACATCCTTCACGTCAAAGGATGGCAGTTCCTCTAGATCAGAAATTGTCAGAGCTGGAAGAGGGCACAGAGATTACAGAGTCCAACTTCTCGTTTTCCATGTAGGTGAAATTGAGACCCAGGAGAGGAAGCAGCTTGCTCAGATCAAAAAGAGTTAATGGAAGCTCCATGGAAGTATATGAAAGGGAACATGACAGAAAGCCGGGCTTTCAAATAGGTGTGCCAGATTGGGGTGTAAGCCTTTCCGTTTGACCAACAATCATTATGCCACTGTCTAGAATTTCCAGTGGATTGAAGACCGTATAACACTTTAGTTAAGTATCACTAATCCTCAGGAAATTATCACATCTGTGTTTGTTTTAAAAATGATTATTTTCTGTTAATTGGCACTTTACCAGATGATTTGGTCATCCAACAGCACGGCAAATGTATTTCTACATAACGTGGCCATACTGATAGGAACAGTATCTTGCCTAACTCAGAATCCTCCGTATGATGTATAGACACAGGGTAGACACTCAGAAATTTTTTTAGTTAACTTACATGTTGTGGAAACACAGCGGCTATTATAGCCTGACAGACCTGGATGTGAGTCCCAGTTCTGTCACTTATGAGCCGTGTGGCTTTGGGCAAGCTATTTCACCTTTGAGGCTGTTTCCGTATCTGAAATGTGGTGATGACTGTATATGTATGTAAACTTGCACACTTCTTAAACAATACTTTGCAATATCCTAAAATCCCCAACATGGTACCTGGCACATAACACTGTTGGGATTCCTTTTTTTTTTTTTTTTCTTTCCATGGAGAGAGTCTTACTTTTGTTTCATGTTGAACTGCCGAGCTGCCATTACACACACACACACACACACACACACACACACACACACACACACACCTCTCTCTCTCTCTCTCTCTCTCTCTCTCTCTCTCTCTCTCTCTCTTTGTGATTTTTCCAGCTCTATCATTGATCACTCTCCATGTCCTATCCCTATTGCCTTCTTTCTTTCTCTCCCTTTGCCTCAGAGAAAACTAATGGAGCCATACAGAAAGCTCCAAGATAGAACTGACCTTGTGCACCTTTAATTGAGGACAGAATTTACTAAAAGTGCGTCTAGAAACCCACCAGTGGTTTACTTTACAATCTGTGTCCTGGCTAGACTGGCTGTTGGCTGTATAATTTGTCTAGTTTTGTCTGGAGTCTTAGACTATTCAGCTGCTTCAGGGCAAAATCTTTTGGGGTGTCATTAAATGGGATTGATAATTGGCTTCTGATGAATATTCATTGTGACTAATGACTTTGGGCAAATTTTACACATACTATCTTTCTATTCTCCCACTGAGTGAGATTTTGATAGGATCATTTTCTTCAACTTGCACTTCAATTAAATATTCACAATGCCCCTTTGTTGCCTATAATCCAAATTGTATACTTCCATTACTTTAAAATTTTGTATTCTGTAAGGAATGAGCATAGGCTTTTAGGAACCTTAGTTTTAAAAATGGAGTTGGCCTTAGAGGTGTTTTTAAATTAAGTGGCTGATGATAATTTATGGGATATAATGTTATTTCTGATGAAGCTCTGATAAATCCCAACACTTTTCTTGTGGTTGCCTCACCACTATTCCTAAGTAACAATGTACATTGTTTTTCCACTTAGTGTTTTGGAAAAGAGTCAAACAGTTTTCCTGTTTGTTTTCGTAATCAAATGGGTAAATGCATTTTACTTCAATTGCAGAGATTTGGCCTTTAGAAAACTCCCAATGAAGATGATGATGAAACACCTTAAAAGTTTGATTTTTATGAGAGATAGGTAATTTTAAAATCTTGACATTTAGCTTTTAGGGTTTTTGTTTTTTGTTTTTTTTAAGGAAAAGGAGACATGAAAAGAACATTGTCTGGAGCTAAGATCTCTGCCACTTTATTGCTTGAAATAGGATTTTGACTCAAACCAACTCAAGCTAAAGAGAGGCAGGGAATCAAGTTCTATCTCAACCAGGAACATTCTATTGAATGACTTTTTCAAAGAGAATTACAAGTGAATTCGTGTGATGAGGACATCTTATGTTTGTATGTCACCTTATAGATTTTGAAGGGCTTTTACTTACTTATTTGATGTGTTGCAGAGTTATAGAATAGACATTTGTTGAATGATTGGACGAATGAATCCATTGACACGATTTCCCAAAAGTGGCACATTTGTGTGTCTGGGCTTGCCCTTATTGTTTTGGAATTTGAGTCATGTACCCCAGTCTGTGAGACTCATGGAAATGTTGGTCCGATAGTTGAAAGCCAGGCCACTATCTTTATATTGTGAATATACTTTAAGTTGGAATTGTTTTTTTATTTATGGAAGAAACATTGCATTAACTTCCACCTACATCTGTGCTGTGCCACTGAGAGAACATGGGGAAGAAGAGAGACATGGTCTTTCTGGGCCTTACAGTGAGAGGACAAATATGCAGACAGGTCTAGTCCCATTAATAATGGGGGCTTACACCCAGGAGAGCCGTGAGGGGAACGTAGTGCTTTCGCAGAGACCCAGAAGAGGAGGAGTTTGCTAGGGGCACAGATCCAGGAAAGGAGTACATAGCTACTCCTAAGTCTGAAATGATTTATTCAAAGGATAAAGTTGGAGAAGGCAGTAAAGACCATGGAGCTGCTCTACAGGTAGACTGAAAGTTGATGGAGACAGGCCTGCTCCAGACGTGCCCCCAAAGACTCCAAGTAGGATGTTACATGACCGGACCTGCATTTTAGGATGAGTACTTTGGCAGCTGGTTAAAGTATGGGCAGGAAGAGCTGGGGCCCAAAGCCAGGGTAGCCCTCCGGCCTGACTTCAGGGTGCAGTTGGAGTGAAGTTTGTTCATTTTCCATTCATACGACACCAGCAAAGATTTTTCATCTCTTCTAACCCTGAAGAGATTAGTCATGTAAAATGTGACAGCCTTCTTTATATGGAATCCTACCGAAATGGGTTGAGAAGGGATGGATTAAACCTACAAGCCTTGGCAGAGTCGCTGGGAACAGCTCTTGAGAGCTTGCTGGATCAGCTCCTGTTCATGACATGTACCTGATTTAAAGAACAGGGTCTGGAGGGAAAAGGAGGCGGGGGAGAAAGTAGCGGCCCTGGATTTAATACACAGCTCTCACAACTGTGAAACATCAGCAGAATATCCAATTTAAAGCTGTTCATGTTACACTAACCTCTGGGATTCTTTTAACTGGGCCTTGGCACGTCACTCTTTCGCCACGTAAATGTCCTTCTGTCAGCAAAGGCCAGTTAACAGCTTCCAAAAGAAGCAAAGTCCTCATGGGAACAGGCTTCCCAGAAACCAAAGAAACATTAAAGAAGAAAGGCAGAAAGAAACATGTGTTGTTGGCTTTTGTCGCTTCACAGCCATATCTCCAAAGGTGTTGGGTTTTTTCCTTCCATATTGAATTTTGTAGCAATTTTATTCCATTATATCTTTGTCCCTAATTTTTAATTCTCTCAAATCCTCAGATGATGTGTCTAGCTCTTAAGAAAAAGAAGGAATATGTCAAAAGAAGACGGAGCGGAAGGATTAGTCAATAAACAGTGTTGGGGCAATTGATTAACTATGTGGAAAAAATAAATTCTCACCTCCGTCCTTAAACCTAAATTAATTCCAGATGGATCAAAGAGTTAAATACTGGGGAAGAATTTGGAGGACTTTCTTAGTATAACAGCAGTAGAAACCATCATGAAGGAAAAGATTTGTCTGTGTAATTATTTAAGCCTTCTCTTCCCCCAGAAGTACAAAGGAAATTACAGAAGGATAAATTATCTTCAGGAATGTTACAAAGGATTAGCATCCTTTGTATATCCAGTGTTTGCTTGTAAATTACTTTTTCAAAATACTAATGCTCAAAATACTAAGAATGCGAACAGACCATTTACCTAAGAAATATTACCAAGAACAGTGACAAGAGGTTAAGCCTTAGTCATGATCAGAGGAATAAGAAGAAAATCCAGATAGATACACTTTCAAAGCTACTAACTTGACTGCGTTCTTAGTGCTGGTGAAGTATGGAGAGAACATTCTAGTACATGGCTGTGGGAGTGCAAAGAGACTCCATTCTTTATTATATTATTACATTTATTATATTATAGTTATTAAGTGCCTTAAAATATTTATAACCTTTGTCTCTGAATCCTATATTTAGGAACCGTGTATAAAAAGTATTGACATGGGGCAGACTGAGTGGCTCAATCTGTTAAGCGTCTGACTCTTGATTCACCTCAGGTCATGATCTCATTGGTTCGTGGGATTGAGCCCTTCATCAGGCTCTGTGCTAACAGCATGGAGTCTGCTTGGGATTCTCTCTCTCCCTCTCTCTCTCTCTGCCCCTCCCCTGCTCAGGCTCTCTGTCTCAAATAAATAAATTAAAAAAAAAAAAGTATGGACATGATCTGATTATATAACATAATGGTGGGAGAGTAGTTAAATGTAGTTTGGGAAATTCACTGAGTGTCATTAGAAGATAATGTTTCCTAAGAATATTTGAGGACGTGGGAAAATGCCAGCAAATAAACGTGAACTTAAAAAAAGGTAAACGAGCACTGTATTTACAGTAATCCTAATTTTATTAGAAAAGGAAATAAAAGTGCCAATGTATGTAATACCCCAAAATGTCAAGTTATTTTCAGATGGTGAAGACTTTTATTTTCTTTTATTCCTTTTCTCCATTTTCTAACACTTTTACTGTCCATTGTGCATTAGCCTCATAATCGGGGCAGGTGGGGGATTTCTTTTGAAAAGCAAGCTCTTACTAAATTTGAATTAGAGTGATTGGATTAGCTTACAATTTTAAATATGTTGAAAATTGTGTATTTAATTTTATTGCTCAACTCCAGTGACAGCATCTCCTTACTTTGATTTTCTTTAAATGTTTGAGAAAGACACACACACACACACACACACACACACACACACACACACACACACGAAGAGAGAATGAGTGGGGGAGGGGAAGGGGGGGGTGGACAAAGTATCCGCGCCGATAGCAGAGAGCCCGATGCGGGGTTCGAACTCAAGAACCACAAGATCGTGACCCGAGCTGAAGTCGGATACTTAAAAGACTGAGCCGCCCGGGTGCCCCCTCACTGTGATTTTTTAGCTCTGATTCTTTGATTTGCTTCTGTTGCAGTTGACTGCCTGCATCCACGGGTCTGCCGCGATGCTCTACCCCATGTTCTGGCAGCACGTGTACATCCCCGTCCTTCCTCCACACCTGTTGGACTACTGCTGGTAAGGCTGCTACTCCCCCTGTCCTCTGCTGTTCCTTCTCTAGGAACTGATGAGGATGTTAGGTCTGTAACTTGTGATGCAGCTGGTGACTAAACTAGAAATAGTAACTGGAAAATGACATGGATTTTCGACCATGTGATCACATGGCTCTTTTGTTTCCAAACTGTTCTCATCTATGTGATGGCATTCTTAAAAGTTCAAGGCAGTAGATCATACTTCCCATTTCTCACTTTGGGGAAACCAAAGCACCAAGTAGTGGTGTGATTTCTTCCCCCCAAGGTGGACTGGGGACTGGTGAGAAGAACACTTGAGGTACCCAAGGTCTTCACGTTTCGGCCGTACCCTGGCACATTCTGTAGGAGTCGCTCTGGCTGTGGTTGGGGAACACAAGCCAGACCTCAAAGCCCTCTGCACTTCTTTGACGGGAGTTTCGCTGTTCAGGGGAAATGTATTTTAGTGGAAGGCACGCGGCCTTAGAGTCCGCTCTGCCACCTTGGGCGAGTCGCTCAGCCTAAGACTTTGTCTCCTCATCTGTAAAATGAAGTTGTGCCATAAATAATATATGAAGATAAATGATACAGCAGAATAAAGGGCATGATGTAGAAAACCTGACTCATGGTAGGCACTCACAAAATGTTTCTGCAGATACATTGTCACTATCTGTCCTCCACGGATTACCAAAAAAGAGTGTGTCTGTAACTGATTTGGATCTGTTTTTCTTCTGAATAATTTCTTTCTCTGGTGTAATGTTACTAAAGACATTGTCTCCAGACAGCTCAAGTCAGCAGACGTTGATAAGGGAGCACTGTACACGTATAGGAAAAAGTACCGCCTGAGACAAATTAAGAGCTTCAGGAGGAAAGGACCCATTGAGGGATCACAGCCCTGTCACTTAAGAACAGATGATTTAGGGGGCACCTGGGTGGCTCAGTTGGTTGAGTGTCTGACTTCAGCCCAGGTCATGATCTCCTGGTTTGCGAGTTCAAGCCCGCGTCAGGCTCGCTAATGTCAGCACAGAGCCCACTTTGGATCCTCGGTACTCCCCTAACCTCTCTCTGCCTGCCCCTCTCCTGCTCACGTGCGCGCACGCTCTCTCTCTCAAAAATAAATAAACATTAAAAAAAAAAAAAAAAAAGGTGATTTAGGATACTTGCCATCAGTTCACATTGAGCCCAGGTCATAATTCTTGCTGGGTTCTTCCAGCCCATTTTGCAATCCTGTCACTGAAAAGGTTCGTCAAGATAGTTAAATTGTCCTGGGAGCTTAAAGGTATTCCGCAGGACTCCTAATCTGAATGTGTTGTGCTCGCTCTCACCCCAACAAGTCATGTGTACAACCAAGATGTAACTCAGGGCCATCAAGTAAAAATCAGTCACCCTCTCCAGGGCAGTGCAGGGCATTAAGTACCTTATCAAGGTAGGTGTTTTTATCTGTGCCTTTCTCCCACCTCTTAAGAAATTAAGGGACTGTCCCTCTGCTTAGACTTGCCACTTCCTCTTGAGCTTCTAAACCAACTCTCTTGGTTTTTCCATTCTGCCACATATCTCAGAGGAGAGGACTGTGTTTGCTATCGAGTAGTTTGTTGTTGTTTGAGTGAAAGACTGGGGGGCTGGGTGGAGGAGGACCGTGAGGCTCTGAAAGGAAGAAAGAGGTAGGGGGAGTGAGAGGGGGAAAGAGGACAAGACACAGAGCCAGGGGAGGTGGAGGAAGATGGTGAGGGGAGTAGATGGAAAAGGTAGAAAGGGGACATGTGTTCCCTAAGACTCACACAGTGAGTCCCAGTTTCCTTAGCACACCTCCTGCCCCCCACCATGTAATAGTGTCACAGGCACCTACTCCCACACAGACAGGGGCCCCCCTGTACCCATACATACACACTGACATGGGTCCCTTCCCTATGCCTGTGTCTCTGGTCCCACCCCCCCCAACCCCCCCCCCCCCGACTCTCCCTGCACACCTCAGCCCAGGCACGTGCTCTAAGAAGAAGCCCTCAGGTTATCCCTGGAAGAGACACCCCGTGTGTGTTGATGCTGAGCCTCAGATCGGAGCCCTGTGGGCTTCTGAGTGCCGGTATTGGTAGGAGGGGGCAGAGTCATTGCAGTTCCTCTGCCTCCCAAATAGTACAACTTTTTTTTTTCCATTATTTGGGAAGCTTTGGTGGCTAAATTGTCAGCTAGCTTAAAACTAGCAGCTTACGTTCCCAGAACCGTGCAGAGAAAAATGCTTTGTCAGTTACAGCGATAACAGTAGCTGCCATTGTTGAACATCTCCTGTGCCCCAGTCTGTGATGTCACTTAATTCTTCTAGCAACCCCATAAGGCAGGTATTATTAGCTCCATTTCACAGATAGGTAAACCAAGGCCCCAAGAGGTTTAGTAACTTGCTCCAATATAGATAGAGTGTACTGTATGATTCCATTTTTATAAAAACAAACGTGTGTGCATATAAAACTAAAAAATGTGGATATATGTACATATGTAGATGTATGAATGTGGATATGTGTAGACACACACAGATACACACAGGCAGAAATCAAAGAGGACATACACCACGGTGTTAGCAGGGATTGGTGATAGGGAAGAGGGAGAAGAATGCTGCATGATTTTTGTTTTATTTTATTTTGTTTCTCCAGTGAAAAGTATGGTTTCCATAGCTTACAAGTTTCCCTTTAAGAAAATCATTTATTCTAGCCAGTTGTTATTTCCAGCCCTCCATTCTTGTTTGCTTAAAGGATTTATCGACTATATTGCTCTTTGCTGTGGAAGGTGATCCCAGATCCACTTTCCAACTTCCTCTCTCACGCCAGCCCTCTCATGAGCTGTGGTAGCGGCCTGTCCGAGACCGATGATGCCGACAGGTCTTCCTTAAGAGGGAGACTTGACAATGAAAACTATTAAGCCCTTGTCTCCCCCACCTTGCACTCCAAAAAATCCAAGTGAAGACTTGTCTCTTTCAGAGCCTGAGTGGGTTTTTTGATTAGGCTCCATCTTAGAGGTTTCTGTGTATGTGATCGCGGTCCCTCTCCTGGTCTCTTGTTTTCACAGAACTTTTTTTGACATTTGACCAGAGGATGATTGCAGGCCAGTGGGGGTTGGTATCTGTTTATTAACTACAAGATGTAAGAATGATGAAATAAAAGACCCCAAGAGGAAAAACAGATCCTCCATTCAGGGCTTGATTTGATCACCTTCAGCCTGCTACCAACTGCTTTGGTCAGAAACTACAAATGTCCTGAAATTTGAGTCAATGCTAATAACTTTATTCTATTGTGCTCGGTGACTTTCACCACTGTTGAGTTTAATCCTTGGTGGTAAGAGCCAGCAGGGATAACTAGCATTTTGAGTAAAGTGCTAGGAGCTTGAAACATGTAAATTTGAAGGAGGTTTGTTCCTCTGCAGATGATTTAAATGTTAAGTACGTCCCCATGCAGGGGATACACGAAATGGAATCTGAAAACTATTATCTCCTGTAGAAATGAACTCTCAATTTACTCACTGCACAGGAAGGGCAGATTCTAGTCATTTTCACTGCCAGCAGGTGCCCTTTCTATGCATAATAGACTTCGAAAGTGTAATTAACACATGAGGACCACTGCTGCCAGTTTTTCTTCAGGTACATGCTGCTCGGGGTTTTCAGGACAACAGTGTAGGCTGTAAGAGCTTTTTACATGGCACTTGAAGATGAGGTGTTCATTGACTTCTGGACAAAGACATGTTAAATGAGGCTGAGTCCAGATCCTGCTGTTGGTATCGCAAGTCATGGTGCTTGGGCCCAGAGCCCCCAAGAGCTCTAATGCAGCCGAGTGTAGAACAGAGGCCAGGAGCCCAAAGCTCTGGGATGCGGTGAATGTGTGGAAAGTATGATGCTGAAATCCCCGCAATTATGTGGACTAATTGCACATTCACAAATACAGCAACCAATTATCTGAGTTAACTTTAATTAGAGGTATAATCACAGATTTTAATTATCTGAATAAATCAGTTTAGTACAAATAGTCTGCCCTGAATATTTCCCAAATTAAAATTTTCAGCTCCCTTCCCATTTTTGGAGAGGGTGGTAAAGAAAGTGCTGAGGCTTTGGATTTGGACAGACCTGGGTTCAAATCTCAATTTCATCTCTTATTAGCTATGTCACCATTAAAAATCTATTTTATCTCTCTGATCTGCAATATCTTTTTCTGTAAAGTGGGTTTAATTTACCTACTTTGAAGAGCAGCTTTAGGAATCAGAGATGTTGGTCATCCAGTGGTACACAGGCCATTTAGTAAATGGTGGTTGTTCTTATCATGGTTATTATAAACATGGGACATGGATTTTTGGTTTCCAGAAGGTTTAACTCACATCAAACATTCTTGCTTCTGCTGCTTTGTGAGCTCAGGGGAAAACTTTATAATTCATCTTTTCTTTTTACCCCTCAGATTGTTTTTATTTTGATTTTTTTTTTTATTTAACTTGAGTTATTGTATGGTTGTTTTCATTTGCAGCTGTGGCATAAGAATGAAAAGAAAAGAAACAAAAGCAGATGGCAGAGAAAACGAAAGGAGTAAGACATTTCCAGCCCTTATGAATATTTAAAAACATGTGCTGCTGGTTCCTTTCTACTTTAGATCTGTACCATTTTCTTGACTTTGAAAGTGAAAATGAGAATGTTCCCCTACCTTGGCTGATGGCAGCCCTGACCTTGGCCAGTGTTGGGAGAGCCTGCCCATTTCTGGGACAGAAGGACTAACTTGCTGATGAGAATCTGCATTTCCTTTCATTATAATAATCACCATCTCTTGAGTAGTGTGTACCAAACTCTTTATAAACACTATTGCAGATCTTCAAAATCAGGCCATAAAGTGAATAGTACTGGCTCCACTGTATGGATTAGGAAATTGAACCTCAGGGAGGTTTAGTGATTTCAACCACTGTGACACAGCTAAGAAATGGTAGAGCTTGCCCTTGAAATGTAAGGCCTCCTCATGTTAAAGCTTTCCTTATTAATATCCTCCAGAGTTTTAGAGAATAAGTTGCACCCATCACCAAGATTTGGTGAAAAATTTTTTCGTGTAGGCTCCTTGATAACTTGCTAATTATAGACTTACGTTCATTCAGAAAACATTTATAGGGCCCTTACTGTGTACTGGGCACTATGCTAATTAAATGTTGCTAATAAAAGGTCCCAATAGAAACCACATGGTATTTCCCACATAAATTCCTTTTTCTGCCTTATTCTTTCAGAAGTAGTCCTAAATAAGGACTCCAGTCAGTTCCCAAATTGAATCGTGTCTTTGGGTTATTCTGGACACTTGTGGACCCACCTTTGGGACAAAATGTTTCCAGAGCAGATCAGGGCAAGTTCACGTTGTCCCCCAGGGGCCATCCAGATCAAGAGCCACGTTAGTAGCTAATTCTGATGCTCTCTGAGGACACGGTTGAACCAAAAAGTTATATCCTATGTGTACAATTAAGGTGTGAATTTTGCATTTGTCTTTGTAAAATGCATTCTATTTCCTGACATTTCTAGAGGATTCTGTAAGCCGTTTTTCCACTCAGCTTGGGCATGCTCAGATTCTCTGTGAGAGATACCAGTTCTAGATCCTTTATCCATGCTGCCTGTCATGTTCTGAATCGGTCCCCACATGCTGCATCATGCATTCCGTCTAGAATTTTTAGCAAATGGTCTGAAATGTGCCAGGGTGCACAGTCCATGTGGGTGGAGGGCATCAGTCTGGACACAGCTATGAAGTGACTTCTGGATGACCGGAGCTAGGCCCGGTCGAATCTCTGTCTTCATTGATGCCATGAGATTTTGCATAGGGAGTAAATTGATTCTCAAGTTAGTGGGATTCTTGATATTCTTAGTGACAGAAATAAAAATCAATGAAGTGTGGTGTGGTGGAAAACAGAAAAACCTGGCTTTGTTCTGGCTTCCCCATTCACTAGCTTGAACCTCTCTGAACCTCTCTGAGCCTCCTTTCTCTTCTGTCAAGCATGGATAGTAATTACTACTGACACAAGGCAGGTGTTCTATAAATAGTAGGTACTATTTTTTGTTATTAATAACTACATATACGTATTTATAGTTCTATTAATACGAATGTATATAAATGGCCCAAGAAAATCCAGTCGAAATACACAACCCCCAGGTAGAATGGGAGTAGGTTAGGTAGACAGGTGTGGCTAAAATTCTCCTATATATACCAAACCCTGGGATAGGTAGGTTTTGTTAAAGATTGAATTCTAGAGGCTCCTGGGTGGCTCAAGTTGGTTAGGCGTCCAAGTTCGGCTCAGGTCATGATCTCAAGGTCCGTGAGTTCGAGCTCTGCGTTGGGCTCTGTGCTGACAGCTCAGAGCCTGGAGCCTGTTTCGGATTCTGTGTCTTCCCTCTCTCTCTGCCCCTCCCCCATTCATGCTCTGTCTCTGCCTCTCAAAAATAAATGTTAAAAGATTTTAAAGATTGAATTCCAATAAGTGAACAAAAACTGTCATTTCTCTTGTGCAGCAAGTATTTATGAGTGCCTACTACAACCCATTGGGTTGGCATCGGGCATAGAAAGGTAGGAGAAAACAGTCCTTCACAAAAGAACTCAGGTCTCCAGGCAAGAATGGGAGAACAGATTTTTTTAAGCTAAGAAGCAACAAGTCACCAAGACAGGGTGGAACACCACACCAGGAGCTCCTCTGGGAGCAGGAGGACGGGATAAGGGCCAGGGTTTCAGTTCCAGATAGAAGAAGCAGGGAGATGCACCGTGTGTGTTGGTTGAATAAAAGGAAATTATAGATTTCCAGATAAATCTCTTAGTAAGAATTGGCTAAACTTGACCCTGACATTTGAACAGAGAGGCTGAGTAGGAGACAAGTTAAGTTTTGGGTCCAAATCCTGGCTCTGGTCCCATTGAATACATGTCTTTGGGTGAATCACATAACGTCTCCAAGCCTCAGTTTCCTCATCCACCAAAGTATAGCTAAAAATATGGTTGTCCGTGAAAAGCCTGACAACCTGAAAATTTGCTGTCCACCATCAGAGCCCTACGTCAAGATGCACGTGCATTTCCTTCAGCAGCACCCAAGACTGAGAATGCTGAGAGTCTTTGGAGGAAGTTTTGGACAATTTATGAGTAAAGTGTCTTCCTGGTGGAAAAATGGCAGAGAGAAGAGACTGGGCTCTTTGTATTATCGATGCTATAGATTCTGTAGGAAGGTAGGGTTCTGTAGGTTCTATAGGTTCAAGTTCTCCATTTGATGTAAACAAAAATTTTTTAATATTCATTCATTCATTCATTCATTCATTCATTCATTTATTTATTTATTTATTGAGAGAGAAAGCACAAGCAGGGAGGGGCAGAGAGAGAGGGAGATACAGAATCCGGAGCAGGCCCCAGGCTCCGAGCTGTCAGCACAGAGCCTGACACGGGGCTCGAACTCACAAACTGTGAGATCATGACCTGAGCCGAAGTTGGACACTTAACCAACTGAGCCACCCAGGCACCCCCCCCATTTGATTTTTTTAATTAAAATGTAATTCATATACTGCAAAAATTACCCTTTTTAAAACTCTACAATTCAGTGGGTTTATGTATATTCCCAAGGTTGTGCAACCATCACCACTATTTCCAGGTCCATTAGATTTTTTTTAATAAATATTTTTTAATGTTTGTTTATTTTTGAGAGAGCACAAGTGGGGGAGGGGTAGAGAGGGAGACACAGAATCTGAAGCAGGCTCCAGGCTCTGAGCTGTCAGTGCGGAGCCTGACGCGGGGTTCAAACTCACGAACCAAGATCATGAAACGAGGTCATGACCTGAGCTCAGTGATCAATGGATCCTGACCTGGATCCGTTAGAAATTTGATACATTCTTTATTGTTAGTAAGGTAATTTATCCTTATTTTAAAACATACATTTTTTCAACCTTCCACAAACATATCCAGCAGAAAGCAAATGTCCTGTGAAAATGAGCAATCCATGTAGGTGGTTGGCATCAGACCCTTTACTTGGTCCCTCCAAGGTGCCCCTGTTGGCCCAGACGCTAGGGATGCAGCGGAACAGCTTATCCGGCCTCAGCATTGCGTGCCCGCAACGGGACAGAGACTTGCAGGGTTAGAGAAGACATCGTGCCCCTTTACCACAGGATTGGCCCTTCCCCAGTTGGGGGTGGGGATTGTCAGCTCACCCACCCGCCCTGCCGCCCTCCATCTCCTCTGCTGCCACATATACCTCTGAGCGGCAGAACCCGCCCTGCTGGGCCCACCTTGCCAGTCCCCGCTCTGCTGCCTGATGTGTTACAGGGCAGCACGGCTTGCCTCCCTTGCCCCGGTGTCTGACTGGCCTCCCTGGAACACAGCTGGCCCTGACCTCTGCTTATACGACCAAGCCTTGGCCTGGCTTTCCATTTCTTTTTTTTTTTTTTTTTTTTAATTTTTTTTTTTCAACGTTTATTTTTGGGACAGAGAGAGACAGAGCATGAACGGGGGAGGGGCAGAGAGAGAGGGAGACACAGAATCGGAAACAGGCTCCAGGCTCTGAGCCATCAGCCCAGAGCCCGATGCGGGGCTCGAACTCACGGACCGCGAGATCGTGACCTGGCTGAAGTCGGACGCTTAACCGACTGCGCCACCCAGGCGCCCCCCTGGCTTTCCATTTCTTGAGACACATTCTGTGTCTGATTCCTCACTCCTCCCTGACATGGAGCCTGTCTTAGACCCAGTACTTAGAAGACTGTGGCATTTCTGTGGCACAGCATAGCGGTCTCTATAGCAAAAAGATTCTAGACACGTTCCTGGACACCAATAGAGCAGGAGCCACAGTAGTGCCGTCGTGCCTCAGCAGTGGAGGAAGTTACCTCATGGCAGGACTCTGGGGACAAGTGCCCCTGCCTCTCTCCATTGTTGGGACAAGGGAGAGTCCGTGGGGCCACCAGCACAGTGCTAGGCTCAGCATAATCTCTCAACCAAAGTGGGTTTGTGATCGCCCTTAAATATTTGAAAGACTGAGAGGCCAGGCTAAGAAGTAATTGGATGCCGTGCATCTTGACACGTGACATATCTTAGTCCTGGAAAGACAAAAAGAAGAAATTTTCCCCACTTATTAGTTGCATTCTGAATTTTTACATTGACGAGAGGGGCTTGCTTTCTTTTGATTTATCCATAAACCTCTTTCACGCTCTCTCTTTCTCTCCTCATTTCTTTCAAACCTCCCTCATTCATTCCTGCATTTCTATGAGAGTCTCACGGGCTGTTGGTGGATCCCAACTTGAGATTTCCCTTTGCATCTGGCTCCGGCTGTTATGGTTCTCATTGAACTCTCTGGGGGCAATAGAGAGCCCTGTCTCCTGACCTTTTTTTTCTGTGATTAACTTCTGCTGCAGCGGTCTTAGCCATGGAGCCCTGCTTGATGTTTTCCAAGTATGTCTCCTTCCGGTAGACTGAGGAGGCACAAAAGGGCGGACCACTTCAGGCTTTGATGTTGACCTTTCCAGGTTTTCACCCAGGCGTTATCTTTGTAGCTCACGTATTCGTTTAGGTTGGGTTCGGGGGTCTTAAAGCTCTGAAAGCCATCTCCCCCCCCTTCCAGGGTTACCCCAGGAAGCCACAGGGCCCCACTCAGAAGGGCACTGTCCCCTCTCCCCCCTTTCATGCATCAGCTGCAGCGATAGACATGTGTCGCATTAGCAAACCATCTCTAGCGCCCGAACCATGCACACCCAGCTCCCCCACTGTTGTGAGCCCTGTGCTCTGGCTACCCAAGCACACATGAAAGTGGACAGTCTGTGCCTCCTCTCCCGGTCTGGGATTGCTCTTGTCCTCTCACGGGTCCTCATCCTGGGCTATTGCTCATAAATCAGGGACGGCGGGGTGGAAACCAGGCACAAAGTTAAATACCTTTTTCCCCTAAGAGAACCTTGATTAACTCATGGCATTTGTGCCCCTTCCACTTTTCAAGCCATATTTTCTGCCTCTTACCAGCTGTGACCTTTGTCGAGTCACTTAATCTGTTTGAGCCATAGATTCCTCTGTAAATTATGGAGATCAGCCTTTCAAGACTGCTGCCGCGATGAAGTGAGGTCATCTGAGGTCCGCCCCACCACGCCTTGTATGTTTCCTGATAGCACTTTATACACATACTCTAATGCGCTTATTTAATGCCTACTCTTAACTGTAAATTCCAGATAGGCAGGGACCAGAACTGTTCTCTCCTGTGTCCCCAGCCCGATGTGATGCCTGACACCTAGTAATATTTGTTGGTTGACTGACCAGCATATGAAAGACACTGAGCACATAATAAATGTGCCATCAGATGTTAGTTTTCTCTTTTCTGCCCCCAGTTGCCTTTTTAAAATTCAAGCTCCTGAGCGGCTAGTTTATTTTTCTCTATGGACGCCGTGAATCCTGTTACGATCTTATTTTCCTGGGTGGGTGTCGGCAGCTGGAGTGTCACAGCCAAATTTGTGGCCCTCCCAGCCAGTGTGCGAAACCTCACCCCAGCTTGCGATTTTTCCCTTTGCCCCTGTTTCCTTTCCTGCTTTTGTTGCTGTGTTAACCTGCTTTAAATCTTGTTTAGAACAACAACAACAAGAAAAAGAGTATCAATTCATTTAAGGGAGTAAGGCTAACGGATTTATTCTGTGGAGTATCTAGTTGCTGTTTTATTTTTCAATTACAGTTGTCAAGTGACTTTTTTTTCTTTAAGTTAGCAGAATGGTTAAGGGAGGTTCATATTTAGCAGGAGTAATATAAAAGACTTTGCAGTAGAGGGATTTGAGCTGGAATCACCATTAACTGTGACCATGGGCAGGTTTCTGAGAATCCTTTTTTTAATCCGTAAAATGGATGGTATAAATTGGATTCTTTGGGGGATTAAATGAGATAAGGTAGCTAAAGCCTCCTGCACAGCCCTCTGACTCCGAGAAACAGGAAACAGTTGGGTTCTCCTGTGGCTGACCATCTAGAATAACTGTGCAAATTAACCTGTGCTTTATGCCAAGTGGGCAACCCACACAGAAGCCTCTAAGAAGGGAGGTGTTTGCAACCACTGGGGTTCTGTGAGAAGTGGTGCTTAATGGGCACGAAGGTTCAGGAGGACCTGAAGGAAGAGGGCTTGAGGCCCAGGGGACACCGTATGACTAAGGGCTCAGAGGCAGGCTGGGAACAAGAGGATTCCTCTGGTGAGGGGAGGTGGGGATTGGCGTTGACGGGACATGATGTGACACGGCTGAGACCTGGTCCAGCTGCTGACCGGCCCTCAGAAAGCAGATTAGAGGAGATCTAATCTCCTTCCCCTCCTCCTTCCACTGGCCTCGCCGAGGCTAGGCTTCTGGGAAACGTCTTGTCTCAGCAGAGCAGACTTGGGTTCTGGTCTGTTCTGTCATTTTGCCAGCTGTGTGACCTGCATGACCTTCACGTCTTCACCTTTATGGTGGCAGTAGCAGTAGTGCCTGCCTCACACTGCTGCCGCGAGGGGCCGCCGAGAAAATGCCTGGTGAGCCCCTAGCCTGATGCTGGCTGGCTCTTGGCGGGCGTGCGGTGAACGGTGGCCGCTGTTGTCGACTCCCTGTGCACACTGGCCCTTATACCGGCCTGCACGCCATCCGTCGGAGACCAGAACTACGATCGTGTGCGCTCTCTGATAAGATGTGCTGTGAGGTCTTCGCTCGAGCCCTTTCTCCCACCTCTTGTCCTTTAACCTGCCCACCCATGCCGGGCCCCGCTGTTTCAGAGCAGAATTGGAAACCATTTGGCAAGCTGTATTTGCGCTTTTGTTTCTTTTCCAAAGAAGAAAGAGAAGCTCAAATGATTAAGACTTCTTTCAGAGTTTGCCTTTCCTTTGAAAGTAGTAGACTGAGGAAAGACTCCTGGGCTCCCCGTAGCCGGTCCGTCCGGGATGTGATTGAGGAGGTGTGTGCCTCGCAGAGGTCCACTGGGCCCTGAAGCATGCGAACTCCAGTGCTGACTTTGCATTTTTATGGGGATGAGCAAAGCAGTGGACCTTCCATCCCCCCTCCCCACCCCCTCCGGCCCCAGGGGCTAGTAGCTGATTCCTTCCTGAGGTCGAAGAAGAGGTGTCTCTCACCTGGGGGTGGGGGGGCCCCCCACCTCTCCGCGGGTCCTCCCGCCCCTCCCCCTTTGTCCTGGGAAGCTTTGTTTTGTGTCTTGAGTAGCCAACCTTCTTTTATTAAACCTCACTCTTTTCCAATTAGTAGCCACTCACCTCAGGGGAACATAATTAAGAGGGCTCTAGCTGTCTGGAGAAGGGAATGAAACAAATTGTGGAAGTGCAGTAATCGTGAACGGGGCCGCAGCACCATTCCTAAGTCTGCGGGAGCCATAGCGGTGTGGGGAATGAGCTCCTGCGTAGAACTCAGCTGTAAGAAAGGCCTGAGTTCATAGGAGGATTGGGTGAGTAGCCCCCTTGGGACATCAGCACTTCTTTTGGCTTGAGTACCAAGTGTGTTTCGGGAGACAGCATGGGCACAGCCATCCGACAGCCCCAGGTTGGAACTGTGGTTCCAGGTTCACTGTTTACTAGCTGTGTGACGTTGGACAAATTACTTCACCTTTCTGAGCCTGTTTCCCAGTCTGAAAATGTGGATAATAGTGCTACCTTGCAGTGTTGTCTTGAGAACTGTAAGTAACGCCTAAAAGCGGCTGGGTTGTAGTAGCTCAATAAATATTAGTTCTTTTCCCCCTTAGTAGGATTCAAATTAAACATACCTCTCAGGTAAAGGTCACTGCCTTGACACCAGCTTCCCTTTGCAGGGAAGGAAGGAAGAATAGTTTTTATTCTTCCAGAATGTAACTGATGAAGTCAGATACTACAGTAATTCCCAGAGAACAAAGGCCTAATAGAGACGTACCCTGTTATGCTATTCGGAGAAGCACGATGCATCCCACAGTTGCCATCGGCCATAGGGTCGTTGTGACACAGTTGTCATGGCCTGCCTCTGTGTGAACTTGGTCATAGCTGTTAACATTATCACCGCTTTAATTATGTGCATTATTGGTTCTGCACATGTTGTGTCTAAATGCCATTTAAAATGGCTTCAACATCACACTTAGAATCGCCATTAAAATGTAAAGTCACTGCGAATGCTGAAAGGCACCAACAGCAGATAAGCATGCTGTTCATTTGCTGTTGAGCAGATGTTTGCATTGCTGTGTTCTTGAGAAGCAACGGACAAGTTCTTTTGGGGACCTAATAAAGGAAGACAGGTTCTAGATGAGGTTTGATTGTATCTTGTTCCTGAGATACAATCAAACCATTCTTTGGGCGCTCAGAGAATGGGTCCAGTGGGACATGCCATGTCAGGGACTCAAAGAGAACCCATCTGGACTTGATAGGTTACCGAGCCTACCACGTGCTGTTCCTGTGCCTGGCACTTCGTGCATTATTGCAGTAGTCCTGAAGGATTCCCACCTTAACAGAGCCTGCCTATTTATTTATTTATTTATTTATTTAAAAATTGTTTTCCTTTTTAATGTTTGTTTATTTTTGAGAGAGAGAGAGAGAGAAAAAACAGATTATATGCACTCCAGAATTTCAAAGATAGAAATATGTTCCTTATTGTGGGCCAAAGTTGGGTGAGGAAAACGTGAAAACAAAAGTACCGTTCAGGTGATGGGATCCCCTCTCCCCTAAATTTCTCCTTACCATAAAAAGACAAAGAAAAGGAGATTTCCAAAGAAAACGAGTCAGTATCTGCAGTAACTACTGAGGTTTATGGAGAACAGAAACTTTCAGGACCCACCTAGGATTACCCAGTTACATATTTGCCACATTGAGATGTTAAGCGGGCTCTGGGTTTCTTTTTTCTTTTCTGTTCTTTTTCTTTTTCCTTTTTTTTTTTTTTCTTCCATTTTCCTCTCCCCACTTGGAATTTGTAATTAGTATCCTTGCCTAGTGAAAATGCAGTCAATTCAGGGAAGTATTTGAGGCTTTGTAAGCAAATGATGACAGTGTAAAAGGTATTTGTCCAAATTTGCATTTATACAAAAGCTGGGGCTGCTGTGATTTCAGAGTAAGTGTGCTTTCAATATTTTCTAAATACAGAGCTGCTGCAGCCCTAGCAATACTTGGCTAAGAAATTGCACTTCTATGATAGGCCGTGATTACTCTTTGGAAAATTATTGGGCTTAAAAAAAAATGCCTACCTAATGATACCTGAATGGTGAGTCTCACTTTGTCCCTCTTTGCACGTGCAGTCACTTCTGCAAGACTACTGTTCCTGTCTTTCAAAATATCGTTGATTTTTATTGCAGGACAAAAGGGCATGGCATTAAAACCTATGCATTTAAAATTCTAGAAAACATTTCTTTTTCAGGGATGAGACTTGAGGTAGACGGAGACTTGCTCCGTATTCGTTTTCACCTTTTCCTCACAGTTGTTTGAATGGTCTTTTTCTGTACATTAACTCACCGGCTAGAATTTCAATTCTGAAATTCTGATGAAAACCCCACGTCATTTGTCAATTGCATGAGTCAATGCAGGAGCTGGAAAAGTTGCTAAGATTCGGTTAAATGTTACAGATTGGAGTTTTTCCTCCCTTCTATGTGTTAGGCTGTGCGGCTGGACAAATTAATAAGTGGCCATTTTTCTGGAATTCTCTCTTCCTGCTTCCTTTCATTACATTAGGCAAGGTTCCACGAGATGAGACATTTGCAGTCTTAAGACTTCCTGCCAGGGTTCAGACTTTGTATTTTTGACATTGAAGCTGTCGTGTTCCTGAAGCTACTTAATTAGAAACACATTCATTTCAGCGTACCCTGGAGAAAGCTTGGACAGCAGAGCCCGGCACACTGGGAAGTTCGAGTATTTGTGTAACTGGCAGCTAAACTAATGGTTTACAGTTTAAGGGGAAAAAATATCGCAGGGCATTTCCTTGCCCCTAGAAGCGAAGAGAAGCTGAATGTGCACAGCAGATACCTTTTTTAAAAAGGAGAGAGGAAGAAGAAGAAGAAAGCACAGAAAAGACAACTCCACTTTCAGTGCAGTTGTGTGCATAATTCTTTCTTTGGCTATTATCAAACACAAAAAGTCTTCTAGAAGAATAGTTCCCAAACTGTGCTGCTAATATTCAAGTCTGTTTTACAGGCTCCCAAGATCTATTACTGCTGAGATCTGTAGTGAGGAGGACATTTTATATTCTGGGGAAGGATTTTTGCTTGAAGAATTTTATTTGTTGAATGGTAATGAGGGAATTGTGCCCTCTCTTATTTTTAAATGTTTGAGCAATTTTAAAATGCACATCTGATGTTTAAAAATCTTCATTCCCTATCGATTGCTTTCAGAATAAAGCCTAAACTCCTTAGTATTCAAGTGGATGCACCCCTCTCCTTTCTCATTTCTACCCTTGTGGTTCTCCCAACGCTGTCCCCAAGAAAGCCATCCTTGTAGGTGCACTTCCGCTCTCCTGGCTGCCCCAGAGGGAAGGTGCCTGGTCACCTTGGTTGGAGCCAGGTACCTTTCCTCTACGCCCACAGAACACCCTTGACCTTTCATAGGATGTGTCGCATACTGGAGAGACACTCTGTTCCTCCTCCTCCTTGACTGCCGTCCCCTACTCCCCAGGAAATACATGCATGGGAGGTGGGCCCCGGGGTTTTAGGTTCAGTATTATGAAGTCAGCGTGGCCCAGAAGGAGGAAATTCAGAGCCACCCCAGGTTTGCTGCTTCCTGTGTTTTGTGGCATTAGACAAGTGATTTCAGCTCTCTGGGGGCTATTCTTTCCTCTGTCAACTGGGGATAAAGCCTACCTGATGCCATTGTTGGTGTGGATTAGGAAAGATGAATTTGCAGTTCCTCACATAACGCCTAGCACGTTTCTTATTGGTAAGTAGCATCATAATGTGATGCACACAATGTGTGCGAGCATGCTTGCACACACACACGCACACACACACACGCGCTCCTGAAACCAAAGAAGATCAATCCATAGTGCCCAGGTTTTAAGAGCTTTGGAGTTGGGCTCTCATCTTCTGCTCATTTGATGACTTAGGGAACCATTGCGCTGTGAATGAAGCAGTCGGAAGGGGCTTTTTGAATTGGGTGGTGTGTGTGCAGTCGGGGAGGGGAGGCTTGCTCAAAGTTCCCCGTGTATTTAGGCCAGTCAGAATGGACAGTTAGATCACATCTCTTGAGGTCAGAAGGAAACATCAAATAAAAAAAAAATCAGTCTTCTTTGAAACCTATTATACCTTGCGTCCAACCTTGTTAACTGCTTTTTCTGTTCTAACTGTGGCGATTTGTTGTCACTAGTGTCCGTTTGTGCCACGAACTCTACTAACCGCTTTACGTGTATGTTCTCTCGTTCTGATCACAAGCTGCCAGTTTGATTCCGGTATCCCATTTTAAAGATAAGGCAACTGAGGCTGTGTGCTCACATGGGGCTACTTAGGGATTGACCCCAAGGTCAGTGCTCTTCCCACACCGCCCATGCTGCCTCTAATGCTGCCCACGTTTTGAAATTCTTCTGAAGTTTCTAGGCTTGGGAACAAAATGTCACATTAAGATTTTTGTTGTGAAAGGAAATGTAACTGTGCATACGTTTATTAAAACAGTTTTTCTCCAAATAGTGAACCATCTGTAATTTTCTGTCGGAAGCAACAGACATTAAAGCAGCTGTGTGTCTCTGTTTCTCTTCACAGTGCTCCCATGCCCTACCTCATAGGAATCCATTTAAGTTTAATGGAGGTAAGTTGGCGCCTTTCCTCCCCAGATCTCTCTACTCGCGGCTTTGTTTTGCTATGCGGCAGTGGAAAAGACACAGTCTCGGGATTCACAGCTCTGCACATGGGAGCGTGTCGAACCAACACCTCATGCTCAGCCCCCTCGCAGGTGCACAGAGCTGAGCATCCGGCGGAGGCCCTTTCCACTGGGCTCTGCTTTCCAGTGTTTTTCCGCTTTGCTTGGAGGTTGTCAGTTTTCATGGGTGAGGGAGAGAGGTTCAGAGAGGCAGGAGGAAAGAGAAGGGAAATTGTTTGCTTTTCAAAATGATGTTTATTATAAATCACTGTAACAGTACGCCATTTTTCATTGTCAAAAACATGGTATAAAAAAGTAGGTAGGTATATAAAGAAGAAAGTTGAAAAGTGTCCACGATACCATTATTTCAGACTCAACTACTATTAGCATTTTATTATTCTTCCTCCTAGTCTATATTCTGTGAATATATATTTTGTTATGCATAACTGATATATATATGTATACATATTATATATATAGTTTTAGGTCTGTTTCACTTAATATTATGGCATGGAGATTTCTACATATGTTAATCCACTCTCAATATGAATAATTTTTAATTTGTTGCCTGTCCATCCACTGTTTGGATATACCACAACCTAACCATTTTCCTGTAATTGTTGGACACTTGGGTTGTTTATCATTTTTCACTATTATAAATAGCATTTCAGTGAACATCTTTTTGCATAAGGCTCTCTCCACACCCTGACTTATTTCTTTAGCACAGAACCCCCCCCCCGCCCCCCCGCCCCAAAGTAGAAATGCTTGGTCAAAGCTAGGAATCTGGTGCCAGATTGCTTTCTGCATGGCTGTACCAATTAGATAGCAGTTCTTTTAAAGGGCTTTTGTGTGCTTTTGTAAGTGCCATTGGTTTGTAGACATGAACCTTAAGCTTTTCCCTCCTCGAGAGAGAGAGCTTAAATTTGTACTAGAGCAAAATGGGGTGGGAGGTGGGGGCTGGCCTGTTTTGCACAGGAGATAAGCTCCCAGAGGGAAAATCTAGAGCCCTGTCCGTCTGTGATGATGCTTTGCATGTCTTAAAGGAAGTGCTACTTCTCTTCTTCTGTTGCCTTCATTTCACGTCGACGAGGACCACCTGCTTCTTCACTAACTGTTGCACACTGTGCTATTGTGCTTACGAAAATGAAACAAGTTGGTTATCGAAAAACCTGTTTGTTTGACATTGAGAATCTTGATCAAAATAGACCACAGAAATCTGCTCAAATTTCTAATTTGACAGGACGGCCATGTGGCTCCTACATTCTGTTAACAGTTCCTCCTTGTCGTCACCCAGCCCTGAGCACATACAGTACACAGTTTATGGACGATCTCGGATGGTGTATTTAGATCAGATTGAAGAGATTTCTTCTGTGTTTTACCTTTGTTTGTCAAGTTTAGGGGTGTATTCAAGGCTCCTGTGTGAAAAATTGAAAGTGAATACTTTTCTAACTGACCTTTCACGCCAGTCGCTGCAGAGTTTGAGACACAAATGTAAAGACCATTTGGTCTATCAGAGTCCACAGCTCTTTCCGGCCCCTCCTCCTGCCTTCCAGGCTGTTCTAGTACAGGCTTTTTCAGACTCTTTTTCATGTCCCTTTACCTTCAGCATTGTCCACATTTCTAGTCTTAGCTTGCTTTTCTTCTCCACATGCCCTCTAGTCATCTCTCGTAAGGCTTTTGCTTCAGCTACCAACGTGATATTTGTGACTCTCAGCTCTGAACTTCCTCTGGCTTCTCTTTCTCTGAACTTCAGATGCCAAGTTTCAAGTGCTGATGGATTGTCACCTAATGGACTACAGATGTCTCAGACTCAGTCTTCCCCAGACAATGCGTTACGTACGTGCACGTGCGCGCGTGCACACACACACACACACACACACACACACACACCCACACCTTCTGGTGTTCCCGGTCTGTGAGTGGCACCATTGCCCGCAGAGGCACCAAAGTGGGACACACCAAGCATGGCTGAGTTCTCCTCTCTTCCTCATTCTTTCTCTCGAAATAGTCACCAGGTTTCTGACATCTCTCTCTACCTGTTCCTTCCTCACTGCCTTCGATGACCTTTTTCTTTGCTTTCTTGGATTCCTGTGAAGCCTTATTCATTCCTTTGATAAGCAAAATGAAGGCCTCTGTGTTCTGAACAGTTTGCTAGGCCGTAGAGAGAGGGAGACGGACATGAACTCAGGCCAAAGTCCCGACACGTGGTGGGGTGCCTTCCGCCTCGTCGCGTACCTCCATAGCCTGCCTTCCAGCCTCTCTCTGCCCTCCCCCATGTCCTGCTGTCTCCACTGCTGTCCTCTCACTGTCCCTTGCTAGCCAGTGCTCTCCCTGATCCATAAGCACACCCACATCCCTCCTCAACACCCCCTCCCTCTGGCTAAGCTTGCCCTTCTCCACCTCTTCCCAGAAGTCCCCAGTTGTCATCTTTCACGTACTGTACTTCTTGCCCCGGATGATAGCTGTCTGCTGCTCTGTCCTCTCCGTCATCCCTAGAAGTATGAGTTCTTTGAGAACAAAGACTGTGCTGCATTCATGTGGTGGCCTCAGCACCTAGCAGGACGCCGAGCACGTACTTTCTGAAAAGAAGGATTGAGTGCGTGCTTGGAAAACTGGATTCCAGGACACATTCAGAGCCTCACTGTTTCCGGGGAACCAGCACCATAAGTTTACTTAAAGGTGGAGTAAATTTTTTACTTTTTATATGATCGTAAGGAATTTTTGAAAAGACCTCTGGTAGTAAAACATGTAATGCAAAATATATGTAAATTCTGAAGCTGAAACTTGAGACAGTTTTGCCTTTAGGTGAATGGGTGCAAATCCACTCTCCTTCCTCAGCCTTTGAGGGGTTTTACGTGAGAAGGTTCAGGAAGCATTGGGCAAGATCAGTCTTAGACCTGTTTGACTGAAGTTGGGGAGGGGTTTGCCATGCCAAATTCTTGTGTGATCAGCAGTAAAAGAAAAGCCAGATCAGTCGTTGCCCCATTCTTGAGGCCAGCTAAACCACTTTTCCGAGCAAAGTCGTGTTTCCCGGGTGTGTTGGGTAGCCGTGAACTACCAAATCGTGGAATTTAGTCTCTTAATCTCCTTCCGTGGATTTCAGCTCAGACTCGGAATGCTCTAGTCATTCTTTTTGATTGGGTTTATCTGGTTCTGTTATACTCTTCAAGGGAGAGAAATGCTTCCCTGAGATTTCTTCCAGGCACCATGGGCTGTAACGCTTGGGGAGGAGCTCGTACCTGGGGCCAAAGGAAAGCTCTTTAAGGAAGGAGCTTGGGAAGGCCCATCTCCTCTCGCACACTAGTTTTCTTACTGGCAATTCAGCAAAAGGCTTATTTTTGACTGTCTTGTTATTTTTTCTTGAAAGCTATAGGCACCTTATTATGCCTTTGCATATGTGCCAGAATTTTTTAAACTTCAAATGAATGTGGCAGATGTTCATAAAAGTTTAGAAAAAGCTACCATAGGAAGACTTTTTAACCATTTTTATGACACTCAAATTTGCTGCACAAAAGGAAATATAAATTATAACCTAGTGTTCTCATTTGAAAAAAAGGTTATTTTGGGGAAAGACCTCATTCTGGTCTTCCGTTCTAACAGGGTGCCCCTGCTATTTGTTGAATGGTAACCCAGTCACCTTCGAGAGTCTGCCTTCCTTCTGAAGTGACAAGTTTATAGTCAATCCGGATTCTTACCCCTCCTTCCGCCTTTTTATATTCTTTCTCTCATTTAAGCAAACATTAATTTGAGGCTAGTGGTAAGTTAGCAGGATAGCCAAGGGTATTGGCATGGACCTAGTTTCTTCTTGGAGAGAGTGATCTTGTTAGCTGGCAGCTAGGAAATACCGAAACGTGGCCAGATTCCACAGGGCCTGTTTCCTTTCATTCTCTCCACCTCGGTTCAGTTCAGGAGACGTTTCTGCCGCCCCTCTTCTGTGCCTGGTCTGGTGGCAGGTGCCAGGTTACATCTGGTGGATGGTGCTTCTCCGTTTTGATAAATGAAGACTTTCCTCTCCAAGCCTCACAGACAATGCTTTGTGTCCAGGCCTCAGAGTGCTACGAGGGATGTCGGCAGAATATCGTATGCATGTATCCCGGTGGTCAGGAGGGAGGAAGGAGAAGCGATAGCTATGGCACAGTTGCAGACAGAGGCTCGGGTTAGCCTGTGTATCATACCCCACCTGTACACAGAGGCGGTGCAGTGCAGTGGTTAGAACGTGGACTCTGGATTTTAGCCCTCCGAACCTCCTGCTTCTGCGATCCTGGGGAAGGTAATGACCTTTTAACGTCTGTTGTCTTACCTATGAAACGAGGACAGTGGCCACATCTCCCTTACAGGATTGTTGGGAGATCCAGTGAGCTAATGCTTGGTGGGTGCCTCACATAGAGCCTGGCACATAAAGAGTTCAACAGAGATCAACAACCGTTGATGTTTTTATTTCCTCAGTGGGCTTAAAGCCATTTACGTTGTTAAGTCGGTAGCTTTGGGAGCACGTTTCAGAGACTCGTAGGTTACCAGGGCCATCGTCCTCATTACCTAGAGAAGGAGAGTTTGTGGTCGCCCTATTTTCTCCTGGTCTGCAGTGCTAGAGACACTTTTTCGGGGATGGGAGCGGTCCTTTTGTAGAATTTGAATGCACTCTCGACCCTCTGCTTGACCACTGTCCTGCTGTAGTAATTTCGGGCAAGATACGTTGTCTCTCTGTCTCTCCCTTCATCTGTAATAGCGGTTAGCACCCATCTTTTAGAATCATGGGAAGGATTAAATAAATACATGAGTCCTGTGTGTGTCCGGCATATGTGAGTGCCTGGTCTGTGCCGGGCACACGGTCCACGTCCCCTTCTACGGTGATGTTTTGAGAGCCTTCTGAATACCAACTACTGCATCCTGCTAGGGGTTCTGTATGAAATGGTGAGCGTCACATAATCCCTGCCTTCACAGGGTTTCGTCTAGAGCAGATGCAGGCAAGTAGAAAGTAATTACAGTGAATTTGGGAGGCCATGGGTCCGGTAGGGGAAACACCAAATCTAGCCTCAAGGGCTGTGCCTCTGACAGGAAGGGAGCACCTAAGCTGAAGCCAGGGAAACCGGGAACAGCATCTGCAAAGACTTAAAATGACCACCATGGAGCTTTCCAGGAAGTAGGAGTAGTTCAGTGTGTGACGGGAGCACAGAGCCGAAGGGAGAGAGCAGAGCTGAGGTAGGCAGGCAAGGACCAGGCCATCCAGGGCCTTGTAAGCCTTGTTAAAGAGTTTGAACTTTATAGGGCAATGGAGAGCCATTGAAGTGTGTAAATAGGGGAGGGACATGGTCAGGCCTTCTCCTTCTGGGCCATTAGAAACACAGTCCTTCCATATAAAATGCTTGGAAACTGCTTAACCATGTTAATAAAGTAAATTGATATTTATAAAGATCAAGGTAATTCTTAAGTAAATTACACACCACAACCATATATATAAAATTCAGATGTGTTGGCATCCCAAACCCAAGCTTCCGAATGGCTCCCTTGCTACCATGCTGTGGCCGAGGTGTTTGCAGCGATGACTTTCTTCGAGGGTTTAAGCACCGCTTTTACTAGATTTTGTCTTTTCCTCTCCGTTTCTAAGTACTTTTCATGAATTAGATATTCTTTCTACAGCCCAGTTTGAGGATATAAATTTATTTTTTAATCCATGAAATGTTTGTTTATTTGAGAGAGAGAGAGCGTGCGTGTGTGTGATGAGCGGGGGAGGGGCAGAGAGAGAGAGAGAGAGAGAGAAGGAGGGAGGGAGACAGAGAATCCCAAGCAGGCTCCCGGCTGTCAGCACAGAGCCCGACATGGGGCTCGAACTCCCCAACCTGGAGATCATGACCTGAGACAAAGTTGGACGCTCAACCAACTGGGCCACCCAGGCGCCCAGAGGATAGACATTTAGACTGGCAGTCGGAACAGGGGGAATGCGACCCAGAAACCAAATTCCCCGGCCCCTTGCTACCTCTGCCACCGTCGCAATTTTAAGAGGCATGTGATGGGTTCACGAGGGCACGAGACCAGGCTTCCAGCATTCTGTTCTCTTTCTCGCCATCCTCTCCCTGGGGAGGCTTGGCGGGAGCTCCTAGAAAGACACCTGATTTTGCAGATGCACCAGGTGCTTGGCACAGCCCTGAGGCACCGCTCCTGAGGCCACACCGGGTGCCAAGGCAGAGCTCCTTTCAGTCTCTGGGAGCCAGAGGGGCTCCCGGTGTAAGTAGCGGCTTTTTGCACAAAATAACAGGATTTACTTATTTACAGAAAAGAAAAATAACCCTTCCCCCCTGCCTTTGCATCTCAAAGAATCTGAATTTCTGTCAAATGAGTAGGCACAATTTTAACTAGTTCTTTCTTTTCCCTTTTTCCCTCAGCAGAGAAAGTCTTTAATCCTTTATTCATTTTTTTAATAGATATATATTTATCTTTAAACAGTTTCATATGAGTGGGGAGTGTTTCCTGTTCACCATCGTGCCATTTGCTTCTTCGCAGGACTCCACAGGTAGAGGGTAATGAGATGTAGTTCACCCTTGTTAAAGCTGAGACTGGTGCAGAGCTCGGAGCCACAATTCTATTCTAGATGGGAGTGGGGACCTGTATATGTATCCTCACAGGAGTTGAGAAATCCCGGGTGAGGTTTGTTAGTGCTGAGTAGTCCTCGTCCTGCTTTGTAAGAAGGTGATATTTGCCTGAAACATTCCACCTGGGAGTTTCAGTCGCAGGCTCGCGGGGAGAGCTCTGACAAGAAAGGCCAAGGGTTGGGACATCTTCTGAGTCCTTGCTCAACACCGGACACGGTGCCAGGTACTTTACCCATTTTCACTTTGGAGCATTCCTCGGAATCTCTCCGCCAGGAAGGGGTATCCACATTTGCAAATGGGCAAGCTGAGGCTCAGGTAAAATAACTTCTGTCTAGTCCCTCGGCCACGATGGGGTTGTGAGGACCCAGAGACTCTGCCCTGCGCGCCGTCTACTCAGGCCGTGTGGATCATGCCTAACCCCGCCTCAGTCTTGAGCAGAGGCCCAGCTTCACCTGAGGTTTTCCTTCTCGGGTGGCCTCCATGCCGTGCACGGACGGGGGATGGTGGCCAAGGGACCCGGGAGTTCGTGTCTGGCGGCCTCATGTGTGTCCAGAGAAGGGCTCTGACTATACTTGTAACCGGGGCTGGGTTACTTAGCCTCTTCACGACGTCATTCTCTCGTCAGTAAAATTAGGATTGTATTTGCTCCCCCAAGGAGTTGTGAGAATTCAGTGATATAACAGATGTGAAGGGCTTTTTAAAAATACTATACCAATAAATTATATGTAAAAAAAAAAAAAAAAAAATACCACGCCAAACATGATTCTTTATAGTTAAGAGCAACGTTTAGGTCACTTGCTGGCACTTGCTTTATTATATAAAGAAAAAAAGTAATCAGTAGCTCGGCTTTGCTGGAATTTCCTCAGCATACTGTTTGTTATCCGGCAGAATCGTCACATGTAAGTCTGTCACACGCGCAGCATTCAGGGTGACCATTCAGAAGCTCCGTTCAACTTTGGGCCCGAAGGAGGTCCTGGACTGTGCCTGATGAGTTTCCCCCAGAAGCTCTCTCCTCTTCACAGCGGCTTCTACATGTACAATAAGTGGGATTTGTTTTGTTTCTGAATTGTTTTAGGTTTTAAAGAATTTTTTATTTTAGAGAGCATGGGCTGGGGGGCAGGGCAGAGGGAGAGGGAGAGAGGATCTTAAGCAGGCTCGGTGCTCAGCACTGAGCCCAACACAGGGCTCAATCCCACAACCGTGAAATCATGACCTGAGCCGAAACCAAGAGTCGGATGCTTAACTGCCTGAGCCGCCCAGGCGCCCCTGAATGCGATTCTTAAATGTCACTTATCCTGATGTTGAATTAGTTAATACAAAACAATTTAAAGCTCTAGTAGTAATTTATGTAATCAAAGGGAACAAGTAATTCTGGCTGATTTAAGTATCTCTTGCAGTCAGTACATTTTCAGTCTAATTTGTTGTGACTGAAATGTTCTCTTGTGAGATGAGATAAGCCTCTGTTATAGATTAGAAAAACTGAGTAATTTATGAGGGAGAATCCCAGTAGAAAATGTGAAACCATCGTTGATGCTCTTGTTTGCCAATTTTCCTATCATCACTTAGCCAGTCATTATATGTAAGTTCCGCTTAGCAATGTGAAAACCGACTTCAAAGAAAATTTAGTTTATAAACTGTTACTAAGAGAAAGCTTGAACTAATCAAAATCCTATCAGGTTAAGAGAAAGAGCTGCACGCAGGGGGGCGTGTGGCGGAGTGAAAAGGACTCTTGGGCTCTAGAGTTAGATGGCCCTGGATTCAAATTCTAGCCCTAGTTAACGTCTGGTTAAAGTCCAGATGACTTTAAACAACCTCCTTTGTTGAGCTGAGAGGTCAGTTCGGCAGGCGGGGAGGGTGTTGTCATTGCATCACACAGTTGGACCACTGTGCAAAAGGATTATTGTGTTATCTTCTTAAGAGATGCGTGTTGGAAGTACTCAGTGATATCAACCATTGAGTGAAGGTCTGCCAGTGTACGTGGCACTTGAGCCCCGTCCTTTCTAGTTGTCACCCCCGTGAAGGAAGTGTAGATTTTGCAGGAGGTCGGGTGCTTCTTTGAGCCTTAGACACGTTGCTCATAAAATGGGTACGTTCCCCACTTCGTGGGAGTTTTTAATGAGGAGCAAGTGAGGGAATTGGTACCTGACGCATGGTAGGTGCCAAATAAATGGAAGGGGCTATATGTGTATCGATATTTGTGTAGAACCGAGAAATCTTCTTTAAAGCCAGTTAAAAGGCATCTACCTAAGTTTGACTCTGCCCTCTTTTTCAGCTTCCTTTTGTATTTTTTAGTGAGTGACTTTTTCTAAATTGACGTTAACTCAAAGGCACTTTTAACTGAGCAGAGCCACATGGGACTGGTGACTTCTTAAAGTCCTTGGAAGTGAATAGGGGCGGGGCTGTTGTGGGAGCTCAGAGACCAGTCTCGTGATGATTGAAGAGCCGTACCCTTGGCCTAGGCAGATCCCACTTGGAATCCGGGCACATGTGGTTTTGTTTAACACCATGCTCCACAGACTCACAGTCCGAGTTTGTGACCATCAGACATTTGTTGTTGATATGTGAGGTCACCCCAGTAGGGGTGTTTGTCAACCAAATTAAACTTCCTCTTAATGACCTAAAATAATTGATTCGGAAGGCCTTTAAATGGGCCGTGGCAATAGGTGAGCAGGCTGGAATCTGGCATTTTCTGCACAGATTATTGCGTGTTATTCTTTTGCTTTTAGGGGGAAGACATGGGTGGACCATGGGCTTTTGGGGCAGGCAGTGAACCTAAGTTTGAATCCCAGCTCCACCATTTATCTAAGTGTGACACGGGCAAGTCCCTGAACTCCTGTGCGTGTGTGCCTTAACACCTCCATCTGTGAAATGGGACACCTGCCTTAAAGTGATGACAGCTAGAAGTAACATGGCTGACGTTCCATGCATGTTAGTAGACCCTCACTGGATGGTAGATATTATTATTAATAAAGTGTTTCTAGTAGGCATCTGTGAAGAAGATAGCTTAGTACTAATTTTGTGCAAAGCGGTCAAACTCTGATGTAGTAACCGTACCTTTTTTTTCCCCCCTGCTAAACTGATTTCTCCATAAACTGCTTTCTGTACTAAACTTAAACGCCCATAGAGAAAAGTGTGACTAAAATTGGAGTCTGTAAACCTCTCTTTACATATTGTTTGATTCTCAGCTGATTTCAAAATGCATTTAAAGTTGAATATTTAAGATCTACGCCATGTGAGCTACACAAGGAGTGAGTTTTTTCTTTGCCTTTGGATTCGGACATTAATGACCTAAGCTCTGGCCTTTGCAGGTAGAGTGGGGCCACCGCATTATATTTGTCAGAAGTAAAACACTGGCTCAGAGCTCTTCCTGATCAACAGTGGCGCTAAAGTTTCCTTGTGTGTTTGGAAGTTATCAGTATCCCACAGAGTGGTTTATGTGTCCTGCGTAAAATTCTTCCCTCCATAGGCACAAATATCTGACAGAAACTAAAAGCCGCAGGCTGGGGCTGCCCAGGGGCCTGGACATGGCTTTAACCAAATATAATACCTGTTAAGCTTTGGCATCTATTGTTTTTAAATGATTCGATGGTAATAAATTTATATCCCGCCTCTTCAGCATTTTATTGCAGATATTTTGTACTGACCGAATGGGTTAAATTATGAAGCTTGATAAGTACATATGCACATTACCCATCCCTTGCTTTAGAAGAAAAAAAAAAAAGGAAGAAAAAGATAGCTATGAGTTTGGAAGTCATCCCAATTTTTAAAAATAAGAGAATTTGGACATTTTGGCATATGGGGCTTTTTAAATGAAATTTCATGGAACTGAAAACAGTCAATTTTAGGTTTCCAAAAATTGTTTTGATTTTCATTGGTATAAATTTGCTGCACATGGTTTTAGGGAAGTTCTGAGAGATGCATTTGGGACTTCGGGGTTGATTTTCTTTTTTTTTTTTTTTTTTTTTTTTTTGAGATTTGTGATTTATTTTTAAAAGGTGATTTTTTTTTTCCTCCCCTAACTCAAAGTATAAATCGGAGGAGACAGAGTTCCATTTCTAGGACAGCTTTTTTGTAATGACATCGTTAAGCATTGCCAAACAACTGGACTCGGGGCAGAATTACCGAGCATCATTTTGGCACCCACCGTTTGGACACGGAGCAGCCGGCTCCTCTCCCCCCGTCTCGGAGCTAGACTCTCGAGGCCAAATGATTTGGGCCATTCCATTAGCAGCAGCTGCTGGTGATAAGCACCGTGAGAGTCACCTGTGTAGGGTCAGGCTTATTGCACATCAAGGTTCGGCAGTGTCGGAAGAGAGGGAAGATGCCCAGGAGGGGGCTCTAGGCCACCTGCTGTGTGAGGATCAAAGGGTTGAAAGGTCAGAGGGCGCAGCTCCCTTAACCATATCTGTCTGTGCAATAGCTGTTTCAGATTGTAAATCTTGGCGATTTCATTAAGTCCTCCTGGCTGCTACTGGGGCATTGAAATAATAAAATTTTATATCTGTTGCCTTTCCTGCCTCTGGCAGCCAGGCTGATACATTCTCGGCAAAATGGGGCGTCTTTATGAAAAGCTTTCCTGGAATGATCAGAGCGGCCCTGGTGAAGCTTCACATTGGGAAGTTGGGGTTCACAGAACCTCATCCTCTGGAATGGTTTAAACGCACGCACGCACAGACCGGTTAGCAGCCTTTGTGATTTATGTAACACCTCTTTTCCGAAAAGCAGGTCACCGAAGTATTACGTATTGCTGAATGCTCAATCTTACACGTAGGAGGAAAGCTTTGCTTTCTCAGTGCTGTCTTAAATAGCCCCTGTTCTAATGACTCCGGGGTCCGTCCTCTTGGGCCATCCCGAGCCTCTCTACGGGCATTACTTCCCACTCGGCAGACCATTTGGGTGTTTTTAGAGACGTGTCTCCTGAATATGATTTTCCAAACACTTTTCCTAGATCTTAAAGTTGTTATGGACCTTTAGGGCTCCTTGGCTCTTGGGCAAGACAAATCACGGTAATGGCTGCCCCTTTACTGCCCATATGTTTAAGACCCCCTGTAGTTTGTTTGAAAAGTTAAGAGATTTTCACAGTGAAGGTGCCATTTCTGAAATTTAAAGTGTTCCTTTTCACCGGGAGATAAGTTCACTCTGATTAAGTCCGTAATTCTCACTAAGCCATGTTTATGGGGGCAATAAACAATGTTTCAGCGTGCTTGTTAAATTGGGTTTCCAACCTCTCCACTCTTTAAAAATTGACATTTCAAATAAAAGGCAGGTGGAGATGGGAGTCCGGGTTTTCTGTGCCTAGTGATGAATGAATGATGGCAAGTGGCAGTTGTGTGGGAGGAATGAGGTCCTGTTTTATGGGAGGGTGACCCCAAACCATTTTGGGACTAGGGAATCAACATCCCCTTATACCCCCAGTGAAACTCTTAAATTCAAGTTTCACGGTTTCAAATTGGACGGATGCTGTTTTTGAAATACTGCCAGCCACATTGCACACATTATTTAATTTCACAGCAAGCCTGTGTTCCAATAGTGGTGGCCCCCTTTTACAGATGATGAAATTTGGGCACAGAGAGGTTAAGTGACCCGTCCAAAGTCACATTGCTAACAATGACAGGACCAGAATCCAAACCCAGCTATTTCATTGTGTGAAGTGGTTTAGTGTATACAAAAGAAGAACATGATACTGGTCCAACTTTTAGGGTCTGTTTGCTGTTAGGTGTCTGGCCTCTGGTAAGTCTATCCACGAAGGTTACAAAATAAATATGTGACCTCGTCACTGTCCGGTCTTTGCTAAGCCAGGAAAGTGGAAGGGGCTGCACAGACAGGAGAAGGAGACCACTGGGCTTTGGGGTCGGACAACCCCCAAGCTCTAGTCCTGGCTCTGTTGTTACCCCGGGGCCTGGTGCAAGAGTTTCAGTCTTCTGTGCTATAAAATGGGAATAATCATGCCTGTTCCATGGGACTGCTCTGCTCTGAGGATCAGATGAAATAAGGTATCTTAAAATAATAGTGTTTATATTATACTTTATAGATGACAGTAGTAAGCCTTAGTGCAGTATCTGTGGATATAGTAAGGTTGAAACAGTTATTTAAAATTTTTTTTTAATTTTTACTTATTTTTGAAAGAGAGAGAGACAGACAGACAGAGAGTGGGCAGGGGAGGGGCAGAGAGAGGGGGGAGACACTGAATCCGAAGCAGGCTCCAGGCTCCTAGCTGTCAGCACGGAGCCCGATCTGGGGCTCGAACTCAGGAACTGTGAGATCATGACCTGAGCCGAAGTCGGATGCTTCACCAACTGAGCCACCCAGGCGCCCCAAAACAGTTATTTTAAAGGCAGAGTGCTCTCTCTCCCTCCGCCCCTCTCCCCCACTTGGTTTCTCTCTCTCTTTCTAAAATAAATAAAATGGAAAAAATAAAAAATAAATAAAATCTAAAAAGAAGAGGCACCTGGGTGGGTCAGTTACTTGAGCGTCTGACTCTTGATCTGGGCTCAGATCATGATCCCAGGGTCCTAGGATTGAGCCCCGTGTCGGGCTCCACGATGAACATGGAGCTCGCTTAAGCTTCTCCCCACATACACACACTCCCGCTCCCTCTCCCTGTCCCATGCCCTTCTTCCCCACTCCCCTTCTTGCTCTCTAAAATAAATAAAATAAGTTAATGAAAATAAAGGAAAAGTGATAGGGGCAGCATGAAACGGAGACATCACTAAACAAGTTTTATTTTCGTTTTCGTTTTTTGAGGGCCCAGCCCCGTATTGTCCACCGTGCTTGGCACTTAGGCCTTTGAGAAGGCAGTGTGCTGTGGGACAGGAATAATCAGGAAGGTTTTGTGGAAGAGCAGGGCCTCCTGGGATGGAGATGATGACGGTGACCTTCGGGCCGTCTTCGCGTCTCACCCAGGGCTCCACACTTCATCTCTTGTTCGTGCTTTGCAACAGGCCTTCCTCGTCTTCTGTTCACAGATGAGGAAGCGGAGTCTCCAGCATAGGGAGGGTGCTTCAGTTGGAGGCAAAACACCACCAGCCCAAGGGCGGACTTGTCCAGTGTGCTGCCGGGAGAACTGGCAGAACCGGGCTCTCACAGAGGCTGCTGGCACCTACCTGCCTTCTAGCGGGCCCTCTGTGAGATACGTGCCCTGCTTAACCTTTAGTCTTCTCGACAGTCCTGAGGCTAAGGACAGTGACTCCCGTGTCACACGGAAGAAAACTGATACCCAGGGAGGTTAAGTGCCGCGCCCGCGGCTACCTGGCTAGTGAGCGAAAGAGCCAGGACACCAACCTCGTGACTTTTTGACCTTGGGCCCTGGACCATCCAGCAGAGGAAATCGAGCAAGTTCCGTGTGAATAGAGATGCTCTCTTCCCCTATACATTGCTGTGCCTTTTCTTTTCTTTTTTCTTTTCTTTTTCTTTTCTTTTCTTTTCTTTTCTTTTCTTTTCTTTTCTTTTCTTTTCTTTTCTTTTCTTTTCTCTTTTCTTTCTCTCTCTCTCTCTCTCTCTCTCTCTCTCTCTTTCTTTCTTTCAAATTCTTTAATGTTTATCTTTGAGAGACAGAACATGAGCGGGGGAGGGGCAGAGAGAGCGGGAGACACAGAATCGGAAGCAGGCTCCAGGCTCCGAGCTGTCAGCACAGAGCCCGACTTGGGGCTCTGACTCACACACCGCGAGATCATGACCTGAGCCGAAGTCAGACGCTTAACTGACTGAGCCACCCAGGCACCCCGGCTGTGCCTTTTCTTAGGCCATTTGGTTATAGTTTACCTCACCACTCCTTATCCAGGCCGTCCCGTAGGTAGGCCGAGGGCCTCTTCAGTTCAGAGATCATGCTTTATTATCTCTCTGTCCTTAAAACCTAGCATGGAGTTGACGTGAATGACCGACTGACATATGACTGACTGAATGAGTGAATGAATGGGTGAGTGAGTGAATGAATGCCCAGGAGATGTATGGTCAAGAAAGGAAAAATGGCCCATTGGAGAAAAAGCTCTGTGCTGACCCGGGTTGAAAATCCTTGGTCTTGTTAATGAGAGTCAGTGCTTATTACCTTGTGAGGAGTGGATTTGGCCTGACCTGTGAGGGGCTTACACCACTTCCCTCCCCTGTCAAGCTTCTGTTTCTGTTTAAAGCACACTGGGAAATTCCAGCGGTGTTTTCAGGGGTCCTCTGAACTGTCGGGCTTAGATTTTTAATTTTGTGGAGCAGGAAGGAGCAAATCAGTGACTCCTGGCTCCAAAGAAAAACCACTGCGTTTATCAACCGCTTGGCAGTTCAGTGACCTTTGGGGCCTGAGGAAGGGAAGGAAAATGTCACTCTTGCCTCTGTGTATATCTGAGATTTCAGGAGGGAATAAAGAGTTTAGAGTACCTGAAGGTTTGCCTTTCCTCTTCTTGTCCTTTCCACTTTCCCTTTTATTTCTCTTTCCTTTCTTCCTAGGAGGCCACCAGCTCCCATGCTGTTCTTTGTTATGTGCTCATATATATGCGCATGCATTTGAGCACATTTTATATGTGCTGTATAGTGGAAAGAACATTGGCACGTGGAACCCAGATTCAAATCCTTTCTCTGACACACACCACATTGTAAGAACATGGGCAAACCATTTACTCTCTTTAGGCTCAGTTTCTTCATCCATCAAATGGGTATGATATTCTGCAGAAAACCCTCTCCCTGGGGAATTTTAATGGAGTCTGGGCCAACCCTCGAACTATGAAGGGCTTGATTCTTCTGCTACGTGCTTGACAAACTTCCGCTAAGTTACAGTTGCTCAGTATGCTTGTTGGTTGAAACAGTGGCAGAACAATTAATAAGATGCACTGGGTGACTGGGCGTTGGTGTTCAGCTGCTTGCAGTGTGTAACACCACTGCTTCTAAGCCCTACGACTTTGGACCAGCTATTTTTCCTCCCCGAGCCTCAATTTCCTTCTCTCCACGGGAGTGTCATGAGCATTGCATTGTATGGTTACTCGGAAAGGTTTGGGCCGTGGGAGGACCACACCAGCTAACAGCTCTCACGTCGTTGTTGTAAGAGCCCGTACGATGATGGAGGCAGAGCATGTGCCCCAGTCCCCGGCCCGTGCCGGCCCTCTGTCGGCCTAGCTGTGGCTTGGCCCGTCAGGCGCATGGTTGGCCTAAGAGGGGACTGCACGAACCCAGCATCGATCATGTGGTATAACATTTGGATTAACACCCTATTAAGATGGAAGAGCCATATTCGCTACCTTCCAAAATTAAAACAGCGGCTGAGCAGTCAGGCTTAAGGGAGACATAGTGTCAGAAGCCATATCAGTTTGCCTCCCTCCCGGAGGGACAAAGACTAGACTTTCTTGGAGCCAAAGCAGAGCATTTTGTGTTCTGATCCGGGAAGATGCTGTGTCATCTTGAAACAAGACGTCCTTGCAGGAAGGACCTTGTCTGGACCTGTCCCCTTTGCTTGGTGCTCTAGTTGCTGGTCTCAGAGGTGCTGCCTCAGCCTTGGGGAGAGGCGACTGGGCTTGCAGACCTCAGAGGTCACTGCAGCAGGGATTAGGCCTGCCTGTGGTCAAGGCCAATGCCCAGGTCAGATGGGAACACGGACATGCTGTTGCCAAACAAATATTTCTTTTTTTTTTTCTGGTTATTTAATCTTCTCACAACACTAAGTATGTGGTGATAACCACATTTTATAAACGAAGAACCTGAGGTTCAACGAAGATTTAAATTCCCTGCCCTGGGGCCCATTTGCAGTAATTAAAGAAGATAAAACCCGAAGCCCAGTCCACATGACTCCTGCTTCTTCCGCTTGGCCCTGCTGCTCCCCCAAACCGAGCTGTCACAGGACCACGGGGGTCTCTCGGAAGGTGCGCAGATAACGTTGCTGCTTCGGTCCTCCCTGGAGAAGCAACAGGACAGATGGAAGAAGTAACATGTAGCCTGGAGGTGTCGACTTTTACAGATAGATTTTCTTTTTTTAATTTTTTAAGAAACGTTTATTTATTTTGAGAGAGAGAAAGTGTGAGTAGGGGAGGGGTAGAGAGAGAGGGAGAGCGAGAATCCCAAGCAGGCTCCGTGCTGTCAGCGCAGAGCCCCACGCACGGCCTGATCCCACGAGCCAGGAGATCATGACCTGAGCTGAAATCCAGAGTCAGACGCTCAACCTACTGAGCCACCCAGGCGCCCCTACAGATAGATTTTTCTGACAGTGAAATACATTCTAGAGTGAATCCTTTTTATCAAAATAATTACTGTTACTTTGTTTTTCATAATAATAATAAACACCCAGTGTTTATTATATACCAAACATTATCCTAAGTACTTATACGTATTTTAACTCATTTAATCACCATAACAATCCAGTGAAGTCCATGTTATTTGCTTTTTGTCTGCATACTATTGAAATATGAAATGGATAGGGCAAAGTACACTCATCCGAAGTGCACAGCGAGATTTGTGTTTACGAGGCAGGTACACCCGTGCGACCACCACCAGATTGAGAAACAACGTTACCAGTCCCCCAGAGGCTCCTCTTGTGTCCTCTTGTGGTCATTCTCCCTCTGACCCAAAGGTAACCATTATTCCCGGTGTCCTGTCTGAATCGCATTGAACAGATGAGTAAACTGAGGCACAGGGAGCTTAAGGGGTTTGCACGCGGTAGCACAGCTGTAACTGGCAGAGTTGGGAATTCAGACTGAGGCAGACGCTCCAGAGAATGTGCTCATATCCCTGAGACCAAGCCAGGAAAAGAACACTAGATTGGTGGTGGTTTGAATTGTAATAGCACAAAATCATCAGACTGAAATCTTACTAGCTTCTGCCTTTGGTCTGAAAATCAGTTTACATTCTTACAGTCTTGGGGCACCTGGGTGGCTCCGTTGGCCGAGCGGCCGACTCTTGATCTCGGTGCAGGTCATGATCTCACAGTTGGTGAGCTCGAGCCCCACATGGGGCTCTGTGCTGACAGCACAGGGACTGCTTGGGATTTCTCTCACCTTCTGTCTCTGTTCTTCCTCAGCTTGCTCTCTCTCGCTGTCTCTCAAAAAATAAATATATAAACATGCTTTAAAAAATTAAATTCTTACAGTCTTGCAGCTCTAATCTATTTTATTGGCATAACTTTGAAATTGCAAGGATGGAAACTCACTTCTGTTCCTCCCCCACCCCCCATGTATTGCTCACCCGCTGCAGTCAGGTGCTGTGTTAATTCTTTACACACGTTGTATCACTTAACCCTCACAGGTCGTCTGTGCGGTAGGTAGTATTCCCATCTTAAAGATACGAACACTGAGGCTCAGAGGTAAAGAGCTTGCTGGAGGTTACACAGTCACAGAGACAAGGCTTGAATCTGACCGTCTCATTCCGGAGCCCACGGTTTTAACCACCGTGTTAACTCCTATCTTACTTCCTGTGTCAACTATGAGTTAATTCTACACTAATTAATCATGATAATTTCACATAATTATTGTCATTGCCATCATTATTCTTATTCCCCTCTCACTTCCCTGAGCAAATTCCATTTTGCTTACTTTGGGCTTACGTTGTCCATTTGGGCTTTACGCTGACATCTGCTTCCAGGCTGCCTCCCAGCAGAGTGGGTCCAGCCACAGTATTAGTTTATTCTCTGGTTCACGAGCATTTGCCCTACGTCAGGCACCGCGCTGGGCACTGGAGAGGCAGAGACATATATGCCCCGGCTCTGCCCTGGCGATGGTCCTACTGGAAGGACAAGAATAAAAATGCACTGCATGCTGGCTCAGTGACTCCATGCATGCTGGCTCGCCGACCTCCACCCTAGATAGGGAGCCAGCCCAACGCTCAGCTGAAGAGGCTGAGTGGAGCTGGACCCCTGCTCCTCAATGTCTAGGACCAGCTTTCCTCCACATCCTGCTCCTAGCTTCCTCAGCCAGGGAAGTATCACATTCTCCTGACCACTCTTTGAATCCCCTGGATTACACTGCCAGTGCAAACCCTTGCTTTTCATCTTACAGGCTTCTGTTGGGTCCTAACTTTTGTCACTAGTTGTCCAATCCCTTCCTTGGACAGGCAGGATCATCCCCATCTGTGGGGGGTATTGGTGTGGTTTGAACTAGTGTCACCACTTTCTATGTTAGGGGAGGAAATCCATTGTTTTCAGACCACCAGTTTTAGAAAGTGAGGCTCAATAAAGTCTTGGTTGCAGGGGAAACACCAAAGGTAGAGTGTTTCTCAAATAGATTCCACTTTTATGTAGAGAAGTATACTAGAATCTCTAGGGGCATTGGATTTTTATGTTTATCCTAAGAGGTCATGAGTGGAAAAGCAAAGTTAAAAAAAAAAAAAATTCCTGAGCTAGACAAAAGAAAAGAAGGAACAGGGAGCCAAACTCAGCTGCAAATCTGAATGTAGCAGGGACAAATGACCTTGTCAGATGGCATTCATTCACCATTCGTGCATTATTAATTTTTTGCCGTCTTTTCTGATTTTATTCTCTGTTCTGGACATAGTACTAATGTTTTTATCAACTTCATTGGGTTACAGTTTATGTGCAGACCATCTATTTAAAGCATACAATTTAATGAATTTTGACAGTTTCATACATTTGTGAAATCACCACCACCACAGTAAAGATATAGAATATTCCCACCACCCTCAAAAGATTGTTGTTGTTGTTGTTGTTGTTTTAAAGATTTTATATTTAAGTAAACTCTATACCCAACATGGGGATTGAACTCACAACCCTGAGATCAAGAGTCACGTGCTCTTCTGGCTGGGCCAGCCAGGTGTCCTAAGTGATTGTTCATTTTTATTTAACAAAATAAAGCTCACTTATCTTGAGCTTCTCATGTGCCAGGTGCCATTGTACCACTTTAAAAATGTTGGGGCGCCTGGGTGTCTCAGTCGGTTAAGCGTCCGACTTTGGCTCAGGTCACGATCTCACGGTCCGTGGGTTCGAGCCCCGCGTCAGGCTCTGGGCTGATGGCTCAGAGCCTGGAGCCTGCTTCCGATTCTGTGTCTCCCTCTCTCTCTGCCCCTCCCCCGTTCATGCTCTGTCTCTCTCTGTCTCAAAAATAAGTAAACATTAAAAAAAAAAAATGTTAACCCGTTTAATCCTTACCACATTCTTATGAGGGAGGCACTGTTGTCACCTGCAGTATATAGAGGATGACACAGGGGGCACAGAGAGAGTGAAATGCCCACATTTGTACAGCTGGTGAGTGTTAAAGCTGGGTTAGAACTCACAGACTGGCTTCCAGATCCTGTGTTCACCTCTCGCCTCTGGTGCCTCCCGTTCGTTCGTTCGTTCATTCATTCATTCATTCATTCATTCATTCGTTCAGGAATTGCCTCCTGTGGGCCAAGTGCTGGAGTAGGAGCTGACAGTGTAGAGTTCTCTGTCTTATTACCCTAAGAAGCCCATGGACTAGGGGAGGAATTGAATACTTCTATAAATAACTCTAGGTTGGCGTATTATTCTGGTTGTAGGAATGACCTCAGGGCAGCACAGGGAAAGGCAAACTTACTGCCAGCCGGGGCCCTCTGCAGTGAGGCTGGCCAGGCTTTGCTGAGTTCTCAGGAACCATCAAAGGAAAGGGAACAGACAGGCAGGAGAGCCACTGTTTGATGAATGCCTGTTCGGGTGTCCCTGGAATCCTGCCGACTCTTCCACGTACATTCGCTTATCCAATCCTCCCAGCAGATCTGTGAGGGGGTACTATCTTGAACCCCATTTCACAGATGAAAACCTGGAGGATTTTGGAGGTTGAGTGAATTGCCTTAAGGGAGCCCTGGAGGTAGGGGGCAATCCTTAAGTGAAGCCTGTGTGTTAGAACCCAACCCCTCTGCTGCCCCCACCACCTCCCGACTATGATGTTCCCCTCCCCTGTCCTGAAAGGCCGGGGTCAGGCTGAGTCTGTCTGTGACAAAGCATAAAGAGAAAGACATTTTTGATTAACAATATTTATGGGAGGATGCCATTTTTGTGTGTTTCTCTGTGCAAGAAATGCCATTTGGAAAGTCGGTGTGCATGTCAGTATTTTTTTTTTTTCATTCTGAGAAAAAGCCTATAGAGTCTGGTGGGGGGAGGGTTTGCAGCTGGCAGGAGCTTTGGCATATGTTGTAACTAAAAAGAGAGGGAACGTGTTGGTGGGACAAGCTACCGGAGAGCTGTCTCGGTGTGCCGCGGTACTCGTAAGTGTTTTAATTGGGTAGGGTTTTTGGAGGACTATTTTGACATCTGCTCGTGTCTTTGCTGATTTTTCTTCACTTAGAGTAGGAAACACAAGCTGTGGATAAAATGACTTTAAAATAATTGGAAGTAAAGATATCTCCCTCAAAGTCGAATTTGAGAGGGACACTTTTTAAGAAGTGGAAAGGAAATTCCACTTCTAGGAACCTGTCCTAAAGCCCAAGGCGTTATGCCTACAAATTTCATGACAATATCATATATAAAAATTATTTAAAAACTGGCGGTAACGGCCAACGGGAGGGGCTTGGTCGAGTTTGTTTCCACGAAGTGGAACATTTTGTAGCAATTAGCGGTGATCTTTACAAAGTTTTTAATGAAGTGGAGCATTCCTATATTGTAATGAGAGAGAATCGGGAAGAAATATTAAGAACTATTTTAACTATGTTTTTAGAAGTAGGGATTGAGGTGAAAGGATATGGAAGGAGACATCAAAACAGGTTCTCCAAATGGAGGGATGAGCGTCACTATACTTTCCTTCTTTGAAATTTTTTGTCTGTATTCTTTTTTTTTTTGAACAGGCCCATGTGATTTTTATGATACAAAAGGCAAGTGGTTTTTTTGTGTGTAAGAGCAAGCTCGGCCCTGAGAGGATCCATATAGTTTCATGCCCTACAGGCACTCGTTCTGAGGTCTGAGCAATTGGATTTGGGACGTCTTCAGAAATAGCGAGGCTTTCGAGTCAGAGCGGGTTCAAAAGTCAGCTCTGCCACTCACCAGCCGTGTGATTTGGGGCAGTTTATTTGACGTCTCCAAGCCTCATTTTCTCATCCCTACCACGGAGGTGGTAATATCTGCCTCCTGGCGTGGTCGGGATTCAGTGAGATTCAGTGAGCTGGCTCCCAGTAATGGTCTAGCTTCCTCCTCCACCAGCTCTTCCCACCCCCACCCCAGTTTGAAGGGTTTTGTGGGGTTGGTTGTGTGTGTGTGTGTGTGTGTGTGTGTGTGTGTGTGTGTGTTGACGAGGGAGGGTTTGGCCTTTCTTCATTGCTCTTGTTTCCTTGAGCCTTTCAGGGATAAGGCACCATCCGGCTGAGCTGGCCTCCGATTCTTTCCTTGGGAACACTGAGCTTCAGGAAGGCCCTTGAGTCTACGCCAGCCTCTTTGGAAGAGGCCTTGTTGCCAGGAGGGCAGCTTTGTCCTGTAAGAGGAAACTGTGCCGACCCAGCTCCTTGCCTGGAGCCTGGTGCTTGGGCATTTTGGTTACTAAGGGGACCCTGGCCTGCTAAGTCAGAAAAAAGGGCCAGGTTTTTTCCTCTTCTTCAGCCTGCTGCCATTGTTGAAAAAGTAAACACTCCACACAGCTTAACCGGCAGGCCCTCCAGTCAGGAGTGGGAAGAAATCAAAAGCCTGTTCCAGCCCAGGCCGCGGAGAGCCCACAAGGGCTGGTCTGTGCTGCTGGGGCCCCTCTGGGAACACAGAAACAACGCCCAATTCTGGTCCAGAATCAACATCCCTCTTGCTGGGCCTTTCAGCCCCTGAGGCTTCTCTCCAGTGGCCAAGCCCCCTGCCCCTTTCTGTTTGGGACTATTTTAGAAGGTCAGATGAGACAGAATAGGCAGTTCTGGGGTGCAGTGACCCTCAGCGCAGTCCTCCAGGCCTGGAGTCTCCCCTGCTGAGTTTTGGGGTTCCTTGTGGCCTCTTCTCCAGTTCCATTTCTGGTGTTTCAGCTTTTGAGGTGAGAGCCCATTAGCCTCCAAGAAGGGGCCAGACGGTTTTTGCCCTTAGGCCATTGGCACTACGGCTTTCAGACTTGCTGTAGCAGATGTGTGAATTATGAAAGTAATAATAACAACCACTATTTATAAATCCTGTGTGCCTGGCACCGTGCACGTATTACCTCTACTCCCTCACAGCAGCCCGGGGGGCAGGGGTTAGAGGACGGTTGTCACAGTCATTGGACCAGTTTTACGGATGAGGTAGCCAAACTGTAGCCACATAAACCGGGGCGAGCCACTTCACCTCTCTGAGCCTCAGTTTCTCATTCCTGCAAACGGGAATGGTGATACTTTGCCTCCAGCTACGTTGTTGACAATGAAAGAATGTGTGTGAGCTCCACGGGTGATATGAGTGAGAGAGATTGTTGTTGAGGCTATTTCTGTAACTTCCTGCCAGCACACTGCTAGGTCTTAAACTTTTTGGACTGAAAAATGAGGTGGCAGTGGAGCCCCGGACAGTTCACCAGGAGTCTTAACGTTCTCATCTGAAAAATGGGGGTTGTGCTTTATGAAACCCTGGTGATTTGTATTATTATCAAGGCTGTTTGCTGCCAAGTTTTTACTCTGTAAAAGTTTTACTCTGTAATTAATGTTTGGAGGGGAGAATAAACTTGTAAGTAGGCAGGGAATCTTGTCTCTCCTCTGCGGTTCTTAGCCCATAGTGAGCACTTAGGAAATGTTGACGAATGGATTGAAAGGCTTGCGGGCTAGCCCCTGGTGGCGTGGAAAACTCAACAGCAAAAGGAGTTTGAGGCTCTTAGGTGTGTTAAGTGGAAGGGTTCCCGGACTCTGCCACCTGGGACCATTTTTCAACCCTAGGAGGCTTCTGACCAGCTCAGCTCCACCCTTCTGCTGGGAGGAATCTCAAAACGTTTACTTAGGTACCAGGCTATGTCCTAGAGACTGGGGTTTAGCAGCCATCGGGATGGTCCAGGCCCATCACTAGGCTGTGCAGTTCTCTTCGATGAATTAGGAAAAGGCGTCTATCTCCTCTCTTCCACGGCCACTACCCCTGACCCAGACACACGGCTTAGCTGATTTCAGCCCCAGGTGGCTGGTGGGACGTCCCTGGGCAGTACATACCTGCACGGATATATTCAGTGCCTCAGAGAGTAGCTAATAAATTGATCACTTATATATGTAAGGTGACTGTATGTCCCGTTGGATGTCTTCTGCCCTAGCATAATATGCCCTCTTTCACACCAACAAGCGTTCCAGTTTTGACCACAAATGATAAGGTCTTCCTAATTAACTGGGGCCAAGTGAGATAAAGACAACAGTTGTGAAGTTCTAGACTCTAAAGGAATGAGCTTTGATACTGGACAGGAGAAGAGGGTTGAATGAGATTGGGAGCGGTGGGTAGGCGGGAGAAAAATGGAGGAGGATTCTAGCAGTGGGTGAATAGTGTGATTAAAAATTAAAAACTCAAGCTACACATAATCTTGTACTTCTGCAGACTATGGAGAGCTGCTCCCAGAGGGTGGGCCTTTCCTTTCTCCATATTTTACCTATCCCTTCTTCCCCGCACAAACATGCGCACCTAATAAGCACGTCTCCCTTATCTTTTCCATTACTGCGCCAGTAGAGTAATGGCTCATGGCCAGAGCCTCTGAGCCTTGACTGACTTGCTAGGTTTCTGTGGAAAATGGGACCCAACTGAAAGCGTGACCTCCCTACTCCATGTTTAAGGGAAATGTTGACATGGTAACACCAGTCCATCTACCATATTCCATCCCAAGAATGGTAAGATCCAAAAGAGAGATGGGCAAGTGGCTTTTGGTAAGTGAGTGGGGACAGATTGAAGGGTGTCATTTGGGCTTAGCTGTACATCAGAATTCCTGCAGCCAGAGTTTTAGACTATAGCTCCTAGTGTTAAAAAAAAGAAAAGATAAGAAAAAAAGTTGAGGTGTAAAGATCTCTCTTCCTAACCGTGTGACCTGAGCATATTAACTTAGTCATCTTCATTCTTGTGAAACCCTTTCCCCTGCTGCGACTTGGGGGGGACTGTAGAGCCCCCAGAGTTTTTGTGACAGTTAAAAGGCCTAAGAGATGTGACCCACCTAGCATTGGGCCTGCCACAAAATGAGCCTTTGGCAAATGTCACTGTTCTTCCTTATTCCGCTTCCCCGGAGAGGGCCAGTGGAAATATCCGTGTCCTCATGGTGCTTCAATTATTTTTTCTTTCGGAATTTTTTTATTTGCAGAAAGTCAGAAACATGGCCCTGGATGATGTCGTGATCCTCAACGTGGACACCAACACCCTGGAAACTCCCTTTGATGACCTCCAGAGCCTCCCAAATGATGTGGTGGGTAATGAGCTCTTGAGGTCTGACTCCTGTGAGTTCGGGCAGTGGACGTGAACATGACTTTCGGGAACGGAAAGGAGGGGAGACGGTCGTGGTTTTCCTCTGGCCTAAGAACTACAGTTTGTTTCTCTGCTGCGTCTGCCACCTTTGTCTCAGTGAAGGAAAGTTGGAGGGCGGTTCATTTTGTTTAGTGGCTTTGCTCTCATAACGTGCATCTGGGGGGCTGTGTGGTGATCCCAGCGTCTAGTCAGCTCCTCTTTGTGTGGGAGCCTCGGGGACTTGCGTCCCCTCTCCAGCATATTGCCGCGTCCCGAGAACAGCACAGCTTCCCCTGAGCAACCCCGGAGGGCTTTCTGTGTGAGCGATATGGGACACTTCGGATCTGTATGTCTTTCCTGGACCATCATCAAGCAGCCATTTTCCCATGTAGCAAGGTATCTGCTGACAGTGCTCTGAATGTGGCTCTCTGTCCCATAAATCTTAAATACCTAACGTCTAGACAGACAGTGGGCTCTCTTTAGCAAAAGCAACCGGCTGCCACATTTGCCATGCCGACACCTGACCACCTACCTGTCTCAACGTTGCTACTCAGGCTGCCTCATGGGCAGCTGTGCGAAGCAGACCCAATCTCCCCCATCGTCCACAGGAATGAGGAGGACTGGGGCTCACTGGGAAATAGGGTTTTGATGTTTCTGGTGTGACCTCCATGGCTCTGTCTGCTGGAGGATCTATAAAGTTATTCTGGCTTCCAGGCTGAAGGGGGTAGATGTTCCCGACCCCATGTGCTAACGTGGGATCGGGTCTGTGCTGCTGGGTTTGTGTCAGCACAAAATGGGAAGTGGAGCTCCATTCCTGCCGGAGGTCCCCGTGGCACTTTGGGGTTAGCTGTCTGGAAGAGATGCTGCTGTTTGTTGATGAACAACTTGCAACGTGGTTTCAAACTCCTCTACTCTTAACAGTGTAAGATTTGGGGAAGTCATTTGTGCTACATAAAGATATTCTGGGGCACCTGGATGGCTCAGTCAGTTGAGCGTCTGACTCTTGATTTTGGCTCAGGTCATGATTCCGGGGTCACAGGATTGAGCCCTGTGTTCAGCTCTGCGCTGTGCGTGGAGCCTGCTTAAGAGTCTGTCTTCCCCACCTCCCGCCCCCACTCTGCTCCACTCCCCTGCTCTTGTGCGTGCGTGCGCTCTCGCTCTCTCTCTCTCTCTCTCTCTCTTTCTCTCTCTCTCTCAAATAAAACTTAAAAAAAACACAAAATTTAAAGATGTTCCATTTGTAGTCTAATTAAACAATGGCTACCATTCATTGACTTCCTATGTGCTAAACTGTATGCTAAGAGCTCGTACTGACCCCTCATTTCCTCTTCACACTGCCCTGAGGAAGGCATTTTCCTTATTCCTGCTTCATGCCCAGAGCTAGAAAGAGGAGGAGCCAGGAAGTGAACCCAACTCTGTCTCTCCTGAGAGCTGCCAAGCCCCACATCCTCTCTAGGGGCCGTCTGCATTCAGGGATCGCATGCAGTTAGCATTATAGCCCAGTGGAGTATTCTCTCCTTTACAGTCTCCTCTCCTTTACATAGGGCAGATGAGCCTCAGAGAGCACATGCCCTGCTATAGGTCATATGACTGGCTGGGGCAGAGCTGAGATTGGACGGCACCAAAGCCCACACTGCCTCCTCTCCTTGTACCCTGCCCCCCGCCCCCTTCTGAGGCAAACAGATGGCAGAAGCAGGAAAAAGGAAGGGACCAGACACCATGAGGCTACCTATTCGTGTCAGGACAAGGTATGGGCTTGGGATCTCAGGGCCTCCTGACCATAGTTTGAATCATTGGTCCAAAGAATACGTGGCTTCCACCCTGGTTCCTTCCTAGGGAAAAGCTTTCCCCTTAATCCATGGGTGCCATATGTACGGACCTGTCAGTTCCTGAGTGAATTTTGTAAGTGAGCCTGAGGTATCAGGTGCTAGGAATGGCCAGGGGCCTGGGGCAGCCCAGAATGACTGGCTGATAGCTAGGAAACAGTGAGGTAGACTGGTCCCATCTGCCGTGTGCGGGCCCAGTGCTGGGCATCAAACAGCAAAGATGAAATAGATCTAGTCCTTTCCTTCAAAGAGGAAAGTAGGGGAAACAGATATGTTATATGAGATATATATATATATATATATATATATATATATATATATATATATATATATATATATCATGATGTAGCATAATAGGGGTCACAAGGGAAATAGGAATCAGACACAGAAGGGCCCAGGGATGACAAAATTTGGGAGACGGAAATAGAGGCTTCCTGAAGATGGCACATTCCAAGATGCTTTTTAAATGATCGTCGCAGTGGTCTCGGGGAACCAAAGGAATGTAGGCAAGTTATTTTTTTCTCTCTGAGCTCAGGCTCCCGTGTTGGAAGGAGGAGTGTGAGCCCTGTAGTTAGGATTGCTGTAGCAAATAAACAAGATGGTTATGTTCCTCAAATGCTTAGAACAGTGCTCACGTATTGTTAGTGTTCAATAAATGGTACCTGCATTTGTTTTTCATAAAATTGTTGTTAATCATTGCAGCCAGAGTTGGAGGACAGTTATGTTCCCTAAAAGTCCTCTGCCTACACAAAAACGAGGTCTGTGGCAGGGTTGAGAACGTTCTACAACAGTGTTCAGCATGGGGCTCCAGAGCCATGACAGACTCCAAATAATGGATAGGGAATGTGGTCCGTAAGGCATTTGTGTTTCCGGGGAATGCATAGGTTTGCTCCCATAAGGCTGTGTGAACTGTCACATCCTTGAGAGAAGAAACCCCATGCTGTGCATCTTCGTGTCCCTTGCCTTCAGCACAGAGCCGGGACTTGCAGGGCACCGCCATGTCCACAGCTGACCTCACAATTCCCCCTTTGGTTGGAGGTGCTTGTTTGTGGCGTCTGACAGATTCTGCTTCTTCAGCCGTTTGTCAAATTCTCTTCTCCCGTTCTCCCTCCACCACCTAATCCAGGCTCTTCGTTTTCTCCCCACACCATTAACCACCAGCCCGTGAACTTGCTCCTCTGACTCCAGCCTGTCCTCCTCTTGCACCAGAGCAGCCTTTCCAAAAATAAATTTAACTGTATTTCCCTCTTAAAACCACTCCATTAATGAACATAATTAAAAAACAGAAACAAACAAGCAAAAAAAACAAAACGAAACAAAAACCCATTACCTCCCAGTGCCTATAGCTTAGAGGCGAATTCCTTTTGTTGGCTTTGAAATCAGACAGACGCGTGTTTCAATCCTGGCTTCTCCACGTACTAACCGTGTGATCTTGATCAAAATTACTTAGGCTCTCTGAGCCTTAGTTTCCTCATAGGTTGTTGTGCGAATTGAAGGTAATGTATATAATATATGTAAAACATACATCCTACGAGTGTGATAGATGGTAGTTAGTGATGATGATTATGGATGATGATTTATGGATATTTACGGTGAGCATGGCATTCAGGGTCCTCTTTCATATTCTGACTCTCCTGGGTGTTTTTCTGATAGCTTTAGCTCTCTCCCCTCCCAGCTCCAAACTCCGTACATAATTGGAACTGTTACTAGTTCTGCAAACCTTGCATGTTATTTTATAACTTCAAACTTTGCATATAGTCCCCCACCCCCCGCCCCAAATGTCCTGCCCCACCCGCCAATCTCCTACTCAATCTTCAAGACTTACTCTAAATGTAAAACTATAAAAATCTTCCCTGGAGCACTTGGCTGGCTCAGTTGGTAGAGCATGTGACTCTTAATCTCAGGGTCGTGAGTTCAAGCCCCACATGGGATGTGGAGCCTACTTAAATAAATAAAGAAGTAAGTAAGTAAATAAATAAATAAATAAATAAAACCTTTCGTCACCTCTACAGGTCATTTCACTATATCTTTCTCTTTGTGTTCACAGCCCCTTGTATAATTGTGTAATTATACTTGTGTAATTCTACTTCTCACCCAACAGTATAATTGAGTATATACTTCTGGCTTTTCCTGTGAATTGTGACTTCTTTAAAGGCAGGAGTCAGGTTTTATTCATCTTTGTTTCCCAGAGATGCAGCAGCCACTGAATAGATAGATAGAAGGGCAGAAGGGACACATGGATTGGGTTATTTTGGTAGATGAAATCTTGCAAAATGTGGCACCCGTGCTGGAAATTTTACTGAAGGAGGCCTCTGTCCTGCTTCTAGCCATGATGGAATAATTGGAACTGGCTTTATCTTCCCACCATTAACAACGACAACTCTGGACAATTTTAAAAAACAGTAGTTTTCACATATTAGACAACAGGCCGTGCAGGACTTCGATTCCTGAGAGAAAGGAAGCAAGTGAGGTGAGGCCTGCCATTCCCCTGGCTTTTTGCCTTGAGGCATTTCTGGACCATGGTGCCAGGAGGGGGTCCCCAGCAAAGCACACCAGTTTTGCTGAGTCGAGGGGTCAGAAAGCTGAGCTTAAGGGCGAGATGGTTTAAATTTGTGGGTCAGAGTACCGGACTGGAAGAAGGCACTCATCACAAGAGCTCCAGAAATCTGACTCAAGTCCTCTTGACTAATGTGCTAAAGACTGACCTGCCCCTGTGTAGGGTGGAGCTCACACAGACTCTCGCTCACACAAGCTCTGACCAGCCAGAGTAAGATCTTGCTGTTCAAGGAGGACAGTCATTAGAGACCGCCGGAGACCATGCCTTGGTACGACTCTAAGTTCGCTCTAGAGTAAGGATTCTTTTAGCCTGGCCCTAACCGAGGTTAAAAGCAAGCCTCGAGAAGCATAATCTCTCTTGTTTAATCTGAGTACCAGTTACGTGGGCAGGAATTCATTCATCAAGCTGAACACCAATGTTATGTGTGTGTTGTATATTTCAACTTCAGTAAAAGTTTTAAAACTATTTCTTTAAAAAGAAAAGGCCTTGAAAGGTTCAACCTCATATGCAAGGAATTTAACTTCCCATCAAAATAAACTACAACTCTCTTTAAAAGAAGACAGTAGGGGCACCTGGCTGATTCAGTCACTGGAGCATCCACTCTTGATCTCAGGTTTGTGAGTTCAGACTCTATGTTGGGTGTAGAGATTACTTTAAAGAAAAAAAAGCCAATAAAATCCATACACAACAGTGTAACATTCACAGTATCTGGCAACCTATTTTAAATATATAAGAAGTGTTGAGATCAGAAGAAATGTGGCCCATAACAAAGAGAAAAATCAGTAAAGAAACAAGCTCAGAAATGGTGGAATTAGACAAAGGTCTTGAGATGTAAAGGATTATAAATCAATATGCTCGTGAATTTAAAGGAAGACCTGAACTATTTGAGAAGAGAAATAGAAAACATAAAAAGAATGAAAAGGAACTTGTAGAGGTGAAAAACAGAATACCTGGAATGAAAATTTCATTGATAGGATTAAGAGGATATTAGACACCACAGCATAAAAGATCAATGAACTTAAAAACATAGGAATAAAAACTACCCACTGTGAGGCAGAGGAAGGGAAAACACTGGAAAAGATTAATAGACCCTCTAGGACCCATAGCACAATATCAAGAGGATTAAAATGCTTATCATCCTAGAAGGAGAGGAAGGTGGGGAAAGACAGAAGAAAAAATATTTAAAGAAATTATAGCATTTTTCTTTACTTTTGATGAACATTGTAAATTCAGAGTTCCAAGAAGCTCAAGGAACCTCAAGCATAGTAGATCCACACAAAACCAGAGCCCAGAATGATAATTACTCAGAACCAGTGATAAAAACAAAGGCTTAACATTAGCTGGAGAAAAAAGACACATTACGTAAAAGGAAGAAGTAATGACTGAAGACTTATAAGAAACTACATAAGCCAGAAGGTAATGGAATGACGTTTTTAAAGTAATGAAGAGAAATTTTTATCAACCTAGAAATCTGTATCCTTCAACAGGATGAAAATATCCTGCAAAATTGAAGACAAAATTTAAGACCTTTTCAGATGAAAAAAGCGAGAGAAAAATCACTGTCAGCAAAGACTACGAGAAATATTAAAGGAAGTTCTTCAGATAAAAGAAAAGTGAAACCATTGAGAAACTTCAACAATAAAGGAGGGAAGAGTGCCAGAAATAGTTAATATGTGGGTAAATATAAGAGACTTCTTTCGTCATTTTTTGTATCCAAAAAAAATTTTTTTTGACACTTATTCATTTTTGAGAGACAGAATGCAAGCAGGGGCGGTGAATAGAGAGAGGGAGACACAGAATCCAAAGCAGGCTCCAGGCTCTGAGGTGTCAGCACAGAGCCCGACACGGGGGCTCGAACCCACAGACCGCGAGATCACGACCTGAGCCGAAGTCGGACGCTTAACCAACTGAGCCACCTAAGTGCCCCTAGACTTCTTTCTTCATTTTTAATTTCTATAAATGATAACATGAGTATTTAAATTAAAAAAACCTAACGTATTGTGTGTTGTAACATGGGTAGAAGTGAAATGAAATGTATGGCAGCGGTAACAACAGAGGACAGTGTGTAGATGGAGAAAGGAAGCATACAGTTTTCAGATTCTTAAATTCTATGTAAAATGGTATAACATTGTTTGAAGGTAGACTCTTCAGTTAAAGATGTATACCGTAAACCTTAGAGGAGCCGCTAAGGGGGAAAACAAGATGTACAGCCAATAAGCCAATATTGAAGATCCAAACCATTTAGAGGGAGGGGGAAGGATGACAGAACCAAACACAGAGGGAACAAATAGAAAAGTTAGCAAGATGAGAGATTGACCCACTATATTGATTATTGCATTAAATGTACATGGTCTAAATATTCCAATTAAAGGAGAGTAATTATATAAATAATCAGGACCCAGTGGGATGCTGTCCACAAGAATTTCATCTCAAAGAGCCAGCCAGATGAAAAGGAAAAGCATGGGAAAGGTACACCATGCAAATACCAGCCAATAGAGAGTTGGTGGGAGATGAGAGGCAAATGTTGCTCATAGAAGAGTTCCAAATATCTGTAGATACTGTCCTCTCAGGAGAAGGAGCTTAATCGTCCCCACCCCACCCCACCCCCTGCAACACACATACACTTGAGTGGGGGCTGGACTTACTTCCAAGAAACAGAGTCTGTAAAGGGAGAAAGTGCAACTTGAATGGACAGATGTCAAGCACTTCTTCAAGTGATCAAGTTTAATGTCACCAGTGATGTTGTGTGAAGATTATGTAACCTTGATATGATGAGAAGGATACATGACCTCTCAGGTGTTCTTTCCAAAAACCCAAATAATGACCAAAAACTTCAGTTAACCGAAAATTGAGGGACATCTTATAACATACCTGACTAGTACTTTTCAAAACTGTCAAGGCCAGGGGCACCTTGGGTGGCTCAGTTGGTTGAGTGTCTGACTCTTAGTTTCGGCTCAGGTCATGATCCCAGGGTCGTAGGTTTGAGTGTGGAGCCCGCCTAAGTTTCACTCTCTCTTTCCCTCTCCCCCATTCATGTGTGTCTCTCTCTTTCCCTAAAATAAAATTTGAAAAGCTGTCAAGGTCATAAAAAACATAGGAAAGCCTGAGGAACTGTCACAGACCAGAGAGGACTGAAGAGAAATGACAAACTAAATACAAGGTGGAATTCTGGATTGGATACTGGGATAGAAAAAGAACACTACTGGAAAAATTGGTGAAATCACAATGAGGTTTAGAGTTTAGTTAATAATGTGCCGGTGTTGGTGTTAGTTTTGACAAATGTGCTCTCGTAGATCTACTAGGGAAACAATGTAAGATCTACTAGGGAAACAAACCATGGAGTGTATAGGTACTCCCTGTAGTATCTTTGCAACTTTTCTGGAAGTATAAAAATATTGCAAAATAAAAAGGATATTTAAAAAAAATTTTTTTAACGTTTATTCATTTTGTGTGTGTGAGAGAGAGAGAGAGAGAGAGCGAGCATGAGTGGGGGAGAGGCAGAGAGAGAGGGAGACACAGAATCCGAAGCAGGCTGCAGGCTCTGAGCTGTCAGCACAGAGCCTGACGCAGGGCTCGACCCCACAGACCGTGAGATCATGACCTGAACCTAAGTTGGATGCTTAACTGACTGAGCCACCCAGGTGCCCCAAAAGGATATTTTTTAAAAAGGAAATAAGAGAGTTTTACAAAGAACTCTGTGCCTATGATTTTGATAAATTAGATAATCAAATTCTTTGAATACACAAATTACCGAAAGTTACTCAATAAGAAATAGAAAACAGAAAAAGTAGCACTATTTCTATTAAATAAATTTGAATTTGTAATTAAAACTTTCCCACAGAGAAAATTCCAGTGCCAGATAGTTTGGCTAATTCTATCATGCATTTAAGGAAGAACAAATAGCAACCTTACACTAACCTTTTTGAGAAAATAAAGGGGAAAGGAACAGCTCCCGCCTTATTTTCGGAGGTTAGCATTACTCTGACATGAAAAGCACATGAAGAATCTACAAGAAAAGAAAAGTGCTGGCCAATATGCCTCATAAATACAGATGTAAAAATCTTTAACAAAATTTTGACGAATTGAATACAATCTATAAAAAGGCTAATACCTCATAGAACCACATATTTTAGGAAAAATTCAACCCCTCTCATGTTAAGAGCTCTTTACAAACGAGGTTTCCTCATTGTGATCAAGAGCATCTTGGAAAAACCTACAGCTAATATCTTACTTACTGATGAAAGAATGAATGCTTTCTCCTCTTAGAATGACAACCAAAAGAATGTCTGCTCTTCCCATTTCTATTCAGCAATGTACTAGTGGTTCTAACCAGCTTGCTAAGACAAGGAAGAAAAAAAAGGACGAAGTAAAATCGTCTTTTTTTCAGATATGATCATGTGTATGGAAGATCCTTAGGAGGAGTCTTGTAAATTAATTTAGCAAGCACGTAGGATAAGGTCAGTATACAAGAGCTAAATATATTTCTATATAGTGGTGATAAGCAGTTGAAAAGTGAAAAATTTTAAGTGCCATTTAAAATGGCACACAAAATATTTAGGAATAAATTTAACAAAACATGTGAGATTTGTATACTAAAAGCTATAAAATATTTCTGAGAAAAAAACCTAAAAGACCTAAACAAATGGAGAGATATTCCATATTTTCGATTGGAAGACTCCACATTTTAAAGATGTTAATTTTCCCTGAATTGATCTATAGATTCAATATATTCCCAACCCAAATTCCAGATGGCTTAAAAAAAAAAAAAACTTGACAAGCTAATTCTAAAATGTATATGAATATGCGAAAGATCTAGAATAGCCAAAACAATGTTGAAAAAGAACAAAGTTGTAGGACTTACATTGCCTACTTTTGAGACTTACTATAAAATTACAATAAGTGTACATATATAGTTCGATAGAACAGAATAAATATTTCAGAATTAGACCCAACTGATCTCCAACAAATATGCCAAAGTAATTTAATAGAGAGATGATAGGTTTTTCCAACAAATGTTACCCGAGCAACTGGATATCCACACAGAAACAAAATGAATCTACTTTTACCTCACGTAAATTCTAGTTCAAAATGGATTCTGGACATAAATATAGAAGCAAAAACTATAAAATGAGCAGAAAAAAATAGAGGAGAAAATCTTCATGAGCTTGGGGTAGGCAAAGATTTCGTAGACATAGAAGGCACGCATCATAAAAGCAAAAGCAATCAATCAAACCTAATAAAAGTAAAAACTTCCCCTCTTCAAAAGACACCATTGAAAAAATGAAGAGGCAAACCATAGCCTGAGAAAATATTCTCCCTACCTATATATGAAAATGGGTTTTTATCCAGGTTATATGAAGAAGTCTTAAACCCTGTAGTAAGGAGACAGCCCAGTTAAACTTGAAGAGACACTTAACAGTAAAAGATCTTCAAATGGCCAATGAATACGCAAAAACATGCTCCTTGAAGGAGCAGGTTAATATTACAATGAGTGTACCACCATATACCCACTGGTATAACCCAAATAAAATGACTACAGTTCTTATAAATGTGTATGTTAAACATATGTTTACTATTTGACCAACTATTTCATTCCTAAGTATTCACCCAAGAAAATTAAAACTTATGTGCACACAAATATCTGTGTGTACATGTTTTCAGCGGCTTTGTTCATAATCGCCAAAAACTGAAACAACCCAGGTGTCCTTCACCTGGTGATTGTATAAACAGTGATATACTTATAAAATGGAATACTACTCAGCAACAAAAAGAAACAACTGATCTGCCCGACGACATAGATGAATCTGAAATACCTAACACTGAGTAAAAGAAGTCAGATGTAAGAGAATATACTATATGATTTTATTTATATAGAATTCTAGAAGAGCAAAAGCTAGTCTTTGGTGGATGAAAGCAGATCAGTGGTTGCCTTGGGCTGGGTTGGAGAAGGCAAGGAGTGACTGACAAGGGTACCAGGGCACATTTTGGGGTGAAGAAAGCATTCTGTGTCTTGATTTTGGTGGTGGTTACACGGGTCCATACATTTGTCAGAACTCCTCCAGCTGTACTTTCTATGCATTCTGTCATACATCAGTTGTGACTTATGTTCATTTTTAAAAACGAGAGGACTTGGAAATAAATTTAAAAAGGAGGCTCCACGGGGCGCCTGGGTGGCTTGGTCAGTTAAGCGTCTGACTTCGACTCAGGTCATAATCTCACGGCCCATGAGTTCGAGCCCCGCATCGGGCTCTGTGCTGACCGCTCAGAGCCTGGAGCCTGTTTCAGATTCCGTGTCTCCCTCTCTCTCTGCCCCATCCCCACTCATGCTCTGTCTCTCTCTGTCTCAAAAATAAATAAACGTTAAAAAAAAAAATTAAAAAAAAAAAAGGAGGCTCCAATATCGAGTTGCTTTCAGAACATCACTCTTGATTTTCATGTGATTTATGAACGTGGGGAAAGGGGTAACTTGGGAGGTAGGGTGGTTCTGGCTTTCTAGTAGGTACCTAGATAGTTTGGTCTCAACTTCTGTAATCTTACGTCAGTTATCTTTTTCTACCTTAAAAAAAAAAAAGAAAAGAAAAAACAGATTGACCAGGTTAATGCTATTGTATTTTGCTGGGTTCCATGAGACTTGCAGATTTGCCATTCTCACTGACAATATTGTATTGTTCCCCAGCTGTGGATTTTAGAGGAGGAATGTTGCAAAGATAGTACGTCTCTTATTGATTTCCACGCCTGTTTATAGACTTCATGTTTATCTCAAGCCCATGTGGATGCTGAGAACAGAAACATAATGTCCCCTCCCTCCGCAGCCATTTAACGAAACACTCTTCATCTGTTTCTCTCCTAAATTTTAAATAACATCTCTTGTTCCTTCAAGAGCATTAAGTAAGTATAGGCTGCTTGGCCAGTACATAGTTTGGAGAGCTTTTAAAAAGCTTGATAAAAGGGAACTCAAATTCTTCCAGGCTTCCAGTGATGTGGACGTACCACATTTTATTACTGGGGAACAAGATTTCCCAAGGCTCAGTTAGGGCCCTTTTTTTAATATTCTTTGGCCTGAAACTTGTAGGCTTTTGTGTAAGCACATGTATGTGGAGGCCTTTACCGTCTGCTTACTCTTTTCCTTTCTTCACTCCATGCTTTTTGTAGCCTGAGTGATGCTCTTTTATAACAGGCTTTGTTATATCATGATATATTTAAATAGGACGTTAAGATGTGTATTCTTTTTTTGACTCAATAATTCGACTTCTAAGATTTTTTTTTCTAAATGGAGAAAGCCACCTAACCAAATAGCATTGTTGATGTTTTGTTAACCAAAGTTGGAAGCAACCTTAATATCCAAAATTAGGAGGAGTAATTAAGGTAATGTATCCGTTTGCCGTTCAGTGGAGTGCACCTTACAAGTCATTGAAAATGATGGTTATGAAGACTGTGGGCAACACAGGGAATGCTAAAGATGCAACTTAGTGGGAAAAAAAGCAGAGTAAATGACATATCTACTATGAGACAATGAGGAAAAATAGCCATATACACAGAAGTAAAAGATTTTTAAAAGATCTCCCAAATTGCCAGCAGTAGGGTGTTAAGATAGTAAAGCTGTGGGGCACCTGGGTGGCTCAGTGGGTTAAGCGTCCGACTTCGGCTCAGGTCATGATCTCACAGTTTGTGAGTTCGAGCCCCGCATTGGGCTCTTGCTGACAGCTTGGAGCCTGGAGCCTGCTTCGGATTCCTTGTCTCCCTCGCTCTCTGCTCCCCCTCTGCTCATGCTCTGTCTCTCTCCCCTTCAAAAATAAGTAAACATTAAAAAAAAAAAAAAGTAAACTATGAGTTAACATTTTTCTCCTCTACTTTTCTAAATTTTCTATAATATTATCACCAGGTTTATGATAGAAAAATCATCTTTCTTCCCCTCATCTGAAACACTTGAATGTTTGGGCTTTGGGCTTCCTGGTTTGTATGTCTTCAGGTGTCTACCTGTCACCATTCATCCCTCATGCTTTTAAGTCCTTGTCTGTAGGACTCTGTTCTGTGTTGGCCACTCTCCTTGATGGCGTCCACTCCATGACTTGTAAATTTCATGCAGCGAGGGCAGGAGCATCCTGACCCAGTGGGCCTTGCCCTGAGTGTGTGCGTACGATTTGTCAACAATCAAGTATTTTATGGGGGTTTATGGGACTTCATTAAAGATGCTGGAGCAGGAGCACTGTGGGACATCAGAAGAGACCTCAGCAATAAACCGCAACTCCAAGCTTTGGAATGCAGTAAATGTTTAAAAGACTTCCTTCCTTTCATTACTGAATTTTACTTTACTTTTATACCAGTAAAGAGTTGTGTTTTATTGGTTGAAATTTCTTGATTCCGTTTCCCCAGGTCTGTTTAAAAGCTACATTTTATCTTTGAGGATGTTTGGCTCGTGGTAGAGGAAGGGCTGCCAGCGGATTCAATTAACTGGCAGAGCTCACAGATATTGTACACGGGTTTCTTTTTTTCTCCTTTTTCACAACTGCTACATAAACACAGCTGGGTTTAATATTTGTCGTAACAAAGATTTAACTTGAATCCTTGTACTCCGGGTAATTAACGCTTGGAATCTCGGCTACTTTTTCGTTCGTCCGTTTGTAATCCTCTGCATTTCTTTACTCTGGCTATCCAGATAATGAAGTGCGCTCCTCTAGGTCTTTGCCCTGCCTTAAAACTGCTTAATATTTGGCCGTTCCCACTAGAGAGCAGATGCTTTTCTTTGCAAGAATTGAATTTCTGTCAGCTCTTTTATGCATCATGTGTTTGGAACTGTAAGTGGATCAAGTTGTTCATCACAGCAGGGACACTGTGAAACACATCTATTATACACACTTCCCACCCCCCCCCCCTTCCTGTGTTTTTTCTCCCCCGAGGAGGTGGAGATGCCCAGATCCCATTGGAAGATAGCTCACTCTGTGGGGATGTATCCATGTGATCCACCATGGATCCGGCCTGGCTGCATCCCTGAGCATGGAAATCTACATCCATCCAGCCCAGGATTGTTGCTGAGACAAATCCCGCTTTTATCTTTGTAAACACCGTGCACTTCATTAACTCCCAAATACACACCGAGTTTGGGTCACTAAATAAACCCACCGGGTTTAGCATAGCATAATGAGTGACATTTCAGTAATTGATGCCCTAGAAAATGTTAATTGTGAGTCCGCTATTTTATTTTTATGCTACAGTAGTGGCTAGGGTTGTTTTGGCTTTGGAGTGGAGTTGTATGGAAAAATAGTCACCATCTATGAGGCTCCTACTCTGTGCCAGGCACTGTGCTAGAGGCTCAGAAAATGTTGACATTTAATCTGCGTAACAGTTCTGAAACAAATGTGGTGGGGGCGGGTACTTTACCCCGTTTTTATAGATGAAGAGAAGAGGTTAAGTCACCAGCAAATAGCCAGCATCTAAAGCAGAATTTGACCCCAGACTAAATCAACACACTTTTGGGTATGTCACCTTCATGCTCAGGGTTTGCTAGACATACATTCATTCATTGGTCAATCAACGCACTGATTCATTACACGTGCATGTTACATGCTGCGGTCCTTCCATTTGAGTTGCCTCATTCTTCCTCAAGTCCAAAAGCCAGTTGGCTTTTAGCAACCAAGCACCTTTGTATCCATCCATCTAAATCTGAGCTGCTGGTGGTACTTGGCATTGTTTATTTAATTTTGCTTTTTCCATCAGAGCTCAGTGTGAATATGATCCAACTTCCCCAAGCAACGGTACCGTGTTCTTACAGTTTTCATTTTGAGAATTTCCATCCCTAGATTTAGCTTTGAACTGATGGCTAAAGATTCCCAGTCCGAGTAGTTTCGTTTGTCAACATCGCTTTGAAAGGCAGGAGTCTTGATGATGTTTCTGCTGTGATATACTCATCTTTTAGGTCTCAGATAGTGGTGGTGAGGGCAAAAGTGCCTTTTGGTACATTTTTAATAGATATCATTCAATTTGCAGGAGTCATTCTGAGACGTTCACATGTCTGACTGAAATACCACTGATCTATAGAATTAATTATAGTTAAATGGATAGATGGCTTTTGCCCATGAAGAACGTCATTAATCTCTTGATCAACATTTTTAGTTATGATTAACTTTAGTCTTCCTGCAAATACTTCAAATTAGAACCAGGCATTAGTGTCCTGGTTCATTAAAAATAGACCAACCCCTTTATTTTTGATTTGCAGTCCATTTTGTTGTTGAAAGATGTTGGCATTTAAAAAAAAAAAATCGGCAGAGAAAATGTTGTAAAAAAAAAAAAACGTATAACTTCCCTTTTGCAAGTGTGTATCTTTTTTCAAAGGTAACTTACATTTGTATTTTGTGCCTTGTGTTTGCAAGAGAATGGTTCTTGGTTTATTCATGTTGACAACTGAAAAGCCTTAGACCTAATTAAAAGAATTTCCACGAGCACCTTTACTGAACCATTTCATTACGCGGCACTGCACAGATTGCATTGTGAAACATGGTGATAGTTTAAATCTGACCTTTAAACCTAAACTGCCAGAAGTATGGGGGAGAAAACCCTTCTTTTAAAATACTCCCCGGATGCATGTATATATATAGGCATACTCGCATGCACATATTTGGTTAGAAATAATCCCTTTATTGAATGACCACCTAATAATATAAATACACATTTACTCAGAGCTCAGCTCTTGCTTATAGCCTCCTTTAGCTTGGGCAGGATTTTCAGCTGCATTAATTGTGTGTGTGTGTGTGTGTGTGTGTGTGTGTGTGTGTGTGTGTGTGTGTTAAAGCTAAATTGTTTTATAGGGAAAACAAAGACAATTTCACTTCCTCTGGGCAAAAAAAAAAGGGGGGGGGGCTTTTGGAAGAAGAAGAAGATTACAAATAGGTAGAAGAATGTAAAGTTGTTGCTTCTGTGTTTCAGTTTAAAATGCCAGGGTACTTAGATTAAATGCATGAGGTTGGGGGGCTGGAGGGCTCTAGTCTGTGACGCACTATTGTTAGGCAGATAGTGGAAATGGGCCTTTTTGTTTCAAAATTCTACTTTTTTACTCCAAGAGTGGCATTTTAAGGACTTGATAGTTCTTAAGATGCTCAACAAAGCCATTATAGCCTATAGTGAAGTAGCCATTCACATAATGAAAATTGATCCTTTTGTCTAACAAAAACTGCTTAGATTGTAAGGCTTGCCTCCAACTTTCTGACTTAATGCTCAACCAGTGAGATGTCTGGAGAGAGACAGAGGGGAGCAGCAGCCTGGGCCCCGAGGGTCATAGCCAGCTCCTGCTTGGAGCTCCACGTAACTAGCACGGTCTCCACTCCCCCATGGAGAACCAGGATCTTTGAGGGGAAAATGGGATGCAGAAGAAGCAATTAAAGCCAACTGAGGTCAAGGTACAACCATGTTCTCAAGAAAGAAACAGAAAAACAAGGAATGAGAGGAAGCAATAATGGAGATAGATTTAAGTTGGGGAAGAAATAAACCAGTATCAAGGACAAATCTAATTTGCTGGTCTTAAGAAATCCTGGCAGCAGTGAGAATCCATGAAGTTGCACAGACTTGGAGTAAGACAGACCTGGGCTTGACTTTGGTCTGGCCATGTGACATGGGGCTGTGGCTCACTTTCCTTATCTATATAGTGGGGATAACCATGCCTGTCTAGCCCAGTTGTAACGTTTTTTTTTTTTTAATTTTTTTTTAACATTTATTTATTTTTGAGACAGAGAGAGACAGAGTATGAACAGGGGAGGGGCAGAGAGAGAGGGAGACACAGAATCTGAAACAGGCTCCAGGCTCTGAGCTATCAGCACAGAGCCCGACGCGGGGCTCGAACTCACGGACCGTGAGATCATGACCTGAGCCGAAGTCGGACGCTTAACCGACCAAGCCACCCAGGCGCCCCCTTTTGACTTCATTTCTAACACTGGGCAGTTAAGGCGAGAAGTGGGGCCCCTTGCACAGGCTACCTGAGTCAGACTTTTTAAAACTCTCTGCTTGAAGTGTTGTGCCAGCCCTGAGGATGGTCATGGTTCCTGCCTTCCTAGAACGTCCAGCCTAATAGAAAAGAGACATTTATGGGATTGTTGCAACATGCACCATTTCACATTGAAGGAACGGTACAAGGAGACTATGTGACAGGGAACCTTGGTCTACTCTGAGGGGTCAGACCCAGGAAGTGATTATATTTGAGCTGAGACCTGGAGGATGACGGGTCGTTGTTCAGTACGGCAGCCACTATTCGCATGTGGCTATTTAAATTTTAATTGATTACAGTGGAATAAAATAAAAACTTCAGTTCCTCAATCACACCAGGAGCATTTCGAGCACTCAGTTGCAGCTACCACAGCAGACGACACAGGCAATAAATTATTGGCAGACGGGCCTATTGGACAGCGCTGGGTTGTGGGCAAGGGGGTCATGGTGTTGGGAGCACTCCGGAGGACCAGGCCCACCAGAGGTCTTGGGGTGCACGGGAGGCCAGTGTGACCGGAGTCCAGAGGGTGGACGCCATGGAGGGGATGCAGAGCCTCGAATCTGAGAGAAGCTGAGGCCAATCACCCCGGGCCTTGCAGGCCAGGCTAGGACTTTAGTCTTTATCCTCCAAGCAGTGGGGATGCTACTGAAAGATCCTAACAATCAGAAGTGCATAAAATAGACAGTGAAAGCATCCCTGCATAGTTCATGCTTGATACGTGGCGCTTTCGATTTTTGCCATATATACTGCTCAGCAACTTGCGTTTTTCCCTGTCTGGCAGTATTTTGTAGATCCCTTTTCCTGTCAGAAGTGGATAGGAGCGTCTTAGAGGGGGATAGGTGAATCATGGGCCGTCTTTATCTCTACCTTCCTGCCTCCCCGCCCACAACCGAGTAATAACAAAATAAATCCGGGGCGCCTGGGTGGGTCCATTGATTAAGCGTCCGACTTCGGCTCAGGTCATGATCTCACTGTTCGTGAGTTTGAGCCCCGCGTTGGGTCCTGTGCTGACAGCGCGGAGCCTGGAGCCCACTTCGAGTTCTGTGTCTCCTCCTTTCTCTGCCCTTCCCCTGCTCCCACACTGTCTCTCTCTCTCTCTCAAAAATAAGTAAACATTAAAAAAAAGTAAAATAAAATAAAAAGAAACCTACATCTGTTGAGCGCTGATAAGTTATCTTCATGCTGGTGGGGAAGAAGATATGTAAAAATACTGGTTATTCAGAAAGCTGAATACGAGGATGATGATATATACCACCCGAGAGCCCCTTTTGGAGTAGTAGCAAGCTGCCTGTGGCTCTTCTGGGGAAGCCTGACTACAGACAGCTCTCCTGCACTGGGTCCTGGCCATCCGCACCTGTTCCCGGCACATCTCCAGCATGGGGCCTGCGAAGATTAGGATCAATGGAAGGAGTAAACTACTGTGCCCTAAGAAAGAGGTATTTGTTCTGACAGAGGGTGTCACAGAAAGGGGCTTTTTTTTTTTTTTTTAATGAAAGGATTTTGTTCAAGAATAGGATAAAGAATATCCCAGGCTTAGGGGTGGTTTGGAGACCTCTGAAATTCAGTAGAAGGCAGCGTTGGAAATGGAGCTTGAGCCGAGCCCATAGAAGGCCTTGAATATTGTGCTAAGAAATTTGGACTTTGATTATGTGAGCACTATAGAGCCACCAAAAATTAAAAAATTGTTTTCAACGTTTATTTATTTTTGAGAGAGACTGAGACAGAGCGCAAACACAGGAGAGTCAGAGAGAGAGGGAGACACAGAATCTGAAGCAGGCTCCGGACTCCGAGCTGTCAGCACAGAACCCAACATGGGGCTCGAACCCAAGAACCACAAGATCATAACCTGAGCCGAAGTCAGAGGCTTAACCGACTGAGCCACCCAGCACCACTGGAGCCATCAAAAATTTTAGAGGAAGGGAGTGATATGATGTAGCCTCTTGTTTTAGAAAGGCAAGTTCACGCAAAGGTTGTCTGAGACCAGGGTGAAAATAGAAGGGCCACCAATTGAAAGATGGTCGCAATAGTCCAGGTAAGAGGAAGCATGAATACCAAAGCAAATTAGGCTATCCGCTACATCCACTATCCATTTTACGCCCATTATATTGTAATCTTCACAACGTAAGTAGGTTGCAGATACATCATTTTACAGCAAAGGAAATGGAAGCTCAGAAAGGTTAAGAAAGTAGGAAAGCCAGGTTTCTGATCTTAAAATTCGGTGAGTCAGGCTACCCTGCCACCTGAGGAGTGCATGGGGACAGAGAAGCAGGTGAAATCAAGATCTGTGAGGTAGAGCCTTCAGTGACCAGGTGAAGCAAGAACACGGTACGGGGGTGGGGTGGGGTGGGAAATACTGCTTTTGTCATTGCACATGTTGCATTTACAGTGTTAAGACTGGGCTGGCTGTCCGCCTCAACTGCTTCAGCATCCGGAGGTTCGTTTTCCCCGCAGTTCTGGTTGCATCTAAGTGGTGGCTTTCTGCAGAAGGGGAATGGGTGGGTATCTGTTTCTCCCCCAGTCCTTCCCAGCTGAGACCAGGTTCTTGTAGTGATCAGTCTGCTTGACGAATGTGATCCTAGACTTTCCTCCAAGCAGAATGGCTCAGCCCCTGGAAATGCCACTTAGGATATCAAAACATTCTTTTGCCTGTTCCTTCATGTAGCAGCAAGGGCGGAATGGTTACACCAGCCAAGCACTGCTGGCCCTTCTGGGAACTCAGTCGAGCAGGAGACGTGGTAGCCCCAGTTCACCTTTGCGGTCCGAGCGGCCTCAGCAGGGTGTCATTAACCCTGTTTTAGGGGTCAGGGAAGGCTTTGCAGATGAGGGGACATCTGGATTCCCTCTTTTCCCTTAACCCAGGGCAATCTTTCATTTGACCATTAAGGAAAAATACCTCATTTAAATTCTTTATTATAAAAGGAACATATGCTTTTTAATAAAGGATAATCAAAACAATCAAAAGTGCATAAAACGGAAAACAAAAGCATCCCTGCATACTTAAAGTTTGATACATGGCATTTTAGATTTTTTACTACATATATAAGCATATATGTATGTATATGCATATATAAATTTTTAAATGATTCATGCTGTATATATTGCTCTGCAACTTTCATTTTTTCCTCCCACGTGGCAGTATTTGGTGGACATCTTTTCACATCAGTTCAACTACTATCACATACTTCTTAGCAGTTATGCAATATTTCATCGTGAGGATGTGGTATAATTTACTTCCTTGGCCCCCATTTATGGGCATCTGGATGCTCTCTCAGAGGGTGCATAGATGTTCACAAAAAGGACAGGAAGGGACAAGAGACCACGCTGTCTGAGTAGTCACCATGTGTATGGGCTGGACAGTGTTGTAGGCTTCTGGATAGTAATTCACCACCCGTCCAATATACATTAAGTAGGGCTGAGGGAAGTGAGGCCAGTTGAGCAGAGTGTCAACAACGACTCTTGAGACATTGCGATGTTTTTCTGCAGGTGGTGATGGCCAAGGGTGGGGGCGTTGAAGGATTTTGACGGCGGAGGGCTTGATGTGACTGGATTCGTATGTTTCTGACATTACTGGGACAGCTGTGGGTGGGTGGCACTGAGGGGACACTGGAGACCGAGAGCTCGTCTAGGAAGCTACTCCACCAGTCTGGGCCAGAGCGGGTGGATGGAGCTGGATGGCACAGTGCCATGGTCATGGGCACGGAGAGGAGAGGGCAGATTTGGGACCTGTTTGGGGTGGTGGAGGATGGTAGTGGGTGAGGAAGGGGAAGTGTGGAATCTAACATCTGCCTCTGGCCCTGGAAAAGAGGAGCTGGGTGACACTGCAGTGACCAAGATGGGATGGGGGGGGGGGGGAAGCTGATGCATTCGATTTAGTATCCTCTTCTGTTTGTTTCTGTCTTCCTCCCGATACCTCATTAAAGGAGGAAGCCATCCTCATCAGCATTTCCATCGCCCCCAGATTATGCCCAGCGAACCCCGATGTTAATGATTTGACCAGAACCCCCGCGAGTACTCCCGGCAAGTTCAGTTTTAGATGTATGACTGTGGGTTATGTTAAGCCTTCGTCGGCCCTCGCTTTTATTTAAAGGACAAAATGCTATCACCGGTTATCAGATGCACATATGCTTGAAGTTTCCAAGTTGGAAGTGCTGACAGAAGCTTCTCCATGTTGCCGGGTGAGGAGAGGTCTTCCGAAGTCTTGGCCTAAGTGGTCACGGGGGCAGCGAGAGCCCGGGACCACTTGGCTGGTTTCAGACCAGCTGGGGCAGGCGGGAAGGCACACACTCGTATTTGCTCAGTTACAATCAGCAACGGCTTCTTTGTGTAAAATGATAATGAGGCCATTAGGAGAGGCTCACCTGAAGTGCAGCGTTGTGAATCCAAGGTAATTAAACACCTCCCGAATGAAAGGGAAAGGCCGGGGAAGGTTAAGTGAGGAATAATCTGCAGCACAGGTGGCCCAAGGCCTTTGAGGAGCTAGGAGAGTGACAGTGGCGTGCACCATTTCAAAGGATGGAAATGTCACCCTAGTCCCTGGGAGAGGCAGCATTTCTGTTACTGGGAGGGTGGGAAGTGGGCTATATATATATATATATATATATATATATATATATATATATTTAACATTTTAATAAAGCATGTTTCTTTTTCACATTGCTGTTTCAAGTTGAAAGTCCGTGACAGAGTCTGCCTGGGTGCCGAGTGGCCTGCCTTGCTCTTCATGGGCTCTCACGACTGGCGCGGGGCTTATGTGTCCCAGAACAGGAGAGGTCACCATCAATGGGATATTTACTCCCAGGTGTTGAGACATACTCAGAACTCCTTCTAGAGGAAAACTGTTTTCCTTGGCCTACTTCCAAGCAGAGAGAGGGTAACCACCCCCCCCCCCCCGTGAATATTCCCATCGCTTCTGACTTCCCAGAGAAGGACATCAGCCGTAGCCCGACCTTCGCTCAGTTTACTGCTCAAACACATAGCACGCCCCATTAGCAACAGCACGGGATTTTTTTCCCTCGGCTCGGTAAGCCCTCCATGGTGACTTACTGTGTGCCAAGCACAGCGCTCCATGACTTCGTGTGCCCTTCCAGCTCATCTTCATAGGCTCTGGCAACAGAGGATTTTTTTATCCCCTCAGTTTCTTCAAAATCTCTGCTGTCTCCATAGCGTTATTCGTAATGGCCAAAATGCGGAGACAACCCAGGTGCCCATTCCTTAGATAAATACATCGGATAGATAAGATGTGGTATGTCCATATGGCGGAATATTATTCACCTGTGAAAGAGAATGAAGTATTGATAAGTGCTACAACATGGAGTAACCTTGTTTATAATGAGCGTGATGCGAAGTGAAGGGAGCCAGTCACAAAAGACCGCATATTGTATGATTCCGTTGATGCGAAATGTCCAGAATAGGCAAATCCATAGAGAAAGAAGGGGGATTACTGGGTACGTAGGACAGGGTGAAGGAGGGAGGTGGGGGAGACTGGTCGGGAATGAGAAGTAACTGACGGTAAGATGAGTTTCTTTTGGGGGTGATAAAAATATTTGGGGATTAGATAATAGTGATAGTTCTACAACCTTGTCATTATACTAAAAACGGCTGAACTATATATACTTCAAATGAGTGCATTTTATGGTATGTAAAATATATCTTCATAAACCACTAAAAAATCCCTTATGAGAAGCTTGTTAATAAGAAATAATGTCCTAGGAGCATTTCTAAAGTCTATGTAATCTATCCCAGATCTGGGATCCTTAATATTTTTAGGTTCACAGGCACCTTTAGGGATCTGAGGAAAACTGGGGAGCCTATGCCCAGAAAAATGAGCATCACTCATTCATATTAAAATTTGTAGATGATTCATGGGCCACCTGCATCTAATTTTTCTATTTTATTCTTGAATAATGTCAGGCCATTACATAGTCCTACATCTAAGCCCATACACCTTCCTGAAATGTCACCTGTGTGCTTAAAAACCGTCATTAGGTTGGGGCGCCTGGGTGGCGCAGTCGGTTAAGCGTCCGACTTCAGCCAGGTCACGATCTCGCGGTCCGTGAGTTCGAGCCCCGCGTCAGGCTCTGGGCTGATGGCTCAGAGCCTGGAGCCTGTTTCCGATTCTGTGTCTCCCTCTCTCTCTGCCCCTCCCCCATTCATGCTCTGTCTCTCTCTGTTCCAAAAATAAATAAACGTTGAAAAAAAAAATTAAAAAAAAAAACTGTCATTAGGTTTACATTTCCCTCAAGAAGAAGGAAAAAACTCCTTAATGTACTCACAGCACCTCTGACCTCTGCCTCCCTCCCGCCCCCCGCCTCGTTTTAAGCCATATTCTCCACCATTCTCTCCACGGAACCTACAGTCCTTTCTATTCACTGAACTCCTTCTCACCATCGGGTTTTTTCCCCTGTGTTTGGTACTGTTCCTTCCCCTCTTTGCCAAGTTATACTTCCCCCTCCAGATTTCTTTTTTTCTTTTTTTTTAGAATTTTTAAAAAATGTTTATTTATTTTTGAGAGAGAGGGAGACCCAGAATCCGAAGCAGTCTCCAGCCTCTGAGCTGTCAGCACAGAGCCTGATGTGGGGCTGGAACCCACGAACTGTGAGATCGTAACCTGAGCCAAAGTCGGATGCTCAACCGACTGAGCCACCCAGGCGCCCCCACCCTCTAGATTTCTGTTCAAGCCTGATTCCCTCTAGGAAGCCTTCTTTGACCTCCTTAGTGAGCTCTGGTCACACGGATTGGTATTTTCCTTCCTGGAATGTCAGCTTCATGAGGGCAGGGCCCATGTCTGGTCCTGCTCACCATTGACTCGAGGCTACCATATTGCCATGTTCCCGGGGTACTTTTCATCTGGAACACAGTGTGAATGGTGTGCCCAGAAGTTGTGCAGTGTGGCATCCTGAGGGGGACGGAAAGCATGTTCAAAACAGACCAGGAAGCTTGATGTTGTCTCTGTCATTGGGGGCAACAGCCACCACGTTACACAGTCTTTCCCGCATTGAGGATTCACAGGGAAAAATCTCTTTTAGTTCCCACTTCCAGGAAAACGTGTTTTCATTTGTTCGGCTGGTTTGTTTGTAATACATGGACGCAAAGAATCTCACAACTCGTGTTTCTCTTTTTGCTTTGACCACGAGGAGGCCCTTAAGTCAAATTTGCAATGTAGTTCTAGCCACCATGTAAGACCTTATAGCTTACATTTATATACTAAGTATTTCTGGCGGCTTTTCCCAGTTCCATGGCTTTCTTGTCTATTTTTTAAAATCTCTTGAGGAAATATCTACAAGCTGCTACTGTTTCTTCAGAGTATGAAGTATATAATAATTTATATTATACGTATATTTGTATACATTTGATAAACAATTTTTAATATACTTATTTAACATATAGAGTGTGAGGTGTGAGATATATATTGTATGTTCTAAATAAGCCATTTATTTCTAATATATAAGTAAGTAATAATATGTAAGTAATTTGAAGAGGAAGTAGAATTGGCACCAAGATAATGTGTGTGGTTTGGGCTCAGATTCTAAGACTTTCAATTCATATTCCAATTAACCACTTCTTGGATTTGTTCCTAGACCTGTATTCTAACCTCTCTGAGACTCTTTCCCCCTTGTGAGACAGGAACACTAATCCCTTCCTTGCAAGATTGTTGACAGAATTAAATTAGAAAATTGATGTGAAAGCACTTACCTGGTACATTGAAACTACTTAGAAAGTGGTTTTGTTTTTGTTCTTACCTGATACCCTCTAATAGGAACGACCTTCTATTCCAGTTGGAAAACCTACCCTAATACTGAATGCAATTTTGTCCTCCCAACAGCGGCGATATGAAAGCCATCCCCCGCCCGGGGAATTGCTGGAGCTCCGTGCGTGTTGGGCTTAGCTGGCCATGCTCCCACCCTGCCCTCAACCTGTGTCTCCTCTCTCTCTGTCACCAGATCTCTTCACTGAAGAACCGGCTGAAGAAGGTCTCCACAACTACGGGGGATGGGGTGGCCAGGGCCTTCCTCAAAGCCCAGGCCGCTTTCTTTGGCAGCTACCGAAACGCTCTGAAAATTGAGCCGGTGAGTAGCTTCTTGGCATTTCCAAATCCATGTTTGGTCAGGGCTGAGAAATGTACCGCAGGGGTCACAAGAAGCCAGCTCTTCATCTGGTTGCTGAATTCACCTAGAAGAGTGCGTGCGTGTGTGTGTGTGTGTGTGTGTGTGTGTGTGTCTGTGTGTGTCTGTGTGTGAGTGGTGAGGCCAGGAGGGCGCCCTCTCCTCACCCTACCTCTTGGCATAAAGAGGTCGTACTGCCCCTGTGACTGTTAAGATCCCTCCCCTCCCGGGTAGCCCCAGCTGCATGTAAATACGGTGCCCAGACCTCACACTCACCTGCTCTCACTGCGGATCCTCTCCACTTAACAAATGGGGAAACTGAGGCTCAGAGAAGCAACACGACTTGCTAACCAGTGGAGGAGCCGGATAGTCCCAAAGCCTGTGCTGTCCCTCTCTGTCCCAGTGCCCTTTTCCTTTAAAGGGGCCTCTACTCCACCCTTGAGAAAGCAAGGTGTCCTGGGGATTCACTTCTTAAGTGCGGCCAAGGTGGAGTGTGCAGAGGACTGGGAAACAGTGTTACCCGCCTCCATGGCCCTTCAGCCTTCCTGAGCCTCAGTTGCCTCATCCATGTCCCCCGCCTGCCCTGTGAGGTGAGAAGTTATTGTGGAGATCTCAAGACATCGGGTCAAACCAAAGAAAGTACCCACTGTCCCAGCTTCAGTGGGAAGCTTTCATCTAACACCCCTCTACCCGGCCCACTCCTGGCCAAGGAGAACGGAGAAGTTGGCTTGGGGACCTGGGTCACTCTGTATAGGAGAGAACGTGGAGGGCAACCTTGCCGACAGCCCTTTTCTGTCAGGAGCACAGAGTTCCCTTCATCCTGAGCCGGCGGGTGATGGCAGCTGACCCCGGCCGGAGTGGGGATGAGGGACCAGCTTAGGTTGCGCTGTCTGTCGGCCAGGCCTGTTTGTTTCTGTCTTTTGTTTTAACTTGTAGCATTTTATTGTCTTAAATGACAGCAGGTGAGTATATGTCAGACGGTACATTTCGTGTGCAAACTCTGATAGTGACTCTCGGTTATGCTTCCCCATGAGCCACAGTTATATGTTAAGATTTTTATTTTTTTTACCACTTTGATTCGGTCATGTGTCTCAGCGAGACCCAGAATAGGAGCAAACACCTGCTTTCCCTTCACCCAGGACATACTGTCTGCAAAGTGGGGGTCAGGGAGCCGCGGCCTCGTGCCACCAGCCTCCTATTCCTTGTCTCCCGTCTCGCACTGAGGCCTCACTTGCTGAGCTGCCTCAGCCTCAGGCAGTGTCATGGTCACGTAACATAAGGGATGCACTCTCTTCGTGCTTCCTGTGAACGACTTCCTTGAGGTCCTCTAAAGCCCTTAGTTAAAGCACATTCTCTAGGTCTGCCTCCTGGTCTCCAAGCGAGGCAGCTCTCGTTCTGTGCCCTGACCTCGGGCCCAGCCAAACCAGTCAGGTTTAGGGCTGATTTGAGCACCCTTATAATTCAAGAAAAATTTGGCTGTCTTCCCATCCTTAGAAGGAGAATGGGATAACTGGCCCGGTCCTTCCCCTGTGTTGCTGGGAACTGACAGACGTGCGGTGTCTCCACTTTTAAAACGATCTCGTTATCGTCGTGTATGTGTCGAGAATCCGAAGGCTGTTGGATCTTGCTGGGCATTGCTGGATATATGATCTGGGCACAAGTTGCTCCTCAGAAGAAGTTTATGGTTGTACTTTGCACTTGGCTCTAAAAGGCATTGGGTTTAAGGACGGAAGCCCTGGAGTTCAAAGCCTGGCTGTGTACTTCCAAGCGGTACGACCTTGAACAAGCCACTTAATCTCTTTAAACTTCAGTGTCTTCACCTGTGAAATGAGGATTAGGATACCTATCATTCTGCATCCCCAGATGGTTATAAGGATCAAATAAGCCATAAAACGTTTCATAGGGAAGGTGAAACTTGACCTGGGTCTGATGGTTTAGGTTTGGAAAAAGAAAGAGCCTCCGTTGGTGTGGTGGCTGTAGAGTTAACTGAGCGAGCAAAGGCTTGGAGGCAGTACCCCTCACGGCCACTTTGTCTGGGGCCGTGAGTTTGGGTAAGGAGAGGGGGCTGCAGGAGAGAGGCTGGAGCCAAATTTGACAGAGCCTGGGATGCTAGACTAGAAGTGTAAACTTCACCCCGTAGGGAATGTTAGTTTTTCAGCACAGATATGTTTGAACAGTAAATACAGGAAGCAGGACCAGGAGACCGTCAGGGGGACTCAGAAGAGAGCCCTCTGGTGGTGACACCGGGAAGAGGTACCATGAAGAAGAAATGTCTAGATGGGTCTACAAAGGTAAAAAATAAAGGGCAAAGATAAAAAATTATGGGGCAAGAAACGTCAAAATGCTTCCCAAGACTTCTGGGAGAAGATGATGATGCCCATAAGTAGAAAAAGAAAAAACTTAATGCAAAGGTGTTCCCAGTAGCTGTATTTACCATGGTAAAATCATAAACAGACTAAGTGTTCCGAATAGGCAACTGGTTAAATAAATTTAAAAATATCCATCTGCTAGAATATTACATAGTCGCTAAAAGTAGCGTTTTGAGGATAGGATAATGAGTTTGGTTGTAAACATGGTACCTCTCGTGGAGTCTCAGCTGCCATTCGATCGTAAAATGCACCCTTACTTTAGGTACCATTACGAAACAGGAAAGGGTGCTGCCGATGACAATTGGATGCCATCAGTTGTAAGACACATCCAGATTCCAGAGATGTGTGTGTCTGTGTGAAGAAATCTGCGTCCTAGAATCAGTGAGATATGGCAGATTTGTCGTGCTTTCTGTCCCATTCATCTGCTCCCAAAGAGGTTTTTTCTGGAAGGCCGGGAGGGAAGCCAGAGGACCTAAAATTTTCTGGCCGAGAATCATCACCATGTTACCTGGATGGTTTTTGAACCATAGATTTAATTCTAGGCAGTTCCTCTCATCCGAAAGATGGGATAACAACACTTTCAATGCAAGATTGTTTGGGGGATTAATTAAAATATTGACTGCAAAGCACATGTGAGCCCAAGAAGGGATGACGGATAGGGAGCACCGGCCACATGGGGGTGGCGTGGGGAATGGTGCCTTGGGTGGCAGTCAGCACAGTGCTGAGAGGGAGGTTAGGATGACCTCCCCGGGGCCACTTGTCTTTTAGTTGTTTCTCTGGTTATAAAAATAGCACCTGTTCTTGGTTTAAAAAAAAAAAAAAAGTTTAAAGTAACAGAGAACTAGAAATGAGAAAACACCCGTGATCCCATCATCTGGAATTAAGACATGTCAGCATGTTTCTACCTAGGCTTTAGGGTTTGGGGGTCCTTTTTGTTTCATTCTGATTGTTTTTTTGGTTTTTCACTTTCAGACAGTTGAGATATTCCTGGCAAGGCTGTCCAGTTCCCAGTTAATTTGGTTATGCCTTTAGTATATTGCAAGCATTTTTTCACATTATATAAAAACTCTTCTTAAACATCATTTGTAATGGTGGCACATATCTCATCAGATGACCCCAGTGGTTCTCAACCCTGGTGTGGATCAGAATCACCTGTGGGGCTCTTTAAAAAGGCAAGTGTCTGAGGCTTGTGTCAAGTTCCCACAGGCTGCCATCCGTTCCGAGGCCCACCACATTATCCTAACGCTGGTTCTTTCGATCGTCGGTAACCTTTCACCATTTTAAATCACACTGTGATGAACATCTTTATATAAATCTTCATGCACGAGCTGAATCATTTCCTCAGGCAGAATCCCTGACGTGGATTCACTCGGTCAAAGGATCGGGGTACACTGAGGCCTTTGATACATAAGGGGAGGGGAGAAAGCTGGCGGCCAGAAGCAGGGGGTAGCCTGGAGGGGGGAGCCTCTGAGGCAGACTGCAGCACAGGGCCCAGGCAGCAGCCTTGTGTACGGAGAACATTCCATGGCTGATGGCAGAGGAGAGCCCGCGGGACGGAGGGCACAGCCAGCCGCTGGGAGCTCCTGTGGCTTGTCTGCTATGGCCACTTTGTCGCATGCCCACGGTGACCACCACGCTGCTACGGTGTGGCGGCCTCCCACCCTGGGCCGACCCGCGTAGTCGCGGGACTTGGGTCACCGCAAAGTCACAGCGTTTGGGTTTTTTAAAACACGAGACATGACAGACTAGACTTGTGCTCCTTTCTACTCTGCTTGGCGGCCAGCTCCTGCTGTGCCCCTTGGTGCCCCCCTGGCTTTGGGAGGAGGGCGAGCCCCAGGCTGAGGGGCCCAGAGCTCACTGGAGACTTTTAACTCTTTGGCCTTTTTTTTTTTTTTTTTTTTTTTTTTTGTCTCTCCTACTGGAAAAAATTCAAAATGCAGCTGGCTGGGGAATCTCGAGTTTTCTTTCCCCTGCCCGGAAGGGAAGAGGGAGGCAGCCCCCTGCTGAGGCCGGCCACATGCCAGAGCTAGGCTGCTCCCGTCCATGCCTTCTGCCGTGTGCTTGTGCCCGGCCAGGAGGGCCTGCGTTGGCTCCCTGGCGGTGTCTCTTCAGGGCCCCCGTGAAGTCTTTCTCCCAAGGGTCAGAGACTGAGACACCAAGGGTGTCCAGTTAGAGCCAAGTCTACCTGCTCGGCGGCCTCCCACGAGGCTGGAGCCCGGTTCATCTCCAAGTCGGTCCACATCTGTGATGTCAACAGTTCCCTACAAATGCCCCCTTACTATCCGTTTTACAGGACGGGGGTGGGGGGTGGGGGTGCGGGAACAAAGGCCCAGCTGGCCGGTGACTTCCTGGTGAGCAGTAGAGCCAGGAGGCAGCCTCAGGTCGGCCTGACTCCAAAACTCAGGTTCCTTCCACCACACCCTCTTGCCTGTCTTTGTTCTGGTTTCCTCATGCTCCGTGTTAACGGCTCTGTCTCTGCATTTCCAGCGCCGGGCCCGGGGCATGACACAGCGCAGGCATCAGTGAGTATGTTCTGGAATAGCAGGTGGCAGGACGGTTGAAAGAAAGTAAGAAACAGAGAAGTGTATGAGGCCAGGATTGTGCTCAGGGTGTTCAACGCAAACCCGCCGCGTCCTGCCTTGTCTCTGAGGCTTTGGAGGTTGGTGCTACCTGGCAGAGGGGAGGGTGTCTGCAGATCACGGGACCCATTTTTCAGTCACCCAGAGGATATGAGGCGCAAGGCCCAAGATATTTAACAGTATCGGCCACGCCAACTTGCTCTCTTCCACTTAAAGGACAGAACCACAAGCAGCGAGGCAGCCCCGTTAGGAAAAACCCCCTTTATCCATGTCAAGCGGCGGCCCAGGCTCCAGCTCATTTATTTAGGCCTTTCTTGCTCTCTGACACGCCTCCTAGCAGTTGCCAGGCAACTCTGGGAGGAGCAGTGTGTGTTAGGGATTAACTAGTTAGGGCTGGGGTCCTTTTTGGCAAGAAGGGGATGAAAGACAAATGATTTTAATTGCTGGCCCAAGGATCCTTTCTGTGCCTGGTGGAAGATTGCAACTTTTCGAGGATAGGTGATAGCAGTGTGGTTCTTGAATTTGCCTCGAACGAATGAATTTTGAAGACTCTTACTTTTGCCACACTCCTTTGTTTAAAATTATATCATCGCGAAATCTGAACGAGACTAACCCTACCACCCTCCCTGTGGAAGACGGACCACAGTAGCCTCAGTTTTAAAGAACTTTCCAAAAGAGAATTGGGTGCTTTCATTTCATCCCTTTTCCGGTTCAGAGTTTCTCGCAGCTCACACGTGGAGTCATCTTAAGGCAGTGCATTTGAAAGTAGCCGTTCCCCCCTCCGGCCCGCTGCGCGTCTTGGTAAATGTTAGAGAGCAAAACTGACGCCTCCTGTTCTGGGCCGGTCATCTGCCGAAAGGCCGGTATAGATGGAGCGCCATGAGAGTTGTTGACTCGGCAAGCCGGTGCGGCTCTCTCTGGGCCAGCCTGCCAGCCAGACCCCCCGCACCCCCTCCCCATGAATGGAGCACAGCCCCTGCCCTCAGGGAGCCGGCGCTGGGGTGGAGGCGGTGAACCGAGCGAGCATCACTGTTGTATGTTCTGCAGGAGGCCATGCGGGCGGCATCCTGCTCGCTTCGTCTAGCCCAAGGGACCCAGCTTCCAGATCGGCTGTGGGTATGCTGCCATCATCCACCTTACAGCCCCTGATTTTGCACGTGATTCTGCTGAGTCATATTTATCCACCTAAAAAAACCCTTAAAGACGGAGAAGTTAAGATGAAAGCAGATTGATAGCCTGGCTTTCAAGCATGAGCGGGTGAGGCTGTGTCGGAACGGGTCGGAAAAAACACCACGAATATCTGTGTCCTGGTTGAGTGACACCATTGATCTCATGGTTTCGAAAAAGCGCAACTGTGTGTGTGTGTTTATTTTCAGCGTGCCAGAAAATAGAAGAATGTTTAGACACCAGAAAAATTAAAACATCACGACCGTCCCACTGAACTAGCCCAACTACCTCAACCACCTTTCGTAATATTCTCTTAAATTATTTTTTCATTTTGCAAAGCGTCTACATAGCTGCTGTCAAATCTAAGTGAGAAGTTTGTTTCCCTTCCGTTTAACATCACCTCCCACGCATTTCTGGATAGCTGCAGAGCATTCCTTCAGGCATAGCTACCATAATTTCTGGAACTACTCACATCGGACCTCTAGGTCGTTTCCAGTCTTGTAACGCTATAGTTAATACTGCGCTGAACATCTTTGTGAATAAAGCTCTGAAACACCATTTCGAGGGCTCCCGAGTAGAAGAAATACAAGTGAGATGCAGGGACCTGACGGGGTGCCAGCGCGTCACCACGTGGGAAGGAGCAGATTTGCACTGACCCCGTCTAACAGCTCGGGGGGGAGGGGCGGAAGCATGAAGAGCGCTTTGTGGTGTGAGCGGCCTGCTCTCCACATAGGCGAGCGGGGGGCACCCAGAACACATATAAGGGTGTTACTGAGTTATGCCTCCATCTTGTGCTAAAAAAAAGGTTTGAGGACCCTTCAAAACAATGTGTACTGCAAGACAAGAGTCAGGATGTGAGGGAAGCGGGGGTGGTGGGGGGAGGAGAAAGCCCGGAAGAGGCCGGTGTGTGCGCCTCTGTGCTGACTCTCAGATTCTCCACACAGCTTGGGAGTAGAGGGCTGGACGTGGAACCCACGTCTGTCTTCCAAGCCCACGCTGTTCTCTTTTCTTCCTTTTTTTTTTTTTTTTTTTTTTTTTGGTGGTAAAACGTAACATAAATTTTTTAACTTTAACCATCGCTAATGCCATTCGGTGGCGGTAGGGACAGTCCCAATACTGTACAACCACCATCACTATGTGTTTTCAACAGTTTTCATTACCCCAAACAGGAACTCTGAGCCCCTAAAGCAATAGCTCCGCATTCCCCCAAACCACCAGCCCTCGCTAACCTCTCGTCTACTTTTTATGAATTTTCCTACTCTAGATACATCATGTAAGTGAAATTAGACCGTATTTTGTCCTCCTGTGTACGGCTTATTTCACTCAGCGTAACATTTTCAGGGTTCGTCCACGTTGTAACACGTGTCAGCCCTTCATCCCTTTTTCAGGCTAAGTGATATTCCACCGTATATACGTACATACCCCATTTTGCTTATCCATCCTTCTGTTGATGGACACTTCGGTGGCTACCACCTTTTGGCTATGGTGAATACTGCTGTGAACATTCCTGTGCATCTATCTGCGGGCACCCCTGTTTTCAGTTCTTCTGGGTATATACCTAGGAGTGGAATTGTTGGGTCATACGGTAATTTTATTTTTGAGGAGCCACCAAATTGTTTTCCACACAGAGCCCATGCTGTCTTTAAGCAGACAGTGGTGTGTTTGTGAAGCATGGATATGTACCCATGAATATTCTGTAGGAAAAGTTGGTGAAAGATTTTATTTTTCCAGTTTATTTTAGGCAAGCAGATAGGGAATTAAAGCCAAAACCTACAGTCCTGAGCTACACAGATGCATTGACGAGAGGAACCTTGAGTGGACTAGAGAAGGGGCTAGTGACCCGTTTTTTCTCCGTGTAGTGTTCATCCCAGGTCGAGATCACAACCCTGGGAATGAAGCAGGGAGAGGAGAGGTGTGACCACCTCCTGGACCCCAGGGACCACCACTGTAGCTCCGTGGGTCTAAGCAGCCGAGGAGGCAGAGTGGGATGGACAGAAGATGTCTTGAGCCACCTGGGTTTTTGTCCTGGCTCTGTCATCTGCCAGAAGATGACCTTGGAAACCACTTCTCTGAGCCTCAGTTTTCTCATCTGTAAAATGCAAATAATGCCTACCTTACAGGACTGCTGAGAAAAACAGCAGTAATGTATGTCAAGCACAGCACAGTGTTTCTGCTGACAGTAGATATTAACTAAATGATAGTGACGACCATTCCTGGGTCAAGGGAGTAAAGGAGGAAGAGGAGAATGCCATCTTCTGGAACAGTGGGGTCCATTCTTGCTTAAGTGTCAGATGACCTGAAACCAGTCACAACACAGTGAGATTCCGGCCCATTTATTCCTGTCTTTTGAAGTAACTGAAAGTTTGGCTTTTATCTCAAATGCTACATAAAGGATGTGTGAGAAGACACATAATATCAAATAAATACTGAAGGAAATAATTATTAATGGTATTGCTCACCGGCACTTACAGGCAAATACGGGGGTGGTAGGTACCAAGGGTTTAAAATTAAGAAATACATTAGAGTCGATTTTCTTTAAATGTGCAAGAGAAAATATAGTTAATATTTTTTCTGTTTCATTCAAACGTTTCTTGCCTCTTGGGAGAAGATGACCGTCATTCGATATTGGCCCCAATCTCCACGGTCCACCTCCCAGGGCAGGGACCCCTATGTTGCTGGCATCTTGAAGCCACACCACAAACGCTCACTGGCCTGAGAGCCATTGCTCTAGACTGCCCAAGGACAACATAGGTCCTTACGTTAAAGAAGATGAGAACTGGAAGGAAATCCTCTTAAACGCGATAACCGAGCTTATCTGAATGAGTTCGAAAAGCATCACTGAATATGACCAAAATGAAATTGCTGTATGTCCTAAAATACTTGAAAAAATAAACCACAGTGAGTGTATCTTGACCATCCAGGAGGAGTTCTGTGCTTCCACTTGATCTCCTATCATGATCCTGGCTCCTTTCTTACTTTGTTCCTATAGGACGGGACCACATTTTGTACTCCTTGAGGTCCCTCACATAGTCTGATATTTAGCAGGTGCTCATTAAATATTTGTTGAATGTGTAGATGGACAAATGAATGAATGGTACCTGTTTTCCCATGCTGTGCATCGGGAAGACTAGTGGTCATATTCCAGTGTTACATAATAGAGATGCTTAGTTTAAAAAGCAAAACAAAACGCAGCTCCATTAGAGTGTGAGAAGAAGAATGGGACACAAACACCACATTGTGAATGTATAAATGTAAAACAAAGGCACAACCCAGCAGCTACCTGGTAGCTAACCACAGGCAGTTAGGGTCTGCAGAAGATCGCCCTGCACGAAATCGCCACGAGCAGTAAATGCTCAGTTCTAGTTAGGAGCATTCGAGAGGTGAGTGTGTTAATGGAATAAACTCAGTTTTCAATACTGTATCTTTGCGGAAGCAGCAGCAAAGAGAAGTGGTTGCTATTATTGGAATTTTAAGTCAAATGATCTCACTTTAGGGTCTTTTACTTTTTTATGGAGACTCTGAAAAGGAAACCTTTCTGATCCATTTCCAAGCAGTGATAACATTTGACAATTTAGAGCCTGCAACAGTGAGCTGTGGCTCCATGAACTAGGCAGACTGTGAGCTTAAGAACAGGATTCTGTCTTATTCTTTCTTCTACCCCTGGCACACAGTAGTGGCTCAGTAACCTAAGACAGAGTGATGGTGGATTTGTTCTCTGGAGGACATTATGGTGTTTGTGATGATTAGAAGATAACATTGTGGATTTATTTCCCTCTCCCCACCTCCCAGACATGCATCCACGCTAACTTTCTGTGGGATGTGGGTATTCTCAGAAATACCCGGCTGTATCACATTCAGTCTTGTATTGCCCTTTCACAAAGAAATAGAAACCTCTGGAAGGCAGTAGAGTGTCTTGATTACTCATGTATCCCTGGCACAGAGCCTGATACACAGAAGGGGCTTAATAATTATCTGTGGAGGGAGTGACATTATAATAGTCCTTACCTATAATGTCCTTAGTTGTTTGGGAGCTGAAACATAGCTTTGTTAAGTAAATCATTAAGACCTGAAGTCTTAAAAGAAAACAGTATAAAGCATTTGTTATATGCTAGACTGTCCGTTATTTGATTTTTACAGCCCCCATATGGAGAGAGTGTCCCCATTTTACTGATGAGAAACCAAGGCCAAGAAAGGTCATGTCACTTTTTCAAGAAGTGGCAGAGCCAGGATTCGGACCGTCCATCTGTCTGATTCTAGCAACCGTGCTCTTTCCTCTGACCACTTGCCGCAACGGTGATTACCATATGGTCCATGTTACGTACAGTTTGAGGGCATTTCAGAAGCAAACTGAGCTGGTTCCCTCTTAGGAGTCAATGTCTCCAATCTGTGCAAATGTTTCTTGAAAAATACAGGTTAAACTAACACCATTTATAAATTCTTTTGCAAAGGGGAAATGTCAAAATTTTAGACGTCTTTTTAAAAAAACATTCCTTTAATAGATAATTTTAATTGCCTAATATTTTGTTGTTTAAATATTTGATACTTGTGGTGATAATTGGATGAAAAAGTAAAACATTTGAAAGGGCAGCCCGCCCTCCTCTTTTCCTGGGCTGACACCTAGTGGTGAGTTTTGTCATGGCAGTGTTAATCCGGGTGCTGAACTTTCTTGATAGTCCGTTGATTTTAGGATTTTTAAAAAATCAGTTATTTACATCATAAAAGTAGCTGCATTCATATAAAGTTAACTTATGAGGGAGCATCATAACAATGGAACTTTTATTTGATTTAATGTGAGATTTAATTATAATCCAGCCTTGCTAGCTGAAAATGATACAAGTATTTAAAATCTTGGTGTACTGGGGGTGCCTAGCTAGCTCAGTTGGTAGAGCATTGCAGCCCTTAATCTCAGGTTTGTGAGTTTGAGCCCCACACTGGGCATAGAGATGAATTAAGTAAATAAAAAAAGAAATATAGATTCTTGGGACAAACAACACTTCCCTGCCCCCCCCCCCAAACTTGGCCAGTAACCACCCTGCCCTGGGCACTGGCTCGCACACACAGTGCCTAAGACTCGATCGCTGTGCTTAAAGACAGTGCAGGGCAGAGAGAGAGTTGCATTGAGGCGTGGTAACTGCGACGGTAGAATGTCGTATGAGGTGGTAGGCATCCGAATGCAAGGCGAATCGCTCCGCCCGGGTGCAAAGGGGAAGTTTCTGAGGAACGGACGCATGTATGTGGCACTATGAGAGGAGGAGCAGTTAGTTCCCCAGGAGCAGGGCAGAGAGTAGCTCACGCAAAGGCGAGGAGCTTTGGAACTCCACGGCATGGTTGAGTGCCGAGGACCGTCGCCTGACTGGAGCGTGGACAGGAGAGTTAACCCAGGGTAAAGTGGAGAAGGGGTCAGGTCCAGTCCATGAAAGACCTAGATGGTCACAAAAGAGCCTTTGCACCAATACCATAGACCAGCATTTCTAGAACAATGTTCCTGGAAATATTAGATCCACAAGATATTATGTTTTCTGATCACATAAAATTTGGGATTGTCGCACAATGCATACTGTAACTCTTTTTTTTTTTTCTTTAAGATATTTGCTATGCACGTTACTGAAGCCTTGCTGTAAAGAAATCTGGTTAACTTTGTTTAACCTAGCATTTTTCCAAAACCCTTTCCCCAACCAAAATACCTATTAGCATTCCACGCATCTACTATCCTCACCACAGTTTGGGAAACACTTCTGTAGCTAATGATTGATGATGAATTTTTCTCACTCTGAGGTCATGGAATTAGGATGCCAACTGTGGTCATTTTACCCCTGTCTCTTTGCTGTGAACCTCAGAGAAAAGCGTGCTCCTTTTCCAAAGCATTTTTTGTCTGGCCAGACAGAGGTTTGTGGCCAACATGTGGCCTTGAGACATAGAGCCCAGCTATCACTAGACTCTCTCAGTTCAGGATCACAGGCTGCCAGCTGGTTCCCTCAGTCCAGCACCTCTATCAGGGTGTGAGTCAGGATCTATCCAGGACGACAAAAACCCCTTCAGATGTTTACAAGAGGGAAAATAATTCAAAGGAATGGTCATCCAGCTGATAGAGGAGATGAGACTCAGGGCAGGGAGGCAATCCAGAGATCAGCAACAACGGAGGTGGTGTACCTGAGTTCCAGCGTCAGGGTCAGGGTCACCGGACTAAAGCTGGACCCTCTGGGTGTGTGCACTGGGCGCCTGAGTCAGAGAGGAGGCGAACCACTGCTGGATGGCCCACCCGGGCAGAGAGAGAGGAGAAAAGCTCAGCTTCTCCCTCCTGTCCTCCTCCCCCTCCTCATCACTCCTCACAGGCCCTCGCATGGGCCCAACCGGGCAGGAAGCCAGCCGACCTGGGCGCCCGGGTATCAGCCTCCCTTCTTCTACACAGAATAGAACCGAAGAGCGGAGAGTTGGTCCGAGGTCAGACAGGGAGCAACCAGAACCCAGATAACCTATGTAGTAGCATGCTCCCCACCCCCACCCCTGGCAAATAATGTACAACCTGGTAAAGTTAAAAACCCCTGATTTCTAGTTGGACTTGATGCCAACCTAGACCCTGCCTCTTCTCAGCTGTGCGACTCTGGGCCAATTATTCTGCCCCTCTGAACCTTAGTTCTTCAGTTGTGAAATAGGAAGAAGAATCTCCACTGAAACGATACCTTCACAGGGCCTCCTTGACATATTCGTGGCCGGTTCCTGTTTTATGATGAAACACGAACGAGGTATTTACAGCTTTTCGAGCTTAGCGTGAAACTAACGGGAGTGTTTTGCAAGTCACGTATGTCGGTTGACCACTCTGAACTTCAGTGAATTGGCTGAAGTTTTATTAGCTAGCAGTCATTACCTAGTAGGTGTTTTATTTCTTATCTTAATGTATTCACATCCCGGGGACACTGGGGGGAAGCTTGAAAAATGTGCCCTGGAACGTTCACGTGCTGGAGAGGTTCTCTGCGTGTATTATTGATACCAGTTCAGTACGAGCTAAAGAAAATTGAGATTCCAGGAGAAGGACCACTGAAGAGATGTTGCACCTTGGGAATCACTTCCTTCTTGAACCACAGATTTTTTATTTTGTGAGCAGAAAAACGCTATCCTCATAAAACTATTTAAAAAATGTTTTTAAGTATTTATTTATTTTTGAGAGAGAGAGAGAGAGAGAGAGAGAGAGAGAGAACAAGCAGGGGAGGGGCAGAGAGACAGGGAGACCCAGAATCCGAAGCAGGCTCCAGGCTCTGAGCTGTCAGCACAGAGCCCGATGCGGAGCTCGAACTCACGAACCGTGAGGTCATGACCTGAACCAATGTCGGACACAACCAACTGAGCCCCCCTGGCGGCCCTATAATTACTTTAAGAATTAAATGAGATGGCCCGTGTAAAGTACTTGTTCTCTGCCCTCCGCAACAAACTGTGGAGGCAGCTTTCACTTTATCCAGCGAATGTCCAATTCACCAGCAGCCACATTGCGCGTTGGTGTGGCAGGATTTGGGGGAAGCCTTAATGGGAGATTATTTGTGTTTGGTTTGCTGTCCCTGTTAGTGATGTGACCTGGCAGGCCTCCGCTCCCCCTCTTCTCGTCGGTCACAGCTCACTGGCATTATTCATAAGCCATTTGCTTAAGACTTTCTTTGCCCATATTCCCACTGTGATGCATTTTTAGTCTCCTCTTCTCCTCCTTTCAAAATGGTCTGTAGGTTTTGAGACTGTCCTGAGCAAGTCATTTGTCAGCTTAAAAGGTCATTATCCTTTGAAGGGGAACTTTTATCCTGAGTTCATTAGTTTTATCCTCGTTTGATGAGTGTTAAGCAAAAAAAAAAAAAAAAAAAAAGTGGGGGGGGGAAGCCCATCTATTGAACACGTGCTTCTTGCCTTTTATTTTTATCTTCTTGGTTAAACATGTATTATCCCCAAATTGATAGTTAAGGAACGTAAAGCAGAGAGACTTGAAATAATTTACATCAGGAACTTGGGACAAACATTACCGAGACCCTACTCTCCCAGGCGCGTTCTAGATGCTTGGAGATAGAGCAGTGAACAAAATAAAGTCCCAGCCCCTGAATCCCTTATATTCTAGGCAGACACAGGAAACAAAGATGAAAGTATGTAATGTGTCGGGTGGCCATAAGTGTGCATAAAAGGAAAGCCGTGGAAGGGGATAGAGAGCCCCGGATGAGGTAGATGCTATAATAAGAGAGAGAGAGCTGGATTGGGGGCCAGGTCTGTCTGCCTGTAGAACTCATGTTTTTGCCACTGGTCCCAGTCTGCTGCTGGTCCTCTTTGGTGATGGCTTCAGTGAAGCACCATAAACTCGGACATTTTGCTTCTCAGTCTGGACTTGACAATTCAGTGTTTCGGGGCGGTGACATTGCATTCCAAGGGTACAAAAGACATTTTTGCTGCACTCCCTGCTGTCAGCCGCATGTAGCCTTTTCCTTCATCTCTCTGGTTTCCCAAACACATTTCATCTTGGTGCAGAAAGCATCTTGCTGGCTTGGACTCAAGCCCTAGTGCTGAGCAGACCAGTCTGTCCTAGAGGAGGGTCCCTGTGACTGCTGGCTCAAAGGAACTCATTGCCTCTTTTCTACTTCCAAAAAGTGATGTCACAGGTAGTAGCTTATGTAGTCTTAATTTCTGTTTCCTGATCTTTAGTATTCAGTAAGGCAGTTGAATTCCATGAGTAGGTACTGGGCACCAAGAGATGGACCAAGTATGGAACCTGCCCACAGGATTCAGCTGGACCTGGGTTCCACTTTTCTATTTATGTGACTTTGAACACGTTAATTAAGCCCTCTGTGCTTCAGTTTCCTCATCTGTAAAAGGGCAGAACAAATGTTATTTGCCCCAGAGGATTAGAAGATTCAATGAAGTAATACAGCATGGTGCCTGGCATATGAAAGGAACTTCATATTAGTTGGGCTTTTTAAAAAGTAAACTACATTTCAGAACAGTTTTATGTTCACAGAAAAATTAAGTGGAAGGTATCGAGGTTTCCCAAATCCCTCCTGTTCCCAAGCATGCATAGCCTCCTCCATTAATAATACTCATTTTTATATAAAAATAACTCTTTAATTTATAGCTGAGTTCTCTCTACTTTCTATCCTATGAGGAAACAGTAGGGTAGATAGGAAGTTTCCTTTTTCATAGTGAAGACCGTATACGTGTTTTAATGAAAACGATGGTAAAAATTCTCATCATGATGACAGTTTATAAAGACATGTTGATATTCAATCTTTACAATTCTTCCCTCTGGATAGATATCATACGCTTAAAAAAAAGTACTGTATTGTAAAATAGATCGAGAAAACTGCCTTAATCACGCAAATAGCTTAACCAATTTTTATAAGACTAACATTGCCTGAGATGAGAAATAAGGTTTTACTACCCATCACAGAAACCCCCTTCCCTGAATGCCCTTTCCCCCTTGCCAAAAGTAACCACCATCCTAAATTTCCTATTTTTTAAAAATAGTTTTATTACCCAAATGTTTATTCCTAGATTCTATAGTTTAGTATTGGCCATTTTAAAAAAAAGTATGGTTTTTGATTCCCTTTTATATGTTCCTCCTCCTCCACCCCTTTCATTTCATTACAATTTATCTGTTGAAGACCCCTGACCTACAGATTTCCAGGGTGGGTTTTGCCAGTTGTATAATCATGGTGCTGTTCACCATGTTCCTCTGTCTTTTGTATTTCTTGCTAATTGGCAACTGGATCCTGAGATTGGATACACTATGGTTCACTCCCTTTGTCAAGACTGTGGGTGGTATTTAGCAAGACGATCAGAAGCATGTCAAAGTCTGGTTGTGTCTCTTGTAGTGTTTTTAGTAGCCAGTGATGCTTAAGCCTACCTCTGTTTATTCGTTGGGAGTTGCAAAATGGTGATTGATGTTCTAAGTTTATCACTTAATTCTCATTTATTGGTTGGAATATTTTTATAAAGAGACATTTTCCCTCATTTACTATTTTGTTACCCAGTGGTACAGTTCATATGGCAAAGGTAAGATAAATACTTGGTTCTTTCCCTTTATGTGCCAGTTTTAATATAATGAATTAGTTCTCTAACACCCTCAAAATGGGCCAGTTCTTTTTTATATGTAGATTATGACCTGGTGGATTTAAACATTTGATGGTTTGGGGTCTCTTACAATTGTTATTATTAATAAAATTCAAACTCAGGTTTGTGCCTGAGTACTTTTTTTTTTTTAAAACGTGATCCTAGTAGTCTTTGATAGCTCCCTTGTTATCTGATATTACAAGACGTTCCAGGGCTTATCGTGGACATTTCCCACCCCCAAACCTGGAATCATACATTTCTTCAGGTAGCCCTGGGTTTGTTTTAGTGGGAAAGAATATCTCAAGACTAAAACCTGGGTGCTAAGTATACTTGCTGCTCCTTGACTGGTCAGTTTCCAGGCCTCTTCAGTGGAAGAGTTAGGACACACACACACACACACACACACACACACACACGCACGCACGCACATGCACACGTGTATATATATTGATGCTTCCAATCCAAATTCAAGACTATAGAACTTTTGCCTAACCTCTTCTCTGTTAGGTTTGTATTTCCTTTCTTCCATACTGAAAATTCTGGTTCTCAAAAGGACACAGTGGATAATAGAATTAGAATATCCCATAATTACTAATTTGTTTTCATACACAGCAGCCTCAGTAAACAGTACTAATGCTAGCAGCAGCACGATTACAGAAAACCTTTTAATCCTTGTTTGCATATTCTGTCCCTATTCTCCCCAGCTTTTGGCTAGTTGTACTGTTTTTCCACTGCTGCAATGTTCAGCCTTTACTTGCCCTTCTCTCTCCCTCTCAGCCCTCCTGGTCTTAGTCTTCAGGTCATAGTAACCAGTTTGAATGGTGATGTCTCTTCAGTCATTTTTGGTTGTATCAGACGCTCACTCCCTGGTGGATTCCTCAGGAGAGGCTCATGAGAACAAGTACTCCCTCTTGTTATTAAAGGTTGATCATTTTCCTGTGCCCTTTCCACATGAGTCAGTTTGGCTGGATATAAAATCCTTGGCTCATACTTTCTTACCTCAAGGATCTTAAATATGTTATTCCATTTTGTTCTGACAGAAAGTGTTGCTGTCAAAGTCTGATGATAATCCTAACATTCGTTAAGTTACATGTTCTTGGGGGGCCTGGGGGCCTCAGTCGGTTAAGTATCCAACTTTGGCTCAGGTCATGATTTCACGGTTCATGAGCTGGAGCTGTGCGTCAGACTCTGAGTTGACAGCCTGGAGCCTGCTTCAGATTCTGTGTCTCCCTCTCTCTCTGCCCCTCCCCCATTCACACTCTGTTTCTCTCTCTCTCTCTCTCTCTCTCCCCCCCTCCCTCCCTCCCACCCTCCCTCCCTCTCTCCCTCTCTCTCTCTAATAAACATTAAAAAAAATTTTTTTTAAGTTACATGTTCTCTTTTACGAGGTGCCAGGGATTTTTTCTTTCTCTTTTAAAGTCCAGTAATTTTATTAAACTATCTTGGGTGGTCATTCTGGGTCTTACAGGGATATAATGTCTTACAATGTATGTGAAGCAGATAGTTTCAAGGTTTTTTTTTCTTTTTTAATTTCAAGAAAATTGTTCTCAAATGTTAGGCTTTAGCTTCTGTTCTTTGCTTAATTTTTCTTCTTCAGGGGTTTCAATTATTCTTATATTTGATCATACTTGCCTATCTTCAGTATTTTTCACTTAAAAATTTTATCTCTTTCTTTTTTTAACTTTTTATATTATTATTGAAATAGAATTTCTCTTTAATTTTTATTTTTAACATTTTTCTCTTTTGTTAAAACATGATCTGGCCAGTTGATTTGCCCTTATATCCCCTCTAAGTTTGTTTCTAATCCTTTTCTGCATTCTATCTTCTCATTTCTAAGTTTTTATGATTCAGATATATGTTGCTCTTTGAGGCTTTGTATATTTTCTTAATGTCTTTAGCACATTTGGACACCACAGATTTCAGTTTGAATCTACTTTGTAGACATATGTTCAGGATATATTTTTGTGGACATTTCTTTCTTTTTTTCTTAGAACTTTCTGTAGGACTTGAGCTCAGTGCCTTTATGTTATTAATTTTTACGTGAACTTCGTTTTCCTGACTTGAGAATGAGATGGAGTTCAAGAACGCTTTCCTAACTTCACAGAGCTCCCTCTTCTGTCATTTTTGGTAGCGTTCAAAAATTCTGCAGCTGCTTTCTGAACTTTTCTGGCTGTGTTCCCTTCTCCCACTTTGATGTCGCTCTTCTTTTCCCTTCCTCTCTCGTGTCTCCGTCCTGCTCAGTTTTGCTCACTCTTGATTCCACTCCCAGAAGCTTCTCTCCCCAGCGTGGATCCCTTTCTTGAAACGGGGTCCTGACACATTTTGTCCAGTGTCCACAGGGGCTTCTAAGACTTGTTGGGGCGGACCCATCCAACGCTCAGTCCTTCTTCCTGTCGGCCCCTTGTGCTCACTGCTGTCGCAGAGGTCAGAACCATCCCAGTTTCACCGACTTTTCCCAGACTGGCCCACCGAGCTTTCTGCAAGATCCTGTCAGCTGTTCTCGTGTCTGTCTGTCAGCGACGATGCTGGCACCGAGCAGGTCTGTAGATTCGCGGTGTTGATGGTTTGCACTCACCTGCCTGCATTCTGGGACCCGCTGTTCATCTCGTTTTGTCGTCAGTGTTGCACCTTTGAGGTTTTGCTACCTAGTTGTACCTTAGTTTTAAAGGTGGGGATTTGAAGACACTAAAAAAACAAAACAAGCAAACAAACAAAAAACCTGTGCTGCTGCCATTATCACCACCACTAAATTTCCAGAATTCCCCTTTCCGATTTTCCATTTCTTCCTGAGAAGTCCGGGGGAGGTAATGTATCACCACAAGTGTAGGACGTGCCCTTGTGGAACTGACGTTGCACTGGGGGAGGACCAGTAGTAAACATGAACAAAAGATGGAAGCATATGATCTCAGACAGTAAAGAAAAGAAAACACCAGAACAGGTAGCGAGTGATCAGTGTGAGGGGTGTAGGGAGGTGCTCTCCTTTTCGGTGCTTTTCTCCAAGGAGCGGGCATCTGCACTAAAACATGAATGATAGGAGGTAACGGGTATACAGGCGCCCGGGATGAGAGTGTTCTGGGCAGAACAAACAACCAGGACAGAGACTGGAGGTAGGAGTGGGTTTGGCCCATTTGAGGCTCAGAGTGCAAGGCAGTGTGGCTGACGTGGAGCAAACACGGGCAGAGTCCCAGGAGACAAAGCCAGAGAGGCAGCCAGGGCCAGATCGTGAAGGAATCGCCATCCTTTCGGGCTCGGGAAAGAGTTTGGATTCTGAGCCAGGTACAGTGGAAGCCAGCGGAAGAACTTTAAGCAGAAACGTAGCATGACCGGTTCAAGTTTCAAGAAGCTTGTTGGCCGCTGTGTGGAGAAAGTGCTGTGGGCGCTACAGAGTAGAAGTCAGGGAACGGTCAAGGAGTCCGACTGTTGGGGAGAGACCCTGTGGCCAAGTGGAGATGGAGAGGAGTAGTCAGATTTGGGGTATAATTTGGTGACAGGACTTGCTAATGGGTTGGATGAGGGTAAGAGAAGAATCAGGGATTCTTCTAGGTTCTTGGTCTACTTCCAGTTTTTTGTCTTTTTTTTTTTAAATTTGTTTTAACATTTATTTATTTTTTGAGAGACAGAGTGTGAGCGGCGGAGGGCTAGAGAGAGAGGGAGTCACAGATTCCGAAGCAGGCTCCGGGCTCTGAGCTGTCATCACAGAGCCCGACGCGGGCTCAAACTCATAAACCGTGAGATCACCGCTGAGCCGAAGTCAGGTGCCCAACCAACTGAGCCACCCAGGCACCCTCAGTTTTTTGTGTTTTTGAATCTTATTTCTCTGAGAAGATCCAACAGAACTTTGCTCCTGAACAAATAAATAGATAATACTATAAAGCAAGTGAAAAATAACAAGCCACAGACTGAAAGAAGATATTTGCAACTGAACAGAGCCTTGGTAGAGTATATAAAGAATTTCTGTAAACCAGGAAACATTAAAACAGGGCAAAGGTATGAGCAGACATTATACAGGAGAATTAACATCAGTGGTCCATAAACTTACTGAAAATATACTCAACTTTATAATAATAAATCAAGGAAACTGAAATTAAGACCACCATCACTTTTTGCACCTACTGAACTGGCGAAAATTAGGAAGTCTGTGACTATGTGGAGCCATGGGAGCTCTTATTTTGCTGGTTGAAGCATAAAATCGGTACCTGAATTTTATAAAACTGAAACTCTGGCTCATTTAGGCTAAGAGACACACACAAAAATTGCCACAGCGACAAAAAAACTGGAAACAATTCAAACGCCATTGAAGGATAGCAGGCAAAGTACAGTATGTTTATTTGATTGATGCAGGGTTTTTTTCCCCAATTTTTTTTTTTAATTTTTTTTTTCAACGTTTATTTATTTTTGGGACAGAGAGAGACAGAGCATGAACGGGGGAGGGGCAGAGAGAGAGGGAGACACAGAATCGGAAACAGGCTCCAGGCTCTGAGCCATCAGCCCAGAGCCCGACGCGGGGCTCGAACTCACGGACCGCGAGATCGTGACCTGGCTGAAGTCGGACGCTTAACCGACTGCGCCACCCAGGCGCCCCTTCCCAATTTTTTAAAATGTTTGTTTATTTTTGAGAGAGAGAGAGAGGGACAGAATGTGTGAGAGAGAGACACACAGAATCCAAAGCAAGCTCCAGGCTCTGAGCTGTCAGCACAGGGCCTGATGCGGGTCTCAAACCCACGAACCACCAAGATCATGACCAGAGCTGAAGTCAGACACTTAACTGACTGAGCCACCCAGGTGCCCCTATATGGTGCAGTATTTATTATACCCCCATGAAAAACAGTGAGTTAGTGAAGCAGCAACGTGGATGAATCTTAGCAACTTGCAACGTGATACCAATTTTTAAGGCTCAATAGTAAGTAAAATTAATTATTATTTAGGCCACATAATGTATGCTAAAACTTTTTTTTTTTAATGAGAATGGGAATGAGAAACATAGAATTGAGGGTAGGAATTTGTGGAGTATGGGGAGAGGGACAAGAGGAGGCAGTGGAGGGGATACCAAGACAAGGCAATGATAACATCAGTCTGTTAATCTCAGCCGTGGGTTCACAGATGCTCATTTTATTATTATGCTGCACAACTCAGTATAGGTTACATATAGTCTTTCATGCATAAATATAAATTGCATGATAAATAAAATTCAGTGGAATTACAAAGTAGGTAAAGTATTAATGATTTCCAAATCCCATAATCTCATACCATGATGTTTAATATCCAGCTCAGAGTCTGTGAGATCTGGACCCTTCTAGTATAAAACATTTCAGACCTCTTAAAGGATCTCAAAATGCGGCCTCCCCCCCCCCCCCACCCCCGGTATGTGGAGGTTGTGGATCTCCTTCATGGCTGTGAAAGAGGGGGTGGCCCAACCTGAACGTGAGTACACGTTCTCTCCCAGGTTTTTGGTGACCAAACGCAGAAAAGCCAAAAGCAAGAAAGAATTCAGAAATACTTTCAGCAGATGAATTGCTCCCTGCAGCTTTGAACAGAAAGTCTCAGAATGATCTGCCGGGTCCCTCTCCATAGCAGCCTCGTCATGTCTCCTATTCTAAGACTACGTGACTCATGGAAGACTCTTCTCAAGTTGCCAACACTTCAGACACCCCACAGGACGCATCCATGCAAATCATGGTCACCAGCCTCAAAATTCCAAGAAGTCTATCTTTCTGAACCCATTTATAGCACAGAGAACGGCAAGTCAACTTTAAAATCTGAGAAAGTCAGACTCCAGTGTGGCGCCAGCTAGAGGAATTACGAGGAATTCGCTGTTGTCGAGAAGTTACAGTATTATTACACCGTTTCTTTTTATCTATTGTTTAAGACTGTCCTCTTCTAAACCTCAGAATGCCAAGGATAGTGGCTCAGTCGCTTAAGCGTCCAACTTCGGCTCAGGTCATGACCTCATGGTTTGTGAGTTTGAGCCCCCACATAGGGCTCTGTGCTGACAGCTCAGAGCCTGGAGCCTGCTTGGGATTCTGTGTCTCCCTTTCTCTCTGTCCCTCCCCTGTTTGCGCTCTCTCTCAAAAAAAAAAAAAAAAAAAAAAAAAGAATGCCAAAGGATAGCAGAATGTTCCTGTAGATTCCTTAGCCTTGTTCTTGGAGTGCTAAGGAAAGTGAGTGAATTGGTGGATGGATGGATAGATGGATTTGTGCCATTTTCTTTTTAGTCAAGCTAAGAATCCCATTGGGGGAAAAAAGCCCACCACTAAAATGAGTAAAAGCATTAAAAAAAATTTTTTTAACATTTATTTATTATTGAGAGACAGACACAGAGCATGAACAGGGGAGGGGCCAAGAGATGGAGAGACACAGAATCTGAAACAGGCTCCAGGCTCTGAGCTGTCAGCACAGAGCCTGACGCGGGGCTCAAACTCACAAACCACAAGATCATGACCTGAGCCGAAGTCGGATGCTTAACCGACTGAGCCACCCAGGCGCCCCAAAAAGCATTTTTTAATGCTTTTTTTTTTTACAACATCTGTTCAGTACCTACTATGTGCTCGACACAGAGCTCAGCACTTTGCAGCCACATGGCACGTTAGAGGTAGAACTGTGATCCAGATAGGGGACTTGGCTCTGGAGAAAATGTGCTCTTCCTTTTGCCGGAGAAACACATTGCAACAGCAGAAACCGCGGAAGCCGACATGAGAGAATTCACCCAAACATTAACTTGTAGCCCTGCAATTTCCACATAAAATGCCCTAGACGTACTCGTGCGTGGGTGAGTGCCACCTCTGGGTAAAGCAGTGGCCGCCACTCCCTGTTACTTACCCATATCTCACATGCTGCTTCTCTGATTCATTTTCCGCCCTAGACTGCAACCTTACTTGTTCCTTTTCTGTTGACTAATACACAGAAGAACCCTTGCAATTCTTAGAAGATACAGTGAGAAAGAGTGCAAGATTTAGAGAACAGACAGGAGTCCATCCTGGCTGAGTCTCCTTATCTATCAAAGTGGAACCTTACCAGCAATTTCAGAAGCTGTTATGAAGGATGAGGTGCTTATTACTGTAACGTGTATAATCACCACATTGTAGATGCTCGGAAAATGTCAGTTTCCAGTCTTCCTTCCCCAGTCAGTCACCACAGCCTTCCTGGAATGTTAATCCGAACGTCAGATTTAGGAAAATGGCCAGTGGAGAGTATGTACTTCCTACATGTTGGGTGATGCTAAGCCAATGACTTTCTGGCGTGAGCAGGTTTTCTGTGTGTCTTTTAGTTTTTAATTCTCTTAAAAGAAGGGATTTTTATTTTCAGGGCAGTTATTTTCTTTTAACTGCTATTTTCTAGGTTCCCCAATGCAGATTTCACATGAGTTTTCAAAGAGAGCTATGATAGAAGCTACAGACCCCACCTCCACACTTGAATCACATTCAGAAGATTTTAGGCATTCCTAGTGCTTTAGCCAACAGTGATAGTTTGAGGTAAGAGTAGACAGTTTGACCTGAGTTGAGGAACGTTCTACAAGATAGCTGGCCAGTACTCTTCAAAACTGTTAATGTCTTGCAACAAAGACAGACCCAAGAATTATTCTAGATAAAAGGAAAGTGAGAGGAGAGCTGCATGTAGTGTATGATCCAGGATTTCCTTTTGCTATGGAAAGACATCATTGGGACAATTGGTGAATTCCAAATAAAGTCCGTAGATGAGATTTTTACTGTATCAATGTCAGATTTCCTGATTTTGATCATTATACTGTGGATATGTTCTTGATTTTAGGAAATAGAGTCAGTTTGCTATAATGCCTGTTTTGACAACACAAGATTGTTCTAATGCAACTGGTAGATTCGGGAACAGTTGCAGCATAATGTGACTTTCGTGTTTGGTTATGCACGATCTCATCCGTGAGAAATACCAGGTGAATGCAGAAAACTGTGCCCAGAATAACCAAGATGTGTAGGAATACACAGAACGCACACCGGCACACACCCCTCGTATCTGCTGGCTGCCTCAGTTTACCGCATGTGTTGTGAGCCACACGTTCTGTCCACAGCAGTGTTATATCCCTCCATCCTTTTCCCACCACGCCACAGTCTGCCCATATGCTGCGGTCCTCCTGACACACACTTCCACAGTGAACTTCAGGTCTTTTTCTAACGTGTCACCAATGAAGTTTTTGAGCAGTATGCCCCTAAGCATGATGCTTTTTAGGAGCATGTATGTTACACTGTAGCATAACTGATTCTACTTAAGTATATAGGGGTAGGATAGCATGTCTTAAATTTATTCTCAAATGGTTCAAAAAAACACTTTATGCAGATAAAATGTATTTATAATATATAATTGTACGTATATGTTCACAGGCACATGCAAGGGAAAGGAGGAAGGATAAAGCCATTATGGTAAAATGTTAATATTTGGGGAATCTAGGTGAAGGGTAAATGGGAATTCTGTATACTATTCTTGCAACTTCTCTATAAATCTGAAACCGTGTCAAAATAATGTCAAATAAAAGGTTCAAAGGGGAAAAAAGAGTAGAGTATTGGGGAATGTTATTTAATTTTAGAGACAGAGCATTTGGGAAGAGGGGCAGAGGAAGAGAGAATCTTTTTTAAGTTTATTTATTAGAGAAAGAGAGAGAGAGCATGGGAGAGGGGCAGAGAGAGAGAGAGAAAGAGAGAGTGTCCCAAGAAGGCTCCACGTTGTCAGTGGAAAGCCCAGTGTGGGGCTCAAACTCACAAACTGTGAGATCATGACCTGAGTGGAAACCAAGAGTCAAACACTAAATGACTAAGCCACCCCGGTGCCCCAGAGAGAGAGAGAATTTTAAGCAGGCTCCACACTCAGCACAGAACTGGACATGGGCCTCGATCCCATGACCCTGGGATCACAACCTGAGCTGAAATCAAGAGTCAGACACCCAACGGACTGAGCCACCCAGGCACCCCAGGAAATTTTTTTTTTTAATTGAAGTTCAGATGTGAAAAGGAAGGAAATTAAAAGGGAAGGGAAAAGGACTCATCTGGGGAAAAGAGCAAAGCAGATGGGGGGAGAGGATCCTAAACACACCTTCCACAGAGTAGATTAAAACATGAGCTGAGTTTGAAGCAAGCATTTATAAAATATTATAGGAAGACTACATCTACAAAATGGAAAAGAGAGACATTTTGCTTTTCCAGGAAGATTTTTTTTGGGAGTCTAGCCCAGAATACTGAAAAACAGAATAAACTTACATATATGGAAATCACATAAATTAACAATTCTAAATTAGCATCTTTATTCTCTTCCTAAATAATACAGAATTCCTGTATTACTAGACTTATTTGGACACCCCCATGTATAAATCTTATCATTATTAGAATATTAGTTTCACTTTTTAAAAGAACATTACCAATAAAACTGTAATTAGTTTTATAATTTATCAGTGTGTCCCATACTGTTTCTCCTTGGGGTGATTTTTGTCTTTGCAGGTCTGAAAATATATTTTGCTATGACTTTTGAAAGGATAGTTTATCTGGGTATGAAACTATATATTAATAGCTTTCCTGCTGCCCTTTAAAGTTTAGTCTTTTCTCATCTGTTTTTATTGGCGAAAAGTCTGTTATCAATACAACTATTATTTCTTTTTATAAAAATATCATCTTTTCTCTCTAGGAACTTTTTCATCTTATATTCTGCAATTTTACTATACTATATCTAGGAACGGGTTTATTTTTATTAATCTACTTGGTACTAATAGTGTCTTTTCAATCTGAGAGCTCATGTATTTTCTCAATTCTGGAATATTTGTAGCCACGATCTCTTCAAATGTTACTTCTCTGCCAAGCCTAGGGTTTCTTTGTTTTTGTTTTTTATTCTGGAGACTCTTATATAAATATGTTGGAGCTTCCCAACCTGTTAGCCATGCCTTCAAGTGTTCTTCTTTTCCTCTTGATCTGCTTTGTTCGACTGAACTCTTCAGAGGTATCTTCCAAAATAGGTGATCATTTTCTAATTCTGTGACTTAAAAAATCCTGAGATTGTAAAATATCTAGTAATATAGAGAACCTGGATTTGACCCCAGGTCTGCCTAACTTCTGACCTAGGCTCTATCATCTGTGACTTAATAAGTTCATCCCCAAAAGTTAAAACCCCAGAACAGTGAAATCGCTTCAGATCACTGTGTTATCCTGTCATGTGAGTGGATGTAATTGGGAGGATGAATGTGACTTCAGCCCAGACTGAGCAGGATGCCACGTGCTGGAAGACCTGGGAGGTGGTTAAGAGTTTTATTTGGCCTCTTTCCCATCGTCACCCTCAGTTGTTTCTGAGAAAGAGAACTTTAATTCCTCTTTGTCTTTTATGATACACAAATTTCCATCTTTCCCATTCTTTTGGCCGTCTAAATAGATTGTTTACCAAGATTTGTTTGTATACCACTTGTCTCTTCTCAGTGGCAGAATTTTGGTTTTGTTTTATTGGGCAGATGTTGTTAAACTTAGAATTTTTCAACCACAGGGAAGTGATGAAATGTTTACAATGTTATTCTATAAATATAAAAGAGTCCATTGTTGTTATTATTCAACATTTGTTAAGCGCCCACGGAGTGCTGGGTGGTGAATATCACTGGGGGGGGGGGGGGGTGGCGGGGAGGAAGGGTCCAAGCTCACAAGTTTTTTTTCTGTGCAAATCACATCCCTTAAAATTTCTTTGTAATATTATATCTGTTGTTTATTTCAAGTCGTTCAGTAACATTTTGAAGGAGCTCACACCACCCAGCTTGGGCATTACAGCCAAAGAAGAGGGTGACACATATATTAATTTGTCATTCACTCATTTAAAAAAAATATTATATTGATCATCTGTTACTTGACAGGGGAACTCACGGTCCCATAAGGAAAACAAACACGAAAAGCAGTTGCAGTGCAGCATAATGAAACGTGCTAGATAAGAGAGCGGCACAAAAGAAGACGTGATGAGCTCTGCTCAGATAGGTTAGGGGTGGCTTCCCACAGGGGAAGATACTCACTCGAAATGGGTCTTGAAGGAGTTTCCCAAAAAGCAAAATATTACTTTAAATTGAGAGGACAGCAAAGCAACCCTTTAGAAAAAACTCCAGCTGTTCTGCATGGCTGGATTATACGGCTGTCTTTGAAAGACATCGCCAAGAGGTAGGGGCCAGTCTGTGGAATTCTCTGCTTCGTGGGAAATTTGGGTGTCTTTCTGTGGGCAGTGACAGCGGAGGATTTTAGGCAGGGAGCATTTGCATTTCTGGGGGCATCAAGGAAGCTGGCTGGAAGGAGGGGAGACCCTGGCAGAGACCGGTGAGAAGGCTGTTGTCATCGCTCTGGGAAGAAAAACAACCCAGAACTCTAAAACAGTGGAAATGGAGCAAAGAGAACACACGTGAGGAGAGTGAGAAGAGGTGGAGTCAATCTGTCAAAAACGAGGGGCCAGCTGCAACGCGAGTGGGCTAGGATGCTCTCGAGGACTCCGGCTTGGGACATCCATCCTGATGGAGGGCACCATCAGCCTCCAGCAGGAAATCCAACAGGTATTTCTTTGCACCTTGGTTTTTGACGAGCGATCCCCGGTCCTGGAGGGAACCAACAATGTCGCTTTCCCACAAGAACAGCGTCCTGGAGAGGCCGCCCGAGGGAAAAAAATGGCTTCACTTTCTCAGCTGCTTGCTAAGAAAGTAATGAGAACAACGTGTGGAAACTTAGTTCTTCTGATTTAACGTCTTTGGAGGAATCCTCTCCTTTGCACAGAAGAGCTTTGATATTGAGTTCGTGACTCCTGCCTTTAGCTTTCTTTCATCATTGCAGATGGAGTGCTGGTCATGTGTCTTACCAGCCAGCTCTATTCTCATGTGCCTCAAAATGTTCTTTTTGAATAATTAGACTTTTTCACTTAATTTAAAAAAAACACACATCTCTGATGTCTATTATGCACCCTGCATGGTGGCAGGAGTTTTCATGTGCCATCTCATTTAATACCGCAACCCGAGAGATAGGTAGTGACACCAGTTTTACAGATGAGGAGCTGAGATTCCAAGACATTAAATAATCAATCCCAGGTCACAAAGTCAATCAGTTGCAGAATCAGGGTTGGAAGCTGATTCATACCACAAATCTGTGGATTTTTTTTTCTACCAGTCTGTGGCTGTCCACTCAGAACTCGAACTTCTTTTCATTATCAGATGCATCTTTGGGATTTCTCTCATTCGTCCATTCATTGTTGTAACCACAAATAGCCCCTCTTAGGTGTCAGTAAGCAGATTGGGCACTGGATAGGCAACAAGGAATGAGACAGACCAGTGGAGAGGATGACAAGGAAATAGGCAATTATAATATGGTCTAGCGAGTGCTCTGGAGGGGAAACAGTGGATGATGTGGGAGATCTTAGGAGGGGTGCCCAACCAGGAACCGGGGTTGTGGGAAGGTGCCCCAGAGGAAGTGATACCCAGGCTGAGACCTGAGGAGTGAGTGAGAGGTAGCCAGGAGCGGGAGGGAAAGCAGCCCCCAGGCACAGGGAGTAGCGGACACTGGCCCAGGGAGGGCATGGCAGGGGATGGAATTTAAAGATAGATTTGGGTCAGATCAGGGAGGACCTTATAAGCCAAATCAGGAAGCTTCAGATGAATTCTAATGTCAGTTGGGGCAGCTCTGGAAGAGTTTTGAAGCAGGAAAGTTACATGAATATGTAGGCATTTTCAGAGGTGGCTGTGGTGGTAGTGTCCAAAGGGAAATGACAAGCATGAAGGCAGAGACCACCCGGGAGGTGGTTACCGTGTGATCCAGGGGTGAGAGGATGGTGACCTGGCCTGCAGAAGCGACCACAGGCATGGAAGAAGTGGATGGGCTTGAGAGACGTGACGGGCGGAATCCACCGGTCTCGGTGCCCGAGGGGACAGAGAGGAGACAGAAAAGTAAAGCAAGACCGGCCCTCAAGACTAAGTGGGGCCATTCACTGGGATGAAGGAGGAAGAACCGGCTTGGGAAGGACGAGGAGTTCAATTTTATTCATGTTGAGTGTGTCAGTGGACATCTGACCAAGAAACGCCCTGTGAGGCAGCTTTGGATATGATTCCATGAGGTCAGGAGAGAGGGGTGGGATGGAGACACAGTTTTAAGAGATGTCAGCATACGGATGGTGAATAATTAACCGGGGAAAGGGCATAAAGTAGGAAGTAAAGAGAATGTAAGCCAGAGAACATCCGTATCTAAAATACCAAAGATAGAGGAGGCAGTAGAGGAACCAGGAAAGGTCCATCCAGAGAGAGGGGTTAAAACCAGGATAACATACCAAAGCCAAGGGATGAGAGTGCTTATGTGTGTCCAGCCACTGAGAAGAGGCTAATTAGATAAAGACAGAGAATCTCCTGTGGGCTTTAGCCACAAGGTCTTGGGAACCTTGGGTGAAATTAGATAGCTTGTGTGGGCAGTTTGACTGGTAGGAGGCAGAGAGAAAGATGGTGAGACCCATGTGGTTTTATAGGGATGAGGGAAAACTTGGGGGAGGAGGGTTGGTGTGTGTGTGTGTTGCTTTAACATCGGAAGAAACTCGAGCACAGCGAAATGCAATGAGAACGAAGCAAGGCGCTGAGATGGAAGGGGTTTGGCAAAGCAGAGTGGTGGGTTGGCCTTGGAGCAGGGGAGAGGCCCTCTGCCTGAGCATCACTGGGGAAGGAAGCCTGGGGGTGGAGATCCAGGAAGGACAGGGGTGGAGGGGGGGGGGCTTTCATCTGATGGCTCTAGTTTGTGACACCCAGGTGAAGAGTGTGTGTGTGTGTGTGTGTGTGTGTGTGTGTGTGTGTGTGTGTGTGTTGGGCAGTGGTTGAGGATGAAGAGGAACAGGGGTCAGCGGCTGGGGAGAGTGGAGCAGGTTTCAACAGAGAATGGTGGAGAACACTAGGTGAGTGAACCTGGAAGGTTCATGGTTTTCTTTGACCTAATGCTGGGGGGTTTACCCACTTGTGGAGAGGAAGTGGACTTTCCGTGGTCTGCCTCGTTTTGTCCGGTTTGCAACACGGTCTCAAATTTTTTTCCCCTGTGGCTCCTGTGGAGAAGGGTCGTAATGCCAGCTGATTATTGTTCAGTGAGTTATCAATCAGAGAGAGAAGGATCCAGTTAAAGCAGTCTTCTCTCCGCCCTCTGGCGTGTGGCATTTGCCCACCACCTACGTTAGTACACAGCGGTTGAGGTGAACTCTTGAATCGTGTCTTCTCTCTTGGAGTTTAAACAGTTAGCACATATATCAGGGATGCCCTCAAAACGGGAGGCCGCAATTCTTGCTCTTCTCCTTCCTTCGGCCAACCCCCCACTCCCCCAGCAAGGGTCAGTTTAACCCAGGAGGCCAGGTCGTACGTAATGGCAGGCCCTGAGCATGGGGGAAGAGCCTTCCTACAGAGACCTCTCCCGGAAGAGGGCTTCTCTCCTGGGCCGGGTTCCTGCACCGACATCTCCCTGTAGAAATAAAACACGTGTTTAAAAGGAAGCCTTGCCTAATTTCAGATCCTGGCTCTGAGGCTCATTCACAGCGTGACCTTGAATGTGTCTCCCCCTTTCCTGAGTCTCAGTATTATCATCTGTAAAATGGAGTGATTATACTACTTCCCAGCATGCTTCAGGGAAATTCATGACTGTTCCCTGTCCTTTCCCCACTTCCAGTTATTGAAATAAAGAGTAATCCCCGGCTTTTCAGAGGTGGGAACATACTGAGTTGAAGCCCCATCTGCCTCCTGCTAGGTGGCTAAGTCAGAGATAAGCATTTGGTTATGCGCCTCAGTTTCCGTAATGAGGTTGCACACCGCCATCCGCTTGTCTGAGCACTGAAGGACCCAAAGGTACAAATGCTTCATCAGTACGACAGAGTGACGGCCCTTCAGACTCCCTCTCCGAGACGAGGCCCCTGTCCATGGCCAGTCTGAGACATTAATCGCAGAGGCATTTTTGATGGGAAGACAAATGTGGTCCATCCACTCCTCTGTCAGAGGTCAAAACTGGCAGCCTGTGGGCCACATTCAACAAACCCACTTATGGGTGGTAGTTTGTCAAGTGGTATTTTATATTTTAACCTTTATGGGGGGGATGCTTGCAAATAGGAGGACACGGAGACGGGGCGTGACGGCTCTGTCTACACCACTCGCTGCTGTCTTACGCCCTGCTCCATCACTCATCTCGTTTATTATGCTCTTTGTGGGTCCGTGAGGACGTTTTGAGTTTGCAGCCTTTATTTCTAGATCGACTCTAGTTTCAGTCCTGAAGTAAGTCTGACCATTAACCCCACAGACACCACTGAGTTTTTTTTAATCTTCTTGTTGTATTTGCCGAAGGGTATTGTTGGGGATGTTATTCATTCAAAGTCTGTTTATTGGATGAATGCCTACTATGTGCCAAGTATGATATATACCCTGTTCTCAGCATCTCTGTGCCCTCTGTCGGAAGCCCAGCATAAGTGGCCTCTTTCAGATAGGTGCAATTCATTGCCAAGTCAACTTCCCCATTTACATATCTTTTCATCCCCAAGACGCCACCGGATCCTTCTCTCTTTCTCTCTCAGACTGCATGCTCAGATCACCCGTTCTGTCACCATGCTGTTTCTACAGGTGCAAAGGGCCTGCTCTGTCATTTCCTTAGTTTTTAGGGAGTCTCGGGCTCCTGCTTTCATCACCTCCCAGAAGCTCCAGCTTGTGGCCTAAATTTCTAATTTGTCGAATGCAAAGTTGATTCCATAGAGCAGACCCAGATAGTTTCTACAAGTATCCCATACACTGAAGTACTTCCAGGTAAATTCATTCTAAACTCTGACCCCGGGATGCAGTTCGCCTTTTCCGGGTCAAGGCAGGCTGAGGAGCAGAGCCCTTGGCGCCCAGCCACTTAGCATCTCTGGTATGAGATCTCTTCCACTCTTTTGAGTTGCCACTCTTTCCCCCCCACCCGCCATTTAACTAGTCCTCCTTTTCATTAGAAGTAGGTTAATTTAATGGTATGAGGTATCTTTCAGTTTCAGCTCAACTATTCCAAGAACAAGTTGTGACCTTTTCAATGAGTGACGTGTCAGCCTGAAATCCGTTCAGCCTACCAAATAAACACTACGGGTGTTTTACCAAGACGTCTTGGGTTCACTACTCTGTAACTTCTTAGCTGTATGACCCTGAAAGCAAGTCACAACTTAGTTAGCCTTGGTTCCATATCCTGTTGTCCACATGGAATAAGAACTATCACTTCCCATGGTTCTGGTGAGAAAGGCCTCAACAGGATGAGGAACATGAAGTGTTGAGCAGACCATGTGACCTGCGGTTGGGGACTAGCCTACTGGTGCCATAACATGTACAGGAGGTATATTGTCGTCCTGAAATCTGTTTTGTTAAGGAAATTACCGATTGTGGTCTCCTGACTCCATATGTTAGCAATTAGATGTGGCCTCACATGTTTTCTCCATGTTTCTTCCCTCCACCCCGCCCTGGAACACATACTATACTGTGAGTTTTCTGAAGGAAAAGGAAGTTTCTTATTCATCTTGGTGGATGCCCACTGAGTGTTCATTCAAGACTTGGCTCAGATGCCGCCCCCTCCCCTAAGCAGATTTGCTTATGGCTTTCTCTCACTAGACTTCAGGCTCCTTGCAGGTGGGGACAGCATCCGGGATGTCTCATGTCCCCAGAGCAGATAGAGTTTGCACTCAGTAGATGCCAGCTGATGGAAGGAAGTGAAGTCATCAGCGCAAGGCCCAGGACATAGTAGGAGCTCATTAAAAGGTAGCTGCTGTTATCATTATTAGGACCAAAAGAGAGAGAGAGAGAGAGAGAGAGAGAGAAAGAGAAGAGAAGAAGAAGAAGGAAAAGAAGGTAGGCATCTATCTAGTCACCCACTTTGGCATGAAGCGTGGACATTGATTGCAAGACTATTTTAGAGAAACAAAATGGCCCTTTATTCATTTTTGGGGAGGGGAGGGGGCTTAACAAGAGAGTCTTTTTCAAGTGTTTGCTCCATCTTGCTGCCACTTTACTATGTGTGGCTGCTGTTGCTATGGCAATTCTTTAAGCAGTTGAATAGAACAGCACTGAGTTGTTGCAAACCGGCTCTAATTGCTCCCATGCACCAGGCCTGCCCACACGACCACTCTCTGCACAGCAATCCCTTTTTCAGATGCGTATTTTCATAAATCTCTGGGCATTGTGCAGCTCCCTTGCTCTTGTGACACTGCCATCCTCGGGCAGAGGGCACGAGCAGCGGCTCCGAGGAGGGGAGAGGGGTCTGCCAATTTTCTCTGTGTGAGCGAGAGGCGCAGACCCCCACGTTCAAGGGGGTGGCAGGATGCAGGCACAGCAGGGCCTTGAAACCAAAGAAAACATTTGTGGGATGGGTTTATTATACGTAGTTGCCATTGTTGGGCAATTTAGTCATCTTTTTCAAGCCACCGGTACCATTCCTGTGCCCTCCTGCCAGGGGACCCAGTTCACTGTGTAGTGAGAGCTTCTGGTTTTAACCCGAACGTGATTGGGAAGAACGGAGGCAGGAGTTAGCAGGTTCTGTGGCTCTCCTGTGTGCCAGGCACTGTCCCAGACACTTTCCATGTACGCTGTTACTCAGTCCACTGATACGTTGGGCTGGGGGTGGGGGCGGTATGATCCCCGTCACGGATGAAGAAACTGAAGAGCAGAGATTTGGTGCCAAACCCAAGGTCACAGCCATTGAGTGTACGGCTGGGATAAGACCCCCAACTCTGACTGACTCCAAGGCCTATGCCCTTTTCACTGGGCCACGCCGTCTCCCAGGAGGAAGGCCAGCTTTTGGCAACACTGGGAATCCAGATCTCACCTGCCTTGTGGCACGTGACATTCTGCTAACTCCCCTGTCCTTCAACCTGTAAGGCCCTTCTTTAAGGAATCGTGACACTTAAAGATTGCCCTAGGAGCAGCTTCATTGTAACTAAAGCTTTTTTTGAGAATTAGCAATATACCAAGCTCAGTACCATATGAGTACCACAGTTAATCTTAAGCCTCCCCAAAAATCTATGAATTTGATATCGTTCCCATTTTATAGACGGAGAAGCTGAGGCTCAGAGAAGGCAAGTCACTTGCCCAAAGTCACAGCAACTAGGGGTGACAAAGCCAGGATTCAAATCCAGGTCTGACTGCAAAGCCATGTAACCAAGAGGCGGCCTCCCTTGGGGCTGATTCGGAAACGGATACTCACTCCGTATCCACTGAAAACTTTTCCTGTGAATATTCCGGGAAGCTTAATCACCAAGGGGAAATTTTTCTTCCTGTTCCTGAGCTATGTGTAAAGTTACTTGAAACTTAGACTGCACGCAGAGGGACTGCCAGTACCCCCCGGGAAACTGCATTCTGTAAGCTGCCCCAGTGCATGGGGTCTGTGTTTCCAGAAGAACCTTCACTTTAGCAGCTCAGTTCTGCACTACATTAGGATGGTAGAACTGTGCTTACAGTTTTTTTTTCCTTTTTCTTTTAATGAAGTTGGTGTCATAAAAAGGAGGAACAAAAATTGAATACGTGTCTCATAGAAATGGTATGACTCCTACTTTAGCAGCAGGATTTTTTTTTTCTTAAATTGTTTTTTTTTTTAATGTTTATTTTTGAGACAGAGAGAGACAGAGCATGAGCAGGGAAGGGGCAGAGAGAGAGAGGGAGACACAGAATCCGAAGCAGGCTCCAGGCTCCAAGCTGTCAGCACAGAGCCCAACGCCGGGCTCGAACTCATCAACTGCGAGATCATGACCTGAGCCGAAGTCAGACACTCAACTGACTGAGCCACCCAGGCGCCCCAGGATTGTTTTTTCTTAATACTCTACAGTGAACACTGATTCATTCATTCAAATAAGTTTTATTGAGCCTACTATGTGTTAGACCCTACACCAGATGGAGGAACAGAATACTGTACCAAGAAGCTTTCAGCTGCAGGTGTGGCTAAAAGAATGTGGCCTTTTATGATTGATCATGGGAGGATCAGAGGTAGGCAGCTCAGTGATTGGCTGCTTTAGTAATTGACTGATGATATCAAGAACTCTGTTCTTTTATTCTTGATTCTCGTAACTTCAGCCTGTTGGTCATGCCATCAGGCAGTCTTCCTTTCTGGTCTCAAGATGGCTATGTCACTTCAATGCATTACGTCCTCACAACAATCTTTCAAGGCCGGGAAAGGATGGGTATCTCTTAAGATCAGAAAACCTTTGCCCGAAACTCTCCTGGTGACTTCTCATGTGTCATTGACCAGAATTGAGTCCCATGCCCATACCCTGACCAATCACTGGTAAGGGCATGAGACCACTGGGATTGGCTGTGAGGACCCACCCCCTGCCTCTGGGATAGGACCTAAATGACTTGTCCTCATAGAGGGGGATGGCGGCATGAACGAACTGGGGTTGTGTTAGGAAAGAGAGGGGAGAGAATGAGGGTTGGGGAAGCAGCCAACAGTAGGGACTAGAAACAGAGTACATTCTGGTAAAATAGGTACAGAAAACAGGGAGACAAACGCATCATTTGAAACGTGTCATCTGAGTTCTTCCATGATTCTACTTCAGACGGGGCGGTCAGGGAAGTCTTTTTGGAGCTGACATCTCACCCAAGAGGTGAAGGATGAATTGGGTGAGGGAAGAAAATGTTCCAAGCAGAGAGAAGGAGGTAACCCAGCACCTTAGAAGGACTAAAGGGAACTGGGGAGCCCAGGATGGAGCGAGCAAAGAGGCAAGTGGCCTGAGTTGAAGTTAGAGATCTAGGCAGGGCTGGATGACATAAGGTCTTACAGGCCACACAGGGTTGGGACTTTATTCTCAGTCAGTGAAAAGCCGTGAGGGTTTTTAAAACAGGTGTACCACGATCAATTGTATGCTTTCTAAAAAAAAAAAAACCACGCTGGCTGCTGGGAGGCGGGGGCCTTCATGGAAGCACGGAGAGCAATTAGAAGCTGCCTGTGATCACCCAGGCAGGAGATGAGGGTTCCTGGACTCTCGTGGCGAGAGTGGGAACGGAGGGAAAAGTTCTTCGGGAAATGGGGTCCCTAAGACTCGCCAGGCACTGTGCTAAGTGCATCCCCAGGCCTCTCTCGTCCAGTCTTCTCTGTGCTCATGTATAGAGTTTTCTTTTTGTAAATTAGTATGCCCACTTTATAAATAAGAAGGTTCCAAGAAGTGGCCTGCACTGGGTCATAGCATGCAGACCAAGCCCGGGGAGGAGAGGAGCTGGGTTCCGGGAGAGGTGGGCGGGACCACTCAATTGGTGTTGCACTGGGCTCATTTGCCTGGATGGAGTTTTTGTTTCCAAGGGTGATTTTCAGCACTGCTGTCTCCGTGGGAATCTTCGTTGGGTACAGCAGAACCATGTCTGTGTCTGCATTTCCTTGTGTAACACACGGCTGTCTTTATAATGAGTGCCTTCTTCGGTATGGGGTTATCAGAGTAACTCTGAATCTGTTCTACAACTAAATTAATGATATCCAGGAAACATTTATTTGGCTCCTTTTCTACTTATAATATTGTTACCAACTAATTGCCTTTGAGTGTTCCTACTTAGAGGGTCCTTTCTGCTAGTTAAAATCCGTCCCACGTAGGTGTAGCCCTAATACCACTCAGGGCTACCCAGTCAGTTGCGAAGTTTATCTTCTTGGTATAATAACAGGAGCAATCATAGAAATTTACACCAGGGCGAAGGGCCAGGTTGAGACAACATCTGAAAAATCATGATGTGTATTGTTTTTTCTGATTATAAAAGTAATATGTTTTCACTGCAGAAATTTTAAAAAGGCAGAAGAACGTGTGAAAAAAGGTCACTCACGTTCCCACTACCCCGAGGCAACCAGCATTAAATTTTGGTGCATCTTTTCACATGTTTTTATGCCTCTTTACATAATTGAGCTTACATACAGTCCGTACAGTTTTCTTCTCTTTTCCTGTGGCCCTCTTCATACGGATTTTCCTCCGACCTAGAGACAGCATCTTTATAAACAGTTGTATAATTCCTTTGACTAGTTGTGAAACAATGTACCTAACTGTGCCCCTCCCGAGGAAAATTTAAATTTTTGTTGTTGTTTTGCTTGAACAATTTTGTATACAGAGACTCCTTAGCATTTGAGTTTTCCCTTAAACTAAACCCCCAGCAGTTCCAATACTAGATTAAAAGACCAGCATACTTTTAAGGTTCTTAATATACTTGCCAAATTATTTTCCATAACTGTTACTACCGTCTGTAATTTTTTTTTTCCTATTGAGACAGCAGAAGCAGGGGAGGATCAGAGAGAGAGGGAGAGAGGATCCCAAGCAGACTCCATGCTGTCCGCACAGAGCCCATTGTGGGGCCTGATCCCATGACCGTGAGATCATGACCTGAGCTGAAATCAAGGGTCAGATGCTTAACTGACTGAGCCACCCAGGCGCCCCTGCCATCCATTCTTATCTACATTTCCATTTACAGTGCCCCTGGGCTACAACTAGGAGTCCTTGATCTTGTGAACATTTTACATGATTTTTTTTAATGTTTATTTATTTATTTTTGAGAGGGAGAGAGCATGTGCACGAGTGGGGTAGGAGCGGAGAGAGAGAGAGGGAAAGAGAATCCTAAGCAGGCTCCACACTGTCAGCGCAGAGCCCTATGTGGGGCTTCAACTCACGAACTGTGAGATCATGGCCTGAGCTGAAATCAGGAGTCAGACGCTCAACCAACTGAGCCACCCAGGTGCCCCAACATGATTTTAAATATATAACAAGGTTCATTCAAACCAGGCTTTCATCCCACTTCCTTCTACCCCAGATCTTCACTCCCTCCTAACCCCTCTCCATTACTTAAACACACACACACACACACACACACACACACACACACACACGCAAACACACACACACACAAGGTAGCTACTACATATAATCATTTTCTGTTTTCCTAAGTATATGTTTGGGGTAGGTCAGATTGCTGGGTCAGAGGGCAACTGCATATATAACTCTGCTGGATGTTGCCAAATCCCCCTCCACAGGGTTGCATCTTCTTTCATTCTGTCCTTTTATCCCGCGGCTTTACCAGTTAAGTGTGTTGCTAAATTTATGGATTATTTCCAATCTGATGGGTACAAAGTGATGTCTCAGGGAAATTTCATATAGCTCTATTACTGCAAGCGAGGCTGAATCTCTTTTCTTACACTTAAGGGTAATTTGTGTTTCTTGTGCTGTGAACTATAGGATTCTCTTGTCCATTTTTCTATGGAGTATTTATTCTTTTTCTCGATTTTTAGGAACTTTTTACGTATTGGGTTAATACACCTTTGTTTACGATACAGATGACAAATATTTTTTTCAGGCTGGGCATTCATAAAACGACTGTTGACCTTGCATTTCTCGAGTATTATACATATACATATATATACATATATACATATATACATATACATATGTGTGTACATATATGTATATGTATATATGTATATATATAGCTTCTGTTTGACCCCCACTGTTTCCTTCCTATCTTTTTCATCCTACAGAATAGAGGCTTTGGGGGTAGGTGTTGGGCAAGGCCACAGAGAGGAGGTGTGGAAGGTTCTGAGTTCTCATCCAGGATCTATCTCAAGCAGACACTATAGCAGGCAGTGCAGGAAATCATTAGCGGGGAGATGTTTCTCTATTCTGCACGGCCATTAGCCTTCCAGGAAGCAGTAAGCCCGGCTGTACTGATCACCCCATCCTGTCCATGAAGCAGCAAACCAGCCCTTTCCTACCAGTGGTCAAGGGCAAGGCTCTGTATGTTGTCTTTAGAGGCAGAGCAGGGCAGCACCAACCCCAACCCCAACCCCAACCAATACTTCCAGTTCCTTGTGTAACCTGGGGGTAAATTGCCTGACCCTTTGGGCTTCCCTTGCTCCAACAGTTAAAGAAAGAGATGGACTTGATGAAATCCAGAGACTCTTCCAGCTCTGACATCCTTAGACCCTGGGCCTTATTGGCTTCCTAGCAACCAGGAAAAGAGGTAGAGATCTTGACTGAGAAAATTATCGTGTAGCACTGGAGTCTATAGAGTATCTTCTGGTTGTATCAGTTTTGTTGGATCTCCTCTGTCCAGTAGGACTCACCCTAAAAAAAAAAAAAAAAAAGTATTTCCTGCTTGAAATTTCTGGTACCACATGCATGCAATGTGTATCGAGAAACAACCTCTACCACAGCGAGCCAGGGGTAGTTTTGGGCCTCTAACCAGAGTCTCTGACCCCAAAGCCTGAGCTCCTTCCCCTGTGCCAGGCTGACTCTTGTTGTGGCTGTGGAGTAAACAAGGGAGCCCGGGCTGCACTGAGAATAGGAGTCGACAGAGAGACTTGCCCTGAGCTCTTCATCCGGAGCTCAGTCCAGGGCCGCCTCATAGGGCGCTGGAGAAGAAAGGCCAAAAGGTAAACAGACCTCAGAATGACATTCCAGTGGTAATAAACCTGAAAGATCCAAGTTCCTGTAGCCCATTCAGAAAAGAGCCACAAGGGATGCAGCTCGTTCCCTGGTTTCCAGAAATACCAGCCATGTTTTCAAATATGGCAGCATGACTCCCTCAGATTGCCTAGACCGAACAACTGTGAGGCAGACACCCTGCCGGGCATCTTCCCATCTCATTTAGCTTCACCCCCCCGGCAGCTCTTGAGGGGTGTGTCATTATCCCCATTTTCCGGTTTAGGAAACCGAGACTCAGAGGGATGAGATAATTTTAGCCAAGATCGCATGCCCATTATTGGCAGAGCTGGTATTAGAACCAACATCTGCTGGCTCCGAATCGACTCCTCCTTCCACTGTTCCAAGCTGCCCACAGGTCTTTATTGTTGCCAACCCGGTTTACGTACACCCTTTCTGGGGCCACCCCGCAGATTTGGGAGTCTCCCAGTTGTATGGCTTCTGGTAAGTTTCTGCCTGCGGCTTTGTTGAGCCGTGCGGCACTCTGTCGTCGCCGGCTGCTGCGACAGCCAGGGGGCCGTGCAGCAAGGAAGGCCGCTGAAAAGAGGAGCGAAGGAACTCTAGTCCCCGTGATGCCGAGGACACTCACCTCTCGTCATTTGAATCTATAAGTCCACGTCCCAGGATGCTGTTCTTGCCTGAGATCTGTATGTATAGAGGCCTCTGAGCTTTCAAGTGAAGTGAGCCAAGTGCCGGCCCATTCACTCGCACCCCACTCCCGTGGCCAGGGGCCACGCTCCCCCCCGAAGCTAGCACAAGGCGAGGTCTTCATGGGGCCTGGCCCTCGGCGTTCACAGAGGAAAAATGAAAGTTGCTTTATTCCCCGGCCTCTTCATAGCTCCCATTATGACGAGAGGGCTCCACAGTGAGGAGCCGGGGCTGTGATATTTCTGCTTCAGCGTGAGAGATTCATATGTTTGACTAATCAATTCTTTGGCACTGACTTCCCGTCCTGCATTTTGTTCTCCTGCTTTTGATCGTCTGTTTGCCTTTTTGCCATTCTGCTGGTTCTTGTTTGGAGCTTTTATTTTCCAGGAACACTTTGACCTACTGGATCCTCTATACTCTTCTCTCTCTCTCCCTTTGTCATTTTCCTCTCTGATTTTGGTTTCCCGTGTGATTGACCGCACACAGCTTCCACATACAAGCGAAGTGGAGACCCTCCAGTCACGAGGCCCTGATAACTGCGGGGTTTTGTTTTGAGAGCCCAGGGACCCTGGACTGCAGCCAGCCCCGAGCCGCCCAGCCAAGCTGGGCGGCAGCTTTTCTGTCCCCCATCCCAGCCTCGCCCTGCGTCACGCAGTCGCCCATGGCTTGGCGCTCTGTGGTCCACAAAGCCCGCCGTTAAGGGGGGAGGTGCACAGAACTAGTTTTTGGTCCCGTTTCTCAACGGAAAGAACTGGGGCTTGGAAGGATGAGGTGACTTTCCCAGCGTTTCAAGCCCGTAAAGTGGCCAACCTAGGAGCAGACCCAGGTCTGCTGAGAAGCCAGGCTGTGTTCTGCGGTGCCACCGCTGCTGTCATCGGTCGATTGTCAGTGTCTTCCATTGTCGGCCGACGTTGGCCGAGCAGCTGCTTTGTCCCCAGCGTGAGCTTGTCCGGCGAAGCTGCCCATGCCGGGACGGCTGCCACTTCCTGAGCACTTGCTCCGTGCCAGGCACGGGGCCGACTTCTTCGCCTATGTTAGTTCTCAGACCCTCGCGGCAACCTGAGCTCGGAGCGGCAGAGGAGCTTTGCTGAGGCCACCCTACTAATGCCACAGCCGGGACTGGGGCCAGGTCTGGCTCCCCCTGACATCTGGGCTCTTAGCAGAGAGCCAGAAGCATAGCAGAGGGGGCGCCAGGGTGACCCAGTCATTTAAGCGTCTGACTCTTGGCTTTGGGCTCCGGCCATGATCTCATGCTTTGTGAGTTCAAGCCCCATGTGGGGCTTTGCACTGACGGTGCAGAGCCTACTTGAGATTCTCTGTCACTCTCCCCCTCTCTCTCTGCCCCTCTCCTGCTTACACACACACACTCTCTCTCTCTCTCAAATAAGTAAACTAAAAAAAACAAAACAAAAACAAAAAAAGAAACAAAGCATAGCAGAGGGATTCTTGCCTTGCGAAGGAGTCTGGGAAGTCTCTCTAGAGGCAGGGATATTCGAATGGGGCCTTCGGGCTGAGTAGGAGTTCGGCAGTCACAGGAAGAAGATGACTTCTTTGCGTCCTGCTTCCTGACCTGTTCTGGGCTCACCTTGTTTTCCTAATCTGTATTTTGCGTTTGAGGATCTTAAGACTAGAGGGATCTTATCACCTGTTCCACACCCGAGTCTCTTCCACGACAGTCCTCCACAGCCCGCCCCCAACCCCACCATGAGGCCTTCCAGCCTCTGCTTGCACACCTCCCGTGCCAGGAAGCTCGCTTTCTTCTGACGCAACTGTTCCGTCTTTAAAATGCTCCTATTGTTAGGGAGCTTTGCTTATTTTAGTGAAAAGGACCCAGGCTCTCCCCCCACACACACACCCCTACCCCCTCCGGGTCGGAGAATGCCTCAGGGCCACGACGCTCCTTGGAAGCAGTTGACAGCAGTAGCTGGAATGTGAGCTGGAGGTGAGGTGTGTGCATTTCTGGCTGCGGGGAGGGAAATACGGAAAGGCCAGCCAAGTGGAGTCCCAAGCCCTGGGTCGCATCTCACTCTGTCAGTTTTGCTGTGTGACCTCACATGGGTTACTCTCCTCCCCTTAACTTCCTCCCCTGTCGGATGGGAATAACAACCCCCCACTCTACCCATCTCAGGTGGCCGCCGTTCACTAACACGGCAGGCAGACGCGTGCTTAATAAGACAGAAAGTGCCGCGGAATGATGCAGTGCCGGGGTAGATGCAGGGAACATGAGGAGCTCTCAGTGTGGCAGGAGGCACGAGAGCGAAACTCTGGGAGGCTCAGGGCCTCAGGCAGTGCTGCTGGGGCCTTGGGGAGGACCGCGGTGCTTGGCACGTTTGTCTGGACTTGTGAGCTGTCCTTGAAGAGGCCGACTCTGCTGACCCGAGAGGGGGAGGAAAAAGGAGCGAGGAGGCAGGGACAGCTGGAGATACTTTGCAGGTGGTTTCATCCGAAGTAGGTGGCTTCTCAGAAGTGGAGGAGGAGCAGAGACGGGCAAGTTGGAGACGGGGCCGAACACAGAACCCAGCGAGTGAATGAGTGGAGATTTCTTGGCCGAGGCCCGGAACGCCTACAGGCTGAGTGGCGGGGCAGAGACTTCAGTGACGGGAGTGCCAGGTTTGAGGACCGCGTGGGTCATCCCAGGGGTGGCGCTCAGCGTGCTGGGAAGACAGGCCTTGGAGTTTCAGAGGAAAGTCGGGCCTGGAGCTGGAGAATCAGAAGGCTTTTATCCCTCGTCAGTTCGTCTAACATTGTAGACGCCTGTTTGGTGCCACCCAGGAGTACTGAAGGCACCCTTGTGCGCTCCCTGGGAGTGTGCCATCCGTCGGCAGCCCGGGGGGAAGGCTGGGAAGAAGGTGGTGAAGATGGGGCGGTCCCTGCCAGGTCCCTTTGTGGAGCGAGCACCTCCGCGTGTGAGATGCTGCGCTGCAGTGCCCCTAATCCGCCCCCCCCCCCCAGCCCTTCCCAGTGAGTGTTGCCATCCCCACTTTACAGATAAGGAAACTGAGGTCCAGACGAGTTTAGGCAGCCGACTGGTGCCTAGAAGACACACCCCCCCCCCCGCCCCGTTCCACTGTACTTGCTCGTGCGCTGTCTAGCGGTGAGCGCCTTCGACAGACTGAAGCTCCTGACGTTTGCCCAGAGCCGAGCCCGTCCGCGATTCCGTGTGTGTATTCATTATCCAGCGGGCACCTTCTTTTTGCAAATTATCTCCACGTGCTGGTGTGTGCGTGAGCGTGAAGATCATCAGGCGAACCATCCCCTGCTCACCTTTGAAACAGTATCCCTACTGCACAGCCCACGGTCTTCCCCCATCTGTTTCCTTCCTTCATTTCCTGTCCGGTTCTTTCTCTGCGCCTTCTGAGGGCTAATGGTAGATCGTGACGTCAATATGCGTTATGTAAGTCGTAATTCTGCTTTATATTTAAATGAACTGTGTGCACACGGAGCGTAAGATGTATGCAGGCCACAGTCGGGGGTCCCCGACTCTGAATTCCTCTGGCTTCTGTGGGTTTTTTTTCAAGTTTGAAAATGTGTTAGGAAGAAGGCAACATTATGATAATTGGAAGTTCAGTATATCTGTCTTTTTCCTCTATTCTTTTATACTTTTTTAGATACAATTAACACTTCACACTTCACCTGGTCCCTCCTTGGTTACCTTTGACACTTCCTTGATATTTATTTAGATATTCATGGCACCTTCGCTTTGAACTCTGGTTAAGAAAATCAATAACTTTAACATAAGCATTTTTTCTTCACTGAAGAAATGCAATTAGTGAATTACATACATGTGGACATCCCTTTACCTTTTTTTCAACGTGTCAAAGGATCACGGCACAATTATGTGAAAATAGTAAAGAAAAGTGATTTACCATCAAATCAGAATACCTGCTGTGAAGTTGCAAGAAACAGCTCATTTTATTACATTTCCCAGAACAGAGCCTCTCACGGAAGATGGGAAAATGTAGAGCGAGAACTTCATGGGTGTCGTCTTGGAATTTACAAACCATGAATGACGCATTTATTTGAAAATGGCTCTCTCTCTTCTGTAAGCGTGTGTGAATGCAAATTTCAAGACCTACTGGGATTCAACTCTTTCCTATCAGGTGCAGATAATATAATCTATCGTCCTCACTGAGAATGAAAGTAAAAAAATGTGCCTTTTGCCAAAACTTTTGCTACTTTCCCAGTTTCATTTTAGGAGGCTTGTCTTGTGTAACGTTGGCTCTGGGTTTGCCAAGTCTAACTGAGGCAATGTTTTTCTTGATTAGTTCCATCCCTCTTTGCCTCTGCTGTTTGGGAACTGTCAGATAATGTCGTCATTAACCCGTTGCCGACGTGCTTGACAAAAAATTCTGAAACTCTAGATGGATTTTGATGCTAGAACTTGAAAGATAGAAAGAGAGCTGTTTTCTGAGTGAACGCAGTTTAAAGGAAACCGAACAAAATGGAACGAGATTCCACTGTAGAAATGGAAAACTGTCTTTTGACTCTCTGAACACTAGTTATTTTAAGACAAAAAAAATTATTTTCCTATATTAATATTTCCCTGCTTTCATCCATTTGGGAGAGAAGATCCTAATCTCACAGAATCAACTTGCGTGGCTCTCAGCCTAGAGCCCTGCCCATAAACGCACAGTGAAGGAGTTAATGCACTTAATCGTAACTATTGTTCTTCTCCGTTATAATAAAGAGGCCAGTTTTTGTGTTTGAATCATTTGCTACATCAGATGACTTAGGTCATCTTTTTGGAGATCATAAAATCTACTGGAATTTCCTTTTGGACAGAAGTTATGGATCTCGCAAGAGAAAATGGTAGTGATTACACTTACTCCTCTCTGCCCAGTTACCCAGACAAAAATATTATAAGCGTTTCAGCATATGTGGAAATTTGGAGCCATCTCTGGGTTCTGAAGTTTCAATAGGTGTTTATTCCATTTTATGCCAGAAGTGACATCTCTTAGTGGAAAAGAGCCTGAACTGAAGACAAGTCTGGGTTGAAATGGCTGTGTGAACAGATAACTCACCCTCTCTCAGCCTATTTCTTCATTTGTGAAGGGCTGTACTCACCCGTACCTCAGTAAACTGTCGTGAGGACAAATGTGGAAATATTTATTAAAAACAATAGCGGTCACAACGCTTACTCGGTGCCGAGCACTCTTCAAAGCACTTGACACGTTACCCATCTAGCTTCACACCAACCCTGTGAAGTGGACACTATTATTTTTCCTATCGTACGGATGAGAGAACCACAGCAGAAGCAGAAAATGACTTGCCCAAGGTCGCACCGATGGTAAGCATTAGGGTTGTCATTCTGACGCAGAGGGTCTAGCTCCAGAGGCCTTGCCCTTGGTCACCATACTACGTCGTCTTTCAGAGCCTGGCATGCAGGAGGTGTTTGATAAGTGCCTGTCGTATCTGGAACCTTCCAGCTCAGGCATTTACAGGGGGCATACTCCTGCCTGCTGAGGGGCAGTAGCACGATAGATGGCATTTCTAGCCCACTCTTGGTGACCACAAGGCGCTCGTCCAAGGGAAGCCACGTTGCTGAATAGAAGAAATAGCACCTCTGACCCAAGGCTATCTGGGATCATCATGTCACTGGGGAGTCTCTAAATATGCTATTTCTAAATTTCAAAGCTAGTTTGAGCTATATTTACAGCGTTTAGCATATGAAAAAGCATTGGGAAAGTGGGCTTTTAAGTGGAACGGTTGTGTAATGGAATATTTCACGTTCCGGTTCAGCCATAAAGCTCAGGGCTGATAAACAAAGCATCTGAAACCAAATGGCTCCTCGTCTGACCCCAATTAAAATAAAGATTTCATTCCATTCTGTCCTGACAGAGAGGAACATATTGTTGCCTTTAAGGGAGTTTGGTTTAGTTAATGAAAGAATTTTATTTCATTTTTTTCCCCCCAAATACAATATCTAATTAAATAAGATTCAATTTGTTAGGACTTCTGGTAGGGATATGTTAACTCTTTTAAAGCTGTGTTGCCCACGTGCCTCAAGATGTAGAGGGTACTTGTAAAGCCCACCTCACAATCTATCGTTTAGAGAAGAAATAAGTTCAAGTCATTTTAAAGACAAACATCTTCAAGGCTTATCTGTTGATACATCTATCACGGCAACCTGTGTATGTAGGTAGCATGGGTTCTATATAAAATATCACATATTTACATAAAGCCCCGTTTCCTAGAAGCATTTGTACTTGTACATATTGTAATTTACCAATCACCATAGATCTGTCCATATAGAATATCTCACACAGGGAGTTGTAGCTGCTAAAATATGTTAGGTAACATAAGTTGGATATTGATGCCAAATTATCACCGAGTTCCTTCAGAGTTATCTTGAAAAAATATGTGACTGTCTAAAGAATTCATCATTTAACATTAAGAGTGAACACCAGCCAACTCTTCTGGGGGGGTGGGTGGCGGAGGGGGGTGGTTCTGGTGTCGTGCTGTCACTTTTTTGTAGCCTTTTCTATATGTGCTGCAGCCCATCATGACTGTTGAGTCCATAATTACCAAGCAGAACATTTCAGTGTCATTGTGGGAAGTTCTCTTCACTCAGCTGGGCATGAGGGAGGCGTCTGGCTTGCAAGACCCCGATGGGTCATCTCTACACCTCTGAAGACTTGACTGTGTAGTTCATGACGCTAAAGGGAAAGAGGGTGGCCTGGGCATCAGGGCACCCGCCCCCGGGCAAGCCCCTCCCATCTCGGGGCTTCCGTTTCTTCATCTTTAAAATCACTGAGCAGGGTCAGTGGATCCCTGAAAAGCCCCTTGGCTCTGCCTTGTTCAGATTCTGCATTCAGTAGAGCAGAAAGTACAAGACGCTTTAAATCCACTAAGAATTTATAGTCAGATGCTAAGGATTTATGTTCTGAGAAATAAAAAGTCTTTAAGACTATAAAACCTAAGGCATTTAAACCACGTTAAATAAAAAAATCTATGACTTTGCGTGCAGTGGCTCCTTCTGACATTCAGTGGGCATTGACTCAGCGTAATCGAGCACCTATTCTGTGCACGCCCAGTGCAAGGTGTACAGAGGCAAATTATTCGCGGCCCTGCCTTCCATGAGCTTATCTGCTGGGCAGAGGACAGGGGAGTGAGACGCAAGTAAAGAGGTCAGCCCTTTATTAAAAGTGTACTCTGGGACCGAAGGAGTGGGATGTGAGATGGGACCAGGGGCAGGTGTCACAGAGGTGGGGATATTTTGGCTGGACCTTGAAGGGTGAGTGCAGTTTTTCCAGTTGGAGATGGGTGTTCACTGTAGGCAGAGATACACAGAAATGTGGGGGCAAAGCAGTAAGGTCTGCACTATCGGAACATGGGCTTGGGCCGAGGGAGGAATAAAACTGGAAAGGAAGGCTTTGTGAAAAATCTTAAACTCTTACAAGTTCCATTCTAAGGTGTGTGCTCAAATGTTTTTCAAACTGGTAGTAATGAGCGTTCTTTGAATATAAAGGATTCTGTGGCTTGGAGATTCTGGGAGTGCAGTTGAATTAGTTCCCCTTTTAGAAGTAGACAGTGTACGATAAGTACGTACACCTCAGCAGTCATGTGTGCTAAACTTGGTTTAACCCAGTGTTGCTCAGTCTTTCGGCCGTTGAACCCTTGTGAAGCAGAAGACCTCTTGATGCCGTGGGGCCAACTTTAGGACCGAGAACTTGAGATGGGGAGTTCCGCTGGAGAGCTGTGGTCAGTGGAAATACAAGATCCGGTCTGCATTTTAGAAAGATCATTCTGGCCTGGAAGAGAAGTGGAGCTGGGGGAGAATGGCAGGGACAGTGGCACGGATATCAGGAAGGTGACTAGACCCCTGGTTACGCTTGGAGTTGTTTGAGGTGCATTTCAAGGAGAACCCCGTCCCGATACGCCTTCTCCACGCTGATTTGTGAGCCTTGCAGGAGTCCTACCAACAGGAGCTCTCCAGATGCTGACGTTTAAAGTCATCTCCCTGGCAGCCTTTCAGGAGCGCACAGATAACGTTGGTGACTGGCACAGGAATGAACTTGGTGTTGGGATGTTGGAGGCAGGAGGTGAAAACTGATGCTGAAGTCTCCGTGGCTCCCTGAAGCCATTTTTGAGGGCCTACTACACGCAAGGACTGTGCTAGGTACTTGTACGGACACTCCCAATTATTCCTTGAAACCATCTAAAGGCACTGCTGCTGTTCCACCTGGATGAGGAAAGAGAAGCGTAGAGAGGGTGGTTGACTATCCCAATGTACCGTGGCTGACAGGCCTTAAACCCATCTGACTAACCTAAGTTCATGGCCTTTACAACTGAGCTGTCCTGCCTCCCCTAAATAGCCTCCATTTAAAAGCACTGACCATCTACCAGGCACTGTGCAAAGCATTGTGTGTTATTTAATTTACTCTCCCCAGCAGCCCTATAAAGCAAGTGGTGTCATCCCTGCCTGATCCACAGGCAAACTAAGGCTTTTGTCAAGTAGCCAAAGTCATAGCTGGACATTGCAAAGCCAGGAATTGAACTTCAGTGTGGCTGCTCTCTTCTCCCCCTGAATAATTCTGAGGAGGTTGTTCAAGAAGTTGCTCAGAAATGTTTCTCTATAGACATACTAGGGGGGTCACCTGGGTGGCTCAGTCGGTTAAGCGTCTGACTTCAGCTCAGGTTATGATCTCACGGTTCAGGAGTTCGAGCCCTGCGTCGAGCTCTGTGCTGACAGCTTAGAGCCTGGAGCCTGCTTCAGATTCTGTGTCGGCCTTTCTCTCTGCCCCTCCCCCATTCACGCTCGCTCGCTCTCTCTCTCTCTCTCTCTCTCTCTCTCTCTCCCTCTCTCAAAAATAAACATTAAAAAACAATATTAGGAAATGGGTGGGCTTTACTTTTGGTGCAACAAAATTCCAGCTCTGGGCTAAGAGTTGAGCCCGATGGTTCGATCCTTGCCTTGACACTGGCGATGCAAAACCCAGATTTGAGTGAAGCAGTTGTTGCGTTAAATTCATCGCACGTTATCAAGCCCCTACTCCTGGCCTTTCACCGGGCTCACAGCTGGAGACCCAGGCTTGAGCAGAACCCTGCCTCTGCCCTTGCTGTCAGCTGGGATACCCATACAGAGAACTCTCAGTGCCATGTGTTAAGTGCAGTTACAGAAACCTGTTGAAGTAACCCAGGAGAGGGAGAAATTAACTCCATCTGGGACATAAGAGCAGGCTTCACGGGAGGTATATCTGCCATGGGTTTTAAAGGATGAATAGGAGTTTGCCAAACAGCGAAGGGGGAAACGCCCAAGCTTATTTTTCGCTCTTGGGTTGGATGTTGATGATCCACTTAAGAACAGCAGCAGCATGCCTACAGAGCTCGAAATCAGTGCCCTCGTTGTCTTGATTTGCTGTTAAGAAAAATCTAATCCCACCCTGTCTGCCAGCCTGACATGATTGGAATCCTGAGATGTGGTGACCTGTGGAGGCCTTTTACGTCTGTCTTCTCTGAGCGGCGTTTACAAATGTTTGTTCATTTAGAGACCCTGGTGTATCCAGGTGACATGCTTCACTTAAAATCGTTCAAATGATGAAACCTAGGGAAAAAGTAAGTAAATTATTAGACTTTCTGCTTTTTAATTAAACCCGCCTGCCCTCCTCCCCCCATGTGGGCTGACTGGCTGGAATGAATGTGGGGGTGGGGGTGGGGTGGGGGGGAGTGTTGTTTGCCCGGGCGTGAAGGGATCGCATGCTTCCTTGCTCATCCATTCATTCGGTGGTGGCAGGATGCTTGCTCTGGGCTGGGCTCCGAGGGTACAAGGACGGGGGCACAGGGCCCGCTTGCCAAGTGCTCACAGATGAGTAGAGGAGTCAGAGGTGTTTGTGGGTAAGAAGTACTGTGGGAGCAGCCAGCTCAGCCAGAGGAGAGGTTGCTTAGCAGCATTTGCCTAAAGCAGTGACTGAGCTGAGCCTTGAAGGATGAATGAACCACCATCGCCATCAACCTGTAAGCAGGAGGAGGTGGTGGGGAAGCATGTGGGCTTGGGAGGCAAACTGCAGGGTCCCGGTGCCAGCTCTGAGTGCCCTTGGCAAGTCCTTAATCTCCGTGTGCATTGTCTCCTCATCTGTAAGACGCGACTCGCTAATAGGCTCTCCCCTCTTAGGGTTGTTGTAAGCATGAATTGAGTCATTATTTGTAAAGAGAGTAGAACTCTGCCTGGTACCTTGTGAGAGCAGTAAACAACCGTTGCCTTGTACCTGATACCGGGTTATAAGTACTTCGGCTCCTCCCCACAAGCCTTCCTGGTGTGTGGTGTTATCCCCGTCATCCAGATGAGGAAACTGGGTGTTGAAAATGGCTAGTGATTTACCTAAAACCATGCGCCTCGTACGTGGCTGAGCCAGGAGTTGAATGCCAGCGTCCCGGGCCCCGAAGCCCTGACTCCCTCCGTTCCTCTGTGCTCACATCTTTACTATGTACCTCCTTCCAAGCTCCGGGATTTTGTGAATGGTGTTTTTGCTTCATTGATAGTTAAAGCTCTCTTCCTCAGAGGAAAATTGTTGACCTTTGTCAGAGTATGGTAGAGAGAGAAAGGATGGGCTCGGAACAAGAAAGACCTGACTCTCACTTCCCAGCCCCACTCCTGCCCGGCACGCTGGTGATCTCGGACTCTGCTCTGGCCCAGTGCACTGGTGATCTTGCCCAAGTCCCCTTACTTCCTGAGCCCCTTCAGGGACACTAATTCCTGCCTCACAGGAACGGTCGTGGAGGCGAACGAGAAATGTGTGTAAAGCTAGTGTGTGCCGAGTGCACAGAGTAAGGACTCTGCAAGTGTCAAGTGTCCCTTTGTCTTTCCCTACCCTTCCGTGTTGTACAAAACCCTTCTTTATAATTAGAATTCCCCCGCGGTGATTGCATTCAAGGCTGGACATATTTAAACCATCTCTTAGCGTCAGCATGTAAATTCCTCTATTGAAAGTGTCTTTCTGACACGAACCCTAAAATCGCACCCATCTTTTTTCCGTAGCGCGTCCGTCTCCACGTACATTCTTCGGACTCCTTGCCCGGTAATTACGGCCTTTCCCTCTCCCAGCGTGGGGTCTGGCTTGAGGAGGCAACTGCTACTTCTGTGGTTCTGCTCGTAAAATCCGTGTCCCATTTCCCAAGGTTTGGGATGTAACTTGAGGAGTGGAGTTTTTGTTTTTTGGTTTTGGGTTTTTTGTTTTTGTTTTTGTTTTTTTAGGTGGGAGGGAGACGGGTCTGCGGAACTAAAACTCAAAACAGACAATATTTGTGCGGCTAGCCACAGAAGATGGATTCAGCGTACTGTTTTTACGATCGGAATAATGCCCGTAGGCAGGGTAGCAGATCGCATCAAGGGCCTCCAAAACACTCATGCCAGCGGACTCAGCGAGCTTTCCTCGAGTCCCTGCCGCGTGCCGAGCCCCGCATTAGCAGTCACCCCTCTGCTCTGGCTGCGCACGTTCGAGTAAAGGGGGTCAGCCTCCCCAAAACGCTTCCAAAACGGCATCAGGAGCTGCCCAGTAAAGGGGAGCACGGAAGTTATGGAGCCCCGCGGAGGGCGTGCCAAATCCAGCCCAAAAAGGGGCTGCAGGGACTCAGTGTTGAACGTTGTCACCCCAGGAAAGTTGTCACTCCACCTGTCATGGAGGCGAGCTGCACGGGTGGCCGTGTAGCTAGAACAGCCCAGAAGAGGTCGGGAGACTGCACGGAACAAGCAAACGGGGTCCAGATCCTGGGAAACCGAGGGATGCACGTTCCGGTCCTGGACCCGAAATGAGTTGGATTTCAGCCCCGCGTGAGCGGCCTCACCGAAACGGTGCCCCCCAGCACGCGAAGGACGACGTCCTAATAGCGGCTTCTAATGAAAATTTTATCGTGGTGCTGGATGCACCGCTGACCTGCGCGCACTTGCAAGTGGGGCTGATTCACAGGACGTTTGCGCGGCTCTGCACATTTCCTGAGGAGGTATTTTGTCTCATTGTTGCTTCCTGGTCCGGCAGAAGGTCTAGTTTGTGCGAGGCAGCTTCGGTAATTAACCAAGTGTGTTCTGTGGAGGGAAGCGGGAGGACTCAGGGCCCGGCCGTCTCGCTCGGCGTGTTCATGTGCTTAGTTGTAAATACCGGTGAAATCCTCAACAAGGACGACCTGGTTGTGTGAAAAATAAAAAAGAACCCGCGCCGAACGTGTCCTGTTCAGAATCACTTGATGAAGCGGAGTTTTTTGAACTCTGACTGGAACTTAATTTTAGCTACTTTTTTTGGGTAAAGCTCCAGAGGAAAGCAGCGAGACTTTGAGATCTTTAAATTTCCTTTTTTGGGAGCGATGACAGTGCTCCTCTAAAGTTTGTTTCTTACCTTTCCACCTTTGAGCAATTGATTTTGATTAGAAACATTACACCCAGCATTTACTTTGACGTCCCTGAGTACAAACAGTCATTTTAATGGTTTTTTTAAAAACAAAATCATGACAGGGACATCAATCCTTTGCCTGGTGTATGAAGGCCTGGTATATTAATTGGCTGTCAGATTCTGAAGAAATAATGGATTAATGTGCTTGATCGTAACGCTGTGTTCAGAGACTGAAGTTTGATCCTGATGTCCCCAGTCTCTCTGCTTAATGCAATTACAGATATGCATTCAGGACATTTGAGTGGATTGCATTTCATTAATATGATTTGAGCGGACAACATTAGGCTGCTGTCGGGTCCTCTCTGACAGCTAATTACTAGAATGAAGCGTGTATACCGCTAAGGAACAATGGTGCCCTTATTGGGGCCATTAAAACAATAGAAAAATAGTGCTTTAAAACACTCGGAGAGTTACTTTCCATACTAGTCATGAGCCATGAAGACCGCTCAGAGGGGGATGTTGGAAAGAAAGGCATGGACAAACACTGGAGGAGTCTCTAAGAGCAGGACTCTCTTGTCTTTCAGCGAATCCAAAAGTTTAACCAATAGGTTAGATCCTTCCAAAGGAATTTGGGGCATCGCTGGCTCAGTATTGATCTGGGGGTTCTTTCAGGAAGTATCATAATCTCTGACCATTCAGACCTCATATCTTGCCTCCTCCCCACCCGCCCACCCACCCTAAAAGGTCTTTCACAATGGAGAAAGTGGCAATGTGGAATACCCATGGTTTATTACATTTTTCCTTTGAGGAGAAAAAGTGGCCTTTGTCTCGTGGGGTTATAACTCAGCCATATGGGCTATCTGAATGTCTACCCATGGAGGGAAGAGGTGCTGGTGGTAACGAAAGTTTGTCATCCTGGGGGTATCTCTAGCTCTCCGAACCCCCTGAGTCTTACGAAGCGTTCACCTGGCTCCCATCGTGTGTCCAGCACTGCTGATAGCTGCTGACAAAAAGAGGAATCAGGCACAGTCCCTCATCCCTGAGCTCCTCAAGTCCTGTGAGGGACAGACATAAAGAAAGAAAGGGAGGGGGAAGGGAAGGGAAAGGAAAGAATGAGGCGGTGCTGGATTGGAACAGATGGATGTTTAAGAGAAGGGAAGCCTGAGGGCTTCTCAGAAGAGAACCTAAGAGGCTGATCTTGAAAGACGAGTAGGAGTTTGCTACAAAGTTAGGAAGTGAGCGGGGGCTTCTAGACAGAGGCTGCCGTGCAGGGTGGTCTGAACTGGGAGGAGCCGCCTTAATGATCCATCTAGGACCAAACTGGAATGGAATTCTTAGCTGCACTCTCGAGGGTGTGTTCTGCGACCTTGAGGCACCTTTGGCCAATGCTCCCGAGAGGCTGTGGACAAATCTTGAACTCAGCAATAAGGTTCCTGGATTCTAGCCCTAGATTTACTCCCTAAAAGCCATGTAAATCCCCCAAAAGTCATTTGGCCTCGTTTTTCTCATCTGTGAAATGGAGGTAGCACCCGCTCTGTCTGTCAGCCTCACGACGGGTCAGGTTTGATTTAAGAGGATGCCGTTGTTACGTATGCCCACATTCCCCTGGCTGCTGGTAGGTGTCAGAATCCAGAGTCAGACTCAGGTTAGGCCAACTCCGTGGCCTGTATGCCACACTGCTCCTGGTTCCTTTGGAGAACCAGTGTGAGAATCAGCTAAGTGGGAAAGCTCGGGGGAGATCCAGTCTCCTCTTTGGAACCTCCTCTAGCAATACAAGGTGACATGAAAATCCCTGCCACACTACCAGGAAATGTGACGAGCCTCCGGCCACCTGCCCGGTTCTGTATCCCTAGGAGGTAGCGCCTCTGGTGGAGGGCACCTCCCCAGAAACCGGGGCGGGCTGTTCCTAGAGTCGCAGAGACAGATCACCACCCTCCTTCCCCCTGAGATGTCTGCTTTTTATCCAAACTGCCACCAGGAGAGAGGGCCAGAAGCTGTTCGTGAAGTGATGGTGGTACAAGCTGTCACTCTCTGGTCTCCTGGCCTCTACTGTCTCCTCCGTCGCTCTCCACACCCTGCCCCTTCCCACCTGTAACTCAGGCAGCTCTTCATCACCCGGGTGCACTTCTCAGATGCCCTGAAGGCAGTGTGTCCAACTCTGACCCCCAGAAATCAGATCCTTGGCCAAGCTACATTTCTTCAAGTATGCATACCCCGGTCAGAAATGCCAGCCCCAACGGGACAGCTTAGGGCACAGGCTGTGATTACTCCTCTGTGTTCCCTAGCTCCTGGCCTAAGGTAGGCGCCCTGGGAGACTCTTGGATAAGGGGGTACCGGAAACCAGAGAGAGTTGCTGATGTGATAGCCCCACTCCCTGGGTAACCCCCATCTGCCATAGCGGCAGTCCCCAAGTCCTCGGTTTTCATTCTGACCAGTGAGTCGCCTCTCCTCTTATGCTCTTGATCTCCTGAACGATTGCAATGACAAGAGGACCCTGGTGTAAGTCAAGTAGCAGGGAATGGGTGTGTGAGTAAACGGCATCCCTCCCCGCCACGGCCCAGAGTTATGGGATGGGGATGACGAGGCGAGGCCCGCCCTGCCTCTCTCCAGGCTCGGATACCCACCACATCAGGGAGTGTGAGCTTCCTGGGGACCAAGTGGTGCCTTAGTCGTCACGCATGCCCGGTGCATCACCCGGTGCTGGGAAGAGGGCCCCAGGGGTGATGGGCCTGGGGACCACGGCCCTGCCTGGGAAGGACGCTCTGCTCACCCGAAGCCTGTCACAGAATGTCGGACACGTCTGCTGCCTCATCAAGGGTTCCTCAGGTGGGAGCCACATGTGCCATTATTCCCCAGGAGCCCCACGGGGTGAGCCCAGAAGCCCCCGCTTTCTTCTCTGAATTTTATTTGCTAATTTCTCCATGGGAAACACAGCCCTGCCAAGACCTGTTTCCCTCCTATTACCTGGCTGGCGTTTTTCTAATGGTTCCCTTCCTAATGATCCTCAAACAAAGAGACGATGGTGGAGGGTAATGCATCACTCCTGCCTCTCGCTCCCTGGTCATTCTTGCTAACAGGCTTAGCCGCGCTTCACAGTCATTATCACATGTCGCACTGTCTTTGGGATGCAGAAATGATTTGCCAGCCCCATAATGCTTCATTTTTACTAAAATGAAGGCAGGACAAAAAAATTCTTATAATAAAAAAGTGTACACTTACTCCTGACAGATCTGATCTTAAAACCCTCCTCTGTCCCCTGGTCCATACAGGATAGTGTCTCAACTCCTTGGCCGGGCATCCGAGACCTTCACGACCTGGTCAGCGATCTCTTTTCACTTCGCGGTCTCCTCTCGTCACCCTCAGGCCCCTTGTGGAGACACTTGTTCCCAAAGGCCCCAGCTCTTCCTCTTGCGTTCCTGCTCATCTCTGTAGGCGAGACGCCCCGCGGGGTCTGCAGAACCGGGCTTTCCAAGCTTAGTACCAGTGTCACCACCCTCTGTTCCTCTGTGACACTTATCCTGACAGCCCAGGTAGGATGGGCACCTTCTTTCCGGCCTCCGTTCTACCCAGGCAAGCCTCTACCTAAGCCCCTCAGTGACAGGAGCCCCATCCCCATTAGCACCCTTGGTGGTCCCTGGTGCCCAGCACAGAGCCTGACGCACAGCGACCCGTATGAACATCTGGGAAAGGAAAGGAAGTCCTTCCCCGAGAGGTCCCCCACGTGAGGGTTTTGAGGTCCAGCACCCAGGTCAGAGAGGGCCGACTAGCTTAATGGCGAGCTCCCCCAAATCTGGACTCACAGAGGAACAAGTTGAGGGTTGGGGTAACAGAGAAGGAGCCGCGTCTGGGACATGTTACTGTTGTTGTGTCCATGGCACATTCAGGTAGAGATGACCAATGGGTACTGAGACCTTCAAAGCAGAGCTCTGGGCTTCCCAGGATCTTTGATGAGCCAGAGGCCCCTCCAGCCTGGAAATCCATAAGGGCAACTGAAGTGTTCTTTTTCCGTGAGATGGCAAGAGGGGCACTCACACAGAGTCTTACGTGGAGAGGGCCTCAGAGACCCTTCTAGTACTTCCTGCTCACCATAGTCAGCTGAGGGCCAGCACGCTGACAACATTACTCTGGGAATGTTCACTGCAGACACTTGCAAGCTTGCAAGCTCCTTGAGGGCTGGAACTATACAAAGTAAGGCCCTACGATCCCTATTTCCCACAACCAGAATTATACAGGCAGCCTGTGAGGTTTGGCCAGAATAGACCTGTCCCCTCCCAAGAAGACTACTTGAAGGAGAAGACATCTTTGGGTGTGTATGTTCTGGTCTGTTGGCTAGACAGTCATTTTACTTGACGGTCGTACTTAGCGTCTCCAAGCCTTGAATCCCAGAGTTGGTAGGCAACTTTGATGCGTGTATCGCTCTCTTGTGGGTCAGCTGGCTTCTGCTGGCACACCTTTGATGTTGGGGAAACTTACTCTTACAGAGCCAAAATCTTCCTACAGTTTTCATCCACTGGTCCTAGTTTTTTGTTTTTGTTTTTGTTTTTTTCCCTTGGTAGTCACGTAACGTCAATATCGTTGGTGATTTTTCTACTGGTACTAGAGGGGCACAGTCCTTTTGGACTGAGCCTTCCCATCCAGTTCTTCACCTGGTCTCTGGAGGGCTATGCTTTGCCATTGTCCAACCTCAAATGTCTGGAACACCAGATGCTCCAGGTGTGGCTGGCAAGAACAGAACTCAGTGGACCCCTCAACCTTACTTTAGCCGTACGATGTCCAATACAGGAGCCGCCGTCTCTGTTTGGCCTCTGAGCGCGTGAAATGTGGCTAGTGCGGGTGGAGATGTGCCGTAAGGGTAAAATATACACCAGATGTCTAAGACTCAGTATGAGTAAAAGAATGTAAAACTCATTAATAATTTCCTATATAGATTACAGGTTGGAATTATAATTGTTGTATACGCTGGGTTAAATATAATATATTAGAATTTCCCTATTGCTTCTCGGCCTTTTGGCCAAGATCAAGTGTAAAATTTCCCACGTTTCTTTTTACTTTCCACACGTGCTACTTAGTAAACTTAAAATTACGTATGTGACTCGCATTATTGTTCAATTAGACTCCACTGCCCTTGAGTGCAGTCTGAGATTGTCTACTTCTGTGAATGGTTACGGGTTGCATTATTCTTTTTTTGAACCGTATCACACGTGGGCCATTGCTGAACACATACCAAACATAAAATTCTGCCTCTTTTACACCTACCATATAAACTGCTTTTAAAACAGGTCAGCCTTGACTAGTATATCTAGAGTTGATTTTTTTGAACCTAAGTGTAGAAATTTACATTTGTCCCAAATACATCTCAACTTGTTAGTTTCAGCCCATGGTTCCAGTCTCCTGAGAATTTTTTTAATCCTTACTGTCACCAGCTCCTTTACAGATCTGATCAGCATTTTCTATGTTTCTAAGTCACTATCGATGATGTTGGTCGAGATTAGAACAAAGTGGAGAGTTCTACTGCCCGCCAAGCACATTGGCCAGCAGTTTTAACAACAGCTACAAACCCATTATCCAGCTGTGGTTGTTCAGCCCATGTTTGTCCATTCTGCCCACACGAAGACTGGGTTTTTCCAGATGTCTCATGAACACCAGCCTGTGTTGTATCTAAAGTAGCCTCCTCTTCTCCCACCCAGTCTCACCCCCAAGCTGACTTACCCCCTATTAAGAATGGGAACACAAAATATAGTATGACTTCTTCTGGTTTTAGACACCAAATGGATGGACTCCTTTTCACTAAAGTGTTAATGACTGGTAAGGTCTGAACTTCACCTTTGTGTTAAAAAATAATAATAATACATGATTTAACCGGGGCCTTCAGTACCACAGGCAGGTGGAGAACTTTATTTGGAGCTCATGCCGCTAAGGCAGAGTCAACAGGGAAGAAGTCTTGAGACTTAGTGGAGGAGGAATAGGGGCCTCAAGTCTTTCCTATAGTTGATGATGAAGACCCAGTCAGTGTAATCCAGCAAGTGCCAGGATTCGTCCATGGGAGCATGTCCTTTGTGTACCCACCGCGGTGCTGGCAGTTCAATGAGCACTTCTACCCACACTGTGTGTCTTTTTTTTTTTTTTTAAGTTTATTTATTTTGAGAGAGTGAGAGCAGGGGAGGGGCAGAGAGAGGGAGGAAGAATCCCAAGCAGGCTCTGCACTGTCAGCGTGGAGCCCGAGGTGGGGCTCCATCCCATGAACCATGAGATCATGACCTGAGCCAAATTCAAGAGCGGTACACTTAGCCGACTGAGCCACCTGGGTGCCCCCCACGCCCTCTGTCTTAATCTCCTTTAGTCTTCATATTTTTTGGAACTAGGAATTGAGCCTCTGACTTTAGATCACATGGTTTGGCGTGACCTTCATCTGCAGCCTCAAGCCCAGTCCCCTCCTTTCTAGCTAGGCGTGTACTTTTGGTTCTCTTCTGCAGCTGTGTGCACGTGGTTTGTGTGTGTGTGTGTGTGTGTGTGTGTGCGCGCGCGCGCGTGTGCACTTGCACGCATGCATCACAGGAGGAACAGAAAGATATTCTCTCAGCTGTTATAGGGCAGAGGGAAAATCTTTTTCCCATTTCTACCTTTGAAGCCTTTACTCTAACAAATGTTTTGAGTATGGGAGGCCAGAGGGGAGCATTTGCAGACCTCCTGCCTGGCCGAATTGTAAGCATTAGCTGTTTTTCCTGGGTGGCTTGGCAGGCCCTTTCTCCCTTTCTTTGGGGCTGAAGAAAAAGAAGGCAGGCACCACACAAAGGTGCCTGTTTTCAAGTGCACTGCATGAGGGACACTCACTTTATTTCTAGTTTATGAAGCATCCCCCCCTCCGGGAGGACAGAACTTACTTTGTGTAAGCAGACATCTCTCTGTAACACCGTCTCTTTAAGAAAACTACATCCTCTGCTTTAAAGACTTTGAAGTTCTTGGGGCGCCCAGGTGGCTCAGTCGGTTGGGTGTCCAACTTCAGCTCAGGTCATGATCTCGCGGGTTCGTGAGTTCGAGCCCCGCATCGGGCTCTGTGCTGACGGCTCAGAGCCTGGAGCCTGCTTCAGATTCTGTGTCTCCCTCTCTCTCTGCCCTTCCCTCGCTGGTGCTGTGTCTCAAAAATACATAAACACTAAAATGAATAAATAAATAAAAGATTTTGAAGTTCTTGCCACAAGGGTCACTAGTCCAGCACCATCAGGTGACAAGGCCTCTCCAGGACCATAGGGAGGGTCCCTTACAGAACTAAAACTGAGGCAGGCTTGTGGGGGGTGGGGGGTGGTGGATGGAGAGCCTTGTGAATATCTTGCCCAGCAAGAAGAGCATGATTTCTTGAGTCGGACCAAACAATTCTGGTCCACTCTTCAAACCGCTGCAAACCAGACTCCTTCATTGGGGTCCGTCTCAGAAGACGTGGTGTCCTTTGCATTTAGAATTAGCTGGATGTAATGAATTCTGGGTTTTACATATTTATTACCATTGTCCGTGCTCCCTCTGGTCTTGTAACCACTTCTACTACCCAGCCTGACTCCCTCCGGGGAGAACAAGAGGGAGGCTCAGAGGTGCTGGCAGTCACGGAGGCAGCTGGGGGAGGGGAAGCCCTGGCTGGCTTACATTTGAACCAGCAGGGTTCAGATCACGACTCCCTCATCCATTTCTTTCCTCCAACAAACATTCATTGCAACCCTGCCCTGGGCCAAGCCCTGTGCTGGTGGAAAGAATGTGGAGATGAGTGAAATCCAGCCTCTGCCTTGAGATCTTGTCTAATGGTAGAGGCGCACCTGTAACCGACGGGAGGGATACCCTGTGGTAACCGCCGGATGGAGGAATTGGGGACTTTGCTGGAATTCCAGGACAGAGGCTTTAGTTCACGTGGGAGACACTACTGGAGCTGGGCCTCGAGAGGGGAGGAGGAAGCATTTGCCAAGAAGCATGATAGAAAGCAACTTACTTAACACTCTTCAAGCCTCAGTTTCTACATCTGTAAAAGGGGGTTATAATACATCCGTTACAACATAAAGGCTACAAACATATCAACATTTGCTTTCAGAGTGCTTCATACTGTTCAATGGGCAGATCTTTGGTTCCCCCTCCCTCCTCTTTTTCCCAATTATTTGAAAGCTATTGATATTATAGGATGTTGTGTATATTTATGTTTTTGTGATTTTTGTTGTTCAGACCAAGAAAATGATGGAAAACATTCTAAGGGATCTTCGGGCAAAAACAAACAAACAAACTTTGAGAAACAAACAGGGGCCTTTATAAGGAGCATGTGGGGCCACATGGACACAGGACATCTGCACCCAGGAGAGCCATTTGGGGGCCACAGGCATTGATCTGAAAGCAGCCTTGGGCCCTGCCATGTCCTTGTTTGCCTCATATCAAGAACTGAGACTTTGGCTTATAACGAAAAGACAGGAGGGGGGTAGAAATGACCATGGAGACTGTTCTAATTTAGGACAGTAGCAGCAGTGAGATTGAGGAGGGAAGAAAAACATACCTGCGAGCAGACTGAAACGGCCCTCGACCTGGTTAAACTCTGGCTTGGCCTCTCTCGGTTGTAGATGATAGAAGTCCAGCCTAACTTGGGCAGAAAAGGCAGGAGGGAGAATTTCTTGGCTCATGTGACTGAGAAGTCCCAGGCTCCTCTTACTACGAGCAGGCTGGATTCAGGAGCTCCCGTGATGTTGGCTAATCTCTCACTGACCACTGTTTGGCTCTTCTTTTCCCGTCAGTTTTTATTTTCAAACATTCTCTTGCTTTTTGATAGAGGCATGAGGGCCCGTGTGGTCCGTAGAGCTTGAAGTGAGGCATGCACATTCATAGGAGCCTGCTTGGCCCAGCTTGGCCACATCTGGGCCCCCCTGAACCAATCACTGTGACCAGAGGATGGGGTCCTTACATTGGTCAGGCCAGGGTCACATGCCCACCCGTTGGCTGGGTGTGGGTTGGCAAGATGAACCCCGGCCGGAAAAGGGGATTTTGCTACTTTCCGTTCACATGGGAATGAAGAGACAAATGTGGGAACGAAGCATCCGGACAGCAGGTCAGTGGTGGGGCGGAGGGAGAAGTGGTTATCATGGAGGGCTTCACCGAGCTGAGGCTCTAAGGACAAGGAGGACATCACCAGCAAAGTGACCCTCAGAGTTTGTTAGCTGGACCCTTGCGGCTCAGTTGGTAGGACTTTCTGAGAGCTCCCGTTGGACATGGCTGCCGGTGTAGAAGATCAGTGGGGTGTGCTCTGTGGAGTGGATCTCATGGGGGGGACAGGTTGCCAAGCTGCCTCCTTCCCTGCCTCCCAGGAGTCTCTGAGGGCATGTTGCTGAGATGCGAAGCCTCCTGGGCGGGCTGGTGGCAGGGCCCAAAAGCCATGGCAAGTGAACTCTGTAAACAGCGCAGACATAGGGGCGCCTGGGTGGCTCAGTCGGTTAAACGTCCAGCTTCAGCTCAGGTCATGATCTCGCGGTCTGTGAGTTCAAGCCCCGCATCGGGCTCTCTGCTGACAGCTCAGAGCCTGGAGCCTGCCTTGGGTTCTGTGTCTCCACTCTCTCTCTCTGCCCTTCCCCTACCCACACTCTGTTTTTCTCTTTCTCAAAAATAACATTAAAAATAAATAAATTAAATTAAAAAAAACAAAAACAGTGCAGACCCTCCCTGGCGCCAGCATCCAGATCCCGGTTTCCCAGGTGTAAGTCTCTCCGCACCTGTGACCTTGCCCGAGGACTACCCTTTGGCTACCTCAAGCCCAGTGTGGGGGCCGTATTGGAATTATTTTCCCCCTTGCGTCATGATCCGCCCCTCTCTCCTTTTACGGGAGTTTTAAGCACGCGATAATTGTAAGTGAACTACTTTTACAAACGGTTTCTTTATTATTTTTTTAAAATGCTCTTGGGCCGTGATTTTCTCATGCTCCGTTTACAGATGAGGGAATTAGGGCCCGTTTGTGACGTGACCGAAGCCGCCGCAGAGCTGAGAAAAGAGGCAGTGCCGGGACCCCTCCATCCCTTCTCTCCCTGCCACCCCGCGCACATCCACCGTATTGATGATTTCTTGGGAGGCCGGTCACTGAAGATCCCAGGGGGAATCACCCCCCTGTCCACGGGTCACTGAGCTCACAGGCCAGGGAGGAGGTAGATCCAGAAAGAGAAACGTGCCCAGGGCTGGCCAAACGTTCGTGGTGGCTAGAAAATCTGGAAATCGAGGCATGAGGGTTTTATCTTCCACATGTGGAAGCCAAGAAGGAGACCCTTTGATCCGTTCCTTAGGTTTAGGAAAGCTTGTGGTAAAAACCCAACGCGCAGCTTCCGGTACATGCTCCTCAAAGATAAGTGAACGCTAAGAGGGAGGCGTCTCCTTGGATGGTCTGGCTCCTTTCCCTGGAAGCTGACCCCATGCTGTCTGTGTGTGTGTGTGTGTCTGTGTGTGTGTGTGTGTCTGTGTCTGTGGTGCGTCTCCTGGCGGAGCGTGGCGGGGGGAGAGCTAAGGCCCTTCAGCCTCTCCAAAGCCTGTGGTCAGGTACTCAGGTGTGGGAGCCCTGCTCGCAGCCCCTGAGCCTGATCTGCTTGTGTTCAGTGGAGATTACAGAGCTTAATGATTAGCTCCTCCAAGCTGCAGCTGATGCCAGCCTCTACCCCCTTTACACCTAATTAGTCTCATTAATGAGCTCCTCTGCTCTCCATAGAGAGAGTTTCCTCTTTGGAATAAGAGGCAAAAATACCTTGCCCAGGTAGATTGCTGAAGCCTTTAATTATTGCCCACACCTGCTAAGCCTTGTGACTCACACCCAGTGATAGTGCTGAGCGGAGATGGGGCTTGTTTATAAGCATGAGCAGATTTTAACTCTCTGCACACCAAGAAGCCTTTTGATTTAAAGAGACACATTTCCCCAAGACCTCACAGCTGCTCATTTCAAGCGCACCAGGCTCCGCCACTCACACGGGTCGTCCCTAGATGGCGGAGGCACAGCTTTTGCCCTCAGGGAGCTCACAGTCTAGTGAGACGACAGGCAGGAAACTACGTGGACAGTTGTTCTGACCTCTATGGCCAGTGTACTCCCCACTCTCACCCAGGGCCTCCGTTTCATGCCACGCCACGCCACACCGTGGGGGCCACGGTGGATGCGAGCTCGTGCTGTGAGCCTGGGACCGGGCAGGAGTTACGGGCAGGTGGATGACCATCGAAGGACTACCCAAGCAGAAAGAACCCGAGCAAGACTCAGAAGGGAGAGCACGCCCCGTGCACCCACAGACCTGCCAGCCTTTAGTACGGCTTAAGTCGAGGGTTGGAGGTGGGGTGGGGGGGTCGGGCTATGGGGCAGCAAAGCAGGAAGGGGAGACGGGGACCAGAGCAGGAGGCCCTGCGATGCAGGGTGAAGACTTTGGACTTCCTGTCCGTGTCCCCGCACCCTCCCCAGGACCTAGCATGGCTTTTAAAGTAGGTTTGCGGTCAATGCTGGCAAACAGAGGGACGCCCAGCCTGAAGGTAGGACATCCACTGAAAGATTTAAGGCAGCGGAGGGACCGTGCGTGAGGGCTGGCTGGAGGGATCCCTGGGTGGATCTCCCTCTGCTCGTGCTCTAATGGATGAGAGGACGCTGGGATTTGAGGGTCAAGTCCTCGCCACAGCCCTTTGCCCCCGCGTGAGAGGGTTGCCCTGGGCTGCCCCACCCTGGGTGGTGGGGGGTGGGATTCAAACCCAGACCCGTGGGCCCGCGGAGTCCAACTGTCTGTCTTCACTGTGTGGCCTGCTAGATGGGGGCTTACTAAATGTCTTGGAGTGCAAACAGAGTTTCCTGGCATGGGCTCTTTGGATGCTGAGTAAGAAACTCTGAGGACAGGCACACAGGCTTCCCAAAAACCAGAGCAGCCAACTCAGCACAGCCAAGTCACTCTAACCAATTTAGACGAACTTTAAGATGAATAAAGAGAACATCTAACAGCTTACATGCAGTGAGCACATGCACTAGGCGACACTAACCAGTTTGCTGTATAGTCCCAGGAGAGAGAGAATGAACCTTTTTTTTTATAAAAACAAAGCCCTGTCTCAAGGACAGTAGTGACAGCCCCCAACCACCGAGCCTCTATTACATGTCTGGCCCCAAGTCAGGTGCTTTGCATAAAATCTGCCCCGCACGACAACTCTGTGAGGTAGGTTGTGTTATCCCCATTTTATAAACGCCAAGCTGAGGCTGGGAGAGCTAAAAACTTTCCCACGGTCCCACGGAGAGTGAACGGCAGAAATCCTCAGCCCAGCCCGTCCCACCTCAGAGCCCGAGCCACCCCAGGATGCCCTCCCTCGGCCGCCCGGAACGTGACGCCGATCAACTCGGGGCGCCTGCTCCGTGACAGATGGAGTGCGGGACAGACTCTGGCAAACTAGTGTGCAAGCATTCGGTCAGACAAGAACCGGGGCGCCTGGCAGCACCCCCGGGACCGGGCTGGCAATCCTTTCCGGACAGAGATAGTCTGCACATGGAGGCAAGCATGCAAGGCACACGCTTTGCTCTACTTGGAGCTTGTTCCCTGGGTCCCTGGGGGATGCCGTGAGGGGTCATCAGGCAGCCGGGCAGAAGGGCCCAGCTGCTAGCCTTGGAGCGGCTCGCTAGCCCCTGGTCCGTACAGTGAGCAGTGCGAGAGCACTTTCTGCGTGCCAGGCCCTGCCCTCAGGGTCGGGGATTTAGCAGTGAGCACGACAGCCCCTGCTCGGGGCCTCTGCTGGGCTCTCGGGAAGGAGGGGAGCGCAGGGGCTCTCACCTGGTCCCACCCACCTCTCCAGGGCCCTCGGCCTGGTAGGGGGGATGGTCCGTCTGCCGGATCTAGGCCGTGCCAGTCCGTGTCAACTCTGACCTCCTGAAATAGCTCTCGAGTCCCTCCGTTTCCATTCCTGCCCCCTCGCTTCCGCGTCTCTCACCTGCGTTCCCTTGGCGGCATCTCAGCAGGCGCCTTGCTTCCACTGTGCCTCTTTGGCAGACACATTCCGGGGGCCAGAATGACCTGAAGTGCAAATATCTACTCCTCCCCCTTCGCCCCCAAGCTTTAGGGCTTCCCCGTTGCTTTAGAACATCTTGGCCTAGAAGGGCCTGCGTGATGTGGGCCCAGCCTGCCTCCCCGCCCTGACTCACGCCCTTACCCCTCGGTTTCTGTATTCCAGCTGGTTTGGCCCTGTTCTCGGCTCCTTTGCGCCCCTCCACCCCACCGAGGCTGGGGGAGGTCCTGCATGCCTTCCTCTGTCAGCACACCCGTCACTCCCCCGGGAGCATCTTCTGCTGCCTCCGGGCCAGACCGGATCTTGGCACCCTGGCATATGTTCTGCCAGCGGCAGGAACTCCTTCAAAGCCATTACCCCAGGTGGGAATTGCACCGCGCGAGGTTGCTTGACTACTACCCTCAGGTAGCTGACCGTGAGAGCCCAGCAGGACCCTGGCAACTCCTGGCTGAATCGATGAGTGAAAGGCAAGGACCACCCCGCAAACTTGGGAAGGCAGAGTCCTTTGAGTCGGGTCCTGAAGGATGAGTACACATTTGCCAGACCAAGGGAATGAGCTACCATGCGTAGAACGCACAACGTACATAACGGTGACCTACATACTAAGCCAATGCCACACACCAGCGCTTTCAGTCCCGGCGGCGTCCCCCTGAGGTTGGCGGCATCAGCTCCAGTTGCCAGGGGAGATAGCTAGGTTCAGACAGGCCCAAGCTCGCTTTGCTCACAGGTGCCGGCCACACTGGTCCAGCAGGGGCACAGAATCCGCCATGGAGGACAGGCGGGTTCAAAACCTCATGACACCGGGGGCGGGGGGGGGGGGGGGTCGGCTCATGAGGCTTTGCTGAGATGAGACCCACTTTCTTAAAAGCTAACAACTGTTTTCTGAGCAGGGACAGAGGAGCGTTAATCAGATTCAGTTCAAGCGTTCCTCCTCCAGGAAGCCTTCCTTGATCCCCCCACATATGGCAAATAGCCGGGACAGCGATGCCTATGGCAAACCCTTTCTTGGTCACTAGCTGGTGGCAGCATGGCTGGCGGAACCTGACCTACCGTTTCCTTATTTGGGTTTCTTAACCTCTCAGACCCACAGTGTCTTCACCTTCACGGTGGGAATAATGACACCTAGGGGGGCAGAGGCTACATGCGTGAAGCCATCTTCCGTAGCACCCGGCACAGGCAGGCGTTCGGTAAACGTGCGCTTCCTGTGGCTGAGGCTTCTCCCCGCCATTTCGTTCCCCCTCCCCCACTGCCACTTCTTTCTGTGCATCGTCGCTGCTCCTGTAGGTTTCTAGGTAGCTGCCACCCTGCCTTCACTGTCTCCACCAACTAATAACTGCTGTTTAGCTCACCCATGCATATTTTAGCCTCATAATTTTTCCTTCTGAATCAGCCTCTGCAGATTCTAATCACCTCGCTTTCTCTTCCCTGAATTCCCTCCAATTTGGAGATTCAAAAGAGGCGCTTCTCTGCATGAACATGCTGTGATTCAATTTGAAAATAAATTTCTCCTGGCAGCAGCCATCTCTCTGAAAAGTGACATTTAAGACTGACAGTGGACAAGATTGTAAACAGGTTTCCAATAGGAAAAAAAAGTCAGTGTTAAGTGCATTCTATGAATTTTTTTAAACAATGTGTGCATGTGTGTGCACACGTCTATAATTGCAGCCTTGCTGTGACACCGTCTGCTTCAGGAAGAATTCTGGGATAGCGCAGGTCTGTTTCGAACTATCTTGGTATTCTTTTACTTCTCAGAAATCAACTTCATTTCCTGGGACTCACTCCCATACAGGATTGTGGATGCTTAGTTCATTCAGTCATTCAACACGCAGGTAGTCAGTGCCGCTGTGTGTGAGGCCGTGTGCTCAGAAAGGTATCGCAAACCGATATTCTCCATCCGTAAAGAGCTTACGTCCTCAAGAGGGAGGCCAGTGGGTAAGCAGGTAACTATATGTCATGTGGTAGAGACAGGCTCGGGTTTCACGGGAGCCCAGAGGATGCTCCACAGTGGGGAGGCCGTGGGGACAGGGACGGCTTGGGGGGTTAGCCTTGTGAAGGGAGGAAAGGACATTCCAGGCAAAGGGAGAAGCAGGAAGGTCTGAAACGGTGTCCTGTACCCGAAGCTGTAGGCAATGTGCGGTGACTGAGATGTCTGGGTCTGGTTTGCAGGGGGAGGTGTTAGGAAATATGGCTGGAGAGGCCTCTGGGGGGCTCGCAGGCCAACCAAGAGCCTTGGAGCCCCCACAAAGACAGAAAGGAACAGTGTGGGCTTTAGGCATGTGTGATGTGATCAGGGGGTCAGAGGGACCCTTTGGGAAGATCCCTCAGGGTAGCGCTGCAACAACATTGGGTGGAGAGAGCCTAGAAGCAAAATCCGGGGTTGATGAGGAGACCCTCGAACCAACCGGGGCGGCCTGACAAGGTCAGAGGGAGGGCTCAGGAGATCAGAGCTTTTAGAAGGTAAAGAAGGTGGCCCTGCAGCAGAAAATCTCTTATCTTGTGTTTCTCTTGAAACAGCTTTGTTCCTAATAGCCAAGTTACCAGCTGGCTTTTATTGTGGCTGTATTGTGTTGCGTTGGTCTATCCCGACACAGGGAACGAATTGCTAGTAAGACGAGTTCAGTTGACACTTGCCTTCTCCTCATCATTACTAGATAAAATCTCTTTCCGAGGGTTCTTGAAATGGTTTTGACTCTTGGAGTGTTTGGCCGGACCACAGATTACCCTGCAGTTACTTTCTAAAGGAAGAAGTGGGAGGCTCCTGATGTACAACCAGAGCAAGAGGGAGAATCCTTTGGTCCCTGTAGAGAAGTTATTGGCAAGAGGCCGTTGGGGTCCTGGTGGGGCAGACAAACCCAGTGGGCAGTGAAAGGCCTGGAACTGTCGGGACAGCTCTCATTCAGATGCTCCAGACTGACCAGCCCCCAGGAGCCCTGGGGCAGAGGGAAGTGGAGGCCTGAGCCGACAGCCTGTCACAGTTCAAATGGGTTGCTAACAACCACGGGAATTCCAGAGCCATCTTTTAGGGTCACGTGAGGATTAAATGCGGTAATGATTGGGAAGCTACCTTAAAAGCCGAAAGGTTTCCCTTTGGGTGAAAGGGAAAAGAATGCAAACTGTTAATTGCTGGTGTGCTGGGACTTAGTCTGATGAGGGGCAAGGTTGAAAAGAAGGACTGGAAATTTGGCAGTGACCTTGGGATGCTGCTCTTCCCTGTAGCTCCTCTCATCAAGAGCAAATGAGATTTGTGGTGCCTGGGTGGCTCAGTTGGTTAAGCATCCGACTTCTCAGGTCAGGATCTTGTGGTTTGTAGGTTCAAGCCCCACATCGGGCTCTCTACTGTCATTGCAGAGCCCACTTTAGATCCTCTGCCCCCCCCCCCATGCACACACTCTCTCTCAGAAATAGAAAATAAATATTAAAAAAAAAAAAGCAAATGAGATTTGATGATGGTAGTGGCCTTTTGAAAGGTAGCAGGCAACAGTAAAGAACCCAGACCTTAGACTCAGACATGCCTGGATGTGAACCCCACACCCCCACCTCCTCATTACATGGTCTTGGGCAAGTCCCTTGACCTTTCAGAGCTTTGTTTCTGGAGCTGTAAAAAGAGGGTAGATGCCTCCATGTGCTTGTCACATGTACATTTGTGTATGTGCCCACGTGAGAGAGCGAGAGAGATCTCCCCACCTCTTTCAGGGGAGGGACCCTGACTGGTTTAGCCATTACTAGCCCAGTGCTTAAACAGTGCGCGGCTCACAGCAGATGTACGATAGTTTGTTTTTCATTTATAACTCACTTGTAATACCTCCTGTCACTAGATGAGCAGTAAATTAGATGATACGGTGTCATGGTTGGAGTCTCGTCAGGACAAGTTGACTATAGAACAGCACATCCTGCTACCACCCTCGCCCCTCCAAAGTCTGATATTCTGTGTCCCCTTGTGGGAGTTTTACAGTGAACGTTCTCATGCCTACCATCTAGACTGTACCATTAACATTACTATGCTCACTTTGTATAGACTTATCTGTCCATTAATCACTGCATTTTAAAGTTAGTTCAGATATCAGCCCTTTAAACAATTGAACATGTATATCTCTAATTATAATAAATACTTTTTATGAATAGACACACTCAGTAAATTGTTGCAATCATCATCATCATCATCATCAAGGAAAGGAGGACAGTCGTGGTGATTTGATATTCCCAAAGACAAGACACGTGCTAGCCTTGGTGTTAGGACGAGCCCGCCATTTCCTGGGAGCCAGGCTGTCCTTATTTCATGGACTAGCCTCAGGCAAGGAAATGGCTGGAAGTCACAGCCACCGTGGTGCCCCCAGGCACAGACTTCAGACTTCCGCCCATCCCCTGGATGCACATCCCGTTGACGATGTCCAAAAGCCTTGGCAAGACTCAATAATGCAACTGTAAAAGGGAGGTTTGGGTTTTCACAATGGATTTCTGCAGAGCTAGTTGGAGTTTGGTTATCTGGGCTTGGTCTGTCCCAAGTTCTGCTGGGTCAGATACAGTCCCACCCTCCTCTCTTAACATTGTCTATCACAGAAGGGACCTGGGGCACAGAGGTCAGGAGCTGAAAGGTCACGAGTACAGGTTCTAGTAAGTCAGCATCTGGGGCACTGTCCGGTGGCCTTGGCCTCACCTAGGACTGTTATTGTCCACATGTCCCAGTGAAAGAGCCCAGGATATAAAAGACTCTGAGAACCTGCTCTTTCCCAAGAACGATGTGGGGTCATAGTCACAATTGGTATGTTTATAGTCAGTTAACAAATGTTCATTGAGCCCCCTTGTCTTTGAAGCTAACCACCTTGGGAGAAACCGAGGCCATCAATCAGAAGGATTTGAAAAGCAATTTAGTCTATAACGGCGTCTCATGTCCATTTAATCCTTACATCCATCTCATGGAGCCAGGAATTTGCTACCATGTCCCACTAGACTATGGCAGGAGATGAAGGAGTGAGCCAGGCTTGGCCTCAAATCCCAGTCCCGCCCTCACTGTGAAATGGCCTCAAGTTGCTTAATGCGCTGTCCAGCCCTCGATTTCATCTGAAAATGCAGGGATGTGATCCCAGCTTCCTTGGGATAGTGTGTGATACAGCCTATGTAAAAGTGCCTACGTGTTTAATGAATATGTCCACTACCTACTCCAGAAGATTCTGCCCTGGGCACCGGGGATATGGTGACGAAAAAGAGGAGCAGAGCCCCTGCCCTTGTGGTGCTTACAGTCTAGGTCAGGCACAGACCAGAGCCAGACTACCTGGGCTGAATCCTGCCTGTGTGAACCCAGGGAAGTCGCCTTACATTTCTGTGCCTCAGTCTCCCATTTGTAAAGTGGGACAGCAGCATTATCTACATCGAGGGGTTGTTAACGAGGATTACATGAGTGGGTGTACGTAAAAGGCTTAGGTACCTGGCGCAGAGAACGCACAGGCGTTTGTTACTCTTATTACTGTTATACCTACCACCCCCACCCCCCAGGTTCCCAAACGCATTAGAACCATCTAAGCAGCTTTGCAAAGGTCCGAACCGGGGCCCAGAATCTGCATTTAAAAAACCTCCCTAGGTGAGTCTCTTTGTGATACCAGATGTAGGAACCACTGATCAAAGTTAGCTTCCCATACAGGTGTGGAAACTGAGACTCGGGGACGGAGGGGAGCATGCCCAAGGGGTCACGGCTAGCAAGCCCTAGACCCAGAACACCGTCTCAGACTGCTGGACCTTGAACCACATCTGGGTTCTGCATTCCATTGTGACAAGTTCTCATGTAAAGGGTCCAGCAGACCTGAATCAGCTATTTGGTCTGGAGAAGATCATCTCTCAAATAAGGGAATCCCTATATCAGGCACATCAAGACCCTGCCCAGATAGCTTAACCAAGCTGCCCCCAAATATGTAGAGTCCACCAGCCATGAAATAACTCCTTGGAGGAGGTGTATAAGAAGTTGTCTCCCCCAAATGGTCTCTTCATCTGCATATGTAGATGCGGGAATATTTACACAACGCCAGCACTCTATCTGGGTGACTCTTATAATTAATATTTACTTAAAACAATCATTAGTCTCTGCTGGGCGACATTAAACCCACGTTAGCAGTATTTTTAGCTGGGCCTTCCCCACACCTGTGATGGCAGGCGAGCACGCGGCAGCGGGAAGCCCTGCGTGCTTTATAAATAAGCCTCCCTGCACCTGCACGAGCCTGCTGCACAGCACTCGGGCAGCAGGCCAGGGGGCCTGGGTGGACAGCTGTCCTGATGTGCGCCCAGGGCCACCCACACCTCCGCTCGGGGTCCTTCCTTCACTCTGCTTCCCCAACATCAGAAATGAAATGCATTTCTCTTGCGACCGTGTGGCATCCGTGCCCCGGGCTGGACCCACATAAAAGACATGATTTTTCCCACAAGGGTGGAGGATTTCTCCAGTAAGGGTGAGGGGGGATCACAGCAACAGTCGCTTGCTGGATGCTCACGGCTGGTTTTATGTTCATTCTTCCCTTTAAGCCACACAACAGCAACATGACAAGGTAGGTCCTCTTGCCCTCCTCTTCCAGAAGAGGACACTGAGGCTCAGAAAAGACGAGTGTTTCCCCAAGACTACACAGCCAATAGAGAAGGAAAATGGAACTGACATTTACCGAGTGCCTACTACGTGCTGGGCAGTTTGCATATATCGTCCCAATTAATTCTCGCAAGTGGAATTCGCTCACGGGAGATAAGAATGATTATTCCCATTTTGTAGATGAAGACACTGAGGCTGTACAGAATTTTAAGTTACATGCTCAAGATCACATCGCTAAGTGTCAGAGCCAGAATTCAAACCCAGCTTGACTCTCCAACACGAGGTGTTTTCTCACCTCAGCGGAGACCTTAATGAGAGACATTTGCCACACATGTGGGCAAAAAAGTATGGTTTCATACGGAGCCCAAGATTTTGTCATTTTCCTAGGACTCTGCTGGTAAGTCTTTCTACTTAAAATTTTTGAGGTTTGTAAAGAAATTTTATCCCAGTAAAAAAATGTATGTAGAGTTTTATAATTTTCAGGGATCTTCTGTAATTATTTAATCCTTGTAATAGTCTTCTGAAAGTAGGTGTTACAGAGGCCCGTTTCACAGAGAAGTAAACTGAGCTCAGAGGGACCGAGTGCATACCCAAGGTGAATACCTGGCCGGCCAGTGCTCCGCCTCAAAGCTCGTGTTTTCTGCACACTCACACAACGTTGCTCCCAGGTCTGGGTCTGTTCTGTAGGGCCCAAAGAGTGAGGAATTTAGACCCTTTCCATCGAGAAAGAGATAGGGGTGGGGGAGTGGAGCCGATGGCAAGTGGAGCCCAGCCGCCGAGCATCCCCCCCCCCCCCCCCCCCCCCCCCGTTAAAGGCGGTGACATTTCCTCACCCATAGGAGCAGGCCGGAAGTTGTGATGGTCGGAGAACTACAAAAATAGCAGCTTTCACACTGATTCCTACATGGGCGGAACTGGTGGTTCCAGGGCAGATGAGAATGACTTTACAAGATGAAAATGATCAGTGAGGGCACACAGGTCTGGAGGGGAGCGGAGTTGGCATTTTTTGGCCCTGCAAATAGCTGCCCATCTGCTCTCTGTCAGAATATGTTACGAGTGCATCTGGATTGCTGCCCCTGAGTCTCCGCTCCAGGCTGGTCATGTGGTTGTCTCCACGACAACTCCAGGAGCGGTGGAAACTGCTGTGCTTTGAGCCAGATGCTGTTCTGCACATGTGGTCTAATTAGACGGTGTTCCCGGCCTCCCGCCTCCCTCCTCGGCCCCTCCTCGCACACACACCGTGCTCTCTCTCCTCCCTTCCTCCCTCCCGCCAGCCCTCTTCTTCCCGTCCTCAGTCTGTCTGTCTTGCTCTCCACCCCGTTGGCCTCTTCCTCAGAAATGCTCCTGTTGCCTTGTCTGTGGTGAATAATTCATCCAACAAGCACGGGATTGTCTGCGCTGACCCGGGCCCCGTGCTAGGAACCGGCGATGGCAGAGACAAATAAGCCGCTGCCCGCACCGTCGAGGAGCCCGCCATCTAGCGAGGGAACTGACGGGCAGACGGGCAGTGCAGATACGGCTGCGAGTCCCAGGGTGGAGGTGAGCACAGGAGCTGTGGACCCCGGAGCAGGGACACCTAAACCCGAGCCCAGGCAGGAGGGAGGCGAGGCGGTGCGTCCGGGGCAGCCGTCCCCAAGTTAAGGCTTGAAGGATGAGGGGGACTTCTGCAGCCTGAGAAAGCAGGAGGCCCTCCTGGCAGAGGGCACAGCGCGTGCGGAGGCGGGAGCCACCGACCAGTCTGGACGGCCGGCTCTGTGTTGCGGGAGTGCAGGGCATTTGAGGAGGCTTGGAGCCGCGGTTGACAGGCCGCACAGGGCCACGCTGCTCGGAGCGCGTCTCTCCAACTCCGCACCCCGCCTGGACGCGCAGGCGCTGGGAGCTGGGAAGGGGACGTGACGTGGTGGCCGTTGCAGCGGCCAGGGCTACAGGGGGTGCTTTCAGGGGCGAGGCTCCGAGTAAACGAAGCCCCTTCGGCAGTCGTCCCTGTGGATGAGGTCTGCTCTTTGGACACAGGAGGCTCGGTTCAGGGCCGGGTGTGTCGCTCGGGCAGCAGCTCCCGGCATATGCCAAGCATGTGGGTGTTCCGGGGTCCGGCATCCCCCGCTTCTCAGTGAAGATGCCCCCAAGTGAAGAAGGAGAGTGTCAGCATCTCACTTGTCCCACCTGTGATGTGCCCCTCCAGCCCCGAGGACACCAGCTCCTCACTGTGCCCCGTCACGGGGCCTTGTCACAGCCCCACTCCTGCTCACGCTGTCCTCTGCTTTTCCATCTAGTGAGTCCCTGCTCCTCAATTTTTACGGCACCTCTTTCCCCGTGTGGCCTTTCTTGGACACCCCCCACCCCCGCCCAACAGAGCCACCTGGCAGTGCTATCTCAGCACCCCTGTCACAAGTTTTTGTCGAGTGAAAGGTACAGAAGGTCCCGACAAGAGGCGGCTGGGTGGCTCAGTCGGGTAAGCGTCCAACTTTGGCTCAGGTCATGATCTCATGTTTTGTGAGTTTGAGCCCCACGTCAAGCACTGTGCCATGAGCACGGAGCCTGCTTGGGGTTGTCTCTCTCTCCCTGTCTCTCTGCCCCTCCCCTACTCTCTCTCTCTCCTCTCTCTCTCAAAAAAATAAATAAACCTAAAAAAAAAAAGGTCCCAACAAATGTAACACCCAGCTCTCACAGGGCATCTGAAAGAGCTGTTAGGACTTCAACCTCCATTAAGCGCCTGCTGTGTGCTTCTCAGTAGCGTCACCTTGACAAATACTGTATCATTTCAAAACTCTCAATAGGACGTAGGTAATATCCCCAATTTACAGATGAGGAAAGTGATGCTCACAGAGGCTCACTGGCTTCCCCATTCGTGGAGCTCTGGGCTGCACTGAGCCTCTTCTGAGTCCCCCGACCACACATAATCCCCACCTAGAGACACCGGACTCCTTGGACTGGAGCTGCACTATGTGGAAAAGGACATTTTTGTGTGGGAAATCAGCTGTATCTTGAAATCCCCAGAAACCCGAAGGAGAAAAAAAATATGTTTGGGCAACTGAGCACGCTCAGAGTGCCTTGGGGTGTCATGGGAAGAGTCTGCCTGGGCTTTGGGGTCAGACAGAATTGACTTCAACTACAGTTCTGGCTCTCCCCAGCTCTGTGGCCTTGGGCAAGTCACATCCCCTCTCTCTGTAAGATGAGGGATAAAAGAGCCTCTCTTAATAGGGTTATTCAGGTCCAACCCTCAACCACAGTTAGCCTGTGCCTCTGGGCCCGGTCGGTGGCAGGTGGCAGCTTTGGTGGTGGTGCCTCTTCTCCTTGCTCTGAGTCATGGTCTTGATTCCAGCGACCCCCACACGTGTCCTGGGCAGGCAGTGCACGTCCCATGCCCTGAAACGAGGCTGAAAGCGTGTTTTGGGTGGAGAACCGTCATTATTTGGGGCAGAAGACTGATAAATGTTCAGCCCCTCTAGAGGTCAAGCCCCGAGCCAAGCAGTTTATGTGAATCACCTGCTGATCCCACACAGCCCTGCGGGGAAGTATCTCCTCCATTTTATGAATGAAAAAACGACCTCAGAGGGTTTAGGCTATCCACCACGTTCCAGATGCAGTAAGTAGAGCCGTCCTTCCCACTCGAGTTCGTTCTCCGTTCCCAGCTCTGTACCTTCCCATTTTACAGATGAAGACACTGAGGCCTGAGCAAAGAAAAGGAATCAAGGCCGAGTTGGGTGTTTTGACGCCTCTTGGGTTATTTCGCCTTCACATTGCTGCCACCCGTTCATGGCTAAAAGCTCGCTGCCGAAGCCGCCTGGGCACGAGCCCTCACCAGGCACCAGAGATCGGGCCTGGATCAGTGACCTTCGGGAGAGGGGTGATCCTGAGTGAAGCAGCGAGTGAGCCTGAGAACTCAGAGTGCAGACAGTGCTGCTCCGGACGACCATCCGGAGGGCCTTGGGGACTGGCAGGCAGCACTCACCTCAGAGGCTTGGGATTTTTCCTTCCCACAGACTTATTTGTACTTCCTCAGTTTTATCTCCATGTCCTTTAGCCTCATGACCCATGAGTCCCCCATTTTCCTGCATCTACAGGACGCCTTCCTGCCGGTCACTTTCAGGCCCACTGTCTTCTGTCCTGGGGACCCAGCAGGCCTTCAAGGCCACCGTCTCTGCAGTAAGCTCCCTGAAGTCATCTTCTCCTCACTCTCAGGAAGCCGAAACCCTCTTCTCCAATCAGTTTAGCACCTCCTTTCCTGGGACTTAGGGATGTGACCGTCACTGTGTTAAACCCAGAATCTGGCTCTCAGTGACAGGCAAAGTCTGGTGTGGCCAAGATGGCTGAGCGAACAGGAGTTTGACACCGTGATCTCGGCATGTCCGGTGCAGGGTCCGTACCGGGGAAGGGAGCTCTCACTCTTCCTGCAGCATGGGGACGGCCACCAGCTTTCTCTCACTTCCAGCCGGGCACCGTTCTTGGACCTGCCACCATAATGGGACTGGGTGGTTAGAGCGCACGGCAGGTATCATTCCCCGCGTATCGGGAAGCAGACAGGGGCTCCAGGTAGTGAGATGGCTTCCGCAAGCCCATCGTGGAGCCAGAACACGCTCGATTCTCCGAAGCCCGCTCTCTTCCTCGCTGCCCTCCGATCTATCTCTTTAAACTGCTAGAGCACCCCCCCGCGGGCGGCTGCTTGGTCAAATGCCATCGTGTGACTTTGCTTCTCACTCTGGCTCTGCACTCGGCTACGGGAGCCTCAATATCCTTGTCTGTAAAATGGAGATCATACCTCCACCTAACCTCGCGGGCTTGCCGGGAACAGTAAGTGAGATAATGCATGTGAAACCACCTAGCACGGGGGGCAGCGCTCAGTAAGCGGGAGCTGGTTTTAATCACTGCACCTGCTTTCCTAGTAGAGCCGATTCCCATCTGCATTTCTTACGGAAAGCAAATCTTAAGCCAGTATGCACGGAGACCCTCTTCATTGTGCCTCAGCTTCCACAGGCCTCCCCGCTCATCTGCCGTTCCCGTGCTAATCAGAATTTCCTGACTTCTCCCTGTTTGTCTCGGTTAATGCAGAAGGAAGGGGCTGCTGGCACAGAGGAGCCAGGCGTGGGCCGACGCGCCTGTGATTTGAATGTCTTTACTGTAATCTAGCGAGTGTGTGTGTGGGGGCTTCTGTCAATACCGGAGCGGCTGGCCGGGACGGGCAAATGCTGTCATCCCGGCAGCCCCTGCCCCGTGCAAATCAGCAGAGGAGCTCTTGTTGGGCACCCACATTCCCCCTGACTTAAATCATCCGAACGGCGAGGCGGCCTCCCAGGGACACATTGATTCTTTGTTTAGGGCTTGTTACAGTGACAGGGGCCCAGGCTGGGAGTCTGCCCCTGGCGTGCCTGGACCGCCGCACAAATGGTTCACAAAGCTATCTCGGTCCCGTCACCCCAGACCGTGGCTCAGCCCGGGCCAGCCTGAGCCGTCCGACTGTAGCCATGTCACACCCACCCTGCCAGGCCCACCTTGGTGAGGGGAGAGCGTGTGTGGACTTGGGAGTCGTTCGGACCCCCCCACCCCGGGAGGACCTCAAGCAAAAACACTTCGCCCGCGTGGGCGTCCGTTCCTCATCTGTGGAATGGGAGGCCTGTATAAACGTTTGTGAGCTCTGGTGAGGATTCGGTCAGGGTGAGGGTCAGGTAGGCCCACGGCGAGAGCTCGGCCAACCTGGGCCCCTTTCTCCCGGACTTGTGGCTGCTGTGGCTAACCTGAAATTATCATACTCTAACCCTGCCGCCCCACCCCTCCTCCTCTGCCTCCAGGAAGGGTTCGGCATTCTCTAGGCGAGACACCACGCTAAGCCTTTCCTGTGTTGGCTGGGAACTCACCCTGGTTTCTTGGCAGCCGCCACAGTGGACCGTGTGAAGAGCGGCCCCTGGGACCCAGCTCTGGGAGCGGCACCATGGCCCTGGGCAGGGGGCTCAGCGTGAGATTCCCAGCGTGGCCTGTGGGGTAGTACTAGCTACCCGCCAGGGGCTGTGGAAGCCCCCTTTGCACACTTCAGAACAGGGTTCCTGGCTGTGCTGCACTTTAGCCAGGGACTCGGGTGTTTTATTAGGAACATGGAGGTATTGAAACAAGATGCAACCACGTTGGGACTGCTGGTGATAGATGGGGCCAGATTTTCCGATTTTCCTCATTCGTACATTTTAAAAACTGAATGTTGATTGGGCTAGGCGCTGTGCTAGTCTCTTGTACCTACAGCAGTGGAGTCCTGGAGAGTTTTAGGAACTGCGGCCTCGTAATGGTGCCTGGGTGACTCAGTTAAGCGTCTGACTTCGGCTCAGGTCATGATCTCGCGGTTTGTGGGTTTGAGCCCCACGTCGGGCTCTGTGCTGACAGCTCAGAACCTGCAGCCTGCTTCAGATTCTGCGTCTCCCTCTCTCTTTGCCCCTCCCCCACTCACACTCTGTCTCTCTCTCTCTCAAAAATAAATAAATATTAAAAAGTTGTTTAAAAAAAAAAGAAACCGTGGCCCTGTGGCATGGGGATTTGAAAGGCACCCCTGGTGATTCCAGTGCGTGGCCAGGGTCGAGCACAATTGACCACAGCACTACGTCCTTCCCAGTGTAACCCCCGGCACCCCCCCTGAGGCTGGCGGGAGAGTGAGGATCTGAGAGCTGCTGTCATCTGCATCATTTGCACACAGGGCAGAGCCGAGACTGGAACCCGGCTCCGCGTCCCACTCCCCTGCCTGCCTCTTTGTGCAGCTGACGCCGCATGCCCGGTCCTGAGGGTAGCCCGCCCTCCGGGGAGCCTGCAGCGCGTTGGGGGTGTCGGCTGGCCCAGGTGGCGTTGGTGTGGAGGCGGCCGGTGGAACTGAGGGCTTCTCTCCCCCTGAAGGCATCAGGCAAGGTTCTCAGAGGACGTAAAGTGAAGAAGGAAGCCAGAGGAGTGCGTGTGCGGGGAGAGGTTGGGTGTGGCGGGCAGTCCAGAGTCTCTGGGGCAGGAGATGAGTGTGTGGATGAAGTAGACAGGATGTCGTAGCCAGAAAATTCAGCTGGGGAAGCGTCCTGCGCACGAGTTTAGAAACCCCACCTCCATGGGCCCACAAACTTGCTTGAAGCTATTCTAGGCTGCTGTTACTAAGTCAGATGGCAAACAGAGGTCAACCTCCAGAGCCCCTACTGAGTATTTATCCCGTAAAGGGAAAGGGGAGAAGCGTCAGGCCTGTGCCCACTTTTATGCTTTTCTGCCATCTTGAAATTCTTAATTTTACCTTCAAACTTGTGTTCGGTAAAAGTAGCCCGAGGGGGCATCCATCCAAGATGGAGCGGAGCGTGTGCATGAGCAGAGAAGGCCTGCACAGATTTCCTCCCCGGAGTCTTGCCATCCCAGCCACATAGAACTTCTCGGAGCCCCACGCACACAGTCCCAGTGGACCCACAGGGTCTGGGGGTTCGGCGAGCCTCAAAGCGCTGACAAGGTAAAGCTGTCATGTCCACAACCGAGAAAGAGGGGCGCCGGCAGCCCCAAGAGAGCCACGTTCTATGTTAGAACTAAAACTTGTTTCAATGCCAGCAGAAGGCAGTGCTGTTGTAAGAACCTCCAATGATCGCATTTCCCATTCACGCGGTATTAGCCGCCTACTTACCGTGAAAATGATGACCAAGAAGGAAAGGAAAAGATGGAGCAACCATAGTTCCTCTTCCTTTCTCATCAGTCAGCGGAAGGCAGAGAGTGTTAGTAGGACGTGTGTATATCAGGAATTGAAATAAAAACATTTAATTAGTTTTGTGCAGCATTTCCACTGGCTGATAAGAACAAAACACAAATGCATTTGTGAGTTAGGAAATACGATCCCACATGTTAGCATTTAAAACTGGCACATTGCACAGTATAAAGTTGAGCAATAATGCTAATAATTAGCTATATTATTAGCTAATAATTGCTAATATTAGCAATCATGCTAATAATTTAAATTTTTATTTTTTCTTTACATAGAATGACATTAAATAGTAAACTTAAAAAGCACCATTATGGGCCTAGAAAGAAACCATGAAAGAAAGAAAAAGCCTTATATTTTAGCATGGCGCTTATAGACTTAACAGCACTTTTTTTTTCCTGCATATTCTTGTTGCACTGTGTCCCCCACATTATGTTGCCAGCCCTGGTAAAACCCAATCTCTGCCCTTAAGAAAATGGTTATTGGGGTGCCTGGGTGGCTCAGTCGGTTGAGCGTCTGACTTCAGCTCAGGTCATGATCTCACGGTTCGTGAGTTCGAGCCCCGCGTGGGGGTCTGTGCTAATGGCTTGGAGCCTGGAGCCTGCTTCCGATTCCGTGTCTCCCTCTCTCTCTGTCCGTCCCCTACTCACGCTCTGTCTCTGTCTCAAAAATTAAACATTAAAAAAGAAAGAAAGAAAATGGTTATTTGTGGAAAACCTACTTGCTGTAATTTGTTGTCACCTTCCACATTGATGGACCAGGCTTGATTAAGTGTCACAGGTGAGGGATGAAAGTCCCCTGACATCATGTAACTAGTGTGGTCAGAGTCACAGATCGAGACCAGGGCTTTCTGATTCCAAGACACGTTCTCTCTCCACTGTGTTGTGTTACATTAACTGGATCAAAAAAAAATTTTTTTTTAAGGTTTGTTTTTTTTTTAAGTGCCTTTACCCCCTGCCCGCCCCGCAGTATTCAAAAATAACCAGCCCTCAGGTACGCCAGTTTTCGCACTGTATTGTGGTTTTTAGTTGCCTGAACTAGACGGAATTCCTTGATAATAGGAACTTTTCTTTTGGACTTTTTATTATGGAAAACTTCCAATTTATGCAAAGTAAATGAACTCCCACATACCCATTACCCAGCTTCCACAATTATAAACATTCTGTCTTTTTTATAGATTAAAAAAATTCTAATTATAGTAAAACACACATAACATAAAATTCACAATAACCATTGTTAAATGTACAGTTCAGTGGCATTAAGCACATTCATATTGTTGTGCGGCCATCACCACCATCCATTTCTGGAACTTTTTTCATCTTGCAAAGAGGAAAGTCCTGTTAACCAGCCCCCATCCCTCCCCATCCAGCCTCTGGCAACCACCTTTCTACTTTCTGTCCCCAGGAAGTTGACTACTCTAGATATACGTAGAATCAGACAGTATTTGTCCGTTTGTTCTTGGCTTATTTTATTTAACATGATGTTTTAAAGGTTCAAACATATTATGGAATGTGCCAGAAATTCTTTCCCTTTTAAGGCTGAATGATACTTCGTTGCACGTATATCCATTCACCTGCAGACCTTTGGGTTGCTTCTGGCTTTTTGGCTACTTTGAGTAATGTCTGTAAACATAACATCCTGCCATTCTTGGATCATCTCCACCTTCAGCTACTCCCCACCCCTCAACTGATAGTAGTATTACTTACAGGAAATGTGTTTTATTCATGTTTATATTCCTCTAATATAGATCCTGGCACATAGTGGGTGTTTTTTAAATGTTTGAATGGCTCAATCTTGCAAAATTACTGTTTATATATTTTTAAGCAAGGGCCATAAAGGAGTGCCTCGTTTTTTCCCCTTAGAATTGCAGAATAAATGTGCACATAAAATTTTGATAAATCGGGGCGCCTGGGTGGCTCAGTCGGTTGAGCGTCCGACTTCGGCCCAGGTCATGATCTTGCGGTCCGTGGGTTCGAGCCCTGCATCGGGCTCTGTGCTGACAGCTCAGAGCCCGGAGCCTGTTTCAGATTCTGTGTCTCCCTCTCTCTGACCCTCCCCTGTTCATGCTCTGTCTCTCTCTGTCTCAAAAATAAATAAACATTAAAAAAAAATTTTTTAAAATTTTTTAATAAATTTGTGCAGGAAAATAAGGAGTGTAGTACTTTAAGTATGGACCAGCAGAACGAGGAAAGTTGTCTCCTCAGAAGACTGTAAGAGGAGATTTTATTTTTACGCCAGTACCCACAAAGCTGTGGATAAAAGCCATTCATTTCTAGGAGTCTCAAAAACCTCTGGAATCACCAACTTCACCTGTTAACAAAGATTGATTCATTAGTAATGAAGTTTTCAATTGGTTCCATATGTCAAGAAGATAATCCAGGAGTAAAACTTGTCTGTTGGTACCAAAGTCCTTGATAGGGTTAAGCAGCTGTGTTTTACTGTCCTCCGGGTCATAGATGGAAAACTCTACTAATGTGATCTAAGCTTGAACACTCACGGTCTGCCTTGCCTGCATTCATGTAGCTGTCCGCCAGTGGTCCCATCACTAAATGTCGCCTAAGAAGACAAAAGGTTTAATCAGCATAACAGGAGAACTAAATCAGCAATTCTTACAAAGGAGGGTTTCAGGAGACACCCACCCTTACTCCTCTCCGCTGCAGGGAGTGGAGTGGGGTGGCCTTTTCAACCACAGGAGGGAGAACCGAATAGCTGGGGCAAATGGTTCAGCTTCCTTGGTCTGGACCTGTGGCAGAAAGCCTTCACGGTCGGTTGCTTACCCCTGGGAGTGTTCATCTCTGTGGGGCTGGTGCGTGGGGCATCTGTCCACACTGAGACCACAGGCTCCTGTGGCAGCAACCAGGGTCAAGCTCATGACCCTGAAAACATGAGGGGTCCCAACCTGAAGGAGTCACACGCTCTCGTACAGATGACCAAACAGAACTGGGGCCTCGGAGACAACCTGGGCCTGGAGTGGACCTCATGCGTGATGGCTGGGCTTTGAAGGCCATTGCCATTTATGGGTCTCGTGACCTTGGGCAAGTGACCCTCCCTGTTATTCTGTAAGGATTTAGGTGAACTGTGGTGATTACCATTTCCTTAGATGGTGAGTAGCTCCAGGGAAGTGCGCCCTCTGTGCCTGTGGTCAGCCAGACCCCTATACGTGACAAGGGGTGACAGTTTCCCTGTTTGTCACCAGGATTAGAATTAAACAGTTGCTCTACATAGATGGGATTTGCTTACCTGACTTCTGTTCACGCTTTCAGGATCCGCCAAGATGTGCCCACTTTCTTGCACAGTTTCTGGCCTGCTACCCTGGGAGGATTAGCCTTTTTGTCTCCTGGCTCCTGTGGACATTTTGCCGCCCACCCCACTCCAGTAGCTCTACACTGTATGTTAGCATTTGTCCCCGTGTCTAACTGACACTGCTGATGCTGTCCTTTAAGCTTTTTACAGAAAAAGCCCCCATTGTCACATTTTCCCTGAATCTTTCCCGTCCGTGCCCTTTTGTCCATTTTTATGGTGCAGACATCTGATCCAGGGGGGATGTCACCTCCAGTAAGTAGGCAACAGGCCCAAAGTGTTCGTGTCTCCATAAAGCTGAGATTCTTTCTGCTCTCCTACAACTAAATTCTGCCTCAGGCTACCCTTACATACAAATCTGGTTGCAAACTCTCTCTCGAATTTATTGGTCCCTCAGCAGACTTCTTCCTGGCAGTACTGGGCCACAGCTCTAGGAGTGAATGCTAACAGCTCCAATGAGCATTTCCTCCAAGGAGCTCTACTAAGCTCCCTGGACACCAGTGTCACTCACCTGGCATCGTGATCGGAGACCTCTTTACCATCAGGCCAAGGGGTGTCTCAGCCACACCAAGACCACGGGGCTCCTGTGGCAGGAACCAGGGTCGGCTCATCCTGTGGTTCTTTAAGCAACATTCCTGAGCTTCTAGCAGCGGCGGGCGTGGAGGTGGGGATATAGAAGGGGCCTCTGCACTGTGTCTGGGCAGTGTAGCCCGAAGTCCAGCAGGACCTCTGCCCTCTTTAGCTCCTGGTCATAGGGACACCAGTGAAGATTACTCAGCACCCAGGGAGTATGCCAGGCAGGGTGGGAGGATTGAGCAGGGGTGAGTGACTGCCACACAGAGGCCTGTGTTTAAGAGGAAGATAGTCCAGGGGCGCCTGGGTGGCTCAGTCGGTTGAGCATCTGACTTCAGCTCAGGTCATGATCTCACAGTTTGTGGGTTCAAGCCCTGTGTCGGGCTCTGTGCTGACAGCTCGGGGCCTGGAGCCTGCTTCGGATTCTGTGTCTCCCTCTCTCTCTCTCTCCTCCCCTGCTCATGCTCTGTCTCTCTCTCTCCTTCAAAAATAAATAAAAACATTTTTAAAAATTTAAAAATTTTTTTTAAAAAAAGAGGAAAATAGTCCAGGTGCAAGGAACAGAAGTGGCAAACGCAAGGAAGCAAGTGGAAAAGGACATGCCATGTGATCAGGAGAAATGCACTTAGAGCAGAAGGTACCTGCTGGGGGGGGGGGGTTATGGGGAGGAATAAGGGACACAAAAGGACTCTGGAAAAGAAACCTGGGCTCAGCTTAGGAAGGGTTTATCTGCCCAGCTAAGGAGCTAGGACCGTTTCTCTCCTCTCCCACACGGGACCCTGTGTCCATAACTCCCGAGCTGCTAAGTGTGCGATGTTGAGTGAAACAGGTGCCCTCTTGCCAGCGTGAGGCTTATAATCTGGTGGAAGAAGTGAACATTAATCAGATCATCACGAAGTTTAACCCCTCTGCAGTCACAGTTCCTGAGTAGGCTAGTAGCATGATCTAACGTGCATTTTAGAAATCCTAAAGAACTGGAGTAGACAGGAGGGGACATAGAATTCAGTCTCCACCATGGTGAGCAGGCCTGTGCCAGGCAGTGATGGCAAATAGGGACAAACTTGAGACCTTTCCCTGGCAAACCAAGGAGGACTTGGGCAGTGTGATAGGTTCATGGGTAGCTGTGGACAGTGCCAGCTTAAGAAAGAAACATGGGGCGCCTGGGTGGCTTAGTCACTTGAACGTTCTACTTCAGCTCAGGTCATGATCTCACGGCTTATGGGTTCAGGCCCCTCATCAGGCTCTGTGCTGACAGCTCAGAGCCTGGTGCCTGCTACAGATTCTGTGTCTCCCTCTCTCTGCCTCTCCTTGCTCACGTGTGCACGTGCTCTCTCTCTCTCTCTCTCTCTCTCTCTCTCTCTCTCTCTCAAAAGTAAAGATTAAAAAAATTTTGTTTTAGAAAGAAACAGATTTGGGGTAAAGTCTGGGTGGGATTAAAATTGAGAGTTTTGGCCATTTTGAGTTTAAGGTGCTAAAGGACCATCCAGATGGGGATTGAGACAGATATGGTTTTAGAGCAAAGGATGCCAAGCTACAGTATTATCAGGAGTCATCCGTGTATGGGTGACACTGCTCATGGATGAGATGGCCTGGAGAGGGACTTCATTGCCCTGCTGTGGTTCCCAGGATGGGAAGCAGAACTTGCAGGCCACAAGGATGGGATGTTAGGTGGGCCTTTGCTATCACTAGCCCATCTCAGCTGTTCAGCAAGGAAGGTGTAGATACATGTCAGAGTAGCAAGTGTCATGAAAAGCTCTTTTTCCTGAGGAACCACTATGCTTTTTGTCCTCATGGACAATTGTAAAGTTTGCACATTTCCCTTCTTGCTTTTGCAGCCAGGAAACTCAGAGCTAATTTTGTAACTTTGTTTTAGGAACCATATGTACAGGATGTGCATATCCAGATACTCTTTTCCTAAGTAAACACGTTTTATATATTTACGTATTCTTCAGCTCTGATTTTTTTCTTTGTTTCAGGTGCCGGTGTAGGCTGTCTCCGATCCTTTGTAAAATTAGGTGGGGTTTAACTGTATAAAAATAAGCACTCCCCCCACCCTAATTGGGGGGGGGGAGGGGCATCCTGGCACCTTTTGTAGAATGTCTGCCCAATTGCTGAGCTAATATTGGCTAGACTGAAGCAGGAGGAACCCTTGGAATTTACAGCAACCAGACAGTAAATTTAACACTCACACAACTCATTAAAACAGGATAAAAGTGCAGCTTCAAACATCTCTGTGTTTGCCACCAAGTCTGTGAAGGGAGGAGTCCCTTTAATTCAGTTCAAGGTAGAAAAGTCTGATCTTTCAGAATTGAGGATCCACCACTGGAATTAAAGACTTGTCTGAGTAGATGAGCACTCCAGATACCTTCAAAGAAGGATCGAGGTGTTGACTACAAGGATGGGCTGTGTCTTCCGCTTAGGGTGTTATTTTCTTCACTCATAAAGTGTAGTTTGGTTAAAGCGTACCTTCCTCGTCAAACGTCATAAGCACACAGTTGACTGGATGGTAAATCTTATTTTTCATCATCCCCGCTTTTTAATATAAATAATCATTTTAGGGGCGCCTGGGTGGCTCCGTTGATTAAGCATCCAGCTCTTGGTTTTTGCTCAGGTGGCGATCTCGAGGTCGTGAGATCGAGCCTACCTCTGGCTCCGTGCCGAGCACGGAGTGTGCTTGGGATATTCATTCTCTCTCCCTCATAAGCGTTTTCAAAGTAAAAAAGTAAATATTTTAAATTTATAATTTGCTAATGGTTGAGAGCCCTGTGTAAATGGTTTCCAAACTGTGTTCCATGGCCGAGGCCTCAGGGACTGCAAAAGTACTGGGGTGAGAGAGGAGGCCCAGCAAGGAGAGCCCAGCCACCACCACCCCTGCCCCTTGCTTCCCAAAGAGCATCTGGGCAGTTTTACTATCAGGGCTCCATCTGTACAAGGTGCTACCCGAAGAAAGGATTCTCTTCAAAGTGAAGAGAAAAGCTTGGAAATTAATCACGTTGGAAGGCACATCCCACTGGCTTGCTGTCGGGATATGACTGGCTCCTATGGAAGGGGCCAGGGGTGGGGTTCAGAAGCTCCGCCTCCCACCAGCTCTGGGACTTTGGGGGGTGGCTTTTCCTCTCTGAAACCGCCTCCTCTTCCACAGAATAGAATGCCTTCAATGACAGTAGCCACTTCGCCAGGTAAACGGGGATTAAATAAATTAGCAGATGGAGAAGTGCCGTCTAACTGAGTCTAAGAACTGACCGCCTTCGCCCTGTGCCTCCAACCCTCCTCTCCCATCTCCATTTCTCAGGAGGAGCCAATCACCTTCTGTGAAGAAGCCTTTGTGTCCCATTATCGCTCGGGAGCCATGAGGCAGTTCCTGCAGAACGCCATCCAGCTACAGCTCTTCAAACAGGTACCGGCCCTCCTGAGGGTGGCCGTGTCTGGACCGCCGATGGGGCTCTCTGCAGCTGTCATGTGGGATGGACCGAGGCTCAGCCTGAAAGGGCTCCGGGTCTGGGGAGGGGGAGTGGGCGCAGAGGGTGGTCAGCGACCAGACGGGCCCTTCACAAATGTGCCGTTCGATTTCACAAGTTATCATAAACATGCAGCCAGTATTTTGAAAACTCACTTTAAAAAACAAAACCAAACAAAACAAAAACCTCACGGTTCCAAAGGCCCTTTCCTGTCTTGGGAAACGTAGCGGTTCTTTGGTTGTACCCTCAGGTGCCCAGCTGAATGGTTTTCCCTCTGTTTCTTTGCATCAGCTGTTGCGCTTTTGTTCTTTCTTTATATAGTTTATCGATGGTAGACTGGATCTTCTCAATTCTGGCGAAGGTTTCAGTGACGTTTTTGAAGAGGAGATCAGCATGGGCGAGTATGCTGGTGAGAAAGCGTTTTATTTTCCTTTCCGTGCTGTGGGCCGTTATGTGGGACTAGAGTGTGCGTGGCAAGGAGTGACATTAGCTTCTTTTTCCCTTCAGTGGGGGTTACGGAGAGACTGATTTCACCCTTGAAATGCTTGAGGAGTCCCTCTTCATTTTCTGATACGACAGAGGTACCTTGGCCTGTCTGAGATCTTCTGTCCTGAGGTCACCTGCTTCCCCTGGGTGGCCAAAGTCTAGTTAAATGTAGTGGCCAGCATGCTACAGCACAAAGCACTCAGGATGTCGAGTTAGAAGAGCTGGCTTCAAATCGGGGCCCCCACTTCCAGCAAAGTAGTGAGAACTTGGTCAGGCCACGTCCCCTCTTCAGCTGAAGCGTCCCCGTCTAAGCACCGAGGAGAACGCTGCCCACCTCACAGGAATCCTGTGGAGATTAACTCAGAGTCCATGAGGAAAGGCCCGTGCAGCCATCAGGACAGGATGCTAGCACAGGTTCACTGCTAAGTGGGCATTTCTTTAAAAGGTGACAGTCATCACAGCGTGCCCGGTCGCCACAGACTATTAGACCTGGAGAGGTCGGCCTCTCCTCTTTCGGAGGAGGCGTCTGAGGCCCAGAGAGGTGTTAGTGACTCTCCAATCCCAATCTGGCCTTCTTTCCGAGTCCCGAAGCCTTAGTCTTTGGCAGTGAAGCCAAAACCAAGTGCAAAATCATAATACTCATGCTGTCAGCCCCCTCATTGCTGGGTGTGTGTCTGGTCTGGACTGAGTTTATAATCCAACTCCTAGAGTCGGGCAGAATCTCACCTGTAAAACCCCGTTTACAGGCCTGACCAGCCTGTGCTGCACGGGGAGCGCAGGTCCCCAATAAACCGAGTCTGTGGACAGTGACAGCGGGTCACTGATAGACATTTCCAGAGCCCCATGGAGTAAGAACCCGAGGACCCGGTTTTGCCCTCGAGGAGCTTTTACTGGTGGCAGAAAGAGATGCGTAACTAAAGACAAACACAGATTAAACCAGTGCAGGAAAAAAGAGCAGAAATAGGCTCTCATGCAGTTAGACTAGGACTCCATTAATCCTCATGCTAACGTGAGAGCTTCACAAAGGAGACCGCACTCTCGGAGTTGAATGCCAATTCTGAGGACAAGACGGGGCTTCCTGTGTTATTAAACTCAGTCAAGTCATTCAGAGCTTCTAGAAAAGCTGTCCGGTGATAAGACCTCCTTATCCCCCCAGATAAAATGAGTAAGTTCCCCAACAGCGCCTCCTTTCCTTTCCCTGTCGCTGTCCCGGTGTGTTGGGGGGCTGAGTGTGTGTCCAGCAGTGTGGGGACACGCAGCCCTGTGGTTCCTGCCCTGGGCTGGCTCACAGAACTTCAGAGAATGTGGACTTCCGAGTGAGTGTTGCCTGTTTTAGAGGGCTGGTCAGAGGAAGGGGCGGGAGAGGCTTAGCGAGGAAATGACATCGGGAGCCGGTCCCTCAGCACAGAGAGTGGGGGAATGGCGGCCGCCAAGGGAACAGCATTGGTGAGGGAATGGAGAAAGCGGGGAATGCAAGTACGGGATGGAAAGGCTGAATGTGGGAGGGGCCCAGACCAGACTGGAGAAGAGAGTCAGGGCTGCTAAGGGGTTGCACCCGAACTCTATCCAGTAGGCAATGGGGGAGGAGGATTTGGGTTGGCGCTCAGGGCACTGATAGGATCAGATCTCAGTTTGAGAAAGAAAACTCGCGGCGGCAACTCACGGCTGCCTCCTGCAGGGAGTAGAGCACGGGAGCCTCACGTGTTTCTCTAGATTTTGAAATTTCCAAGTGCTGCTCGCTGTAAGCAATTGGAGGAACTCCTGAGGGCACATGACATTAACCCGTTCTCTGATTCCTCTTTCCCCAGGCAGCGATAAACTCTACCATCAGTGGCTCTCCACAGTCCGGGTAAGTGTGCACCCCCTCGGAGCTACCCGGGCCCCTCTGAGCCTCCTGGTAGCCCTCTGCCTCCCCTGCCACCCACAGGGTGGTCATCCCGCCTGGGCCCTCCATTCTTTCAGCTGAAGATGCTTCTGTTTGTAAAGCCAGGCCATCGAGTGCCAGGTGGGGGCTTGTAGGAGGAGTCTGTCCGAAGCATCCTTCTGTGAGGGCAAGGAGAGCCAGGAGAAGCTTCCTCGTCTCAGGAAGCTGGCCCAGGAGTGTTGAGTGGATGTTGTCATCCTAGAGCGTTTTCTGGGGCGTCTCCTTCCAGACCAGCACGATTGGGACATTTTCGTGGGAAAACCAAAAATGTGTCCCTCTCGCCGCCCTGCAGTGTTTTTCACAGCAAAGGCTCCCAGGAGGGTGGAGAGCAAATCACTGGTTTTTTTATTTTTATTTTTTTTTTATCCCCTCGCTGTAGTTATGAACAGTTTCTGGCTGTGTTAGAAGCCAGGTGCCTAGGTCTTCAGAAGCCACTAAAGAATTCAACTTCTCGCCTTTGCCCGGGTTTATCAGTGTGCATGTGCTGAAGGCTTCCTGTGTACCGGAGGCCATGCTGGGGACACAGTGGGGAGCAGAAAGACGCAGGCCCTGCCCTGGGGAGCTTGCTGTCTTCTCGGGGAGGCACACGTAAACAGGCAACAGCAACATAATGTGATAAGTGTTCTTTTCTGCTTACGAGCCAAGCACACCACTGCCAAGTCAGGTCCCTTGGAAGTGGCTGCATTTGGCCGAGAGTAAGGAATTCCTCAATGAAAGACCTCTTTTGTTCTTCTTGTATGGCCAAACACTGCACTTGGCAAATCACAGACCAGCAATAAGGACTTGCTGATTGATTGATAAAAGGAGTTTTAATATTCCAAAGGACCATTGAAATAGGATACTGAGTAATTTTGGAAAGCAGTATGGAATAAATGAGCAGGTCAAAATTTCATATTGTCCTATGACACAGAATGCTTTCTGGGTCAGACTGCAATGTTTTTTAATTAAAGCTCAAAATTTCTAATACGGGCTGTTACCAAAAATTGTGCTAAGTGTTAATCCTAATAATTACATTACTGTATCCTATTCTTTTATATGCCCACTCGATCCAGTCTCTGTTCGAATCAGTTAGAATTATCTTTCCGAACCAGCACAAATCAGATTATGTGATACATTTGATTAAAAATCCTCTGGAGTGCCGGCTCCATATCCTGGCCCTTCGTGAGCTGACCTCATCTGGCCTCAGCCCCGCTGGCCATTCCTCCCATGATGCACTGACCACTTCCTAGGATCGCATGGCTTTTCAGCCTCTGCACTTTTTTTAATGTGCTCTTCCCTATCTCTCGAATGCCCTTACCCATCCTATCCCCCTATGTGAACTCCTCATCATCCCTCATGGACCAGGCCAAATGCTTCATCCTCTTAACTCCTTCTCTGACCTTGCAGACCACGAGCTGCCTCCACCTGCCTTGCGCACACAGGTAGTGCGGCCCTCAGGACCTTCGGCTGCGGCTATTTACCCTGGGGCACGCCCCCCCCCCCATACTGGAGGTCCTTGACGGCTTAGGCCAGCCTTCCCGTGACTCCATATCCTGCAAGGCTAACACAGGTGCCTCCGCAGTGAGGGCTCACAAAATACCTAGAGCCTGTGCACTACGTATCCATCCCTTGGCCTCCTTTGTGTCCTGGGAAAGCCATCTTTCCTCCTCTTCTCCCCGCTCTCCCAGAGAACCTAAACCAAGAAATTGGTATGTCGGATGTGTACGAGAGCCATGATTAATGTTGATGGCTACTCATTCTTTCCTTTTCTCAAGATATCAATGTTAAGGGAGGCAGCCTGCCAGAGTGATTAAAACTAACAACACAGAAAACCAAGGTGAGGAAAGGAAGGCACATGATTCCGGGTAGCCAAATAAACTAGAATTTCTTGAGAAGTCATAGATTGCTATGGGGAAACCGTGCCTCAGAGAGCCTGGGAAGAGCTTTTCTTCCAGCCAGCAGACTGGTGCCAACCAAAATACTGGGCCCCCCTGCACCTAGTTATCAGTGTCTGGATCCGCACCCTGCTCTCCCAGAACCACCCATGGTGATTCTACCATGGCCGTAACTGCTTGCCCAGGACCAGTTACCATCTAGGCCTGTTTCGCTAATTAAATTACACGCTCTTGGAATGTTGCTTAACTTGTTTAAAGGGAAGAGGTTTCTGTTGGTGTTGGCCTACTGTTCTCTTCAGTCCAAGTTGCCAATTGATGTTTTTACTATAGAAAGGAAGCGGAGCCATTCTGAATACCGTGAAAACAAAGGCGAACCCAGCTATGAAGACTGTCTATAAGTTTGTGAGTACGGGTCTTGCACTCAGGATCCAAACAGATCTGTCCCTTAGCATGACTAAACCCTTAAATACACCTGACCCTGCCTTGCAGAGGTGAATCAGGGGCTGGCTGTATCCTAAAGCTTCCGAGGCTCTTAGAATCATGTAGTGTTGATATTTTGTGACCAGGTCAGTGATGTTTTTCATTGAAACTGTTTGTGCTCACAGTTGCTGCCCTCAAGAAATGGGAAGCTACGGGTTTTAGCTTGTACTAAAATAGAGACTGGGTGGCTTAAGATGCCGGCTGTTCTGTGCCGGTGTCCCTGGGACCTGGAGGCGTGGTCTGCGGAGTGTTCTGGTAAAACCTTTCCTGTGGGTATCCCCATTATCACGTCAAAATAAAGCAGCTCCTTTGCTGGTTACTGAAGACCGTTCACGGTGGGACACACTCCCTGATTTTTGTCCCCAATTCTTCATCAATCTCTCTCACCACTGCCCTATAGGACGTGCATTGTTTGTGAAACCCATGCCCACAAGCAGAGAGAAAATAGGAGAACACGTCAGTTCCCGATCCGATGTGCCATCTTTTACAAGCCTCAAGTATTTTTTTTTTTTTCTCATGGTTTCTCTTGCTTGCTAATTTGACTGTGAGCCACTTAACTGGGGTGGTTTTGTTTTATTTCCATTTTTAATTTTGTTAGTCCTTCCCGTGCTTAAACTGTAGTTATTTTAACCGGGCGGGTGGCCTGCCAAGAGAACCACACAGGTCTGAAACGACAGAAAATAAAAGCTAGGGTGTGTGCCGAAATGAGATTTAAGGAACGGCACTAGGGGCACCCAGCAACGTGTCTGCCCAGGCATTCAGCCCCGGCAGAAAATTGGTCCTGAGGCCCTGCCCTGCTGAAATGTAATAGATACTCACATTCTGGCAGCCTCAAAAGCTGCTGCTCGACACTTACTGGTGGCTATCACCGGGCTGCTGAGATAAATAATCATAGAGAGCAGATGAAGGGCTTTGGAAGGGGGGGAAAAAAAATCAGTGCCATCAAAATGCAGAAAATAAAATCTCCGTAGCCTCTTTAAGGGATTTTTTTTTTTAACCTCTTAACATTGTATTTGTTTTCATAGCCATTATGTTTTCGACTTGATGATCCCATTTTTCCTTCCTTTTTCTAGTAATCAGAGAAGGTGATTCACGACGGATCGAAATCAAGCATAGTCCCTGCTGGAAACAGAGAGGGAATCTTAACTTAAATTAATTTTTCATGCAGGCAAAAGATCATGCAAAAATGGGAATAAAAGAGGTGAAAAACCGCTTGAAGCAAAAGGTACTTGAAGTTCTTATTCAAAATGTATAAGCACCGTGTATGAAATGCGTGGCCACAAAAAAGTATGATGTGATCAATAGAGGGCTGTTTGATACAGTGTTGTTAGCACACTTCAAAATGCATTACCAGCTGTCCGGGAGTTTTCACACTGTTATAAATATTCACAGACAAAAAACTGTCTTCAAATAACATTAAGACTGGCTTAAACCCACAAAGGCAAGCAAGTTCAGAGTCCCCACTGCCAGTCTGCCCCTTGCCCACCCCACCAGGCCTGGGGTTCACCGGGCTGTATCGAAATTGGCTCAGCGCCACCCCCACCCCCCACCCCCCACCCCCCATCTGGGCACCACAGCCGACCTCTGCCCTGGGGCTGCTTAGGACCAAAACCCAGAAGCATCTCCAGGGAAATGACTGCCATGATCCCGGCAGGCACCTGGCCACCATGCAGACATAGGGCACAAAGGGTGGGTTTCTGGAGGACGCCGCGGGCTCTCCTCACGGTGGTGGGTTCACCAAGAGGAGCCCAGCAGTTCCCATTTCAGACTCTCGGGAGACAGGGAGAGGACTTTGATTATCTTCCTGGACCATCAGTAAAATGGTATGAAACCTACAGCTGCACGCTGGCCCGGAGTCCCCTGCCTGATTCTCTAGCCTTGTACAGGGAGGTGAACATAGCAGAGGGCATTTTTATATTATGATGAACGTCATCAGTATTACTGTGGTCACCCTTCAGTCACCACTTCCTAAGGATGGTCCGTGCTGGGGGCTTTTACATTTAAGCCTTAGAACAGCCCCGGGGCGGGGTATTATTCCTATTTTGTGTGTAAAGAGACTAGACTGTGGTTCGGAGGTGAAGGAATTTGCCCAAGGACACACTGCCGGAGCCTACAGAAGTGAGATCAGGTTCCAGACCCGTCCGTTTCTAGCATCCATGCTGTTACGACAAGAGCATTTCTTACTGCCCGTCTAAAACAAGTGTTTGCTTTTCCAAAAGATGTTTGGGAGCACTTGACTTCGTTATCCCACACCCCCCAGTGTGCAACTCGAACAAGGGCCTTTGTCTATCTTGGCAGTTTTTAAAAAAATTGAAAGCAGTTTTAATTTTATGAAGTCAGAAAGGACCTCTCATTAACTTGCAATGGTCAAAGGAGTTGATTCCTTTCTTTTAATTGCAAAATAATTTGTTCTGACTAAGCATTTAAATTCCTAGTTTCAGCTGAGAGTGAATTTTTAACGGCCAAGATTCAAGTCCCGAAATAAAACTCCTGTCATGTAAATCCAGATAGACCTTAACTGTGGTCTGTTGCACCCTGCCAGAGGCCGGCAGGTGGAATTCTTGGATGTTAAGTCCTATACACACTTTTTTATCTCCTACCCCAGCCGCGTGTAACTGAGTGGGATAAAATACAGAGTGACAGGGAGCGGGGAGTTCTCTCCCCAAATTTTCCCTCCTTGATGACCTGATCTCGGCTCAGCTGGTGTTAGAATACTACTGGAAGTAAGTAAAGAAAGGGGTCCCTCCTCAGGCGGAGGACAGATGTTCCTTATTGGTCGGATCTGCTCTCTGCAGGCCATCGCCTCCCTCCTGGTACACGGAAGCGCTGGGCCTTCCGAAAATCCCCTTTTTATGATACGTAGCATTTCTGCAAATAACCGGTTCCGCTCCGGTTTTGTGATGTTGTTGTTCAAAGCTTCACTTAAACAATCCAGATCGCGCTCCTTCCACGCCGCCCCCCCCCCCCCCCCCGCCTTCCTCTCCTTGATAGTATCTAAAGCAGATTTTTCCCTCCCCTTCTCCTCTTCCCCCTGCCAGTCTTTTCAAGAATAGCTTCAGGAGATAATGTTCTATAGAAAGTGTCAGTACATTTCAGGTGACACAAATGGTGAAGGCATTTTATAGAAATGTGGCTTGTCACCATCGGACTGTTGACAGATCTATTAGTGCACCTTTTTCAATTTTCACTTTTCCCCCCTTCGGTCTTACAGATTTCTACAGGCTTGATATTTTGCAGTTGTTCTTGGAAGAGCTATTTTGTAATTGAAACTCTAGCATTGTTCCGTGCAGACAGGACTTGGTCTTCAGTGATGTGCTCTCCTGCTCCCTTTCTTGAGCTAATTTAGGATTTGGCTTCATCTGACCTCTCTCACTGCGGCAGAAAATATTTCCTTGGCTTTTTTTTTTGTTCCCCTCCCCCCCCACCCCCCACCCCCCACCCCCCCCTTCACACAGCAACATATCCGTGTGGCTCCCCAGATGCGTCTAATACAGACATCTCAAGTTTGGTTTCTGCTATGAAATTGAGGCAGTTCCCAACAAAGATCCAATTTTCAAATGTACTGGGTTGCCACCTGGCCTCCTCTAACTCTGCATAGTGATGGTGACCTCGCAGATATAATCAAGAACCCAATCTTGCCCTCTGCGCTCCCGCCTTGGGTTTGAATTGCAAATAGAAAATGTGGGGCCGACCTGCGGAGAGGTCACCATGGTGTGTGGAGGGTCCATCTCTAATATGACTGCACTGGGCCCCTTTTCCATCCCTTGTTCATTTGTGCAGCAGATTTTCAAAGCATCTGAAAGAGGAGCTTTCACGGTATCCGTGTGACCATTGGCAAATAATTGTTAATAGATACTATAGTGCGGCTTTATTCCGTACCTGCTCTGCTTCAGCCCAACAACAAAAAAAAAAAAAAAAAAAAGAAGAAGAAGAAGGAGGATGGATAATAACATGTTTCTCGGGATAAATGCAGCAAGGTGGTCAAGTTCTTCTGTAGCTTGGCCTTCTTTGAAGTCAAGCTCAAAATTAGGAAGAAGAAGAAATGGCCAAGATGCTTCCCGGCTGTCGCTTTCTAAACAGAGTGTAGTGCTTTCCTCCAGAGCATCTCCCCCCGCCCCCGCTCCCCCCACTAGACCTGGCCTCCAAAAGAGCGCCGCCGTGTGGCTGGGCTTGTGACTGTCAACAGATTGCACTCCTACAGCGTCACACGAGGGTGGCTTCGGAGTGCTGTTTGGAAAACAGTGGCCGCACACACGCTCCTTCTCACCTGCAAGGAGCATTAAGATATTCACATCAGAATGTCATTTTGTCGTCTCCTGGGAAACCCCTGAAGAATTACCTTTTTTCTTCCGTATTAGAGTGACTGAATCGAATGGGCCCATTTCGCAGCCCTTTTTAAAGTTTTAAATCTTTGATCTTGGAGACACAAATCGAGCTTGTCGATAAAGAGCTTTTGATGGAAAGGAGCAAATTCACAGCTGGGTTAGCGAAGCCTCGAGTTTCTGGCCAAACATCTCCTGGTGTACTGAAGGGAGTAAGCGAGTGTGGGGCAGGCAGATCTAGGTAGACTCCCGTAGAACAGACATTTTCACACCTTATCACACAACTGTCAGCTCCCTGTCTCCAACACATTAAAATAACGGCGCAGCCTCATTCACAGAAATTTCCAACTTTGGATATTGTTTCGATATCAATATCCACATTTTAATTTTCATTTGCTGCGGCGTGAGGTAGACTGGAAAAGAAGGGCGCTGCACGAATCTGAACTTGGAGACCAGTAATCTGAGTCGCAGATACTAAGGGCTCAGCCTCACACCCGCCTTTAAACCCCTGGCGCCACGGGGTGGTAGTTGAGCTCCTGAGGTAGATAAGCTGGTTGTGTAGGATATTGACTGTGTGACCTTGAGTAAGTTACTAGACCTCTCTGAACCCAGTTCTTTCTCATCTATAACTAGGAGAAGGATCCATTTTTACTGGATTGTTGTAAGGATTAGAAGAGGTAATGCCTTGCAACAGCAACACTTAGTAGCCACTCATTAAGTGGGAATTTTCATCCTATTCGTTTCCTCATGTCCCACATCGGAGCGGCCGATCTGCCCAGACACCCACGTGTGCATATACCCTGAGAGCATGGCTGACATGGGGTCACCGTCCTTTTGGTCATCCACACAGCCACCAGAGCAATTTTTCTAGGCCACAGCTCTGAGTCACTCTCTTGATTAAAACCTTTCAGGCTTTTCAAACCTTCCTCCACCTCAGCCAGGGGGTTCTTGAAATGCCCCAGCCGCTGGGTCACCTGCCCTTCCTTAACCGGGCTGTGCTCTCTACATACCCCTGGGCCAGGAAGTCTCTACCTACATCTCTGCCTCATGAAGTCCTGTCCTCAGCTCCTTCTGGGTCCAGCCCCCTCCCTAGCTTGTACCCAAGGCCACTCAGCGCCCCCCGCCTCCCCTAGGTTTCTGCCTTCTGCCTTCTCAGAGGTACTCTGTCCAGTGACTTACTGTACATGTCCCTGCCTCTTCCACGGACAGGTGGAGGTTAGACCCTAGTCATGCTTTTTGATTCCAGCAAACCCTTAGGGAAGGTGATGGGAATTGAATTATTTTCTGACTCCTTGGCTTTACCAAGAGATGGGAACTGGTAGGGCCCCCAGGGCTCCTGGTAAGAGATTCGCCACCATGTCGTGGCCTCCGATCTACAGCTGTGTCTAGTGCCTCCCTCCCCTGTGACCCTTCGGGAAGGAAGGAACAGATTTACCCTTCCTGTCAGCTTCTTGGTCTTGCTTTTTCAAAATGACATTTCCATAGTCTTTTTTTTCCCCTTCTGTTTACAAACAAACAACAACAACAAAAAACATGTTTATTGGAGACAATTCAACAAATCAGACAAGCAAAAAGAAAATGACCTGGTTTTATAACCTGCATTTCCACTTACTATATTTTGAGCATTTCCCAGACCACTAAAGGTCTCTCTCTTCCGCTCGTCCTTGTTTTGTGTGGCTGCGGAAAATTTTATCTGATGGGCATATATACATTAGTCAGTCCCTTCGTTGGATACTTAAGTTAGTTCCAGTTTCTTCTAGGCAGGTATTCTCATAAGTAAAACGTTGCAGGAATTCTTAATTGTTTCATTAGGATAAATTTCTAGGAATGTAATTAATGGGCCAGAGGGCATGCACCTCTTTTAAGGTTTTGATATAAATTGCCAATTTGTATTCCCTCCAGAAGGGTTTGGGAGTGCCTATTTTCCCAAACCCTTTGCTGACAGCTTCTCAGTTCTTAGACCACAATTTCTTTAATCGCAGGATCTCTACGATGTGTGAGATCTCTGCCGGTAGGTACAACAGAGTTGGCCGCATTTCTTTCTTTACCAGGGCTCCTCCCAGCTTTGCTCTCCCTGGGAGGAAGCAGTGAGGTGTCCTTCCCCAGCTGCAGGAAAGAGTGAAGAAGTTAGTAAGTTAGCGGGGCAAGCCACGGGACTGTGAGAAGTCTTGCGCACTTCAGGATCTCCTAACTGAAGAAAATTAACGGGCAGCATTGTTTTTTGATACGCAAGCACATTTGTATATTGGACATGTTTGCCTTCCAAATGTTCAATTCGATTTACAAAGATTTGTTAGAGAGCATGTACTACTGTATATTGCAGGCTCTGAGGCAGAGAACCCAAACCCCAAGGAAGGCAGTCTTTAGGGACAAGCAGATAAGTGCAAAGAGACCGTGAGGCACGGCAGCATAAGGTCAGTGTTAACAGTAGGGATTTCCAGGGATCACACCTCGCGGTCTCTTGAGCACCTCCTCAGCTCACGATGTCTTCACGCATGCTGCTGTTATGAGTTGATGTCAGTACAAGTGCCAGAAATCCTGTAGTTCTTGGTTCCTCCACTTTCTAGCTTGTGTGGCTTTGGGTGAGTTGCCCTCTTTAAGCCTTGTTTCCTCACCTATAAAAGAGCCATCATCCTGTTTACCTCATGGTTGCTGTGGAAACTAAGTACGATGGTGAAGGTCAAGGGTCTGGAAAAGTGCCTGCCAATAGTGGGCGCTCAACACAACCAAGGGAGCTCCTCTTAGCGCTCTTTCCATTTTCCCCTGGGATAGAGATCGAAGGTTCCGTTTGCACGGGAATGTAACATTTTTCAAGCTCCCTTGTGTTCTGTCTCCTTTAATTCATTCTTCCCGTAGCTTTGAAGTTCACCAGGCGGGTGGTGGTCTCCCCGTTGTACAAATGAATAGGTACAAAAAGGTTGGAAAGATCAGCTAGTTGATGGTGAAAACAAAACTAGAAGACAGTGCTTACTTACAAGCTTAAACTAAGACACTTTGCCCCAAAACACCACATATATTTTTTAAAAAGGCTATCATCTTATAATTTTATTACTGTGAATATTTTCTTACCATGTAACCTTACTGCTTCTTATAGCCAGTCACTCACACACACGCACAATATTTTTCCTGAACTAAAAGTGGATTTATTTTTTCTTTTTCTCTCTCTCTCTCTCTTTTTTTTTTTTTTTTTTTTTTTACTCTTTGGCTTTACCCAACCTTTGTGTCTGTCTTCTCAGTAACCCCACCTGGATCCAGAGTGCCCCCTTTGCCCTTTGTTACTTTCTGGTGCAGATGGAGCCCCTCCCCCTCTTTGTTCCACTTGACCTGAGCACCTTAGGGCAGCCCCTTTCCAAAAGAGCCCTTTCTAATTGGCTGTCGGCAGCCTCTCATCACGCAGCCTCAGCCAAGCTAAGACTTGGGGGCCACTTAATGCAAGCCCTTCCTGTGAAACCAAGAGGCCATCACCTCCCTGTGTTGTCACCAGGCAGGACCAGAGTCTGCAGCTGAGTGTGTGGGGTTGAATATAGATAGATAGATCCCTGGAGTTTATTATAATAAAGTCTATACCTTATTAGTAGTAAGTACTCCATTATTATTAAGTGCTGTACATAGGACATTATTGAGTAATAATGTTCTAGACGCACTTATGTTGCTTTATCTCCTTTACTCCTCCTACCTACCATATCCCCATTTTACAGATGAGGAGATTGAGGCACACAAATGTTATGTGTGTTTCTTCCTTAATGCATTATTATCCGAGAGAGGACCACTTTGTTCCATTGGCCACCATTCTCTTTATTTGGCTAGGTTAAAAGCAACCAGTTGTCAAGTCTTTTGTGTGCAGAATTTAATGAGTACTAAAGGCGTGTGTCTTGACCGAAATATGTCTTTGTTTTAGCAATGAAAAGAATTGGAAATTTCCTTTATTATTTCATTCTTTAAAAAAAATTTTTTTAATGTTTATTTATTTTTGAGAGAGCGAGAGACAGAGTATGAGCGGGTGAGGGGCAGAGAGAGAGGGAGAGACAGAATCCGAAGCAGGATCCAGGCTCCAAGCTGTCAGCACAGAGCCTGATGCGGGGCTCGAACTCACAAGCTGTGAGATCATGACCTGAGCGAAGTTGGATACCCAACCAACTGAACCACTCAGGCGCCCTTCCTTTATTATTTCATTCTGACTGGGAGTTATTTTTACTTGGTAAAAAAAAAATTATTATCATTTAAGTGGGGTTTTTAAAATTTTTTTATTTGTACATTTATTCTCTGCCTTGTTCCAATGAGAATCTAAGCAACGTTCATGACTTGAGTAAAACACGTGGTCCATAGAGCACAAGTGGGCACCATCATCCTCCCAAAGAACCAAAGGAACCATTCCCTCCCTTTTGCACGGTGGGGTTTTTCTTTTCTTTATACTTTGACTTCATTCACCAGAAGTCCAAATTCAGTGTAAATTTCTGAATTTAAAAATATTACTTTTTGGTTCCTTAAGTGTTCTCCAAGTCATAAAATCCTAACTCAGACCCGGGTCATTCTTTGCCAGAAAGATAAAGGCTAAGAAAGATAGAGCATAAACACCTCATTCTCACAGACAGTAACATCATCAGGAAGCAAGTGTGGAGAAAGCGTCCACGCTCACAAATAACAAAGTATGCAAATTAAAACAACAATGAGGTCTAATTTTGCACCTCTTAAATTAGCAATACATTTTTTTAAATGATAAGGCTAACAAGTACCATGAAGCTGATAACTCATCCATTGTCAGTAGTTGGTGTAAATTGCAAGGCAATTTGGTAGAATGAATAAAAAGGCTTAGAATGTTTATATCTTTTGATTTAGTAATTTTATTCCTAGGGATTTCTATAAAAGAAATAATCCAAAAGAAAGAAAAACTGCAATGTTTATCACTACGGTGTTTAGAAAGACACACACACACACACACACACACACGGAATAGCCTAAATGCCCAATAACAGTAGAGTGGGTTATTAAGTTATTATATAGCCACTCAATGAAATATTATGCATCTATTAAAATTATCATTAAAATGACTAGTACTGTGGAAATGCTTATAATATAGTAGGAGAAAATAGAATGTAAAATTATGCATGAGCTGTGATTGCAAGTAATTTTTAAATGTCTGCATGTGGACAAAGTGAATATGTAAAAATGGAAATAGCTGTGCAAGGTAATAGAACAAAAAGACTTTCCCCCCACTGTTACGAATTGTTACCTGGTTTTTGTAATTTAACGTGTATGATTTGGGTTTCTCTAATCCTTAAAAGTCAAAGAGCCAAGTTAGCCTTCTGCTTCCTCCATCGCCCAGAGGAAAACGGGCTCTGAACATCCCAGAGGGTGTGTTCCGGGGCAGGCCCCTTGGCCACGGGCCTGGAGGGAGCATCTGCACACAGCAGGTGCCGCGACCCCAACACCAACCTCCACTGGCTTCTCTCTGCAGGACATCACCGAGAATGGCTGTGCCCCCACCATGGAAGAGCAGCCGCCAAAGACTGTGCCGTCCCCACTGGTGGAGGCCAAGGACCCTAAGCTCCGAGAAGACCGGAGGCCAATCACTGTCCACTTCGGACAGGTACGTACCCTGCCCTTTGGTTTTTTGGCAGAAACTATACATAGCACCTGCAGCAGACAGGCTTTCCACTGCCGCTCTCGTTGGCAAAACAACTCCGTGGAGTTTTGCACACCTTTGAACGTTTATTTGGTTACAAGCGTGTTTTGAAGGTGAACTCTCAAAAATTTTGAGACAGCGTGGCTCTGCTCGTAAACTAGCTCAACTCTTGAATGAAGTCATTAAATGCAGCTACCGCCTCCCCCACTCCAAGGCACTCCGTTTAAGGTGCCTCCGTTAGCTAAGCATCTCATTAGAACACTTTAGCATCCCAGGCCCTTCTTTGCACCTTCAAATAAAAGGCAACAAGCGAAGTCTTAAAAAAAAAATCAATTAGGAGTTCTTTATTAATGTACTTCCTGAAAATCAATATCGGGAGTGGTGCTTCTCAGAGTAAACACCCACGCTACTATTCTAGAGATGCGATTCTTTCTCCAACTATTTTTGATGACCTGAGCATTTGAAAAATTGTCTTATTTGTTTGATTTTTCCCCCTTAAGTAAAACATTGTATTCTGTAGAAAAACGGAATTTTTAAATCTATTTCCAAGCGGTGGCTGTATTTTAGTTGAAATAGATTGTGCACTCTCCCTTATTTCTCTTCAATTGACTCTCCTGATGAGCAAAAGTCATAATTATTTGGTTTGTGAAAAATGGCTGTCAGCAAGATGTGACTGTAACAAGAATTCGCAAGGTTATGTATTTTTAAATCGCTTGACTCTTTAGCCATTTATCAGATGGAGCATAATTAAAATAGCCTCTTTTATTTTATCTTAAATATGATTGCTTTTCCGTCACATAAAGGATCTAGATACATTTTTAAATGCCCTGTTTTTAACAGACATTTATTTATCAAGTGCCTACTGTGTACCGGCATTGAGCTATTTAGGAATGAAGAGAATTAATGAAATGGTTGCTTTGGGTTATTATTGTAAGGGGTGAGTTTGTTGACACATAAGAATCTTCCTGTGTAATCAGTATTTTCAGATAATACGTTCATATGTCGTAAAGTTGTGGGGGGTCACCCCTTTTCCTGATTTTACACTTAAAAGGGACGTGATAAAAATGGAAATGTAGTACAAGAAAGAGGCATCCTTGGGGGCAGTGCTCCCTTGGTTGAATGCTTATCTTCAGATTGTGTTTGTCGCTTTTGCACCCTCAAGAGCGGCCTCCTCCGGGGCTCAGGCCCTGCTGGAGACATCTGCACCCCATTTCCCTGGCGGTGTTTGCTGAAAGCACAGCCCCCATTGTAGCCAGCGTGGCATTCTAGAGCCAGCTTCCTGCTTTCCTTTGTCCTCATTCCTGCACACACTAACCTTCCCATGAAAAGAGCCCCTCGCTGGAGTTTGAAGCCCATTACAGAGAAAGAGGGGGCGGGGGAGAGGGATTTCATGGTGTTAAACATTCCATTTTCGAAACACAAAAAAGGAGGCCCTATTTGAAATGGAGAAAAACCTTCTTTCCATTTCAGCAAGAAGTGGAGACGCTTTAATGTCATTCCCAGCTAAATGCAGAATAAGAGTGTATGTGTGCGGGTGGGGGATAAACAATTAAAAAAGCCACCCCAAACTCTGTTGAAATAAGAACTGTCTGTGCCTTCACAGGTCTGTAAACTGGAGAGGATGAAAGTGGCTTTTTCTCCCCGTTTGTCACTTCCCTCACGTGGCTGCCAGCATTATGCAAGTGTACAGGAAGGCAGGATTTTTTTTTTCTTAATGCATGCATGCGGATTAAGGTCAAGCCCCAAGTATCAGCCATGCAGCGGGCTCTCCCTTACAGCTGCAGCCACAGAGCCTACCCGCAGCCGCGAGATGCCTTAATTGAGACGTGCTGTCAAAGTGACAAACACATTTGCATACAGTCTACACTCTATTTATTTTCTCTGGAAAGGTCTACAGTCTGCTGTTGGTTGAACATTCTTAATCAGGTTGCCGTAAGTGAACTGCCAGCCAGCTCACTGCTGCCGGCCGCTTCTTCATTAGGTGACAGATTAGCTGCGGGGGGGATGGGCCGGGGAAACCACAGACCCCTTTCTTTTAACTCTTTCCGGCTTTGCCCCTCACCCCCCCCCCCAGGCTGGGGTGTCCGGTGCTTTTTCCAGGCACCCCGGTTTGGTGGGCCGCTGACCGGAACCCGCGGTGTTTCTAGAGCGCCTACTACTGGCAAGCAGGAATTTTAGGGACTTTCTATTCTCAAAGAACAGGCTTTCGAGTTCCACTTCAAAAATTTTGGCCACACCCTCCTACCATCTGTGCTATTCTTGTACTTGCTGTGTTTCTTTAAATAGGCTCAGACCTGACGTCGGTACCAGCTTTAGCCTCGTCCTAAGTAATGACGTTGACAGAATCACAGGTCTGACGTCTCAGTCCAGTTTTTTTCTCTAAGGCATATCAAAAAAATCTTGTTAAGTGTCCGTCCATATGTCACCTGAAATACTCATGTGACCCCGACAGTACACATTCTGTTTTTGGAAAATGTGTCATCTGTGCCCTCGCCCTTTGAGGAAGGGATCATTAGGCACATTTTAAGGATCCGGCACTAAAGCCCGGGGACCCAGGGGGACCTGGCCGGGGCCACAGTGCCAGCACCTAGGACAGTCCACCTGCGAAGCCCACTCCGGCTCCCTCACCAGGCAGGGATTTCAGCTGTTTGATGTGTCTGTTAAAGCGAATGTGTCCCAGCGAAAGAATTTGAACTAGCCAGACAGTACAGGCGAACCTCAGAAAGAGTTGGCCTTGGCTGTGCGTTTCTGTGGATCTCATTCTTTAAGGACGCTTAGCTTTCCATCTGGGCCAGAGACTGTAGAGACGGTTATCACATTCGAGGAGTACGTGTGGCCAGCCAGGGGAGGTCGGTGGGGACACTGCGGGGGGACGGGGGTGGTTGTGCCCGGGAGCTGGCAGAGGGAGGCCTTCGAGGAGGAGGAGCCGGGCGGGGCCAGAGCCGACTCTGCGGGGGGAGAGGAGGTGCTCTCTGCCTCTGTGCCTCCCTGCAGCTTCCTCCTCTGAGGCTCTGACCATCCCTCCATTTATTTATGCATCTATCTGTTCATCCGTGTCTTGAGACCTACCATGTACAAAAAACAATAATAAGTCCTTGTGGGGCGTAATGAGGGAGACAGACTAGCAAATGGACAGTCCAGCCCTGAGTGATGGGCACCGATGTGGGGTGAGCTTTGGGCACTCTCAGGGCCCCCAGAGGCAACCCCTTCCCCCCGAGGACCGCTCCCCACAGTCCCAAGTTGGGCCCTATAATTAAAAAATGTTTTGTCAACAAACTGACCTCACAAAGGATTCGATTGTTTCCTAAGATTGTTTCCTAAAGCAGACACACGTATGGCCTGGCCGCTCCTGAGGAGCCGTGTCGATGGTTCCAGACAAGAGCGAAGTGAATGGATCCTCAGTTAGCCCCTGCATCCTGATCATGTGTGCTTTCTCTTAAAGAGTTCAAAAACCTCAAAGAACTTGACAATGCCTGTTCCTACCTTGGAAAGTATTTAGGTTTAGAGAGGCTTTAAATACCTCTTTCTTCCCCTCCCAAGTTCGGAATAGTTGAGAAATAAGGCCCAGGAGATAGTCAAATGAGATAAGAATGCCAGCTTTTTTACTGATAAGGCTGAAAGGAGAATACTGTTTTAGACCTGAGGCCAGATGGGCTTGCTAAAACTTCACTTCAGAATTAAAAAGACCGAGCTACCCCGCACAGGAGAAGGGGGACAGTTGCGGGCAGCGACTGCGACTGGCTGCTCCGCAGGAGGGAGGCGCCAGGGTGCAGGGAGCGAAGCGCATGGGCAGTTCTTCTCCCACGCCCCCCGCCCCCGGGGAAGCACTCCTCCCCCCTGGCAGGGGTGCAGAGAGAAGCTAAGGGGTGCCCCCCCCTCTTTTCTCTCCTGGGAGGGGGAATGGACATTCCCTCCTCTCCGTGGCGGTGGAGGGGTGAAGAAGCCGCGTCCTCCGCTCACCCTTCAGCCAGAACACCTTGCCTTGACCCCTTCTTTGGAGAAGTCCTCAAAGGTAGCACCACCCTGGAAACCGCTTTGCTCCCTGTGTCTAATAAGGTGGACAGGCCGCTAGGTGCTCTCACCTCTGTGCTGGTCAGGAAGAAAAGCACAACACCCATTGTACAAATGAGGAAAGAGTCTCAGGAGACGCATGCTTGAGTAGCTGATTCACACCGCGCAGCCAACGGCACCTCTGTTTCTCGGCCCCCACCCTGGCTGGCGGGACCCGACTGGCCGCAAGAGCCTAGTGACTGGGCTCTAGTCCTGCTTACGTGCTGGCCACGCTATGCGTCTCAGAAGTAGGACAGCACCCCCCGCCCCACCAGCAAAAACATCATGGTAAACCCCCTCCAGGGCCCCATTCGTGTGTTTCCTCCAGATGATCGGTCCTGCAAACCATAGGATCGCCTGCCTTCCAACCTGGAGATCCCCAAAAGCGCATCGAAAGGTGCTCTGCTCTCCCACTTGAGCAGAGGCTTCTAAATCTCTTTAACATAAAGTTTGAAAAGCTGGCTAAACCGAAGCCCAAACTAGGCACTAGCGTGTCTTCCAGAGATCTGGGACAGAGTGGTTTGGATACACCCCCGGGAGCAAATCTTGGAATATGGTTGCCTGCTCGTCTGTGCATATGGAGAGCTCTTGCTTGACAAGCATGAGCTGGGCCATTTAGTGCCAGTCTCGCACTAGGCTGGAAAAGCTGCCCAGCCCGTGACTGCCTTCTCAGCACCGTTGGCTCTGAGTGCCCTGAGAAACCCCTTCTGCCCCATTGAGCTTGGAAGTCACACGCGATTCCTTTCAAGTTAGCCATTGCCTCCCAACCACCTCCCACAGACGTTCCCGTAATCCCCGGGCACCTCAAACCACAAGCCTGCAGTCTGAACACACACATTCCCCGCCAAACTCACTCCTCGACCTCCGTCTCCACCTCAGTGAATGGCCGCTCTCTCTCCAGAAGCCTGGGTCCACTCACCCCCTCCTCAGAGCCTCTCCCTTCCGCCTCCCGGGCACTGCTCAGTCCCTCTCCTCTCCATGGCCTCCATCACAGCTTTGGTTCAAGCTGTGTCATCACTCAGATGGACTGGCCCACCGTCTCCTGACTGGCCTCTGGCCTGCAGACTTACCCCCGACTACATACCCCACATGGCCTCTCAGGGTCCACTTGAAGCGTGTACAAGTGGCCTTGCCACCTCCCTGCTCCTCCCCACCCCCAAACATTCCCCCTTCTTCCTTGGCTTAGCACACAAGGCCCCTCATGGTCTACCTGTCTGCCCTCACAGCAGGACCCTTTTGTAAATCCTCTCCTGGGAAGAGTTAGCCGCTCCTGTCCCTGTGCTACCCTAGAACTTGGCACACGCCGTGCGTCTCGCACAGCCTTGTAATTCTTTCTTTGATGCGCGTCCTCCCCTGTGAGAATGTGAGCCTCTGGAAAGTCCGCCACAAGACCTGGCGCTGAACTGGCGTGCCGTAAACATCTTAGGGTTTTATTATTGATGTGGATTTTTAAATTGATTAATAATTGATTGATTATTGTTTAAGTACTTGCGGTGTGTCCAGCCAGTCATGTGGTTTTATTGCAGTCGCTCTGCTTATAATTCTGTTCACGTGAAGAAGAAAAATGAATATTCCATTAGTGGCCAAAAACTACTTCCAAATCACTTTCCATAAATAAGGGGTTTATTTCCAAGTGGAAACAGCTTTGTATTATAGGAATTTAGATCCTCTTATTTTGTGTTTTTATGAGCTCCCAAGGTCTAGTCCCGTGTGCCTGGGGAAAGGAAGGGAGGGGAAAGAGGCAGAGGAATGGGGGTACCCCCTGTTCCCAGGGTGGGTTGAGCCAGGGAGGAGGGGAGCCAGGGAGAGCAGTCAAGGGAAGGAAAAGTCTGGCATCCCTTGAATTACATAAAGCAAAGATTTTGTCTATAAAAGAGACTAAACTGCATGACCAAATGCAAAGGAAGAACTTAACTTGGATTATGGTGGGGTTTTTTTTTTTCTTAAGCTTTAAACACATTCTTGGGGAAGTTGGCAGATTTGAAGATGGACTAGGATGTTAGTTGATATGATGGAATTATTGTTGATATCATGGTTGGTGGGGGGCTATCTTTATTCCTACGAGATGCATACTGAAACATTTAGGGGCAAAGAACCATGATGTCTAAAACTTGCCTTCAAGTCGCGTGGTCAAAATATTATATGTGCACACACACGCGTTATATACCATCCATTCACAGAGACAGAAGAAGCAAACACAGCCCGTGTCCCCCCACTCCTCAAAATGTAACTACTGAAAAGGCAGATGCTGATCGGTTGCTGGGGGACAGGGTAGTAGAGAGAAGAAAGCACAGGTTTTAGCATCAGGCGGCTCTGGAATTAAATTTCAGCTCTGTTACTAACTAGCTGTTCCTAACTAACCTCAGTGAAATGAGTTTCCCCATCTTGGGCGTGGGGATGGTAGTACCCATGTCCCAGGTTGTTGTAAGGATTTAGTGCGATATTATCTGTCCAGCTAAGTGCTGCACATAGGCCCTCGGTAAATACGTGTATTTCTCCAGTGGGGAAGCAAGAGCCAGCTGGTGGTCACCCACTGACACGGCCCCCCAGCCAGCCTGGCTGCCCAGGACCTGACCATCATCGTGGCTCTCAGAACCCATACCCCTCAATGGCAGCCTTCCTGCCTGTGTGCGCTGGTGACTGACCTGTGTCCCCACAGCTCTTGGTGGGAAAGCCAACACCTCCACTGAGCAGGGGTTGCCTCATGGAAGAGAGGGCGAGGGGCTGGCGGCATGGCCAGGAGATGGCGCCGGAAGGAGCAGATGTGACTAGGACAGCAAGCACAAGAGGCCGTGGGGCAGGTTGGGGCACCAGACGGGAGGGAGCCGATGAGCGTCGTGGTCTGTAGTCCAAAGTCATTTTCGTGCTCTGATTCGTCAGCCGTGTTTTCACAGTCCACAGAGTCCCCGTTGTTTCCAAACCCTGGTTCCCCTTTTTCCATCACCCCTCTTCCTGCTCTCTCAGCCATGTCTGTGCGTGAGAAGGCGGATGCTACTGGGGTGGTCCCCCACTCCAGCCCCTCTGGCTCCACTCCGGCTTTTGTGCCAGCTGCAGCCTGACCACAGCCTACTCTGCCTTCCGTCCTGGTGGGGTGGCTGTCCAGAGTTGTTGGGACTCATTCACTGCCATTCCAAAAGCAGCGAGGCCCCTAATTGCTGGTGGGTCTGTCAGGTCTGCCCGGAGAGGGTGGCTGGCAGGCCTGTCTTTCCACGCGGACTCACTTTTTCAGGAGCCCAGGCTAGCCCAGAGACAGCTTTCCAATGGAAGGTTAACAAGGCCAGGGTTTGCTCCTCTGGGCACACACGTTCGATTTGGGAGGGGAACCTTGCCAATCAAAGAGAGAACTCAGATTCTGGAAATTCATAACAAGTGGAAAACTCAGGAGAATTCTGATTAAGCCTTCTCAGATGCTATTCGTCTCGTCACCGGGAGCTTGAGAAGGCCAGAGAGTTCAGCACTGCGGGGTGAATTTCCTGATGCGCCCTGGAAGGGCCGGGAAGTGTCAGCAGCCAGGAGAAAATCCGGGTTCGGACAGCAATGTAGCTGGCTAAGCTACAGCACCTGGTCTCCACTCAGCACACGTGAGGATGGTCAGCTCCCTCCCTGACCACCTGCCTTCCAGAACTTTTGAGCAGTTCACCAACAGTTTGAGCACCTCTTGTATGCGAGGCATTGGATGGTCTCAGGGCAGTTGTGGGAGGGGCGTGAGGACGAATGGCTCACGTCGCGGCGGGCACTGAGCGGACACCCGGAGAACTGTGTTCTGACCCCAGGTACGGTGCTCGGCAGTACCCACAGGTTAGCCCACAGTCCTTTCCGCCACCTGGGGGAGTTTCAGGTATTCTCTCCCCTTGCAGAGGGGAAGACGGGCCAGACAGAGCGAGGATGGAGACTTAGCCAGGGTGCACAGCTTAGAAGCAACAGTCAGGATTCCAAGCCATGTCGTTTGTGACTAGAGCTTGGGTTTGTACCCCAGCTCTGTGCTGAGAACACGGCATCTTTGTTCTGGTCGCCCCGGTATCTGCTTTTACCTCGTCCCTGTTTCGTGAGCTTCTCTCACTGCCCTTGGCCTCCCCCAAACCCGCCCCACCCCAGTTCTACCGGGACGCCAGCCCGCTGTACCCATACATCCCTCTATTTCTGGGGTCACATGTTGCTCTCCTCAACTGGTCTGTGAGGCATAGGGACATCAGAAAACATCAGCAAGCAATGAGATAGGCAGCCCCTTTGGCCCTCCAGAATATGGGACCCTCCCCAGGATTTCCCTCCCCGATCACAGACTCACCTGGTGGTCGGAGAACTTACCCAGTCTTCAGGGCTCTGCCGGAATGACCCCCCTCTCAAGCTCCCCTGCCCACCGCTGAGCCTTTTGGGCTGGAAGTACCTGCCATCCTCCATGTCAGGCCAGTGCTTCTCCCCCTGTGAGGCTCTGCTAAGTGCCCTCCAACCTGGACAGGGTCCCATCCTTTCCTCTTGTCCCCAGCACACAATTTGTACTCGTTCATTCCACTGCTCTTCCTGGGTATCTGCTCCAGGCCAGATCCCATGCTGGGTGCCGGGGGGAGCCCCTCGGTGAACCAGCTCCTACTTTGTCCACTGCCAGGAAGGAATGTCCTTCCTCCTCTGTTCCTCCTGACAAAAGCCCATCAACGTTTCAGGGCCCCCCTCGAGCCCCTCTTTCCCGAGGAGCCCTCCCTGACTCCTCCAAGCAGAGCTCTTCCCTCCCTGCTCTGGATCGGCCCCATCCCCATGCCTGACACACTGTCCCGAGACGGGGATGGTATCAGCTTCAGCTCTGTGACCTTTGGCAGCCTCACGGGGCCTGGCACAGAGGACTTGTCCAGGCAGAGTTTGGGGAATGACCGAGTGCTGAGTGAGTACGTGAAAGGTGGAGAATTGCAGGAAAAGGTGGGAGTAGCTCCGTGCACGCCTCGAGCAGCCGCTCAGTTCAGCAGAGCAGGAGAAACTGAAAACAGGGGTGGCTGGTATTCTGAAGGGCCTGTGTTCCCTTTGAAACCCCCGTGCGCGGTGCCGTGCGTGAGCGACAGGCCTCCTGCGTCCCCCGAGTCTGTGCACGCTCCGCAGCGTGACAGCGGGGCCTCTTTGCCAGAGGACTGACCAGAGCCTAAAAACAGCATTTCTTTTAAGGTCTGTGCTGGAGCAGCTCCGAATCCAGCTCCCTGCCAGCGAGATATTGAGCCCAGCAGGACAAGAGCAGGAAATCTGATTCAGCGAGACCAGAGGAGGCATTTTCTCAGATTAGAATTCTCTGTGCCAAAGGTGGGGAGTTTATCACGGTAGGGAAGGGGAAATAAAACATAAAATATTGAAAATAAGTTATTTCCCACAAGCAAGATCCTCTGGGAGGATGGACTCGAATGGTGTCAGGGGCCATGCCGGGAGTCCCCACCCCATGGCTATAAGCGTGCTATGCCAGGAGCCGCCTGTCGTGTTGTCCCCCGTCCATCCCTAAGCACATCTGTGAACTAGGTAAATTATTAACCTGGCCATGCCGAGAAGGAAGGGGTGACAGACTGAGCAGTGGCACCATAAGGACGGGTCAGGTGGACTGGGTTGGTTTTCATTATAACGTGGACCTACTCTGTGGGATTCGGGCCTCTCACCGGCAAATCACCTCACTTAATCTTCTCAACAACCGTGTAAGATTGATACAGTTGTTATTGTCTCCAGCAAGCCAGTCCCAGAGAGGTTAAGCGACTTGCCCAAGGTCACACAGTAAGTGGTAGAGCAAGAATTCCACACCAGGTCTGTCTGACGCCGGAGACCAGGCTCTCCCCTCGCTCTGAGCCTCTCGTCGAACTCTCGTCGTCATTTCCGCCTGGTTTCCTGAGGCGTCTGGTGGTAGCTGCCAGCCGTGTGGACAGGATGGCCGTGGAGGTCAAGGGCGCTTTGTTCTGCCTCTGCTCATGGCTGCTGCCTGAATTTGGGACCTGGCTTTCTCCCCAGAATAAACCTACAGAGTCCCGGATTCCTTACCACCATGGAGTGAGGAGTGTACAAGGGACAGTGATGTTGCCCTTCTGAATGCCTGGGTACTGGGTGCTTGCCTTTTCTCACATTATCTTACCCAGACTGATGCAGTGGGGTCTAGACCGCCCTCCTCTTCAGTAGAGTCAAGGGCCTCACCCTAATCCCCTGGCTGGTACGACAGATTCAGACTCAGAGCCCCAGCTGCTTTTCCCTTCACCTCCAGGCCCCCTGACCTTGGGGCACCTTGGCAGCAAAGGCTGCGTGCCAGCCTCCTGCACACTGGATCTGGGATCGCCCTGACCGTGTCCCTCATTTGAGCTATTGCTTTGCCACGTTGGTTTTATCGTCAGTCTGCTTGGTTCCGCGTCTTCTGCAGTGTTGCGGTGCGTTTGTTTGTTGATACTGCAGAGAATTTTAAAATGTAATCAAAGTACGAAAACAGAACGTATAAAAGGGACTGCTCCCAAGGGATCGTTGATTCTATCCCACTTGAAATGCAAAGTGTGGTAGGGGATTATCATTGCCTGGGAGCCGTTGAAACTGAGTTTCTGAGGTGTTGCTCCCCATCAGCCATCCGGTTCCATGGTTACGGGTACATCCCGGCCCTCCCTGGGATGCCCCGGTCCCAAACTCCTTCTAGGTGGATCCCTGTTTGCACTCTCTTTCCGGAGAAGAGACAGTAAAATCTTTGCGGAGGGCCAGTAGGTGGGGTCTTGGCAAGATGGTGCCTTGAGGCCGGCTGGAATAAAGCAGTCAGGAAGCCCAGGAGACTGTCACTTCCCAGGCCTGCTAACCAAGGGGTTGTTCTTTCTACAGATGGGGGAAGCAGGGTGGGAGGGAAGCTTCTGCCCAGGGCTATCTCTCAGACACCTTCAGTTGCCCAAGCCATGATGACCAGCTAAGAATTCTTCTTCCCCTGCCGCCCTTCTGTCTTTGGGAGTAAAAATCCTGAAGCCTTGGAGTGTTTTTTTTTTTGCCAGGCAGAACTCTGAGTTATTCTTTTATGTCCTCATTAATGCCTTCCTTCACTTATCCAACATATAACGAGGCGTATCGGCTGCAAGCCCTGTCCAAGGCCCCAGGGTCACAGAGGAATAAGATATGGTCCTGCCTTCATGGCATTCCTTCCAAACCACATGGAGAGAGAAATGCTAATGGACGTAGTGTACTGGCTGGAGAGGGGCCCTAAGATGTTTGGCCGAACCAGGGCAGGCTTCTCAGAAGAGGTGACATTTCTGCTGCATCTTGAAAGAGAAGTTGTATATTAGGTGGAGACGGAGGAGGAGGGCATTCCAGGGAAGCAGAGTGACCTATGTAAGGATAGGAGAAGCTGACTCCTCAGAGAAGACGGGGGCTAACACGGGGAAGCAAGAGGCCAGGAAGCAATTGGCAGGGCTGGGAGCCAAACCGCGTAGGTGGGCAGTGCCCAGGTCTCCGGGGAGCTTGAAATGCGTCTGGTGGGTGTCAGGGAGCCAGTGAAGATTGTATTTGAGGGAGTGGCATCCGGGAACTTTCTTGGCCACATGGGAAGGGGTGGGAGGTGGGTGAAGCAGGGAGGCTGCTGACGAGGCCGCTAACTCACAGTCAAGAGCTAGTGGGAGTCTGACCTAGGACACCGCTTATGGGGGTGAAGAGGAGGGAAAGGTTTGAGAGAGATCCGGGAGACACAACCTGGTGGTGGGCTGGCTGCCCTCCGCGGGAGCCATTGAAGTTCACCCTAGAATGACCCAAGGCTAGACACAGGCTGAGCTTCTCTTCCGCCCGCCAACGTGCTCTCATGAGATTTGAGGCACAGCCCACGAGAGTGGGAGTATCTGTCGGGGTGTGCAGACCCGATGGACATCCCCCTCCGTAGCCCAGTGTGAAAGGTTCTGCCGAGGGACAGAACGGCCAGCTTGGGGGAAATAGGGTACAGTGACCTCCACCCTCTCTGTCCCGCTTTTGCCCCAAGGCTGTCTACCAGCCGCCTTTCTTTTTCCGCTCTCTCTGGGTCCTGTTACCCATACCTTATTCCACCCTCTCCCCCTTCCCGGGGTGTGGAGTGTTACGGCTCCTGCTCTCTGGGTTGCCAGCTTTCCGGTGTCCCAGGTCATCTCTGCCAAGGATGATGGACGGTATTATGCTAAACTTTACGGGCAGCCCCTTAAAATGCAAGCCTCTGCCCGTGATGGATGGAGAACATCCGGTTGTTTAGCCGACCGCTTAAGGTTTGTTGCAAACCTGCAAGAACCACGCACAGGCGTCTTGTTAGGCCCGTTGCGACAAGGACCCCATAAATAAATAGCAGAGCGTGCCTTGGTGCATCAGGGCTGGAGTATGGAAATAGAGGCACCGTATAAATAATACATATTTACAAAATAAATACATCAGTATGTTAGTATATGCAGCCATAACCAAATCACCCAGCGTAACAACCCGAAAAGCTCCGAGGGTCGGCCACGTGATTGACTTCCATCCATCAGTGTGTGTCAGTGGAAGGGAGGGGGTCCTCCTGCCCGCTGACCTCGAGGCCTTTGTATTGAGGCAAGTGGTGAGGATGCAGGTGGGCATCCTGACACGCAGCTTTCCTGCCAGGGTTTGAAACCTGCCGCGGCCGTGTGTTCCTACAGATGTCTTAAGGTCTGCCACCAAACAGAAGGCTGATTAGCACCAAGTTGCAGGATGTAATGGGTTGTGCCTACAGGAAGGTGGCTGGCTGGGGTGGGGGGTGGGGGTGGAGAGGGGAGCGGATTTTCAAATTCCGCAGATTCGCTTCAGCTTACGAAGAGAACCCGCGGGTCGACGTTCCGGGTGACGCGTAGCCGAGGCCTGTAACCTTCAGCCTTTCGCCCCGAAGGTAGGGCTGGGCTTTTCAGAAGGTCGGCTCCCCATCTCTGCTGCCCCTTTCCGAGCCGTGAACCCCACTGGGCATCTGGCTCCAGCATCTGGAGCTCCGAAGAAGCGGCTGACAGAATGGCCACTGGAGCGAGCGCCCCTCCCCTCTCTCGTAATGGCACAATGCTGGATTTCAGTATTTTAAATGAAAAGTATATGCAGTTAGCTGTGCGCTGACAATGTCCTTGAGGATTTGACAGTGAGATTTTCCAGTAGTTGGTCTTCGTTAGGATCCTGGCGGTGTTTAATAAGGCAGTCGAACTGCTGGCACCTTGGGTTCCTGTTTGTTCTCCGAGGGCTCTGGGGCTGCTGCGGTAAGCACATCGACCAGAGCTGATCATTACAAGGGCGTACGCCACCATGAATAAAAATGTCACACGTTTTCCCATCTCACAGCGGTACAAAATGTCAGTCCTGTCAAACACACATTGCAGGGAGCTGTGTGCAGTCCGTACAAATTGGAGAGCCGCATATTCCCCCGGCCTTCTGATATTCTCCATTTGAAGCTGAAGAAAAACAGTTGTTAACCTATTAGCTAGGATTTTAAACTCTGCTGAGGCGGTGGAGGGGTAGACTTTGACACAGATAGAAATGTATTCCAGGGTCCAGGAATTTTAAAACCAGGTCCTCCATCCATTTGTTCCGAGGGAGGGGAAAAAAAAAAAAAAAAAAAAAAAAAAAACCCTCTGTCTCCTGAACCTGACTGTCTTTCTTTAACAGACACACTGGGGAAACTTGGGGATGTTTCACATCTGGGCATCGTACTGCTTCTCACTTTCGCATTCCTCTCAAAAAGTCTCCAGCTTTTCGGCCTGGCCCTGGGGCTCAACCTGTTGGACCGGGATACCTCTCGGTTGGGAGTTTTTCCTGATCAAAAGCATGCCGGCGATGCCGCCGGCCTTCTGGGCATAGCGGCTAGGGTCCGGGGACAATGACTAGCTGGTCTGGGTGAGTCAAATGCTGGGCGATGGCCTCCCTGATCATTTGGTCCCGGTTCCACAGTCTTGGGCAAGCAAGTACTTTGCACTTAACCACGCGCCGGCCTTGTGCCCAGAGCCGGTGGTCCAGGTGTGAACAGGACGCGGTGCCACCTGTGAGGGGCCCAGTGTCATCAGCAGAGGGACAGAAGAAAGAAGCCCGGCCCCGTAGAGCCAGGAAGAGACAGGTGGCTTCCAGGGAAGGGGCAGGGGCCTGAGGGATGAGAAGGATCCATCGGCGAGGCAAGAGCAAGACGGGCACACAAGATGAGCATTTGACCGTGAAGACGGGTGGCACAGGACGGACAGGGCGGGGTCTGTTTGGGGCTAGACAGAAGGGGCTGCTTGTTGTGGGGTGAGTCATAGGGCTGGTGGGGGCAGGGCTGGCCTCGGACAGCCTGCTAAGGACAGTCTGTGGGGCTGGGCCCAGCTCCCCTAGGCGGCGAGCGGACCAGGGAGAGCAGTGGAGAGGCTTTCGTGACATCAGGCTCTCTATCCAGAGGATGCCATGCAGTTCTAGCTGTACAACTGCAAAATCAGGAGAAGATTTTTATTTTAATTTGCTAGTGGCGTACTGCTTGGGGTGGACATCATTCCGGAGATGATAAATTAGCCTCGGTTTTGCTGAGCTGGCCATGGCCCTTAAATGCACTGAGCAAACCCTCACCGAGTCAGGATGCAGGCCCGGTGAAATGCAGGTGGCTGCAGAGGTGAATGCTTCTGTGTGGTCAGAACAGACATAGCAGGGCCAAAAGCTCAAAGGATAGTGTGGGAGATCTCCCCAGGGAGAGGAGAGCACCCTCGGCCTTGAGGGGATACGTTTCTGCATCTTCCTTCTGCTAGTTGGGTATCGGGTCTGATGGAAGGAATGTGGGCTTCTTTGGAGTCAGACATACCTACCTGGGCTTGGATCCTGGCTCTGCCACCTGTTAGCTGTGAGGTCTGGCCTGGGCAAGTCACTGAGCCATGCGGCCTCAGTTTCTTCACCTACCAAATGGGGATTTTTCCCCATTTTTCCCTTCTCTGCAGGGTTGTTGATGTCATTAGAGGCCTTACGTGTAACGCTCCTAGCACAGGCCCCGGTATGTAGCAAGGGCCAAGAAAACAGTAGCCCGTGTTGATATCGCAGGACTTTTGTCTCCCGACATCTGGAAGCCCCTCCCCATGACCCCCCACCTCCTGGGAATGTCACCCAGGCACCCTCGATGGCATCCCCGATGGCTACCCTGGTGTAGGTAGCAGCGAAGCACCCGCCTCCCGCTTCTGTCTGGGCAGAGAATGGTATGCGTCAGCAAAGCTCCCTGCCCAGCCACCAGCCGCATCTGGTGCCCGACCTCCGGCCACCAATGGGATGCCACCTATTCAGACCGAGCAGCTGCACCTGACTAAAAACAAAAGGCACCCCTCCCCCACCCCACTGCCGGCCCTCCTCTCTACCCCCGCCTCTGTCCCCCGAGCGGCTGGGGTCACCCGGCCCCCTCGCAGCCTTCCTCACAGCTGCCTCGCCGCTTTTGTTCAGCATGTGAACTTCCCCATCAGCCAAGCTCCTTGCTCGGGAGGTAATCAGGGATCTTGACAAGGCTTCAAACCACAAATGCCACTACAAATTAACCAGCACCACTACAAAATACTACTCCTGTCAACATCAGGGAGGAACGCACCGCTCTTCGGGACCGGGCTGAGATGTCTTTCAGCTCCACACTCACTGCGGAGAAAGTGCCCGGGACCAACCTGAGAGAATGGCCTCGCAAGGTGACCTGTTGAGGGGACCGTAACCTAAGCATCCCCTTTCCAGAGATGATGGCTTACAGACCTAGTGGCAGGTGCCACGGCTTCTCTCAGAGGACCACCTTTGGTCCTGAGTGTCCCCTCACAGATGATGCCTCGGGACGGCAAGTCACGGCATGTCGAGACCCTCCCCTGCCCGACAGCCAGCCTCACTGACTTCCTAACTATGTTGTGTGAGTTTCAGCAAGAGGCTTCAGTTTCTACGTCTATAGAACAGGGATCATGATGGAGCCTCTGTCCAGAGTTTTAGGACTGACTGGGATATTTGGAGTAACACTGGCCCATCCAGGGTGCTCCAAGACAAGAGCCCCCCACCAGCCTCCCTTTCCCATGTACAAGCACCTCCTTGCCACCTGCTGTGGGCAGGTTGGAAACTTCATCCTCGGCCGTGATGTAGAAAGTCCACCCTGTGCCGCATCTTGTAAGGAGCGTCCCTCCAAGATTACAGTCTGGAGCATGGAGGTAACTCTGCAGGTGCTCAGGGCTGGAAGGTTCCAGAATGCTGTCTAGGGGCCCAGGGCCCTGCCCAGCGCTGTCGGCACAGAGCGAGTACCCCGGGACACCAGCGCCCAGCCCCTCCAGCTGTCCTTACTGAAACGCTGAAGCAGAGGCAGGCATTTGATCCTCCCACAGGCAGGACCAGCTCTCAAGGGTGGACGAGAGGACTGCAGGTAATGACAGGAGTTAGGAAACAGGTAGGAGCTGTGCCCAAAAGAGCTGGTTGGGCATTTCAAAGGCGACGCTCTCCGCAAAATATAGCCCCAGTACGGTCCTTTTTGGAGGCATATCAAAAGGAACCTTCTTTTATTTCCATATCTTGCATAATAGCAGCTTTCCAGTCCCGAGGAGTAGAGGAGGCCTACTCTCAGCCCAGAGGCCCTTTGTAAAGCCACAGAACGCTTTGCCTTCCTCTCCCAACCAGGGCCGTCTCATGCACAGGTCAGAGAATTGATGTGGCTACTAGCCAGGAAAATTAACCAGGTGAACTCCTTCCTCCTTAAACAGTGACAGAGTTTAATTGTGAATTTTCTCTTTCTCCCTCTCCTTCCTGGCAACATACCTGGTTGGGGCACATCCCTAGGATAGAGAAATCCCAGGCATCTCTCCAGCCTCCCCTTTGGGGACGCTGGGGCAGCTTCCTTATGGGCTACACAGAGTCTGACGGGGAAGAGGCAGCTCAGAGCACCATTCGGACATAGGACCCGAGACCTCCAGCTGCCATCAGGCACATCCACTATCTCCAGCCCTCAGAAGGGGGAAGTGCGAGGGCCCTGGCTGCCTCCACACCCCAAGCTTTGTATGCACAGCCTTCTCCTTTCAACAAAGCTCATCGATCGCGTGGGCCTCCGGCATCTCTGTTCTTATGCCTCCCTTGCCATGCCACCAGTCTCTGATTGGGGTCTGGCCTATCTCCCCACTGGCTTTGACATTTCACCTTCTGTGTGGCCTTAGGTAGCACCTGTCCCTCCACTCCCTCCTGCCCCTACATTCCCAGCAGCCAAATGGCGATGCTGATTGTGACCTCGAAGCATGTTGAAGGGATAGTCCAAGATGTGTCCCGCTTGGGGACTGAGTAAATCCATGCTTTGCTTCCTAAACAGCCAGCCCCTCCCACTTAGATCACAGGACCCCGCCCCGACCCACAATTGACTTCAGATGAGCTCTTTGACCCTCTTCCGGAGGCCTGTCATCCACTGCCCTATGTGGCCCTGGGCAAGTCTTTGCTTCCCCTCATCTGTGAAATGGGTGAAATGGGGTAACGACCCTCGTTTCCATCCAGAGGATTCCCCCGGCAAGCAAGCAAGCTGGTTAGACGCCATACCACACAGGCAGGCCGTGCTCTGGCTGTGCCTACTGTGCAGGCTGCCCCCCCCACCCCGACCCCCACCAAGCACGCACTGCACCCTCTGCTCCAGGGCCGTGCCTCCAGTCAAGCATTTGCCACCCGGAGCCTTGTGCAGGGCACCCGCTCATCCATGCCGCCCAGGTAATTAAGTTGATATTCCAACACGGCTTCCCCTCCTGACCTTTTGGAAACAATGTGTTTTGCTGCATCAACAAATTAACTGCAAATCAGATGCTGTCCTCATAAATGTGGGCTTCATAGCCAATGAGCATACTCACCTGGCTCACACGGCTGACAGATACAAACGCCAAGGGCCGGGCAGAGGCCAAAGAGTTCCTCTCTTCTCTGGGACTTCCGTGTCAATCACACTTTCGGGCTTACTCTCTCACGTTTACATCGCGCAGTAGTCAGGTGGCCGGGAGCAGTGAGTTCACAACATGGAGGCCTGGGCAGGGCCCTGTGCCTGGCGGTGGGCAGAGGCGGGGAATGCCTGTCCTTAGAAGCCCACCCATCCTCCTCCTCCCATCCAACTTCTACACCAAGGCTTTGATATGTCCCCCCAACCCCTTACCTAAATCCCTCCCGACTGCTCCCAAGAGAAAAGCCACACTCCTTAGCCTGATATTCAAGGACCTATATTATGTGACCCCCACTGGCCCATCCAGGGTCCTGGCCTGACCTGTCCTCACATTTATCCTTGCTCTAGCCATGTTGGGCCACCGTAGTTCCCCTGTACCGTGCACTCGAACTCTCTACCACCCCTATCCAGTAGAGAAGCTCCCCCTGTGGACCTCCACAACCTCCACACCCCTCTATCCCCCCTGCATCATCACCCATTCTATCAGAGTGGGAGGCCTTGGAGGACAGGACTGCGTCGTCTTCACTGATGTGCACTGTTTGTTAAATGAATGAACAAATGAATTTCATACCTCCTTTGGAAGGCACTGGAAAGACGTGCTCAAGGAAGGAAGGGGAAGATGTGAGTCACGCTCTCATGCACGTTTTCTCCTAGGCACAGATCTCTAACAACAGATTCTGTCTGCAGACGGATTAGAAAAACCACATCAGAAGGGATTCCAGAGGACTTTGGAAATTTGGGTTGACAAGGGTAGTGCCATGCACTAAGAATACCTGCTTGTTTAGTTCCTGCTACTAGCTGTGTGACCTCATACTAGTCCCTTAACCTCTCTGGGCCTCCTGTTTCCTGCCACTCTAGCAGAGAAATGATCCTCCTTTAACTTGCCTCACTGAGGGATATGAGTCTCCGAGGAAAGAGGAAAAGCAGAAATGCTTTGAAAGGAAAACGCATCGTATAAATAAGAGATTATTATTAAAATCCAGTCACTTTCAACAGTGCCTTGCTGACAATACACTCCCTTGGAAAACCAAGGTCTTCTCTTCACATCCACGGGACCTTTCTGGGAAGACTTGTCAGTCCAACAGGGGAAGAGGGGATTGGCTGGTCCTGTTCATCATCAGGCGCTGGGCCAAAGCCCCCAAGGCCACAACTGCACTCCTGTTGTAGCATCCTTACACCAGTGCATGTGACTCAAGAGTTATTTCCATTTTGCGGAAGAGTGAACTGGGACTTGGGTTAAATAACTCACCCAAGTGGCAGAACCGGTATTGAACTCAACTGGAAAACGGCAGAGCTGACACACGAACCCACGTCTTTCTAACTCGAAGTATATCTCTTGGTTTTAGCCCAAATACTCTTTATAAACTAAGAAAGGTGTTTTTCTACGATAGGTCAAATGCCACCAGACCATACATTTCTTAAGGACAGGAACTGTATCTTACTCTCCTGAGTCTCTGGGCCTGGCCCCAAGCAGTTGTTCCGCAAACATACGTAGGAGGAATGCTTCCGCTCTGTGAGCATGAATCTGCTTCCCTGATTGGACACGACCTTCAGGAAAACAGGTGTATGTGTTGATGATCAAAACCTCCAGCCCCACCATCCCTCCTACCCTAGCCCAGCTCAGGAAGTGCCAGATGAAATGCTGAATGGAACTCTTCTTAGCAAAAGATTGCCAAAGGCCCAGCCTTTTGAACTCACTTAAGAAACAGCAGTCAGTGTAGCCGCGTTTTGATCCAGCCAGGGAATCGAGGGCCGCGTACAACGTGATTTCTGTGCACAGGTGCCCGGGCCTGGCTTTCTCAGATAGATATGCTCCTCATACTAGGGCCATGCGAAGAGAAGAACGAGCCGGTACCGGCCCTGGACTGGGGACTGCGGTGCAGAGAAGAATGTGAGCGGGTCTCTGCCCTTAGGGAGCAGGGGACAGGGCTCCTGGCCAGCTCTGCAGCCTCCCTGGGCCCCCGCTCACACTGCCAGAGCCCCCGTTTTCTCTTTTCTCTTTTTAATGTTTATTTCCTTATCAGAGCGTGGCCAAAAGAGAGGCAGAGAGAGAACCCCAAGCAGGCTGCGCACCCTCAACGCAGAGCCCAGCGCAGGGCCTGATCCTGCGAACTAGGAGATCGTGACTTGAGCCAAAACCAAGAGTCAGATGTTTAACCAACTGAGCCACCCAGGCCACCCTGCCCCCACGTTCAGTTAGTCCCCGAATCAGCTTCCGCGCACTGGGGCCACGTTGTGCAAAGTGGTGTGTTGAGTTTATCCTTCCCCGACTTCTTTCTTCACTCCCTCTTCCCACCCAAATCACCACCACTCACCCTTGTGGCCTCTTCTGATTGTCCCCAGGGCACTCAGCTCTCCCCAGCCTGTGTCCCCAGCTGCCATCCCACCCCAGCAGACTTGGGAAGTTCTCGGAGTGGTGTGTCCACTGATGCGTGGCCCTGTGGGAAGTGCCATATACCCCATATACCCCAGCAGTGGGACCCTAACATAGGTACCACATCACCCTTTCATAGTGACTTTAAATCCCTCTGACTTACTCTGCTGGCTTCTGGGTCGGGTGTGATCGAGAGTCTACGTTCTCCCCACCACGTATAAATTCAGTTGCAAAAGGACCAGCACTTCCTGGTGACAGTCAAAGGGAAAGAAGTTAAATACGAAATCTGGAGAACGAACATTTGTCAAATCTCTGCATGTGCCAGAAACTTTAAGCCAAGGATCTTTTGCTGAGCGCCTATTATGTACCAGCACTCAACTAGACCCCAGGACAAACAGAGAAATGACACCCTGTGTGCTGTGAATACACTGGTAGCAGGGAAGTGCAGGGAGGGACTCCTGGGGGCGGTGACACCTGAGCCAGGCATCAGAGGACAAATATGAGGCGCCCAGGGTGAGACGCAAGGAAATGAAAAGGTGCTTCAGGCAAGGGGACCAGTATTGAAGCACTCAGGGAGAACAGGAGGGTAAGCCGAGTGGGATGGGGTAGAGGGGTTGGGGAGGGATGGGGCGGGGTGGGGGGGGGTGGTAAACACCAGGGAGGAGACAGCAGAGCAGAGGTCTGTGGGTGGCGCCCAGTGCCTGGAGGGCTTTGAACGCTGCAGGTAGCGTTTTCCAGGGAAGATTAACAGTTGTTATAGGGAAAGTGAGTCTGTGTTCAAATAAATTGGGAGAAATAGGACATACAAGAAAAAAGTTAATAGGGATTTGCCTGTTTAAGGTGGGTTTTTTAATGCAAGCCTTGGCAGCCTTTGCTGTGCTAACTGGCATTGTGAATCTCCAAAAGGAGCAAGGCGGTAGGCAGCATTTCCCGGACGTGTCAGGCTAGGGAACCCCCTTTTCTTCCTTCATACAATGCATCTCCCGGGATGCACTGGGAGATGCCTTGGGAGACGCTGGCCTTCCGCTGAGATGATTTAGGCTGGCAAATGACACGATTGGGTGTATATATATATATATATTTTTTAAGTCCACTCTGGAACAAGCGTGGAGATGGATGGGGAGGGGAGAGGCTGGAGGGGGAGAGACCTGCTAACGGTGATGGTTGCTAAAGTCTGCTGGCGGCACGGTGGGAAGATCTTGGCGAACATGTCTCACTGAATCTCCCTAACAGCCCCCTGGGGTGGGGAATCCACTACCTGCTTTTACAGATGAGGAAAGTGAGGCACAGGTGGTTATATCATGGGCCTGTGGAAATCCAAATGGTGGGGTGGGGGGCTGGGGTTCAGCCCAAGACTCTCTGACCCCAGAGGCCGCCTCCTGGGGGTTCTGCCACCCCCGCCAGCAGGGTGGCAATGACTCGGACAGAGGCGATGAGCCGCAAGGACTGTGGGCTGGAGAACTGGTCATCCAGAAGTAGAGTGGCCAAAAACAAGTGAAGCGGGGCTTGGGGGGGGGGTGACTAGGAGAGGCGGGGGAGGGATGAGGCGGCAGCCTGTGCACACTGCAGGAGGCACCCCTCCCCCTGTCCTTTTACTTTCCCTTGATCAGTGTGGGCTGAGGGGCTCCATTCCCTTTTGCCCCACACTTTTCCTGTAAACACGATGGAGAAGAAATAGGGTGCAGTGGGCTGCTGGGCTCATTTCACTGGCATTTCCACCTGGGTGGCATTTCCAACCCCCGGGTGGGCTCCAGCCAAGGACAGGTCTGTGAGCACGGTTGGGCCCATGCTGCCAGCTAAACAGCACAGGGCCCAGAAAGCCTCAGTGTATCTCCAGTGTATCTCCATCCAGACATGCTCTGGACGTGCTACAGGGGGCCCAATTCTCTACCGAGTGCCTCTGCCATCTCTCCCCTTGGGCCACTCTGACAGACCCTGTGCCGGGACCCAGGGACCCCCGAGACATGGCCCCTACTCTCCAGGAGTTGGGTCCAGAGAGTGAGCTCCAAGGCAGGTCTGGTATCCAAAGAATTTCTGCAACCAAATGAGGCTTTAACGCACCGTCCAGGAGAAACCTAGCGGGAGCCTCCCATGCAAGTCACGTGGAATTCTAAAAATGTTTTAGTAACTACATTGAAAGAGTAGAAAGGAACACGAAATTAATCGTAATGATATTTAACCAAATAGCCAAAATGCTTTCATTTCAACACGTAATCAATATAAAAAATTGTTTAGACGCTTTACATACTTGTTTCTAACTGAGTATCTGAAAGCCAGTGTGTATTTTATACGTACCGCACATCTTAATTCAGACCTGCCACCCATGGCCATCGGCTGCCGAAGGGAGCAGTGCAGGTGTAGACTTTGTGAACCTCCTGGGTGAAGGGGGAGGAACCAACCGGAAGCTTCCCAGGGTTTGCGGAGGGTCGTGGTTTGGTCCAGTGTGAAGGCTTCCTTTCCTTCCTCTGCCTGCCCACCCCCCACACTTGTCTGGGGCATCTACTCACGCAGGCCATTGAAAGGACAAAATTTGACTTTCAAAATAAAGGGTCGGAGGAGACAGCCAACAAGCCTGTGCTCTGTTGGTTTTTATTCAAATCCTGATTTCAAAAGCCAAGCGTTTTGTTCCATTTTATTTGTTCATCAGACATTTATTTTGCAAATATCCCCCCCCCCCCGAACAGGGATGAATCCCTCAAGGAAATGAACATTTGAAAGATAGTGCGGGGGAGGGGGCGCTGGGAAGGAGACACCGGGTGATAAGTCCCAGGTAGCAGGGAGCACTGGGCAGGGGGAGCACTGAAGGCAGCCTGTGACCCACTATCTTGAATGACAAGTAGACATTTATTTGCCAGGCAGATCAGGATGGGGTGGGTCATTCGACCCTAAGAGGCAGGCAGGAAACGAGGCATGAGAGTCCAGGGCCATTTGAGGATCTGCCCTGGTGAGCAAGGATGAAGACTGGGAGGGGTCTGTATGGGGCACAAGAGAGCCCAGGTCTTGGAATGCCAGCCCACAGCCTTGTTGAGCTGTCCCCCAAGGAGGCAGGAAGGGCAGCAGAGGTCTCGAGGTTGGGGTGCAACAAGGTCGTATTGCATTTTAGAAGATCCCCCCGGGCCCGTGTGGAGAATGGCTGGAGGAGATCCTGTTGGGAGATGATTACAGTGATCCAGGCCTCAGAAATGCATGCGCAGGGTCCGGCGACCAGTTGACATGGGAGTGAGTGAGCGGGAGGCATCGAGGACGCTTCTTGGGGTCTGGCTTGGGCGACTGGATGCGTCCTCTCGTGTGCCGTGTGTGGAAATGCATCAAACCGTCTCCATGTGTACTGATGTTTTAAGTTTCGCTTTAATGCAGCCACAAAGACTCCGTCCCACTCGCCCGCCGCCTCCCAAGATACAGCGCTCGAGGCCCGTGAGTAGCCAGTGGTTCTGCCCTCCGCCTAACACTGCCTGAGCCGTCCTCCCCGCCTGACTAAACCTCGGGAGTTTGAACTCAGCTGCCTTGCAAAATAAAACCGGGAGTTGGGTTTTTCAGCTTCCCTCTCTGCGTGGCATGAACCCAAACTTGCATTTCCTGGGCTTCTGTCTCCTTTTCCCCGAACCAGTTTGACGACTTGTAGGCCAGAGCTGTAGGTAGCCGTGGGCCACCGTGTGGTGTGTTTGCCGTGTGTGCGTGTGTGCGTCACTTGAGCACATCTCCTAGGTTGACTCCTGCTTCTAGCCAGTGAGCTTTAAAGCCCAGCTCCAACTGCCTTTCCTCACAAAGGAAGCAGAAGTCTGGCAGCAGGGGTCTCATTCCTGCCTGCTCTTGGTTTGGAAATGCGTTTGATGTCCCTTTGCGAGGGCAGAGGCTACGCCCAGAGAATCTCGAGCTAGCTCGGATGGAGACAGGGCCTCCTGTTCCAGGCCTCACGTGGAGCTCCACCTTGCCCAGTGAAGTCCCAAGGCAGGGCGACAAACCCACCGACACCTTGGAATGGGGTGGGCGAAGCAGAGAGACCTATCCGAGTTGTTTTTGTTCTTGTTTTTAAGTTTATTTATTTGGGATGGGGGGAGCACGATCAGGGGAGGGGCAGAGAGAGAGGAGAGAGCAAGAATCCCAAGCAGGCTCTGCACTGCCAGCGTGGACCCCAATGCAGGGCTCTAGCTCGCAAAGCATGAGATCATGACCTGAGCTGAAGTCAGACGCTTAACAGACCGAGCCACCCAGGTGCCCCCCCATCCAAGGTTTTTAAAGACAAATGCCATGGAAAAGTATTGGGTGTGGGGCCCCATTTTCCTTAGAAGCTCAGACTTGGGCTGTGCTGAGGCATAACCACTTTAACGGGTTCCTTCAAAGTGGAAACTTGCCAGGACCGTTTGGTGAGGCCTGTTTACCGAGAGAAGAGTTTCTATGTCTCAAAGCAGACTCAAAGCAGCAGTCTCTATGTTCAAAGCAGCCACCGCTCCTGCAGCCCAGCAAGAGGTCAGGTTCCCATCCAGCTGCGACCAGAGTGCCCCACAAACCCACATCCCAACCCCTGCTCCCCCTTTTCCAATGCACACATCCAAATTGATCTTGTGACACGTGGCAGCCGAGGGGTGCAGGTGGCCAGGCCCTACCGTGTCTGGTTTTAATCCTTGGTGCGCACGCCCAGCATCGATTGGGTGGCTGCTCTCTGTGCGGATGTTGGAAAATTCTGTGGTGCTCTTTTCCTTCCCTTCCCTCCTGTGTGTAGGAGTTAGAGGGCAGGGGTGGAGGTGGGGGGGCGAGGGCAGTGGGGACTTAGATACCTTCACCTAAAGCACGCTCAACCAACTGAGCCACCCAGGCACCCCACCTCTCTCCCTTTAACACACCTTCTGGGGGCACCTGGGTGGCTCAGTTGGTTGAGTGTCCGACTTCGGCTTGGGTCATGATCTCACGGTCCATGAGTTCGAGCCCCGCATCAGGCTCTGTGCTGACAGCTCAGAGCCTGGAGCCTGCTTCAGATTCTGTGTCTCCCTCTCTCTCTGACCTTCCCCTGTTCATACTCTGTCTCTCTCTGTCTCAAAAATAAATAAACATTAAAAAAAAAAAAAAAAAAAAAAAAAAAAAACCACCTTCTGTCTAACATGCCCTCATTCCCCAGAGGCCTTGAGAGAGAAAACATAGACGATCCTTGTAAAGCACCGAGCACAGTGCCTGCCACACAGCAGTGGCTCGTACTCTTAACAGGCTTTTAAACCTTAGAACTTCCTTTTTTTTTAATGTTTGTTTGTTTGTTTGTTTATTTATTTATTTATTTATTTTTGAGAGAGAAAGAGAGAAACAGAGTGTGAGCAGGGGAGGGGCAGAGAGAGGGAGAGACACAGAATCCGAAATGGGTTCCCATCTCTGAGCTGTCAGCACAGGGCCAGACGCAGGGCTCAAACCCACAAGCCGGGAGATCATGACCTGAGCCGAAGTCGGTCGCTTAACCGACTGAGCCACCCCTGCGCCCCTGAACCTCAGAAGTTCTAAGGAGTGACTCAGTTTCTTAGTGACTATCATTTGCCGAGGATTTTTTATAGTCAGCAAGTAATCCTAGCTGGGCCTCACAGTAGCTCTGTGAAGTAGACATCATCTCCACCCATTTTAGAGATGAGAAAACTGATGCTTGGTAACCTAACCCAAGTCCCTCAAATGCAGAAAGGGGTCACCAGACTCTAGAACCCATGGTCTTTTTGGCATACTGAGCTCTTCCAGGACCCTCCACCTGCAGTTCCATGGCATCTGCCTTAGTGTGAAATACTGGGCCAGAGCCTTTGATGGAGAAAAAGTCATCATTAGCAGTGAGCTGGGCTCTCTGTGGAATCTCTGGGGTAGTGTTGGGGCTTGGCAAAGACACAGAGGTGAAGAGAATGAACAATTAACGTACTGAGCGCCTTTTCCGTGCCTAGGACTGTGCTGGGCCCTCGTGTGATTATGGTCTCATGTGTCCCCACCACAGCCTGGAGGAGGCAGAGCTAGTTACCCAGCAGGCAGCCGAGACCACAGAGATGCTAAGAGGCCAAGCTGGCCGCCGAGCCCGGGCCTGCCTCTCCACACTCCTCACCAAGCAGCCTCTCCTTCAGCCAGCCCTACAGAGGGCTGCCCTCAGAATTCCCTGTAGAGACCTGGGATCCAAGGCAGGCAGGGACTCTCTTGCAAAGCGTGATCCGGGACGGGACTGCTCCTGCTGGAAAAGCTCAGGTGTTGGAGACAGCTCCTGTGGATTCTGTGCGGTCTCACCAGCGTGGGGATCCGTGTGGACTGGGGGAGGCCCGGCCACACCCACCGGCAACTGAGGACTTGGGAAGGCAAACGTTACCCCAAGAAACACTCGAGTAGTGCCCTCCTGTGCCACTGCTCTGGTGTAGGAAGCGAGCGGATCGGTACCCTGGGCTCTGCCCACCCTGCGTTATGGTACCCTCGGGGCAATGTGCCTGGCAGAACCATTTCTCCTGAGCTTGGAAGTCCAAGAGGCCTGACCCGATTTGAATCACAGGTTGGCAATTCCTGACTGTATAACTTCAGGCAAGACGTTTAATTCTCGGACCCTTAGTTTGATCATCTGTAAAATAGGTTCAGCAGCCCCCGGCCTGGTGAGGGTAGTGAGATCACATGTGTGTGGTGCCTGGCATGAGGTGGGCATGTATACCACACTTCTGCCACCCCACACACCCTCTGCCAAGCAGGGTCACTATGGGACTAAATTGGGGGTCCTGGAAGGCTCGTGCTTTCTGGGCCCGGCAGCGCCCCGTGCCCCGGAATCTGCCCGCTGAGTGTACCCGTGTAAGCCTTTCCAGTATGCACCGCTGTCGCTCCGGGTGACCCTGGGAGACACGGGGCCCCTCGAGGGCCTTGAAAAGAATGGCCCGACCGGCTCTCCTGTCAGGAGCCTCTGGCCCCCAGCCGGGCTTTACCGCGTACTTGGCCACAAACGCCTGGTTAGCAGTGCGGCCGTTGGCCCCGGGGTGGCAGGAGCATGGGGGCTAGCCGTTCAGCCCTTCTGGAAGAAGCTTTGTAGCCAGGCACCTGTGGCTGGAGTTCAGATGTTACCAGAGGATTTAGATTTTCTTTTTAACAAGAAGAGAAAGGAAAGAGCAGAAGAAAGCCTTGCCAGTGTCTGGTGGACTAGGGGGAGTGGGCTGGGGCGTGCAGGGGAGAGGCAGGCTGTGCCCGGCCGCATGTGAAGCGCTTTATAAGCTCTGTATTTATTATTTCTTGCTCACCATTAAAATCAAATGTACTCGGTGCTTTTGTATTCAATACACATTTAACCCTGCCGACTTAGATTTCTCAGGTTTTAAATCCAGTGGGGAATTGGCTGGTTTCCCAACTTTCCCCACAAGTCCCCCTTGAACAGAGCTCAAAATCCCTGTTTAGCATTTTCTCCCCTGGCGCTGCTGGGATCCCAACACTGGAGGGGCCGGTGGCTGTGGTGCGTGCATGTGTTTTCTTCCCCCTCCCCCAGCCCCCGCCCCTGCTAAGCACCCCCCAAAGACGATGTGATCGCTGAAATCTGACGGGCCAGTAGTCGGCATCGTCTTGTGATTCGGGCTTCATTAAACCATTTTGTCTGTGTGTGTGTGTGTGTGTGTGTGTGTGTGTGTGTGTGTGTGCGTGCGTGTGTGCGCACGCACGCGTGTGTGTGTGTGCCTGGTTGCGGCTCCAGCTGAACGTCTGTGGCCGTGTGTGATTCGTGCGCGTACCTTCGACTCTCGTGAGTGTGTATTTGTGAGGCTGAATGCCGGCGCCTGGAGGCCTCCGTGCGTGTCTCTGGATGGTTGTCTGTGAGTGTAATTTGTGTCTGGCTTTGTCCACACCAGTCAGGTGTGTGTGACTCTGGGTGTGTCGGTAGCTGTGCAGGTGACTGACTGTCTCCGGGTCTGTTGTGCCTTCCTCTCCCTCCCCCGCCTCCCTGCCTCCCCGCTCCCCTCCCCCACCCCCTCTCCCTGCTCTGTCTGTTTTATCATCCCTAATGAAGCAGTCTTCTCCATCGATCCTGCTGATTGCCAACCCATTCCTTTTGTTTGTTGGCGCTGAGCCATTCGGCGGCACTCTGACAGCTCAGCTCGTCTAATTAGCTCTGTTGTTCTTTTTCCCCATGTTTCACCACGTTGCAAGTTCAGTTGAAGTTGCCACAAACTTAATCCCCCCATTTCAGCCACAAGTTCACATTCCAAACCCGCCTTTATTGTAGCGAGGAGCAGCCGTGTGCGAAGAGGACAGGCTGACAGGCCTTAATATCTGACCTTTCCCGAAACCCCCACCCCGGGACCTCTGGGGCAGGGCAGAACTGCTCCGTCAGCCCACGCTGCACATCCGCCTTTGTGCTGAAAAGTCTGGGGGAGCGTTCCAACCCCGTGATCCTGCTGAGCAGCAGCGAGAGGGAGAGGAGTCTGGCTCTGTGCTGGGAAACCAGTTCAGAGTTTGAGCGGACGTAGCCTGGACGTCTGCTTCGGAGCAGACACGGTTCTGATAACCGTGGTAACAATAATAGCAACGTTATTATGCGCTTCTTAGATTCCAAGCAGCAACATTCACCTGTTCCTCAAAGTCTTGCTGAGTGACCACTGTAACACTACACACGGAGCAGGATGCTAGGCAAGGGTCATCCTGGATGGCATCTTCTAATTCAGAGATAGCCCACCCTCCTCCTCTTTTTTGTTATTGATAAGGTCACGGGGAAGCCCGGCTGGTGCCAGACTCCTTGCTGGTGCTTTCCCGCGACCGTCTCATTGGATCCTCATTCAGAGTAACCCTGGTGGGGGGGAGGTTGGATCCTCATTCAGAGTAACCCTGGTGGGGGGGGGGGTAATGGGGTGGGGGGAAGACCACAAGTGTCGTGGAATGCACTTGGCTGTTACCATGTGTCTGATTTGCCAAACAAGGCTGAGATCAGACTGGCCACTCCACAGGAAAAACTTCGGTTAGATCAGACATGCAGAGACCTGAGGGCTTGATGAGACTCTATAAAGACTTGTCTTTCATGCAGCCAACTTCTGTAATCTGTGTTCCTCAGCCATTGTGCTGTGTTGCCCACAAATTGCTGGGGGGTGGGGAGCAGGGGGCTCAGGAAAGGGGGGGCAATAAATGGAGTATGTGTGTGCTCTTCCTTGTCTTGTCTGAGGACCTCAGCAAATTGTGGCATTGTATCCACTTTGGCCCTTCATCTGCAGAGAGAGAGCCAGCCCTCTGCATGGGGACGTCCAGGCATTTTTATTGGCAACAAAAGTCACAGATAGACTTTCTTGGTTTAGCTGTCTCCAGTCCCTCTCTGGCACTGGAAATGTTCAGAGATGATGGGGCCAAAATTAAAGCCACGTAACGTGGACTGGAACAGACGAGGATCCTTCTAAGGACACCTAGAAATTCTTAGCCTAACTCCCATCACAGGCTCTGGTGGGGGAGGAGGGAGGTGTCCTTTTCTGTGGGCCCACATCTTGTTGCCACAGGCCAGCTGTGGATTAGGAAGCCGTATGCTTCCCCGTCACGCACCCCCACCCGACCCTCAAGCTAGGTCCCCGTGAATGTAGGAGCCTCACGGGGTGTGTGGCATCCAGGCCGAGCCGTGCTCAGGAGGACTGCACGGACACAACCTGGGGAACAGAAAAATGATTTTTATTGGTGCTCGGTGATGGCTATCACTTGCTTTATTCCCCGTTCCTCCTCAGGAAAACAAGCATCCTGTAATTCAGTTGTAAAAAGAAGGAAATAAGCACGTGTACCCTAGAAATAAAGCCCGAGTGAAACCTTTTCATTGTACCAAACCAGTTTCAGGGTTCTAGAAGAAGGCGAGGGGGGACTTACCATCAAGGAGGGCCTCCGCATCCCGGTCCCGCGTGGACGGTGTCCGGTCGAACTCCCACGGCAGCCCCGCAAGGAGGGGGCAGGTGGAGCCGTCCCCTCCTTGCAGATGAGGAGACCAAGCTCTTCAGAAGAACCTTTCCCACTTAAATAGGCCACGGATTTCCCGTGCGGGTATCTGCTGCACACTCAGTGCCACGTTCTCACGAGAAGCAGAGGCTTCGTAGCCTGTACTATGCAAATGCCTCCACGTTTATTTTGGGGCTGCTCATCTAGATGTGTGGAATGTCCCTGTGTGGCTTTTCCAACTCACTCCTCGGGGACTTCCCTCTGTGCCCGCTGCAGGTGCGCCCTCCCCGTCCACATGTGGTAAAGAGACCAAAGAGCAACATCACGGTGGAAGGCCGGAGGACGTCCGTCTCAAGCCCCGAGCAGTGAGTACCCCGTCGCTCGCCTCCCCTCTGTCTGCCAGAGCCCAGTGGGCCAGGCCTTTGCAGGGTCCACGCTGCAACCCTGGCCTTTGAAAGGCTTCCTGGAGCCCTGAGCGGGTGTTTCAACAAAGAGGTCAGTCGGGGAGCTAGGCTTGATCTTCCGCATCGGCGTTTGCTCGAAGTTCTCATGCCGGCGGGAGGCCCCGGAAGCCTCCAGCCAGGCATCTGGGCTGGGTTTTGAGTGGTGACACCCAAAGCGTACTCAAACAGGCTCAGAAGAAGGTTCCGGGCCTTTTCTTATGCCAAAGGTATAAGGTCAGCAGGAGAGAGCTAGGAACCTGGTCAAGGAGCTGACCCATTTAACAAGGGCCACCACCCTCCTGGGCCTGGGGTGCTCGAGGTCTCTAAAGCTTGGCTTTACACCCAGGACAGTCCTTGTCCGTCGCCCCACACCCGTCAGTACTTTTGCTCACCTGTGCCATAGCATTTATTTTACTAGGGCTTGGCTTTTCCACTTCCCCTCGGGCCCAGAGTTCTGCAGGCAGGCACTGGGTGTTCTGCCCGGAAGCCAGCAGAGGGCCCGACTCAGAATCGATGCAGGACAGATGCTGGATAGACGAGGGAGACGACAGGTGGGCAAGCAACGCCTGAGATTGAGCTGCCCGGATGATGTGAGGCTTAAAGCGGCACACGGCCCCAAGTCCCGAACTGTCTGGAGTGCTTCCCTTTGTCCCCAAGGCCCACAGCCCTGGGGCTCTCCCCAAACAACTCAGCAGCTACACACCAGCTTCCTGCGATGCTTTGAAAAAGTCCACGAAAGCCTCTCGGTCTAGGGTTTGTTAGGGGAACCAAAACTGTTGCCCCGGGGACCCTGAAGTCCCTTGGCTGAGGCGAGGAACGCGCCTCCTGTCTGCTCTACCTTCAGAAAAGTTGTCAGGAAACAAGCTAAAGGAAATGGCAGGCCCTAGCCAGAAAAGGAGCCAAGAGGAAGAAGAAATTCTGAAATGGCCACTTGTGGCCTAACCCAGGTTGCAGCACACTTGAGCTCTTCCAAGATTTCTGGTTTACAGTATGGCATTGCTGGAGGCCACCGTGTTGTTACAGAACCAGCCAACCTAGGCCTACACAACCTTGCCCAGAAAGCAATGGGAGATGGCCTGTGTGTGTGTGTGTGTGTGTGTGTGTATGTGTGCGCGAGCACACACATCTTGAGAGATGCTTGGTTATGCGAACTGTGGAAGAGAGGAGTCCTGAAGTTGGTTGTAGGTACAACTTGTCCTCTGCACAATAGGACGGTGGGAATCTTAAGGAATAGTTTTGGCCCTGACTGGCATGGATTATGACTGCCCCCGTGTGGAGAAAGTCCTCCATGGCTCCAGAGTTCCTCAGACCCTGAAGATTTCTCCTTAGGAAGAGATGAAATTAGTTTACTTTCCTTTAAAACCACGTCTTTAAAACTGGGCTAAACCTTTTAGACACCGTGCTGGGATAGAGAGTTGTGGGTCTGTAGATACTGAAATGCAAGCCTAGAGTCGCCGTGCATGCCCAAGAGCACCCAGAGCCAGCAACACTCCACGTTTTACTGAAAACCATTTCCTATTTTGTGGCCAGGGCACCAATTAGAGGTTAGAATTCCTGATTTCGTTCATTTATGCCGCTGCTGTCCCAGCCCAGTGATAGGTGAAGCCTCTTCAGTCCATGCCCCAGAGCCAGCGTCTGGCCATCCCATCTTCCTGGTTGTTAGCCCAACTGCGCCGGTATCACTTTTCATTTCTTTGTGCAGTACGCCTTGTTTTAGGTTTCTGTTCCGGAAACATTTGGGTTGAAATGAACCAGTGGGAACACGGGCGCTAGTTCACTGGCAGTGATAGAACGCAAATGGCAGGTTCTCTGTCCGCCACGGCAGCTCCAGCCCTGCAGGTGGTAGAGAAGTACATTTGGGGATGTTATTCCAAAAGTTTCTGTTCGTATTTTTTTAGTGGGGGGGAGGGGTGCTGTTCTCCCCTACTACCAGCGACATTTCTGGTGCAACCGGGGTATTTTCCTGCATCTCTTCCCATGCTGCCTACCCATCCCCCCCACCTCCCCACCCCCACCCCCCCCACCCCCGTTGTGCTCCTCCACTTCCAAATGCCATGTCACAACAGCACTTGGATGTGTTTTTCTCAACTGTCATCAGCTCCAGCTGGCAAGACCAAGTTCTTGAAACACAGGAAGCATCCAGCGGAAAATATTTTAATAAAACAGACTCCTCATAAAATATTGTTCTGGGGGGGAAAGAAAGCAGCTCCACCAATCTGTCAGCATTGTGTTGGGAGACACGAGAAGACAAGCCGGCAGGCAGGAGCCAGATCCTAATGGGCCTTTGTTGCCGGTGGTTCCGTGTGGGGCACGTGGACTCGGTGCCTGGCCCTTTAATCTGGCCTGGATTTTCTGGACTCACGGATCTTTGTCTCCGCTGGGAATATCAAAGTGCATCGGCAACTTAGAGGGTTCGGACGGCAGCAAGAGACAGGAGATCTTTGAAGTGGAGCGAGAGGTTCCGTCCTCCCGGCTTCGGCCCCAACTCTCACTTCCAAATAGACCATTAAATAATTAACTTTGTGGACGGCAAGATGGAGCTGATTAACAATAAGACAGTCTCCTTGGCCTCCCGCAGCAGCTCGGAGTCTGGAATTCATCAAGGCCCAGGAATATCGGCTGCCAGCTCTCTGGCTGGCCCACCCATTGGACTCTAGTTCTTTCTTTCCAGATGATGTCCATCTGTCCATTCATGCATCCATTCATTCAGCAAATAGCTTCAAAACCCTACCAGGTGTGAGCTATTTGGGACCTTTTAAAGACGGCCTTTAAAGAGAATCCCCGTGCCGATTCTTTTTTGACTTGCGTTTCCCCAAAATGAAATTTTCTCCTATGTCAAATGCTCTTTCCGAATCAAAGGTGGGTGTCCCAGCCCCTGACAACCGTCTGATGACAACTGGAGGAACACTTCAGAAAGATTTCTGGGGAAAACATTCCCTCTGTTTTTCAGTTAACACCAGCTAATTAATATTCAGTGACTATTTCTTCTCCAGAAGTACTAGCTACTTCCATTATTATTCAGAACGGGCTGCCGGAATGCCCTGAGGATTCCCCAGGGTGAGAGCCAGGGCTGGGAGGGGTCAGGCAGTGCGGGCTGGGGGTCAGAGACCAGCTAGCAGCAAGCACAGCCCAGCGCCTGTTGTGTTCTAGGCCCTCTTCAGCGGGTATTTGTTTCTTCTTCCACCGAATGGGAACTAGGGCTCAGAAAATGCATCTGACCGGTGTTCCCGGGGTCATCTGGTCAGAAGGTGGCGGGGCCAGGACTCCACATGCTACTTGATTTCATTCTCTCCGCTACACTCTGCCGCCCACGGGGTCCCCTCGTCATTTTGGTGATTCTGTGTCCTAAGATGAGTTGCCCCACGCGCTACCCTTTCTGTCTGGCTCCTGGAAGTTGGGATCTAGAGCCGTTCAGTCGTCTTCCTGGCAAAGAAGCAGTGTCCCCTGATGCCTGAGTGCTTCTGCCTACGACCTTTACTGAACCATCCCTTAAGCTTGAGAAAGGTAGGTGGTGGCTTTCCCCTCTCACAGAGAAACTGAGGCTCAGAGAGAGATCTTCTAGAACTGGCTGAAGGTCTCTGGGCTAGAAAATGGTGCGATCGACCATCTGATAACACAGGCCTCACCCCTTCTTCGATACCATCCAAGCTTTTCGGTTACGAACCTAGGTATGACCATGAGTTACTGTGAGTAATGAGGACAGTGGGGGCTGCGGTGGGCACGAGGAGTTTCCCATCTCCCGCCTGTTAAAGGCTATTTCGGCCGCAGTGTGCATGGCTGTCAGGCCCCAACTTACCTTCCCTTTGGCCTGCCAGGGATCGGAGAATTTCTCATCCAACGTGATGCTTAGAAGGAGCCGGCGACAAACTCTCAAAGGCAGCGCTGGGATCAGTACCGCCCGCCCCTCAGGATGGCGCTCGGTGTGCAGACAGAGAAGTGGCCTGCTGGTCCCCAGGTGCCTCTCGCGGGCCGGGCTGCTCATCATCTGTTCCCCGTGGTGGGGGTTCGGGCAGTGGCCCTCGCAGAGTTGCTGAGGGTACAGACAGAGTCACGTACAGCCTCCACCTCGCTTAATCTTCACGACAACCCAGAAGGGTAGGGCTGTCTCCTGAGCCTTAATGGCGAAGAGGCTTGCAGTCAGTATAGATCAGAGACGAGCCCTGTGCCGACCAGCTGCAGAGCCTGAACCCTTTTGACAGCACACCTTTGTCTCCCCTCCAGCGGGCGAGCCAGGCACCACCCCCACAGGAGTCCTGACTGGCTGCAGGCCGCTTATTTGAAGTTTCATTGTACTAAGTAGGAATGGTCAGGATTCAGGCACCGAGGGCCCACCAGCCATTGCCCTGCTCACCTCGCTGGCCAGATCTGTACAGCCTCTGCTCTTTTCAAGTGATTTTGTTTGTCTATAAAAATAACCCCATAACCTTACAATCCAGAAGTTGGGCAAAAGAGACAAGATCATTCTGAACCTCCCTGCCTACCAGCATTTCTGCAGGTTCCCCTCCGGTCTTTTTCCTATATATATCTTGTAGAGCTGCAGCATCCTTGCAGTATTCCGTCCTGTGGACTTGCCCGTGTCCTTGTAACCCCTGCCGTGCGTGACTGTGCCAAGATCGCATTTTGCGTCCATGCGTGGGCCGCCTCACCACGCCCCCTCCTATTGGATCTGTACACTGCTCTAGATTGGATCTGTAGACGCGAAACGCCGGAAAAAAATGCCCCTGTTCTTAAAGCTTTTCTCATCTGATATCGTCATAAGGAATGGAATGATTAACAACTACCATTAATGCTGGCCAAGCACTTTATATACACCGTTTCATTTAATCCTCGCAAGAAATCTTGGGAGTGAGGGTAAGGTATCATTAGCTCTATATTATAGAAGAAGTAGCTGAGACCCTGAGAGGTTGTCACTGCCCTGTACCCTTACCCAGTCATAGAGGCAAATTTCTAAATAGCTAAATAACTTGCTGAAAGATTTGTACCACTTTGCACTCCCACCAAAACTCTGGACTGCCTGCGAATCTGAGTCTGGGGGGACCCAGAGGAGCATGTGGCTGCATTAGGAATCCTTTTTTTAAGTTTGTTTGTTTGTTTATTTACTTATTAATTAGAGAGTGCAAGTGAGTGAGGAAGGGGCAGAGAGAGAGAGAGAATGAATCCCAAGCAGGTCCACACTGTTAGCACAGAGCCCCACGCGGGGCTTGAACTTACGAACCACGAGATCATGACCCGAGCCGAAACCAAGAGTCGGATGCTTAACCGACTGAGCCACCCAGGTGCCCCAGGAATCCTTCTGACCAAGGAGAAATTCCCCAGGCTGTGCTGGCTGGGCTCATAGTCTGTGCACCAAATGGCCAGCCCCCGCTGCTTAGGAATTTGTAGAGTCTGATCATCCAAATTGCACTGCGTGACCCCAGCACCCAAAGCCCCAGAAGATTAAAATAAGATCAGAGGAAGCTGCCAGAAGCATTTAGTGAGAGCTCTACCCACAGACGAGGTCTCAGAACACTGCAGTTGTATCTCTTTGGGCCAGGTGCACATGTGCTCTGGCCAAAGACGATGTTCCACACCCTGCCATGTCCTCAAGACCAGGGCTCAGCAAAGCCCTGGTGGTGCTGGCCACAGAGCACAGCGGGTTAGAGCCCCGTTCCCTCCTACCCAGGCCCAGAGCTGCCCCAGGGGTGTGGCTGGTGAACTGTTGCCAGGGCAGTGGCCTAGGACTCTGGTGCCAGGGACAGACCTGGGTCAGCATCTTGCCCACTAGCTGCCAGCCAGAGACCCTGGGCAAGACTTTTTGCCTTTTTTTTTCTTTTTTTTTTTTTTTTTAGAGAGCATGAGCTGAGGGGCAGAGAGGGAGAGAGAGAGAGAGAGAGAGAGAGAGAGGGAGGGAGAGAGGGAGAGAGGGAATGACAGAGAACGAACGAACCCCAAACAGGCTCCACACTTAAGACCAGGGACCCTGGGATCATAACCTGAGCCGAAACCAAGAGTCGGATGCTCAGCCAACTGAGCCACCCAGGCGCCCCTGCCCCCCCCCCCTTTTTTTTTTTTAAACACAGTGCCTGTTCACATCCCAAAGAACATGATTTGGGAAACTGCCCACAGGAGCCACACTGGCATGCTAGGTTGGCGGGGCACAGCAGTCTCCCCTCCTGCAGGGACTGCTGCTGTCAACAATCTGATGCCCACCCTGTTGCCCTCCCCCATCAGCTGCCCCTCCCTCCCATGCCCACAGCCCCCTGGCTGCCCCCCCCCCATACCACACTGACCTGCCCCTTGTATTCTCTTTACGTCACACACACAGGGGTCTAGGAGCCCCTCCAGGGCAAGGGCCATGTGCCCTTTGGCTTTGACTCTTCAACTCCCAGACCGGAGCCTAGCTTAGGGCTCTGCTCGGGGACATTTACTGAATGAATGGACAAGGGAATCACTGAAGGCTTATAGCTCATAGCACCCTGGAGGTGGGGAAGGGATGTCAGTTAACCACAAATGTGGAAAGAGCGCCTACTGTGTGCCACATATGATTGGGTGTGACTGTGAAGCTACCAGCACCTGTCCCGCCCAGGCCATCTAAGAGCCAAAAACTGCCATCAGCCCCAGGAGCAAGTCTCCAAGATGCCAGCTGGGCCCTGGGCCCCAGGGGTGGGGACAGCTGTCTCGGTACTGACCCCCTGGCAGCCTGCCAGGACCCACTCCCTGAGCAGCCAAGAGTTCAAACCCTGGAGCAGAGGGTCCCAGACCCAATTAGCAATGTGAGAGAGGCCCCTGACCCCACTCAGGCCCCCCTCCCCTCTTCAGCAGTAGGTTCTGGGCCCTGGAGACAAAGCCACACAGCAAAAGTCAGATGTGGAGCCTGAGCCCAGACCGGAAAAGAAGGAACTGCTGAGGAGTCCCCAGGGATACGCAGCGGCCCAGGCAAACACAGGTCTCCCTTGTCCCCAGCCACTTCTGCCTACCGCTCAGAGGGAAGGAGCCCTCCCAGGAGCTGTCATGACAGGGAGAGTTAGTTCCAGCTGAGAACCCAAGCCTTCAGCGCACCCCCGGGAGAGAAGGCGCCCCACCCCCAAGACCTGCTGCTTTCAGCCTCCTTTGAAAGTTTTGCCACCTCTCCTGAGCCCCTCCCTCTTCCAGGAGCCCCGTCACCCTTTCTCAGGGCCTGTTTCAGGCCCAGCACTTCTACATGTCACCTTGGTTAACCTACTCTCCCCGCCCCCCACCTGCCCCCAAAAGTCATCACGGCTCAGGTGTGTTCACCTGTTCAGCCAGTGAGGGAACCAAGGCTCTAACAGGTGGAATGGTGGCCTTAGATCCAGGATGTGCACCTAGGTCTGCAGGGTCCCATGGCCACGTCCACTGCTTTCTCACCAGACACCCTGTCCTCCACCACTGCTCCCAGGGCCCCCACAGGAGACTCAGGCTCAGGGCAGGCAGAGGCGGTCCTTGGGGTGAGGGCTACTTGTTGTTTACAGTCTACACGGTTTCTCTTCTGGGTAGGAAACGTGTAGATGGTGTCCCCACCCCCGTCTTCTCTCTACCAAAGAGCCTGAAGAATGGGAAGGTGAAGCCCGGGTCCTGTGTTCGGGCTTCTCTGCCTATGAGAAGGACTGGGAAGGACTTCTCAGGGCATCTCGGGGATGGGTGTGGAACATGTGAAGTTGACACTAGTGATTTTTCAAAAGAAGGGATGAATGAATGAACATAAAAGTTGACAGACAGATGGAATGATGAAGAATGGAAAGATAAAGGGTACAGCCAACCCTCTCAAGAGAGAAAGAGATGAGGCCAAGCCAGTAAGGCCCCCTCCCCAGTCCTCACATCACCCCCTAATCTGGCACGTCACCTCAGTCCTCCTGTGGGTTCAAGGCCCTCCTCCACCACCTGGTCCCTACCAACCCTGCCAGTCTTTTCTTGAAACTCCCGCCCTGACCTCAAGCCCCTTGTGCCCACTCCTCCCAGAGACCCCTCCAGGCCATCCTGCAGCCTCCTCCATACTCAGCATTGGAAGCCCAGCTCCCACATCACCTCCCGAATGGAGCCTCAACCAAGAGCCCCTGAACCAGGGGTACCCCCCCCCCCACCGCCCTCTGGCAGGGCACGTTCCCAGTGGGGTGAGAAAAAGTTGATCTCACACCCACCCATCCCCACCAGACCAGTTGACCTGACAGGTAGGACACCCTCTGCTGGTGATCTTGACTCATGACAGCAGTGATTCCGTCTTCCTGTTTTAGAGTAGATCATCACGTACAACTGAGTGCAAAGATCTAGTGTCCAGCAGGTTCTGTATCTGTCTCCAGTTTTTCCTCCCTGAGAATGGTCCTAGCTCTTAACCCAGGTCACACAGAGAATAGCTCCAGTGCAGTTCTGGAGCTTCCCTTGGGGCTGTGCACCAACTTGTTTCCCCCAAAGACCCTCTGACTTGCTTCAGGGCTCTGTTCTATTGTTTTCATCTATGCGTATGCCCGGGTGTGGTCTGGAGTCTTGGTCCTGTGTTATGGTGATGGAGAGATGGCGTGGGAGTTCTGGAAGGCAGCTACGCTCACCCCTGTACCACCAACACATGGCGTGGGAATTGTGATGTGCTACCACAGGCCCAACTGACCCGAACCCTCTAGGTTAGGGGACCTAACCCTGACCTAACCAGTTAGGGGACCACTAACCCTGACCAGGAAAGTCTTTGAAAGCAGGAGCCGCCTTATATTCGTCCTTGAACACCTAGGGAAGACCCTACACCAGATGAAAATGCGCAGACTCTGTCTGTTAGCAGGTGAATGTGGCATATGGATAGTAATTGAGTATGTACTATCCCTGGGCATGAGGCCAAGCCCTTTACGAATAATTTCATTCAACTTTGTGACAACACCCTCAGGAGGGCTGTAGAACCCCCATTTTGCAGATAAGATATTGAGGTGCAGGGAGGTAAAATGACTTTCCCAAGGTCATCTGGCTGGGAAGTGGGGGGTGATGGGAAGCTGCACAGAATGGCACGTCTACTGGGCAGGCAGGACCTGGCCTTGTCCTGGGGCCTGTCCCCGCTCATCGGCCCAACAGGAGCCTTGTAATCAAAGGATGCCAGGGCGGCCATTTACAAAGTGAAGATCCTTTGTGCTGGAGTGAAACGATCCTTTAAAAAATGATCACCGGCTCCCCTCGTTACCTCTGGAGACCAAGTCCGTGCTGATTTTTCCCTTCCTTATCTCAAGTACATTTAAATGTCAATTAAATTTGAAATATCTACATTTGTCAGCATTTCATTTTGGGCCAGCGTGACGTGCTGCTGATTTGTCCACGCGATGTGACACATGAAAAAAACTCTCGAGATGCAGATCTTCCTCATTAAAAAATAAGCCCATGCGATCCCGGCACGGCGGAGAGCCACAGAGCACGTCCCCGCTTCCTGACGCCGTGTCTCTGACATGGTATTTAAAAAGGAACAGCCGCGCCTGTCACCACTGTCACACGCGTGCGCTAACCGGCGACACGTTAAACCAAACATTAGAAAGGGTTCGGGAAGTCATCTGCATGGGAACTCCGAGATGAGGTGGGCAGAGGCGGGAGCAGCCGTGGGAGATGATGGGGTCTGAATGGTGATGGACAGCGGGCCTTTCTTTCTCGCCAAGACTCTGGCAGCCCCTCGCTGGGTAGCCAAGTTCACCACGACCTGCCTTTTCACAGACAGCTCTTTGTGTGTAATCAAATCCAGGCGAGTGGTGGGTGGCAGACTGCAGGCTACTAGCTGAATTGGGTTAATGAGGGAAGAGGTACGCTTTTTTTTCCCCCCGTATTCTGCCTTAAGCTAATAAAAAATTTAAACCTGGACATTTTCAACGATTCATCCTTTATCTCTGACAAATATCTGACTCTGTGTTTCAGAGGAGGACATGAGCAGCTGAATTTAAATCAGTTTATTTTGAAATCTCACCTTTTATTAAAAGTGGAAGGGGGCACACCCTGCCCCTTATCGCGTTGTTTCAGATACACAGAACTGAAGAGGCGGGATCACAAAGTGGTTTGGAGTCAAACAGATCCAGACTCCTGGCTCCACCTATGGCTGCTGTGTGACGCTGGGCAAGCGACTGGCCCTCTCTGAGCCTTAGCGTTCTCTGCCAAGCGAGCACGTGATAAAGGAATTAAGGAAACTGTACGGCCAGCTTTAGCTTGCGTCGTCATCATCATCCATGTGGCCCGAAGCCTGAAAACACTCTGATCGGACCAAACCACCTGGCAAGAGTTTTCATCACTCTCGAGAGACAGACGGCATGTTCCAGAGACACCCTGGGCCTCTTGTGGAAGCCACTGTCCAGCCCGGCTGGCCTGGCCAGGCCAGGAGAGCTGACTGGAGAGGGAAAGTGGCTCCCTCCTGCCCCTCTCACCCCGCAGGCCTGCTACGCGACCACACCAATGTGGGGAGGCCCTGGACTCTGACAGGGGTGTGAACTACGGCAGCCGGGTTGAGTGAAGCCAAGGTCCAGTCCAGCACAAAGGCTGCTTGCTCTTCTGTGAGTCCAGACCTTCCTGGCATTCGGCTCACGTGCCAAGCTCTGATTGCTGCTTTCTGGTCGAAGCCAGAGGAAGAGACCGTACTTGGATGGGTGTTGGAAGGGCACTCGGGATGGATTTGAGGGACACCAAAGAGCTTCATTCGGGTTGACCTAAGCAGAGGTGTGTGTCCCCTCGTACGCCTCTACCAGCAGCCCGGCTGACGGGACAGTGAGGGCCCTGGCCTAGAATCTCTGCTTGTCACTCCCTGGCCAGGTCACGTGGTTGCCTCTCTCTCCTTCACAGCGATGCCCTGTGCTCACCTAGCACTCGGGAAGTGCCTCTACCTGGAAGTGTGGGTGGGTGGGTGGGTGGGTGGATGGATGGATGGATGGATGGATGGATGGATGGTTGGATGGATGGTTGGTTGGATGGACAGACAGACGGACGGACAGACTAATGACAGTCCCATCCTCTGTAAAATCAGCACAGTGATACACCTCCCTGCTAGGCTGTTGGGAGGGGTGGAAATAATATATGTAAAGCCCCTGGCACAGTGGATATTATTTTGCACATTTTTCCAAGACTCCTGCCTGCTCCTATGTACCCAACACCCTCACCCCCAAATGTGGTCCCACTCTGCAGCCTCAACATCTCAGAGGATAGATGGGGAACCTCAGGGGACACTTTTATACCGTAGCCCCAAGCTGATGAAAGGGACAGGTGCTGTGCTGGGGCTCCAGAAAGGTGGGTGAGATGGATGGGGGCTGCCTCATCTCCCCAGCACACTGGCTTCCAGATATTTGACTGCAAACTTCCATCGCGTTAATGTTGTGCCCCATGTGGGCATAAAGAGAAGAAGGAGCCAGGCCCCTGCCCTTGAGGAACTCGACTTAGAAACAGAATTGCAAGAGGTTAAATGGTATGGATGAAGTGCTGAAACATTCAGCCCAAGGGGAAGCTAGCTTCATCTAAGGGGAAAGCTCCAGCTGGGGATTCCAGGGAGACTTTCTAGAGGGCCCATTGAGCCAAGTCTTCAAGACCTCAGTCGGTGCAGCAGGCAGAGCAGGAAAAGATGTCAGGGAGGTCTGCGGGGCGTGTAAGGGGGGCAGCAGGAAGAGGCTGCCGGGGTGGACAGGCTCAGGCGGACAGCGTGGTGTCTATCCTCCCTGCAGCTGGCGCTGGGCACTGCCTCCCTGCAGCCCTCACCCCTGCCCACCCAGCACATTCCAGAGCTCCCCAGAGTGGAGCAGGAGGCCACCCTCCTCTCCACCCTCCTCCCCTCCTCACCTGCTCAGGAGAGCCGTCCGGTGCTGGATTTAAACAGTTGAGTAAATCATCCTGTGAATACCTGGATGTTATTCTTAACACTTACTGGGTCTACTCACCACACAACCAGCTGCCTCAGAATTGCTCTGCAGTGTCGTAGATTTGCAGGTGTCCAGCGGGAGAGTGACAAGGTTGAGTTGGTGAATCAGAGCAGGATTCCAGTGGCTGTGTGGGGTGGCCCGTCTGTGCCTTGTTTTATGTCCCAGTGGGTGTGACAGGAGCTGGGTGGCCTCGTTTCTGTGAATCACATCTTCTTGCCCTCTGTCCTGAGTCCGGAGGAGAACACCCCACCTAGGCTGATGCTGTCTCTGGTCTGGGAAGGACAAGTCCCTGACACCCAGGCAGGCAGCCTGGGCAAGGGGAAGAGCCCAGCGACCCGCCACCTCCCTGCGTGTGGCCCTGGGCAAGTGGCTTCCCCTCTGGGAGCCTCGGTCTCCACCTCAGTATGAGGACAAACCGCTTAGCCTGCCTAACTTCCAAGGATGACGCAAGGAGTGAGGGGGTTTGGGTATGCGAGTGCCGGGGAGCTCTGCAGCTCTGGGAGCCAGCCCCGGGTTCTCCTTTTAAAAGAATAGCGTATTCTTGGTGACAACTGCCTTAGCACTGGCGATGGCAAATCACAGCTCAGCCTGCTCTCCTGGTCCACCAGGAATAGCTGCTGTCCGTCACGGACCCTCCGGTGTGGTTCCCATTCACTCTTACGGACACGGTGCCCTTTTATGAAAGGAAAGCTGGAAAGAAGTGCATCAGAAAGCAGAGAAAGGAGGGGCGCCTGGGTGGCTCAGTCCCTTAAGCCTCCGACTTCGGCTCAGGTCATGATCTCGTGGTTTACGGGTTCGAACCTCGCGTCGGGCTCTGTGCTGACAGCTCAGAGCCTGGAGCCTGCTTCAGATTCTGTGTCTGCCTCTCTCTCTCTCTCTGCCCCTCCCCTGCTCATGCTCTGGCTCTGTCTCAAAAATAAACAAACATCAAAAAAAAAAAAAAAAAAAAAAGAGAAAGGAGCCAGCTCTGGCTGGGGGTGTTGGAGAGGAGACTGCCCCCCACCCAGGCACCCCTATGCTTCCTGCTCCGTCGTCCCCCAAACTTCACCTCTGCCCCCCTCACTGGTATCTGAGCATGCCCAGCCCGGTGTGTGGGGCCCAGATGTGACCCCGGGTCTGTCCGGCCCAGCTCCCCCTCTCCCAGGCCCGCACCTCTCCCGGGCCCTGGTCAGTGTATAATTCATGGCAGCCACGCGGACTTTCTCGGGGCTGCGTAGTGTTTGTGTTTATAGAGGTAGAGCTCACAGGTGGCTGACAAGGGAGATGTATTTTTTATAGCAATGAATATTTAATTTCCACATCACAGATGAAAAAGACTCTCTGAAGAGGCATGTGAGGGAGACTCCAGAGAGCAGCCGCTAATCAGAAAAGGGCCTTCTAGCCAGTGCCCCTCCACGTGGCTCACTTTCTTCTTTAACTTTCTATATATTTTTTCCCTGATTATTGAAGTAGGTATGCACATTGAAGAAAGTGTAGAAGACACAGAAAAATAAAAAGAGGCAGTGTGTGTGTGGGGGTGGGGGGTGGGATTCGCCCCTAATCCCGCTAGATTTTGTGGACATTTAGGTACATCCCTTTCCAGTCTTTTTTCTGTGCGTTTTCCCGTAAGTAGCTGCGAGAGAACGCAGTGTAATTACAATTCTGCATCCTGGCTTTTAGATTCTTCTTTCTTAGGCACACTATAGTTGATGGGTGGGTAACATTCAGCCAAATGTACCATAATTCACTCCAGCAGACTCCTATTGCTGGAAGTTTAAGACGTCCCGTGTTTTGATATCCTCAGCATGGCAGCAGTGAATGTCTTTGTGTGTCCTTCTTTGCTAGATTTAGGGTTTTCTAGACAGACGTGGGGTTGCGAGGTCATAGGTGGCTGGATCCGTGTTTAAGGCTCTTGACGCCTATGGCAAACTCATGGTTTCTTTTCTGTTCGGGACCAGCTTCCTCACCTTCGGGGACCGGTCAGGCCTCCAGCGCCCTCTGGCCTTCTCCAGGGAGCCTCTACCCCAGGTTGGCAGGGGGAGGCGGGGGCCAGGTGCCGAACGCAGACGCCCCCCTCCCACCGGCCACATGGAGTTCTGAGGGTGCCTCCTAACTGCCTCTTCTCTCTTGTCTTCCTCTGCCCCAGCCTGGTAAAGCCCTTGCGACACTATGCGGTCTTCCTCTCCGAAGACTCCTCTGACGATGAATGCCAGCGGGAAGAGGGCCCGAGCTCTGGCTTCACCGAAAGCTTTTTCTTCTCCGCTCCCTTTGAATGGTCTCTCCTTCCTTCTTCCATTTCCCTGAGCTCTGCTTGGTGACTCTCCTGGGCCGCGTGGGGGAGGGGGCCGGTGCTGCTTGCCCTTGTGTGCGGGGAGGGCTGTCTGGAGCCACTGCCTTCCGGTGCCCCTGTGCCACCACGTGGGGTGAGTGAGTGTCCCCCGTGTGTGCCTCTGCCCAGGGTGTTCATTCTGCCAGCCCCGTGGGCTCTGTGGTGAGGAGTGAGGTGACGGGGGGGTGGCAGGGCCGACAGGTGTGAGACGGGAGCATGAGTCTCTGTCCCTTACCCAGGAGACTGCACTTGACCGTTAATGGAAGTGGTTGTGGATGCCTGGGTCCTCCTCCAGCTCAGCACATCTCGGAAAACTACAGAGACGGAGGGTCAGATTTTAACCTTAAAAGAAAAAACACGTATTGATATGGAGCATATATGTTATTGCTGACAGATCCAAATGTTGTATCGATCTGCCTGACTTTAAGATAATTTATATCATCGCTGTTTATCAAGCCTGTGCCTCATGCTAATTATAAATTGCAACTTAGAAAGAAAAAAGAAGGTTCGCCCACAATCCAGCCACCGCCCAATGTTAAGCTCTGGTAGTTACCCCTTCTTTACCAGTTCTTGCCCTTCTACCCACAAGTTTTTCCCAGCTGGGCTCAAGCAGAGGGACAGCTTTTGTCTGCGTTTGTTAACGAAGTTGTAATGTTTTTAATGGGAGCCTTTTAGAGAAGGGAGCTGCCCTTTGCTGAACACCCACGGGGCCACAACCAGCCTCTAGGGAGTGAGCTATTAAAACCATCTTAGGGAAGAGGGGATTCTTCCCCTCCACCCCGTCCCAGCCCCTTCCCCTGAGCCAGGCCTGTGAGCCACTCAGGGCACCTGATAAACCCATCACTTCTGCTCCTACCATCGCCCCCTGGGGTAGCAGGGTTCTGCCACCAGCTCACCTGTGACCGCAGGCAAGTCAGTCCCCTCCCGTTGTCCTCACTTAGAAAGTGGTGGCCTAAGTCAGTGTTGCCCGAGTTTCACAGGCCACCTTTTCTGTACCTTGAATCTTTTTCTGTAAAATTTTTCTGTCAAAACTTCAAAAAATTAACCTTCTCCTCAGCAATAATATCTCTAATATCACAGGCCTAATGTGTCAATTATTATCTCTACTGTTAGTTAAAATAAAGGTAGAAACATTGGAATAAGACCTGTTCATCCACATAATCAACTCAAAATCACCTTGCAGATAAAAACGCCCTGCCTGAGTGATGTCCAAGGACCCCCACCACAGAGTGCGGGCGTCTCGTTCTTTTTAAATTAATTGATGCCTTAATTATTTAAATAGTGAATAGCGCTCACTCCTTTGGCCATGACCTAAGAAAAGTAGAGGTTCTTGTGTGTGGTGTGTGTTATTAAACAGGAACTGGCTCATAAGCTAACTATACTGGAGTAAAAATAAATAAAAATAAGTCGCACAGGAAAGGCAAGGAACTGTCCCATCGCAAGTCCAAATAAAATGGTTTCTTTTTAAAGAATACTACTTCCTTCCTTAAGTGTAAGGAGCACATTGACTTTTCTTTACCCCTTGGTTGTGTTCAAGCTTGGTTAAAAGGTCTTTAATTCCTTGGTCAGATGGCTCAGAGTCAGTGGAAACTTTTGAAGTCTCTCCAACTCGGCATCCATTGCTACCTTTTGTTCTGTGGCCTAGGGTGAGTTACTTAGCCTCTCTGAACTTCAGCAAGATACTAAAGGCTGATGGAGTCCTGACTGCTGAGCCCTCTCTCTGCTGTCGGTTCCCTACCCTGGTTCCTGCAAGTGTGAATTTGGGACCAGCAGGTGGCGCCCTTCCCCCACTTTACCAGAGCCGTGAGCAGTTTCTGCTGAGACACAGGGGACAGAGCCAGCCCTAGCCTCTGTCCTGGTCTTCACTAGAGTCAAGTCAGGGTTTATCCAGGCACCGTTCTCCATGTACCCAGTGGTGCCCTGGGGGCTGAGGCTTGTGAAAAAGGAAAGTTAGAGAAACCTTTCGTCACCTATGCCTGAGTCAAACGTACAGAAGGCTGTTAACAGCCTCTGTGCCTGCCATTTGCCAGGCACCGTGGTAGGTAGTTCACATAACCACCACCACCACCAGCAAGGGAGATACACTCTGGAATGGGGAAGAGGCTGAGGTTCAGAGAGGTTAAGAGACTTGCCCAAGGTCCCACAGCAAGTGATGGCAAGACCAGAGCTAGAACAGAGGTCAGCACAGGCTGAGGCCCAGACAGTTATTCCTGAGGGTCCTGAGGCATGCTGGGTAGTTGCCCCGGGGGAGAATGTCTCCCAGCTCAGTTCCCCATGAGCCACGGGGAGGTGGGAGGGCAGAGACTGGGCTCAGGAATGGGCAGGCTGCCTGTTCCCTTTCTAATCACGTCCCATTCCTCATGCCTGGTCTGGATGGCTTACAAGCCCCCTCCCCAGTCATATGGTAGGTCCTGTGGTTTTCACAGGAACTAAGTGGATCCCCTTAGTGCAAATTAGAGCCAAAGCAGTTTGCCCAGGGTCCCACAATAAACAACAGAACCCAAATTCAGCCCCAGGTCTGTCAGATTGCCAGTGCCCAGACTCCGGCACTCACGGGGACCCCAGGACACTCACCTGTCCCCAGGCCTCCCGGGTGTACTCTTCCTGGGGGTGGGGGCTGCTGGCTCCTCCCGTGGAGGCTCTGGGCGGGAGGATCCAGCCTGCTCTGCCTCCTCCCAGGCCTCAGCCATATCGGACACTCAAGGAGTCAGACAGCGCAGAAGGTGACGAGGCAGAGAGCCCAGAGCAGCGAGTGCGGGAGCCCACAGGCCCTGCCCCAGCTCCACCTGACCGAGCTGCCAGCATCGACCTCCTGGAAGACGTCTTCAACAACCTGGACATGGATGTCCCACTGCAGCCACTGGGCCAGGCCAAGAGCTTGGAGGACCTTCGGACCCCCAAAGACCTGAGGGAGCAGCCAGGAACCTTTGACTATCAGGTATGATACCGGGGTGGGGTGGGTACCTGTCAGGGCCGGTGCCTTCCACACACGAGGCAGATACCCCCGTGTGACAGCGAAGGAGACCAAGGGAGAAACAGTGACTTTTCCAGGGTCCTCGGTCGATGCTCAGGGTCAGTCTGACTGCAAACCCTGCCGGGCGGGCCAACAGCCCAGCCAACAGCCAGCCAGTGAGCCACCCTCACAGCGATCACCGTAGAAGTTGCTACGCCTGGTGGAAGTCCACCCCTCACTTCCATTTGTGCATCAGACAGGGGTGTGCTGGTGCTCCACTCTCCCAGGACCCCAGCCCCACCCCCAGGCGGGGCTTTGACCCCTGATCCAAGTGGGCGTGCTCCCGTGCCCATCGAGTCTCCTTGGAGAACCTTTGAATCAGAATTCCTGGATTCCGGATTATTTGCATGGGACCACTGATCCGCCATCACGACTTCCGATCTGTCTCATCCCCTCTCTGCGCCTGTCTCCCCACTTGCAAGTGGAGGCTGCTGAGTCTCTGGGTCTGTGGAACTGACAAGAGCTCCCGTGGGTCCAGTGATTCGAGCGCACCCTCCTGCAGGGAGTCCCCTGTTCCCCTGCCGCTGAGGACCAAGTCCGGGCCAAGAGAGGGGAAGTGGCGCCCAGGTAGTGTCCCTTGCGAGTGGCAGAGCCGGGACATGAGCCCAGTCCTGTTTTCCTGCCAGCCAGGGAAGAAACCTTTGCTCAGACCCCGTGCCTCACTCACCTTCAAGCTCACAGGTGATTAAAAGTGCCCACATGCTTTGAAAAGTAAAAAAGGCCCAGCCAGTAGACGGTCAATAAATGGAGTCATTTTCCTAAAACTGCTTGGCGACACTGACGTAAGAGGACAAGGGCTTTCTCCGGAATCCCTTTGTGCGGTGAGAAAAAAGCCTGACTTGGAGTCGGAAAAGAGGAAAACAGAGAAGCCTGGGCTTGGCGTCCGGACGGACCCGGGCTCTCTGCTGGTGCCCTGGGCCCGGCTGCTCTGAGTCCCAGGGACCCGATCGGCCACACGCCTGGGATCCCAGTCTCAGCGCCCACCCGGCACACGGGAGGGGCACGAGGATGGATATGTGCTGCCTTCCAGTCTGTCCAGGTCAGTCTCTGGTCACTGCCTCCCTCTTTCTCTCCAACAGAGGCTGGATCTGAGCAGGAGCGACAGGAGCCGCGGGATGCCAGTGGCCTTGAAGCTCACCCACCCGTACAACAAGCTCTGGAGCCTGGGCCAGGACGACATGGCCATCCCCAGCAAGCTCCCGGCCAGCTCCCCTGAGAAGCCCTCGTCCCTGCTTGGGAGCTCCCTGGCTCTGCCCCGCAGGCCACCGGCCCAGGACAGCATCCTGAACCCCAGTGACAAGGAGGAGGTGCCCACTCCCACTCCGGGCAGCATTACCATCCCCCGGCCTCAGGGCAGGAAGACCCCGGAGTTGGGCATCGTGCCTCCGCCCCCCACCGCCCGCCCGGCCAAACTTCAGGCGGCCAGCGCCGCCCTCGGGGACTTCTCAGAGCGGCCGCAGGCTGAGTGGGAAAGGCGAGCCCCTCTGAGTCCAGCCCCGTTCCCCGGGCTCCTCCCCAGCGCCGCCCGCCAAGGACCCACCGAACCACTGCAGCCGCTCAGCCTGGCCCCAGGGGCTGCAGGCACAAGTGGTGACGCCCTGCTGGCCCTCCTGGACCCACTTAACACAGCCTGGCCAGGCAGTACCCTTCCACCAGGACCTTCAGCCCCAAATGTAGCCACCTCATTCACACCCCAGTTCAGCTTCCCCCCAACAGGGACCCCCACCCCATTTCCACAGCCATCGCTCAATCCCTTTGTGCCAACCGTGCCAGCGGCTCTGCCCGCCATGCCCCTGGTCTCCACACCAGCCGGGCCTTTTGGGGCCCCTCCTGCTCCCCTGGGGCCAGCTTTTGCCCCCAGCCTCCTGCTGTCCAGTTCTGGCTTCTGTGTCCCACATAGATCTCAGCCCAACCTGTCTGCCCTCTCCATGCCTAACCTCTTCGGCCAGATGCCCATGGGTGCCCACACCAGTCCTCTGCAGCCCCTGGGCCCCCCAATGGTCGCCCCTTCGAGGATCCGAACATTGCCCCTGGCCCGCTCAAGTGCCAGGGCCGCTGAGGCCAAGCAGGGGCTGGCCCTGAGGCCCGGAGAAGCCCCCCTCCTTCCTCCCAGACCCCCGCAGGGCCTGGAGCCAGCACTGCAGCCCTCTGCTCCTCAAGAGGCCAGAGACCCCTTTGAGGATTTGTTACGGAAAACCAAGCAAGATGTGAGCCCGGCCCCGGCCCCAGGCTCAGTAGAGCAGCTCAGGAAGCAGTGGGAGACCTTCGAGTGAGCCAGGCGCCGAGAGCGAGGGCAAGCCGGGCCACGCGCTGTGCCGCCCGCCGCTGTGCTCCGAGGCTGGCCGGCCCTGCTTCCCCTGCTGTTCTGTTTCCGCCCAGGTTCTGCCGGTGGGAAGGGATGGGTCCCCTCTCTGCCGCCCCACTTTCCCCTCCACGCCACCCATCTCTGAGGTCTGGCCGCTAGCAGATGGTGCCAGTTCTGGCCTGGGAATGGACCCAGCTCCTGGGTGCCCACCCCAGTAGCCCTGCCATCACCCCTCCCCTGCACCCTTGATTAGGTTTTGCACTAAAGAGGTCAGCTGGGCGAATGACTGCCCCAGACCAAGTCCTACCCACCGTCCCCCTGGAAACCTCCCGCCGGGAGCCCCAGGGCTCCACAAGGCCTCCCCTCCCCAGCTCTCTTCTCTTGCCCCAGCCGCAGCCCGGCCCTGCACACCCCCGCAGGAACCAGCACGGGCATCGGTGGTGGCCTCGGTGTGAGCTCGTCTATACCAGACACGTGGTCTGGAGTTTGGAGTAAGGAGCCCCCCTCCCGGGCTGGAGAGCCTGCCTACCTGGAAGGGCATTTACAACCCTCTCTAGCAATACCCTCACTCGTTCTTTCTTTCTTGAGTCTTCACCCAACCCCAACCTTCAGTTGTTTCTGGCTTGGGAGGGATTTGGGGCTGAGGGATCCTTGGGAACCCTCTGACAGCCAAACACAGTCGCCGCCAGCCCTGCGTGGGGGCTGGGAGCACCAGCAACTCTTGATTCGTAGAAGAGAAAATAGCAACAGGTAAACCGAGTGCATCCGGAGGAGTGGGGCTGCCGTCCTGTGCTCTGTCTCTAGTATGTACTGAAGTGGGGCCCAGCTTCTTGTCGCGTGGGACCTCGGGGGAAGAGCTGAGAAGCAGGCACCCAGATCCCAACTGGGAAGCCAAGCTGAATGCCACAGACTGATGCAAGAGTCCCAGCTGCTGTTCAGGAATGGGCAGGGGCTCTGAGCCCTTCTTCAGGCCCTGGGGGAGTGCATGAACTTGGCTTCTTGCAGCCTGGAGGCCGGAGAAGGGCCAGGAGCCACCCCCTCCCCCGCCCACATAGCGTAGAAATTCCTGAGGCCAACGTCACCAAAGCTAAATTGAAATGTTTTGTTATTGTTTCTTTTATCTATCTTTTCCTTTCTACTTTATTGATTTGACGATTCTTAAAATTGACTAGTTTCAATAAACCGAGTTAAAATATGGCCCAACCATTTAAGAAAACAACCATCTGAGACATGCAGGAAATTGTGAGCATTTTGACCTGATTTCTCATTTCCTATTTGTGAATGGTCAGACACACAGTCTCAGAGGTGTCTGACAGGGCCAGGGGGCTCCTGGCGGCCCCCGGAACCCCAAGGAGCCTTGTCATCGTCTGAGGGACCCTGTGTGGGTCCGTGAGGCCGGGAGGGCTGGCCCGGAGTTTCTCGGACACCAGGTGCGAGGAGCTGCTGGTGCACAGCCCCTTCCGGAGCCGGTCACGGCCCCTTGGGCAAGCCCTCTCTCTCTCTCTCAATCTCTGCGTGTTCTCGGCCCGCTGAGGTGGCGAGGGAGCCACGTGGTGTCTGGGCACATGGGCACCTCCAGGATTCTCAGGTGTTTCCGCACCGGTTCCAGATCCGCCCACCCACCCCGGGCGGCCCCCCAGGCCCCGTCGGAGACAAAGTGTGAGATGAGGGATGGCTGTGGGGCCCCAGGGAAGCAGAGCCCACCCCGTGGTCGGTCCCCCCGGCTGTGCTGGGGGCTGGTGGCGAGCACTCCGTGTTCTCGAGAGCATTGTTGTCTCTTCACTGGCTGGATTGAATTTGCACCCAAGGGTGAATGTTGTGTGTGCGTTCAATAAAATCTTCTTGGGGAGAAGGTTGGTATCCCTGTGTCCTGAGGAAGCTCTGGGGGAAAGGGAGGGCTCAGAGCAGTCAGGGAAGAATTTGACCCCTGGCCCACTCCCCAGCCTCTGTTCCATTTGAGCCTCTGAGACCAGGTCCTTCTCCCTCTGGAGTAAGGCATGGGGGGGCGGGGGGGGGCTAGTCACAGGCATGCCCAGGCCTGGCCAGTCCTTGGAGCAGGGCTGCAGGTCACCGGTGGTGTTGAAAGTGCCCACGCTCCAGGGAACAAGTTCAAGGGAACAGCAGGAAATTCAGCCCCATAGATAGGTCATTAGCAAGGGCAGAGCCTTAAAAAACCAACACCTCTGTTGTGTTGGAGGAGATTGGGACCAAGCACCCAGAGTAGGTATTAAACACACCCAGTCACCCTTCATGTGCCCATCATCCAGTTGTGTCCCCGTCCCTGGGCTGTCCTTGAAAAGGACAAGAGAGGAGGACAACATAGGGCTCCCCAAAAAGTGGCACTTTTATTTATTGGGGTTCCGTGTGTCTTAGGAGTCTGCAAGGACACAGGTTTGTCAAATCCCTGATTTAATAAAGTAAATAACCAAAGCACCAGCTGTGGCTAAAGTGCTGGTACCAGATGTTTCCTCCCCCACCTTCCCAGGAGTCCTAGTGGAGAAGGGGGAAAGGTCCCACCTCCTACAGGATAAGGACTCATCAAGCCCCTTACCCTAGCGTTCAGGGCCCTTCCTGTCCCAGCCTCAGCTGAACCCCTCAGTCTGAGCCGCCCACATGCTCCCTTATCCCTCATCACCACGTGGTTCTCCCACAGATTTGATCCTGTGCCTCTGGAAGCTGCCTGAGACCCCGAGGGGAGCCAGGGAAGTCAACCGCCAATCTAAAACTGGGAAGGGGTCCCCTGGCCTTGGCACAGGAGGTGCTGGCCAAGGAAACAGGAGGGACAGAAGGGCATGTCTCCAGGTCAGGGACAAAGGGACTCCATGGGGCTGGGAGGAGGCCCGGCACTGGGTGCCGGGAGGGCGGGTGCTCCTCTGGGATCAGTGTGATGGCATTACCAGGGAAGGGACCGACTGGAAGGAAAGCAGCACATTCTTCCTCTGTGTCTGTGTCTGTGTCTGCAGGACCAGCCCCGACACAAAGAGGCCATGCCAACATTTGCTGAGTTCAGCAAACAACTCGGAGGACTTCCTGTGAGTCCTGAATCCACCTCCCCCCTGCCCCCCAGCCATTTAGAGAGATGACTGGTCTGTAGGTGAAGGAGTGGCCTCGCCAGGCAGCTGTGACTGGGGAGTGCTGGCCCTGGAGAACCAGAGGTGGTCAGGCGGGACGTGGCAGGGGGGTGGGGTGCGGGGGGGAGGCAGAAGTTTTGCTCCTTTATCCTCTGGCCCGCTTGCAGGCCCCAGGAAAGCCTACCCCCAACTTTCTCTCGGCTCCAGCCAGAGGGACAACCCTTCCTGAAAGCTAAAAGGGTGACCCAGACAACCCAGTAGCGCACACCGTCCCGGGCTCTTTCCCCGCTGTCATCCACTGATCCTCACCACAGCGCCGTGAGGTAGGCGGAGGCCGCAAGGTGGGACGGCTGGGGGCAGCCCGTCCTCTGCTCCCGCAGATCCGCCCTGGCTCTGGTCCAACTCTGCCACACAGCTGCCGGAAGGAGCGTTTGTCCTGGGAGCCAGGGGCCGCTGGCTGATGACCACCCTCCTTCCGGTTTCCCAGTTGCCTCCAGGTTGGGGACAGCCTCAGACATGGGAGAAGACGCCAGAGCTGGGGGGCTCTCGGCCCCTGGGCAAGCCTTGGCCTGGCCTCCCGAAGAACACGTACTGCCCCTGCCCCAGGGCTGCGAAGGGTATCCCCGCTGCCCAGCCGCACCTCTGTGGGGCCTGCATCCACTACACGGTCCCGCACGCCCACAGCAAAGGCACGGACAGGCCCACGAGCCCCATCCAGAACACTCTCACTGGCATCTGCAGATCAGCAGTCCCCAGGTACGTGCCCACACGCACTTCTGAACGCACCGTGTGCACCTGCGTGTGCCCCTCCCCGGCACAGCAGTCCGCCTGCCGGGGCAAGAGCTGGCAGGTCCCGATGGAGACGCCCACGGCCTTACCAGGCCTGAGTAAGGCCTGCTTCCCTGAGTGCTTCCCGCGGTGCTCCCCTCTCCCGTCCACAAATGGGGCGCAGGCAGGGGCTGCCGGCAAAGGTGACACTTGCCCAGCAGGTCTCCCAGGCTCTCCGGCAGCTCCCCAAGGCTGGTAAGAGGCCAGCCACTTCCCCGCAGGCTCCTGGAAGCGGCTTCCTTGGGTCCTCGGTAGACGCACCTCGCAGGTGCCAGAGCCCGCAGCCAGGCAGGCCTAGATGAGTCTCTCCTCGGGCGGCACCTTGAGGACACTGTCCATCTCCAGCCGGGCCCCAGCCACCTCCTGCTGGCTCGGGCTGTAGGTGCCCTCTGACTGGCGGCGCTTCCTGGCCGCCAGGATCCCTGAGAGGAGGCCCAGGAGGAGGAGGAGGAGGCAGGCGCAGGCCGCGGGCACCGCCACCTCCAGCAGCGGGAACGGCAGTGGCAGCGGCAGGCTCTTCTGCAAGAGACCAAGTCACCAGGCCTGAGACCGGGGAGCAGGAGGGTGCGAGCCTGTGCGTGGGGTTTTACGTGACACTTACAGTGGTCTAACGGAGGGGGAGTGAGGACACTCCCTCGTGTCCCTAAGGACAGGAATCTTTGCTTTATTTTGTTCACCGGTAAATTCCAAGTGCCCAGAGCAAGGCCTGCGTGGTAGCTCTTGGTAAGTACTGAAGGAGAAAACAGGGGCTTTGCCCAGATTCCCCCACACGACTAGCAAGCCAGGACGGCAGTCTCCTCCGTCTGCCCCCAGTGCCCATGCCGTGGCCACACCACCGTCCTTCAGTCTTGAATTCCAGCTGCAGGCCCTTCCTTTAGTGGCCAGAGATGGCCCCTGCCACCCAGGTTCCCAACTTGGCCTCCCCCTCCCTGCAGTAAACTCTTCCAATCTGAGGCCACAGGGACTTGATCCCTCTCCATCCCAAAGGGTGGTCTGGTTTTTTAGTGTCTGTGGAGACCATGCTTAACTCTAAAGTGGGAGGCCTCTTGGGAAGCAGTAAGAGAGGCTCCCCGGCCAGGTGGCCTGTGCAGGGCAGGAAGGAGGGGGCAGGCCGACCTAGCTGATGGGGAGCTCAGAATCCACCAGGGTCTGCCCAGCTAGGGAGACTGAGACCAAGCTTTAGGGAGCCCAGAAGACCTCTCCATCTCCAGTCACAGACTGCCAGGATGCCACCAGCGAAGATTCTACGGGCCTGGAATTGTTAAGCACCCCCCCCCCCCACCTCCCACTAAATCACCAAATTCCTGGATTCTGGAGCCTAAGAGTCTCAGACTCCCCGGCCCTCCCTCTGTCCCGTGAAGCCTCTCAGCCCATTGTGACCTGCATCCCAAGTCCCAGTACCCAGCCCTGAATGAGAAAAGGCATCCAAGGCTGTAGAGAAAAATTCATAGCAGCCCCGAGTGGGCCCTCACCAGCCTCCACCCCTGGGCACTTCTTGGGGAGCTGTAAAGCCATCTCCTCCCTTGGCCCTGGGAGGAGGGTAGGTGGAGGAGACAGAGGCCATAAAGCTCAACTTGAAAGGAAACATTCCCCAGAAGCAGAGGGGATTTGCGGGTTTATGACCCGGGCTGCCAGAAGCCTGTGGAGATCAAGGCTCCTCCCCAGGCCTCCCGGCCTACGTCTCTCCCATTAGCACCCACTGTGGGCTCACTGCCCACTGGGCCTGTGGCACCTGTTCCACCCCTCGGTGGGGAGGGGGTTTAAGCTCAAGCGGCCTGCTGGGCCCCATCTATTGGGCCCCTCCTCAGCTGAGCCTCCCTGCGGTCACGGGCTGCCTTGGGCAGCAGAGCCTGCTCTGGCTCAGAATCCTGGGCTCTCCAAATCGTCCTGCTCTAGAATTCTGGCACACAAACGACTGGAGATTACAGGCTCGTGTATCGGCCAACCGAAATCCCAGAATTCCAAGATCCTGTGGGTCCCGAATCCTGATCCCCAATAGGACTTGGCCGTGCCCAGCCGTTTCCCTGCCAGTCCCCAGAGGGAGGGCGGGCCCCCCAGGCTCTCCCCACTAGTCCGTACCCCAGGACAGGGTTGGTCCAGGAACAGTGGGCCGTACATGCTCTCCGCACCACCCCCCATCCCCCAATCATCTCGCTAACGTCCAAGACAGGACACCCCCCAAGCCCCTGTAGCATCACTCACCACCACTTCACAGAACTGGCCTGAGAACCTCGCACTGCAGATACATTCATACACCCCGCCGGCTGCCCGGCAGGTGCCCCCGTTCAAGCAGGGGTTGGCTTCACAGGGGATCTGACATCTGGGAAGCAGAGAAGGTAAAGGCTGAGGAAGCTGCCTTCTTCCCCCATCTGCTTTGGCTTCTCAACACTCCCCCCACCCCCAACCAATACACAGGTGTCCATCCGCTGTCCCCATGGGCTGTCCCCGGCAGGCGACTGAAGCATACTGGGACGTCCACCACCACCCCCCTCTGCCCCAGCTCATGGCTGAGGATGACTGGCTCCATCGGAAGCACAGGGCGGCTGCCCAGGTGTGCTGATGCCCTCTCTGCGGAGTGGGCCCAGGTGTGCTGATGCCCTCTCTGCGGAGTGGGTCCAGTCTCCCTGGGCGACCCGAGGCAGGCGGGCTGAGGACGAGGCTCTAAGAAACACCACCAGGCAACTACTTCCCCAGGTGACAGCATAACAGAGGACGGCCTTGGAAAGCCCAGGAGAAAAGCACTCGAGTGGCAGAGGTAGGCTGTCTGGCACTGTGATCACAGTGAGGGGTGGGATGGTGAGCAAGGATCCACACCCCACTTTGCCTGCCCTGGTTGGAGGGCATCCAGGGGCCCACCGTGCCCAGCTCCCAGGCCCCCGGCCCCCAGACCCACCTCTGGCCAGCAAAGCCCTCCTGGCAGCTGCAGTTGGCAGCCCGGGGCCCACCCTCACAGGGGCCACCATTGAGGCAGGTGAAGTTCAAGCTGCACGCCTCTGGCAGGACAGGCAGTCTGGGGAGAAAACACAATGTTTACGCTGGGGGCGGCATCCGGGGGACCTGGCCCCAGCCCCTGAGGCTACAACAGGCCACTGGAGCCTCTGTGTTCTGAGCTGTGGAATTTGGGGCCCACCTGCCACAGACTTAGTGGTGTCTGAGGTGGAAGGGATGGGGCATAGGGTGGTCCCCACCCCCAACATAGTGCACAACCTTCAGACCCTGGATGGGAACCTCTCCCCACAGAGAGAGTCCTTTGAGAAGCTGATGAAATGTCAGGACTCTCCTTGGAACAAAAACCATGTTCCTAAACGTAAAATTTGAGCCTGGGGAAGGGGGAAGTCAGACCAGACAACCCTCCCTAAGCTTGCTTCCGAACAGAGTAGGGAGTCGAAACCAGACTGACAGGGGGAAGTGTCAAAACTTCCAACCATCTCCTTCTGCCCCTGTCATCATCCTCAGGGGACTAATGGGCATGAACGTGAATGGTGGGCGGCTAGGCAGGAAAGCCTCCAGGTGTTCTTCCAAACCTAGCCCTGTGTTCCCCCTGCACCCCCAGACGAGAGCGTTATTTATCTCAAATTCAAACTGTTCTGGGTCTTAGCTGGCAACCCTAGGGGCCTGCTGTTCCCATTTCACAGATGAGGGCACGGAGGCTCCGAGAAGGGAAGTGGCTGGCCCACGGAACCAGAGCATCGGCTCCGGGGGGGGGGGGGGGGGGGGGGGGGGGGGGGGGGGGGGAGGGGGCTTCGGCGCCCCACCCCCCACCCCTGAGGGCCGCACCCCCACCCCCACCCGCCCGGACAACCCACAGGGCCCCTTGAGCCCAGGCCGCGCCGGCCCTCCGCACCTGCAGCGCGGGCCCACGAAGCCAGGCGGGCAGCGGCACTCGAAACTGCCGTCGGGGCGCGAGTGGCAGCGGCCTCGAGCACAGGGCGCCGAGCGACACGGGTCGGCGCGGGCCTCGCAGCGCGGGCCCTCCCAGCCCGGGCCGCAGGCGCAGGCGAAGGCGTCGAAGAGGTCTCGGCAGCCGCCGCCGTGCAGGCAGGGCGAGGGGACACACACGCGCGCGCCGTGGCAGCCGAGGCGCGGGGCCGGCGCCCCGGGCCAGGCCGAGAAGTGCTCCCGCGAGCCGGGGCCGCGCCGGGCCGCGGGGACGCCAGGGGCAGCGGGAGGCCGCCCACGGCCACGCGACCCAGGCAGCCGGTGAAGTTCTCGGCCAGCTGGACGAGCGCGGCGCCCGGACCGCGCAGGAAGCCCAGGTCGCCGGCCAGGCCGCGCAGCGCCACGGGCGTCGCCGCACCGTCCAGCCACAGCAGCCAGCGCGACGCGGCGGCCTCCGGGCGCTCCATGGCGAGGCGCACGCGGTGCCAGGCGCCGTCGGCCACGCGCGGCCCCGACGCCGGCAGCACCGCCCCGGGCTGGCCGCGGCCGCTGCGCACGCCCGCCGCCAGGGAGCCGTTGCGCACGGCCAGCCAGACGGTGTGGGCGCCCGCGGCGGCGCGCAGCAGAGCGGCCTCGGAGTCACGCGTGCGGAAGGCCAGCGAGAGGCCGCTGAGAGAGCGCCCCGACGACGCGTTGTGCCCGCTGAAAGCGACGGCGGGACCCTCGCGGAACGTGGCTTCGGCCACACCTGCGGGGAGAGGGAGCGTCAGGGAATGGCCCAGCGGCCTCCACCCGGGCCCAAGCACCCGGGTGAGACACCTGCCGTCCCCACTGCCCCTGCCCATCCATCTCGAGGGGTCACACACCGGCCTGTCATCTAATCCCAGGAACTACTCCCCCCCCCCCCCCCCCCCCCCCCCCCCGGCTGTGGCTTCCACTCACTCATAATTCTGTACCTCGAAGAACCAGCTTCCGGCCGTGCTGGGGACACCTGCCCCTACCCTACCATGGCCCACCCTACCCTCCAGGTCACAGACCAGGCAATAGTTATGCCTCAAAAAGTCTGCCCCCTTCCCTGCTCAGTGTACTGGCTCTGTCTCATCACTGAGGCTATTCACTGCAGCATCTTTTTTAAACGCAGATTTTTAAATGCTGATCATGCATTTTAATAAAATGCAGTCATCTCTTTAAAATGCTGATCATGTCCTTCTCCTGCTTAAAACGGCCCCATGGCTCCCCACGACCCTTGGGAACAAGTCCTGAGCTGCCTGGCCTAGTTTTCAAGGCCCCTCCTGGCAATAGCTCCACCCCAACACCTGTAACTATGTTTCACTTGTTCTTATAAACCCCAGGGCCTTTGCGGGTGCTATTGTCCTTCCCTAAAATGTCCTCCCCTATGCCCAGTCTTGCCCTTGGAAACCTGGTCAATGCTGTCTTCCTCCAGAAAACCTGTCCCTCTGCATGCAGCGGCCTAACCATGCTGGGCTGGGGGTGTTGGCATCCTGGTCCACTCTGTGCCCTCAGGGTAAGAGTGGGCTCTAACTCAGCTTGGGTGTCCAGGATCCAGCATGTGGGCTGCCCACGGTACACACTCACAGACAAAGCCATCGGGGACTTCCTCGCAGGTGGCAGGCGGGAGGCAGGGCTGGCCAGGACACCACAGCCGCTGGGCACATGTTGGCCCCGTGAAGTTGACAGGGCAGGTGCAGTGGAAGTCATTCCAGGTGACGAGACACATTCCACCATTGAGACAGGGGTCAGGCTGCAGAAGAATCAGGGCAGGGATTGGCTCAGGCCTGGGGGGCTATCACCACCCCTCCATAACCACTACAGACACATTCACTCTCACAGACAATTAGAGAGGATGTCACCATTGTCCCTATTTTACAGATCAAGAGACTGAGGCTCAGAGAGGAGAAGCCACTTGCCTGACTCACCCAGCCAGTAAATAGAGGAGCCAGAGTTCAAACTCCCGTCTATTCCAAGGCTGGTGCTTTGTTCATGGACCCAGGGATGTCCCTGTCCCCCAGGTAGCTCCTACAGAAAGGCTCAGCCAGCCCTCTGCCTGGGCCCGGGTGTCTGTCTCAGACCAAGACTGGGGAGGGAGATATGGGGACCACCAGAGGGCACGAGCAGCTGGGCCAGAGAGAATAATGTGAATCCAGTCTCTAGCAGTGGTGACCTGGTGCTTCACCTCCTGCCATTTTCCTCACCAGTAGAAGGGGATGCTAACCCCCCGTGATGCACGACAGACCCTGGAGAAAGAGACCCACCCCTTTGCCCAGGGAACTCACACTGCATGTGTCCTCGGAGACGCAGCCCATGGTGAGGTTCCAGGACTGCCTGCTGCCCAGCTCACCGGGCTGGCTTGAGTTCCCCGGCAGCGGCGGAAAGAATGGGAGGTGGAGGTCATTGAGTCGCAGGTCCTGGAGGCAGCCTCGGAAGGGCCCACCCCAGGGCTGGGCGTCCGCAGGGAGGAGCCTCCCGCCCACGTGCACCTCCTGCCCCAAGCCCTGCAGCTGGTCAGGCCCGAAGCTGAGCGTCACCAGGTGGCGGAGCCCATCATCCCAGCGCCCAGGGAGCACCAGAGCGGGCCCGCCCAGCACCTCAGCCTGGATCTGGCCCTTGCTCAGGAATACTGTTAGCCCAGCTACTGAGTCATTGGCAAGTTGGAGCAGCAGGCCAGCAGGTTCCCGAGTACGGAGGAGGAAGGACACGGTGAGGTTGGGGCCTGGCAGCTGGTGGAGCAAGAAGGAGGCAGAGCTCAGGGTGCCCCCCAAGCCAAAGGTGGCAGCAGGAACCTCTGCGGGGAGAGAGGGTATCAGGTGAGAGGCCTGTGAGCGAGGGGAAGGCATACTCTCTGCCCCAGGGTCTCCCGGGCTTATTCCTCACCATCAGCACACGTAGGACCACTGTAGGGTCGGGGGCATTTGCAGTGGAAGTGAGTCCACAGGTCCACACAGGCCCCTCCATGGGCACAAGGCGAAGGCTGACACTGTTCACGGCGCTCGCAGCCCAGGAGGACATTCTTGCCGAGATCCTCAGGCAGCAGGAGGTGACCGTCCACACGCACGTCCTGGAGGCAGCCTTCGAAGGCTGTGCCACCCAGCTGGACGGAGCAGAACCTGGTAGGCGTCGGGGCCGCGGAAGCCACGGGAGCTGGGGCCACAGGACTGGAAGCCACACACAGCCGGGCAGGGCAGTCCTCATGCCAGAGCCGCAGCTCCAGGACCCCCGGGCGGAGCGAAATCTCGGCTTGGTGCCAATGGCCATCATTTAGGGCCAGGTCCAGCGGCCCCAGGGGAAGCACGGTGGCGTTGCCATGGCTCCAGAGTGTGGCCTGAAGCGTGCCCCCCGCCAGTGCCAGCTCCAAGCTGTCCTGAGTGTCAGTGCGAGTGGCCAAGGCACCGGCAGGTAGTGTGGTGCGAAACCTCAGTGCCAGACCCGGGGGACCTCCAGCTGGCACCGAGGCCCGCACAGGGCTCCCCGCCACCACAGAGAAGGTGGTGTTCTGGCCACAAAAAGGTCCGTGGGTACCAGGTGGGCAGCGGCAGGCATAGCTATGGAGCCCAGACTTGAAGATGGGGATGCAGGTGGCAGCGGGTGGGCAAGTGTGGCCCTGGCAGCCGGTGAGCTGCACAGAGCAGTCGTGCCCGCCCCAGGTCTCCGGGCACCAGCAGGTATAGCCTGCCACGGTGTTATCACAGGTCCCGCCATGGAGGCAGGGCTCCGACAGGCATTCGTCCACATCTTCCTGACACGTCAGGCCTTCAGGAGAGACCAGGCCAAGGTTCAGCACTCAAGGCAAGAACCACAATCTTGATGCAGAACTTACACACCTTTTGGGACAGGGATCTCAGCACCTGTCAACCAAACCAATTCCTAATTCCCAAAAGATTTCTCACGGTCTCCTGAAGTCCCTGGAGGCTGGTATCTAAGACGCCCCTTCCCTTACCATGTCTGGTGGGCTTCCATGCCCCGTGGATTCAATCCCCTAAGCACTCTCTGTTCCCCACCCCCCCGCCTTTCCCCTACTCCACCCGTCTGCCTCATCAGCTCTGAGGGCCACAGTCTAGTGTCCTCTACTTTGCCTGCCTTCAACCACCCCTACCATCCATCTCCTGGCCTGGCCAGATTCCCCTGCTGCTTAAGGTTCACTCACTCACCTTGGCATTCCACATCCCTCGGGGGCTGGGCCCTCCCAGGCCCTCAAGTCTCAACCCTGCTCCCCACACACCTCCAACTGCCTGTTCCTCCAGGCATTTCCTGGACAGCATGTCTCTGGGGGCTTTGCTCATACTGTTCCCTGGAATGCCTCCGCCTCCTCCTCACTGACCCTGCCTTCAAACTCCTATTCACCCTGCAAAGCCCAAATTCAAAGGGTCAGTCCCCTCAGGGGCTTTTTCTCTGATTCCCAAGCTATCGTGTCACTCCCGACTCCTTGCCCACCCCCAGACACAGCTCCCCAGAACCCTGTACTGAAAGTATCTGTTTACTCAGCTGGGATCTCCTCCAGGGACCTGAATACGTCCTTGGTGCCCAGCAAGGGGTCTGGCACAGCTTTTGTGGACAGAGTGCCAGATGGAGGAGGGAGCGGGGGTGGGCATATGCATCCAGTCTTCATCCCCCAGTCCCTCTGCCCCCAGGGCCCCATGCTGAAGGGGCCACATCACCCTCCCCTCCAAGAGCTCCCACACGAGGTGCTCTGGTCCCAGTTTGGGTCAAGAGACCACAGCCCAACCCCAACTCAGTCAGAGCCTCCATAAAACAACCAAGGCTGGCCCTTGACCCGACCCATATCCCAGCTGGAGGGGCCCAGGCCCAGAAAAGCCACCAGGATTTGAATCCTGGTCCCAGTCAGCCCACAGACACCACAGCCTCCTGGGGACAGCCGGCCACACCTCACCCTGTCCAAGGCCCTGCATACCTGCCAGGAGCCACAGGCCCCCCAGGAAGGTCCACAGAGCCCGCGGCCCCATTGCATTTTCCCATGGATGGCCGAGACTGGTGGGTGGGTGCTGAGCCCAGGGAGCAGAACTCCCTGCCTGGCCAGCCGCCTCCTTCAGAACCGCCTCAGGAATGCCAGGCACTGGCCTCCCCCAGGCCAGCACGACCCAAAGGGAGGATGGGGGTGGACAGTGGCAAGCAGCACAGCCCTACAGCGGGGTTCCCCCGCCCCGTCCCTGACCTCAGGCCTGACCTCCCTGTCACCCGTCCGCTGAGCTCAGCTTGGGGAGGAGCTGGGCTTTGGCTGACGCTGGTGAACCTCAGGAAATGACACCCCCTCTCTCAAGCATCCATTACTTCATGTGTAAGAACCCTACCTCACGGGGGTGGGGTGACAAGGAGGGAATGAAATGCACAGAAACGCTGTTCAGAGGCAGCGTGTGCTGTGGGGGGGGGGGGGGGGGAGGGGGCCAGTGTGTGCCAGGGGCCTGCAAGGCCACTGCTCCCGGGCAGGACTTGGGAATCTTGGCCCGCGGGGCACAGAAGACGGGCTTTCAGGGCACCCGGGGGTGGTGGCCACCCCGGGGGTAAGGGACACCGAGCCCAGCATCTCTGGGCAGCTGAGGTGGGAGGGACGGTAATCACCACCTCGTTCCCCTGGGCAGGGGAGCCAGTGCCCAGGAAACCTGCCAGGGAGAGGAGGCAGTGTGCCCAGGCAGGAATGTGGGCCGGTGTGGGGGAAGTGTCACAGGCATTCCAGAGGGGGCAGGGACACTCAGAGAGCGCGTGAGTTCTTCGGGTTCACCAGTATCTGCGCAAGGGTAACTGTGTGTCTACGCATCTGCGGTACCCAAGGCAGGGAGAGGCTTTCTGCAGCCCAACTTCTGCCCCACAGGCAGCAGCTCCCCAGAGGTCAAGTGGTGATGCCCCCCTTCACCTCTTCCGTCCTGGCCAAACTGCCGTCCTCTCCCTGCAGGCCCGTCGGCTTCTGCCCAGCCCTTGGATGCCAGGTGCCTAGAGTTCTCTCTGCGCATGACTGCACACATTCTCCCGGACAGCCTTGGCCACCCGTGGCCCCAGCTGCCACAGTTGTACTCCTGACCCTCAGTCTCTGGCTTTTCCCGGGCCCCAGTCCCAGGACTGCCAACCCCCACCCAGGCTCCTCCCTATGGGTGCTCCACAGACACCCGGACTCAGAACGGACAAAGCCCACCCAACATCACCCAGGACAGAAGCAGCCAGCATTCCTGACATCTCCCACTCACACCTGGACTAACCCCTAGGGCCGGCAGACTGTCCCTCCTAAGGGTTCTCAGTCCAATTAGTTTCCTCCGCTTTCACCTCCAAAGCCCGGTCAGTCCCCATTCAGCCCCTCTTAGCTGTCACCTGGACCCCCACACCCGCCTCCTTCCTGATCTCCTCATCCCCATCAATCCAGCCTCCACATATCAGCCAGAGGAACCTTCTCAACCCAGGCCCACCAACTCTGCCCTGGCTCTGCCCCGGAGCCCAGCCCACCCCCAGGCACCTGTGTAGCCATCCGGACAGTGGCACTGGAAGCCATTGGGCAGGTCCTGGCAGCGGCCTCCACTGAGGCATGGCCGTGAGGCACACTCGTCCACATCCACGTCACATTCGTCCCCTGCAAGAGGGCCAGCCGTGGTTCCCACCTGTGCCCTCAGAACCAGACTAGAGTTGGAAGGGCCCATTTTAGAGCTATGGAGACTGAGACCCGGCAAGAAGTGCCGACTCAGGCAGGTGGCATCCTGTGTGGCAGGGCCAGGCCTGCATCCGGACACCGAGGGACCTGCTTCCCTGGAAGGGTGTAGGGGGACTCACCCTCAAAGCCCGGAGGGCAGCGGCATAGGAAACCCTCAGCGTGTCGGAAGCTGAAGGTGCCGGGGAAGGCAGCCTGGACGCCTCCGTAGAGGGCTGGGTCTGAGCGCTGCAGGCACTGTCCCCCATGCTGGCAGGGGCCCGACGCACACTCGTCCTCGTCCACCTCGCACCGCTGGCCACTGTAGCCTGGAGGCACACGTGCGCGGGCAGCCGGTCACACGGTGTCACCGGGCCGCACCCCACCACTGGTGCCAGGCCAACCCGGGGCCAGGCTGGGACGACAACTCAGAATAGGGGCACCAACGGTGAGGGAGGGATGCGGTGAGGAGGGTAGGCACGACCGTGGCAGCCCTCAACAGGGTCCTGTTACCATTATTAGCAGCACTAGTGAGCAATTTGCACCTGTCGAGGCTCCACGGGCATTACACCTTTCCCTTCCTCGCAACAACGCTAGGAGCAGGTGCTGTGACGAGCCCTATTTGGCAGATTACTGCAAACCTTGAGTTCTGAGAAGCTGCAGTCACCCGCACACCCTCGGAGGGCAGGCGAGCGCAGGCGCACACCGGCCCCAAGGCCCGGGGCCGCGCCCGTGCGCCCCAGCACGCGCACGCACCTGGCCAGCAGAGGCAGCGGAAGGTCCCGAGGCCCTCGAGGCAGGACGCGTTGTTCGCGCAGGGAGCCGACGCGCACTCCAGCACCTCCTGCTCGCAGCGCGCGCCCTCGTAGCCCGTGTCCGCGCAGTCGCACCGGAACCTGGAGCGGGGAGCGAGGCCCGGCCGGCCCGGACTGAGCACTACGGCACCTGGGGCCCACCTGCCTCCGCCGCCTTCCCGCCCCGCGCAGCCCCCTCCCACGCCTCCGTCCGCTCACCCGTTGACCAGGTCGTGGCACCGGCCCCCGTGCGCGCACGGCTGGCTCTGGCACTCGTCCAGGTCCAGCTGGCAGCTCGCGCCCCCGTAGCCCGGCGCGCACACGCAGCGGTAGGAGCCCACGCCGTCCAGGCACGAGCCCCCGTGCAGGCAGGGCCCCGAGGCACACTCGTCCACCTCCGTCTCGCAGGTCACCCTGGACAGGGCCGAAGACACAGACAGACGGATGGACTCCCAGAGGGAGGTCGAAAGAGGCCCAGGCAGGCCGCCCTGAAACCAGCTCCAGACAGTTACAAGGAGCGGAAACTTGAGGCTCCGGAGAGAAGCCGTTGGTCCGTTCATCTAGAGCAGGTATTTCTTGAGCCAGCAGTGGCAATGGGGTAGAAACCAGACAGACGTCCCTGTGTCCTGAGCCCACAGCGGTCTAGCCGGGGAGACGGTGGTTGGGCCAGTATTACACAGATGAGGACTTTTAATTGTGATAAACTCGGCAATGGGAGCGTGCTGGATCCCAAAAAAGCAAGAGCCAGGGTTTTGGCCTTGGGTATTGGCAGTCAGGGAAGGCTTCTTGGAAGAAGAGCCTTTTGAAAGACGAGTGGCACGCACTACATTGGGATGGGGCTGTGATGGCAGCTGGATTCCAGGGTGGGGAACTGGTCAGGAGTAGCTTAGGGCTGGGGCATGATGCCCTCAGGAAGGGGAGCATGGAGGGGCAGGAGCAAAGGAGAGAGGGGAGGAGGCGAGGCAGGGGTGGAGGTATTGGGGCATTGGGGGCCCCAATCTGGGCTTATCCTAAAAGTTGGAAGCAGCTGAATCACCCGGTGCTGTGGACACTGTAGAAGGCTCACTCTGCTGGCTTTGAAGAGCGTGTAGAGAGGGCCTCCGTGGTGGAGGGACGTGCCCCTGCGAGAAATGCTGGAGCGACCAGCCTCTCCTGGCTCCCCCTGTACCGTCTTGCTTCGAAAACTGCAAGTCCTGGGTGCTGGGAACCCCCTCGGTCCGAGCCAAAACTGAGACAGTTGGCCAGGGACTGGCGATGTGTGGAGATAGAGGGAGATGGGAGAATTTCAGGGTCTGGGGATGTGCCGCCTGAGTTCATCCGGGAGCCCACATGTCACGGTAGACTCCGGAGGCCCTGCCCCCTGCCCCCTAAGCGGGGTTGGTTCTGGGGGGCCAGGAGCCGAGCTGGTTCCAGCTGGAAACGTCCCCCCTTCCCAGCTCAGCGAGCACAAAGCATGGCCCCTCCTTCCCGTGACCCCCTCACTCCTCCCACCCCAGTCCTACTCCCACCCTCCCTGTGCCAGGGGGAGCCAGGCCCTGGCCGCCTGGAATCCCAGCCTCCCCCGCCTGGCTTGGAACGGAAGGAGGAGGAGAGAAATGAGTCATGGCAGACTCTGCCCCCACTCACATCCACAACTCAGCCAGAAAGTGTTCCCCCAAAGCGCCCAAGCACCGCACATCTGGCACACGCACACCTGCTAACACACCTACGTTTCCCACAAATACTTTCGGGGAGCCCAGACACCCCGCAGATGCTGGCAGACACACAGGCCCTTGGCGTGACCTCCCTCCCACACACACAACTGATACTCCAGACACCGAGACTCTCAAGTGGTGAGAAAGACACATGGGACCCGTTTCCAAAGTGCCAAGATCCACCTCCCCTGGAACCCAGTCCCTCCGGCCTGTACCCCTTGCTCCGGGGTGACCTGAAACTGCCTTCTGCCCTCAGAGCACAGTTGTCTGAATTCAGGGCTGGCATAGAACCAGCAGTGTCTATACTGCAGGCTCCCCACTGCAGTATAGAGTGGGGAGCCTGCAGTATAGACTGCAGCACCAAACTGAACTCTAGAAGGGACTGAAATAACATTTGTGCAGTGTCTGTTAAATGTCAGGCACCATGCGCACTCACACGTTCGCACTCTCATCCCGAGCTGCCAGGTCAGCCCGAGAAGCATCAGTTCTGTAGCAAGACCCAGAGTGGATGTCTCTAAAGTCGGAGCTGAATTCATGATTTGACATCCTGAGCCGCTGACGGGATGGACAGGATGGACATTACAGACCTCCTCCCAGGGCGGCTGAGGCTGTTACCTGCATAGCCAAGGGGGCAGTGGCACTCATAGTGATCAGCCAGGTTGCGACAGGTGGCCCCGTGGTGGCAGGGCCGGGATGCACACTCGTCAATGTCCAGCTCACAGCGTGGGCCCTGGAATCCGGGCACGCAGTAGCAGCGGAAGCCATCGGGATCTGGGCCCTGGGGCACACACAGAGCGCCATGGTGGCATGGCTGGCTGGCACAGCCCCGGGGCTCCGTGGGCCCACAGGTGTAGCCACCATTCTCCATAGCCTGGCACTCGGCCCCTGGAGCGCACGGGTCTGAGGCACAGACACTTGGGGTCTCCGATGGCACCGTTCCTGCAAAGAGAGAAAGTTGGCTGGGTGGGGGGAGCCAGGACGTTCCCCTCCCCACAACTCAGGCGCACCCCAGAGCCGGAAAGCAGCATGGCTCTGTCTGTTTTCAGGAGGATAGAGGGAGGGCCAGGGACTCTACAGGCCACGCGCATCAGGAGGGTCTCCATAGCAGAGAAATGGGACCCGGATGCCTGGCTACCCACCCCCACCCGGGCAGGATTAGAGGGCAGACACCCTCTGACTCTGGGAGCTTTGCGCTCCACTGTCTGACCCCCTCCCTGCAGGGGCCCTTTGGGGCAGGCTCTGTCATGCCCATTTTACAAAAGAACAAATTGAGGCTCAAGAGAAAGCAAAGACTCTTGCCTGAGGTCTCACGGCAAGTTAGCAAGTTAGCACTGGGACGACCTTCAAGCCTGTCACATGTTTCAGCCCCCTGGGGGGAGGGGAGTCTGCTCTGGGTCTCCCTTCTGTGGCTCCTCCGTTTCCTGGGGGGGGGGGGGTGTCCTCCCACTGTCCCCTCCACCTCTCTTGCTAGGGGTCTGGCAGCTCCATCCCCGTGTGAAACCGGAGATGAAGGACTTCAAAGGCAGGGACTGTGAGCTGGGCCCCCTCCCTGTCCCTCCTTCCCACCCTCTTCTTTCCCCTCAGGCCTAGAAACCTCTCAGGGGATCCCTGGCCCTCACTGTATCTCCCCTCAGCAACTGCCTGACCGCTGGCATGGCCAAGGTCACAGGGTACAGGACAGGTATTGAGACCTGCTGACAGACACCTGGCTCAGGCCACTGTGCTGCCTCCACCGTGTTAGAGGGTTACCTGCTGATCTAGAAGCCAAGTTACTGAGAGAGCCAGCTCCCCGCCCCCTGCCCCACCTGCCTGAGAGCCTGTAGTGCTGGATTAAGAGTTTAGTCTTTGACATGATTTCACTCATATGAGGAATTTAAGAAAAAAACAGATGAACATTTGGAAAGGGGGGGGTGGGGGGAGAGGGAAACAAACCATAAGAGACTCTTAATGATAGAGAACAAACTGAGGGGTGGTGGAGGGAGGTGGGGGGGGGAGGGGCTAGATGGGGGATGGGTATTAAGGAGGGTACTTGTTGGGATGAGCACTGGGTGTTGTATGTAATTGACAAATCACTGAGTTCTATTCGTGAAACTGATATTGCACTGTAGAATTTACATAAAAATTTGGAAGAAAAAAAAAAGAACTTAGGCTTTAAGTAAAACTGCCCTGGGTTCAGATCCCAGCTCAATTACTAGCTCTAAGACCTTGAGCAAGTCATTTCTCCTACTGAGCTTCTGTCTCCCATCAGAAAAGAGATGATAATAGGGCATGCCTCATAGAATGTGGGAGGATTCAAAGCCTCAGGTATGCAGTTGCCCGCTTGTGGGAACTCAGTAAGTGATGGGGGGAGAGGAACCACCCACGAGCAGGAGCCCCCCCCCCCCAACCTGGGGCTCTGAGAGGTGCTCCTCCTCTGCCCAGGTTGTCATCCAGACACTAACCAGGCCTGGAACAGCTTCAGGCCCTGTGCCTCCCTTCCCCCACCTTGGTGAAGACCCCCCCCCCCCCAGATAAGGCTCAACAGCCTCTCCAGAGCCATCCACATTCCACCAGGCAGGGCCGTCCACTGGCCGACCCCCACCCTTCCCAGCCAGGGCCCAGCAGGATGGGGGACAGGGATATGGAGATGTGGACCATGGCGCCAGGGAGACAACCTGGCTGTCAGCCCCACCCCCGAGTGCCCAGAGCACCTGGTACGGCTCAACACGGGCTCCCTCACTCCCTGACCGGGGCTCTCGTGCCCACCCAGGGCTAAGCGCGTTGCAAGGGGCAGGTGGACATAACCCTGTAGGACTCCTGCATCCACAGGCCCCTCCCCAGCTCAAGGCATCAGTCCCCAGCCCCCCTCCCAAGCCAGGTCGCGTAGGTGAGGGCAGCGTGTCTGTGTCTCTCTGAGGGGCTTCTGGGAAGCTCATCCTTCTTTTTCCCACCCCAGCCACTGTGGCTGATCAGTTTAGAGCCATGTCCTTTAGGGCTAGATTGTCTGATGGGGGTGGGAAGATGGTCTGATGGGGGTGGGAAGATGGTCTGAGGGAGGTGGAAAGATGGTCTGAGGGAGGTGGAAAGATGGTCTGAGGGAGGTGGGAAGATGCCCGGATGGGGGTGGGGGTGAATCAAGCTCCTTGAGGAAAGGACACAAGTGTGGGCATCAGACAGGCCTGGCTTATGGGGTTCTAACAGTGCCACCTCATGGGGTGTTGTGAGGAGCCACTGAGGTGACCTGTCTGAAGCCTGGTGCCTGGTGAGGGCTGTGGCCATTCTGATCAGGGTCCGTCAACCCAGCACAGCCCAGGACTGGGAGACAGTAACCATAGCGCCCACTCTGAGGAGCCCTAGCTTCCGGGTCCTGCACCAGCAGGCCCTTCATTTAATGCCAACCAGGCGCTGCTCCTTACCGTGTGGCCTAAGGGACCCCCACCCGGATCTGGGGCTTTGCCCCCAGTTCAGAGCCTTCCATTTCAGAGCAGATGGGACCAGGATGGGGAGACAGTGTGTGAGGGAAATGGGGCGGGTGATGCATCACCGTGGGGCAGGTGGCCCATGACCCCAGGAGACACAGTCCAGCCACAGGGGGGGAAGGAGCTCCTCCAGTGAGAGCCAGGTGGAGAGGGAGGGAGCTGCCTGTCCCAAAAGGCATGCAGTAGCCCCGAAAGCCTGCCTGTGAGAGACAGCCGTCTTTCTTGTGCGTTCCCATTAATCTTAATTAATGTTCACCTTAGGAGATAGACGGTGCTGTTATTCCTGTTCTACAGCTAAGGAAAGTGAGGCTTGAGATGAAGTGACTTCACCGTCCCACAGCCCATAAGAGGCTGGAATCCAAACTCAGGTCTTCACCCCAGGGGTTTCCAGACCCTCCGGCCTGTGTTAAGAATACAGATTTCTGACCCCTGCTCCAGACCTGGAGATTCAGAGCTCTGGGGCCTGGGGCCTGGGAATCTGCACTGCAGCATGCTTCCTGGGAATCCTCTGCACGTCGAGGCACGGAACCGCTGACCTTAGGTCCTCTGTGTTGCAGGAGTGAGACCATAAAGCCAGACTGGCCCTGGGCTGAGAGGCAGAGAGGTGAGGGCAGTGGGGCAAAGGCGGGCCGTCCCTGAGCCAGCCTGGGGGGGGGGCGTGGCCTGTCGCCAGGGCAACGAGGGGCCTGTGCTTATCTTTACAAATCCTTCCTGACCTCTCAGGCTGCCTGGGACGACCTGGCAGGGGAGGGATTAACTGACACATGCCCCTCCCCTTTGACCCGCTGCCCTGTCCCCCGGAAGGCCTAGATCCCGACACCAGGAAGGGAATTCTCTCCCCAGAGAGAACGACCATAATAATATAACAGCAATCATTTACTGAGCTCGTACTATGTGCTCCAGGCTGTGGTGCACGTGTTGCATCTATAATTACATTATTACATTTGATTCAAACCAGGAAAGGTGGGCCCGGGTGAGAAAACCGTCTTCCCACTCGGAGAGGTTATAAACTTGCCCCAAATTATCCCTCAAAAAACTAAGTAGATTGCCATCTCCAGACTTCTGAAAGGTCCACATCTCCCAAAGCCTGTGAAATTCCCACTTTGCAAATGCCAAATCACCAGCCATGTATTGTCATTTTAGTGCATTCCAGCCCAGCCTTCCCCAGGCACTGGAAAAAGTCTCTAAAGGCTGGAGCAGGCGGGGAGGTTCCAGGATCAGCCTGGGCAGAGCGAGCTGTCCTTCACTCAGTGCTTAGTAACTCCTACTTTACGTGCACTTATAACAGGCCTAGTGATCACTGCTGACAACTCATGGGAAGTGTTTACTCATGGGTGGATTTTGAGAAGGTTCTTGTCTTGACAAGGCAAAAAAGAGGACATTTCTTTCTCTTCTATTTTCTTTTTTAAAATTTTAATGCTTAAAAAAAATGTTTACTTTTGAGAGAGAGGGAGGGCACCGTCACGTTGGGGAGGGGCAGAGAGAGAGGGAGACAGAGGATACAGAGGATCTGAAGCAGGCTCCGTGCTGACAGCAGAGAGCCCGATGCAGGGCTTGAACTCACGAACTGTGAGATCATGCCCTTAAGCCGAAGTCAGACGCTTAACCGACTGAGCCATCCAGGCACTCCAAGAAAGAGGATATTTCTAAGAAGTGGCCCAAGATCTTGTAAGATGTGGGAGCTTCTGACACAGGGGCAAAAACTGTCCATCTAATAATATCACTAGGCCGCGAGGACAGGACTGAATAACAGTACCATATGATACAAATACTGCCTCAGAGCCATCAGGAAAGGGCTAAGTTACTCTAACAAGACAGGAGAGTTTGGAGTACTCTTTTACAAAAAGGTTTACCCCCCAAGGCTAAAAGGGAGCAGGGGGTAAATATTTATAATTTTGGTAACAGTTATGGCAACAATGGCTGTCAGGACTCACTGCCTCCCTGCTGCCTGGCACTGGCTTTGGTCTCAGAGCCCTAGGGCCGTGGAGACACTGCCCCTGTGAGGGCCAGACGGACTTGGTGAGGTTCTGCCACCCAAACAGGCCACTGTTAACTATTAGTGGTCTCCATCTAAAATGTGCTTAGAAACTGGGACTTCCACGCCAAACCTAAGTTGGGGAACCACTGTGTTTTCTCATCAAATTCTTGTGATGGCCCTCAGAGCTACATGGCTTGCCCTCTTTCAGCAGAAGCACGGAGAAGGGGCGTGACTTTGCACAGGCTAGCACTGAAGCCAGCTGTGAAATGCAGGCCCTGTCACACACTAGCTTTGTGACTCTGGGCAAGTTCCTGACCCTCTCTGGGCCTCATTTCCTCCTCTGTAAACTGGGGGTGTGAGGGCCGACCTCACAGGGCAATGGTGAGATTCAAAGTCCATCCTGTGGCGCGCCTGGCTGGCTCCGTCGGTAGAGCATGCGACTCTTGATCTCAGGGTTGTGAGTTCGAGCCCCACGCTGGGTGTAGAGGTTACTTAAAAATAGTAAGTAAGTAAATAAATAAATAAATAAATAAGTAAAATCTTTAACAAAAACAAAAACAACAAAGCCCATCATGTTAGTTCATTAGCACAGCATCTTCCAGGTGGCGGTCAGTGGTAATATTTATTCGTTGACCAACGAACCTTTACCTGGAGCAGAGGCTGTCTATCCAGCCAGTCTTGAGGTTGTTCACATGTGTGTGGCGCCCCGTTCCACCCCTGCCTCTGTCCCACAGTCCGCCCGCCGGCCCCCCCTGGTTGGAGGAGGGGCCAGACTTGGGCTGCTGTCCCTTTGTCAGCAGGCTCCCAGGGTGTGGGGAGGGATGTGAGAGCCCAGCACGCCCCATTGTACTCCAAGATGCTTGGCCCTCTCCACAGCAACCAGCCAGGCTTTTGTGGCAGCGTGGGCCCAGGGTGGAGGGGCTCGGCTCCGGGCCTGGCAAGCAAGAGCAGCGGAGCCAAGGGCCCAAGGGCTTCCAGAAACCCCCATCCCCTCTGGGATAGAAGCTCCTTTTCAGGCGGCACAATCCCCAGCCCCTCTCCTGGCACTCGGGCCTCGGGTGCTGGTATCCAGAAACGCTCATGCCCACGGTGCCCTCACCCCAGCCTTTGGGGATCCCAGAGGAGGCCCCCCGCACAGCAATCACAGTGGGAAAGGCCGCCCCTGGGCACCCCAGCAGGGTTGTGCGGAGGTGAGCACGTACAACAGTGTCCGTTTTTTCTGTAGCACCCATCTACTTTGTGTCGACTCTGTGTCAGGGTTCGCGTGAACGTACATTTCAGCATGAATGCACACGTCGACACACGCACACTGGTGTGTGCAGGCGTGTGCCTGTGGACACCTGTTCATGTGGTGCTGTGTGCCCTTGTGCATGCCACACCAGTGTGCAGGTGTGTGTGTGTGTGTGTGCATGCATGTGTGTGATTTGTGTGTTCACGTGTGCATGTGTTTGCAGGTAGTCTGTCCTGTGTGCACATGCATATGTGAATGCAGACATTGGAGGGCAGGGACAGATAGCAGATCCACAGACCAGGATTTCATGCCCCTCACGTGCAGAGAGCAGAGAGCAGAGAGCAGACCCTCACCTCCTCTCATGAGCCCAGATTTGCCTCAGGGGCCCAGCTCGTAAGCCCCCATCCCTGCCAGAGCCTCAGTGCCCTCCACTACAAAATGGGGTCCTCGTCCTCCCCAAGGGCCCTGCAGAGGGGAGGAGATGAAGCCTTCGTGAGGCAGGCCCCGTGAATGGGGAGGAAGCCCCCAGGGGCCTGGGGAGGCTTGACCTCCCACCCTGAGAGTCCGAGGGGTGAGTCCCCTCACCGCCTCCCCTCCCACTGCAGTGAGGCCCAGGCCACCCGCCCAGGTTGGCTCCCCCTCCCTCCTCCAGCACTGGAGGCGGGGTCAGGGGACTTCCCAGGCCTGGCCCTGTAGCTATAGTGACCGAGACAAAGCGTCCCCCAGACCCCCCAGGAAGAAGTCCAGGCGTGCACACGTGAATCCATGAATCTGCTCGGACAAAAGCAAAACCGTTTGGCGAATGGGGTCGGGCTTCAGGAAGCCCTTTCAGCTTGGCGTGGGAGTGCCAAAGAGGGGACAGCAGTGGGCACACATGCTCCTGAGTGCCTGGCCACCCCCAGGGGCCCCAGAGCACCCCCAGCCCCCCAGGGCAGGCAAGGCTAATACACAAATGCAGGTAGCTGCCGGGTTTCCCTGATCTCCTCCTCCCCCTTCACTGCAATCCACTGGGCTGGGGTCTGCTGCCCCCACCCCACGTCCCCATGTCCCCATGTCCAGAGCTAAGACACAGTTCAACCCACTTGACAGCTTATGCCCCACAAGTTGTGCTCGGACACAGCACACCTCACCCAGAAAGCCTCAGACAACGGCTCACCGCTCACCCGGGACAGCTCACAACTTTAACACACCCACGGCTCGCACCCCACAGCCCAGCGCACGCTCACAGCAGACCCTGGGGTAAGGCTCACACTACCTGCAACCCCCCACACTCACAGCCCAGGACTTCCCAGCCCCAGCACCCCTCCCAAGCCGCACAGCCCATCCCAGGATCCCTTCACAAAGCCCCCCCACCACCCCACACAACAACAAAGTCCCAGGACGCACTCTCTTCCACGCAAGTTCCGGCAGCAGCGCACCCCTCTGCACCCACATCTTGGCCTGCGCCCAGCCCTGCAGTCCATCCTGGCACCCACACAGAGAGCCCCGGGGCCTGGCGTGTCTGCTTTGGGAGACAGACCCCCAGCCCCCCACCCCCCAAGGCTTGTGCCCCAACTCACCACCCAGGAGGGCCAGGGCAGGACTCAAGAGCAGCAGCTGCAGCAGAAGAGGGGCCGGGGGCCTGGGGGCCAGGGTCCCGGGCCTGGCCAGCGCCATGGCAGCACGCTCAGCTCACGGCTGTGGGAACAGGCGGCCTGGCTGGCTCCACACCCCCCTCTCCCTCCAACCAGCACTAATGCCGTGGACAGAGGCCCGGCCCCTCCCTCCCTCTCCTCCCGCCTCCTCCCCCACCCCAGGCCCTCCCAGGCTGCTCCACTGGGGACAGACTGGAGAGGAGGGGTCTGACCCACCCTGTCTCCCCAGGCCCCAGGGCTCCAGACAGTCCTTAGGGGCCCCTGCAGTCGCATCTGATCTCCGTGCCCCCCAACCCCCCCTCCTCCCACCTCTCAGGTCCCGCTGCCTCAGCTTCTAGGGGAAGGGGGGATTTCTGTTCTCCCCAGATGATGCCAGCTACTCCCAAGTCCTAGGTTATCCCACCCTGCTGGGCCCCCATTCCAATCTCCTCTCAGCCTGGGCCTCCCTCCCCAGCCTAGGCCTGAGCATCCAGCAGCCTCTCACACCTCTTCTCTGCTCAGAAGCCCCAGCCCCTCCCACCCAGCCTGTTCCCTCCCAGTGCTCCCCACCTGAACAAGGCCTCGGCCACCCTGCGGCCAAAGCCCCCTTCCCCTCCCCACACTCAGTCCACCAGCTCCTGGGGGCTCTTCTTCTCACTGTCTCTTAATCCCATCCCTCCCCTTCACTCCCTGGGGCCCCACACTGCCACACACAGCCCCTCATACCGTAGCCCTCAGGATAAGGCCCCTGACTCCCTCACCAGCCAAACTGAACTTTTTCTGTTTCTCCACCTTGGCCTAAATCTTTGCCTCTGCTGTTTGCAACTCGGGAAACCTCACTGTAATCCAGGGCAGCCCATTCTACCGAATGGCAGCTCTAGCTAAGCAAACTTTCCCTCTCCCCTGCTGGGAAGTACTTCTTGTTGTCTGACCTTACCATCTCTTGCTGCATTTGATGTTTGCTTGCTGCCGGCTGGAAAAGGGAATGTTGTTTGCATGGAGAGGAGAGGTTCTTTGGGGGACCTGGCCCCGGGAATCCAAGCCATCTCTAAGGCACCGCAGCATCAAAAAGCAGCCCATTCTTTCCTCCCCTGCACTCAGCTCTGGGGGAGGAAGAAACTGTTGCTGAAAGGACTTTCTGAACCTAGCCACTGGCCTCTGCCAGTGCACCCCATTTGGCTCAATTCAACGACCATGGACTCTGGCCACCCAGACCTTGTGCTGGGCTGTGGGATGTGACCTGACACCCAGAGGGCACAGTCTGGAGAGACAGACCTGACTGACTGACTGATTGACTGATTGATTGATTGATTGATTGGGGGAGCTCAGGCTGTGCTCGCAGGTCCACAGAAGAGCAGGGAGAAGAGTGGTGGCATCACATGCCACATGCCTGGCCTATGGCCCCGCTGGTCCTCCGACCCTGGCAAAGTGCTCGGAGAGGGAGCCGAGGGCCTGGGTGGACCCCTCATCCACATCCTGCCCCATCCCCACCCTGGAGTCTTGTTCCCTCTGGGGTGGGAGGTGCTCCTTGGTCTCTGGGACCCTCCTCACTCCCAGACCACCTTTATTTAAATTCCCTGCCTCTCACAGATACCAGGAGCTCCCCACCAGCACCAAGCCCCTCTCAACTCTGCAGGGAAAAGCACAGGCCCCACAGCTGGATAGATCCCAGTTTGCACCCAGCTCTACCAGTGATTAGCAGAGTGACCTCGGCATATGACTTCCTTCCCTGGGACTCAGTTTCCTAATCTGTGAAACAGAAATAAGTTCCCACCCTGTAAAGCTCTTTAATGAGCTGCAGCGGCAGAGCAACGTCTGTTTATTCTGTGTCTCAGAGGTTCCTAAGAGATCCAAGCAGCCGGGGAGGAGGCGGACAGGAGGACAGCAAGGCTCCCACAGCCCCCTGGGGCTCTGGATACACAGACACAAACATCCACGCTTTTACAATGAGCCCTGAGGTCAGGACGCCAGCTCAAACTCCTGTTCGCGCCCCAGCCCGCGTCCTGCAGCCGCTGGGCACCACCTTGTGGCCAGACCTGGAAGTGCCCTGCGAAGTCTGGAGGACGGGTGGATGTGGACGGGGAGGGAGGGATGCAGAAAATGAACAGCCTGGGCCAGGGAGCCCCACGTGAGCGAGAAGGAGGAGGCCAGGAGCCACGGCATGGCAGGCGGGCGGAGGTTAGACAGGGCGAACCGCTCCCTGTCCGGGTCTGGAGAAGAGACAGTGAGAGTAGGCCAGCCCCTCTGCAGAGAGGGGCCCTTAGGAGAATCCGTTTCCCCATCCTCCCGGCCTGGGGGGCAGGTGTGAGGAGGGGGAAAGGGAAGCAGCATAACCTCATTTCACCCCCTCAACAGCACTGCAAGGTGAGCATTGTCCCCATTTTGCAGATGAGAAAACGGAGGCTCCAAGAGGTGAGATTGGCTGCTGGGGTCCCACAGCTAGCTAGTCAGTGCAGGGGTGGGATTTGAACTCGGGGTGGCCTGACACCAGCCCTTTCCACTCCTTGAATCCTTGACTCAAGGCTGAGTAGCTGCACTCCACTCTGCTCAGGAATTACTTGCTGGCTTCTCCCTGGTTGAGGGCACCCACCCCCTCTGGAGCCTAGGGAGATGTGCCGGTAAAGCCCCAGCTTCGGCATCCCCCCTGCCTCGTATGAATCCTGGTTCTACCCTGTGGCCTTAGGCACGTTTTGTTGGTCTGTTTTACTCTTCTGGACCCCAGTTTTCCCATCTGTAAGTTGGGATAATTGTATCTCCTTCAGGGTACAGTGAGGAGGGGGCTGCTGCCACCAGGGACTGGATGGGGGAGGGGATGGTGCCCGGGGCTGCTCCCCACCGAGGCGATCTCCAAGGTGACATCTGCCCTGGATCCCCCCACTTGGGTCCTGCATCTCCCTTCTCCAGGGGCCGTGTCCACTCTTCCGTCTCCCACTCTCTACACAGATCCCTCCTCTCCTCCCCTCCACCCGAGGGACTGGTCCCGAGGACTGCCTTCGCTCTGGCTTCTGGGAGGGGGCCAGTGGAGGCACAGTAGGAGAGAAGAGGGAGGGAGGAGGGGGAGCGGGGCATTTCTTCCTCCTCCTCCTCCTCCTCCTCCTCCTCCTCCTCCTCCTCTGCCTCAGCTCAAACCAGCTCAGGTAACCCTGCTCCTTTGAGCAAACCTGCTCAAAGGTAACCCTTTGTGGCCACATGGGGCCACCTTCAGCCCTGACCTCTCTGATCTCTCAGAGGCCTTCCCCACTCTCACCTACTCCCCCATCCTTGGAGTCTCCCCCCGTCTCCCCTGGCTTCCTTTCTGCCTTCCTGGCCTTCTCTTGCTCTCTTTCCTCCCAAAATGTTGGGGTGCATTGGGATCTGTTCCCAGCCCCCTACCCTTCTCACACCTCCCTCCCTGGGTGAGCCTGTTTATACCTGTGAGCTCTCCGCCAGTGGGTCTTAACCATTTCAGTGCCCCCTGGACAGATATCTTGTATCACCCTTTATTCCCTTGAAATGAAATGGCATATGTTTGTATATAGTTCCCCAAGGAGAACCATCCCAATGCCCTAACTGAAATATCAGAACGAGCCATTAGAGGCTAGTGGTGAAATGCACAGATGCTGGTTCAAATCGTGGCTTCTACACTTTCTAGCTGTGTGACCTTGGGTAAGTCACTTCACCTCTCTGTGCCTCAGTTAGCCCTCCAGTAAAAAAAGAAGGTGGGGGGAGGGATCTTTTTTTTCTTCTGTGCAGCACTTTGCTGCATAGAATATTATGAGGATTACTAATTATTCATGAAGCACTTAGAACAGTGCCTGGCACACATTAAGAGCTAAGCAAGTTTTGGTTAAACTAATAAGGAAAGTAATTTAAGAGGATGTGTATTGCAAGTTGTAAATACTTTTATCGACTACGCTAGAAGACATGGTAAAGTAACGAGACACTTCTGCCTATACATAGAGCCCCTCCGAATGTGACAGCCACAAGTGTGGACTGTGAAGGAGAATGTCAAGTTGGCAACTCAAATACCATAAGTAGTGTTGACATTAAGTATGTAATTTTCCGAAGTGGTGACAACTCAGGGTAAGGTTCTGAACAGGATAAAGAGCAATCTTCCCTCAATTTACATGGGAGTTGTATTTCTGGCCATTTCAGTGTATGTCGAAATTCAGAATATTCATACAAAAATGCTCTGTATTTATTTGCAAGACTTGGGCTCTTGCTCAGACACAAACAGGTGTTTTTTTCCTCTACTTAGATGTCTGGTAGAACGTTCCGAAGTCAAAGGGCATATGGGACATTCTTCATGGTGTGGACTCTTCTGCATGTCACAGGGTGTCCAGAACCCCGGGCCCCACCCACTAAATGCCGGTGGTGGCCCCCAGTCATAATGAAAGCAGACAGCACCCCCAAAATCCCCCCAGTAAAGCACCTAGGAGTTCCCCGAGTTCTATAGCAACTGCCAGAAGGACTTTGTCAAATCCCTAATTGTGTCTCCTGCTTGTTGACTTCCAATTACTTCAGGACAAGTTCAAATTCCTGAGCCTGATGCCCAAAGTCCTCATAATTCAGCTCCCTGCTTACCTTCCCCCAGTTGCGGACCCATACCAGTAACCCCGCCCTCTCCCCTAACCCCTGCTCCTTGCTGCCAACTGAACACACACACACACACACACACACACACACACACACACACCAAGTTGGCTTTTTGCTGGCAAGTCTTTGCTCCCAGGGTCTGCTCCCTGGAAATCCCACCACTCCTCCCTCCACCTGGTTCAATGCTGTGCTGAGGCCTTGCTAATCCTTTAAGACCTGGTTCTGGCACCCCCTCCAGGCCGGGTTGGGTTCTGGGTCACCTCCAGGCTTGGTTGGGGCCTCTCCTGTGCTCCCACAGAACTCTGGGCTTCCCCGGAAGACCTCAGCACTGACCATAACCTGTTTTAGTTGCCAGTCTAGTCTTAGGTCCGCACCATCCTAAGGCAGAACACATAGCGGGTGAGAGCCATTCAGCCCTCGGCCTTCAGGAACTCACATCTAGTGGAAGGACAGACACGTGGACAATGCCAGGAGACACTCGCCCAGAGCCTGCTGGGAGCCCCAAGGACAGAGAGGCCAGCTGCCAAAGGGCAGTTTCCCAGAGGAGGTGGAACCTTGGGGTGTGGATAGTTTTCCAGGTAGAGAGGAGGCAGAAGGCTTACCTGGCTGAAGACTCAGTGGGGGCAAAGTTCAGGTGTGAGAGAGGGCACCGTGCCACTGTGCCCTCAGGGACTGCAGGCAGGTGAGTGTGGCCTGAGGTCAGGAGCTGAGGGGCTGTGATCGGAGGTGAGGCTGGTGCATCAGCAGAGGACAGTTCATGTAGAGCTTATAAGGTGCCAAGGAGGTTGGGCTTTGTCCTTGGGGGCACTGGGGAGCCATGGGAGGGGTTGAAGCACGGGAATGAGACGATCGGTCTGCAGCCTCTAGGAGGAGTGTAGAAGATGCACTATAGGAGGGCGAGAGTAGAAATAATCCAGGGAAAGGTCACAAGTCTAATTAGGACAGGGACGAGGGTGGAGAGAAGGGAGGGCATTTGTGTGGCAGAAACAACAGACCTTTGGGTCTGCTGGGGCTGAGAAGAAGGCCAGAGTGTACTGCAGCATTCCCGCTTGGTGAACCCCGCGATGATCAGGGTGGAGATGGGAAGAGTCAGGATGGCTTGGGGAGGGTGGTCCCCCAAAACTCAGTCCTCCCCACCCTACAGGATTGGCTGCAGGCCCCCCTGGAGTCACTAGAGGGAGCTCCAGGATAGGCCAGGCTCCCCTCTCTAGCCAGGTGCCAGTTTCCACCCCTTCCCCAGGGGATAAGACACCACACTGCTCAGATGTGGGCTTTGGGGGGCCCGCCAGGGCCTGGCCCAAGTGCAGCTGCTTACAGACTTGGGTCGCCCCGTCCTCCAGCCACTGGGTTTGCTGGAGGGGAAGGGCACTTCTTGAGCTGAGAGCAGGTGGCGGGCAGAGGTTGGGGACTGTGGCAAGCAGCAGTGACAGCCTGTCCTGTCTTACCTTGCGCCTCCCTCTCTATTCTCACAGGGTGAAGGGGAGCAACCCACTCGAGTTCACATCACTGTCAGAGGCAACACCAATCACCAATGCCAGCCAGAACTGCTGTCCTCAGCTGGGGATGGAAATGGGCCAGAGCTCCCCAAGTCAGAGCGGCTCTTGAACTAGGACAGTGCAAGTGACCTTGACGAGACCCCCTGACTCTTCCTAAAAGAACCTGGGGTGAGGGGAAGATCCCTTGAGCCACCTCCTGCATCCTCTGGGACCCCCAGGCATGGGGAAGATAGCATTCCAGGTGGGGCGGGGCGGGGTGGGGGGGGGAGCCTCTGTCCATAGGCAAAGGCCTGGAGGCAGGGAAAGGCTGGCAGGTTTAAGAAATGGGGCAGAGGGCAAGTTGGCTGGAGTACAGGCAGCAGGGAAGTGGCCCAGAGGCTGCTGGGAGAATGGGGGCACCATTAGGGAGTCCAGATGCTGCCTGAGAGCAAGGGTGGGGGGGCTTCAGCAGGCCTCTTGCGAGGCAGTGCCGGGAGAGCTCAATGCCAGAACAGCCTGGCATCTGCAAAGGATCACTCCAGCTGCAGAGAGGGGAGTGGCAGAACAGTTCTTGGAAAAGTGGCCTCTCTACTTGAGTCTAAATGGTACAATCCCTTAAAGTTTTATGAAAACAAAAAATGAATAACGAATGGAGATCCTGAAAGAGGAAATCCATTTCCTTTTAAATCTGATGGAAAGAGCACATCCACCCCAAAATAATACCAGCAGGATTTTAATAATCTGTAGCAAAACACGCAATGCCATCAGAACTCACTCCAAGCTGCCTCCTTAGCTGAACCAAGAACCCTGAACCTGAAGTCTGTTTCGACAACATGGTGCTCATTGCCCACATGGAGAAATTGAGGCTTGGGTGGGGTCAGGGACTAACCCAAGGTCATATGGCAAAGTTGGAACTGGAACAAAGACTCCTGACTCTCAAGTTTGGGTCTCCTCTCTCTGTACAAGGCTGCTTGTCTGCACACATTTCACACACACACACACACACACACACCTCACACCGCTGCACAACACACAGGAAATGCTTTCCAAACTCATATATGCAAGGGCGCCTGGGTGGCCCAGTTGGTTCAGCGTCTGACTTTGGCTCAGGTCATGCTGTCTCGGTTGGTGGGTTCGAACCCCGTTTCAGGCTCCGTGCTGACAGCTCAGAGCCTAGAGCTTGCTTTGGATTCTGTGTCTCCCTCTCTCTCTGCCCTTTCCCCACATGTGCTCTGTCTCCTTCTCAAAAATAATAAAATTGAAAGAAAACTCATACGTGCAAATATCTGCATACATATGAGATCCACAAACTCACAGATATGCTCACATAGAAGTATGCGGACATCCACACAGTTTCCCCCCCCCCCCCCCCAGAAAACCTAAACACCTAAACAGACATACTCACATTCACACACACAGGGGCTTGTGCACACAACTATCTGATCAGTCCAAATCTGAATCCTCGAATGTATCCAGGTACCTACACAGGGCACACATGCATATATCTACAGAAAGACATAAGATGCAAAAACATCCCTCGGGGGCCCCTGGGTGGCTGGCTGTTGAGCGTCTGACTCTTGATTTCAGCTCAGGTCATGATCCCAGGGTTGTGGGATCAAGCCCCGCGTCAGGCTCCACCCACCTAAGATTCTCTCTCTCCCTCTGCCCCACTTCCCTGCCCCCACCTCCCTGCTCACACGTGCGTTTTTTTTTCTAAAATTAAAAAGTAAAAACCCACCAACACATCCCTCAGTACACGTCTACAAACACAGCACTCACGCATCAACAGACCCAGAGACTCCTAAAACTTTCACAGACATGCTCACACATACAGCATACCTCTCACCCCGTGAGACCCACAGGCCAACACTCTGGCCTAAACAGCCATATCCTCTTGTTCACCCCCAGGCTGTGCTGGCACCAAGGTCAGCGTGGAGTGTCCCAGAGACCCTGTCATGCCTCTGCAAGGGCCTGGGAATCTGAGACGGACAGGGGCCTGTAAGAGGCCAAGGACACCACGCCCTCTGGAAAGAGCTGGCAGTGATTCAGAGCAACTGCCCAGGCAGCTGGGGGCCGGGAGCTCAGCCCCCACATTCTCCCCACCCAACAGGAGTAAGTGGGTGGGTGTTCCTTAATGGGGGGGGGGGCACAGGGGCAGAGTAAAGATGGAGGAGTTCAGCTACTATGTGGGTTTAGGATTCCTTCTTTCATTCATTCATTGATACTTAACATTTTCTGAATCAGGCAAAACGAAGACAAATAGACAAAGCCTCTGCCCCCAGGAGTGCAGTCTAAGGGGTGAGCAGGCACACCCAGAGCTGTGCTGTTGTTTTACACATTGTGACAATGTCTACGAGGCCTCCAGAGATCTGGGTTGCATCTGAGGCCTTGGGCCACTGAGCAATTCACATTCTTCTCTGAGCCTCGGTTTCCTCATCTGAGAAATAGGGACCACAGTCTCCCTGACCACCTGCCGGGTTTGTTGCTAGAATCAAATTTGATGATGGATGTGGCAGCGCTTTGGGGGGAATGGGAAAGTTTTAGTAAAATAAGACATTGATTAGGCACCAGCTGTGTGCCAGATCTATGGTATAGGACTGTGGGTAGGTGCATGGGCCCTGGAGTCAGAGAAACCCAGCTGGGTTCTAATCTCTGCTTTGCCGGGACTAGCTGTGTGAGCTTGAGCAGGTTCCTTAACCTCTCTGAGGTTCTACTTTCTCATCCATAAGTGTTGTGTAATAATAATACTCACTTTATATGAATGCAGTGGGATAGTGCACCTAAAAGCATGGGGCCTGCCACAAAGCAGATGTGCAAGTAAGTCAGTTCCTATATTTATGTATAAGCTTTCTCTTATTCATTCACCAAACTCTTGCTGAGCAGTTACCGTGAACCAGGCATGATTCTAAGGGCTCTCCAAATTCTGACTCATTTAATCCTTCTAGCAACTCTACTATTATCCCTGTTTTACAGCCAAGGAAACTGAGGCCCAGAGAGGTCCCGGTCACTTATTTGAGGTCACACAGCTGCTAGAAGTCAGAGATGGAATTGGAACCCAGGTCTGTCGGTGTCCTTAAGCCCATCTATAAGACATGCATTTCCCTCTTAGGGCTCAAAGTCCTCCCCTCTCCCAAGCAGCAAGCAACCCCTATTAAATAAATCATCCAGTAACGGTTTCTAATTCCCAGACTTGGTTGCAAATGAATTATTCACATTGTAGGGCCTGCAAACGGCCGGCTGGGCCTCATTACCCAAGAAGGGCTCCCCGCCCGCAAGATGCTACTCCCTCCCCTGGGCATGGGTCCTGGTGGGCCAGCCAGAGGCTGCCAGAGTGTTGGCGGGTGCCGGGGCTGCTCAGGGAACTAGGGGGAGGGACTCTCCTCCTCCCATTCTCAGCCTTTGCTTTCTAATAAGCTCACGGCCTGGCATTGTTAAGAGAACGTAAGCTCTGGACTCCGCCAGTTCTGGGTTCCCATCCTGTCTCTGCCCTGAGCAGCTGTGTGACCTCAGCTAGGTGGCCTACCCTCTCTGGGCCTCTGGAGAGGCTGACCGGCCCACCCCACTTCACACGTTCCCTTCTTCTTCCATTTGTGGGCTGAGGCTTGTGCTGCCCAGCCAGGTCCTGTGCTGGAAGCTGGGGACAGAGGTCCTGTCCTGCGGGGATGCTCAGTGTCCTGTGTCTCATCTTCTATCCCCGGTATCCGGCTGAAAGCCAGGTCTGAGCCAGAGCCCGGGGCTGGTTGTAGGGGATACTGGGTGCTCCAGGGCCAATTACCCACCCCAGCTGCTCAGAACACCGACTGCTGATGGCTCACTGGGTTACCCCCGCTGCCAGGGCAGCAGGAACCAGTGCCTGACCCATGTGAAGGTACCAAGGCCCAGCTCTCTTGCCCCAATTGGGACAACCTGAAGGACTGTCCCAGCCCCAGGGGTCTCCACAGGGGCCTCGGCTGCAGCCTCATTGTGGGTCAGCCTCTCCCTCTGCCCAGTCCTGCCTTCCTCCTTCCTTCCATGGTATCTCCCCAGGGCATGCCCTGACAAACCTGTGTGTAACCCTCCAGCTCAGCGAGTTTCTAGGAACTCCGCGTAACGTACCTGTCACAGACAGGGCCCAATCTCAGCCTCAAATGGGACCCAGTCCAGGTCACCAGTACTCAGTACCACTTATGGGCCGAGCCTACATTCTGCCCCAGTCCGAGCTCCGCTTCTCGTCCCACACTGAGCCCAGGTATCCCATGGGAAGCAGAGGATTGCCGAAGGCAGAAGTAAGGGATAATAAATGGAAGGTTGAAGGAGATTGGAGCCTGGCGTAGACTGAGAACAGGACCAGAGCAGACCTCCCTGGAGAAGATGAACCGACAGCCCAGTCAGCCAGGAGGTGGGGGGTCACAGAATCTCACTTCTCAGAGAGGGCTTTTTCAGAGACAACTGAACAGGATCTTCTTTATGGAAAAACCAAATCTGAACTGAGAATGGTAAGAATGATCCTAATAGCTGCCATTTCTCGAGCAAGGAGTGTGTGTCCTGGGCACCGTGCCATGGGGTCTACATGGTGGTCTTACTGCCTCCTCAGAACAGCCTCATGAGGTTCCATTATGACCCACTTTACAGATGAGGAAGCTGAGGCTCAGAGAGCTGAAATGACTTGCCTTGTGCCTCAGACATGGCAGAGTCAGCATTCGAACCCTGGACCATTCTGTGCTTCTGTGGGATCTAGGCTCAAGCAGAGACTGGTCTCCCAAAGCAAGATCCAGAAGGGGCTTCTAGGCCCCATGGGTCATCTGAACAAGCTGTTCACCAAGTCCCTGCAAGTGCCCAGGGCTGCAGAGGAGTCAGGAAAAGAGTGGTGGGCAGTCCGCGGGCCCGTGTAAGGTGACCTGGCCCCAGCTTCAGGCAGCCCGCCGTTCTCAGGGCCCTCCAGTTCCCATTATTTGATTCCTACAGCCATGCACATATCCATCCACCCACGCTTCTGTGCATTCTTCCATCCGCAACTGTGCAGTGAGCGTTCTCTGTGGACCAGGTCTGGCCTGGGTGCTTGGGACGGAGCGGGCACAGCCCGCCCTCGTGGAGTGTACAGGCTGGCAGGGGAGCCACATGTTAAACAAACAGCCCACGGAGCCCGGATGCATCACCACCGTGCTAAGTGCTGGGAAGAGCAGCTCAGGATGTCGTGAGTGGATGTAACAAGGACGTCTCTCTTGGGAGTGTTCTCTGGGCCCCAGGGAACTAGTGGGCGGGAAACCTGCTGAGACAGCCCCATGGGCTTGGCCTCAGGGGACAGAAGCTGTGAGAAAAGGGTGAATAATGCCCCAGTGGAGCCAACTGGCCCGGTGAGGCTGCAGCCAGCCCACCTTCAGATGGGGGTTCCTTGGCTGCAGCAGGAGGTAAGTCGGGAGGTAAGTGAGGGTTGGGGGTCTTTTGAAAATCTCCCTCCAGATTTCATTTGTGAGCCTTCCCAGCTGGAGCCTGAAGCCTCCAAGAACTGTATCAGAGTTTTAGGAAACACAAGAGAAGTTATTTCAGGAGAAGGGAACAGCATGAGCATACGTGTGGAGGTGGGGATAGTAGACAGACTCAGGAAGGTAGAGCAAGGAGAGAAAAGGGAGGAGAAACTGAGCTGTGGTCCTCAGGGGTTTCATTAGCACCCTGGGGGCTTGGTCCCCACCCTATACCAGTAGTAGTGATTACTGTGGAAAGCTGTGTGCCCCAAGAAGGTCATGTGTGACCCCCACTTCGTCCTCACCAGATCCAGTAAGATTTTTACAGCTGGACCCCATTTTACAGACAGCAAAACCAAAGCCAGGGGAGGTTAACTGTGTCACCCAAGAGCACAGAGTTAGCAAGTAAAGGGTCAGGATTCAATCCCAGCCCGTGATCTTTTTTTTTTTTTTTCAAATCCCAGCCCATATTCTTAACAACTCCCCTAGTGTGCTCAGCAAACAGTGGGAGGAAATCCGGATATATGATGGGCAGCGCCCATGCTCACCCCACTGTGGTCTTGTCTGGCCCTCCCACTAAACAGAGTTTATTTACCTCTGTCACCGCACGACACTGCACCCACAACTGGTGCTTAGAAAATATCGTGAATAAATAACCATCCTAAGTGTTCACCATGTGCCACATCAGCACAGCCCTACGAGGTTGATACGATTATTAGCCCCATTTCACAGGTGGGGAAACTGAGACTCGGCTAGTAGGGGGTAAGGCCGTGATTCACTAAGCAGCAGGTAAATAAATCAGCAAACTCGTTGATAAGCGTGAGTAACGACCAGTGAATGGATAAGAGCAAAGGTAAATAAGTAAGTAAGGAGTTCAAGGAGGGACAGAGGGAGCCAAGGTGAGATGTAGGTCTCAGTGGTGTGCAGGAGAGGTGAAGGCCATTACACCTGTCCCACCTCTGGCTCCCAGGAAAAGGGCTTTTTCTGCTCCCAGGATGGCCTGGGGTCTTTCCAGGCTGTTGCCTAGCAACAATGCCCTCACCCCGGCCCCTCCCCCTTTGACTGGCCAGAGCTGGGGCACAAGCAGCCAGCCCCAAGGCCCCCATGGCAATGGGGACCCTGGGCTCTCAGGCTGGGGGCACGAAGGCCAGGGCCAGAGAGGTGGGCCTGGCTGGGCTCCAAGGCTGAGAGAAATGCCCCAAGACCTCCCCGAGGGAAGGGCTGCTTCCATTTATTCTGCAGACTGTCCATCTGGCGCTGGGTTCATAGCTGCCCAGAGCAGTGACCTGGGGCCCTGAGTTCAAAGCCCTGGGCTGGAGATCTTGTATGAGTCACTTCCCTTCCTGAATCCATTTCCTCGTCTGTAGAATGGGGACACGGTGCCCACTCGTCGGGGAGACAGTGTGGGAACAGAGCGGGGCCAGGCAAGCCTTCACGCCAGGAGTATGCCGGCCACTTCTAGAGGAGAAAGATCTGGGGCGAAGACCTGTCAACAGCCCCCTCCAAGAGAGGATAGCGTGCCCTGCGTGGGAGTGGAGTCCTCGAGGGCTCCCTGAGGAGGTGGGCCTGTGGGACCTCCCTCAGTGGGGATGGCAGAGGAAGCAAACATCCTTTCTAAGGCCCTGAGGCCAGAGACGGGAGCCCACCCAGTAGCAGTGACTATTTGCCCATGGCCAGGCACATTTACGTTTAGTCCTTACTGCAGCTCCAGAGTTTGGAAGCTGTGCCCCCGGCTCAGAAAGGTAAAGAGACTTGCTCTGGGTCACACAGCTGGTGAGCCGAGTGGCAGTGAAGTCCACCTCCCTTTCCCCTGCTCAGACGGGTGGAGCCGAGAGCAAGTGGCAAGACAATGCCACCGTGGAGTCCTGAGGGGCCCCTCCCGGCCCCGTGAGGGAGTCTGGACTTTGTGCAGAGGGCAGTGGGGAGCCACTGATGGTTTCTGAGCTGGGAGAGAAATGACCCAGGCTGGGTCCTCAGGTCCCTAGGTGCTGTCCTGGGCCATCTGTCTCCACCTCCCACCCCTGCCACCCTCTGCATCCACCCACCCCCCCGCTTCTCAACCACACCGAGAAGCCATGTGTGACGGAGGAGAATGTAAAAATATATGTGTAACTGAACAACAACGTGCTGACAGAACACAGCTATAAATACTCTGACGGTGCAGCACCATTCCGCGGATCCTGCTTCCTGCTGCCTGAGGAGTGGGGGCACGGGGTTCGACAGGTGGGGTGGGAACTCGGAAGGGAAAGGAAAGGGGACGGCCGCTTGTGGCCCCACTTTGTGCCAAAAGCTTCACGAGTAGCACGTCTCTGATTCTTCCTCCAAACCCCAAAACCCCCTCAGAGAATCACTACTGTCGTCCCCAGTTTACAGGTGAGGAAACTCAAATTCAGAGAGGGAGGTCGTCTGGTCAAGGTCACACAGCGAGGAGGCAGTGGAGCTGGGATTCCCGCAAGCCCTGCCACGGGCCAGCCCCAGCCGTCCAAGGAACAGCAAGCGGGCTTCAGGCTCTGCTTCGCTCACTCCCCGTCCGGGGCCAGAGAGAGCTTTAGGCTTCCAGGCACTCCCCTGCTCCCATGCCTTCCATGGCTCCCCAGTGCCCTCTAGATAAACACCAAACTCAGTGAGGCCCTTAAGATCCTGTGCTCTGGCCTCTGACCATCTCTGGAGCCCACCTCCCGCCACGTCCTGCTCTCTGTGCCACAGAGATCTGTGCCTCCGTACCTCCCGTTCCCTTTGCCAGGCATGCTGTCCCTCTACCTAGGGGCTTCAGCTCAAGTGCCACCTCCCCCCGACGTCCCACCACAGCTGAGGCCCTCCCGTGCTTTCCCTGCGATTTGTGAAGCCCCATTGTGACCCGGTGGGTCGTTAGGGGTGGCGGCCACAGCCGGTGAGGGCGGAGACGGGGCAAGCTGCAGGCAGCGCGGCCGCAGGGCGGGTGCCCCCAAGTGCTCGGCCCCTCAGGAGGTGCCATGTCACATAAATGCCCCTCTCTGATGCACGGGCGGGGCCGGGCAATGACTGCACCAGGTGAAGTGGCCTTCGGTCTGTCAGAGACAGTCTGGGGTGGCGTGAGACAGACATGGAAGGGAGCTGGCCTCTGGGCTCCGGGGTGAGCAGGAAAGGAAATGGAGGAGGAAGAGAGGCAAGGGGGCTCCCGGGGCCCCTGCAGAGGCCACTGGATACCCACTGAGAAGTCTTGGGAGTAAGTTGGCCCCGTCTCTCGGACCCTCACTGTGTCCGGACCAGCCTTCCACACGCGGTCTGAACCTGTCTGCACCTCTGGCCAGCGTGGGGGCAAAGGTAAGGCCGCCAGCAGGTTCCCTGTTCGTCTTCAGACCTTCCCAACGGACCGGCGCTCCCCCATACAATGCCCCACCTACGGCATTTTTACTTTGCATTTTCTAGTAGCCACTTAAAAAAAAAAAAAGCTGAAGTTAATTTTAATATTTTATTTTTTTAGTGTTTATTTTTGAGAGAGAGAGAGAGAGAGAGAGTTCGAGCAGGGGAGGGGCAAGGACGGAGGGGGACAGAGGAGCCAAAGCAGGCTCTGTGCTGACAGCAGTGAGCCCAGTGATGGGACTTGAACTCATGAACCGTGAAATCATGACCTGAGCCAAAGTCGGACGTGTCACCGACTGAGCCACCCAGGGGCCCCAAATTTTAATGTTCTATTTAACCCAGTAGACTCCAATGTCATTTCATGCAATCCAGCTTTTTTAAATTGTTGAGATTTTTTTTAAACTTTTTTTTCTTACTAAGTGTTCAAAATCCAGCATGTGTTATATACTTACAACACATCTCAGGTTGGAGTAGACACATTTCAAGTTCTCAACGGCTACATGCGGCTACTGCACTGGCCACTGGGAAGCACTGCTCTAGACGATGCCCTGACAAGAGCCAGGACCATGACTGTATTCACCACAATTATCTCTAGGGTCTGGCATGTAACACATACTCAGGAAATGTTTGTTGAATGACTGGCTGACCGACTGGGTAAGTGGAAGAATGAATGAATGAATGAATACATGAACAAACGATCTGAGACGTTGTTAGATCAAAAGCCAGATTCCCAGCATGTGCCATGAGAAGAGCCTAGAAATAAATTCTAGTCCCACTTTTGCATCTAAGCCTTTGCATGACCATAAGTGAGTCCCTCCCCTCTCTGGATCTCAGTTTCCCCATCTGTACGATGGGTTGTGGGTTGGACTGCATGATTTTTTTCTCTGCCTTTCACTAGAGGTGCTCAAGGGGAGGCTGCTGTCCTCTCTGCAGCTCCCTTCCCTGCGTCAGGCCCCCGGGGAAGTTCCCTGCCCCATTCCCCCAACTACCCCACTCTCCCTCCTCCTGTGCGTGAGACAGGAGGTCTCAGGAAAGGCCTCCAGGTGACCTTCTGTGCAAAACAGAGCCAGGCCTCAGTGGACTCCTGCCAAAAATAGCCGTGGCACAGGGAATGAGGCTACCGTGTATCCTCGGGCTTGGCCCTCCTCCTTGGTCACTTCCATATCTCACATTTGTTCAGAGCTAGGAAGAGAGCAGGGCAGCGCTTATCCCTTTGATTCTGTAGAGAAGGAAGAGGGAGGCCAAGAGATGTGCGCAGTCCTGTCCAAGGTCACACGGTGAACAGGGCAGAAGTGGGCCTCTATTTGCCTCATCTGAAAAATGGGCACAAAACCTGCCTTCCTCCCATCGAATGTCAGTGCCTCAAACCCAGCCTCTGCTACCTACAGCCCTGTGATACTGTCTCGCTGTACCTCTGGAACTCCTTCTTTGTCAATGGGGATAACAATCATTCGATTGCCGTGCCACTGCAATGGGTTAACATAGGTAAAGTGCTTCGAAAGTGATAGATACTATTATTCGCCTTCACAGGGGAGCGGCCCGCAGTTCAAATGAGGCGAGGGGTGCGACTGGGATTTACAAACTGTAAAGTCCTCTCTTGAGAGGCGGGCACTTTTTGGCTGCAAACGAGGTTGCAAACTGTACTCCACACAGTGACTTGCAAAGTGTTTTGTGAACGTTGCCGCATTAAGGAGGCTGTTGCAGATTAGCTTTTTGTAATCTGAAAGGCACTTCAAATTCATAAATCACTTTGGAGACCTTAGGGCTCTTTGTAAGGGCTTTCTAGACTGTCGAGTGCAAGTCTGAAACGAGTGGCCTTTCAAAGCCATGGGCAAGAAGCAGGGCGGGAGCGGGTAGAGGAAGAAACTAGAACCAGAGAATCACGACAGCAGCCCATTTCCCCTCTGATCTCGGCACCATCGCCACCCATGCCAGCCGGTGCGGCGGAGAAATTCCAGCGCATCTGCAGATTCCTGCCCTTCTCCTCTGAGGCCAGGGAGGCCTCGCTGCATTGCTGACTCAGCCAAACGGGATGAGTTAAGCAGGAATTGGGCCCCATCTTCCTTGCACTTCTGCCTTGTCTTTTTTCTTTTTTCTACCACAAAGGCAACGAACCTGACACCATTTAAAGATTTCCCTGTGGGCTGGGAAGGTGGTGAGCTCCTGGGCTGCCCGATGACCTTGCTCTGAGGCCCAGACTTGGGCCTGCTCTAGAGACCCAGCCCAGACTGCCTGCTACCCCCGAGCTGACAGAGTAGCAGGGGTTCAAGGGCTGGGGGCAGGTGGAGGCCACTGCCTTCAAACAGATGTGGGGGGGCGGTGCAAAGGCCCCAGGTTCTTGGGTTCCAATCCCAGCCCTGCAAGTTTCTCACCTACGACCTTGGGCAAGTCCCCTTACTCTGAGCCGGGAGTCCCTCAGCTGTAACTTAGACTGATTATACTCTTTTTTTTTTTTTTTAATTTTCTTTTAATGTTTATTCATTTTTTGAGAGACAGAGACAGAGTGCAAGCAGGGGTGGGGCAGAGAGAGAGGGAGACACAGAATCTGAAGTAGGCTCCAGGTTCTGAGCTGTCAGCACAGAGTCCAAGGCAGGGCTCGAGCTCATGAACCATGAGATCATGAGCTGAGCTAAAGTGGGGTGCTTAACCGACTGAGCCACCCAGGCGCCCCTGATAATGCACATTTGCTTGCAGGCTTTGGGTGGCCTGGTGTGCATGCAAATTCTGTCCCTTCTGCTATCCATAGGCCTGTGGGCTTTCCAATAAGGGAGAAATAGAAGGTGAGGCAGCCTTTACAGCTTCGGGGTCATGAGCATGGCATTTCAAGTCCTAAAGACCTGGATTCAAATCCTGGCTCTGTGACACACAGCTTTGTGTCTTTAGGCAAGTCACACCAACTCCTTGAGCCTTCCATTTCCTCAGCTATAAAATGGGTGGAATAATAGTCGCTACCTTGCAAAAAGCTGGTGAGTATTTGTGTGGCACAAAATGGCACCTAAGGACTGTTCCATCAATGGTAACTGTGATCTGCCTCTCCCCAAACCATGTGGGGAACCCCAGGGTACTTCCTAAGGCCATGCAATTCCTCTTCCTGTGCCTCCTCACATTTGGGCAATTCCTTGATAAAAAGCCTGCCTTACCATGTGACCCAGATGACCTCTGGGGCCCTGAGCCCTCTTCATCCAGCTAGAGTCTTCTGCCCCTGCCGTTTCTGCAGAAACCTTTTCTTTTTTTTTCACAGCCCCATCTCCTTATGGTCCCTGGACTGCATGATGTTGGCCCCAGAGTGGAAGCTCCTCTGAGCTCCTTATACAAACCACGCACAGGCAATGCACCCTTTGCTGTAGGTGTCGCAAAGGAGGGTCTGCCGGAATCTGCTCCAGAGCCGTCTCCCTGAGCTCACCCCAGGCTTTCTCCACCTGCTGGCTTCTGCCTCTCTCCCTCCTGCCCTGCCTTCTCTTCCTCTCCTCTCTTTTCAGGAGCAAGACATCAACATTTTGCCTTCTGCCTCCCGCAGCGTACCTCATTTTTTTGAACCAAGCCAGGCTCTTCCCGGGATTGTAGTGAATGCGAGTTTGCTTCATCTAGTTGCATCCACGGGTCTGTGTGATATTTCAGGGCTGGTACCATGTCCCTGCGCACTGTTGTATCCCCAGCCCCCAGCCCAGTATTTGGCCCCCACTAGGCATTTGGTAAATATGTAGCAAGTAAAAATGAGTGGGACGGGGCTACCGAGGAAGGGGACTGAGAAAGTTGCTTTCTGTGGCTGTCTGGGGCCTCTTGCTCTTGGAGGTCAGTTCTGTGGCAGAGGGACTAATTCAGGACGAGGCTGAAGCTGATGTGTGTCCGTCTCAGGCCCCAGAAACGACACAGTGCTAACACATTCTTGGCTCCTCCGAGGGCCGTGTGAACAGTAACACTCGGGGGTCCTTCTTTAGGGTCTAACACATCGGCCTGTCCTGAGGGGTACAAAGGGCAACAAAGAAACAGGGCAGGGGCTCCCAGGACAGGCTTCCCATCAGACTCCCTGGGACTTTACTCCCCGTAAAGTATTTAACCACCAGAGCCACCTGGGCCTCACACCTCCTTCCCAAGACCTGATTCAAATGTCTGATGTGGGACGTGGTGATTGATTTATTAAAAGTCCTAGGTGATTCCAATATACCTCCCTGACACAGAGAAAAGAACTGTGTTTCTTTTTTTGTTTTTAAACTAATCTGTCTGTAATGCCTGTGAGGTTTCCACATCGGGCCCCCTGAGGAGCAGGCTGTCGGTAGGCCGGTGGTTCAGGGTGAGGGCCTGGCCAGATGGGAGAGAGGAAGGGACGTGGGCTTTGCAGGCATTGGAGAACTTGGGTTTGAACCCTGTCCTCCACCATCCCAGCTCTGTGGCCTTGGGCAAGTCACTTCAGCTGTGTGCATGTCGGTGTCCTCTGTTAACTGACAGAATTCCTACTGCACAGGTTGGCTGGGATCAATCGCCTAACACAGGGTCCAGCCTAGAGCCGGTGCTCCATAAAGTGTGGTTCCGTTACCTTCCTGACCAAGCTACGGGGTGGGAGGGGAGGTCACGTGGGGCCCCCAGCCTGGCTCAGTACCTGACGGGAAGAACCCCGGCCTGGGAGAAATTTCTAGTGCTGACCCATCATGATATGTGACCTTGGCCAAGTCCGCCTCGGTGACCCCATTCAGCTCTGACCCGGGAGACAGGTGAGGGCTGACATTTAAGGGGGTGAATAGATCTGTTTCAGCCAATTCTCTGGGGCAGATCACTCAACCTCTCTGAGCCTCAGTTTCCTCACCTGTGAACAGAGATCCAACAGTGTGCACATCTCACTGCAACTCTGTTTGGTGACGTCATGTTGCTAGCTTAGAGTGGGCCATGGTGGGAGTATTGACACCACGTAAATTGGCAAACATTACAAATCAGGATTTCCTCGGCCTCCCCTTCCATCCCCACTCTGCCCCTGACAGTCAGTTCACCAGCACATCGGCCACCGGGACTCCGATAAATCAACTTTCACCATGGTTGTTGGGAGATTCAGAGAACTATTGCCTGTTAAGCAATTAGCACAGCACCTGGGACTTAGCACAGCACCTGGGCACTAATATGTGCTAGTCACACACACTTAAAATTTATCAGCTATCACTTTGTCTCCGGCCTGATAAATGGTGATCACATGTGTGATCTCATATAGCTTTAACAACCCTAGGAAATATCTAGAAGAGGAAATTCAGGCTCAGACAGGCTCGGTGACTTCAAATGCAATTAGATTTTACAGGCCTACTATGTGCTGAGTTTATTTTTACATACCCATCTCAGTTCAGCCTCACCAACCCCTTTTTCTCACTACAGTTGAAAGGCCCAGAATGGGCAAGCGACCCGCCCAAGGTCCCACGTTGCGCACGGGGCCTTGTATCTGTCTTGAACCTACATGCACGGGTCTCCGCTTCTGCCCGGCTCCCTCCGAACCACATCCAGCCGCATTCTCTTCTGAATCAGGGTAAGCTTTGCCGATGTGATCTCTCTGGCCCTTTCTAGCTCTGACATCCTCAGTATTTAAATCAGCACATGAATATTTCACAAGCATCCCCGGCGAAAATAACCCCCTGCCTGGTTATGTCAGGCCGAGGCCCCAGTGGCTGCCGGGCGCTTCAGCTATTTGCGAGACCTGCAATTCCGCGAGGCCGCCCGGCAGCAGCCAAGGAATCGATAGCCTTTAAATAAGTAATTAGAGGAGCTGAGGACGTCGGCACAGCCAGGAGTGAGCAGGGGAATATAAACTCATAACTCTCCCAGACTCGCTGTGGAAGGCTGGGCTCTGTTTCTTGCTCAAGACGTGTGGCGGGGCCCGGGGCAGGGCGAGGGGTGGGGGAAGCACAGGGAAGCGGAAGGTGAGGCATTTATTGAGCCCTCCCCATGTGTCAGGGCTTGCTCTCATCATTGCCATGCCCAGTGTTCTCCAAAGATGTTAAGGCTCAGAGAGGGGAAGTCAGTTGCCCAGGGCCACACAGCTAGGAAATGGCAGAGGCTGCAGGCCTGTCTGACTTGAGCACAGATTTCTCTCAGCTTTGGCACTATTGACATCTTTTTGGCCAGGTAATTCTTTGTTTTGGGGGTGGGGGGCCCTCCTGTGCCTTATAGGATGTCTTAGCCCTGGCCTCTACCCTCTAGATGCTGGTAGCACGTCCTCCTCACTTGCGACACTCGAAGATGTCTCTGAACATTGCCATATGTCCCCTCGGGGGCAAAATCCCCCTCCGCCCCGGTGAGAGCCCGTGCTTTAGGGTCTGTGTTTACTAGGCTGTTCCTCTCCTCTGCTGCCAGTGTCTTTGAGGATAAGGATCAAAATCTTTCTCCCCACCGAGAGAGGCAGTTCTGGAACCAAAGCCAGGCCAGGTGAGAGCACACCAGCTGTGTGACCTTGGGCTAGTTCTCAGCCTCTCCGTGCCCCGGTTTCCCTATCTGTAAAATGAGCCCTCGCCCCCACAAAAGGTGATCTTGAGGTTTAAATGAGTTAGCGTATGTGAAGCATTCGGAGCAGTGCCTGGCACACACAGTGTGAGCCCTCACGACAGTCCAGGGGCCCGCGTGACCAAGTCCCAGCCCATGCCTGTTCTCCCCATCAGAAAGGGGAGAAGGACCCCAGCTCCTGCTAGGGAGCTCCACAACAACTTCTGCTGTTCCCTGTCCTCCCCTCGCACTCCCCCTCCTGCCAGCCTTGGAGATGCTGGAGAAAACAGCGACGAGGACGGCCACATAGTCCCACAGGATCACAAGGCACTAAGAACAAAAACTGCCTCTTCCTCTTTCCCTGCAGTGCTGGCGGTGCACAGAGAGGCGTGTGGAGGCCCGCGCCTGATTTAAAAAAGCATCCGATTAAAATACAATTCCTTTTATTATCCAGTAAACTATAAAAATACATATAAAGAAACACATTTTGTCACTGGAGTTGGTCGGCACATTTTACTGGTCATTAGCGTGTGTTTTGTTACACTGACGTCTGTTAAAAACAAGGTTCCAGAATGCTGTCCTCCTTTGGGTGCTTGGGAGAAATAGTATCTCAAAGGCATTCCAGGGTGTCCTTACAGGAACAGCTCCCAGTGCAGGAGCATACGTGGGCGTGGCTTAAATCTTCCCTTTCTTTAGAAGGAAGGGTCCCTAGACATTACCAGGTCTAGTCTTCTCCTAGTGGAGGAATCTGAGGCCCAGGACCGTCCTTTGTCCAAGATCAGAGAACAACTTGTTCAGCAACCGTTTTCCGAGTGTATTAGTGAGCCCCAGCTGCTGTAATAGATAGGCCCTCAACCTCAGTGGCACAATGGAGTTGTCTTTCTTGCTCACATGGCAGGTGTTCTGGTTAATGAATGAGCCTTCTAGATGGTGACTCATGGACCCAGGTTCCTTACTTGTGGCTGTGCCCTCCTCTAGGGCCTCAGAATCATCTGCTTTCAGCTGGATGGGGAAAGAATTCTGAAGATTGCACATTTTTACAGATTTTTACAGGTTTTTTTTAATTAAAAAATTTTTTTAATGCTTACCTATTTTGGGGAGAGAGAGAGACAGAGTGTGAGTGGAAGAGGGGCAGAGAGAGAGGGAGACAGAGAATCTGAAGCAGGCTCCAGGCTCCAAGCTGTCAACACAGAGCCCAACACGGGGCTTGAACTCATGAACCATGAGATCATGACCTGAGCCATGTTTAACCATGGATGTTTAACCAACTGAGCCACCCAAGTGCCTGGAGTCTTTTTTTTTTGTTTTGTTTTAATTAATGTCAGGCTGGGGAGTGGCCCATGTTGCTTCTATGCATGTTCCATTGGCCATTCCTAAGTCATATTCCATACCTAACTGCAAATGAGGTTGGAAAGTGTAGTCTGGCTGTGTGTTCAGAAGGAAGAAGACACAGGCTGGTGGGTAGTGGACCAGGTCTCAGTGTCTGGCCCTGGGCTAGAAGCTGCCTGGGCAGGGATGGCTAAGAAGGCAGACCTGCCCTCTTGGGGCTCACAGCGTGGAGGCGGTGGGGTGCGGTAGCAGGTGCAGGCAGCTAATGTCCTCAGCCTGAGGTTCAGAATAAGGACTTGTCTTTTTGAGCCCTCCCTCCCATTGATCACTGGAAGTCTATTTACTTCTCTCTAGAGAGACCCCATCCCACGATAAGTCTGAGACTGCTGGGGTCCTTGCCAACTCAGTCCAAAAGGAGTCAGCGATCCCTGTTTCTAAAAGACTGCAGAGAAGAAACTGGAACGCCTGGTTCATTTTCTGAAAGGCCCTATTCTCTGCAGTCTTTCCTTTTCGGGGGAGGTGGAGGGAGCCTCTCTCCCCAGGTCACCTGTCACTTCACACTGCCACAGGCCTGGGCTCTCAATAGAACAGCTCTGGAGAGATGGCCTGGCTCCTCAGTTCACCTGCACGTGTGTGCACACGCACATGCACACATGCATGTATGCACACGTCCCTCAGAGCCACCTATAGCAGGGCATCTGGGTGGCTCAGCTGGTTAAGTGTCCGACTTCAGCTCATGTCATGATCTTGGAGTTTGTGGGTTTAAGCCCCGCATTGTTGGGCTCCATGCAGGCAGCACAGAGCCTGCTTGGGATTCTCTCTGCCCCTCCCCAGCTCACACACACACACACACACACACACACACACACACACACACGCTCTCTCTCTCTCTCTCTCTCTCTCTCTCAAAATACATATATGAACTTTAAAAAAAAGAAAATAACTAGCTATAGCACACATTTGCCACTTTAGTTAACCAGTATCTATTTGGGGGATCCCAAGATGGTGAGAGGACCTCCCATTACAGAAGCTGATCGGGGCAGATATCTGCACCCCCATCAGCTAGAATAGGGACATGTGGCCCAGAGTGTGGCCAAATGGACGTGCCCTCCCAGGACTTTGTTTTGTTTTGTATTTTAATTTTTTTCAACATTTATTATGTTTGAGAGACAGAGAAAGAGCACAAGCAGGGGAGGGGCAGAGAGAGAGGGAGACGCAGAATCCGAAGCAGGCTCCAGGCTCCGAGCTGTCAGCACAGAGCCTGACTCGGGGCTGGAACTCAGGAACGGCGAGATAGTGACCTGAGCCAAAGTCGGATGCTCAACGGACCAAGACACCCAGGCGCACCCCAAGGACTTTGAATCTTTACAGTGACACAGGCACAAGGCCAGTGGAACTTTAAAGGCCACTGCAGCAGAATGGCATCTAGTGATGTGTGATACATCATTTCCATGGCCCAAGGTGCCAGCAGGAGCCCCAGGGACCAGCTGGCAGATGGCACCTTGGCTGGGCCTTAACTCTCTGGGTTCCTGTTAAGCCTGTTTCTCCAGTTCCCTTGCATGCACCACCTGACACTTTTCCAGACAATTCCTTTAGGTTAACTGGAGTCAGTTTTTACTAACTGCAGCCGAGAACCCTTCTTATGCAGCCCGTGCTGGAGCCAGGCCACCAACCCACGCCCTCCAGGATTTCCTTTGCTGCCAGCTTCACCCAGGGCCATCCCAGATCCCGCCCCCCCCCCCCCCCCCACACACACAGGACTAACAGCTTCCACACTCAAGGGAGAAGCCAAGGCTCCTGGCTCTTTCCTCCAGGAGATTCTGAGCAAATCTCTAATTAACCTGTCTGTTCACACTCCTTCGACATCCAAAGTTCTCAAGAGGGCTGTGGGCAGAACCAACATAATTGGTTTTCTTTGCAATCCTGTGTATTTTATGCATTTAAAACTGTTATTCTGAGAAGAGGTCCATCGTCCTCACTCAGTGCCAAAGGGGTCTGGGGCGCCAGAAAGGTGAGGATCCCCCTGGACTGCTGGTAACAGGATTCCCTCCTCCATCGTGCAAGGCCCCTTTGCTTTATGAGACCCCTAATGGGTTGGAGAACCACCCCATCCTCCCGGGGCCATTCTTTCTGGAAAGAGATCCCTACTTCCTTCTGGGGCCAGCTCCTCTCCCCACCCTAGAGGTAGGTGGTCCCAGCAGAGACCGCCATGTTGTCACATAACCCCACTCTCCAGCTTCAGCTGACTGGTTAGGGAGGGCCGGGCTCTGGACCCAGGCCAGGCCAGACAGGTCCTTCTCTGCAGTTGCTTTTTCTTTTGATTCTTCTTTCTCTTTCTCTTTTTTTCTTTTCCTTTCCTTTCTTTTGAGAGAGAGAGCATGAGCAGGGGAGAGGGGCAGAGGGAGAGAGAGAGAGACTCTCAAGTAGGCTTCATACTCAGCATGGAGCGGGATGCGTGGCTTGATCCCATGACCCAGGGATCACGACTTAAACCAAAATCAAGAGTTGGACACTCAACTGACTGAGCCACCCAGGTGCCCCTCTGCAGTTGGTTTTCTAAAGAGGAACTCGGGGTCACCAGTTACACTCTTCCCTGTGGGGGCTCAGAGTTGAGAGTGGTCAAGTTTCCCACAAAGTAAGGGAAGCCAATTGAGTAGGACAGGGAGGCTGAAGAGAGAGAGACAGAGACAGAGAGACAGAGAGAGAAGAAAGGAAGAAAGAGAAGGGGGGGATGCGGGGAGGGGAGGGGAAAGGGAAGGAGAGGGAGCTGGCTGCATCCTGGCCCATGGTTTGTTTAGTTGTGACCCTGCTGGTTTGGTATTCATTTAGGTATGGTTATTCATTGCTTCCTTAAGTTCCCCATTTTTGGCCTCAGCTAGTTGGAAATGTAGTTTGTCACTGTCTGTCTTATTCCCACTGAATCCCCAGGGTCTGCAGAGACTGGCACATAGTAGGTGTGCAGTCAGCACCCGTGAATGAAGGAATGAATGAATGAACAAGGTACGGAGGAGAGGGTGAGTGTGTCTACATGGGGAGATGTCAGGAATCATATGGGGTGGGAGGTGATGTTCAAAGTGGGATTTAAAGGGTTAATAGGAGCTTTCTGGATGACAGCTGTGGGGGAAGAGGCTGGAAAAGACAGCGGAGACTAGGTTGAAAAAGGCTTAACTATCAGACTAAAAATTGGGATTTTTAAATTATTTCTCATGCCTCTTCATTTTGAGAGAGAGGGAGAGAGAGAAAGTGTGAGCAGGAAAGGGGCAGAGAGAGATGTGGATGTAAAATCCAAAGCAGGCTCTGGGCTGACAGCAGCAAGCCTGGTGTGGGGCTCAAACTCATGAACCGAAACGCAAGAACGTGACCTGAGCTGAAGCCAGATACTCAACCAACTGAGTTACCCAGAGCCCCAGGGTTTTGGGGTTTTGTTTTAATTGTATTTAAATCCAAGTTAGTTAATATATAGTGTAATAATGGTTTCAGGAGTAGAATTTAGTGATTAAACATTAGGATTTTTAGGGGCACCTGGGTGGCTCAGTCAGTCAAGGTTAAGCGTCTGCCTTCAGCTCAGGCCATGATCTCACGGGTCCATGGGTTTGAGCCCCGCATTGGGCTCTGTGCTGTCAGTGTAGAGCCTGCTTTGGATCATCTGTCCCCTTCTCTCTCTGCCCCTCCCCCCCATGCTCTCTGTTTCTCTCAAAAAATAAACATCAAAAAAAGTTTTTTTTTAATTGGGATTTTTACAAGTAGTGGCTTATCTAGGTCTACCTTCCAAGTGTTCCTAATGATGCCTGAGCTCCATCTATATGAGCAAACGTGTGGGTGCTCTTAGGCTCCCCTCATGGCCCTGCCTCTAGAGACCCTGCTAATAGGAAAATCAGGCTCTCTTTCCATCCCACCCAACACCCTCTCTCATCCCCGACTGCCCCCACCGCGGTCCCTGCTAAGCCTTCTTGTGGCTCCTTCCAGCAGGTCCTGACCTTCACCGACCTCTGGGCAGCCTTCCACCTTCTGACCTTCACCCCCACTGCTTCTCCCCCACAGCTCCTTGTCTGTCCCTCTCGAGGTCTCTTCTTCCTGGACCCACAGCCATTCCTTAAATATCAGTGGCCTTCAGTGCCTGTACTGCTTCCTTCCCTCGCTCTGCACTCCCCCTGGATGGCCCCTTCCCCTCCTGTGGCTTCAGGGACCACTTCAAGCTGCACATTCCCATCGGCTCCAGCCGCAATTATCCGGAGACTGGACCTTCTCCTCCGGGCTCTGCCGTGGGCACTTTGGACGCAAACACATCCCAAATCAGACTCATCATCTTCCCCTCCTGCCCACTGTTTGCACCCTCCTCCTGACGTACATACCGCCTCCTGTTCTGTGAAGAGCCTGTGAGGAGAGGGAAGGAAACAGGCTCGGAGGAGGGCAGGACTGAGCACATGGACTGTCTGCCTGACTCCGGTCATGCTGCTCGATTAGGACTCAGGATGGGGCAGTATTTCTCACCTCTGACCCCCAGGCCTCCGGGGGCCCGGCCAGTAAACGTTGACCAGATCGATTTCCACCGTGTTGGGAAGTCAGCGGTCAGCTGCTGACCACACTGTCAATTATTCAGGCTCCCTGGGATTCCACCAAGAGCAACGATTTAACTAAAGCACGGCTCCATTGTCCTCACGCACCCAACTTTCCCTCAGAGGCCTGGGCGGGGGGGCCGCCTCTTGGAGCAGCCAGGCAGAGGTCTGACCCAGCCCCTGCTCCCACTCCCCACCCATATGTCCATCCAGGACTTGAGAGCGTCTTCATCATGCGGTGTCTTGGAGGTTTTCCTGGGCCAAGGCGGGGGAGGGGGCTGAGGCCTGGAAGGCATAGCTGGGACCAATGGCCGGAAGTTACCTGAGGCAGGTCCCGGCAGGTGTAAGCTAGCGGGCAGCAGACCACCATCCGGAGGCACAGCTATCACACAGAGAGACTGGACTGTCAAGGAGAAATAATGACCATTTTCAGGGTGCTTTAAATTTGCAAACTTTTCATGACATGCATCATCATGTGGCCTCCAGCCTTTCTTGGGAACCAGGTGATACATAAATAAAAACACGTTCATTTGATAGTTGCTTATTGAACAGGCCAGGCACTTTGCTAGGTGCTGTGGATGAAATAAGAATATCAATTTGGCCCCGCCCTTGAGTAATACTAGCACTAATGCTAATAATAAGGGGAACTCTGATGTGTCACGGAAGGTTCTAAACACTCGACATGCTTCAAGGCACACTACCCTCATAACAACCCAGTGAGGTGGCTGCTGGAGCTGTCTCCATTTTATAGGCAAGGCAAGATTTTACAGGTGAGGCACAGAGAGGTACAAAACGTGCCCAAGGTCACACAGCCTCTGCAAATGATGCAGCTGGAATTAGAGCCCAGGTGCCTGATTTCGAGCCCCTGCTCTCAGCCTCTCTGATCAAAGTTGTGTGTGTGTGTGTGTGGGGGGGGGGTTCATTGGGGTTAGGTAGATGATCACATATGTAATGATCTAACAGAGCTGTGGAGGAGAGAGCAGAACTAATCTATCCAGGTTGCAGGGAGGAGGTGACGAGTCAGTGAAGGCTTTCTAGAAGTGTCCTTTAAGCCAAGAACTTCGGGAAGAAGAGTTGGATGGGGGAAGAGTCCAGGGAAGGAGGAACATTTACAGCGGTAGCACTTCTAGCTGGAAGACCCTGCAGCCCCAGTGCCCTGGGAGGACCCCCTCTGGGCCTGGGCAAAGGGGAGCAGGCAGACGGGGCCACGGCTGCGCTTCAGCCTCCCCCTCACTGTGCCCACTTCCTCTCTGTCTGCCAGCTGTATTTTTAGAACTCTTACTTTCCGATGGCTGGTGGGCTGGCAGTATCTGGGCCTTCCTCGGGACTTTTATAGTCTCCTACCGCGGGTGTCTCCATCACAGCCCTCCCTTCGGAGACCTGAGCTGCTGGGCTGATCGGAAGCCCCTGAAGCCCTGACTGCTTCACCGACACAGTCGGTAACCGGTCCCCTGGGGTCAAGGGGCCCACACTCAATTGCCAGTTGACACTGGCCACCTCTTTCCCCTCTGTCTGCTTTCTCTCTTTCTTCCTGCCAGTTCAGTGCCACTCTGCTCCACGGTCCCGATCTGTGTCAGACACCGGGCTGCTGGGCGCCGACAAGACAGACCTAAAACTGACTTGAGTGCCTTTAGCATCGCCTGTGCTAGAGGCAGGGTGAGTGTACACGATTCATATCCCAAACTGGGACATGCGTGAAAGCAAAGGGGCGCTGTTAACAGTTATGCTGGAAGCACAGCATCAACCCAAGCAAACGGAAATGGGAGGTCACCGCAGTTCATTAGAAGGATGGAAAAGTGAGGAGAGACTTGATGAATGCAGGGGCAGGTAGAAGGGAGTCTTGGTCAGGGTAATGGCTCTTGCAAGGATGCAGCAAGTTTGGGGATAAGTGGAGAGTTTATGGTGGCCATAACCCAGTACCTGGACCATGGAGAGGGGGCGGGAGGAGAGCCCAGAGTGGACTCTTGGTGGGAAAAGGTGGACAGTTCGGTACAAGTGGAATAGAGTGGCAAGACCTGTCACCCCTGGGCCCATGGCAGGCATCACCAATTGATCATTACACTCTCCTTCCCATGGATTCAACCTGCCAGCCCTCAGCACAATGCTGGGGCTGGTCACTTCCAGCTGTCAAGCTGTGCACTAGAGGAAACCTATTTGCCACAAGGGGCTCAGCAATGGGCACAGGGTGTACTTTAGCCGGAGAAAAGGCTGGAGTTCAAATAGAGAGAGGCCCAGAATGCGGGACCAAGGAGCTGGAATCTTCTCCAGGTGTTAGGGAGTCGTGTTAGGGGGAGGGATGTACCAAAGCCTAACATTTCAGGAGTCTCGGGAAGGTTGCCGAGGTGGCAGGGAAGCCAGTGAGGGGGTGCCGACATCCAGGTGAGAGAGGAAGACCTCTCCCCTCCCCTGCACTGGGAGCAGAGAAGGTTGTCTGATGACTGAGCAGATGCTGTGGGGCAGGAAGAGAAGAAGAAGGCATTGAGGATGCCTCCCAGGCTTCCCCGGGGCCTGACTTGGAGTCTGGGAGCACACTGTCTGCCAGGCAGGTGTGTCAGCACTGTGGGGGGTCCTGATGGGAAGCTTTGCTCCAGAGGTCACCAAAGAGTGCAGGTTCTCCGAGGAGAGGGCCATCCTGGACTCGGTGCCCCCAGGATGGGGGTGGGGCAAACTGGTTCGGCAGGTGTTACCAGAGAGCACCGGGGCCTGGAGAAATTTGCCTTTTGAGGGAATGAACCATCACAAAGATCTCATCCCTGCCCCCTCAGGACCCTACAGAGGAGAAGGGGTCCTGCACTGGTTCCCGCCCCATCTCTGAGCAATGGGAGCCCAAGGGAGCTGCTTGCAAAGTTTCAGGGTGACTTCCACAAAGGGAAACTGACGCTTCATTCCCTGGTTGGATGTCTGCTTAGCCATGGGCTGCCACCTGCCCCAGGGTCACCAGAGTGGGACATGGACACACGGCCAGGGTAAGGCCCTGGGGTCTGGTTCTGGAGAGGAGCAGGGACCGAGCTGAGTAGAGTCTGTGGAGGGCCAAAGGGAGAGGGGGCTGCAGACTCCCCAGCGCCCTCTTGGCAGGGGGGCAATGTGGCTGCGGAGCCAGCTGACAGGTGCAGACTTGTCTGGAGAGGGACCCCCGGTGCCCCAGGGAGGGCCCGGGAATTGAGTCTCTGGTCCGTGGTATCTTTGGGAGCCTCCACCCACTATCAACAGACCTACAGGCTTTGAGCTAAGTCCGCCCCAGCCCTGACTCCCAACAAGGGAACCAGAGCCTGGCCAGATGTCATGAGAGGAACGGCCATTTCCCTCTTCCTTCTCCCCCAACCTCCACCCTAGAGGTGAACCTGGAGGTGTGTGCATGTGCGTGTGTGTGTGTGACAGAGACCACCCTGCCCTCTCCAGCCCTCCCCCAAGTGCATGTGCTCTTGTGCGTGCACACACACACACACACACACACACACACACACACACAATTTGAGGCCCTAGCTTAGCTTACCTTGAACTCCCAGCTTAGCTTACCTTGTGGAAAAAGAAGAAAGTTTTGGGTCAAATCTGAACCTGAAGTTTTAAAATGACCAGGTGTTTTTTTTTTTTCTTTTTTAAGTAGGCTCCACACCCAACATGGGGCTGGAACTCATGATCCTGAGATCGAGTTACTTGCTCTACTGACTGAGCCAGCCAGATGCCCCTAAAAATGATCAGGTGTTAACCAGAACGAGACTTTTTTTTTTTTTTAAGTTTGAGAGAGAGAGAGAGGGAGAGGGAGAGAGAGAAAAGGATAGAGGGAATCCCAAGCAGTCTCCCCACTGTCAGTGCAGAGCCTGATTCGGGGATTGAACGCACAAACTGAGTTTATGACCTGAGCCTAAGTCGCATGCTTAACTGACTGAGCAGCCCAGGCACCCCTGATCCTTCTTTTATAACCCAAAGGTCTAAAAGCTAAAAAATGGACCAAAGCAACTGTCAAAGGTGCATGTCTCCCAACTGGTAGGAGAGTTCACAGGGCCCGGTTGGCAGCCATTATTAGAAAAGTAACTGTAACCTAATGAGCTGAAAGTCCTTAACAAGCTGTTTACAAAGGGAACCCCAAAAGGGAATTGGATTTGAAGGGAGAAAGATGATTAGACATAAGGATGGAGTGAGGTGTTGTTGAATGAACTAGGCAGAGGGACCCAGGAAGGTTGGATACCTGCCTCTGCACTCACCCCTCCCTACAAGGTCTGGGGGAGCCGTATTTATGGGAAACGGGGTCACTGTGTTATTGGTTGGGCTTCTGCTCCCAGGCCTGACTCCGAGCCCTCCCTAGGCCAGCTTCCTCCAAAGCCAGACCCAAATCTCAGGATCCCTTTGTTAAGTGGGCCCAGTGGGATGGGTGTGAGGCAGGGGATCATGCAAATGACCTTCCAGGGGGGAAGGAGCCAACAGAAGCAAGCCTCTGGCCCCCACTTAGCCCACCGCTTCTACAGCATGGCTGGGAAGGTAGCAGAGGTGGAGCACAGGGTCCAGAAGGAAGGAGGGGAGAACACCAGCATGAGGCATCGGGTTCCTCCTGGCACCCACCTGCTGGTAAACATGGCTCAGTCCAGGGATCTGACTCCTGAGGTCTAGTTCCTTGTGGGTGGAGGTGGGGAAAGGGAAGCAAGGGGGTGAAGGAGGGAGCTCTTGCCTCCCCCAGCTCCCCATGCCTAGGGCTGTAGAGAGGGGTTCAGCCTGGGCCCTGAATTTGGGGGGGCCTGTGGCATATCCAGGGGTGAAGGATAAGAGGTCAGGGGCTCTCAGGAGAGAACTTGGGTAGAAGACAGAACTCTGGGAGTCATCGGGGGATGCCTCCAACCTCGGTGCAAACGTGCAAACGCAGAGAGGAGGAGAAGAGGCAGCGAGGAGAAGGGAGCCTGGGGGAAGCCAACTTTTGGAAACCGGAGGAAGAGCTGCAGGAACTCGCCTAAGAGCCTGCAGCTGCCAGATCCTGGCCACCCTCCGGGCCAGACCCCCTCTGGCAGCTGCCAAGACGCATCTCTGCTGCTCTGGGAAACCTAATGGCCTGCGTCTGCCCAGGTGGGCAGCGGGACAAGTTCACCTCCCCGCTTCCTGCCTCCCCCTCCTCCAGCGTCGGCTACTGCTCTGGGCCGCTCTCCGGGGCCAGCCAGCGCTGCCCTCCCCCTCAGGCCCCACGTTCCAGACTTTCTCCTCATCAGTTTACCAGCCTGGTCTCATTCCCTCTCCGGAGCCTCTCGCCAAGTTCTGCCTGGCTCCCTGCCCCTCTCTTCTCCTCTCCTTAGAGCAGGAGCCAGTTGGGGCCCCTTCTGCAGACGCAGCCTCGTGCCAGGCCCGGGGACCCCTCCCACCAAGCTAGCACTCTCAGCCTTCCAAGCGCGTCTGCGTCTGTCTTCACACCCAGTTCTGACAAGAGGGTTTATGCTCCGTGTCTGAGACTGAGCCCCCGGCACTGGTCTCTGTCCCATGTTTGTCACATATGCCCAACCTGGGCCACACAGACTGGAGTCAGGATCTTCAAACCCTAGCCCCAGGCTGCAGCCACAGGGATGCAGACGGGAGCTGATATTCTCAGGGTTCAGGGCCTCTCTAAGCCTCAGTTGGCCATCTGTAGGCAACCCATTTGTCAGCTGGGGTCCCCCAGTCCCGTACGATTTTAAAAATACCGGTTCAGATCCATATTCCACAGCCTGTGGAAATGCAAAAATATCTTTAATATCCTTTGGAGAGTTCTGGAATGGTTTGTTTTTTCACACTCCCCTCTGCATCAGAGCTGTGGCTTCTGGTAAATTCATTTAGTGTCTGGATTGGACCGCTGACCCAGGCCTGCTGTTTCGTTTTTACACAGCTCTGGCTGAGACAGGGAATGCAGTGGCCACCTTCCGCTATTTCCACCAGAAACCCATGGAGGAAGGTATCTGTGTGTAAGGCAGGCAGGCACAGGGAGATTTAGGGAAGTGGGGTGGATGGTTCCAAGTGCTACAATTAAATCAACTTCAAACGGAACACTGGACATCCTGTTCTTAAAAGTTCTCGGGTCACCCCACCCCTGGGAAGTTTCATGAGCCCTTTGACCTCACTCAGTTCCCTGGCCAGTCCTGGCTCTTTATCTTCCTTGTTTGCATGTCTCTTCCTTGAAAGGCAAAATAGTGCAGTGGTTCAATGCAAGGGCCTGTCTCTGTGAGCTTGGCTGTGCATCTTATCAGCTGTGTGATCATAGGAGAATTACTTAACCTCTCTGAACCTCAAGCTTATCTTTTATGAGAATCGTAAAAGTTGAAGGTAACAGGATTTGTGGTGAGGATTTCATAAAGCAATTCATGGGAAGCCCTTAGCACAGTGTTAGCTCAATGATGTTAGCCATTACTACTACTACCATTATTATTATTATTAAGTGTTTATTTTTGAGAGAGAGAGAGAGAAAGAACACAAGTGGGGGAGGGGCAGAGAGAGAAAGGGAGACAGAATCTGAAGCAGGTCCAGGCTCTGAGCTGTCAGCACAGAGCCTGACATGGCGCTTGAACCCATAAACCATGAGATCATGACCTGAGCTGAAATCAAGAGTCAGACGCTCAACCAACTGAGCCACCCAGGCGCCCCTTTTACTACTATTATTATTAACCCCTCCAAATTCTCTTCTTACTCTCCTCCGCAGAACAATTCATCCTTCTTGGGCATTATCCCAAATACTGCACATCTGTACATATGTAAGCCCAGGAAGGGCTGAGGCACAGAAAAGAATTATTCTTTGAACAGGATTGACCCTCCTTTGAAAGGGGGCCAGCTGAGACTGCGAATGGGCCTAACAGTGACCCCACGGTGGTGGTAAATACTAAACAAACATATGCCCTTCCTTCCTCTTTCTCTATCTCCCCACCCTGCTCCCCATTAGGCTGAAAGTGTATAGCCGTGACCAGCAGTGGCAGATCCGGGGCCTCATGGGAATTAGCTCGATTTTCCTGAAGTATTGAGAAAGAGGTGCCCTTTTGCAGGGGTTCCTACACAGCCTGGAGTTGCTGTGGGACCATTTTTTCTACCTCATGGGAAATCCTAAGAATGAAGCCAACATAAACAAAAAGACAGTTTCTGGGTGATCTCATTTGAGTTCCTGTAACCTACCACACTTAGATTCAGCTCTTGAGTTTTCTTTCCAATCATATAAGCCCAGAAATCCCCCTTTTCTTTTTTAAGCTGGTTTGATTTGAGCTTCTGTCATGTAAAATTGGATGAATCTTGACTAAAGATTATTGAATCTTGAATTTCAACTACAAATGGGGTATATTATAAAGCAAGGGGGGATAGCATGGAATTCACTGCAGGAAGTATAACCAGAAATCACAGGAATGGAAAGTTTCCTCTGACTCCATTTCTCTCTCTCTCTCTCTCTCAGGCCAACACATACAATCTCCCATTTCTGCTTTTTCTCTGCATATCTGCTTCTTGTTTTTTAGTTCTGCTGAGCTGTGTTTTTGCTGGCTCATCCAGGTAAAGGTCCCAGGGCTAATGTTCATTGGCCCAGATTTGGATCATGTGACCACCCTGAACCATTCATTGTGATTGGTCAAACAGTGAGCCATTACCTCTGGATCTGGGGATTAGCATCAGGCCCACCTAAACCAAACAAACTAAGAGGATGAAGAATGGTTTTAAAAAAAAAAAAAAATCAAAGTATTGTTTCCAGACCCATGGGGAATGAATGCCCCCCCCCCACACACACACACACTCAGCATCTCTAACATGGAGTTAAGTGAATTTCTGTTTGACCAACCAGTCAAGCCCTGAATAAGCTCAGGGCCAGCCTCTTGTCCCAGAAGAGCACCTCTAATGGAAACTTCCACCTGTGACAACAGCTTCTGGAGATCTGGTTTTGCTTGGGCTTTCTTTAATCTCTTTTCAAATCTTACCACATGCTAGAGGGGAGCTGGTTCTGACTCTGGCCCCTGCATGAGGCTCTGGCATGGCGTCACTTGAATTTTAAATGCCCCATCACATGGAATGATGATGGGGAGGTGGGGAGCTCCAAAGGAAGACGCCAGGGAGCGAGGAAGGGATCACTGCAGAGGGACCCTCTGAGTGAGGCCTTCAAGGATGGACAGCAAGAACTCAGGGCTAGAATCAAGAAAACAAATGATCACAAGTGTAAGTGAGGGTGCAGAGAACTTGGAGCCCTCATACATTGCTGATGGGAATACAAAATGGTACAGCCACTTTGGAAAACAACCTGGCAGGTCCTCAAAAAGTTGAACAGAGCTACAGTATGACCCAGCAACTCCACTCCTAGCCATATACCCAGGAGAAATGAAGACTCATGTCCACACAAAACCTTGTACATGAATCTTCATAGCAGCATTAGTCATAATTTCCCAGAGTAGAGACAATCCAAATGTCCATCAACTGGTGAATGGATAAATAAAATGTGGTACATCCATTCAACAGAATATGATTCCCCCATGAGAAGAAATAAACTGGTACCTGTTACCACATGGTTGAACCTTGAAAGTCTTTTTTCCTTCTTTCTTTTGGCAGATCATCAAACCTTTTCTATTTTAAAGCTAGAAGGATTCTTAGGGTTGGCAAACTATGGTCCACAGGCCACATTGGCCTGGTTCCTATTTTAATACATTTAGGGTTTTTTAATTGATTTATTTTTTAAATTCCAGTATGGTTAACATACAGTGTTACATTAGTTTCAGGTGTACAATATAGTGATTTACCAATTCTATACATTATTCAGTGCTCATCACAGTAATTGTACTCTTAATCCCCTTCAACTATTTCACCCACCCCCCCACCCACCTCCCCTCTGGTTTTCAGTTCTTTATAGTTAAGAGTCTCTGGGGGATTTTTGTCTCTTTTTTCCTTCGTTTTGTTTCTTAAATTACACATGTGAGTGAAATCATACAGTATTTGTCTTTCTCTGACTGGTTTATTTAATTTAGCATTATACCTTCTAGATCTATCCATGTTCTGCAAATTGCAAGATTTCATTTTTCTATGGCTGAGTAATATTCCATGATACACACACACACACACACACACACACACACACACACACTACCTCTTCTTTATTCATCTATCGATGGACACTTGGGTGGCTTCCATATTTTGGCTATTGTAAATAATGCTGCAATAAATGTAGGGGTGCATATATCCTTTCAAATTCGTGTTTTTTGTATTCTTTGGGTTAATACCCAGTAGTGGAATTGCTGGGTGGTAGGGTAGTTCTATTTTTAATTTTTTGAGGAACTTCCATACTGTTTTCCAGAGCGGCTGCACCAGTTTGTGTTCCCACCAACAGTGCACAAGAGTTCCTTTTTCTCCACATCCTTGCCAACATTTGTTGTTTCTTGTGTTTTTGATTTTAGCCATTCTGACGGGTGTGAGGTGATAGCTTATTGTGGTTTTGATTTGCAATTCCGTGATGATGAGTGATGTTGAGCATCTCTTCATGTGTCTATTGGCCAGAACGTTGAAAATCTTCTTAAGTGAAAGAAGCCAATCATAAAACATCATATATTATGAGATTCCACTTGAATGAAATGTCCAGCATAGGCAAATACATAGAGACAGAATGTAGAGGAGGGGTAGTCTATGGCTGGGCAGAGGTAGGGGTATTAGGGGGAGAAAGTGACACTAATGGGGATTGGTGGGGGGAAATGTTGGAAAGTGATTGTTGAGAATACACAAAAAACATTGAATTGTACACTTTAAATGAGTGAATTGTATGGTATGTGAATTATATCTCAGTAAAGCTATTACCAAAAAAGAAGTATTATGTATATAGATATAAATATAGATATATCTACATATACATATATAGATATATCTACATATATCTATATCTATATCTATCTATTTATCTATATTTTTTAGGAGGTAGGAGAAGAGGAGCCTATGGCACATATCAGCCTGGGAACTCTGGGGGCCAAAGGTCTGATAAGCTGGCCCCCTCCCCACCTTTCATTCCTTGGATTCCAAAGCAATTAAAAGGAATTTGGGGCCTGAGAATCCAGCTCTGGGGCATAAAGGAAAAATGCTCAGATGAAAAAAGGGGAGAGGAGAAAGGCTGTCTCTGACAACCCGAGGTGGGCAGGAAGCTCCATAAGGAAGCAGAGCATCGCCAGCGTGGGTCATCAGTTCAATGTTGAGGAGAGAGCTGTGGGCACAGTGCAGCTTCTGATGGATGCCAGTGTCCTTGGTGTGGAGGACCTCTAGCTGGTACCATTAGTGGTGTCTGCTTGGCTCTCAACAACCCCCCCCCCCCCGCTGTTGCCCACTCTCTAGCCACAGAGGTGGGCTCCTGGCAGCCAAGTTTGTGCTGCGGGGCCCTCGGCTATAGCAGACTGTCCCGGTGTGAACATCTGACCCAAGCTGAATCAGTCATGGTCCCTTCTCTGGAATTTGGGGTCTTGACAGAGGAAGAGGACTTCTCTCCCAATGGCTAGAATATGTGAACTAGGGGGCTTTAAGACAGCCACACCTCCTTCCCCAAAGTCCCTGTGGGCAGAGCTGAAAAGACTAGAAAGCTGATTCCCCAGCCCATTGGAATACTCTAGGTTCCCAGTGGAAGTAGCTCTAAAGTGAAAGCAGCTGGGGACCCTTTGGGAGCCTGAAGGAGAGCTGTGAGCCCTGAGCTGCCAGAGCTGCAGCGGTGAAGTGGGGAAGCAGGTAAGGAGGATTCTAGATGAACAGCACTGATGGGAGAAGGCGGGGAGAGGCTGGGTGTCCTAGCAACTTCCCCAGAGAGGGTTTGGGCATCAAAGACCATGGCCATTGGTAACCACGGCTCCTGGCCAACAAGTACCAGGGAAGCAAAACTTCCACAAATAGCGACCTAATGGCCTTGTTAGTGTTATCAATAATTAATATTTTGTGCCAGTACAGCCCATTATACTTTTCAAAAGCATATCCACCTTCACAACCCCATTTGCTCCTTCTCCATCTGTACTGGGGAGAGATGTGTTATGCTCTGAGAGTTCCCACGCCCACTGCCCCTTCTAGAATAAAGCTACCTGTGTGACCCATCCCTCTCACACTGGATTAAGGTTTGCGCCTGACATAAAGGTAGCCCCTCCACGGTGGCAGCAGCTTTGGAGGTGGCACAGCAAGAGACCAGTCCCCAGCTCAGATCACAGTGACCACTGGAGCCAACACAACCTTTCTCTTGGGGTTTAACAGTGAGCCTCCAGAGAGAGGCAGCGCTCTGTTTTTGCAAGGGCAGAAGCCAAGAGACACAGAGAAGGCAGTGACTAGAAGCCAAGAATGAGTAAGAAGTGACGGTGGTAGCCAGGAGATGAAATGAAGGTACGGGAGAGACGTTCACGGGCAGGGGAAGCAACAGGCTGGCCGAGGTGGAGGAGACAAGGGAAGGGCCCTAAACAGAGAACAGTTTTGGCAGATGGCAGCCCGTGGCCTGGGCACTAGAACAACAATGGACCCTGAAGCACATTCAGGGTTTTGTCACCACAAAACACAGTGGCATAGATTCCCATCTCCCTTATTGTCACAGGTATCCTCAATGGAATCCCTAAACAGTAACCACCCGAGTCCTCTATTCCTTAAGGCAGCCTTACAGCACCATTTCAGCCCCAGCCCCGCCAGGCGCCAGGCGGAGGTGATTTCTGGCCAGTGTCAGCACATCTCAGCAGGAGCCTTCCTCTTGTCTGCTTTTGAACCTTCTCTTCCCCAGAGGGGTGCCTGTTGGGGGCGGGGCAGACTACAGGAAGAACCCTGCTGTGATGTGGTGACATCAGTCAGGATGTCACCTGCCTTCAGCCTGAGTAGTTCAGAGGTATATCTCATCAGAGATGACCAACTCCTTGATTAATAGCTGACCAAATTGAATCAAGATATGATAAAGAAATCCTTTTTTTCCTCCCTCCCTCCCCTTCTCCCTTGTTCTCTCCCTCCTTGTTTCCTCAAGCAAACTTGACTCTCAAATGAGTCACTTGCTGTCTCAAGCACCCAGCAGAGTCTGACTGGTATCTGTCCCAATTCTAAATTCAGTCTGGCCCAGTTTGGGTCAGGTGACCACCTCTGGTTCAACTACAGCTAAGGGAACAGGGTCGTGTAGTATTAATATGGCTACTGTGGCTTCTCAGGGGGAAAAGGGAGGACAATGCAGACCAAGACCTAAAATGCGTGCACGAAACAGAACTAAGATCGGGGGACAGGAATTAACATTTTTAAAAATTGACATATTGAGTGCTTCAGAAACAGTCCATACAGTTTTAAATTGATTTCGATCTTCACAACTCTGTGAGATAAGCATTAATAACATGCTTTTACAAATGAGGGAAGCTAGACTTGTGAAGTTAAGGCACTTGCTCAAGACACTAGTAAGGGGTGCAGCTGGCTAAGAATCCAAAACTGTCGAACCCCAGGGATTATGTCCTTTCCGCTAGCACACTGCCCGCCATGGACTTGAAACGGTGTTTCTGCCCTGGCTTTGCTAACGGCTCAGACTCCACCGACTCAGCCTCACGGAAGGGCCTTTGAAGCTTTCTAGGTCACATTCATCAGCATATAGCCGAGGAAGTAAAAAAGAGACAGTTAGTGACCAGCCCGTGGTCACACAGGAATTCAAAGAAAGGGGGACAAGCACCCAGGTCTCCCAAGTCCCAGGCTGGGACTCTTCCCTGCACAGCGTGCTGCCTTGGAGGTGTCCTGAGAGCCTGTTCCAGGGCTGCTTTTCTCCCTGCAGAGCTAAGGGGCGAGGGTACCCCATGCTGCTTCCTGTTCTATGTCTCTGACTCTGCTCCTTCTCTGGTTCCTCTGTTCTTCTCTTGAATATAACATTGGTCCCTCTCACCTGAAGTCCCCCAGCAGCAGAGTAATTTGGCTTCGCAACTGACCCCTTTGTTCTGCCCTTGGGACTCTCTCTCTCCAAATAGACTGCAAATGTCTTCTTTGGCATTCCCTAAATTCCTAACATGACCCAAACATCCAGAAAGTGCTTCATAAGGGCTAAGATAAGTGTTAGATAAGATCATTGGAGTATGTGTCCCTCTGTGGTCACTGCATCCATTCACCCACTGTCCATCCATCCATCTGCCCATTCATCTATCTGTCAGTCATCTGTCAAGCCTTGGGTCCAGGCAGACTGGGTTTAGGAGGGGATCTCTGGGATGCCATACTTATTCACCCCTCCATGTCTTTGTTTTTTTAGTTTATTTATTTATTTTGAGAGAGAGAGAGAGCTAGTGGGGCAAGGGCAGAGAGAGAGAGAGGGAGAGAGAGAATCCTAAGAAGGCTCCACACTGTCAGCAGCACAGAGCCCAACACAGGACTCGAACGCATGAACTTCAAGATCATGACCTGAGCTGAAATCAAGAGTTGGATGCTTAACTGACTGAGCACCCAGGCACCCCACCTCCATGTCTTTATCCATGCTGTTCCTTCTTCATGGAATGCCCTTCCCGTCTTCCACCGTCTGACACGCATCGTCCAGCCGTGGCCATAACATCATCTCTACTGAAGAGTTTTTCCCAAAGCCCACGCTTGACTAAGATCTCTTCTGTGTCCCAAAACACCTTTTACACTTTTGAAAGGAACACTTTTACATTTTTGAAAGGAACAGCTTTAATAAGATATAATGCATATAGCACAAAATTCACCCTCTTGAATTATACAATTCAGTGGTACATTCAGAACTGTGCAACAATAACAATCACAATCAGAATAATCTGAAATTCTAATTTCAGAATATTTTCAGCACCCCCTGAAGGAACCCATACCTATAGTAGTTCTTCATCATTCTCCCTCAATTCCTCCAGCCCCTGGCAATGATGAATCGACTCTCTGTCTCTATAGATTTGCCTATTCTGGAGATTTCATATACATGGAATCAAACCATATGTAGCTTTTTGTGACTGGCTTCTTTCACTTGGCATGTTTTTAAGGTTCATCCATGTTGTTCCATGTATCAGGACACTTAAGGGTTGTGACAACCTGGAGCCCCATTTGGTTGCTTTCGCCCTTTTTGGTCCTGGGGTGAGTTGAGTGAAAAAGAGACCCATAGACTTAGAGTCCTATTAGATCCAAAGTGGTCACCCTAGAAGGCTTATTAAAATCAAAAGGCAAAAAACAGAACTTCTCCATTCCAACTGTTCATAACCCTTCCTCCCCAAAATTCAGCTCCCCCTCCAAACTGTAACAATATCTAATGACAGGCGTTATCTGTCAGCTTTGCACTGTATCTTTGTCCTGAACTCAGAGTTGTTCATCCTGACATGTGTTGTACTATCTCAACAGCTCTTGGCATCCTGAGACCCTCTACTCACAAATATGAAAGAATCCAGACTTTATAGACTCTCTGTCTCTGGTACAAGCTCTGTCCCCCGGGGTCTTTCCCCCATGTCCGTCACCAATAGATGAGGCAATTACCAAAATCACTTATATCCTGGATATTAACCAGTGGGGGAGAAGTGGCAAAACCCTAAGATACAGGGATTGTAGGTTGTCGTTGACAAGACTGTTTCATGAATAAGGTGGTGTAAGAGTCCTAGAAAAGAACAGGTGAAATTATTAGCTTGAGTAGCTTTGATTTCAGGCCATAGGAACTCAGCACATTCTCCTTCTACTAAGACCCTCCCCCCACCCTCAGATGAAAGGATTTATATCTATGCCAGTCACCCTATCCAACCCCTGAGCTACCTGTGGTAGGCAGAATAATAGCCTCTAAAGATGTTAATGTCCTAATTCTGGAACCAGTGAGCATATTAGGTTACATAGCAGAGGAGAATTAAGGTAGTGCATGGAATTAAGTTTGTTAATCAACTGATTTTATGATAGAGAGATTATCCTGGATTATCTGGAGGTACCCAATGGGACCACAAGGGTCCTTCCTTATAACTGAACAAAGGAGGTGAGAGAGAAGTTAAAATGAAACATGGGAGAAAGACTCAAGCAACCATTGCTGGCTTTAAAGATGGAGGAAGGAGCCATACGCAGAGGAATACAGGTGACTTCTAGAGGTTGGAGAAGATGAGAAAGTGGATTTTCCCCCAGAGCCTCCAGAAAGAATGCAGCCCTGCTCACATCTTTATTTTAGCCTAGTAAGACCCAGTGGGGACTCTGCCCTCCAGAACTATAAGATAATACATCTGTGTTGTTTTAAGTTCCGAAGTTTTGTTAACTTGTTATAGCAGCAATAGGAAACTGATGCAGATTATGGTATCTGGAAGTGGGGTGCCAGACCATACCTAATTCATCGCAGAAGCATAGGGAGACACTACACACCAATGAAGCATTCGGATTCTGCCTCGGATAATCCAGGATTTGTATTCCAATATTGGCATGCCGTGTGCCTTGAGCAATGACTTGTCCTTTCTCTAGAATTTCCTCATCAGTAAAATGGGAGTAACTATACTTCCTCATGAGATTGCTGTAAAGGTTAACAAAGAGCATATGTGTAAGTGCTTAGCCTAGTGCCAGGCCCATGGTAAGCACTGAGTAAATAAATGTTACCCAATATTATTATTGTCACCATGCATCATTACCTGTTTTTTGGGACAACTCAAATCAGAGCTAACTCCTCCTTCCCTGTTGTATCTAAAAGGACAGTACCCAAAGGGTACTTGGGCTCAATGTGGATTGGACTTGGTAGCCAAGAACATTAGTTCCTAAGAGCTGAGGCTCCAGATAGCTGGCGTGCTCTTCATACAGGTGGCCTTACACGGTTCTAGATGTTTGTCTAGTTTGGAGTGGGGCAATCACAATGGTACAAAGAGACAAAGGTGTCTCCACGCATAGGAAGGTGAGGGATAGAACCAGGGGAAGGATGTGGGTTGCTAGGTGGAAACAAGTATGAGGTCTAGGGTCAAAGATGGGCCAGTGTGGTCAAAGATGGGCAACAGGGAAGCTGGGTGGACTCTTGAACCCAGAATGTACACTAGACCGAACAATTAATATTAAGTGCTACTCCCACTAGAATGACTACAACAAAGAAGACAGAAAATGCCAAGTGTTGATGAGAATGTGGAGAAATTAGGACCCTCCCACATTGCTGGTGAGAAGGTAAAATGCTACAACCACGCTGGAAGTTTGGCATTTCTTCAGATAGTTAAATACACAGTTGCCACATGACTCAGCATTTCCATTACTAGGTATTTACCCATGTCCACATGTACGTCTACCCGAAAACTTGTACATAAATACTCACAGAAGCATTTTTATAATCACCCAAAGCAGAAACAACCCAAATGTCCATCAAATGAGGAATGGATAAATAAAATGTGACATATCCACTTAATGGAACATTACCTGGCAATAAGAAAATGAATTATTGATGCATATGCTAGAACATGGATGAACCTTGAAAACATTATGGTAAAGAAGACGGACATGAAAGACCACAATTTGTATGATTCTCTTCACATGAAATTTCCAGAATAGGCAAATCCATATAGACAGAAGGTGGATCCATGGTTACCAAGGACTAGAGAAGTGGGGGTATGGGGAGGGGCTCCTGATGGGTACAGGGTTTTTAGGGGGTGATGAAAATGTTTTGAAAATAGATAAGAATGATAGTTGCACAACTCTGAAGAGATCACTGAATCGTGCACTTTAAAGGGGTAAATTTCGGGGTATCCATGTGGCTCAGTTGGTTGAGCATCCAACTCTTGGTTTTGGCTCAGGTCATGATCCGAGGGTTCAAGCCCCACATCCGGCTCTGTGCTAGCAGTGCAGAGTCCTCTTGAGATTCTCTCTCTCTCCCTCTCTCTCTGCTCCTCCCCACTCACACTGTCTCTGTCTCTCTCAAAATAAATAAATAAAATTTAAAAATTTTTTTAAAAACATAATAAAAGCTAAAGGAGTGAATTTCATGGTATGTGAATTACAATCCCAAAAAAGCAGTTGTGGGGGCGCCTGGGTGGCTCAGTCGGTTAAGTGTCCGACTTCGGCTCAGGTCATGATCTCGCAGTTTGTGAGTTCGAGCCCCGCATCAGGCTCTGTGCTGACAACTCGGAGCCTGTAGACTGCTTCAGATTCTGTGTCTCCGTTGTCTCTCTCTGCCCCTCTCCCACTTGTGCTCTGTCTCTCTATCAAAAATAAATAAAATGTAAAAAAAATAAAAAATAAAAAAAAAGCAGTTGTGAAGCAAATTTAGGTAGTACCAGTCTTTGAGTGCCTACAGTGTGCCAGCAAGTGAGCTGGGCGTATGCCTGAGTTTGTTACCAGGCTGTAGGGACAGGGCTGATCTACTTGGTGAGCCTGAGCTGGTATGAATTCCTGGAGGAAGGTGAGGAGGAAAGGGGGCAAGTGGCCCAGCTTGGCTGACAGGTGCTCCAAGATCTCCAGGGGGATCTCTCACCCAAGGGGGTGATGCTAGAGAGTGAGCCGGCCTGAGACATGTGGTCACCTGGCGACAAATCAGATCACCTAAGTCAGACAGGGGTTCTGAAAGTGTCTCCATCTGTGGCCGCCTGCTGTCAGGTGCTCAAGAACAGGGAGCCTGGACATCTCTCACTATACGACCTTCTGTAGCCCACAGGAAACCTTCAGGACTTTAAGCAGGAGAAGGACGTGCCCAGTTTGTGGGAAATGGTACAGGAAGAGGCGAAAGGAGAACCAGACAGACGAAGGAGGAGGCTGGAGGCATCATCAGGAAGTGAGGCAAGTGGGAGAGCTCACACTTCAGTAGGGAGATGGGCAATGTGTCAGGGTTCTCCAGAGAAACAGAACCAACAGGATCTATCTACACCGATATTTATATCTAGATCTGTATCTATATATCTATATCAAGAGATTTATTCTAAGGAATTAGCTCATGCAGTTATGGAGGCTAAGAAGTCCCAGGATCTGAGTTTGGCAAGCTGGAAGCCCAGGAAAGCCAGTGATCTAATTGCAGCCTGAGTCCAAAGACCCGAAAACCAGGGCAGCCCACGGTGCCTGTTCCAGATTGAGGGTAGGAAGAATCCAATGTCCCAGCTCAATAGTCAGGAGGGTAAAGTTCCCTCTTCTTCAGTACTTTTGTTCTACTTATCTCCTTAATGCTTGGAAAAGGGCCACCCACCTTAGGGAGAGCAATCTGCTTTACTAAGTCTATTGAATCAAATGTTAATCTTATCCAAAAACACTGTCACAGCCACCCCCCAGAATAACGTTTGACCAAACGTCTAGCCACCTTTGAGCCCAGTTCAAGTTGACACACAAAATTGACCACCACAGGCAATAAGCAAGTAAACAATACACTTACAATATTTGTTCCGGTAGCAGTAAACAAGTAAGAGAAAAAATGAAGCAGGATGAGGGACTAGAGAAGGGTGGGGACAGAATGACAGGCATGGAACGTCAAAAACAAATATTTGTGGAATGAATGGCTGGATCTTGCACTTCTGTAAATGTGACTTCTTTCTTTCTGTCCCAAATTACTTTGCCTTATGTTAGGTTTCAGTTGCGGTGAATGCTATTTTTGCTGGGGACGAGGTATTTTCTTTTCTTTCTTTTTTTTTTTTTTCAAAGAATCAGCAGCTTGAAAGATACCACGTTCACACGTTCATTAGGAATGTCACAATTGATATGGCCACTGGACACGCTTGACTTCTTCTTTACTTATGATTTCTGGCGCTTTTCCTATGAGGCCGCTCAGAATAGCTTCTGACCCTGCTCACTCACAGAAACGGTGAGATCAAATCTTCCTGCACTAACCCCATCGTAAGTGACTTTGCTTTCGCAAGCTTCCTCTGCCCTCAGCGAGTAACCGGATGGTTAGAGCAGATTTCAAATGTGGCTCTCTACACATAGCCATCCTTGATTTGCCTGCTATCTTCTGGTAAAGCGCATTTGTTTCCAGAAATCTCACTGCAATCAATAGAAGTTGTGTGCCCACTACTGAAGGCCAAGTTTGGGCCATTTGGTATGGGTCTTGAACCCACGAGCCGTGAGATCATGACCTGAGCCGAAGTCGAACCCTTAGTCGACTGAGTCACCCAGGTGCTGCTATAGCATGATGCATATATGTATGAATGTCTCTGCATGAGTGCGAGTATATGGAGCCTAATACAGTTGCAAGAACTCAGAATTCGAACTCAAACAGATCAAGGTTAAAGGGGCAGTTCGACCATGTTCTAGCTGGTACCTTCGGGCACGTCACCTCATGAGGCCTGTTTCCGCGCCTGTAAAACAGAAATATAGGCAGATAGCCAAGAGAAACGAAAATCTGTATCCACACAAAAACTTGTACATGAATGTTCACAGCAGCGTTTTTCATATAATGGGGAATGAAACCCAAGTGTCCTTCAACTAATGAACAGATACATAAAAAATGTGGTATATTCATATGATGTAATCCATACAATGGACTATTATTTGGTCATAAACAGGCGGTAAGGTACTGCTACCTACTATAATATGGGTGAACCTTGAAACACGCTAGGTGAAGGAGGCCAGTCACAAAAGACCATGTGTGTTAGTCCACTGCCGTAACAAAGTACCACAATATGGGTGGCTTAAATAACAGAAATGTATTGTGTCACAGTTAGGGAGGCTGGAAGTCCAAGATCAAGGAATCAGCAATGTTGATTTCTTCTCAGGGCCACGAGGGAGAACCCGTTGGATGCCCCTCACCTAGCTTCTGGTGGTTTGCTGCAATCACTGCTCCAATTCCTTGACTTGGAGAAACACTGCCCTCAGCCTTACCCTCACCTTCACATAGTGTTTCCCCCCATGTCCAAATCTCCCCTTTTTATAAGGACATCAGTCATGTTGGATTAAGGCCTACACTAATGATCTCATCTTAACTAATTGCATCTGCAACGACCCCATTTCCAAATAAGGTCGCATTCTAAGGTACTGGGGGCTCTGACTTTTGAGGGGAAATTTTGAGGGAACACAGTACAACCTGTAACACTACATATTATAGGATTCTGTTTGTATGAAATATCTAGAATAGGTAAATCCATCGAGACAGAAAATAGATTAGTGGTTGCCAGGGACCGGGGAAAAGAAGGAATTTGGAATGACTGCTAATGGGTACAGGGTTTATTTTCAAAAATGTTCTGGAATTAGATAGTGGTGATGTTTGCACAAGTCTGTGAATGTACCGGAAGCCAATGGATTGTGCACTTTAAATGGGTGAGCTACATGGTATGCGAATCATATCTCAAACAAAAAAGCTATTTTAAAAAATAAAAAGTGGGGCGCCTGGGTGGCGCAGTCAGTTAAGTGTCCGACTTCAGCCAGGTCACGATCTCGCGGTGCGTGAGTTCGAGCCCCGTGTCAGGCTCTGGGCTGATGGCTCAGAGCCTGGAACCTGTTTCCGATTCTGTGTCTCCCTCTCTCTCTGCCCCTTCCCCGTTCATGCTCTGTCTCTCTCTGTCCCAAAAATAAATAAAAAAACGTTGAAAAAAAATTAAAAAAATAAAAAGTGTAGGGGCACCTGGGTGGTGCAGTCGGTTGAGCGTCCAACTTGGGCTCGGGTCATGATCTCACTGCTCATGGGTTTGAGCCCCACGTTGGACTCTGTGCTGACAGCTCAGAGCCTGAAGCCTGTTTCAGATTCTGTCTCCGTCTCTCTGTCCCTCCCCTGCTCATGCTCTGTCTGTCTGTCTCTCTCTCAAATATAAAATAAAACATTAAAAAAAATGTTTTAATAAAAATAAAAAGTGTAATGCTGCCTACTCTTCTGCCATATTAAGGTTATGCAGATCATGTGATATCATAAAAATTGAGTGGGTTTGGGAAACGCTGTGAAGACAAAAAACACTTGCAACTTTTGGTGTTTATTTTTTTTATTTTTATTTTAATGTTTATTATTATTTTTTATTATGAAATGTATTGTCAAATTGGTTTCCATACAACACCCAGTGTTCATCCCAACAGGTGCCCTCCTCAATACCCATCACCCACCCACCCCTCCCTCCCACCCCCATAAACCCTCAGTTTGTTCTCAGGTTTTAGGAGTCTCTTATGTTTTGGCTCCCTCCCTCTCTAGCCATTTTTTTTCTTCCCCTCCCCCATGGTCTTCTGTTAAGTTTCTCAGGATCCACATAGGAGTGAAAACATATGGAATCTGTCCTTCTCTGTATGACTTATTTCACTTAGCATAACACTCTCCAGTTCCATCCATGTTGCTGCAAAAGGCCATATTTCATTATTTCGCATTGCCACGTAGTATTCCATTGTGTATATAAACCACGATTTCTTTATCCATTCGTCAGTTGATGGACATTTAGGCTCTTTCCATAATTTGGCTATTGTTGAGAGTGATGTTGTAAACATTGGGGTACAAGTGCCCCTATGCATCAGCACTCCTGTATCCCTTGGGTAAATTCCTAGCAGTGCTACTGCTGGGTCATAGGGTAGGTCTATTTTTAATTTTTTGAGGAAACTCCACATTGTTTTCCAGAGCGGCTGCACCAGTTTGCATTCCAGTGTTTATTTTTTTTAATGCTTTTTTTGTAACGTTTACTTTTGAGAGAGAGAGAGAGAGCAAATGCAAGCAGGAGAGGTGCAGAGAGAGAGGGGACAGAGGATCCGAAGCAGGCTCTGCACTGACAGCAGAGAGCCCCATGTGGGGCCTGAACCCATGAATTGTGAGATCATGACCTGAGCTTAAGTTGGACACTCAACCAACTGAGCCACCCAGGCAATTTTTTTTAAGTTTATTTATTTATTTTGAGAGAGAGAGAGAGAGAGAGAGAGCACGTACATGCTTGGGGAAGGGGCAGAGAGAGAGAGAAAAAAAGAGAATCCCAAGAAGGCTCCTAACTGTCAGCACGGAGCCCGATGAGAGGCTGAAACTCATGAACCATGAGATCATGCATGACTTGAGCTGAAATCAGACACTTAACCAGCTGAGCCACCCAGCCGCCCCTTGGTGTTTCATTTTTAAATACCTTTGGTTTTTGTTATGTGCATTCCACCCTAACTACATGCTGAATTCCCTATTGATCCCAAACCCATGTAACGTAATAAAGAGAAGCCTACCATTCCTTAAAAGCTAACTTTGTCGCTCAAAGTCTCACTCATAACACTTAGAAGACTGTCTTCTCTAAACCTGCCCTGTGATTCCCATGAAATGTTCATCCTTTCTGAACGGATGTCTGCCAGAGACTGGCAATGAGTTGGCTGGCTGTCTCCTGTGCGGGATCTCTGGGTATGAGGGATATGGATCAGTAGATTGTAGGTAAACAGTCCAGTGTCAAATCCATCTTGGCAAAACCCATTCTACAATCCCTTCAATGCCCTCTTCTTCTATCTACCTGCTAGACTTTATGCTTTGGGGCCTAATTGTACTGGGACCCCATCCTTGCTGTGTATCTTTGGCTGCGTTGCTTGACCTCTCCGAGGCTTAGTTTCTTTAATGGTGAAAGAGGTCACCATTTTCTTCTAAGGTTGTGATGAGGAAGCACTGAGATTTTTCTGGTATGGTCTGGGAGCCCTACTTAATGTTGGTACTCTGTCTCCCCTTCCCTCCCCCCCCCCCCAGCCTTCAAGGAAAGCCTGATCCCCCAGGTCTATCTTGACTGAGAACTAGGGACAGTGGAAGGAGCGTGGCCTTCGGGGTCAGATACACCTAATTTCCAGTCCCAGCTTTGGTTGTGACCTTGGGCAGACTCATTTAACCCATGCCATGGCGTTGGGGTGAGGTGAGAAGCACATGGGAAGTCTCTAGGGGGCTGTGTGGCTACAAGCACCTCTTGTTGCCACTGCCCTCTGACCTGACACCCTCACGGCCTGACCCCGGCTGCTCCTCGTGGGACCCCACACTCCGATCCTCTGTAACTCACTCATCTACGACATGGTGAGGTTCCCCGGCTCCAGGCCCCTCTCTGCAGCCCTGTGTGTTTTCCTCGCTCACCATCCTCCCAGCAGACCTTTTCTTGGCCCGAGACAGCTTCCAGGAGCCCTGGGTCAGCTGCCAGTCTCCAGTCCTGGCCTTGCTCCTGGTGGGTGTGGAGCACCCGAGGGACCGGGAGGGGCCCCTCAGTCATTCCTCACTCTGTCCCTAGAGTTGTGGGGCCTTGGGCAAGTTCCTCAAGTCCTCTGTGCTTCAGATGCCTCCTCTGTAAGTTGGTGATGGTAACAGCACCTCCCTCTAGGGTAGGTGGCTGTGTAGACTAAGTAAGTCATCCTGAGTGTAGAATTTAGATCACAGTCTGGCACACAGTAAGCACTCAGTAACTGATATTACTGTTGCCTATTCATTCAATTATTCACTCACTGCTGTGCTCTAGGGACACAGATGAACCAGATGAGACCCTCCCCTCATGGAGTTCTCAGTCCAGATGGGCAGGCAGGCAGGACCGCAGGCCGTTACTGTACATGGTGACAACACAGGGCCGGTGCCATGAGAGCTGGTAGGAGAGAGGCACTGACTCTTCCACGGTGGGTCAGAAGAAGCCTCCTGGAGAGAGACCATCTGGCTGGGCCGTGAAGGAGGTGTCCTAGTTCACTGGGTGGTGGAGAAGAGGCCCAGAAGATGGCAGTTCAGGGATGGGAACAGCATAAGCAAAGTCACAGAGGCTGGGAGAATGGGCCCACATTTGAGACGAAGACTAACAAACTTAGCAGCCCCTGTGGCTGTCCCCTCCACCCCCTCCCACTCATCTGGAGCCTGCCTGTGGGGCTCCAGATCCACAGATGCCCAGGAGTAAATGCTCGGGGGGATCTGCCCTCACCCAAGACAAATGGAAGATGGCAGGTAAATACCCCCAGTGTCCCTTGCCCCTTGGAGTGGAACAACTCTAAGCCATGTTTCACCCCATTTCCCAGAAGTTTCTGGGGAGATGGGGCCTCAGGCGCTCAGAATGACACCTGCTCATGAAAGAACCCTATGTGGGTGCTCACCGCCCAAATGCCTCATTTGGACCCCAGTTGTTTTCTCTGGGTCTGCTTGCTGGGGCACCCCACCTAATACATCAGGTTACGTAAGAGCCTACCAGACAGGTTCATTGTCCGGAATCCTGTTATCCACTGTTCGGTGACTTGGTTAGTTCTTGCTGCAATTAGTGAGCATTCGGGCCATAGCCAGCACCAGCTAGACATGGAGGGCGACTCAAAGTGGAGAAGACAGTCCCTCAAGGAATTGAGAAGGCACAATATATCTGAAAAGGGAAAAAAAAAATGGGAAAGGCAGAGTTCATTTAGGGAAGAGCAAGAGGCAGTACCACAGAGCGAGGTGGGAAGGGAGGCAGAAGAGACATGAAGACTGGGCCAGCACATGGACACAGAGGCCTGGAAGGCGTTATATGGAGGGGTCTCTGAACTATAGGAAATGGGGCATTGTGGGAGGGTTTTGAGCAGCGGAGGGATGGTGCAATCTGTATGTGAGAAGGACACCTTGGTGGAGGGGGAAGGCTGGAGTCAGGGAGGCCCAGGAGGAGGCTGTGGGAGTAGTTTCAGCCGGACCTCTGCGGTTCGGATCCCTGTTCAGCTGACCCAGGCTCCTGGGGGCTCCTCCCAAAGCTCAGGAGGGCCATCTTTTCATAAAAGTGTGGAAAACTTCCTGCCTTCCCACCCTTCCTCTCGGACCGGCTTCCTGCTTGGCCTCCAAACCTGTTCCCATTCCTCCTACCTTCTCTCATTATCTCTGGTTTCAGAATGTTTGCTTTGGCTCCCACTGTCTCCCGTCTGCTCTCTCCTGCGGTTAGTGGTGGATGCTCAGCAAAAAAACCCTCCTTCCTGCAAGCTGGCTCGGACTCACGGGGCAGGGATCGTCTTCTTTCTACTTTAAGTAAGCGGAATTGGAGCAACCTTGGCCTTGGAAGACAGACTTTGTCTTCTAACGACTTTCCTCCAAAACCACAAATGCATTTTGTCTCGATTTGAGGTGGTTCTTGCCTCTGTCTCAGCAACCTCAGGGTGAGTGTGAAGCAGCACCTGGCAGCCTTAAGATGTCACAGCGGATGCTGTGCTTTTGTGAAAAGTCGATTTCTCTGCAAACCGGCCGAGAGGGCAAAGATAGCACCAGACTCCGTCCATTCAGTAAATGACTGTGATCCAGGCCTTGAGCAGGGAGTCATCAGATAAGACGTCTGCTCCCCGGGCCTCCATGGACAGTGAGACTGGTCACGTGAAAAGGTGCCAAGTGCCGGGCGTGGGCTCTCAGAGGCGGCGTGTGCAGTCTCCAATGAACTTGCACGTGCCTAGCACCATAGCTGTGCAACCTCTCGCAAGTTATTGAACCTCTCTCTGCTTCAATTCCTTGTCTACAGGTATAAGAAAGTTCTTCCCTGGTAGTCTTGTTGTAAGGATTAAATAAAGTAATATAGGAGGAGCTTAATGCAGAGCTTGGAGGAATAAACACCAAGTAAATGCTAGCTATCCTTTTTTTCTTTTTCTTTAATTCTCATGCCAGAAAGTTCTCTCTTTTAAAGGGTACAATTTAGGGGCACCTGGGTGGCTCAGTTGGTTAAGCGTCCGACTTTGGTTCAGGTTATGATCTCATGGTTCTGAGTTCGAGCCCTGCATCGGGCTCTGTGCTGACAGCTCGGAGCCTGGAGCCTGCTTTGAATTCTGTGTCTCCCTCTCTCTCTGCCCCTCCCCTGCTCATGCTCTGTCTCTCTCTCAAAAATAAACAAACAAATAAAGTGTACAATTTCATGGTTTTTAGTATATTCATAAGGTTGTGCACCCATCACCACTGTTTCCAGAACATTTTTATTACCCCAAAAGAGACTTCTGTACCTGTTAGCAGTCACTCTCCCCAACTTCCCCTGCCCCAGGCAATCACTGACATACTTTCTGTCTCTATGGATTTGCCAATCCCAGACATTTTATAGGAATGTAATGATACAGGGGCGCCTGGGTGGCTCCATCGATTAAGCATCTGACTCTTGATTTTCTCTCAGGTCATGATCTCACAGTTTGTGAGTTCGAGCCCCGCACAAGGCTCCCACTGTCAGCAGTGCGGAAACTGCTTGGGATTCTCTCTCTGTCCATCTCTCTCTGCCCCTCTCCTGCTCTCTCTCTCTCTCCCTCAAAATAAATAAATAAACATTAAAAAATGTAATCATACATATATATGTGGCTTTTTATGCCTGGTTTCTTTCACTGAGCATAAAGTTTTCAAGGTTCATACATGTTGTAGTATGGAAGCAGTACTTGATTCTTTTTTTTTTAATGATTTTTTTTAAAGTTTACTTATTCATTTTGAAAGGGAGAGAGAGAGAGGGAGAGAGCATCCCAAACAGGTTCCACACCGGCAGCGCAAAGCCTGATGTGGGGCTCGAACTCATGAACCGTGAGATTGTGACCTGAGCTGAAACCAAGAGTTGGACGCTTAACCCACTGAGCCACCCAGGCGCCCCTTGATTCATTTTTAAGGCTGAATCACGTTCTACTGTTGTAAGGATATTTTGTTCATTCATTCATCAGCTGATGGACATTTGGGTTGTTTCCACTTTGGGGCTATTCTGAGCATACCGTCATGAACATTCGGGTACGCGTTTTTGTGTGAACATATGCTTTCATTTCTTTGGGTAGATACCTAGGAGTGCAATTGCTGGGTCACGCGGGAACTCTGTGTTTCACTTTTTGAGGAGCCGCCAGACTGTTTTCCAAAGCGGCTGCACCAGCTGTTCTTGACTGTAGCTCTCAAAACACTTTCCCACACACATCATTGCACAGCCCCAAGCACCGGGAGGGAAAGTGATATGCCAGAGTCCCAGGGACAATTAGTGGCAGAGCCAGGACCTGAGCCAAGAACTTTGGGGCCCAGATTTATTATGTCACTTGAGGCACCCAGGCAGGATCAATCACCTGGGTTTTACATTGTGCCCCCAATGGATGAGAAGTGGTGTGAGTTGTTGCTTCTGCTCACGGCAGCTCACTTTCCAGCAGGTGTACACGGTGATAGCTCTAGCTTTTTCGACCCCCACCGCAGACACAAGAAGGCCCTGAGCCCCCCATTTCCACCCTTGTCAGCAGACATAGCCCCACCTGGTTCCTGAGCCCAAAGCCAAGGGGAACGGTGGCAGGTATGATCTAGAAATGGCTGTGCCGTGCCAGACAGGTGGGTGGTGTTTTGGATGGGAGGAAGCCCTGGGAAGCTTCCTTTCCCAGCTTTCACTTCTCCTGCCTTGATTGGAGGCCAGCCCTGCTTCTCTGCCTTCCTGGTGGGGCCCCTGTCCCATTCCTGACCTACACCAGACTCTCCTCTTTTGTGACCCCCCCGTTTATCCAGTGCCTCACCCAGACCAGGATCTGCTCACAGCTGAGTTCCCAGGCCTCTCTGATGCTCTGCTGAAATGACCTTGAACTATGACTTGACCTGGCCCAAACTCCGTTTTCTCATCTCTCACACCTATTCCATCAGGTGGTGTAGGAGCAGCATAGAGCACTGGTGAAGGGGATGGAGTTGGCACTGAGACAAGGGCTTTTAGATACCTAAATACCTGCTGGGTAAGCAGCCAGATCTATTTAAAGGACCAGGGATTGAGCAGTTGCTTTGGAGATGACTTAAGCTTCCTAGGCTGATGAGCCACATCCCAGCATGTTTGATAGCATCGCATGACACTTGTATCTCATGTAAGTGGGACAGAAAACCGAGTGTGAGCTAGAGAGCCCAGAAGCCTGCTGAGATCATGGCAGGCTTCCTGGAGGAGCAGGCCTTGCAGGATGGGCAGGGTTTGCAGGGAATCTAGAGAGAGGGCAGGAATCTGGGAGGGAGAGAGGCACAAAGGCAGGACAACAAAAGTTGCTTCAGGGGGAAAGAGCAAGGAGATGAATCACCTTTTTAAAGTGTAATACAGGGCCACCTGGGTGGTTCAGTTGGTTAAGCGTCTGACACTTGATTTTGGCTCAGGTCATGATCTCACAGTTGGTGGGACTGAGTCCTACATCGGGCTCTGCTTTGACAGCATGGAACTTGCTTGGGATTCTCTCTCTCCCTCTCTCTCTGTCCCTTCTGCTCTCTCTCTCTCTCTCTCCCTCTCTCTCTGTCTCCACCCCCCCCCCGCTCTCAAAATAAATAAACATTAAAAAAATAAAATCTAATACAATGTTGTCTTATTCAAAGTGATGCACTTTGGTTGTAAGACATTTAGCAGGGAGGGGGAATTGTAAAAATACAATTAAGGAAAGGAGGTAGTCTTGGGGATCCTCACTCCCCAGAGGTAACTAGTTCTAACATTTTGGTGTGGTTTCCTCCTCCTCTTTTAATGAGCATATGTTCATCATACCTGTTCTTTTTCTTTTTTAAAAAAGCAAAAATGGACTCATGTACTATATACTCTCTGTGACCTACTTTTAAAAATGCAGCATGAACTGTGTTCCCTGTCACTAGATATTCTTCTTCACCACTATTTAATGACTTTATAGTATTCTCTCATATGAATGGCGCATAATTTATTTAAGTAATTTTCTATTCTTGCATATTTAAGTGGTTCCCAATTTTTCAATATCATAAGCATCTTCTACATGGACATCCTTGTGGCTGAAACTCGGTGTACATCCTTAATTATGTCCTTGGGATAAGTTTCTAGTAAAGGAAGTGCTAGGATACCACGATGCAGACTTTAAAGAATCTTAATACATATTGTCAAATTGCCCCCCGGACTTGAACTTATTTATATTCCGACCAGCAGAACATAGGGTGCCCGTTCTAGTGTTTCCACAAACATGGGGTGCGATTTTTGTCTTCGTGAATTTTATAAATTCAAAACCAGCACTCATGAACCCAAGTTTCCTGAGATGGAAACGGAGGGGCTAATAATGGTATCTATCACAGATTTGTGGTGACAGTCAAAACACATAGGGTGCATTGTTGGCTTTAAACACACACACAATTTACAGTTGTTAGTGATTATTCTAACTCGATCATCCCTGGAATGAGGAGGCCCTATGAGTCAAGGTTGAAAAGACAGTTGGAAGCCAGCTTTGTAAAGGGCTTTGTTTATCTTCCTCTGAACTATAAAATTAATACATGCTTGTTAAAATTGCAACAGCCCACAGCTTTGACGGTGAAAGTGAAAGCACTCCTTCACCTCCCCACGGTTCTCCCCCAAGAGATTAGATGTGTAACCTGCTAATCTTCTCCCCTACCTTTACAAACTGTGTGTGTGTGTGCACACCTGTGGTTGTAATCTATTGTTGCTGTTTTGTAGAATGGAATCCTGTATAGGATTTTGCTGCCATCTCATAACAAAACACCTACCTTATTCTCTTGAACATCTGCTTGGATGCTAGCACTGGATAAAGCATAATTTTTTTTAATGTTTAAAATGTTTCTTTATTTTTGAGAGAGAGAGAGAGAGCGCGCCAGGGAGGGGCAGAGAGAGAGGGAGACACAGAATCTGAAGCAGGTTCCAGGCTCTGATCTGTCAGCACAGAGCCCGATGCGGGACTCAAACCCACAAACTGCAAGATCATGACCTGAGCCGAAGTCGGATGCTTAACTGGCTGCGCCACCTAGGCGCCCCTGGATAAAGCATCATTTGCTTATTCTTTCCCTGAACAACACAGTAACAGCTCCTCCTCAGATGCAGACCCTGATGCACTTGAGCTGGTATTTCTATAGTGTGGGTTCCTTGCAGTAGGATGCGAGATCAGAGTGGTTAGACATTGTCACGCTGTCCAATTGCTCTCTGAGGAGATTGTACCAATTAATTTATTCTCCGGCCAATCCTCCAGGAGTGTGTGGAGGGCTGGGGATGCCAAACTCAGGAGAATTAGGGCAGCCCTTCTGTGGCTTGGTCTAGGTTAGAAACAGCACCTGGCTCCCCTGTAAGTCTCTTAACTCTAAAAGTTCCGAGAGGATGCAGAAGCGGGCCAAGATCCGTCTCTGGCACAAGCTTCTTGCTGTCCTCCGCTGCGAAGCAAACCACAAAGGAATCTTTTTCTTGTTAATTAACTAGGGTTTTATTAAACACCTTAGCAGCTAGCCAACTGCTCTGACCCAGCTGTTCCTAGGAGACATTTTGATGAGAAGTTTTGTGTTTTAATTTATACATCTTCAGTGACAGTTTTTGTGTCAGGGTGTGTGCTCTATAATCAAATATTAAATTATCTGAGAGACTCAGCATGAAGCCTTTACTCTCTGCCAGGCACTAGTCTGGGCACTGGAGAGGTAGACGTGAGCACAAAGTTCCTGCCTGTAAGGACGCAGAGTGTAGTGGAGGAACCATGAGTGACAAGGTATAAACCTTGCGTTATGGGGACACAGGGGTGGGACCAAAGCTCTCTCTCTTTGGGGAATCAGGAATGTGGACAGTGTCTGGATCTCAAAGGCCCAGGAGGCCTTTGTCAGTTGAGGAAAGGAGAAGGATTCTAGACAGGGGGAACAGTATGGGTAATACATCTGAATGGGAAATAGCAAGTTGGGGTCTGGTGTGGCTAAGAGATTAGTTGTGGGTCAAAGAGGTGAAGTCTGGGGGATATGCACAGGAGAGGAGGCTGGAAAGAAAGGCTGAGGCAAAACCATGAAGGCCCTCAAATGTCAGGCTAAGGAGCTTGGTCTCTATCCTCTAGGCGATAGTGAGTCATTGAAGGCTTTAGACCGAAGTATGACACAATCAGAGCTCTGGTCTAGAAAGATCACTCATGCTATTTGGAGAGTGATTTGCAAGAGGGCAAAGCTGGAGGCAGAAAAGACTAGTAGGTTTTTAAATAAAGCTATTAATGTTACTAGAAGTATTTTAAAATTCTAAGTAAGTAACAAAGATGGCTTGAAAACATCATGCTAGCTCTATGGCCAGTGGCAGAGGAAGATACTGAGCATAGAGAACATACTTTCTCCACCTCAACACCGTCAGCTGGACTGGAGAAGGAAGACTCATGATCAGTTCATTCTCAGTCTCGTTTCTTTGTTTTAATTTTTTCTTTTATCGTGAGAAGTGTACTCTTCAATCCCCACCCCCTCTCTCACCCATCCCTCCACTCCCTCCTCTCTGGCAACCACCAGTTTGTTCTCTAGAGTTAAAGGCCTGTTTCTCGGTTTCTCTCTCTCTCTCTCTCTCTCTCTCTCTCTCTCTTTTTCCCTTTGCTCATTTTTGTTTCTTAAATTCCACATATGAGTGAAATCATATGGCATTTGTCTTTCTCTGACTGGCTGACTTACTTTGCTTAGCATTATACCCTCTAGCTCCATCCATGTTGTTGCAAATGGCAAAATTTCATTCTTTTTTACAGCTAAGTAATATTCCACTGTACATATGTATGTACCACATCTTCTTTATCCATTCTTCTGTCGATGGACACTTGAGCTGCTTCCATAATTTCGCTATTGTAGATAATGACTACAATAAACATAAGGGTGCATATATCCCTTTGAATTAGTGTTTTTGTATTTTTGGGTAAATATCCAGTAATGCAATTACTGGGTAGTAGGGTAGTTCTATTTTTAATTTTTTGAGGAACTTCTATATTGTTTTCCACAATGGCTGTACCAATTTGCATTCCCACCAACAGTGCATGAGGGTTCCTTTTTCTCCACATCCTCACCAACACTTGTGCCTTGTGTTTTTGATTTTAGCCATTCTGATAAGTGTGAGGTAATATCTTATTGCAGTTTTGATTTGCATTTCCCTGATGATGAGCGATGCTGAACATCTTTTCATGTGTCTCTTGACCATCTGTATGTCTTCTTTGGAGAATGCCTGTTCATGTTCTTTTGCCCATTTTTTAATTGAAGGATTTGTTTTTTGGGTGTTGAGTTGTATCTGTTCTTTATAGATTTGGATACTAACCCTTTATCAGATTACGTTATTTGCAAATATCTTCTCCCACTCCATAGGTTGCCTTTTAGTTTTGTTGGTTGTTTCCTTTGCTGTGCAGAAGCTTTTTATTTTTATGTAGTCTCAACAGTTTATTTTTGCTTTTATTTCCCTTGCCTCAGGAAACATATCTTGAAAAATGTTGCTATGACCAATGTCAGAGAAATTACTGCCTGTGCTCTCATCAAGGATTTTTATGGTTTTAGGTCTCACCTCTGTAGGTCTTTTATCCATTTTGAGTTTATTTTTGTGTATGGTGTAAGAAAGTGTTCCAGTTTCAATCTTTTACAAGCGGGTGTCCAATTTTCCCAACACTGTTGAAGAGACTGTCTTTTGCCATTGTATATTCATTCTTCCTTTGTCAAAGATTAATTGACCATATAAATTGTGGGTTTATTTCTGGGTTTTCTATCCTATTCCATTGATCTATGTGTCTGTTTTTATGCCAGAACCACACTATTTTGATTACTGCCACTTTGTAATATAACTGAAAATCTAGAATTGTGATACTTCCAGCTTTGTTTTTATTTTTCAAGATATTTTGGACATTTGGGGTCATCTGTGGTTCCATACAAATTTTAGGATGGTTTTTTCTAGTTCTGTGAAAAATTTTGCGAGACTTTGATAGGGATTGTATTAAATCTGTAGATTGCTTTGGGTAATATAGACATTTTAACAATATTTGTTCTTGCAACCCATGAGCATGGAATGTCTTTCCATTTCTTTGTGTTGCCTTGAATTTCTTTAATCAGTGTTTTATAGTTTACAGAGTGCAGGTCTCTTACCTCTTTGGTTAAGTTTATTTCTAGATATTTTACTGTTTTTGGTGCAGTTGTGAGTGGGATTATTTTCTTGATTTCACTTTCTGCTTCTTCATTATTAGTGTGTAGAAATGCAACAGATTTCCTCCCATTGATTTTGTATCCTGCAACTATACTGAGTTCATTTATCAGTTCTACTTTTTTGTTTCGTTTTTTGTTCTTTTTTGTGGAGTCTTTAGGGTTTTCTATACATAGCATCATGTCATCTGCAAATGGTGAGAGTGTTACTTCTTCCTTACCAATTTGGATGCCTTTTATTTCTTCATGTTGTCTCTTTGCTGTGGCTAGCTTTTCCAGTACTATGTTGAATAAAAGTGGTAAGAGTGGACATCCCCATCTTGTTTCTCTCAGTCTCATTTCCAATCAAAGAACAAGACTGAAATTAACAACGAGACACCTTATTTCACTAATATTTTGAAACCCACTTTCACAAGAGTGTCAGTAAACAGGCACCTTTTTAATATGGTAACGGCAGTGTGCATCAGAACAGAGTTTGACAGGATGTATGGCAAACCTTTAAATAATTCTTTGCATCTTTCTATCTAAACATTTTTCCTCCAGGAATTTATGCTAAAGGTAATAAAAAATGAAAAAAGAAAAACCATTGAGGATAAAGATGTTTATCATTCTGTTATTTATGAAAGCAAAAAAGTGGAAGGGAGTATATGTCTAAATTAGGGCAGTTTTTAAGTTAATTGTGGTCAAACTGTATTTTTGCACATATTAAATCCAGTTATTTATTTATTTAATTTATTTATTTTTTCAACGTTTATTTATTTTTGGGACAGAGAGAGACAGAGCATGAACGGGGGAGGGGCAGAGAGAGAGGGAGACACAGAATCGGAAACAGGCTCCAGGCTCTGAGCCATCAGCCCAGAGCCTGACGCGGGGCTCGAACTCCCGGACCGCGAGATCGTGACCTGGCTGAAGTCGGACGCTTAACCGACTGCGCCACCCAGGTGCCCCATTAAATCCAGTTTTTAAAATAATACCTAATAACATAGGAAAAGTACTGTTCTGCAATACATTCAAAAGCAGTATATAATGCTATACAGAACATGATCCTATTTTGGTTTTCTAAATAGTGATCTGTTTCCAACCCTCTCTATCTGGAAAAAAAAATCCACAGTAGGGTTAACTGTGGCTATCTCACTAAATATTGTTTTCTTCCCTATATTTATTATTGTCTAAATTGTCTACAGTGAGGATGTAGCATTCTAATAATTAGGAAAAGCAATGAAATTATTTTTTGTGTTAAAAAAAAGGCAAAGGAAATCCATGAAAATGGAATGACACAACTAATAAACCCAAAAAAGGCTCAACCTTGCTAATTGTTAAAAATGCAAATTAAAGCATTGTTGTGATCCTATGTTTTAAAGGACCGACTTTAGAAGAAGAGCCTGCTAGTTACACAGTATGCATTGGCAACAGTGTGAAGAGAAGTACTTGTATGCTGCAGATCTGGGTATAATTTGGTTCAGGCTTCTTGAAGAACAATTTGCCAGTCTACCTCAGAATCCTTCCAAATGTGTAATTTCTCTATAAAGTGGGTTTTATTTTTTTAAATTTATTTATTTATCTTGAGAGAGATAGAGGGAGCAAGCAGGGGAGAGGCAGAGAGAGAGAGGGAGAGAGGGAGAGTCCCAAGCAGGCTCTGTGCTGCCAGCAGATCATGACCTGAGCCAAAATCAGGAGTCGGATGCTTAACCGACTGAGCCACCCAGGTGCCCCTGTAAAGTTCATTAAAAAAGATTTTTTTAAATGTTTATTGGTTTATTTTTTCAGGGAAGGGGTAGAGAGAGAGGGAAACACAGAACTTGAAGTAGGCCCCAGGCCCAAGGTGGGCCTCAAACCCATGAACTGTGAGATCATGACCTGAGCCAAAGTCAGATGCTTAGCCAACTGAGCCACCCAAGAGCCCCTGATTTCAAAGATGTGTAGAGATGCCTGAGTGACTCAGCCGGTTAAGTATCCGACTTCACCTCAGGTCATGATCTCACAGTCGTGGGTTCAAACCCCGTGTCGGGCTCTGTGCTGACAGCTCAGAGCCTGGAGCCTGCTTCAGATTCTGTGTCCCCCTGTCTCTCTGCCCTTTCCCTACTCATGCTCTGTCTCTCCCTGTCTTTCTCTCTCTCAAAAATAAACACTTAAAAAAATTATAAAAGAAGATTTTATTGTAATTGTATTCCTCAGATAACTTAAAGACATAGTTAAGGAATTGTGTACAAGTTTATGAGCAGGAAAGCCTTTCACAGCATTAAAAAAAATACTAGTAAAGAGTATTTACAGTAATGTTATAGACTATATTTATGGATGTGGAAATGTGTACTACATATTTAAAATTTTTCAATATAGATCAAAACCTTCCCTTGGTGTGATCCCTTTAAAAAAAAACAAAAACAAATTTTAGGTAGCTCAGTTGGTTAAGCATCTGACTCTTGATTTTGGCTCAAGTCATGATCTCATGGTTTGTGGGATCGAGCCCCCATGTCAGGCTCCATACTCACAGCATAGAGCCTGCTGGGGATTCTTTCTCTCCCTCTCTCTCTGCCCCTCATCTTCTCTCAAAATAAATAAGGACTAAGTTTTATATATATGATATATAAATGTATATAAATATATATTTCTGTATTATATATATTTATAGATATATGTTGTATATATAAAGGGTCTGGAAGAAGAAGAATATACACCTAAATGCTAATATTGGTCATATCTGGGTAGGTGGGGACTATGGCTATTTTAAAATATCTTCAAAATAATAATTTTCAAAACAAGTGTAAAAAATCTTTACAGATTTTGAAATAGATTATGGGTATTAAAACCCACCAGTTAACTGCCGTCCTGAAGGCTCAAAGCTAAGAGCGAGTGCTACCATGGGTTCTGCAAGGTTAGTCTCCAGAAATAGGCTACAGAAGCAGCAACCTGGTCCCTGGATGAGCAAGAACCCTGCTCGTCTGATCCATGGAAGAAACACTTCCAGTTCGCCTTTTCCTGGGGACCAGGCTGACACGTAGTAGGACAGGGAGGCTGGAGAAGCCTAGACACCAAGAGTGGGATCCTGGGCAGGCTTGCTGTCATCTGACTCCTGGAACTGCTCCTGCCCCCCTTTTGTCGGACCTCCTTACCCACCCACCCCCAACACTGCATTTGAGCAAGTCAGATTTTCTTTCATTCTCTCACCTGAAATTTCCTTTTTCTTTCCATAGAAACTTTAGCTGGAATGGTCCCTTCTCCCTGAAACAATTCCTTTCCCACTCCTCTGTCACCTGGGCAACTTGTACTTCATGTTTAATTTTTTTAATGTTTATTTGAGAGAGAGAAAGAGAGAAAGACAGAGAGTGAGCAGGGGAAGGGCAGAGAGAGAGGGATGCAGAGAATCCCAAGCAGGCTCCACAGGGTCAGCACGGGGCCCCACGCAGGGCTTGAACCCACAAACCGTGAGACCATGACCTGAGCTGAAATCAAGAGTCAGACGCTTAACCGACTGAGCCACCCGGGCGCCCCTCATGTTTTATCTTAAAAGTCGTTTTCTACTTTTGAAGATGATGGTTAGGTTTATTATTTTGATTGTAGTGATGATTTATGGGTATAATATATATCAAAATGTACCAAAACATGTATTTTCAATATATGCTCAGTTTATTGAGTATGAATTATACTTCAAGAAAATTGTAAAAAAAGAAGTCACTTTCTCAGGGAGACAGGTCCTGAACTCCCCCAGTCCCCACCTCCAATTCCAAGCTGTATAAGCCTTCTTTGGTATATGTGATGAGTATGAGTAAATGATTCATGTCCTATGGTGATGAATGAATGAGTGAGGGCACAGGCTCAGCCTGTGCCCAGAGGGCTAAGGAGTGGCAGAGACCCCAGGAGTGAGGAGGGGGCAAGGGAGTCTGGAGATGGCATTAAAACAAGTTAAGAGGGGTGCTCAGAAGTTGGAGTCAAGCCAGAAGCTGGGCCGGGCAGGTACTGTGCCTCAGTTTCCCCAGGCTGGAAATTAAAGAGGATAGTAATACTATTAATAGCTATCTTATAATTGCTGTGGTCTATTTTTGTTGAGGATTAAATGAGTTAATCCGCATGCAGGGTTTGGAACAGTGCCTGATGCCTGACTCCATTGGAGGTACTAAGTGTTCATATCAAGCCTTATTTGGTTGTGAACAGCCATCAATAAGTCTGCGAGCCCCTGCTGCAAACCTGTGATTGATTTGGATTCAGGTTAACGGTGGGTGACTTCAGGGGTCATGTCCTTTCCCTAAGAGACCCCTCTTGTCCTCCGTCTCCCTTCACCCAGCTGCTGGACAACCTCTATCCTTTCAACCTTCCTGCCGGTACTTGGAAACCCCTGCCAGTGTCTCTACCTTATTTTGCAAAGCTGTGTTTCTGAAGCCTCCTCTCTCCAAACGGCAGGAAGGCACATATGCTGCAGCTTATGCTTCTATTTAGAGGTGGGGATTTGAAAAGAGAGTGTACACATGTGGATAAGCATTTGTGTGCTTGCTCGTGTGGTCTTATAGTTGTGAACGTGCGTGTGCCTGTGCTTGCATGAACCCACATGGTTGTGCATTTACGCATGTTCACAGGCATGTGAACTTGTGAATGACTGCCTGAGCATGTAGATGAGAATGCACTTGGGTACATGCACATGCATTTGTGAGCATGCATGTGTGCCCATGACCGTGTGTGTGTGTGTGTGTGTGTGTGTGTGTGTGTGTGTGTGTAGTGTTGTAGGGTGTATTTCATGTGCATCTCGGTTTGTGTGCATGTTTGCACATGCGTGCTTTTGTGTATCTGTGTGCATATGGTGTAAGCTTGCCTCTCTTCACGCCCCAGGAGGCATCAAGGCAAGTGCAAACCACAAGGAACAAAGGAATAATCTGCATAATTTAGCCTTTGATCTCAGGCCACCCCCAATCCTCCCTAGCTCTCACTCCAGCTGCCAAGCTATTTCCCCAGCCCTGTGGAACCCGTCTTCGAGCTTTGTCTTATAGAAACCCCAGCCTCTCCTTGCTACCGCAGCAGAGGAATCGGGCTAGACAGGGTAATGAACATTTATTGAGTACCTATGGTGCATCAGGCATCTGTACAAGATGCCTCACAGACATTCTCAAATCTTCCCATCAATCCCACAAAGTGTAACAATTCTTCCCATTTGGTGTTCGAGGAAGCTGAGGATCAGAGGGATTAAGCTATTTGTGTAAGTGGTGGATCTGGATTTGAACTCAAGACTGTGTAGGCAGAGAGCCTCCGCTCTCTCTGCTTCATGAAGTTGTCCTCCGGGAGCATGTCCAGCCAGCGGTACGGAGAAGATGAAGTGCAGCCAGAGCTCCTGGGGAGGGAGATGTCCTGGGAGACACAGATGTGAGGGGAAAGGGATGCGAGCAGGAATCAGTAGGGAGTGCAAAAGCTGCCCTTCCTCTGTTTTCATAAGAAGGGCTGGATGGAGAAATCCCCGGTGTGCAAATGGTCCACAGATGGAGCAGGGAGGGAAAGCAAGGGATGGTCCGAGAGCAGAAACAGCAAAGGTGAAAAAGCATCATTTTTGCCACCCCTATCTTCAGGACCCTGAGAATGCCACATCAAATCTCTCCGTTTTGTCAACTGGAAAATCTGCCTGGGAGATGGGTTTTATAAGCTCTTGCTAAAACTAGCATTTGTTGATCTACTGTGCTAAGTCATGGAGCCTCATAATCAATTTGTAAAATAGTTACTACTATTGTTCCCATGTTACAGACAAGAACACCAGGGCTCTGAGAGGTAATATTGCTTGCCCAAGTGGCAGAGCAGGACACAAACCTGAGGGTTGTCTGACCCCCAAAACTCGATTAGGCTTCCCTGTTTCAAAGTTTATTTTTTTAATGTTTATTTATTTATTTTTGAGAGAGAGAGAGAGAGAGAGAGAGAGAGAGAGAGAGAGAGAAAGGGACAAAGAGAGAGGGAGACAGAGAACCCCAAGCAGACTCCATGCTGCCGGCACAGAGTCTGATGCGGGGCTTGAACCCACGAACCGTGAGATCATGACCTGTGCTGAAACCAAGAGTTGGACGCTCAACTGACTGAGCCACCCAGGCACCCATCTGTTTTAGAGTTTAAAACAGGTAGTATATAAAATACCACAGATATAGTAGGCACTCAGCAAATGGTAGCTGATAATAATGATAATGATGATAAAGAATGTGGAGGAGGAAGAGGAGGAGGAGGAGGGGAAGGAGGAAGAAGAAAGGGTATTTTGCTGAGAGTTGAGGTGGCATTAGGTTCCTCGGGTGTCAAAATTTCTGGAAAATCCCACACCGTTAGCAATCATTTTTAGAACAATGAGTTGCTTTCCTTAGAGAGCCCAGTGATGTCTGTTCCTGTGACAGCTAGGCCAGACCCGAAGCCCAGCTACCACTTTTTAGCTCTGTGGCCCTGAATACCCTAACATCTCTGGCCATTATTTCCTGATCTATAATGTGACGATAATAATAGCCCTGCAAGGTTCCTCAAAAGGGTAAACACACAGTTACCACATGACCCAGTAATTCCACTCCTAGGTGTTTACCCAAGAGAAAGGAAAACAGATGTCCACACAAAAACTTGTACACAAATATTTATAGTGCCATTATTCATTAACAGCTAAAAAGTGGAAACAGCCCCAATATCTATCGGCGAGTGAAAGGATAAGCAAAATGTGGTAGACCCCTATAATGGGCTAGTATTCAGCAATAAAGGGGAGTAAAGTGCCAAGATAAGCTACAACATGAATACGACGTGAATGACCCTTGAAAACATAATACCGAGTGGAAGGAGCCAGTCACCAACGCTCGCATGGTGTAGGATTCCACTTGTATGAGATGTCCAGAATAGGCGGGCCCGTAGAGATGGAGGGTAGCTAGGTGGTGGCCCAAGGGAAGACGGAGAATGGCTGTTAAGGAGTAGGGGGTTTTCTTTTTGGGGTGACAAACATGTTCTGAAAGTAGAGAGTGGCGCTGAGTGCACAACTCTGTGAATATACCAAAAACCAGTGAATTGTATACCTAAAGAGAGTGAATTTGGGGGCACCTGGGTTGCTCAGTTGGTTAAGCGTCTGACTCTTGATATTGGCTCAGGTCGTGATCTCATGGTTTGTGAGTTCAAGTCCCACGTCGTCGGGCTGACAGTACGGAGCCTGCTTGGGATTCTCTCTCTCTCAAAATAAATAAATAAACTTCAGAGAATGAATTCTGTGGTATGTGTATTACATCTTGAGAAAAAACATAATCTGTTTTTTTGTGAAGTTTAAATGAGAGCCTTTAGGTAAATCCCCTAGCACAGAGCATGCCTTGCAGGAAGCACTCATTCAGCGCTGCATAATTCAAATAAATGCTAGCTACTATGACCATTATTATCCTTACTAGACTAGCTGGTGATTTTACTTCCTTAACCTCCAAGAGCTTCTGACTCCTCACCTCAAACAGGAGTAATGATACTTTAATTAGGGTTTTTTAGTCAGAGGCAACAGACACCTACTTGGGCTCTTGAGTGAAAAAGGAGTTGTTCATTGGAAAATGCAGTGCAAATGACTGACTTAGAGAAAAGGGCAAAGGGCGGGCTCAGAAAGAAAAGACCCAAGGGACAGAATCTAAAGAAGAGTATCTGAGAAGCTATGGACTTCTGGTGAAGCATGCGGTCCAGAGTCAGGCTATAGGGGCTTGAACCTAGCTCAGCCCAGAAAGGCTGTGTGGCTTTGCTTTGTTGCCTCGGTCTGTTCGTCTGCTAGACAGGGAAGATACGGAAGATATCAAGGATTAAATGAATTAACGTCTGGAATGCCTTATTATTATTATTATTATTATTATTATTATTGACAGGGCCCTGTTGCTGGGATGATTCAACTTAGTTTCTCTGACTGTGCATGGCTCTGTCCAAGGTAAGATCCCTAGGGAGTATGATGGGGCTTACCTACACCCCTATTCCAGGAGAGGCTGGAGCGTATTGATTGATAGCCCCACTGAGGCTACCAAACTATGGGGGCAGAAGTGATACCCAATGGAGAATCCAGCAGAAAGGGGAGGAGGCACTTAGCAGCAAAGCCAACCCAGGTCTCCTGCAAATAAATCCTTCAGAGGATCACAGATAGTACATGCAAAATGCATGGCACACAGTAGGCCCTTAACTACTGGGATTCTTCTCAGCTGATGGCTATTCTCTACCTGGGGGCTCTGAATTTTTCATTACCATTGCAATAAAGATCTGGGACAGATTGTAAAAGGCTCTGAATGCTGTGTTTAAGGCATCTGTATTTTATTCTGAGAAACAAGTAAGGTGCACCATCTCCTGAAAACCCCATGACATTCTCAGAGTCCCTGCGGATAATACTCTGCATTCCCCAAGCCTCCCAGCTGTGGGACGATGGGCCTCAGCTTCCCCGTGCCTAAAATGTGGTCGCCTTTTAGGTTCTGTGGGGCTTAAATGAGATAGTATTTATAAAGTACTTAGAATAGTGTCTGGCCCAAGGTAAATGCCCAATGAATTGTAGCGGTTATAATAAATAAAATGAAGCTCAAGAGCCCCGCCTTATGATGTTGATGGGAGAATCGATTAGAATCGAAGAGGATATAGCACTTTGCACACGGCACAAGGCTGTGTCCCAGAAAGAGGTGTCCTTGATTATAATCCCCACTGGCATAAGACACACCTTTAGTCTAAGTCTTACTGTGTTTTGTGAAATAAAATAATGTTAAGGGTGCACATGTAATGACAAGATGGAGCCTGACCTCAGAAGCATTGAAAGATCAAAAGGGTGTGTCTTAGAATGTGAGGAAATAAAGTATTGATAATTCAATATTTCACATAATTAAAGAATGTTCTCATAGAGTCTATTACCAATTTCCCAAAACTTAGAACACAATATTGCTTACTTAATGCTAAAAGGGCACTGAGCATAATTTAATCTTTCCTTGAAGCTTTTGAATTTCCTTGAAGGCAAGATCAGCAATTTTAAAATACACTTTTAGATCCTACAGCTCAATGGTTCTCAACCCTGACTACACATTAGCATCCCCCTTGAGAGCTTTTAAAAAATGCTGTTGCCTGGGTCCCATTTCAGACCAATTAAATCTGAGTCTCTGGGGGAGGAACCTGAGCACTAGAATTTTTGCAATTTCCCAGGTAGTTCTGATGTACAGAGAGTATGAGAACCGTTCCTCCCAGCAGGGGCTGAGCCCACCGAGGGTGTATTTGCAGATGAGGTTGAAGAGATCTGCAGAGGCTGGGTCACGGAGGGTTCCATGCACCAGGTAACAAAATGGCCCACAAATCCAGGGGCTGAAAGCAGTGATTTCTTATTTCTCCTGATTCTGTAGGTTGGCTGGGCACTTCTTCTGCAGGCCTGACCTGTGCTCTGTCCTCACTCGCGCAGCTGAATTCAGTTGGTGGTTTGGCTGGGGACTGGCCTAGCTGGAACAGCTGGACCTCTTTCAACGTGGTCTTTGATCCTTGATTTCTTCTCTGCATGGTGCTCTCAGGACAGTATTCTAAGAGAATGAGGGTAGAAACTGCCAGGTCTTTTAAGGCCTAGCCTTGGGAGTCATGTAATGTTACTTCTGCCTCATTTCTTAGAGCAATTCACAAGGTCAGCACAGACTCAAGCGCTGGGAAAATGGGCTCTACCTCTTGACAGAAGGCGTGGCAAAGTCACATTGCAAAGGAGGATGCATCTGATAGGATGAGTTTGTGGCCATATTTTGCAGGCTACCACACGGATGGAAGATGGTGAAGCCTGGCCTAAAGCAAGGGCAGCAGAAAAAAGTGAATTCATTTATTCAGTCAGTCAGTGTTCAGTAAATATCCACTGAATGAATATTTATTGAACACTACCTTTATAGAAGGCACTTTTCAAGGCATTGGGGAGACAATGGCAGAGTACTGCTAGTGTGGAGCTTACAATCTAGGGAGGGAGGCACACAAAAAGCAAATCAATATACTGTATAATGTGAAATTCAAAAGTGCTATGAAGAAATGTAAAGCAGGATAAGGGATTAGAGAGGGCTCTTCCAGACGGAATAGTTAGGGAAGGCCTCTTTGGGTAAGTGAAAGCAGCAGAAACCTGAGTGAAGTGAACCATACAGATGTTTAGAGTTTGGGAGGAGATCAGCAAGCATAAAGGCCCTGAGGCAGCAACAGGTTTCATGTTTGAGAAACAGCCAGTCCAATGTGGCTGGGCACAGGGGGTGAGGGAGAGAGCGAAAGATGATGAGGTAGGAGAGGCAGGCAGGGTTCACAATGTGTGGGACTTTGTAGAGCATAAAGATTTAGGATTTTTATTTCAGTTGTAAAGGGAGAGGCCATTGGAAGATTGTGTGCAAGATTGAGCTTTCTTTCAAAAGGCTCATTCTAGCTACTGGGTTGAAAGAGATTGAAAAAGCAGGGGTTGGGGAGCAGCTGGGTGGCTCAGTCAGTTAAGCATCCAACTTTGGCCCAGGTCATGATCTCACGGTTCACGGGTTTGAGCCCCGCGTAGGGCTCTGTGCTGACAGCTCAGAGCCTGGAGCCTGCTTCAGATTCTGTATCTCCCTCTGTCTCTACCCCTCCCCTGCTCATGTTCTGTCTCTCTCTGTCTCTCAAAAATAAATACATGTGGAAAAAAAATTTTTTTAAAGAAAAGAAAAAGTAGGAGGGTTGATTGAGAGGTTATTACTCGGACAATATTTGGAATGGAGAAAGTGGTATATTTTGAAGGCACAGCCAGTAAGGTTTCCTGAAATATTGGCTATAAGGTGTGGGAGGAGAGATTAAGGAGAAGTCCAAAGCTGTTGGCTTGAGCAACTGGGTGAATTGTGGTGCCATTTACTGAGATAAGGGGGAACCTTATCCCCCCTGGGATAAGGGGGGGGGGGTATTCCTGGGGAAGAAACTAATGAGTTGAGACTAATCAAACATTTGGCTTTAGGTATGTTAAGTTTGAGATACCTTTTAGACCTGAGTAGGCAGTTAGCCACTGAGTCTGGAGTCCACATTGGATGGAGTTCCAGATAGAAATCTGTGTGTTATCAAGGGTTACGTCAAATCTGGAGACTGGATGGATCACTTAGGGAGTGAGTTTGACAGTGTGGAGAGCTGAAGACTGAGCCCTGGGGCACTGCGACATTTACTGGTTCATCCAGCCGAGGAGACTGAGAAGGAGTGGCCAGTGAGGTGGAAGATATGGAGGAGGTGTGGAATCCTGGAAGCCCAGGAAGAGAGTGCTTCTAGAAGAGAGGGGGATCAATACTGTTGAGTGCTGCTGAGGAGGCAGGTAAGCTGAGGCAGAGAAAGAACCATTTGGATGTGGCAACATGGAAGCCACTGGTGATTTTAAGATTAAATGGAGCAGAGTGGAGGGGGTTGAGGAAAGAATTAGGATAATCACAGAGACAGGTTGTATGTGTGTGTGTGTGTGTGTGTGTGTGTGTGTGTGTGTGCATTTAGCTGAGAAAAAGTACAGAGTATTTCTCTGTTGTGGAAGCAGTTTACTAGAAAGGGAAATTATCAATGATGCAGGAGAAAGGGGGACAAATGAAGGAACAAAGGGCACGTGAGCCAGTGGACACGGGGGAGCAGCTGGCCTTAAGGCAGCAGGGAGGACACTTCTTCCATTGTGTCCAGAGTGGAGGCAGACCACACGGGCTCAGATCGGGCTCAGATGCAGGTAGATCGGAAGACTTTGCAGTAGGGTGTGGAGAGAGTCAGGAGAGGCATTCGGAGAGCAGAACAGGAATGAAAGAGTCCCTTCAGGACTTACTGCATGTCCCAGTGAGGCCATCTCTTATCAACAGCCTCTCCCAACACCTGTCTGTGCCAGGCGCCAGGCAGAGGGGCTAGCAGATGACTTACCCAGTGCCCCTGCTGATGAGAAGTTCACAGTCTAAGAAGGGAGACAGACCTGTAAACTGACAACTTCAATACAATGTGCTATTAATAAAGATGTGTACAGAGCGTTTTGAGAACAAAGAGGGAGTGAGTAACTCTGCCTGGAGGGGTCAGAAAAGGCTTCACAGAGGTGAAATTTAAATTAGGCTTCAAGGAGGAGGAGAACATTATCAGGTTGGCTAGAGGAGGAAGGTCGTTCAAGGTGGAAAGAACTCACGCAGCGCAGCGAAAACCTCAGAGATGAGAAAGATCTATTACTTCTTTTTTTGTTCCACCTGCCTCTTCCCACCTCTCCCCTCCCCATTCCCGAGCTGTCGTCTCTCAGGCTTGCTTAGTTCAAGAGGAAATTTTTCTTTCTGGAAAGTTTAATAAACTTCCGTTCAGCCTGTACTGAGTCATGACAAAGGTGTGTTTCACACTTAAACAAACGTCTCAGATGTTATTTTTTGCACTTGAAGAACAAGCTATTTTTAAAGAAATCCAAACTCACTGGGACTCAGCACGGACGAGTTCTGTGACCTGTTTTTAAGAAGTGAGCTTTGGAAAGGAACATAGTGACCAGCTGTGGCAGAATCAGAGGACCTGGCAATTCTTTCCTTTAAATGTTTCAGTGAGCCAGTGAGTAGTTTCACCTTACTAAGTTGCTCATTTTATCTTGGCTATCTGGTCTTCTAGAAAGCTCTCAGGAAGCATGAAACAATTATCCAACAACAGAATGAGGGAAGATGAGGCCAGCACTCTCTCAGAGTGGCAGAGAAGACAGAGAGAAGGGGGTGGATTTGAGAGGGGTTTAAATGGTGCAGTGAACAAAGGGAAAGATATTTCCACATGCCCCAGAAGGGTTGATATACCCATCTAGGTAGCTGGCCTCCTTGTTGGATGGGCCATTAATTCCTTTCCTTCCCTCCCAGAGCATGCATCCCCTTCCCCCATTGAGTCTATGCCTCTGCTCCCTTGAATAGGGTCTGTTCTGTGACTACTTTGACCAACTGAACACAGAGGAAGTGACTCTGGGCCAGTCCTACAACAAATCTTTAATAGTTTATAAGAGCTATTGCTGTGAGAAGCCCAAGATAGATGAAGAGGCTACATATGGGTAGTCCAGCTAACATTTCAGCTGCTCCCCGGCCAACAATCAGTGTCGGCTGCTAAGTACATGAGGGCGCCATCTTGGACATTCAGCCCAGTGAGCCTTCAGATGAATCCAGCCCCTGCTGACATCTGAGTACAATTGTGTGAGTGACCCCAAGTGAGAACTACCCAGCTGAGCCCAGTCAACCTACAGGACCATGAGAGACAATGATAAATTGTGTTAAGCTGGTAAATTTTAGGGTGGTTTGTTACACAGAAAGAGCTGACCAGAATATCATATATTTTCATCAATCTTTGCTAACACTAGGCACTGTGCTAGGCACTTTTCATTTTACTGCTCATGACAACTTGGAATTAAGTATTATTATACTCCTTTTGGAACATGAAACGATGTTCAGAGATGTTTCAGAACTGACCACATACCACTCTAGCACGTGTCCCATAGGTGCTACAGCTGGACACTTTCCTATTATATACATCATTTCATTTCTCTCAACCCAGCCCCTCCTCTCGAGCACTTCGGCTCAGAGAGGGGTGCTAGACTGCCCAAGCTTTCAGCCCGAAACGCCTGCACTGCCTTTGTCCACTTGGTTGAAACGGAAACAGCTTGGATCTTTAGAGTCAGGAGACCTGGAGCTGAGTCCCAGCTCTGCCACTCAGTTGCCGTTTTATTTTTGGCAAATCACTTCCCCTCCCTGGGCTTTCATTTCCTTTTCTGAGAATAAGGTGATTGGGGTAGAATTGGGTTGTTTCTAAAGCCCGAGTAATATATTAATTCCTCCATGTAAAAAACTTTTCTTATAAAAATTTCCAAACATACCCAGATGCAGAGAGCACAGTGAACTTTCATGTGCCCTTTATCTAGTTTTGATAAATCATTGCCATTTTGCCACACTGTATTTAATTTTTGTCCCCACCTTTTTCCCCCCTTACTAGAACATGGCATATCTAAATTAGGGTTGCCAGGCTTAGTAAATGACCATACAGGACACTCAGTTAAATTGGATAACAACAAATAAGTTTTTAGTATAAGTATGTTTTGTGCAACATTGTATTTTATCTTGCAGCCCTACCTTAAATGCTTCAGTTTGCAGTTTTAAAAAGAGAGATTTTGGGGCGCCTGGGTGGCGCAGTCGGTTAAGCGTCCGACTTCAGCCAGGTCATGATCTCGCGGTCTGGGAGTTCAAGCCCCGCGTCAGGCTCTGGGCTGATGGCTCAGAGCCTGGAGCCTGTTTCTGATTCTGTGTCTCCCTCTCTCTCTGCCTCTCCCCCGTTCATGCTCTGTCTCTCTCTGTCCCAAAAATAAATAAACGTTGAAAAAAAAATTTTTTTAAAGAGATTTTATTATACAATTACAAGGTTCTGATGACACCTGATGATATCAACAATAATTCCTTAATAGCATTTAAATGTGTAGTACACATCTAAATTTTCATGTTTGTCTAGAAAATGTCTCTCACTGGTAGTTTGTTCAAAAGGAGATATATTTGGTATTTGTATTTACAAATTGTAGTTTGTATTTTGTTCCTAAAGCTCTTTAAAAAATATTTATATTTTATTATTTAAAAATTTTTTTTCAACATTTATTTATTTTTGAGAGACAGAGACAGAGCATGAGAGGGGGAAGGGCAGAGAGAGAGAGGGAGACAGAGAATCTGAAGCAAGCTCCAGGCTCTGGGCCATCAGCACAGAGCCTGATGCGGGGCTCGAACTCACAAATTGTGAGATCATGATCTGAGCCGAAGTTGGACACTTAACTGACTGAGCCACCCGGGCACCCCCAAAAAGATTTTTATTTTTAAGTAAACTCTATATCCAACATGGGGCTCAAACTTACAACCTTGAGATCAAGAGTCACATGCTCTACCAACTGAGCCAGTCAGGCATTCCTGGTTGTTAAAACTCTTAAAGTCACTTGTGATCTAGAACAATCCCTTCTTCCTCCCCTGCCTACTGCCAGCTTTTCTTTTTTCGTGTTATTAATTTATTGAAGTAATTGGGCCACTTGTCTTGTAGATTACATGTTCTGAATTTAGCCAGTTGCTTCTTTATAGTGTGTCATTTACTTGCTCCTCTAGCCCTTGGACTTCCTATAGATGGTAAGAAATGCTGTGTAGTTTAGAATGCATCTCACCTGGAGGCACAGAATGTACTTTCATGTAACTTTTAGTAATGCTAACATTTGTTAGTGGATTCAGGTAGTGACACCCTTATTTCTTCTTTGTCATGTTCCCTGTCAATCCTTGATGAAAATTTTACCATCTATTGATGACCATTGCCTAAATCAGGTATATTGTTAGGGTTTGCAAAATGACGATGATCTAATTTTAACATGCCTTCTGATTTATTAGCTGAAATTGTTTTGTATAGAACTTTTTCTTAGCCTCTGGGGGTTGTTGATTACCTGAAATTTAGTTCATAATAAAAGGCAGAATAAATGCTCAACTTTTTTTAAAAACAGAACCCTCCAGTTTTTATGAAATTTCCAAGCAATGACGATATTACCAATTTAAATGATCATAAATTTTTTTTTTGACTTCTCTGCTATTACATTTGTGTCACTTTTGTCCTAAAAATTTTGAATCTTAACAACATTGATGTTGTTGCTAATATGTTTTATCCCATGATAGACCTATTTTAAAGTAGCAGCACTAATATCATTACTAACAGTAAGACTATTGAGAAAAGTTTAAGATTCCTCCCCCCCACTTTATCCTTAGAATATATCTCATTAATGATATATGGTCAAAAATACTTTGTTTTAGGGTCAATTGGAGTGATTCTTTTTTCTTCTGTGGTCATGTTATCAACCTGATTATAAAGTCATGTCCACGTTTTGGCTTGTTTTTCATTTTAGGGCTTATTTAAAAATTTATATGATTTAATAATTTAAATATTTACATGAATCACTTATGTGATTTCAAAGTCAAAGGTATCTAAGAAGGCTAATTCAGAGAAGCCTCACTTCCAATCTTTTCTCTTCCACTCTGTTCATTTTCTCCCTTATAGAAACCCCCCCTTTTTAAATGTTTGTTTATTTTTGGGAGAGAGAGAGAGAGAGAGAGAGAGAGAGCAAGTGGGGGAGGGACAGAAAGAGAGTAGGAGACACAGAATCTGAATCAGGCTCCAGGCTCTGAGCTGTCAGCACAGAGCCCTACACAGGGCTTGAATTCATGAACTGTGAGATCATGACCAGAGCCAAAGTTGGCTGCTTAACCAACTGGGCCACCCAGGTGCCCATCCTATAGAAACCCTTTTAAAGCTTTCTCCACCCCAGCGTTTGACATTTGGGCTGATGTCATATTGGGCATATTGGGCAGCATATTGACATTTTGGGCTGACAATCCTTTGTTATGGGGGGTGATCCTGTGTATTGAGGGTATTTGGTAGCATCTCTGGTATGTACTTACTGGATGCCAGTTGTTGTAACTAAAAATGTCTCTAGACATTGCTAACATGTGTGGGGGCGGGGTGGGGGGACAACATTACACCTACTTGAGAATCACCATTGAAAATTTTTTTAATGTGTATTTTATTTTCGAGAAGTGGGGGAGGGGCCGAGAGCGAGGGAGACACAGAATCTGAAGCAGGCTCCAGGCTCTGAGCCGTCAGCACAGAGCCTGACGCGTGGCTCGAACCCATGAACTGTGAGATCATGACCTGAGTTGAAGTCAGACGCTTAACCAACTGAGCCACCCAGGTGCCCCAAGAATCACCATTTTAAAGAAGACAGTTTCTTGCTGGCTTGAAAATTTGACCTCTGATCTAAGGTATCTGCATTTAACATTAAAGTTGTCACTTTAGACAATCACTTTTACACCAACATGAGCACTAAATTTGGGGTACCAGGAATCATTTACAAGGTGACTGTCACAGTGCTCCAGAATATGCTTATTTTATTGTTTTTTGTAGATTGTAATTGAAACTGAGACATGCATTTAGAAACTTCTATAACTTGTGGCCCCTGAAAATGTGTCCACCTAGAGATCCAGACACCTCTGTATTTTCCCTGCTTTGCAAAACCCTGGGGCTAGGTGATTTCTTAGGGATTTCCCACTGCCTGAAAGCTTTTGTATTCTAAAAGTCCAGAAGCTTGCTTTTCAAACTGGGGTGGACAGGATACTAATTGAGAGCACCAGGTTGAATCCTAGGTCTCTAACTTATCAACTCTGTGATGTAGTGCCAGTGACTTACCTTCTTGGAGCCTTACTCTCGCCAATGATAAATTAAGAGGAAAATTGTACCTACTTGATAGGATTCTTGTGAGGATTAAAGACATAATGCATGTTAAGTGCTTAATATACTTACTGCCTGGCATATAATAAGTGCTTAATAAATGTTGGCTGTTAGTATAATTGCCACCAGGGCTAGGTGGTGGTGTGCCAGGAAATACTCAGAGCCACAGGATAGGTCAGGAGCATCTTCATGGAGTGTGAATTTCTACTTGAAGAGTTGGAAAAAGAGGGTTTGAATTTTTCTCCTAAAGAGAAGTAATCAGAAACATTATTTTCCTGTTAAAACAAACATGGGAATAAGAGGTAAAATTTGCATGGATTTTAAAGATAAAACATGAGACTTCATGAGGTGCCTGGATGGCTCAGTCGGTTACACGTCTGACTTTGGCTCAGGTCATGATCTCGCAGTTCATGAGTTTGAGCCCCACAATGGGCTCTGTGCTGACAGCTCAGAGCTAGATCCTGCTTAGGATTCTGTGTGTCTCCCTCTCTCTCTGTCCCTCCCCGCTCATGCTCTCTCCCCCCCCTCTCTCAAAAATAAAAAATAAACATTAAAAAAATTTTTAATAAAGATAAAACATGAGACTTCAAAGAAATTTTGTACTTGAGCCTGATGAATTTGGGCTTCATCCCCAGACCTTAGGGAGGCTGTCTCCATCTCCCCTGCTGTAAGACAGCTTTGGTGGGAGCGTTTCAGCAGTAGCTCTGGGTTGTTTTGCATCTTTGACTGATAAAAGTATCAGGGATATTGGAAGAAATTCTGTAAGAAGCCAGGACTTCCTGACCAGGAATCCTTGCTACTTTCTTGTCTTCTTTGGGGTTTGTTCCCTGAGGAAGGGGAATGGGAAAATTTGCTGGGTAGTCATTCAATAAATATTTGTTAACTAACTACTATATGCCTGGCACATTCTAAAGCATGCAAATGGAATAAATCAAACAGTCTGCCCACATGAAACCTTCAGTCTACTGATCATTCAATATCAGTAGCTACCATAGTCTTGATAAGGGAATTGAAAAGGAGAACAGTAGGGGGGAATGGGTTTGAGGTTTAGGGGAAAGACCTGGCTGTTATGGACAGTCAAGTAGCGTCTGAGACTTCCAAATAGAGACCCTGAGTCCGAGTAAACTGTTGAATGAGAGTCTAGAGCCATCATTCTCACATTGGGCTTTTAGACAACTGTGGTGGAGTATGGGTAGTCATAATGGCATTTACCGGGGGGAAGCCAGGAATGCCAAATGTCCTGTACTGCATGGACAGTATCATATGGCTTTTGAATGTTGCACTGGACATTTATGTAGGTGAAAGTCCTATATGCAATGATCTGAGCCTAACAATTAACTCCATCTTTCACATAGAGACCAAGTACATTCTAGTGTGATTTTAATATTCCAGGGAGGTGGGGCACCTAGGTGGCTCAGTCCGTTTCTACTCAGGTCATGATTTCCTGATTCATAAGTTTGAGCCCCGTGCCAGGCTCTGTGCTGACAGCCCAGGGCCCAGAGTTTGCTTCGGATTCTGTGTGTCTCTCTCTCTCTGCCCCTCCCCTGCTTGTACTCTGTATCTCTCTCTCTCAAAAATAAAATAAAACATTAAAAAATTAAAAAAAAATATTCCATGGAGGCAAATACCATGTAAAATGAATGAAGATTATACCTTGGTGTGCTCAGACTCTACCAAGAGTTATTCACTGTTTCTTTTAATTTTTTTAATGTTTATTTATTTTTGTGACAGAGAAAGAGAGAGAGAGAGAGAGAGAGAGCGAGCGAGCACAAGAGCGCAGGAGTGGGGGAGGGACAAAGAGAGAGGGAGACACAGAATCCAAAGCAGGCTCCAGGCTCTGAACTGTCACTGCAGAGCCTGATGCAGGGCTCAAACTCACGAACCATGAGATCATGACCTGAGATGAAGCTGGATGCTTAACTGACTAAGCCACCCAGGTGCCCCTTATTCACCATTTCTAAAAATCATGTCAGCGACAGCAATTCTGCTGTGGTCTTCAAGTCTTCAATTGGTATCTGTAGCTACTGATTTTGGGGCCATGCTTCTCAACTGTAAGGTGTATGTGATCACCTGGGAATCTTGTTTCCCACCCCTTCCCTCCCCTTTCATCCTCCCTTAGAATAGAAAAGATATTTGGGCAATAAAATCTAAAGAATCAGAAGGAAGAGAGAGGCTGACATAACACGAGGGGGTGGATTAAAGAATGAAGTTCTTTAGAGGGTAGGAAAGAAGAGCATCCAGGCCCAGGAAAAGGACCTGGTCTTTGGTGAGAGGAGTTGGTTTTTGTAAAAGTGGGGAAGGAGAGAATGACTGGAGGTATGTGGGTAGATTTAGAACCATGGCAGCAAGAAGTTGAAGATGTAACATTCCCTATGTCCCACCCCTCAGCCACAACATGACTAGCCACCTTTCTGTCTTCAGCTTCTCTCTGTAGAGCTGGCCTATGGTAGGGAGAGGCGTAGGGAAATTGGACTGACCTCTCTATCTCCCAGGGCAAGTGCTTTGGTAAATAATATACAAGTAAGGTATTATTACTATTACTACTATACTATTGTTATTTTTTTTTCCTTTAGATCAGCACTAACCAATAGGACTTTCTGCAATGATGGAAATATTTTATTTCTTTCTTTATTTAGTAATTAAATTATTTTAAAAAAGATTTTAGTTTTAAGTAATTTCTCCACCCAACAGGGGGCTCGAACTTACAACCCCAAGATCAAGAGTTGCATGCTCTACTGACTGAGGCAGCTGGGCACCCCAGAAATGTTTTATGTCAGTGCTGTTCAATATGGTAGCCACTAGCCACATGTAGCTATGGAACACTTAAAACATGCCTAATGCAACTGAGGAACTAAATTTTAAATTAAATTAAATTATTTGATGTAATCCCCTCCCCCCAACGTGGGGCTTATGACCCTGAGATCAAGAGTCACATGCTGTACTGACTGAACCAGCCAGGCACCCCTATTTAATTTTAATTTATTTAAATTAATTATTTATTAATGTTTATTCATTTTTGAGAGAGAGCAAGCATGAGCAGGTGAGAGTGGCAGAGAGAGAGGGAGACACAGAACTTGAAGCAGGCTCCAGGCTCTGAGCTGTCAGCACAGAGCCTGACATGGGGCTTGAACCCACGAACAGTGAGATCATGACCTGAGCCGAAGTCAGATGCTTAACTGACTGGGCCACCCAGGTGCCCCTTCATTTATTTAAATAGCCACATGTGGCTAGTGTCTATTGCATCAGAGAGTCCAGTGTTGTGTGTTTTCTGCCTCTATCTCCGCGTGGTTCTTCAAAGATGAGCCCCGTCTATAGAGGGCGGTGTCATTTGTGGCCCAGAACACTGGGTTAGGAGTCACACCAGAGTTCAATTTCAGCTGTGCCCTTGGTGACTCTGGGTAATTCACTTCCTTATCTGGGCTCAATATCTTCTGTTCTCTTCAGGGGGTGCAGTGAGTGGATCAATAGAGCTAAGGGTGTAAACTGTGAAGGGCTACCCATTGTTCATACAGGGGCCAATCCACATCCCTTTACCAACAATGACAGAGTGCTGTGCCAAGGGGGTCTTCCCGAGATGCCTCTTCAGAAACCCTTTGAGAACCAGATCTGTCCCCCTCTGTTGGCTGTTCCCTTCTCTGTGGGGCCCTTCAATGTTATTTGATTAATGTACGTTGGCCTCTAGCCCCACAGGGGTAGGGCAGTGTAGCTGTTTTCTTGCTTTTATATCTCTAGGGACTAGCACATACTAGGTTCTCAGTAAATATTTGTGCAATGAATGGATGAAACAAGTGCTAGTATCTGAACTTAGGTGTGATTTAAAAGCTCACCGAATTCTGTAAGTTTACAATATCTAATATTTTACCTTTTTTATAGCAGTGGAAATATTGGAAAATAACCAAATACCCAACATAGGGGGCTGGTTTAATTAAATGATTCTTTAAAAACTTTTTTTTAATGTTTGTTTATTTTTGAGAGAGAGAGACACAGAGAGAGAGAGAGAGAGAGAGAGAGGGAGGGAGAGAGAACAAGTGGGGGAGGGGCAGAGAGCGAGGGAGACACAGAATCTGAAGCAGTAATCTGAAACAGGTTCTGTGTGTCAGCACAGAACCTGATGCGGGGCTCAACCACATGAACCATGAGATCATGACCTGAGTTGAAATCGGACATTTAACTGACTGGGCCTCCCAGGTGCCCCTAATTACATGATTCTTAAGATGTGTTATGCCAGAGAGTATTCAATGCCACAATAAATGGTGTATTTACTTTATATTGTTTAATGAAAAAATAAAAACTGAAGGTATACTATAATTTTACTTTGTAAAAGTTATATATTTATCTGCATAGGACAAGTTTGGAACTATATATATATGAACAATGATTACTATCACTGGGTGGGATTAAGAGGTGAAACACTTACTTCTCTTTCTTTCTTCCTTCTTTGTTTTTGAGAGAGATAGCTCAAGCAGGGGAGGGGGAGGGATAGAGGGAGAGGGAGAGAGAGAATCTCAAGCAGTCTCCACACCCAGTGTGAAGCCTGACGGTGGGGCTCAATCTCATGACCGTGAGATCATGACCTGAGCCAAAATAAAGACCTGGATACTCAACTGACTGAGCCACCCAGGTGCCCCTTATTTTTCTTTCTAAAACATCTATTTGATTTAAAAAAATGTATCTAATATTTCCAAAAAAAAAAGCAAAAATGTAGAGACAGTAGATCAATGGTTGCCTGTGGCTGGGAGTGGGAATGGGATTAACAGTAAATGAGTCTGAGGGATTTTATGGAGAATCTGTAAATGTTCTACAACTGATTTGATTTGCATCACTTGGTAACATTACTAAAAATCCTTGATCTGTGCACTTGAAATGCATGAATTTTTATGATATGTAAATATGCCTCAATAACATTAAAAAGTCTTTCTTTCTTTTATATATATTTACAGATATTCTTTTTTTTAAGTTTATTTATTTTGAGAGAAAGAGATGGGGGGGGCAGAGAGAGAGAGGGAGAGAGAGAATCACGAGCAGGCTCTGCACTGTCATTGCGAAGTCTGTTACAGGGCTTGAACTCATGAACTGTGAGATCATGACCTGAGTGAAAATCAGGAGTCGGATTCTTAACTGACTGAACCACCCAGGTGCCTCTATTTATATGTATCTTTAAAAAAATTAAAGCAACGCACAAGTATTTAAAGTGCTCTATTCCCACACCTAGCTCTACTTTCAAAGCATAACAGTAGTAGTTGGTGTTTAACCCTGTCTAGCCTTTTTTTCTACACAGAATCCAAGGATAACATACACATTATAGATACATAATTTTTTGCAACTCTCTTCTCTCTCTAGACATACACTGTAGGGCACGATAAAGTTAACAGTAGCTGCTCTGGGATATGGGATTAGGGGTGGAGGGAGTCAAATGGGGGTGGGAAGGGAGAGGCACACTTGAAAGTTTTAGTTTCTTTACTTTCCTATCATTTGCATGTTTTTGTTTTTTTGGTCAGGAATGTTTGGAGTTATCAACCCAATAAAGATATTGGAATAAGTGATACCATTGAATGCTTCATGCCATGCCGTCCACCAATTTAGAACAATTTAGAAATTAATCTAGTGCCAGGCACTATACTGAGTGCCTGAGATATACTGTCTCATTGAATCCTTATAACAATCCTACGAGGTATGCAATACTAAGGCCTCACTTGACAGATGAGTTAACTAAGACCTGGAGAGACTGATTCACCGAGGTCGCACAGCTAGTATGCACAGACCCCAGACCTGTATACCACAGCATCTCTTCTCCCTGAAGCAGATTCATGTTCTTCTTGGAAAGCCCAGCTTTAATGACCTCATTGCATGTGCATGTGTAGTCCTCCCTAACCCACTCATGTCTTCAAGATGCTTACAGTCTGGGGAGGTGACAGTCAAAACAATTACGATCTAGTGCTATAATATCTAAGAACCTCAAGGACTCTTTCAGGAGGGTAAAGAAAGGTGAGGGCGATTGGAGGTAGGGGCAGGTGTAGAAAGGGATTTGAGGCCTGGCTCAGGTGGCTCAGAAGTGTTACAGATTCTGGTAACTACAGTGTTGAAGTTCAGTGTGGCTGGAGGGTTAAGGTGGCCTAAAGGAGGGGCAAAGGTAAGGACAAGTAAGTACCTTGAAACTTAAGGCCAGATCACCAAACTTTTTAAGTTGACTCAGAGTATTCATATTTTATTCCGTGAATGACGCAGAGCTGTTAAAATATTTGAATCTGGCGTGTTAGAAAGGGGCCCAGAAGGAGCTGTTGTGGGGGATCCCTCCTGGACTCCCAGCTCTCCAAATCCTGTTGCTGGGTGGTCAGGTCGTTTCTACCCTAGGCTGGGAACTCCTTTGGGGCAAGGACCTTGTGTCATTCACCTGTGCATCTTAACATCCAGCACGGCACCTGGTATGCAGCAGGGGCTCAGTAAGGGGCTGAACTGGCTGGCAGAATGCTGTACCAAGAAAGTGCCCAGGCGTGATTCTGTAAAATAAAAAAGCAAAACTTCATTTCTTCACTAGCATTGCCCAGGTACGTGTTCAGCCAGTCTGACCCAACTATAAGGAGGTCAGAGAGGTCCTGGCCTCAAACTCAATTCCAGGTAGGTCCACTGGGGTGGGAAAAGGAGAGGTGGTTGCTAAGCTGCAACTTCTGTTCAGTACCTGCTATGTGGTGGGAAAATGCACACCTATTGTCTTTTCCCATGTCTCCAACAGCTCCTAAATCGGAATTATTGACCTAGTTTCCCTTACCATAACACGGACTATCAGAATGGTTCTCTAATTTGGTCAAGGTCACACAGCCGGTAAGTGTAGGAGGGGCGGAGGCTGGGAGAGAATCTTTTAAGTCAAAGCCCACTGGCCTCTCCGTCCTTCACCTGGGGAGGCGTAGCGGAGCCTACTCGGCGGCACAGCCTTTGGGTTTGGGGGGCATTCCGCACTGGGGCGCAGGGCCGAAGAGGCCCGCTTGCCGCGGCATCCGGGAGCCGCTCCCAGATTCGGAAGTTACGAAGTTTCCGTGGATTTCGCTTGCCTCCCTGCGCAGCTCGTCCCCGCTCCGCAGCAGTTACGCCGCTAGCGCAGCAGGGCTCAGGTGCTGCAGCGGGCGGGGGCCTGGCGCCGGGAGAAAGGCGGGGACGCAGCTTACGTAAGCGTCCGCTCGCAGGTGCATGAGGCCTCCACCGGCGTGTGGTCCCTGCGCGCTCCCAGGTGCGCAGTTGGCGCAGGCGGCGGCGCGGCACGGCGCCGGCGGGCGCTGGCTGGCGCTCTCAGGTACGGCAGAGTGCGCGTGGAGGGGGCGCGCAGCGAGCGAAGGGGCGGGCTTTCCGTTCCCCAGCAGCCGCGGGGCCCGCCCCCCGGCTCGGCCAATGGGCGCGCTGGGCGGTGTCACGTGCTCGCCGCCGCCGCCGCCGCCGAAGCGGAGACCGGAGCCGCGAGCGCCACCAGGGCAGCAGCCGCCGCAGCCGCCGCCGCTGGGCAGAGGAGCCGGAGACGCGGGCGGACGAGGTGGCGGCGGCGGCGGAGCGGGAGCGGGGACCGGGCGCGGGCAGAGCGCGGCGGCGCGGGTAGGCTGCGGCGGCGGGGTAGGCGCCTGCGCGGCGGGCCGTCCGGGCGGGCGGCGGTTAAGGCGGCGGTTGAGGCGGTTGGCGGAGCCGGCCCGGGCCCCGCATTGTTTGTTGTGCGTCCTTAGCAGCGGCGGCGGCGGCCGCGGCGGCCCGGGCGGAGAGCCGGGAGCAATCCTGGCCCCCGTGGCTCCGGCATTGTGGCCGCCGCTGCGGTGCCCCGGTCGCTTCGGGCAAGGGCAGCGGGCAGCCTTCCTCACCTTCGTGGGGACGGGGTCCTGGCCCCGAGCGAGGGGAGGGCGTGGGCAGTGTGGGGGGACCCGGCACCGGGGGTCTGGGTAGGATGGAGGGCCAGGGGCTCCGGGCAGGTGTTGGAGGACGTTGGGGGCAGGGGCAGGGAGCGAGGCTTCGGGGGGCTGGTGGAGGGTGTGGGCAGACTTGGGGGGAGAATGAAGGGTGGAGGGATCCGGCCCAACGGGGCTGGAGGGCCTTCGGGCAGGTTCGGGGGCCCACTGGGGCCAGGGCGAGTGCGAGAGGCATGGAGGACATTGAGGCGTGTGGGGGGCAGTCTGTGGGGGGTTCGGGAGGGTGTGAGGGAGGCCTTGGGAACGGTAGGGGCGAGTGTGATGGGCATAGAAGGAGAAGATTAGGGACTCGAGGGAGGAGTAGAAGAAGCGGATGTCCCGGTTGGGGCTGCGTGTGAGGGGCAGGAAGAGGGGGCAGATAGAAGGAAGGCCACCGGACAAATGTGAAGAGAAATGTGGAGGAAGGTGCCCAGGTAGGGGCTAGTGTGGTGGGGAGAGAGGGACCGGAGGTGTCTAGGGAACTCTGGAGTGATGGTGAGGGAAATGGAGGTTTCCAGGCAGGAGGTGTGTGTGAGGGTAGGCCCAGAGGCTTCTGGAGACCTGTGAGGGATGTGAGGACTGTATCTGGCCAGCAGGTGTGTAGGGGAGACAGGAAGGAGGCAGGAGAGTGTTGAGGCTGGACAGGTGGGCCATGTGAAGGAAGGGCATGTTGGAGGAGAAGGCAGGTGTTAGTGTTGCTCTGGGGAGATCAGTATGGGGGGGGGGAAGGAGGAAGGTGATTGGAACAGGGCCAGAGTTTGAGAGAAGTGAGGACAGTAGAGTAGGGTGATGGGCAGTGACAGGAGATGTCTGGACAGGAGGTGTGCAGGGTATTTAGCGGGTAGCAGGAGAAGTGAGTGAAATGGAGGGTGTTCTTGTGGGAAGTATAGATGTAGGTGGGGGAGCAGAAAGAGGAAACTTTGGGGTTGGACATCAGAGCGGACAAGTGGAGTGGGGTATGTGTGAGGTAGAGGGCCAGAGGTGTGAGGGGTGAGGGGAATGTTCTTGGAGTGGCTGCTGAGGTACGAAAACAGATGGAAGGAAATGTTTTGGGGGCAGGAAGTGTGGAGGGAAGTTGGGGAGGAGGGGGGTGGTACGTGTGTGAAGGGAAATCAGTAGAGGGAGGTGGTAGGGGATGGGTTGGGAGGGGAGGGATGCAGGTCTAGAGTACAGTATGTAGAGAGAGGGAAGTGTGGCTTGGGGGTGCTAGATTTTGTCTGGTAGAAGGGGTTAGGCAGGGAAGAGACGAAAGAAAGGCGGGGAAGACAGGATATTTTTGGATAGAGGATGTAGAAGAATGCATAGTATCTATAATGGGGTAAAAGAAGAGCAAGGTAGGGAGGTGTGTGACTGTGTCTGTGACTAGGGAGGGGTAGGTTCTGTATGGTATTGGGGTGGTGGTAATGGAAGCAGATTGCCTAGGTTTAGGGGCAGGAAATAGACTATTCAGGTTGGAGGGAGTTAGGAAAACAGGTTGCTTAAAAGAGAATGAAGGAGCAGGATGCTGAAAAGTGAGAGATTGGAGCACTTTGAGTCTTGAGAAATTAAGAGAGCCAAAAATTTTAGGTCACTGGAAATATAAGAAAAGACAGAGTGCAGAAGTTGGAAAAACAAAAAGCAAAACAAAAGAGAGGGAATTACATTCTAGGCATAGAACTGGTGTGTGTGTGAGTGTGTGTGTGTGTGTGTATGTATCCTGGAATGATATTAATGAAAAATGGAGGACATTAAACCCTTGTACCATACCTGAAAGTTCACGCCTCTAGGATCGGAGAGATCAAGAAGCCCGATTTTAGTTCCAGAACTCTGTGAATGGGGAAGGGATAAGGGAGAGCTCAGTAGTACACACTCCCAAGTTTGGAGGAGGTGTGTGGTGGGATATTGTCCTAGCACATTGGCCTGACAAGTGGGCAAGTAGAAGAGCCATCCAGGGTTGTTTGGAGTGTACCACAAGTGAATAGAAATAAGATTGCAGCAGGTGCAGGGCAGATGTCTTTGTGAAGATGCTGCAAGAGAGCAGGGCCCGGTGTCAGTAGCCTTTGAAGGCTATGTATCAGGGAGGAAGGGATACCTTGGTGCAGTGTCTCAGCTTCCCTGGTGCTTTCTGGGTAATGGGGCAGTTTTCAGGCTTTGAGTGATGTAATATCTGAGTCCCATGCTAGAGGCAGACAGAGGTAATGTACATCCAGCTCCTAAAAGTGGCAGCAATGGAGCTCTGAGATTCTTTAACTCCCTTTCAGGGTGCAAAGAGCTGATCCTGGTTTGTCGACTTTTTCTCCCAAATAGTTGAAGAAAAATTTAGTTGGAGGCTGTTGGATTTTCTGGTATTTTGATTTGAGTTAGGGAGTATAGTGTTAGCTTTATTGGGGAAAGACTTTTGGGGTTGTGTGGACATGAAGCCAATCAGCTTGCCAAACACATAGGAAATAACCTTCAGGGGTTTGAGCACAGATATTTCAGTGCAAGTCTCATTCAGTGTTCTGTGGCTTGTGTTAGATTCTTTGGGATTTGGAAGGATTAAGGAAACTACTTTGAGACTGCCTTAGTAAGCAGGGTTTTCTAGAATCTTGAAAAACGATTTCCCTTTTGACAGTAGAAAATTCAGTCCTGTCAGATTTTGCAAAAAAATAAATTATTTCATCATGTTGCAGAAATAACTTCAATTATCGCTTTGAGAGCTTCATGTAGTGTGTAACGTAGTACCTAGTATGATTTCAAATAAAAGGGCTGCTTTGATACCTTGGGAAGCTTTCTGGGTTGATTAGTTTTCTCCGTTTGTCAATTTAGGAAGTATCTTAATGCAGCCATTGTATGTTCAGATAAAAAGTTTGAGTGGAAATGGGAACCTTGCCTAAATATAATGAGGGCTGAGCAGAATAACACATTTTAAGTAATCTGAATCTGTAAATATAAATATTTAAAAAATAAACTGGGAGCTAATCATTTTTAAAATCCAAGCTTGAAGTGCATCATGAAGGCAACAAAATAATGCTCTGAAGGCATTGCTATAAGATTTTATTTTTGGAGGGAAAGGTTTTTAAAGTATAATACACCTTTCATTGAAATTCTTTGCAGTATTTTGAGATCTGATTTTTGTATAGAACGTAATCATAAGGAACATGTTTGACCCCTTTGGCTCCCTGGCAGAGAATTTGAGGAGTAGGGTATAAGATGAATAGAGTGACCTTTGAAAATTTTCTCCAATATGGCTATTGTTTCCTCCTTGTATTTTTTAAGTCCATCGTGTTAGTTCATTTTATTGATTTGGGGCAAGCAGTACTTTCTTGCTCTGAATACTCAATTCTGGAATAGTGTTCTGATTATATGTATTGTTCCGTGAAATTCTCTGGTTTGAGATACATTGTAGGCACTTGAAAATACTGTCCTAAGTTTATGAACCAAGGAAAGCAGGTTATTTAGACTTTGTAGGCTAAATAATTGGGTCTGGTTTTATTTTCGCTGTTGACTTGCTGGACAAGATACTTAATCCCTTAGTGCTTGTTTTTCCTCCAGAAACCTGACTCTATCTACCTCCCATGAGAATTGAGATGGTTTATATAAAACAAGTTTTAGTCTTTCAGGAAGATTACAAGTATGAAAATACAGGGAATAGATGTTATTTCTTTGGTTCCTTTTTTCTTCTTAGCGTGATCAAGTAATAATTGGTACTTCAGAATTTGGTGTTAGGCGGATTAATTTGTAGTGAGAAACTTGGATAGAGATGAAACTTCTGTGAATGTCAGAGATGTCTGCAAATTGAAATTTGTTCATTCTTGCTCTACTGTCTCTATCTTTCCTGGCTCATTTTTGCAGTTGAGTGTTGGTGCTGATTTGAATTCTTGCATATGAGCAGAAGATTGTGAGAGACATTCTGCGTTGTGGCTGTAGCCCGAGATTGCTTCTAAGCGTGAATTTTCCAGGGATGGAGCACTTCTGTCAACTCAGTGAATTCACTTCCTAAATCAGGAATAATAAATACATTTTCCTAGGTATTTTGCAGGAAATCAGCTAATTCTAGGTGACTTGAACAGGAGAATAAAGCTATTCCTCTTCCAGTGGCATTAAGCCTTCTTTTGTTATTACTGTTTTTTGTACTTTTTAATTTATTTTGAGAGAGAGAGAGCGTTTGGGGAAGGGGCAGAGAGAGAGGGAGAGAGCAAGAGTATCCCAGGTAGGCTCCACACTGTCAGCAGCGAGCCCATCGTGGGCTCGAACTCACAAACCAACAGATCATGGACCTGAGCTGAAATCAGGAGTCCCACGCTTAACTGACTTAGCCACCCAGGTGCCCCATTAAACCTCATTTTTATGATTTATTGAATACTTTTTCCTTTTTCAAGTTTTAATTCTCAAATTATTACCTATTCTTTTGGCATTTCTGACAGGTTATATACACTGTTTGAGGAGGAATGATATTTAAATGCTTTAAAAATGTTTATTAGTTGGGTGCCTGGATGGCTCAGTTGGTTAAGTGTCTGACTTCGGCTCAGGTCATGATTTCACAGTTCGTGAGTTTATGTCCCATGTCGGGCTCTGTGCTGACAGCTCAGAGCCTGGAGCCTGCTTCAGATTTTGTGTCTCTTGTCTCTCTCTGCCCCTCTGTGCTTGCTCTCTCTCTTTCTCTCTTTCTCTCTTTCTCTCTTTCTCTCTTTCTGTCTTTCTCTCTCTCTCTCTCTCTCTCTCTCTCTCCCTTCCTCAAAAATAAATGAATATTTAAAAAAATGTTTATTAGTTGTAGAAAGTCTTCAAAATGCTGGTTGTGATTGACATTACAAAAATGTAAATAGTAAGTTGCTTTTTAGACCTTAATTTAGTTGGGCTTGATAATTCCCAGTCCCGATAATAGTCTTTCTGTGCTAGATGACTTTCTTTTCTTTTCTTTTCTCTTTTTTTTTGAGGCGCAGAGGGAGAGGGAGAGAATCTTAAGCAGGCTAGCGCAGAGCCCAATGCAGGGCTTGATCTCATGACTGTGAGATCATGACCTGGGCCAAAATCAAAGTCAGATGCTCAACCAACTGAGCCACCCAGGTGCTCTGATCTATTTTTTTTTTTTTTTAAGATTTTATTTTTAAGTAATCTCCACATCTAATGTGGGGGGTCAAACCCATAACCGCAATCAAGAGTCCCATACTCCACCAGCTGAACCAGCCAGGTGCCCTGCTCATCTGTTCTTTACTCTCTTATATAAGGTTTGGACCCCTCCCCGTTACCCATCTTACTGCTCTTTGTTTTCATTTGTTTTGCATAGTTCCTTTCATTGGAAAATTAGTTGTTTCAAAAAATTTGTTCAACTGTGGAAAATCTGTTTCTGACAGGTAATTATGAGAGGCTTCATAATCCAGTCTAATTTTAGAAAACTTTATTGAGAAATGTTAAGTTAAATTTATGTCAGTTAAAACAGAAAAGAGTAAAGTAATGAGGCCAAATTAGTGGTGATATAAATATTTAAATGGTTTGAGCCTGAAAGATCTGCAAGTCTGTAACTTTTAGGTCTTGCATTGAATAGTGAGGTAACCACATGACCTGGATTGTCACTTTCATGCCTAATCTAACGCAGATCTTGTTTGAAGGGTCCTTGAAGTACATCTTTTTTGAGGAGTATGGTGTTTGTGTCACAAAAGACATTCCATGTACGTGTGTTGCTGTGTGAATGAATGCCATCCTAAATTTTAGTTATTTGATACTAAAATTCTCTTAACTTATGACATAGCTAACACTGTGTAGAACATCTGCTTTATTTAGTTAACTTTAGCACAACTTGAAGGGTTATAGTTCGTTATATCCATTATAAAATCACAGCCTTGCATTGTGTGACTTCATGGTTCATTTCCACTTAAAGAGTGAGAATTCTGCAGCATGTTGTGTAATAAATTCTGAGACGTTTCTGGGTCATGGATAAGATGTAGTTTCTTAATGCACCTGCAGAATTTCCTGTTCTTTGCAGTTTTCCAGGTACCAGGACTTTACACAATATCCTATCGGGCAGATCAGCGTTTTGCTTATAAATTGAATTTAACCATATTAATACAATTGGCATAAAGCAAATAGTAATTGTCCTAAAGACTGTCTAGATTTCTTTTTTTAATCATGCTTACCTGTTCTACCAGTTTAATTCAGCAAACATGCATTGACTTTAGGCTCAAAGGCATGTTTTGTGCCAGACCGAAGATTTTTTAGTAGGGCCTAATAATACTCTTTTGAGTAAAGAATAGATCCTTCCCTAGGTAGATTGACCCTTAATGTGAAAATGGGGTCTGTGTCTTTGGTTACCAATGTTCAGTTGGCATAACTGAAAATCAGTGTACTTTAAAAGACAGGTGGGTAGTGACCTGATAAAGAGATGATTTGTTTCTAACAGTTAAAATGGAGGCAGTTTATTCTTACGATGTTTATAACTCCAAATAAATCTAAAAGTCCTCAAACATTGGATCTAATCACAGACTTTTGTGTGACTTAGACAACCTACATTTTAACCTAATGAAGTACAGAGTAATGAGTAGCTCTTGACTTAACTCTGGAAAATTCAGTTTTAGTTAGCAAAGCTAGTGAACCAGAGGGGAAAGGTGTTACAATTTTGATAATGTAGGTTAGTGGCTGCAGAGAGTAACATCTGGAGCCCTTGGTATGCATATTTTCAGTTGTTTTTGAAGTTGTAAATAGGCTTTTAATGTCAAGGTTAGTATGGAAGAACAGGTATGAAACATATTAGTGATGAGGTGCTGTCTTGGGGCACGTGCGTGGCTCAGTCAGCCGAGCATCAGACTCTTGATTTTAGCTCAAGTCATAATCCCATGGTTGTGGGATTAAGCCCTGTGTTGGGCTCTTTACTGAGCATGGGACCTGCTTGAGATTCTCTTTCTCTCCTGCCCTCTCCCCCTGCTCGTGCGCCCTCTCTCTCTAAAATAAAAAAAAATTTTTAAAAAGGTGGTATCTAAAAAATAAGTATTAACTGTGATGCTCTCATATGCCAGCTTTGTGGTAAATGTTGTGGAATTATACAAAATTGGCTTTTGAGGGGTGCCTGGCTGGCTCAGTCGGTAGCATGCATCTCCTGATCTTGCGGTTGTAAGTTTGAGCCCCATGTTGGGTGTAGAGATTACTTAAATAAAATCTTCAAAATTGGCTTTTGAAATTGGTCAGTATTATTGTTTGGTAGTGTTCCTTATTTCTAGAGCTCAGGTTTCATATACCTGGACTTTGGTCTCTGTTGTAGTTGTATAATGTGGGTGGACAGCAGAGTGTTACATTTGGAGAAATGGAGGTCCAAAGAGTTGACTCTAGAGCAGAGATAGGCAGACTCTCAGAACACTGTTTGAGAGATTCCATATCAAATACCTGTTGGTTCCCAAATTTGGCCAGGAAGGTTGATGGCCGGGCAAATTTGAAACCTGCCTGTTTGAGTCAAGCCTTTGAGTGCAAGTCAATGCGTGGCCTTCCTAGGAAATTTGGGGTCCTAGGATTATGCAGTAGTAATCTAAAGAAAGTGGCTAGCTAGCACTTGAGTGGACTCTCCTTTTCTGTATGCCTGGGTGTAACCTTGACTGCTGTATTGGACAGTAGAATGTTGTTGACACCAGAAGACCTGGCTTTGAGGTCTGATCCTGTTATTTATTAGCTGTAGATCTCTCTCCTCATGTATACAATTGGAATAAAACCCTTAATTACAGAGTTATAGTGAGGATTAAAGAAGAAAACTGTAAGCTCTGAAGCACATAACTTTTTTTTTTTTTTAATTTTTTTTTTCAACGTTTATTTATTTTTGGGACAGAGAGAGACATAGCATGAATGGGGGAGGGGCAGAGAGAGAGGGAGACACAGAATCGGAAACAGGCTCCAGGCTCTGAGCCATCAGCCCAGAGCCTGACGCGGGGCTCGAACTCACGGACCGCGAGATTGTGACCTGGCTGAAGTCGGACACTTAACCGACTGCGCCACCCAGGCGCCCCTAACTTTTTTTTTTTGAAGGGAGGATTGAGGAGAAATTAAGGGCAAGCTTTGAAGTAATGAGAAAAATTTGACTCAGAAGGACCTGGATTTTTATTTTTTTATCATGACATTTTCTTTTTTTTTTTTTTTTAATTTTTTTTTTCAACGTTTATTTATTTTTGGGACAGAGAGAGACAGAGCATGAACGGGGGAGGGGCAGAGAGAGAGGGGGACACAGAATCGGAAAGAGGCTCCAGGCTCTGAGCCATCAGCCCAGAGCCCAACGCGGGGCTCGAACTCACGGACCGCAAGATCGTGACCTGGCTGAAGTCGGACGCTTAACCGACTGCGCCACCCAGGCGCCCCTATCATGACATTTTCGAATGTACATGAAAGAGAACAGTGAACTTCCATACACCCATCAGCTAGCTTCAACAATTACTGGCATTTTGCTGCTTTTGTTTCATCCGTTCCTCACAATTACTTTCTGTTGTTGTTTTTGTTGGAGTATTTACAGCAAATCTTAGACATCATATTCTTCCATCCATAAATACTTCAGTATGTATTTCTAACAGATAGGAACCTAAAAAAGACATAACCACAAAACCTTTAACTGTCTAAATTAACTATAATTCCTTATCTAATGTTCAGGAGGAGCTGGATTTGAAACATAGCTCTACCACTCACCAGTTTTGTGTGTTGATCAAATTATTGCTCTCTCTGAGCTTCTGGTTCCTTATCTGTAACATAAAGATAATACCTCATGAAGTTATTTTGAGCTTAAATGAAGGAACAGGAAAGCCCTAACATGAAAGTTCTCAGTAAATGGCCCAATCTCACTTCTGAGCCTCCTGTGGCATGTAAATTAGTATTATGGGCTTGCCCTCCTTCCTTCTTTAGTATCACAAACAGATACACAAACAGATACTCTGGAATTAATGCCCACTAACCCAGTGAAATTTTTCTTCATTGGGCTATTTGACTCTCTTAGTGAAACTCTAGACCAGTTGAAATCCTGTTCGTTCTCCCCCTCCCTCCTGCAACATCATTATTCTCCTGTCTAGTGGCTCATTCTAGTCAGTATATACATGGTGTTACTTTGTTTTTTTAAAACAGTCCTTTCTTGACCACATTGTTTCTTGTAGATACAACCCAATTTCTCAACATCTTGAAAAAGTTGTTTCTACTCATCTCCAGTTCTCCTATTTTCTCCTGAACCTATGGTAGTGAGACTTTCAACCTAATTACTGAAACTGCTCTTGCGAAACCACCAAGTTGAATTCACTAGACTTGTTAGCAGCATGTGGTGCAGTGGATGTCTCCTTCCTTGAAATACTCTCTCCTCTGTTTCTGGGACACCATACTCGGCTGATTTTCCTCCTACCTCCTTGGCTTCTCCTTTGTTGGTTCTTCCTCATTACTGCTGTCTTTTAATATTGGACCACTTCATGGAACCTCTTCTCTTTATTCTCATTCATCCCTGGTGATCTCATCCAATCTTTGGCTTTAAATACTGTGTATATGCTGACAGCTCCCAAATTTTTATCTCTGAAACTCCAGACTCGTGTGTTCTACTGCCTGTATGGACACTTCTACTTACGTATTTTATTGGCATCTCAAACTAAACTTACTCCCACCAGACTCCTGATCTTTACCCTGCCCTCTCTTTCTTCTGCCCTCCTTGTAGTCTTCCCCATGTTAGTGAATTGCAACTTCCTCCATCTTTCTAGTTGCTAAGGCCAAAACTAAGAGTCACACTTGACTCTGTCTCACACACTGTATCTGACCCATCAGGAAATCTTGCCAGTTCTACCTTCAAAATATATTCAGACTCTGACCGCTTTTCATTAACTCTAGTAATTAAGTTTACATCAACTCTTCTGAATTATTACAGAAGAATTATTGGCCCGTTTTTTGCTCTTGCCCCTTTATATTCTGTTCTCAATATCATAGCAAGAATGATCCTTTTAAAAAGGTAAGTCAGATTTTGTTTCTTTCTGGTCGCATCCCCTATCTTGCTCAGAATAAGTCGTGTCAAGGTCTTACGCGATCAGATCCCTTTTTCTTTCCTTTCTGACCTCGTCTCCTCTTACTTTTTGCTTATTCCATTCTGGCCACAGTGGCCTTCTTGCTGTTCTTTAATGTGTCAGGCATATGTTCCTATCTCAGGTCCGTTGCACTTGCTGTGTGCCCGCCTAGAATGCTGTTGTTCACATATACACTCAGCTCCGTCTTTGTCAGTTTTTGTGCATATTTGCCCATTCTGGTGAGGCCTTCCCTTACCACCCTGTTAAAATGACAGCTCCTCCATTTCTGGCCCTCCCTCGCCTTCCTTTCCCACCTTCTTTTTCTCATTACCACTTAAACCATTTAACTTACATTTTGCGTATTTATTTTGTTTATTGCCTTTTCCCCTTCACTACAGTATAAGCTCCATAAAGGTGAGGATTAATGCTGGTTTTGTATTCTGTCGATTCTGAGCACCTAGAACAGTGCCTGGCCCTAAGTAAGTCCTTGAGGATTTATTGAATGAATTATTCTTTTATTAGTTGTAGTATTACTTGGTAAAGATGCTATAATGCTAGCATTTTAGTTGGAATTTCAGGTTTTCCTATGGAATACTATGTACCTTGAGGTCTTTATGATGTATTTCTGTTTTTCTTCTTTATGAGTATCCTTTCATAAAACTGCTGTTCGTTTTACTATTAATTCATCATAATTTTCAGTCTTTTAAAAATTATTTATTAAACTTTTTTTTAATGTTTATTTATTTTTGAGAGAGAGAGAGAGAGAGAGAGAGAGAGGGACAGAGCATGAGTGGGGGAGGGTCAGAGAGAGGGAGACACAGAATCCAGAGGCTCCAGGCTCTGGGCTGTCAGCACAGAGCCCTGCCTGGGGCTTGAACTCAACTAATTGTGAACCAAAGTCAGACACTTAACTGAATGAGCCACACAGGTACTCTAAATCTTTTTTTTTCATTTTTATTTTTATTTTTTTGAGAGAAGAGAGAGAGAGAGAGAGCTTGTGCATGTGTCCTAGTAGGGAAGGGCAGAGAGAGGGGACAGAGGATCTGAATGGGCTCTGTGCTGATAGCAGAGAGCCCGATGGGGGCCCAAACCAGCAGACCATGAAATTATGACCCGAGCCCAAGTTAGATGCTTAACTGACTGAGCCACCCAGGCCCCCCCCCAGTTTTGAGTTGTATTATACATTGTGCTAGTTGGATTGGGGGATACAAGAATAAAGTATACATAGACGCTGATCTTTAAGAGCTTAGAGTCTGTTAGGACAGATGATGTGTGTGTGTATGTGTGTGTATATATATGTGTATGTATGTATATATCTGAGTGTGTGTGAGTATATATATGTGTCTGTGTATATATGTATACATATAAATGCATATATATACATATATATGTGTATGTATATATGTATACATATATGTGTGTGTGTGTGTGTGTGTGTGTGTATATACATATGTACACACACTTAAATATTTCTTTGAGAGAGGGATAGAGGAGACAGAGTGTCCCAAGCAGGCTCTGTGCTGTCAGTGCAAATCTGGACTCGGGGCTCAATCTCACAAACCATGAGGTCATGACCTGAGCCAAAATTAAGAGACACCCAACTGACTGGGCTACCCAGGTGCCCCTATATTTTTAAAGTTTACGTACTTTGATAAAATGGTTCAGGAATTCAGAAAAGCAAGGAATTATTTCTAGCTAAGAGAAGAATAAGGGAGAGACCTCAGAGAGAATGTGACATGTGTATCTGTGTTCAGCCATGGAAAACAAGTAGGATTAGATAATGAGAAAATAGGGAAGAGAATTGCATATGGAGGAAATTGCATTAGCAAAATAAGAATGCTCAAGATTTCTATATGAGAAAGAACAAGTGGTTCAGTAGTTAAAGGTGAGGTAATATGGAACGAATTGGTAAGAATGTAAGTTTGGAGAGGAATGTTGGAGCCGTTGATAGAAGGCTTGAATGCAAGAGTGGGGAACACAGACTTAATACTCTATAGTAAGGCTTAATGAAAGGTTTTTGAGCAAGAATGGAGGGATGGCACTATTAGGGCTGTATTTATGAATTTGACAACTTTATGTGAAAAGAGAGGCTGAAACATATACACTAAGATGCTGTTGTAATATTTTGTAGAAAAATGTGATAAAGGTAGTGGAAATAAATGGGTATAGAAGGGATGCCTTCAAACTGATGAAACTTGGTAACTGGATGTAAGGGCTAAGTGACAGTCTGCAAAGTTTCAAGCAGGCTAGGGTGCCCTGAAGAGAAGTAGGGAATCCAAGAGAAGTGGGGTCGGGAGGCAGGTTTAGTTTTGGTATTGAGTTTGCAAGTGTGGTTTAGGTGATGATTGGTTTGATAAAAAGAAAATCAGGAATCTTTAGAAAGGATATGCATCTGTGGCTTTATGCTTTCACTTTTTAAAAATGTTTATTTTTGAGAGAGAGGGGGGGGAGAGGGAGAGAGGATGAATCTCAGGCAGGCTCTGTGCTTTCATTTTGATAGTAACTGCCAGAAAGAGAAGACTTGATTGCTGAATCTATTACTGAGGTCTGAATCTAGATAATTGATTTGGAAAGCTTCTGATAAGGCATCCAAACTTTTGATTTGTAAGTGGCTCTAGTTGCTCTAGGTTGTAAAGTACTTCATGTATTCTCAGCAACTTGTTACAACTTAGATGTCATCCTTTGAGCTTTCAAAAAAAAAGCATTAAAAACTGCTTCATGGGCTATGCATATCTAAGCAGTGTCTGTCCCACCCTTTTGAAAACAACAGATTGAGAGTTCCCAACTAAGTCACCTTCATCACTTTGTTGAGATCATGTTGAGTTAAAAGGTTTGCATGATCTTGCCAAACCCCCTGTTCTTCCCCTTAGGACTTAGAAGCATATTGGAAGAAGATAAGCCTTCTACCCTAATTAGTGGTAGTTAAGATGTTAGTTGCCAAAACATGTCTTTAACAACCGACACTTAACAAAATACCAGAAGATATCAGAGGATTTAGCTTCTCTTCCAGTCATATGTAAGAACAGAATAAGATTCCTTTAGATTCATATCTTTTTCAGAACCTGGGAGCAGGAAGAGTTTTTAACCCAAAGGTCATTTATAGGAAAAAATAAATATTTGCAAAATAATGTTGATTAATGTGTACAATTTTTATTTATAGGCTAATGATGCATTATAGTTATATTTTTATACTTAATGCATTTTTAATAGATTAAAGACATCCTTGAGTTTATCAGTTATAAACTTGTAGTTTACCAGCTTGGTTTAGAATGCTGACCTTGAGATTACCACATTAAGTCATCTCTGAATTAAGTCTTTTCCTTTGTGCTTAGATCATAATGTCAGTGAATGTGATCTTGGCACTGTCATTGTAGGGTCTGTTTTTGTTTTCCAGTAAATAGGAGTCAGTAGGACCCCATTACCCTGAAATGAGAAAATCTTCCTGTATAGGATAACACATTTTTCAGCTCACTGGAGGTCTGGTGGCTTTTAGTCAGTCAGATTTGGCATATATTATAGTTAAACTTTTTTTTTTTTTAATTTAGGCAATTTTATTTCACATAATTGGTTTGCCAGGAATGTAAAGTATAACATCTTAATCTTATGAGAAACCTGTGAGGTTCTTTTAGCCCTGCTGTGTTCTTTGAGAGATGAAGAACTCAGCATATATCTTGAGTAGTTACGGGACTTGTCCAAAATCACACACCTAACTAGTGACAGAGTTGAAGTGAGAGGTGGATATCTTGACCTTCAGGCTTGGGCTCCTTCCACTATGTCAGGCCGCTTCTTTAGAAATGTTGACTAGAAAACCTTGAATAAACTCAGTTTAACTGGTCACACTGCTGGTGTCTAATGATGTTTAAGTAGGAATAATTATGGTATTTTTTTCCTTGTTCCCTCTGAAAATTAATTTTTTTAATTAACTATTTACTTATTTATTTAATGTTTTTATTTGTTTTTGAGAGAGAGAGAGAGAGAGACAGAGTGCAAGCGGGGATAGGGCAGAGACAGAGGGAGACAACAGAATCTGAAGCAGGCTCCAAGCTGTCGGCACAGAGCCTGGCATGGGGCTTGAACTCACAAGCTGTGAGATCATGACCTGAGCTGAAGTCGGACACTCAACTGACTGAGCCACCCAGGTGCCCCTAAATTAACCATTTTAAACTGAACATTTAGTACATTTACATTATTGCAACCACCACCCTACATATTTCCAGAACATTTACATCACTCCAAAGTGAAACCCCTGACTCATTAAATAGTTTGAAAATTTTTTAGCAATTAAAATATAAGTCTTTACCATGAAGAGGTTGACAGTAGCAGGTTTGTATATGTGGTCACCCCTAGTTCTTTGCCACCTGTCTCTGGTTTGTCAGAAATAAAGTGAATCCTCTTTATGTTGATTAGTAATGGATGTATTATACTTACAAACAGTGACAACATTAAGAAAGAAAGTGTCAGGCACATAATGATTAACAATAACTAATAGTAGGTATGCATTATGCATATTATCTCGAATCTTCACACTAGCCCTTATTATTTATTTATTTATTTATTTATTTATTTATTTATTTATATTCACACTAGCCTTTTTCAGAGCCTTGCTGTATTTCAGATAAGAAAACAGCCTTGTTCAGTAAGTCCAGAATCACTTAATTGGTAAGTTGTGGACCTGGGTTTCAAATCCATGTCTATTTGGTTCCAAAAGCTGGGTATTCTCTTCACTAAATCTGGAAGTAGACAGGCAAAAAGCAACAAATGGAAGGAGTCATCTTGTATAGGGATTTGGTACTGTTTTAGCAGAGCAGTGTATAAAGGAAGGGGAATTGAGTTTGCTGGTTGCAATAGTAGCCACTTTCTCCTGACCAGTCGTGATCTGTATTGCATATAGGGAAAGCAAAATATGAAATAACCTTTGGAACTCTTTAGAGGACATTATAAATGATTAGAAGAAATCAAAATCTAGCATCTGAGATTTTGTTTTTAGAAATTCTTTTTTTCCCCTGATCATTTATTTTTAGTGAATTACTGGTGTGATTTTAAAATCATAAGTTGATTTGCTTGAGTAGTTAAAAATTAGGCTTTTTAAAATTTTTATTTATTTTTTTAGTTAATTATTAATCTTTAACAGTATTGGAACTCAGTTGATTTCCCATTTTAAGATACTTTTAAAAGTTCATATCAATGAAGAGTAAAATTACATTGGTGTTGAAAGATTTTGTAATTCTACTTTGCCCCAATTTAAAAAACCCTTCCTTTTAGCTTTTTTAAAGTTTGAAAGAATTTTAATAGTTTTTAATAGTTTCCAGTCATTCTTCTGAAAGTGGCTAGGAAGTCACTTCATAAACCTTGTTATTTTTCTTTTTTCTTCTTTTTTTAAAACAATTTTAAAATATTAGAGTGTGAGGGGCGGGGAGAGAGAGGAAGACACAGAATTTAAAGCAGGCTCCAGACTCTGAGCTGTCAGCACAGAGCCCGTCATGGGGCTTGAACCCATGAACTGTGAGATCGTGACCTGAGCTGCAGTTGGATGCCTAATTGGCTGAGCCACCCAGCTGCCTCTTTTTTTAAAGATTTTATTTTATTATTTGAAAAAAAATTTTTTTAATGTTTATTTATTTTTGAGAGAGAGGGAGAGAGAGACAGGGAGAGAGAGAGAGAGACAGAGACACAGAATTGAAAGCAGGCCCCAGGCTCTGAGCTGTCAACACACAGCCCGCGTCACACGGGGCTCAAACCCATGAACTGTGAGATCATGACTTGAGCTGGAGTTGGATGTTTAACCGACTGAGCCACCCAGGTGTCCCTAAATATTTTATTTTTTAAGTAATCTCTACACTAGCATGGGGCTTGAGCCCACAACCCCAAGATTGAGTCACATGCTCTACTGACAGAACTCTCCAGGGGCCCCCTTATCTTTTTCCTCCTGTGTTTTGAATGACATGACTTCTCTTGGAATAGTTTGCTTCACTATGCTGGGTTTAGGGTAAGAGGGATAGTAAAGTAAAAGATAGCTTCCTGGCTACTTTGGACAGAAGAGACTTTTTTAGGTTATGTGAGCATACGTACCGAGAATGTAAGCTATAGCAACAGCCACCTGAAATGACTTGAGTTTAAGTATATTGATAGGTATCCAAAGAAGTATAGATTTTTGACAGTGACCTTGTGACTTTGGTAATATCTAAATAGTAGGTACTTCCATAAATGGATTTCAAGCTTTTAAAAACTTTTATTTAAAAAATTTAAAATGCGCTTGTAACTTGGCTCAAACATTACACATTATTTTTCTGTTTTGACCTAGAGATCAAGTTTTATTCATTCTGGAACCAGCCAAAATATGTTGTAAAGAACACAGGCCTTGGAGTTGGTTAGTTTTGTTTTCAAAGTCTTTCTCTACCACTTACTAGCTGTAAGACCTTTCACTTTTTAAAATGCACATGATACCTCACAATTCTGTAGGATAAGATTAGAGGGTGATGTCTCAAAGGGGCTCAGCACAATGTCTGGCACATACTAAATTGTGTTGTTTGTAACTGTTGCACAATGAAGTCTTAAATTTTGGTAGCTTGGACAAATATCAATGTATGCAAAAACAGTAAAACCTCGGGGCGCCTGGGTGACTCGGTCAGTTAAGCGTCCGACTTCGGCTCAGGTCATGATCTCATGGTCCGTGAGTTCGAGCCCCGCGTCGGGCTCTGTGCTGACCACTCAGAGCCTGGAGCCTGTTTCAGATTCTGTGTCTCCCTCTCTTTCTGCCCCTCCTCTGTTCATGCTCTGTCTCTGTCTGTTTCAAAAATAAATAAACGTTAAAAAAAATTTAAAAAATAAATAGTAAAACCTCATCTCATAATGTACACTGTCCTGCAATCAATACATTTCTTGGATTTTTTTTTTGTTTCTTTGTGTGTGTTGAAGTGCCGTGTGTCAGTTTTCCCTATTTCCTGTAGCTTGCCCTCCTTTTCTCAGAAATGCTTGGCAAATATGTCCATTGATTATTGTATAATTTACCTCAAAGAATAGATGGTGCTTCCTATAGAGGTTAATGATGAGGCATTTGCTTCCAATAGCAATCCTTCAGTTAGATGTTATTGTGTTGCATGCTAACAGGTTCTTACCACCTTTAGAGATGTCTGCTGGCAGAATGCCCAAGCTTTTGTCAAAGAAGGAAGGCCTGGTTGCCTGGAATGAAAGGAGTACATAGTGCCTGCTTAGTGTTTATAGTATATTTTATGATGATTGTTAATATTAAGCATGAAGAGCTATATCCTGGTCTATCAATTGTGTTCATTACTTCCCCATTACTTGTATTGCTTCTCTTATTGTGTTCAGAAAAGCAGACAGAGGACCTTTTACTCTACAACTGTAGGGTTGAAGTTGTGATGAATCATAATCCAAGACTATTAGCTATGGAGGGGACTTTGGAGATCAGGTAGACTAACCCTCTTATCTTGTAGATGAGAAAACTGGCTGACAGAAGTTGTGACTTGCTCAAGGACATTGAACAAGTGACAGGTCTGATTTCCAGTCTAGTTGTTACGAAGGTAACCTGGTAGAGTGGAAAGTGTGCTGGACTTTGGAGTCACACAGTCCTGGTTCTGAGTCCTCATTCCACCATTTATTAACAGTGTGACCTTTGACAAGTGCATCTGAGTCTCTTAGCTGCTCTGTTACACATTGTTTGGAGGGTAGTGAAGATTATGAGGTAATGTAAGTAAAGCACAGTGGCTGGCATATGTTACGGGCTCAATAAATGCTGTCTGTTGCATTGTACAGTTTTTCTTGATTACTTAAAACAGGTTGTATAGCTAAGTGATTATTCTTTACGAAATAGGAATCCATGAGAATGGTTGATGTTTTTGCCAAATCCTTTCACTGAAAATCTAAGTAGTTATTCATTGTAGGAGGACTGCTTACTGCAAAAAGAGTGCAGAACATTCATCAAGAGCTTAGTGAATACTGCTCCAAGTTGTACAGTGTCCACACGGTTCCTTTCTGGGTAATTTTTGCATTTCTCAAGTGAAATGGACCTAGTATGAGGAACATCCAAATCAATGTACATGTGGTTAGGCCAGCAGTTCTCAAACTTTTAAACTTGGTACTACTTTACACTCCTTAGAAACTTTTGAGGACTCCAAAGACCTCTTATGTGTTGTATCTGTTGTTATTTGGATTATTGGAAATTATATCTGATAAAATTTACATATTTATTACTCATTAAAAATACCCATTATATGTTAGTATAAATTATATACAAATATGTATATAAATATATATTTTAAGATTTTAGGTTTTGAAGTTTTTGTTTCAAATTACAAAAGTAGTACATGTAAATTAAAATAATATAGAATCAAAGTAAAAAATTATTTCATTCCTGTCATATGCACATTCCAACTCCTGCAGTCAAGAATTTAGCATGTATTCTTCTAGAACTATTTCTATGTGATTATAAATTCTGTCTTTCATACTGCAGATGTTCTTTGGTGAGCTGCTTTTTAGAAATGTGTATATTTTATTTTAAATTGTTTTTATTATTTAAAAAATTTTTTTTAATCTTTGTTTATTTTTGAGAGAGAGTGTGAGTGGGGGAGGGGCAGACAGAGAGGGAGACAGAATCTGAAGCAGGCTTCAGGCTCTGAGCCGTCAGCACAGAGCACAATGCAGGGCTCGAACTCACAGACCATGAGATCATGACCTGAGCCGAAGTTGGACGCTTAACTGACTGAGCCACACAGGCGCCCCTTTAAATTGTTTTTAATGTTTGTTTACTTTTGAGAGAGAGAGAGTGAGCATGAGCAGGGGAGGGGCAAAGAGAGCAGGGACAGAAGATCTGAAGTGGGCTCTGTGCTGACAGCCTGATACAGGACTTGAACTCATGAACCATGAGACCATGACCTGAGCTGAAGTCTGATACTTAACCAATCGAGCCACTCAGGTGCCCCCTATTGTATATATTTTAGACGTACAACTTGATTTGATATACATATACCTAGTGAATGGTTACTTATAGTCAACCTAATTAACATATCTGTCTCTTTTACAGTTACTGTGTGTGTGCGCGTGCACGCGCGTGTGTGTGTGTGGTGAGAGCACCTGAGGTCTACTCTGAGCAAATTTCCAGTATCTAATACGGTATTATTACCTATAGCTTTCATACTTTACGTTAGATCTCTAGACTTTTTCATCCTACATAGCTACAGCTTTGTACCCATTGACCAATATCTACCCATTTCCCCCACTTCCTACAAGTGATATGTATGTGTGTGTGTGTGTGTGTGTGTGTGTGATTGAACATAAAAAAAAATTTTTTTAACATTAAGTTTTGAGAGGCAGAGCGTGCGCACGTGTGAGTGTGAGTTGGGGAGGGGCAGAGAGAGAAGGAGACCCAGAATCCGAAGCAGGCTCCAGCCTCTGAGTGTCAGCAGAGCCTGATGTGGGGGCTCGAACTCGTGAACCACAAGATCACGAGCTGAAGTTGGATGCTTAACCGACTGAGCCACTCAGGTGCCCCACAAATGATACATTTTTAATGAAAAATAATGTTTCCAAAACAAAAATTTAATGAGAAGAGTGACATTGCTTTACATTTTTGCAAATCTCATTAATGTATAGATTAATAGAGGACAGCTGGGTTCTGATTGCTGCTGTATTTAGCCTGTTGTATTATGTTCTGGTTGAAGTATATAAAGGAGAAAATTTGGCTTCATAAGATTTGAAGCTGGAAAAGGGTAGGAGTATTGTGAATGTTCTTCTTTGATATACTATACCAAACTTGACAAATTGTAGTTTCTTAATGGAACCTGAAGCCAGATCAGTGAACTTTTCTTACTCTGTTACATTAAAATCCATTGGTCTGTTGTATTTCAAATGGATTTTTTATCCATACATGATCATAATATCATGCATTGGTCATTTGGAAAATGTTGGTTCACTGAATTATGTTGAGCTTCCACATGTGACACATTTCATTATATATCTCCACACATTATGTAGCCTCTGGAAACCTACACTCATGAGAGGAGAGTTAAAAAGGCACATAATGCCTTCCTACATCTTGGAAAATACTTTTGGTCTTGTATGACCCTGAAAGGGTCCTGAATACTCCTAGTGTGCCTGACCCATGGAGTTGCTTTAACCGTAGGTTAACTAACTGAAGGTAGTGACCAGGATTGCAGACTGCAGCTTTAATAATGGATAATCTGGAAATTATAATGGAATAGATTGTTGTACAAGCCCTAGTCTTAGAAACCATCTTATTGGTTTTTTATAGTGTTTTTTATAGACAAGACATTGTGTTGAGGTACTACTAAAGATATATTATGAAAAAGGATTCTTTTGCAGTAGTTTGTAGTCTAGCTGGAGAGGTTAAGACATAGTTTCGTGAAAAGATAATTAATACAGTGTCCTCTGGTAACAAGTGTGACGTACAGTGCTGGGTAGAATGAGTTTTACATAGGTAAAGGAGAGAAGAGGCCATTTTTCTTGGGAAGAGAACTACAGTGCTCTTTCAGATAGTCATTACATGAGTTGTGCTACACTGGAAAGTTCATATAGAATAATTAAGGTAGGCTTGCAAAATTAAGTTGCAGTTTATATTTTTATTCTTACATTGTTGCTCTATTTTTGTAGGATTGTACGGTTTCCAGTATTTTTTATAGGTTCTCGTTTGCCTTTTTAAAGACTAATTCACTGTTATGTGGGTAGGGTAGATCTATCAAATATCTATCAAAATGTTACCATTATTTGGTAGATAAGAAAACAAGATTAAGTAAAATCTGCCAAGAGCACACATATATATGAGTAATATGTTATTTGCACATATTAAAATATATGTATACTCAGAGGAGAATAAAAAATACTTAGATTCCTTTCTTTGGGGAAAAATATATATGAATGCATATACACGGTATATATCTCCACCCAAGACTTTGTAGAACTATTTTAATGCTTCCTAAGGTGCCTTTGTATATATACCTTTTGCTTGGTTGTTCCCTTATTGGACTGTTATAAAGATTAAAAAAAAAAATTATAAAATGCCTAGCACCAGAAGGTGCTCATGACAGCTATTATTATTGTTGCTGCTGTTGTAAGTTGTTCAGCTCAGAATTATCTCTAATGTACCAGTTTGATAAGACATCCAACTTCTCACTCTTCAGAGAATTCTGACATCCACAGGTGCCTGGGTGGCTCAGTTGGTTAAGCATCCGACTTCAACTCAGGTCATGATCTCATGGTTTGTGAGTTCGAGCCCCACGTTGAGCTCTCTACTGTCAGCACAGAGCCCACTTTGGATCCTCTGTCCCCCTCTCTTTCTGCCCCTCCCCAGCTTGTTCTCTTTCTCTCTCAAATAGGTAAACTTAAAAAAAAGATTTAGAGTATTGTGATATCCATTTGTTGAATGGTAGTAATTCAAGTGTTGTGGCCTCTGTTCATGGAGTGCTTATTATTGTGTTTCAGGCACTGTGCTAGGTGCTTTACATGCATTGCCTCTTTAGATCTTTACAACAGTTTCACTATGAGGCTTCCATTCTATAATGGGAAAAGTGAGGCTGGGAATGGTTAGTTGCTCAAGGTTCTTACTAGCTAAGAAGTTGTATAGCTGGGATTTGAACCCTCATTTATCTCCAAGGTGTTATCTTTTACCTTTCCATTTGAGCAGCAAGTTGAAGGCAAATTTTTCTAATGTAGTAGGGGTTTAGCTATTTTTCAAAGGACAGTTTTTTTGTTTGTGTGTGTGTGGGTGAGGGGAGCTGGATGGTGGTTATTCTCCCCTTTTACATGTATTGGTATTTGGATTCCAGAGTTTTGTTTTGTTTTTTTAATGATTGAGTCATTTACTTAATTGCTTGATGAAATCATGGTCAAATAGAAATGAATTAAAGTTTTCAAGATCTCTTTTTTTCAAGGTGACATTTCACTATATTGGTGAGGAACAGTTTGTGGGCTTTTACAGCTTGTTTTAGGCCAAGAATTGACTTACTTTTACTGTCTAATACATTACTCTTTGATTGAATAATATGGTTATAGTCACTTTTGAAACAGTATTGTGGCTTACAAAGCTTGTATGAGGAAAAAAATTCATTTGTACTGGCAGTCAGCCAGTATTTTATAAGCTACAATTTTCTTTTGAATAGCTGGTGGTTTGTAGCTCCATAATTTGTGGTTCTTCTGAACTTGTAAAAAGATTACACATATTTAAAAATGACCTTATCACTTCAATGTTTCAAGCAACTTACAACTGTCAAATTTTGTTATGTTATAGTGTACTTGTTTTCTTACTTAATTTTCCTGGGCTGAGAATGTTTTAAATTAATAATTTATATAGTTTAATTACCTTCCCCACTCCAAACCTAAAACCCAAAACTACTTTGGTAATATAATAGGCGTGGTTAAAGGCAAAGGAAATATGATTCTCTTTACATCAGTCTGCCAAATCCTTGTAGTATCCATGCTGTTCCATTCCTTAGCCACTGCTGCCCGGATGTGTTGAATTATGTGGTATGTGGGTTTGTTTGGGTGTGTTTAGTGTTCCTGCATGACATTTAGTTTTAAACCAGTTTTTGTGTTGCTGCCATTGTTGCTTTTTCACATGCAGGTGGAAAAGAGCACTTCATTTGAAATTCTTCATGTTCTGTACCCTGTTCTCATGGTTTGTGTGTAGGTAGTTAAATTTGTGAAAGTCATTTTATATCCTTTTGATTTTAGGTTAAATCCTAAATGGAATATGGTAACCTTTTTTGCTTGAAAGATTTTAGAAAGGCAGATTAATTAGTTCCATTTTATTTTTTTTATTTTTTTTTTTTAATTTTTTTTTTTTCAACGTTTATTTATTTTTGGGACAGAGAGAGACAGAGCATGAACGGGGGAGGGGCAGAGAGAGAAGGAGACACAGAATCGGAAACAGGCTCCAGGCTCCGAGCCATCAGCCCAGAGCCTGACGCGGGGCTCGAACTCACGGACCGCGAGATCGTGACCTGGCTGAAGTCGGACGCTTAACCAACTGCGCCACCCAGGCGCCCCAATTAGTTCCATTTTAGAACTTGTAGAATTTGTAGAAATTTCACAGATAAAAATGAATTTAGTATTCAACTTCTGACTCAAACTCGATTGCCAAGTAGGGACATTATTTAAAAATATACTGTAATGAACTGTTGTCTTTGTTTTTTTTCTTTAAGTTTATTTATTTTGAGAGAGAGGGAGAGAGACAGACAGAGTGACTGGGGAAGGGGCAGGAGGAGACAGGGAATCACAAGCAGGGGCTCAAACCAACAAACTGTGAGATCTTGACCTGAGCCTAAACCAAGAGTTGGACGCTTAACCAACTGAGCCACTCAGGCGCCCCGAACTGTTGTCTTTCTTGAGCTAATTTTTTGAGTCTTTTATTTCTGTAAGGTGGTTGAGATTTGTATTAAAGTTCCATTTATTAGTGAAATGATTTTAGTAGCTAAGATTTTAGCAGATTGTTAATGGCCAAATCCTTAATGCTTTTTAATAATCTTGGCATGCTAATAAAAGGTTGCTGTTTAAAAGACTTGCTCTGCAAGATAGTCTTGATTGCACATTGTAATTACTTGAGAGCTTAAAAAATACAGATGCCTGGGTTTCATCTTAAGGGAGTCTTTTTTTTTTTTTTTTTTTTAAGTTTATTTATTTATTTTGGGAGGGAGGGGCAGAGAGAGAGGGAGAGACAGAATCCCAAGTAAGCTCTGGACTGTCCGCGCAGAGCCCGACACAGGGCTCAAACTCATGAGCCATGAGACCCACTGCTTTGGGAAATTTGTCAGCCCACCCAAGGGAAAATACTTGATTTTGAAATATAATTATATCTTTACCTTTGGAGCTTAAAATACATCTTATTTTGAGATAATTATAGGATCGCTTGCTGTTGTAAGAAATATTCAATAATAATTTCTCTATAATTTCATCATTTGAAGAATGTCATAAATGGAATCATATAATATGTAAACTTTTAAGATTGGCTTTTTTCACTCAGCATAATTCCATCAGATATCCAAGTTGTTGCATGGATCAATAGTTTTTTTCCTTTTTATAGCTGAATAATATTCCATGGTGGGTAGGTATGTCACAGTTTGTTTAATCGTTTGTTGAAGGATATTTGGATTGTTTTTGGTTTTTGGCTATTACCAATAAAGCTGATGTGATCATTAGCATACAGGCTTTTTTATGGTCATAAATTTTCATTTCTCTGGGATCAGTGCCCAAGAGTGCAATTGCTGGGTTGAATGGTAAATGCCTTTTTAGTTTTCTAAGTCACTGCTGTACCTTTCCAGAGAGGCTGTAGCATTTTACATCCTCACTAACAATGTATCAGTGGTTCAGTTTCTCTACATCTTCACTGGCATTTGATGTTATCACTGCTTTTTAAGAAATATTGGACTTTATTATTTAGAGAAGTTTTAGGTTTATAGAAAATTGAACAGATAATGCAGAGTTCCCATATGTACTTTCCTCTTTTACTGGCTTCCCCTTTTATTAACATCTTGTGTTAGCATGGTGAATTTGTTAAAATTGATGGATCAATGTTGATACATTATTATGTGCTAAAGTCCATAGTTTACTTTAGGGTTGCTCTTTGTGTTGTACATTCTGTGGGTTTTTGACAAGTGTGTATGTATCTACCATTATGGTATCATACAGAACAGCCTAAAAAATCTGCTGGACTCAATTCATTCCACCCTAACCCTGGCAACCACTGATCTGTCACTTTCTGTAGTTTTACCTTTTCCTGAATGTCACATAATTGGAATTGTACATATGTAACCTTTTCAGGTTGGCTTCTTTCACTTAGCAAATAGGCATTTAAAATTCCTCCATGTCTTTTGGTGGTTTGATGGCTCTTTTTCTTCTTTTGATGGCTCATTTAAAAAATTGCTGGATAATTTTCCACTGTATGGATGGATATATTGTGGTTTATTTATTCACCTATTGAAAGGCATCTTAGTTGCTTCCAGTTTTGAGAAGTTATGAATAAAGCTCCTATAAACATTTATGTGCAGGTATTTGGACATAAATTTTCAACTCATTTAGGTGAATACCTAAGACTGCAATTCCTGGATTGTATGTTAAGACTATGCTTAGCTTTGTAAAAAATTGCCAGATGTTTTTCTAAAGTAGCTGTACTATTTGCATTCCTTCCAGCAATGAATTCTTTTTTATTTTATAATTATTTTAAAATATATTTTTAGTTTTAATTTTATTTTTTATGACAGGGGGCAAAGGGGGATAGAGAGAGAGAGAGAGAGAGAGAGAGAGAGAGAGAGAGAGAGAGAGAAAATATACCAAGCAGGCTCCACGCCCAGTGCGGAGCCTGACATGGGGCTCCATCTCACAACCAAAACATCATGACCTGAGCCGAAATCATGAGTCTGACACTTAACCAACAGACACTCAGGTGCCCCAAGTTATTTTTTATTTTAGCCATTTAGATCAATATGTAGTGATACCTTGTTGTGGTTTTAATTTGTATTTCTCTAATGGCAAATGATATTGAATATCTTTTCTTATGCTTATTTGTCATGTGTATGTCCTTTTCAGTTAAATTTCATGTTTTTGGCCCATTTAACAGTTGGATTGCTTGTTTTTTTACTGTTGATTTTTAAAAGTTTAATTTATTTATTTTCAGAGAGACAGAGACGGCATGAGTAGTGGAGGGACAGAGAGAGAGAGAGACGGGGGGGGGGGGGGAGAGAGAGAGAGAATGAATCCCAAGCAGGCTCCACTCCACCAGCACAGAGCCTAACGCAGGGCTCGAACTCATGAAACTGTGAGATCATGAGCTAAAATCAAGAGTTGAATGTTTAACTGACTGAGCCACCCAGGCACCCCTTTACTGTTGATTTTTGAGAGTTCTTTATATGTTCTGGATAGAATTCTTACTGAATACTTGGTTTGCAGGTATTTTCTCCTAGTCTTTAGCTTGTCCTTTCATCTTTTTTTTTTTTTTTTTAAGTTTATTTATTTTGAGAGAGACTGAGAGAGACTGCCAGCAGAAGAGGGGCAGAGAGAGGGGGATAGAGGATCCGAAGCAGGCTCTGGGCTGACAGCAGAGAGCCTGATGGAGGGCTCAAACTCATGAACCCTGAGATCATGATCCAAGCTGAAGTTGGACGCTTAATTGACTGAGCCATCCAGATGCCCCTGTCCTTTTTTCTCCTTAACTGGCTGTTTCATAGAACAAAAGTTGTTTTTAATTTTGATGAGGTCTAATTTATCACGTTTTCCTTTTATGGATCTTGCTTTTCATGTCACCTCCAAGAACTTTTGACCTAACTCTGTGTCCTGAAGATTTCCTCCTATAATTTTTCCCTGAACATTTTTATAAGTTTTACATTTAAGTCTGTGATCCATTTTGAATCCATTTTTTTGTATAAAATGTGAGGTTTAGATCAAAGTTCTTTCTCTCTTTCTTTTTTTTTTTTTTTTTTTTTTCGGTCTTTGGATATCTGATTCCTGCGGCATCATTTGTTGTAAAGGCTGTCCTTCCTCCATTGAATTGCTTTCTGCACCTTTGTCAAAACCCAATTGGGCATGTTTGTGTGGATCTATTTCTGGGTTCTGTACTCTGTTCCATTGAGCTGTGTGTGTCTGTCCTGCCAATACCAGGCACTCTTGATTATGGTAGCTTATAATTAGTGTAAATTGTGTGGAATGACTCCTCCCCTTTTATTCTTTTTCAAAATTGTTTTAGCAGTTCTAGGTCTTGTACCTTTCCATATAAATTTTGGAATAAGTTTGTGTATAAAAATAACCTTGATAGGAATTTCATTAAATCTGTGGATCAGTTTGGGGAGACTTGATAGCTTTACCATGGCTATCTTTACCACTGGGTTTTAATAGGTTGGAATGAGATTAGAAAGAAGTAGTTCTGTAGAGAAAGTACTTAAACTGGACAGAGAGATTTGTTTGTAACTAACAAAATGTTAACTTTTTAGGCCCTCCCGCCTTCTTTAGTGCTATCAAAACACCATTAACAGAGCAATGGAAATAGAAGCAGTTGTTCATTTATTCATAATTGTATTCATTCAGCATTTTTTGAGTGTCTGTTGTAGGCTAGGCACTGTTCTAGGCACTGGAATTCAGTGGTAAATGAGACAGGCAAGGTCCCTACTCTCATTGATTTTATGTTTCTGTGGGGAAGTAGTAAGCAAATAATCAAGAAATACATCAGTTAAGTGCTATGTGGATAATTAAAATGGATTGATAATTAGAGTAGAGTGATAGGGTGGCTACTTGACTAGATGACCAGGGAAAGCCTTTGAAGAGATGTTGTTTATGGTTACATCTGAATGTTAAAGAGTCAGCATTAGTAAGAAGAGGGAGAAGACTATTCCAGTAAGAGGGAACAGCTAGTGCAGTGCAGGGACACAATTGTTATGTGGGAGGAACTAAAAAGGACAGAGGGATTGGAGTATAATGAGCAAGAGGGAGAGAGAAGAAGCAGGGGGGTAGGGGAGAGAGGGAGAGGTACAGATACAGATGAATTTCGTGAGGGAGGCAATGACCAGACCAACTGGTACTTCGTAAGCCAGGGTGAGGAGTATGGTTTTTTTTTTTTTTTTAAGTTTATTTATTATGGGAGGGGGGAGAGAGAGAGAATCCCAAGCAGGCAGAGCCCAAGGTGCGGCTCGAATTCAAGAACTGCAGAATCATGACCTGAGCCAAAATCAAGAGTCCGGATACTTAACCGACTGAGCCACCCAAGTGCCCTGAGGAGTATGATTTTTATTCTGAGAATGATGATAAGATGTTGGAAGATTTTGAATAAGGGAGTGAAAGGTTTGATGTTTTATTTATTTATTTAAAAAAAATTTTTTTTTTCAACGTTTATTTATTTTTGGGACAGAGAGAGACAGAGCATGAACGGGGGAGGGGCAGAGAGAGAGGGAGACACAGAATCGGAAACAGGCTCCAGGCTCCGAGCTATCAGCCCAGAGCCTGACGCGGGGCTCGAACTCCCGGACCGCGAGATCGTGACCTGGCTGAAGTCGGACGCTTAACCGACTGCGCCACCCAGGCGCCCCGAAAGGTTTGATGTTTTAAACGACGATTTGGTTGTATGGAGAAGAGATTGTATTAGGGGCCAGAATAAAAGCAGGAGGACCAGTTAGGAGGTTATTTCAGTTCAGGTGAAAGATGATGCTGGGAAAGGATTCAGGATGTATTTTAGAGGTACAAGTTGATAGGATATGTTGACAGTCTGTATAGCAGGACTATTTTTTTTTTTTTTTAAGAGTTTGGGTAGAAGGTTATGGTGTTTAGTGAGATTGGTGAGACTTGGGAGAGGAGTTGGTTTTGGGGGGAAATTTTCATAGTCCTGTTTTGATCACTTTGTTTTCAGTGATGTCAGTCAGCAGTTGGTAGAGGCCAGAATTACAGGTATAGTATGGTGATCTGTATATAGACAATATTTAGAGTCATGAAACTGGGATAGGCCAAAAGAAAGTATGATGATAGATGAGGGGGCCCAGGACAGGGCCTTTGAACACTGGAACATTTCAAGATCTGGAAGAGGTGGAGGCAGAGTCAGCAAAGAGTAAGAAGGTTTAGCCTTGGTGCCGGGCTCTTTTTAGTTTGCCCCCTTGAATCCATTAACTTGATAACATTAAAGAAAATGCAGTATCCCTAGATTTCAGTGTGGTGGGCAGATAGTACTTAGAATTTTTTTCTTTTTAAAAATTTACATCCCAGTTAGTTAGCATATAGTGCAACAATGATTTCAGGAGTAGATTCCTTAGTGCCCCTTACCCATTTAGTCCATCCTCCCTCCCACAACCCCTCCAGTAACCCTCAGTTTGTTCTCCATATTTATGAGTCTCTTCTGTTTTGTCCCCCTCCCTGTTTTTATATTATTTTTGTTTCCCTTCCCTTATGTTCATCTGTTTTGTCTCTTAAAGTCCTCATATGAGTGAAGAAGTCATATGATTTTTGTCTCTCTCTGACTAATTTCACTTCACTTAATACCCTCCAGTTCCATCCCCGTAGTTGCAAATGGCAAGATTTCATTCTTTTTGATTGCTGAGTAATACTCCATTGTGTATATATATCACATCTTCTTTATCCATTCGTCCATCGATGGTATTTGGGCCCTTTCCATACTTTAGCTATTGTTGATAGTGCTGCTATAAACATGGGGGTGCATGTGTCCCTTCGAAACAGCACACCTGTATCCTGTGGAGAAATGCCTAGTAATGCAATTGCTGGGTCATAGGGTAGTTCTGTTTTTAGTTTTTTGAGGAACCTCCATACTGTTTTCCAGAGTGGCTGCACCAGCTTGCATTCCCACCAACAATGCAAAAGAGATCCTCTTTCTCCACATCCTCACCAACATCTGTTGTTGCCTGAGTTGTTCATGTTAGCCATTCTGACAGGTGTGAGGTGGTATCTCAGTGTGGTTTTGATTTGTATTTCCCTGATGATGAGTAATGTTGAGCATTTTTTCATGTGTCGGTTGGCCATCTTTGGAGAAGTGTCTGTTCATGACTTTTGCCCATTTATTCACTGGATTATTTATTTTGGGGGTGTTGAGTTTGATAAGTTCTCTATAGATTTTGTATACTAACCCTTTATCTGATATGTCATTTGCAAATATCTTCTCCCTCTCTGTGTGTTGCCTTTTAGTTTTGCTGATTGTTTTCCTCGCTGTGCAGAAATTTTTTATTTTGATGAGGTCCCGATAGTTCATTTTTGCTTTTGTTTCCCTTGCCTCTGAAGACGTGTTGAGTAAGAAGTTGCTGTGGCCAAGATCAAAGAGGTTTTTGCCTGCTTTCTCCTCCAGGATTTTGATGGCTTCCTGTCTTACATTGAGGTCTTTCATCCATTTTGAGTTTATTTTTGCGTATGGTGTAAGAAAGTGGTCCAGGTTCATTCTTCTGCATCTCTGTCGAGTTTTCCCAGCACCGCTTGCTGAAGAGACGGTCTTTATTCCATTGGATATTCTTTCCTGCTTTGTCAAAGATTAGTTGGTCATATGTTTGTGGGTCTATTTCTGGGTTCTCTTTTCTGTTCCACTGATCCGAGTGTCTGTTCTTGTGCCAGTACCATACTGTCTTGATGATTACAGCTTTGTAGTATAGCTTGAAGTCTGGGATTGTGATGTCTCCTGCTTTGGTTTTCTTTTTCAGGATTACTTTGGCTATTCGGTTCTGGTTCCATACAAATTTTAGGATTATTTGTTCTAACTCTGTGAAGAATGCTGGTGTTATTTTGATAGGGATTGCATTGAATATGTAGATTGCTTTGGGTAGTATCGACATTTTAACAATATTTGTTCTTCCTATCCAGGAGCATGGAATCTTTTTCCATTTTTTTGTGTTGTCTTCAACTTCTTTCATAAGCTTTCTATAGTTTTCAGTGTATAGATTTTTCACCTCTTTGGTTAGATTTATTCCTAGGTATTTTATGTTTTTTTGTGCAACTGTAAGTGGGGTTGATTCCTTGATTTCTCTTTCTGTCGCTTCATTGTTGGTGTATAAGAAGGCAACTGATTTCTGTGCGTTGATTTTATATCCTGCAATTTTGCTGAATTCATGAATCAATTCTAGCAGTTTTCTGGTGGCATATTTTGGGTTTTCCATAAAGAGTATCATGTCATCTGTGAAGAGTGAAAGTTTGACCTCCTCCTGGCTGATTCAGATGCCTTTTATTTTTTTGTGTTGTCTGATTGCAGAGGCTAAGACTTCCAATACTATGTTGAATAACAGTGGCAAGAGTGGACGTCCCTGTCTTGTTCCTGACCTTAGGGGGAAAGCTGTCAGTTTTTCCCCATTGAGGATGATATTAGCATTGGGTTGTTCATATATGGCTTTTATGATCTCGAGGTATGTTCCTTGTATCCCTACTTTCTTGAGGGTTTTTAACAAGAAAGGATGCTGTATTTTGTTAAATGCTTTCTCTGCATCTATTGAGAGGATCATATGGTTCTTGTCCTTTCTTTTATTGATGTGATGAATCCTGTTAATTGTTTTGCGGATATTGAACCAGCCCTGCATCCCAGGTATAAATCCCACTTGGTCGTGGTGAATAATTTTTTTAATGTATTGTTGGAGCCGGTTGGCTAATATCTTGTTGAGGATTTTTGCATCCATGTTCATCAGGGAAATTGGTCTATGGAGTACTTAGAATTTTTATGTGGAAGAATGGAATGGCTTCATCAGGAAAGCATATACATAGTAAGTGATTGAGTAACTACTCTGGGTCTAGCATAGTACTAAAATTGGGGGATACAAAAGAAGTGTAAAATGTAGACCTTGCTTTTATTGAACTTTGATGAAATGAGGCAAAAAAGAATACTAATGTCTAAGCTAGTGTAGCTGCAGAGGATTTCTTAGAGGAATTGGGGCTTGAAGAATAAGTAGGACTTAAGTAGGCAGAGGAGAAGAGCAAATCCAGGTAATAGAATAAGGTGTGGTGGAAAGGCAGTCAGCTTTTTAGTCAGAAGACTGGTTTGAATGTGAGCTATATCTCTTAATAATAGCCTGTGAACTTGGTTGAGTCCCTTTGAACCTCTATTCCCCTGGTGGCATACCTGCTTGCCTCATAGGGCTGCTGGGAAGATAAGACTCTGAGTTGCTTCACCTGTAATGGCAATGTACCCATTCTCATGTTGGATGGTTGGTTTTCAGGTACTCACTTTATTTATATGCTTCATAAATTCAAATGTTTGATCTAGTAATTTGTATTATCAAATATTTCATAACTTTCCATTAAAAATTATTTATGTGTAGTGCCTAGCTCAACATGAAGCATTCAGTAAATTGTAGGTGATAAAACCATTATTATTTCCCTGCTGTGGCTGTCAGAATTGCAGAGCAGAAGGAGATGATGACCTCTGCCATTCTGGAGTTTTTGCTCTGGGTGGTAAGTGATACTCATGTTAATGTAAGGCAGACCAAAAGTCTCCGCCCCAGTGCCTACGTTTGTGGTACACATACAAATAAAGAGGACAGTCTTCCTTGGGCCTCATTGTGGCAATGAGACTAAATGTGGCCTAGAAAAAAAAAGGTAAAATGTGGACAGTCAGGGAGGGTGGGATAGACATTCTATATACTAAGAGGGCTTTTATTTTGTTTTATTTATTTTATTTTACGTGTAGTTTATTTTTAGGGGTAGCAAAGCATAAATGTTATTGCCACTGCTGAGGAAATCATTAGTAACACTTAAAAAATTCTCATTCTGGAACTTATGTAATGTTATAATGAAATTTACCTTTCTCTCTGTACAATTTATTGAACTTGTGCCTGCTCTCCAGATGGCATTATAGGATAGAATTTATTTTGGTAATGTCTTTTTTTTTTTTAAATATGGAGTTGCTTTTATGATATACCTAGGACTAATGTCTGTTAGGGGGTTTCTTTTTATGTGTCTAAATCACAAAGCCTTCTCTATGCTGTAAGATTTATTGTGAGAAAGGTGGGGCAGATTTCTGAAATTTCCTTGGGTAATCTCTCTTCACATCTTTAGATTATTTGCATCTCAACTATTTATAAATTCACATACATATGTGGGGTGCTGGGATAACTCTTTTTGTTTTGGAAAATAGTGCCATCAGAGTCCCTGTACAGCCTGTGTTGAAATTGGGTTGTGGTAATACAATGCACTGTTCTCTCTTGGTCACTGTAATGATTTGTAAATAGCCAGACCCTAGGTCATGCTTCTTTTGTGCAGCTTTTTTTGGCTACTGGAAGTTAGATGCTTTTAATTTGCCTTTAAGGGAATCTAGGTTTAGTTGCATATCTACTTGAATACTGTGTATCACCAACTGGACTATAGGGAATTTTTGATAGCATTCTAGTAGCCTTTCTTATTGATACGTGACCAACTCAGTGAAATTGTACAGTAGCCTGATGAATTTTATAATTTTAGTAATAAAAGTTAACATTTGCTGAGTACACTTGTGTCATGCACTCTGCCAAGCTTATAGATTTAAAATTGCGTATAGAATATGTTTGATTTAAATATCACAACAACTCAGTGAGATGAGTATTGCTTTTTTTTCACTTTAGATGTCAGACAGACATTAGTTTTCTATCCCAAGGTTACACACTTACTTAAGTAGTAGAGCAGGGATCAGGGCCTATTCTCTTATCCACTGTGTTTTACAGTCTTCTCAGATAATGTCTTCCTGGGAAACTGTCATATTGGGAATTTAATTTTAACTTAAATGTGTTACTTTGTGGGAGGGCATTCATTGTAAGCTTGTTAAGTTCCTGGTAGAGATTTTAATAGTTGTACCCGTTGCCTTGTGTGAGGGGTTTGGCCATTGTATTAGTTAAGTAACCCTAGCTGTTGCTTTAGAGCCCTGAAATACATTGCCTAAAACCTCAAACACAGTGTAGAATAGTCCAGAGCAAGTGTCCACGTCAGCATGTAGTTCTCCTTTGTATAGGCATTTAGGGCTTTCAGGCATTAGGGCCGGTGGGGATTCTGCTGTCTTCAATACGTGGCTTCCAAGGTTCTGCTTGGAAGTATAGGGCAAGAGATTTTCTCTTGAGCAGGTGAGGTAAAAAGTGCGAATACAATGTTGGCTTACTTCCATTGCTGAGGGCTTAGTTTCATTGTGTTGTGTAGCTGCAGAGGGATTGGGAAATATGATGGCCTTTCTCCTTGTTGACCCTAGGAGGTTAGAGGCCATTCCTTAGTATTTTGAGTATTTCATCAATGTTGAAGTCTTGGTGAAGTACATTTACAGTGGCAGAGTTTGTGATAATCTGATTTAGGGATTGGAAGCTATAGACTGTGGCAGAATGTTAAGTATTTGTATGGATGGTTTATTAATCAGAAAGTAAGAGACAGCTATACATTCCCATTTTATTTATTTTTTTTAATATATATTTTTTTAATGTTTATTTATTTTTGAGACAGACAGAGACAGAGCATGAACGGGGGAGGGTCAGAGAGAGGGAGACACAGAATCTGAAACAGGCTCCAGGCTCTGAGCTATTAGCACAGAGCCCGACGCGGGGCTCGAACTCACGGACCGCGAGATCGTGACCTGAGCCGAAGTCGGACGCTCAACCGACTGAGCCACCCAGGCGCCTACATTCCCGTTTTAATATAACAAAGGCAGCAAGCTCATTCTGGTTGACTTATTTTTTATTATTTTTCTTGGAACTCTGTCTTGTTAAGCGCTCTATTCCTAAGTTATCTCAGTAGAGGTGACTTTAGTACAGATGAATTTTAATAGATGGAAGTAGCATGATCTAAATTTATTTTCCATATCATAAACTAGCCTTTTTGACATTCCTTATGGCTTTAATTTTGCTACGAATGGTACAAAGATCAGAAAAAGAAATACCATTCTGTTTGCATTTGGTTGGTGACCTATAGCTCTCTGGGATGACATTGTATTTTGCTGAGGTTTCACCTTAAATGATCCAGTCTTTTCTTAGATTTTGAGTCGTGTGGTAAGATCTCAATAGAAATATAGTGGTTATAATCATAAATTCACTGAAACCTAATTGAGGTCCTCATACAATAAGACTAGAATTCTTTGAATGCTTTTGTAATAAAAATACACTTACCCAGATCTTCTATAATCCTTTATTTCAACATATACACTCTGAATAAAAAGTCCAAAAAATAGACTGAATTAAAAAAAAGTTTATCCTCCAGCTTTTATAGCTTTGGGTTATGCGCTTTTTGGGAAATAACTTGTAGACTTTTGGCCTTCTACCACAGACCAGGAATGCAAACACGTGTACTGCTAAAATTCTTTTAGGGCCTCTTTATTTGCCTAAAACGGGACAGGACTGTTCAGGCCATTTTAATGAAGTTCAGTTACAGTGAATTATGAAGTATGTCATTTGAATCCTGGATATAATGTGATTCTTGTATTCATTTATGTTTATAACCTGAGCTGAGATGAGGCATTACATGCAATATTGCTCTTTAAAGAAAGGAAAGAGTCTAAAACTACAAAGGAGGATGGAAAGAACACTGGACTTTTAGACATGAGTCCAGGGTTTGATGGAGTCTGAGCCTTGCTGGAAAGTTGGTGACTTTGGGCAAGGTACTTCACCTCTTTAGGTGTTAGTTTTTCTCTTTGAAAAGTAAGGATCTTGTATTGTTACTGTATTTGTCATTGTATTTGGCCAGTTTTAGCATTCTGTGTTTCTTTTTTTTTTTTTTTTTCAGTTTGATTCTTTTTTTTTTAAAGCAGGGTATAATTGACATAACGTTATTTCAGTTTCAGGTATACAACATAATGATTTGATATTTGTACATACTATAAAATGATCAATACAGGAAGTCTAGTTAACATTCATCATTGTACATAATTATAGTTTTTTTTCTTGTGATGAGACCATTTAAGATCTGGTCTCCTAGCTACTTTCAAATACGCAATACAGTATTGTTAGGTATAGTCACCATACTATACCTTACATCCCCATGATTTCTTCATTTTATAACTGAAAGTTTATAACTTTTGACCCCTTCACCTGTTTTGCCCACTCCCCATCCCCACTACTGGTCTGTGCTCTATATCTGTGAGCTCATTTTTTGTTTGGCTTTGTTTTTTCTTTAGATTCCACATACCAGTGAGATCACATGGTAGTTTTCTTTTTTTGTCTGACTTATTTCATTTAGCATAAGGCCCTCAAGGTCCATCCATGTTATCACAAATGGCAGGATTTCTTTTTTATTTTTGTGGCTGACTGATATTCGTTTGTGTGTATATATATATATACATATATATATATATATATGTATATATATATATATATATACCACCATTTCTTTTTTTTAGTTTTATTTTTTATTTTTATTTATTATTTTTTTAATTTTATTTTTAAAAATTTACATCCAAATTAGTATAAGTGAAACAATGATATTTTTTCTTTTTTAAAATTTACATCCCAGTTAGTTAGCATATAGTGCAACAATGATTTCAAGAGTAGATTCCTTAGTGCCCCTTACCCATTTAGCCCATCCTCCCTCCCACAACCCCTCCAGTAGCCCTCAGTTTGTTCTCCATATTTATGAGTCTCTTCTGTTTTATCCCCGTCCCTGTTTTTATATTATTTTTGTTTCCCTTCCCTTATGTTCATCTGTTTTGTCTCTTAAAGTCCTCATATGAGTGAAGTCATATGATTTTTGTCTTTCTCTGACTAATTTCACTTCGCATAATACCCTTCAGTTCCATCCCCGTAGTTGCAAATGGCAAGATTTCATTCTTTTTGATTGCCAAGTCATACTCCATTGTATATGTATACCACATCTTCTTTATCCATTTCATCCATCAATGGACATTTGGGCTCTTTCCATACTTTGGCTATTGACGATAGTGCTGCTATAAACATGGGGGTGCATGTGTCTCTTTGAAACAGCACACCTGTATTCCTTGGATAAATACCCAGTAGTGCAATTGCTGGGTCGTAGGGTAGTTCTATTTTTAGTTTTTTGAGGAACCTCTATACTGTTTTCCAGAGTGGCTCCACCAGCCTGCATTCCCAAGCATTCTGTGTTTCTAATTATCTCCTAATTCTCCTAAGGTGTTTTTCTGTCTTATCAAGAGAAAATTAACAATATAAAGCTGCCAGTTCTTTCTCTTTTGTCTTGATGAATGGTCTTGATAATAGAAAACATGATTTAACTTACCCTAACCTTATTATTATTTTTTTAATGTTTATTTATTTTGAGAGAGAGAGAGAGAGGGAAAGAGAATGGGAAGGGGCAGAGAGAGAGGGGGAGCAAGAATCCCAAGCAGGCTTTGCGCCATCAGTGCAGAGCTCATTGTGGGGCTTGATCTCGCAAACTGTGAGATCATGACCTGAGCTGAAATCAAGAATTGGACGCTTAACTGACTGAGCCACCCAAGCGCCCCATTTATCCTAACTTTAATATGTTTTCTAAAATTAGTTTTAAAGGAGGCATAAAATTAGAAATATTTTGTTACATATTTTAGAAGGCCACTGTGCTGTCCATTGCACCACAAAACCAGGTTGGTTATACATGGTAATTGTGCCTCACTGCTCTTACTACTATAAAATAAGCATGTGAACTGGAAAGACAGACAAAACACTTGGAAAACCTCATCAGTGAAAGGAAATCTCCTAGGTATCTATTGCACGTAATAAAGTTCTTTGAATTTCCATTTTTAGGCACAGGACAATACAATCAGTTAATATGAGTATGTGAATGGACCTTTTCCATATAAGTCAGTGCAAATGTATTGCTGTTACATTTTTCTGTAAGCATTTTATTAAAAAAGTTTAAACATGAAAAATGGAAAGCATTATACAGTGAACACATATTCTACAATTAACTCAACCTCAATACCTAACATTTTCTTTTATTTGCTTTATCACATATCCATATCTATTTATCCCACTGTCCCATCTATTAGACCATCTTATTTTTTAAAAAAATATTTTTGTTTTTAAGAGATATAGACACCTGACATGGGGCTTGAACCCACAACCCCGAGATCAAAAGTCATATGCTATACCAACTGAGCCAGCCAGGTGTCCCAAGTCCATCTTATTTTTGATGTGCTTCAAAATGAGTTGCAAACATCCTTACAATTTACCCCTAAACCCTTGGATATGCATGTAATTAGCTAGAGTTCAGTAGTTTACACTTTTTTTAAGTTAAAATTTACATGTGTAAAAATCTACAGTTCTTAAGTGTGCCATGGAGGCCAGTCATTAATTGAGTACCTGACATTTTCTAAGGTCTCTGCTAGCCTGGGAAATAGATGACGACATGGTCTGTGCCTTCATGGTGCTTGTAGGATAAATAGGGGAAAGATGTGTAAGAAAGTAAATTCAGTATTGTACATAAACCTTTTAGTTGCAAATTATAGAAACTGGCAGTATTTAAAGATGCAGATCTTGCTTTTAGAAGCCAAGAGCAGGAATTCAGAGGAGGTTTTGGACGGACTGAAACCGAGACCTGACTTACCCATGTGACTGTCTTGTCTTACCTGTATTTCACTTTGCCCATCTGTTCATTCTTTTCTCTTTGAAGATATGCTTTCTCCTCTTTTTAGTACATATGGTAGAATATGGCTGCCCCCACAGCCTTTCTTTTTTTTTTTAAATTTTTTTTTTCAACGTTTATTTATTTTTGGGACAGAGAGAGACAGAGCATGAACGGGGGAAGGGCAGAGAGAGAGGGAGACACAGAATCAGAAACAGGCTCCAGGCTCTGAGCCATCAGCCCAGAGCCCGACGCGGGGCTCGAACTCACAGACCGCGAGATTGTGACCTGGCTGAAGTCGGACGCTTAACTGACTGCGCCACCCAGGCGCCCCTAGCCTTTCTTTTAAAACTAACAATTCTCAGCCACACAGAGACACTAATTTTCTATTTTAATTTCAATCCCAAATTCCTGGGAGGTAGAATCTTCATTGGCTCAGTCCTGCTTCAGCATTGGTCGCTGGCAGGGTTTTGAAGTACTTATCTCCTGTTGGAATCCTACCTTTGTAGATGGAGTGCAGTACAGGGAAGAGAAGAGACACTTCTCAGAGCAAGTATGAAGCTATTGTAAGTGAGGAGGCTGACACTGAAAAATGCTTCTAACTACAAGTGTGATAAATAATTCTGTAGACAAGAACAGGGTACAAAAATAGCATAGAGGGCAAATGAATCACTATTTAGGGATGGAGTGGGGGTCAGTGACAGCTTCCTGGAGAAATTGGTGGCTGAGTTGAGTTTTGAAAGATAATCAAGTACAGCAATGGGAAGGAAGGATATGTCCTACAGAAGAGCAGCAGTAGAAAGATAGCAAATAGCATAATGTGTTTTGGTAATTGAAGCATGTTGTACATTTGTAGTATAATTGTTGAAGTAGGGCAGGTTTGTTAGTGTCTAGAGAGGGAGATCAGGCCCAGATCATGGAGAAACCTTAACTTGCTAAGATATGGGAAGCCAGAAAGAGTGGGTGACAATCAGATTTGTTTCCTTAAGAGATCATTTCACTGGATGAACTGGAGGCAGGTTCATTGAGAGCCTGGACTAAGAAAGTAGCGGTGAAAAAGAAGAGGGGAGATATTTAGGCAGTAAAGTCTTTACTACTTGGGATTTATTGGATGTAAAGGGAGAAGGAGAATTCTTAAGATGAGGCCCCCTGATCTATTGACCTGAGTGACTAGATGAATTGGGATACCATCCAAGATATGAGATAGGAAACTGAGGTGCTGTTAGTGGTACAATTCTTGATCTGGCAGCTAATTAATTACCAGGGCACTTTTTTAGGACTATTAAATTGTGCTTGTATGTTTTGATGCATTTTTCTGCATTTAAGTTATATTTCACAATCTAAAATGTTGAAGAAAAAAGAAACAACAGGAAAAATACATTTGGGGAAAAAGATGCTGACTTTAGGATTGCACATTTGCATTTGGGGTGTCTAGGGCAGTTGGATATGAAATCTGAAGTATAAAAGTATGGGCTGCCAATACTTAAGAAGGGGTTAGGTTAGATTAGATTAGGTTTGTAGTTCTCAAGCCTGGCTATATGGTAAAATCTTCTGGAGAGTTTAAAAAATTACCAATAACCTAGATCCCACCCCAGGCCAATTAAATTGGTCTCTGGGGGTGTGAGGGCATAATATCTAGCTAAAAAAGCTCCCTGTACTTCTAATGCACAGAAATGAGAACCAGTGGGTTACAGGAAGATCACTTATTCCCTATATTCTGTGACAGAGGGAGAGTTGTGCAAAGAGGATTTTGTAATTGCTTTAGAACTCGGTATAGGTTTATTCTTTTTTTGGGACATAATTCATATGCCTTTTGCTTTTCTCCCATTAATACTTGAGATTAAAAAATTATACTTTTTGTTAAAACAGTGATGCACATGTATTCTTAGAAATATGTGGAAGATGTAGCTATTTTAGTTACAACAGTTTTAAAACAACTTTCCTTTGATGAAATGGCTGTCTTCTCTAATTTCAAGTACTAATAGTGTATAGTCTTTGCAGCCAAACATAGAATATTGCCTCATCAGCTGCAGTGTCTTTGAATAGTAAATATGAAGGACAATGACTGGTAAATGAATTGTGTGTATAATGTAGTCTGGATGGCAGACAGCTATAAATGGTGAGAGATTGTCTCCAATATTTGTGATATGGAAAGGACAGTTGCTCACTCATCTGTTCTTTCATTCTCTCACTGCATGGCTTTATAACTCATCAAGGTTCTGTAGACATCAGTAAGTATTAATAGCACCTGGAATATGCCCAGGAGTATATTGGGAAATTTATGTAAGTTACTAAACAAATAGATACAATGAATAGATAAAAATGCATGGGACTTGCACCAGGCATGCCAGTGTTTGAGTTGAGGAGGGCATGTAAATGACAGTTGAATGCAAAATTATCTGGTAACTGTAAGAATCCATTTGCTGTTCAGAAACCAGAATGCTTTCTTGGGCCTGAGCATTTAGGAATGACTGACACATAGATGATTCTTCTAACACATTGGCCTCTGGTTCCTTGAACTCTCCTCCTCTAGCGATCTTGTTTTCTGTGGATATCAGTCAGATCATGGACCTCAGATCCATTGATCCTACCATTTTTTTCATTGTCTTTTACCTTCTTGATGTACACACTGCCTTCCTCACCCAGCTTAAATTCCATAGTTATACAAACTTCTCATATACCCTCAACTCCCAGGCCCTTCTTGCTTTATCACTGACTTAGCTAATGTTATAACTCTGGTTAAACCTGATTCTTCTACTCCATGTGCACCAGTACATCCGAATGTATCAGAAAACACGCACACACAGGTGTTTGCACACACGTGCACTCACGCACTCCCATACCCGTGCCAACTGATCTTATTTTTAAATCATGACCTTGGACCTTGAGTGGGTCCTTAATGCTCCCAGGCAATCATATGTCCCTAGTCCATTCATTTTGTCACTCTCTCTTAGACTGCTCTTTTACACCATCTACTTTCTCTTTAAACCTGTAACACCTCTCCCATTCAAGCAAGATGACCTTGCTTTCTGCTTCACTAAGAAAACTGAAGCACTCTGTACTTATGCCTTCTGCCCTCATTCCTGTTACTATAGTTGAACTGTCTGTGCATCTGTCAAAGACCACCCCTTTATTTGTGTACTACATACCACCGCCTCTCAACTACTCAAGGATATTGCTCCAAGAATCCCCCCTAACTCCAGTTCCCCTGCATCACTGTTTTGATATGTATTGGATCATTCAGAGCATATAAACATGTTATTTTTCCCACTTTAAAAATATTTTCTCTTAATCCCACTTTCACTGCCAGATACTGTCCCATTTATTTGCCCTCCTTTGTAGCAAAACTTAGAGAAAGGGTTGTCTCTATTCAACTGTTTAATTTCTTTCTTCCTATACCATACCATACCATACCATACCATACCATACCATACCATACCATACCATACTTCACATACCATAAAATTCATCATCTTAAGTGTATAATTTAGTACATTCACAAAGTTGTATGCCCATCACCACTATCTTAATTCCAGAACATTTTCATTATCCCATAAGAAACCTCATTCTTAACAATATCTCACTATTTCTTCCTGCTACCAGTCTTTGGCAACTGCTAGTCTGCTTTTTGTCTTTATGGATCTGCCTATTCTGGATATTTCATGTAAATGGAATCATACAATATATGACCATTTTTGGCTGGCTTCTTAGTAATGTGTTCAAGGTTTATCCATGTTGTGACATGTATCAGTACTTCATTCCTCTTCATGGCTGAATACTCCATTGTTTGAATGGATGTACCACATTTTGTTCATCCATCAGTTGGTGGACATTTGGGTTGTTACCACTTATTGGCTGTTACGAAATATACTACTATGAACATTCATATTCAGGTTCTTGTGTGAATGGATGTTTTCAGTCCTCTGGGTGCATACCTAGGAGTTGAATTGCTGGGTCATATGGTAACTGTATGTTTAATACTTTGAGGAACCATCGAACTTTTCCAAAAGGACTGCATTACATTACCATCAACAATGTTTGTGAGTTCTAGTTTCTCCATCTCATTCTTTCATAAGCTTTTTTTCCTACTTCTCAGTTGAAACAACCTTTCACCTAAATTCAAAGTCAGTTCTCAGTTCTCATTGTGTTTGTCCTATAAACAGCATTTGACACGGTTAATTACTCATTTCTCCTTTGGTACACTGTTTTCACTTTTGGCTTCCAGGATACCACACATTTTTGTCACCCCCCGCCCCCTTCCATTTTATTGGTTAGTTCTTATCAGTTTCCTTTGTTGTTTCTTCCTTTCTCCTCTTTAAAATTGGAGTTCCCATTAGGGATCTTATGCATACTTACACATCTTTTGATACTATTAGTACACTGGCTCCCAAGTTGATATCTCTAAGATCTCTTTTTTTGTAATTCAGAGCTATATATCCAACTGCCTACTTAATAGCCTCACCAGGATGTCTACTAGACATCTTAAATGGAAAATGTCTAAAACCAAGCCCCTTTTCTTCTCCTCATAATCTGTTCTACTTATGGGTCTCCCCATGTCTAATGAAAATTCCATCCTCCAGTTGTTCAGGCCAAAAACTTCGGTGTTAACTTTCATTCCTCCTTTCTCACACTCCATATCCAATCTTCTAGAAGTCCTGGCAGCTTCACCTTCAAAGCATACATAGTCATATCCCTTCTCACCACCTTTATTGTTTGCCATCATACGGACTGGTCATCATCTTTCACCTGGATCTTTGTAAAAGATTCTTAGTTAGATCCCCTGCTAAGGTATCTTTGCTTCCAGTAGTCTACCTCAATACAATAATTGGAATAATCCTTGAGAATATGTCCTGTCCTACTCATTTTCTGCCGAAACTCTGCATGGGCTTTCCATTTCACTCTGTTTCATCTGACCCTATTTGTTTTTTTTTTTTTTTTTTTTAATGTTTTGTTAGTGTTTTTATTTATTTTTGAGAGAAAGAGACAGAGAGTGAGTGGGGAATGGGTAGAGAGAGAGGGCGACACAGAATCCCAAACAGGCTCTAGCCTCTTAGCTATCCACTCATGAACCAGGAGATCATGACCTGAGCCAAAGTTGGATACTTAACCGACTTAGCCACCCAGGGGCCCCTGACCCTATTACTTTTCTAACCTCATCTACCATTATTCTGTCTGGTTCACTCAGTTGGCTTCCTTGCTGTTTTCAAACAGGTCAGGCATGCTTTAGACTCAGGGCCTTTGCATTTGCTGTTCCTTGTGCTTAAAATTTTCTTCACCTCTTTAAACTTGTAAGCTTACTCTAATTTTTATTTTTATTTAGTTATTTTTAAATTGTTTTTAATGTTTATTTTTAAGAGAGAGAGAGCGCCTGCACGCGCCCGCGCTTGAGCGGGGGAGGGGCAGAGAAAAGGAGACAGAATTTGAAGCAGCCTCCAGGGCTCTGAGCTATCAGCACAGAGCCCAACAAAGGGCTCGAACTCATGAACCATGAGATCACCACCTGAGTTGAAGTCAGATATTTTAACCAACTGAGCCATCCAGGCGCTCCTGCTTACTCTAATTTTTAATTCTGCAATTTGCTTTTTCCACACTCTGGGTTCCTCTTATTTTGCTCTCTTTTATTTTTGCATAACACTTGACTTTAACATTGATTGGCTGCATTATTGACTTATTTATGATGTTTTTGATGTATTGCTCCCCCTCCCAACCCCTCTGCTAGGCTGAAGCTCCACAAGGACGGGGATTTTTGTTTTGTTTACTGATGTGTCCTAAATATTTAGGACATTGGATGGCACATAGTAGCCATTCAACAAATATTTGTGGAATGAACAAATAAATGGATGGCTATATGAGGGAGATGGTATCAGAGGCAGGTCTTGAAATATTTTCATAAGCAAAAGTTTGGGGGAGAAAAGAATAGCATAGAATCTATTTTCCTTCCCACTCCCTTCTTCTCTGTGCCTTTCACAAATTCTGTCTTTCGGGACATGGGCATATGAATTAGGACTGAATCTGCTTCTTACTGTATATATGAGTATTTTAAAACAGTCAAGGGACACTGTACATTGAAACAGTCAAGTACATTGAGGTACATACTTTACATTTAGTAAAGTTCACCCTCTTTTGGGTATACAATTCTATGAAGTTTGACAATTTCTCAATCATGTCATTACCACCACAACCAAGATATAAAATATTTCCATCACTGCAAGAAGTTCCTTTGGGTCCCTTTGTAGTCAGTCACCTCCCTTTATCTCCCATCCCTGGCAACCACTGATCTAATTTCTTTTCCTATAGTTTTACTTTTTCCAGAATGTCATACACATGGAATCACTAGGTGTGACTCCTTTTGAGTCAGACCTTTTTCATTTAGCCCTAATGCTTTTGAGATTCATTCATGTTATTACATGTATCAGGAGTTGATGTCTTTTTATTGCTGACTGATGTATTTTATTGCTAACTTTTTAAGTTTATTCTGAGACATCATGAGCAAATGGGGGAGAGGCAGAGAGAGAGAGAGAGAGAGAGAGAGAGAGAGAGAGAGAGAGGGAATGAATGAATGAATGAATGAATGAATCCCAAGCAGGCTCTGCACTGTCAGTGAGGAGCCCGATGTGGGGCTCGAACTCACACCATGAGATCATGACTAAGCCAAAGTCAGACACTTAACTGACTGAGCCACACAGGTGCCCCTGTTTCTAGTTTTTAACAATTATGAGTAAAGCTGTTACACATTTTTGTGTATCATATGTATATTCAAAATATTTTGGGGGGTCTGGACATATGTTTTCATTTTTCATAGGTAAATAGGAGTGGGATTGCTGGGCTGGATGGTAAGTGTATTTCACTTTATAAAAAACTGCCTGTTTTTCAGAGTGATGAGTCTTATTGTACATTTATCAAATGGGTTGTTAGGACTCTTAATGGCAAGCAAGAAAAATGGACTCTGGCAAGGGAACTTAGGAATAGGATATTATTTGGTGATTCACAGAATCCCTTGGAGGGCTAGAGAAAGAGGCTCAGAAGTTCTGTATCTAGGAACATTATCCTAGGCACAGACACTACAGTTTGAACTGCCAAAACCATCAGGGGACACAGACACTGTAAGTCAAACTGCTGTCCCTGGAAACCTGATAAAGCTTCAGTGCAGCTAACACTTGCCTGAATGGATTCTCTGAAGACTTAGCTTTTTGAGTCGTTACTTTTGAATCACTTTCTGGAGTGGGCTCTGCTTCATAAGGTAGGGGGATCCCCAAACATAGGAAAGGGGGTTCAGATGTGGGGCTACTAAAATGACACATGTGTACCTCAAATATCTACCTCCAGAGGTGGCTGTGATTAGATAAAATAATTTCCATGCAGTGTCTAGAACTTATTAGGTGCTTTCCACTTAGTAGGATGTAAATGCTAGTTTACTTACCTACTTCTTTCTCATCTCTCTTCTTTTTTTTTTTTTTTTTTAATGTTTATTTATTTTTGAGACAGAGAGAGACAGAGCATGAATGGGGGAGGGGCAGAGAGAGAGGGAGACACAGAATCGGAAACAGGCTCCAGGCTCTGAGCCATCAGCCCAGAGCCCGACGCGGGGCTCGAACTCACGGACCGCGAGATCGTGACCTGGCTGAAGTCGGACGCTTAACCGACTGCGCCACCCAGGCGCCCCTCATCTCTCTTCTTAAAAAATGTTTATTTATTTTGAGAGAGACAGACAGAGCATGTGAGCAGGGGAGGGAGCAGAGAAAGGGAAAGAGAGAATCTCAAGCAGGCCCCATGCTGTCAGCGCAGAGCCCAATGAGAGACTCCATCCCACAAACAGTGAAATCATGACTTGAGCCGAAATCAAGAGTTGGATGTTTAACTGACTGAGTCACCCAGGTGCTCCATCAGCTGTCTTTTTTTTTTTTTTTTTAACATTTATTTATTTTTGAGAGACAGAGACAGGTCATGAGCAGGGGTGGGGGAGAGAGAGAGGGAGACAAAGAATCCGAAGCAGGCTCCAGGCTCTGAGCTGTCAGTACAGAGCCCCACGCAGGGCTCAAACTCACAAACCGTGAGATCATGACCTGAGCCAAAGTCAGACACTTAAGTGCCTGAGCCATCCAGGCACTGCCCCCCGCCCCCCCCCCCCCATCACTTGTCTTTTTAAAATAAATTTCTCATTGAAGGAAAATGAAGCAGTGCATAAATCCTAAGTATATAGAGCCTGGATTTTACAATATGGATTTTCATGAAGTGAATTCATCCTTTTAACCAGTACCCAGAAGAAGAAATAGAGTATTACTAAGAGAAGCCTCTCTCATGCCCTCTCCTAGAAACTCCCCACTTTCTCCTCCACTGGGTGACAACTATCTTGACATTGACTAGTTTTGTCTCTTAACAACTTTATATAATCAAAGCTGTATGTTATGTCTGGTATGTATGATTTCTTTCAACACTTCAACATTGATTAGCTTCATCCATGTTCTTGTGTGTGTTAAGAGTTTATTTCATATTGATCTATTGTATGAATGTAACACTATCCATACTATTGATGGAAGTATGGGTTATTTCCAGTTTTTGACTAATACAAGTAAGTGCTGCTGTGAACATTCTTGCACATCTTTTCGTTTACATATATACACATTTCTGTGGGTATGTAACATGGAGTGGAGTTACTGGGTCATGGATTCTGTGTTGGTTTAGCTTTAAGAGAGAATGCCAAAAAGTTTTCTCAATTACTTTTTCCACTTTACACTCCTGTCAGTAGTATATGTGAGTCCCAGTTGGTTACATCTTTTTTGACATCTCTTTCCTTTCAGTAAGACTTTGTACCCCAGGATAATACTTGTTTGATTCTACCTAATCAGTCCCATGTGTCTATTATAATTATTAACTCTTTGATATGAGATTTCATTTTTTTTTTTAAATTTTTTTTCAACGTTTTTTTATTTATTTTTGGGACAGAGAGAGACAGAGCATGAACGGGGGAGGGGCAGAGAGAGAGAGGGAGACACAGAATCGGAAACAGGCTCCAGGCTCCGAGCCATCAGCCCAGAGCCTGATGCGGGGCTTGAACTCATGGACCGCGAGATCATGACCTGGCTGAAGTCGGACGCTTAACCGACTGCGCCACCCAGGCGCCCCGAGATTTCATTTTTTAAAAAAAATCTCTATCCTCTTAGTGGTAAGTACAGGGTATAGAATGTATATCAAGGGAAACTCGAAAGCAAATATGAGCTATCCTATTCATCAAGATAGAATGTGTGTAGTAAATACTCAGTGGAAGTTGCATGAAAAAGGTAAAAGACTGTAGGCTGGGATAATCTTGGCATTTTTTGAGGGGCGAGAACTTCGTGATGACCGAATTAGAAGTGGTATGGGGGCACCTAGGTGGCTTAGTCGGTTAACTGTCTGACTCTTGGTTTCAGCTCAGGTCTTGATCTCATGGTTTGTGGGTTCAAGCCCTACATTGGGTTCTGTGCTGACAGCACCTAGCCTGCTTGGTTGGGATTCTCTCTCTGGCTCCCTCTCTTTCTGCCCCTTCCCTGCATGCATGTGCGTGCGTGTGTGCGTGCGTGCGTGTATGCGCTCACACTCTCTGTCTCTTTCCAAAAAAAAACAAGTGAGTGGTGTGTTAGAAACAGTGGTGATGGGGTTGAATTGAGTCAGATGGAATCTGATTGGATTCTGTAGGTAATAGATAGCCCTTTTTAGTTTCTGAACTGGGAGAGAGAGTTAATGAAAGCTTTTTTGTTCTGTGAATGAAGAACTGCATTTTTGTTTAACGGTGTGCCCAGCTCTTAGGAAAAAAGATTACAGAAAAAGATTTGGGCCCATGATTGGACACAGATTAGACAAGGCCTGGTCTGGTATCTATTTGGTCAGCTTTATCTCTTAGTTCTTAGTTGTTTATTTATTTTATTAAAAAAATTTTTTTTAATGTTTATTTATTTTTGAGAGAGAGACGGAGACAGAATGCGAGTGGGTTAGGGGCAGAGAGAGAGGGAGACACAGAATCCGAAGCAGGCTCCAGGCTCTGAGCTGTCGGCGCAGAGCCCGACATGGGGCTCGAACTCACGGACTGTGAGATCACGACCTGAGCCGAAGTCGGACGCTCAACCGACTGAGCCACCAGGCGCCACTTAGTTGTTTCTTTACAAAGGGAGCTCACATCTGTTTTATAAAGATTAGAACTAATACAAAAATGTGAATGGATTTTTTTCTTTTTCTCAGCATATTTTATTCTGTGGCATTCCAAGATTTGGAACTTTAAAATGTATGTTACAGAGTGTCATTTAGGAAAGAAAGGACGTTCACCTTCTGCCAGTGTCAATCCATGTGGAATTTTGACTAGCTAATGATAGTATTTCCAGAGTGGCTTGTCTACCTTCTCTTCTGCTTTGTTGTTATTTTACTAACACCCTTGTTGTTTGTCAGAAATCAAAAATAAAACATTTATAAAGTGGCATGAAGCATCTTGCCTCTGAAGGCTTATACCATAAAGAGATATCAAGCCTCATTTCATAACTTTTGTTAACTAAAAAGCACATACATAAAGTGCTTTTTAGAATCAGATTTTTAGTGGAAGAAAATAAAACCAAGAAGAAAAAAGCCTTGTAATGTTAAATCTGACATGGAAATATCAATATGAACTTATGATTTAAAAAATAAATACTGGGGCGCCTGGGTGGCTCAGTCGGTTGAGTGTCCGACTTCAGCTCAGGTCACGATCTCACGGTCCGTGAGTTCGAGCCCCGCGTCGGGCTCTGGGCTGATGGCTTAGAGCCTGGAGCCTGCTTCCGATTGTGTTTCCCTCTCTCTCTGCTCCTCCCCCGTTCATGCTCTGTCTCTCTCTGTCTCAAAAATAAATAAACGTTAAAAAAATTTAAAAAATAAAAAAAATAAAAAATAAATAATAAATACATTTACTTGGTCTGTCTACTGAAAGGGCCCAGCACCGGCCCAGCAGAGAAGAGCATACCCAGTGCCCAGATAATTCAATTTTCAGTACTATTTCCCTCTAAAAGGAGTCTTAGAGAAATGTTCCTTGGAGCTGGTTCCAGGTATGGGACAGGAAAAGTGCTAGCTGACTGTGTGACATCTTGTACCAAAAATCAGGAGAGCTATCAAAGACTAGCAGTTCAGGTTCAAAGGTTCAAAGCTTGTAAAGCCTGCTACTGGCCAAATTGGAGACAACTTGAGTATGCATGACAAAGAATGATGCTAATGGAAATTGAATTTTAAGAATATTCTATTAGTTAATAATGAGTAGGGTGGGGAGGAAGGAAAGATGTGGAGAGAAAGATTGTGGTCTTCTTTGCATAAGATGACCAGAAAAATCAATGCTAAAGGAATGATATAATTAGAAAATCACCTTTTTGCATACCCCAGTGCAATTTGGTTCAGGCAGGGATCATTAGTAAATGCTAAAACTGCTAAATTGTTGGGGAAAAAGGATATTCACACGGTATTAAAGTATCACATCACAGATTACTTACTATTTAGATAAGGAAAATAATTTTACTCGGTGGAGACCTGCCTGGCATTTACCACCTTAACCAAGTGATTAAACTTAGGATCACCAAGCTGACATCAAGTATTTCCTGATTTGATGCAGTAAGAACTGTGTAACATTACCTCTGGTTGTATTATTGCCAGAAATGAGGAAGTAATCAGAGAAATCATAATGTGGGGCATTCCATAAGATAGTTGACCTGGACTCCTAAAAAAGACATTGACACAAAAAACAAAAAGGTAAGGAGACTGGGGCCTTTTTAAATAACCTTTTTCCCTTTGGTTACTTTGGAGGTTGTATAGTCTTTTTTCAGTTCTTTTGATGGTTTTTTAAAGAAAATTCATCATGCATCTTTTTAAGTTATTTATTTAAGTAATCTCTACACCTAATGTGGGGCTCAAACTCACGACCCCAAGATCAAGGGTTGCATGCTCAGTCTTCTGACTGAGCCAGCCAGATGCTTCTTGTCATGCCTCTTTGAGTTGTTAGAGTCCGTTTTTACTTGGTACCATTATCCTTTATCTTGACAATGTATGCATCTTGGAACACTTTAACTTCCTTTACCCTCATCTCAACTTTTATGTTGTTATTAGCTGTGTACTTATGTGTTTAAACCCCATAAGTCAGTATTGTTATTTTTTGTAACATTAGAACTGTTAACATTAATTTGGATTTATAGTTGACCCTTGAACAACACAGGTTTGAACTGCATAGGTCCCTTTGTATGTGGATTTTTTCGATACAGGACAGTACTGTAAATGTATTTACTCTTCCTTATGATTTTTAAAATAATATTTTCTCTAGCATACATTATTGTAAGAGTACAATAATACCTGTAACATACGCAGTATGTGCTAATTGAGTATTTATGTTATTGGGGCCATTTCAGCGTAACAGTGGGCTCTTAGTACTACTGTTACATTTTGGTGGAGTCAAAAGTTATATGCAGATTTTCTACTGCATGGGAAGGGGTCAGCACCCATAATCCCTTGTGTTGTTCAAGGGTCAACTGTATTTATCACTTTCTTTGCTCCTCTCCTGTCCGATCTTTTTTTTTTTTTTTTTTTTAATGTGTATTTATTTTTGAGAGAGAGAGACAGAGCGTGAATGGGGGTGGAGCAGAGCGAGAGGGAGACACAGAGTCCAAAGTAGGGTCCAGGCTCTGAGCTCTCAGCACAGAGCCCGACGTGGGGCTTGAACCCACAAACTGTGAGATCATGACCTGAGCTGAAGTTGGACACCCAGCCGACTGAGCCACCCAGGCGCCCCTCCTGTCCGATCTTTTATCTGTGATAATTTTCTTTCTGCTGGAAGAACAGCCTTTAGAATTTCTTTTAATACAGGTGTTAAAAGTTTGCTGGTGGCAAACTTTTTTTTTTTCTTTCTTTTTCTTTTCTGGAAAGTGCATTCATTTCTGAAGGATATATTCCTTGGATGCAGAATCCTATATTGCAAGTTACTTTCTTAAGCACATTGAAGATATTCCTCCATTTTCTGGCTTCCATTGTACATATTGAGAGCTGTCAGTCTGCCTCTCCTTTGAAGGTAATTTGTCTTTTTTCTCTCACTTAAATTTTATAACAACCCTGTGGGGTGTAGGTTTTATTTTTGTTTGTACAGATGAGAATAGAAATACTCAGAACAACTTGCCAGTGTCAAACAGTTAGCAAATGGAAGATGAAAATCCAGGTCTATTAGACATCAACACCTATACTTTCCCCACTTTGCCTTACTGCCTGTCACTAAAGAAAAGTGTATATTCATTTTTTTTAAGTTTATTATTTATTTTGAGAGAGAAAGAAAGAGCAAGTCAGGGAGGGGCAGAGAGAGAGGGTGAGAGAGAGAATGCCAAGTAGGCTCCCTACTGTCAGTGCAGAGCCCCATGTGGGGCTCAAACCCATGAACCAAACCGTGAGATCCTGAACCTAAGTTGAACGCTTAACCTGCTGAGCCAACCAGGTGCCCCTATATTCATTTTTTCAACAGTATTTATCCAGCTCCTGTTATATGTATAACACTGCTACAGACTGAGGCAGATATCAGATTTTGAGAAATAATTCTGACCCTCAATTTATAGTTTGGAGAAAAGCATGCCAAAAACATTCAAGTTGCAATGAGGCAGTATATTGCTGTTAGCTAAAATGGTGATCGGTTGCAGTAATTACTGAAAGAGTTTATGCGCAGGGAATCTCACAATTCGTTGGAAGTGTCAAAGAGTGTCCTGGAAAGGAGGTGGAATGTTGTCTGAACCCCAGGCAGAATTTGTTGAGGGTAGAGAATTGTAGAGGCTGTTTTAGGCAGGGCCAAATCACATGAAGAAAGGCATGGATAATGGTTTTGGAGATGGCAGCACCGTTGATTGGCTCTAGCTGAAGATTGTAAATGTTGGAGATAAGGTTGTATGTGAAGTGGGGCCTCATTACGGAGAGCCATAAATTCCTCTTCTCTGTCTTTTAGGTGACAGGGAGTCTTTGAAGAGAAGTTGGGGGTGGGGGTGCTATAATGAAAGCAGAAAGTATTACTTAGAGGGTAAGAGCTTGTCCTGACTCCATATTGCAACCTCAGTTTCAGTTATGGCTCTATCACTTCCTTACTTATGCTGTCCATTAGTTAACTTTTCAAAGCCTGTTTCCTTATTTGTGGATTTGAAATAATCATAGTACTTATCTCATAATTGTAAGGATTAAATAAATTAATATATGCAACGTATTTAGAACAATGGCTGGAACAGAGTAAGCACAATTTAAGTATTCGACATCATTTTATTCTTGTTATTACTGAATAAGATGATGTACATTATAGTAACCAATCCTATAACCAATGATTATAGTAATCACAATCCTAGTTACCAGTGGAATGAGTATAGGGTAAGTAGTATGAACCAAATTACTGTTTCATACCTCTGCACCTAGGTGTAGGGGATATTAAACCTTTGAAGTTGTGTTAATGTATATAAAGCTATGTAATTCACTTAGGTCATTTCCCCATTGCATCACTTTTGTGATTATATATTACGTGTCATTTCTAATCTGTTCCTCAGTTAATTCATTTTGTCAGTAACAATAATAGTGAAGAAAGCATTCCATGTTAAGAATCTGTAGTCAGAAGAGAGGGAAGGAGGTATTGTTAAACCTGTGACAAAACAGTGTATCGTAGGAGGGAGCTGTAAATATGTCATAGGAAAGATGTAGGAATTGTACTGGTTGCTGAATTTAGAAACATCTCTGGGTTCTGTTTAATACGGTCTCTTCGGGAAATGGAGTGTAACCTCAGGATGCTAACTAAGCTTCTGCCATAGGTATGAAGAGTAAAAAACAAAAAAAAACAACCGCTTTTTTTCCAAGGGAAATTGTATAAAGCCATTGAAGCATCAGGACTGACGGACTGGGAATGCATTTAAGTGAGGGCTCATTAATCTTTTAAGAAATAGAAAAGCAAACATATGTCAGAGAAACATTGTGGATTTACAATATTAAAATGCCAGTGTCTTCAAATATTGTCATAAAGCAGAAAGGGAAATGATTTAAGAATGGACACCACTTATGTATTTCTTTTAAGGTTAGAATAGTTCAGCATTAAACCAAATGCCTTTACCGGCAGCAAGTAGCTAATTGTAATTTTAAGTGAGGTTTAACGTTAGTCACTGTATTAAAAATCTTGTAGATATGCATTATTGGAATGATTTTGCTAGAGAAATTGCCTTTCAGTGAACATACTCTAAGTCTAGAGGAACTAAACACATAGTGCAGTTTTTTAGATTGTATGTCAGATGTTCTGTGGTCTCTACTAATGATTTGAACCTTTTGTTTTAATTGGCAGCTTTTTTTAAAAAAGAAAATTGTTGTAAATACTGTCACATTTTTCCTATTTTCCATATTCTTTGTGTTTTCTGTAAATTGGCAAGGGAACAACTTCACATATGGTCCGTTTTTCTTGGAATAGGAGATTTTTTTTCTTTCTTCCTCTCTTCTGGTCTGCTTTCCTAACCTTTAACCACCCTGTTAACAGATGGTCAGTTTATCCTTGTACTCATCGTTTTGATTAACTGTTTCGAAAAATCTCAGCTTCTAACAGTGACTTAAATGTTCTCATGACAGCCTCATTTAAGACTGTATAACTCTCATTATGACAATTTTGATTATTTTTTTTTAAGTTTATTTTGAGAGAGAACGTATGCACTGGAGAGAGTGGGGGAGGGGCAGAGAGAGAGGGAGACAATCCCAAGCAGGCCCTGTGCTGTCATCGCAGGGCTCCCAACTCTTGAACTGTGAGATCATGACCTGAGCTGAAGTCAGATGCTTAACTGACTGAGCTACCCAGGAGCCTTGACAGTTTTGGTTCTTGAAGCGCCTTTTATCTTTTGAGTTGAGTTTGAATCTATTTAAAGCTGAATGGAAAGCCTCATCTTACATTTTAAGTTCTTGGATGATTGTTTCTTTCTGACCCCTTTAGCTCAATTTTTAGTTGTTTAACTGACCATACCTTATGAAACAATCAAGGCAGGTATCTTTTATTTGAAGACACTTTAGTGTAGAGATCCACAGGTTTGTGGCACCTAACAGATTTGGGTTCAAATTATAGATTTATCCTTGTGAGTTTCATTTCCTCAACCGAGGAACCTTAAAATGGAGACTGATCATGGGCTGATGCAAATAGAAAATCAGATGATTAATGTAAAGTGTCTTGTACACGCTGTGGAGCACGGAGGATCAAAAATGAAGTAACTGCCAAGGTGATCATTTCACAAGATAGGTCATGTAATTGTGTATGCTGTGGTGGCGGTGTTTGCTGTTTATATGAGCAGGTCCTTCAAGTGAATTATCTGGGAATAAAGCACCTGTAGAATGAATTGCAGTCAGCATCTCAGTTGAAGTACATGCTTATAAGCTTTAATTTACTTCCCAGCAAGCAAAGGGTGCACAGTAACTGTGGTCATAGCACCTGCTTGAACAGAGCCCACTAGAGAGACAGCCCTATGGCAAGATTGTCTAAGTTAACGAGTTCATGCTACAGCTATGGAGAATGATGAAGAGGTTTCTCATATGCCTCCCACAAAAGTACCAAGACAGAGTCATAATTGGGTCATCAGTCATTTATTCATTTGACAAATATTTGAGAGTTTACTGTCCAGGAACTGTGATATACACAAGGAATACAGCAGAGAGCAAAACATAGTATCTGCCTTCAAGGATCATGTAGTTACAGAACTGGTAAGCGGTGCAACATAAGGCAACGCTAGTGTAGTGGAAGAATATGGGAGGGCTAATTAATTCAGTCCAGGTTGGGCAAAGGGTTAGGAAGAGGCAGAGTTCAAGATCAGGGAAGGCTATGTGCAGAAGGCGCTGTCTAAGCTGAGGGCCTAGTGAAGGTAAAGGGTTTAAGAAGTTAAGGGTGGTATTTTGAAAATTTTATTCCAAGAGGTAAGCATCTTCTTTCTTTTTTTCTTTTTAAAAGTTTATTTTGAGAGAGAGAACGAGAGATGGGTTGTGGGGGAGGGAGAGAGAGAGAATATTCCAAGTAGGCTCCGTGCTGGCAGCACAGACCAGGGGCTTGATCCCACGGAACTCTGAGATCACGACCTAAGCCAAAACCAAGGGTTGGACCCTTAATCGACTGAGCCACCAGGTGCCCCAAGCATCTTATTTCTGAGAATAGGTTACTGAGTAAGCATGCTTGAGTCTAATTTTCAGCAAAATTGGGAAATCAGATTTTAGAAATCCTTTCTTTTTCTCATTGTTATTGGGGATAGGGAGGGAGTAGGCCTGACTTTGTGCTCTAGAAAACCTGTAGTCCAGAATCTCCCTTGGAAGCTTGAAGGCTTTTTCTCTCATGGAGTTTTAAACATTACCAACAATGTACTTAATTTCTATAATTTTGCTACAGTAAATATTTGTTGATTCAGTAGCAAATGAGATTGACATGGCCTGGTCCCTACCCCACCTTCATCCTTAAGAATTAAGATCTGAGGGGCGCCTGGGTGACTCAGTTGGTTAAGCATCCGACTTCGGCTCAGGTCAGGATCTCTTGACTTGTGTGTTGGAGCCTTGTGTTGGGCTGTGCTGACAGCTGAGAGCCTGGAGCCTGCTTTGGATTCTGTGTCTCCCTCCCTTGGCTCCTCCCCTGTTCATGCTCTGTCTCTCTCTCTCTCAAAAATAAATAAAAATTTTTAAAAAATTAAAAATGAATTAAGATCTGAGAGGCTAAATGATTAGGTGAGCAATGTAGATAGTACTAAGAACACTGGCAGCTGACTGAGTACTGATAGTACTGATAGTACTAAGAATCAGGCAGCTGACTGAGTAATGTAAGTTACTATGTAAATAAACATGAATTCATATCTTGGCTCTGTCACTCACCCTATGGTACAGGGCAAATAACTTCATGTCTCTGTTAAGAATGTTTGAAGACAGGGGCGCCTGGGTGGCTCAGTCGGTTGAGCAGCCTACTTCGGCTCAGGTCACGATCTCACAGTCCGTGAGTTCGAGCCCCGCGTCGGGCTCTGTGCTGACAGCTCAGAGCCTGGAGCCTTCTTCGGATTCTGTGTCTCCCCCTCTCTCTGAACCTCCCCCGTTCATGCTCTGTCTCTCTCTGCCTCAAAAATAAATAAACATTAAAAAAAATTAAAAAAAAAAAAAAAAGAATGTTTGAAGACATTCTTGTTTAGTTTCAAAATGGTCTTGATGTGGATGGTTCTTTAGGGTGGAGGCACTCAAGACTCAGATAGTTACATGTTTGCTCTTCTATGCACATATGCGTGTGTATGTATGTATATGTATGTCAAGATTCATAATAATCATAGATTTTTGCATTTGTTCTTTCATAACTGTATAAGATAGGCAGATAGAGGTGTTACTACAGAAGGAATGAAATGGTGCTTTGTGAGAGAATTGGTTTTAGGCTTGGATGAAGGAAGGCTTCCTGGAGAGGTAGCCTTTGAGATCAGTGGGCTTTTTTGGTGGATGCTTCAGAGCAGAATGAGTCATGAGGAGCTGCAGGTTGTCGACTCTGTAGACAGGTTGTCTGTTTCGAATCCTGACTGCCATTGACTGGCTGCTTGATCTCAGATAAATTAATCATTCTTCTAGACTATTTCCTCTGTAAAATTGATATAATCACATCTCCTACAGAGGGTTTTTGAGGATTAAATGAAGTAAAGCATGTAAAATGCTTAGCCAAATCCTTGGCATATAGCAAGCATTGCTGTTATTACTGTGGCCTCATCATTATTACTGATAGGGATTGAGGAGGCCTTTTTAAGCAAGAGAGAATTTATTCTGCTCTCCTGTCTTGATAAACTATCAAATTTTGATAAATGAACCCAGTGGTTGTATTTTTCCATTTATGAATCACACACTGAATAATTGACACTTAGTCTGAATTCTTCTTGAACTGCAGAATTTGTTGCAGACTGAAAAAAAAAAAACACCAGTCACAAGCTCATGGTGTTGTGTTGCTGTCCCTTGAGTTCACGACTCACTGTCATTGGTTAGGTTGGAAGGGTCATCTTCCCTGTTTATATAACACTGTAACTTCCAAAGTCTTTGCACAACTGTTAGTCTGTGATCCTCAGAGTAGCCTTGTGAAGCACTTAGAGTGGGAGGTATTATTTTTCAGGAAGTGGAATCCACAGGGCCAGGGGAAGGGTCTCTGTGGCTCTTTGTAGCCATTCCAACACTAGATAGCCCTGGTCTCCTGACTTATATTCTATTTTTTTTCCATTTAGTTTTTTGTAAATCGAAGTCTGTCAGTAGATTTGAGTTTGCATTTATTATTATTTTTTAATGTTTATTTATTTTTGAGAGAGGGAGAGACAGAGTGCAAGTAGGGGAGGAGCAGAAAGAGAGAGAAGGAGACATAGAACCTGGAGCAGGCTCCAGGCTCTGAACTGTCAGCACAGAGCCCCACGCGGGGCTCAAACCCACAAACCGTGAGATCACGACCTAAGCTGAAGTCAGAGGCTCAACCATCTGAGCCACCCAGGTGTCCCTAGTTTGCATTTAATTGCTGCCATTTACTAGTTGAGTGATCTTGTAAGGGTTCTTAAATTTATGAGTCTGTTTTTTCATCTGTCAGATGATGAGACTTTGAATCACACAGGATTGTGTGTGATGCTGAATTTACTTTGTATAATCGCTTTATGAGAATTGTTTTGTATAATGTTGTAAGGTAGTGTGTATTAAGACACAAGTTTATTCACTAGTTGGTGTCTTATCTGCCTAATGAGAATGCCGGTAGGAAATGTTCCTATTTCTATATTGCCTTTAATGTTCTAATCCTACTTACTTGAGAGTAACATCCTTGATAGTGATGTGAATGCTCTACTCTGAAAAACCTAGATCTGGGAGTGTTTGACAGGTGAATAATAACACTTCACAAAATAACAGTTCATTTTTCACATTATTACTTGTGTTCCTTGGTTGTTCCCCTTTTATCTTTCTCTCTCACTTTTTTGGTTTAGTGTTATTACCCAAATGGTTAAACAACTTAAAACTTTCCAGCTAATAAATAGATTATTTCAGAAGTTTGAAGTTTGTCTCCTCCCCCCCCCCTCCCCGCACCGAAACAAGAGAGAAGGGGACCTCTTTTACATATGAATATCATTTTTCAGGTGTGTTTGTTAGTTATTTATGTGCTGTTTTCCTCTTGAACCTGTATCAGAGGTAGGTAAATGTGGAGTTTAAAAACCATATTAGCTGGAAATTACAAAATGCACCAATTGAGTAGAACAAATTGTTTTTACAGTCTTATTTTTTTGAATGTTAAATATATACGTAGACACTTAAATGGTTGCGTTGTTATGAAAACCCTAAGTTTAAGTTTTCTGATAGCTGAGAAAATCTGCATTAAGGAAAAATTTTTGCACTTGCTCTTTTCCCGAACAGAAGTTTGTGGAAAAAATACCGAGGTTGACTTAAAAGTGTCATTTATGAGTTATGAGACTCTTTTGAGTTGGCATCTATATTTTAAGGGTTAGGCGAGAAACAAGTCATTTTGTAAAATGCAAGGGTATTCTCTATGGATTGTGGAAGTTTTTGTTCCCTTTCCAGCATGTAGCAAGCTAAGAGTACTTACTAAATTGCGGTTTCATGAATATCGTTGTATTGGGTGTGCCAGGAGTACAATCATAGTATGTGACTTAGACATAATAACTGGCATAATAACTTAGGATACTATGTCAGCAATTCATATTTTTAAAGTTACCACACTAGGAAAAATAACAGCTATTTACAGTTGAGTAGATTTGACTTAAAAAAAGTTATACTCCAATCAAGAAGACGAAAACTCAGTTTAGTCAGCATAGGCTCTAGTTAACATAGGCTTGGAAGCTTTTTAAAAAGTTGGATATAGAGGTGCCTGATTGGCTCAGTTGGTTGAGCGTCCGACTTCGGCTCAGGTCATGATCACACTCTGTGAGTTGGAGCCCCACGTTGGGCTCTGTGCTGACAGCTCAGAGCCTGGAGCCTGCTTCAGATTCTGTGTCTCCCCCCTCTCTGCCCCTCCCCTGCTCATGCTCTCTCTCTGTCTCAAAAATAAATTAAAAACATTAAAAAAATAAAATAAAATAAAGTAAAAAATTGGATATACTGTGGATAGAATTAGATAGTGGATTAGCCATAATCCTTGTTTAGGGCATACTCTTATTAGCTCACATATAGCCTGTTTTTAATTTATATTTAAAAACTTAATAAGCCCCTGTGAACCTACTACCAGAACAAAAGGATAGATCCTTAATAATCTACATCTGACTTTTTAGGTTCCCCAACCCCATTCCTCCCCCTTCACCCAGACCTCACAGCCTGAATTCTCTAGTTTTCTGATTTTGTATATCTTCATCACATCTTTATGGATTCTTAGAAAGTGTATATTTTTATTTTGGTTGTAACTTTACAAAAAAGACATTCTATATGTAATCATTTGAGACTTAATATTTTTACTTAATGTTGCATTGCTAAGATTTATCCACGTTGTTGCATGTCACTGTAGTTCCTTTACTTTGCTGGGAATAATCCATTACATTAATGTAACATGGTTTATTCATTCATTCTCCTGTGAATGGACATTTTCCTTGTTTTCCAGGTTTTTGCTGCTATGAACAGTTTTGCTGTGATCATTTTAATACATGTCTCTTGTGCGTAAGTTTCTTTCCATGTATACTGAGGAATAAAACCCTGGGTAATGAACATGGGATTATTCAGTTTGTAGACATTATGCCAAACATTTTTTTCCCACTATCAATCTATGAAAGTCTCTATGAATATATCCTTTCCAACCCTTGGAATTGTCAGATTAAATTTTTGCAGCTTCAGTGGGTAGAAATGGTATTATGTTTTTATTGGTCTTGTGATTTTTTTTTCCTGTGAAATGCTTGTTCATGACTTCTGTTTTTTTATTTTGTTTTTTCTTTCGCCTAGCTTGTTTGTGGTTTTCTTTTGGATTTTAAGTTGTCTTTATATGTTTTTGGTACTTTTGTTGGAGGTATGTATTCCAAAAGTCTTTTCAATATGTGACTTCGCTTTTCACTTTCTTTAGGGTGTTTTTTGATGTCCAAATTTCTTCATTTTAACATATTCAAATACAATTTATTTTATGGTCAACACTTCTGTGTCTTTAAGGAATTGTTTGTTTTTCTTATTTTGTATGCCAATATCTGTTACCATTACAGCTGACATTTATTTAAAGGCCTGAGATTACAGTAGTAGGATAACAGAGAAGGAAGAATGTAGCTTAAGATATTTGTGACTACTCATTGCTCATCCCTAACCCCAATAGAAAATAAACCCTTGTTAAAAGCTAGATTCACATCTGTGCTAACTCAGCTACCCGAGTGGAGATCACTGGTCTGTTGTCATGATTTTTCCCTAAACTCTCACCAGCCTATATGTTTCTTGAATGATTTACCTTTTCTCTGGACCTTATTACATGTTTCCCCCAAAAAAAAAAAAAATTTTTTTTTTTTGAATAATGACTATTGGTGAGAAAATGATTATGACCGTTCTGATCCATTTTATTAAAAGGATGTGATATGAATATATTATTTATAGTAGAAATTATTTTTATTCTTGAATTTTAAAATAGTTGGAATAAAGTTTAAAGAAATTTGTATTAAAGCATTCTGCAATAAAACATTTTCAAAGATAATTTTTTCTATATTTTGGTTTTAAATTTCAAAAAGGGACTTCACTTAAATTCAGTTCTGTTATTCAGTTATCTTGTCACAAGCGTTTGTATGGCAGGTACCCATATCTCCTGTCACTTTTATATGTGCACTTTGTTCCCTGGCAGATTTGAATTCTGAAATCTCCTCCCCTCCAGAGCATGGGTGCACATGCATGTGCACACACACATATCCTGCTCTTTCACAGCCGTCCTTTTTCATGTTTCTGCTGTTGGGCAAGTGTACACAGAGAACTTGTGCTTTATTAATAAGGGTATGATTGTTGCCATCACAGAAATAATGTGTATTTGTGTAGGCCTTTGTCAAGTGCTTTTATATGCATTTTCTCAACTTATCTTTTTCCTAAAACCTGGGTGATTGGCAGGGCAGGTTATGGTCCTAATGTAGGCTGTGCTAATACCGAGGCTTGAAGACATAAAGTCAGCACTTTCCTGGTACAATAAGATGCTTAGTAAGTATTTGTTGCATGCATGGATGGATGGATGGATGGATGGATGGATGGATGGATCAATGAATAAATGGCTAGTTATTCTCACCCTCATGCCCTTTGGATTATACCATTGCTTCATATTTAGCTATGTGCCAGTACAGGTCTTGATATATATAATAGAAACTAGAATATTTATTGATTACAACTTCTACTTCTGGCTTTGATGGAGTATCTGGTTCTGGACTGGCCTTTCTGTCATTAAAAAACACAAAACTAGGGGTGCCTGGGTGGCTCAGTCTGTTGAGCGTCCGACTTCCGCCCAGGTCAGGATCTCGCAGTTTGTGAGTTCGAGCCCCGCGTCGGGCCCTGTGCTGACAGCTCAGAGCTTGGAGTCTGCTTCAGATTCTGTGTCTCCCCCTCTCTGTCCCTTCCCCACTCATGCTCTGTCTCTCTCTGTCTCTCAAAAATGAATAAATGTTAAAAAAAATTATAAAAAAACCATGAAACTGGACAAAATATGTGAAGCAACTCTTTCCGGCTTTGGACAACAGGACTCTGATCTTGAAATTTGTAAAATGAGCCCCACAATTGCCCCTGCTTTCTGCCTGAGAACAATTTCTGAGCTGGAATCCAAGCAGAACATGGTAGCCTGTGTTGAATCAGAATTTGGGGCAGCTAAAATGGCTAGAATCTTTAGGGCAGGATACTGGAGAAGAGGAGCTCTCTGGGAGGGGCTCCCAAATGTTTTTGTGTGGGTCCCTTGTGAATTATTGGTGAAGAGTTGGGCTGTCCATGGGGGAGAAAAGCTGGAAGGTTTATCGGAGTGGCTGCCCCAAAGCTGGGAATGAAACAGAGATGCTAGAGGTTGTACAGCTGTGGGATATTGGAGCTCTGGCCCAGGCAGAACTGAGAGAGAGTCCTGATCAACACCCTGGGCGTGTGGGTGGAACACTAGAAAGACCATGAGGTAAAGCAAGGATTGGCAAAGTTAAATAGTTGCACACAGACTGTAGGCCTGGCAAGCCTCCAAGATTTACTATGTGGGGCGCACCTGGGTGGCCCAGTCGTTTGAGCGTCCCACCTCAGCTCATGTGGTGATCTCATGGTTCATGGGTTCGAACACCATATTGGGCTTTGCGATCACAATGCAGAGCCTGCTTTGGATTCTCTGTCTCCCTCCTTTTCTGCCCCTCCCGTGTGTGTGTTTTCTCTCTCTCTCTCTCTCTCTCTCTCTCTCTCTCTCTCCCTCCCTCCCTCCCTCCCTCCCTCCCTCCCTCCCTCTCTCCCTCTCTTCCTCCTTCCCTCTCATTCTCTCTCTCTCAAAAATAAACTTAAAAAAAAAAAACAAACAAAAAAACCTTACTGTGTGGCCCTGTAAGAAAAGATTTTCTGGCTTCTGCCCTAGAGTTAAAGCCTACTCTGAGCCTTCCCATAACAAAGCCTATAATCAAATCCTGACAAAACCTTCCGAGAAGACAGAACTTGGAGGTTGAATTTTGCCAGGTTATATAGGGAGTTGGGAAATGTATTAGGGTTTCCATAGTTCTGCCCTAACAAAAGTACTACTTGGTCTTTTATTTAGAATTAGAATGTTTCTGAGCAATATTACCCCCTGCAGTGTTTGAGACCTTCAAACACTGACAGTGACTTTAGCCTATACTCTCTAATACTTTGAAAGTCTGGTTATTCCCCTGGGTAAATCTGTGTAGGAATATGTCTTGTTCCACTTAAATATACACACACACTTCATAATCTTCTTTGTTGGGGGAACTTTTTGTATCTTTTATTCAATAGCAATATTTGGTTTAAACTGAAAAATGTGGTAATCCCCAAGGGCTAAGACAGCTAAAATAATTTTCTGTTTAAGAGGACCAAGGTTCCTTTTTGTTTCTGAGTATTACATATGTGGGCATAATTTTAAAAACATTTTGAAATTAAAGGGGCGCCTGGGTGGCTCAGTTGGTTGAGCATCTGACTTGGGCTCAGGTTATGATCTCATGGTTCATGAGTTCGAGCCCTTCATCAGGCTCTGTGCTGACAGCTCAGAGCCTGAAGCCTGCTTCGGATTCTGTGTCCCCCCCTCTCTCTGCCTCCTGTGCTCGTGCTCTATCTCTCTCTCTTTCAAAAAATAAAAGAAACATTAAAAGAAAACATTTGGAAATTATAAATTGTTTCTGGCGTATAGACAGAATATAATAAATAATGTGTACTCAGCACACACAACTTTTCACTTTTTCCAAATTTGCTGTGGATTCTTTTCCCAAGAAGTGGTACTCAGATACATACTGTGTATGTATTCTGTTCCTTCTTTTTCCCAGTAATAACCACTACTGAATTTTTTGTTTGTCATTACCTTGAATGATTTTTATACTAAAAATAGTGTGCGTGTGTACCCATAAATTATATATAACATTATTTTATGCATTTTTAAGCTTTCATGAAAGGAATCACTTTATACTTCATCTGCAGCTAGCTTTTCCACCCAACATTGTTGTGGGTTTAGAAATGATGAAATGTATCACTGTAATTCTTTAACTGCAGTTTATATCTCCATTCTCTTGTTGATGGACATTTAGTTTTCTAGTGTTTTGTGATTATAAAAAGTGCTGCATTGAACATTGATTTAAACCCGTCTACCTGTGTTTGTGTTGGAGTTTCTCTAGATAATGTAACTGTAACCAGAAAGAATATTGTTGGGGTACCTGGGTGGTTCAGTCGGTTAGGTGTCCGACTCTCTGAGATCATGATCTCACAGTTCGTGGGTTTGAGCCCCGTATCAGGCAGACAGTGCAGAGCCTGCTTGGGATTATCTCTTCCTCTTTCTCTCTCTGTGCCTCTGCTGCTTGTGCATGTGTGCTCTCTCTCAAAAGAAATAAAAACTTAAAAAAAATTGTTTTTTTTACATTTATTTGTTTTTGAGAGAGGCATAATTTAGTAATAACTAAAGGTTATATTAATTTAGTAATTGCATATGCTAACATATATGTTATACATATACATTATATGTACGTATATATACGTTACATACATATACATAACATATATGTAATATATATTATATAACATGTTAATACACATTATTACATATGTTAATATATGTTAATATATATTATATATAATATTATATATATTAATTTAGTAATAACTAAAGGTGAGGGGCAGAAACAGAGGGAGACACAGAATCCGAAGCAGGCTCCAGGCTCTGAGCTGTCAGCACAGAGCCCGATGCAGGGCTTGAACCACAAACCGTGAGAACATGACCTGAGCCGAAGTCGGATGCCCAACTGACTGAGCCACCCAGGCACCCCAGAAATAAAAACTTATAAAAAAGAAAAAAATAGCATTGTTGTTTATAGGATACCCACATCTTTGACTGTTGGTTATTACTAAATTGCTCCCCAAGATGGTTTTATATTTCTAGTTTTGTGCAGTTAATACGGATTCTCTAAAGCAGATATGTTGTGCCTGAAGAAAATATGACATGAAAATCTCATTTTACTACTGGTAAATTGAAAATTGGCTGTGTAGATTCTTGATAAATGTGCTCCTGTTTAAAAACCTTTCTTAAATTTCTATAAGGAAATATTTGAACATACGCAAGTAGAGAGAACCCCCCTTGAACCATGGATAAGTCTAGTCTTACTTCACTATCCCTCAACTACATTACTTTGAAGAAAATCCCAGATTTTCATATAATTTCATCTGTAAATATCTCTCAAATTAGATATGAATACCCCCACCAAGAGAAACCTATATAATACCATTATCACCCTCTAGAACTAATTCCATAATGTTGACAAATTACTCCATGTTCAAATTTTCTCACCTATCTCATTTTTAGTTTTATCTACAATATTTAAAATATGATTACATTGTAAAAACATAAACTTTTAAGGATTAAGTTTAATCTGTCTCATATAAAATGTACTTGTAGATTTCTGTTTTTATTACAGAATCATGTTTAAAGACAGTACCTAAAAAGTAATCTAGGTGTAGTCTAACCCTTTTGCTTTAAAACTGAAGGAATTGAGGCTCAGAGAGGTTGAGATTTGTTCAAAATTGGCCAGTTTATGGGGCGCCTGGGTGGCGCAGTCGGTTAAACGTCCGACTTCAGCCAGGTCACGATCTCGCGGTCCCGGAGTTCGAGCCCCGCGTCAGGCTCTGGGCTGATGGCTCAGAGCCTGGAGCCTGTTTCCGATTCTGTGCCTCCCTCTCTCTCTGCCCCTCCCCCGTTCATGCTCTGTCTCTCTCTGTCCCAAAAATAAAAAATAAACATTGAAAAAAAAATTCAAAATTGGCCAGTTTATTAGTAGCAGAGCTGGAATTTGAAGGCAGATCTTCTTACCCTAAACCCATTGCTCTAATATGAATTACATTGTATTGCCTACCTTATATTGTTTTGTAGCTCATTACCTCTATCAGTTTTGTTGTTTTGTTTTTTGGTTTATTTGCTTACTTTTTAGTAATCTCTACACCAACGTGGGGCTCAAACTCACGACCTGTATCAGTTTTCTTTTTTTTTTTTTTTTTTTAACGTTTTATTTATTTTTGAGACAGAGACAGAGCATGAACGGGGCAGGGGCAGAGAGAGAGGGAGACACAGAATCAGAAGCAGGCTACAGGCTCTGAGCCATCAGGCCAGAGCCCGACGCGGGGCTCGAACTCACGGACCGCGAGATCGTGACCTGAGCTGAAGTCGGACGCTTAACCGACTGAGCCACCCAGGCGCCCCTGTATCATTTTTCTAAATCTAGCATTTTAAAGTATTTGTTTCAGTGGCTTTCTTAAATATTAGACTACTGTCTGTACAGTACTAATCTTGTGATTTACATCATAGTGTATTTTAAAAGGAGTTTGTGAAAGGATTGAATTATAATATCAACACTTGTGCCAAAGATATTGAACTGTTCTGAAAAGCTGCTTGTCTTTTCTGACCTAGATACACAGTTTCAACTGTGGCAGAGGATGCCAGCAAGAGGAGAATGAGTGTTGGCAAGAGTCTAGAAATTAAATTATTATATTACTAAAGGATCTAATCTGTTTCTTAATTTTTAGTACTGTTACATATGAAAAGTTTTTCTGTATTGACATAATACTTGGTGAAGATAGGCATTTTTTTGAGACTAAACCAATTGTTTATTTTGCCAAGGTGAAGAATGACTTCTATTTGTTTTAAAATTGGTGATTTTTAAAACACCAAATGACTGTTTGCTTATAACTAGATTGCAGGTTCTGAGGTGGTTTTGCAAGCTTAACTAATTAAGAAAAATAATCATGTCCGTTCTCTTTCCAGATACAGTTTCTTTGCCATGCTCTGTACTGTACAACGGCAACAAAAAGTCTTTTGAGAACCAAAGATACCCTTTGAAGCTTGTTTACCAAGGTGCTGGCTTACCCTTCAGAGTTAAGTGTGCTGCGTTGGGCACGGAAGGATAGAGAATACTTGAATACTTAACTGTTTCTTGGCACATTCATTGCTCCCTTTTCCTTTTGATCAGAATTGTCACAATAAGATATGGAAATTTCAAATAGCCTGATGCTATCACAGCCTTTTTTTAGTGGGAAGAAAATAAATAGCCACTGAGGCATGTACAATTAGGTACTACTTCATGTTTGATTGTGGTATAAAGGAAGGAATAGATTTCAGGTTGAGCTTTGAATTTTTTTTTAATTAAAAAAAAATTTTTTTTTTAAGTCGGCTCCACATGCAGTGTGGGGTTTGAACTCACAGCCTTGAGATCAAGAGTTGTACATCCACCAACTTAGCCAGCCAGGCACTCCAGGCTGAGCTTTTAAAGATTACCGTGCAAAATTAAATATACACCTGCTCTTTGATTTATTCATGGCCACAGTAATGTGAATTGGAAAATGCTAGAGACCCAACCCCAGTTGTAGAGATGGCTCTGCTGGTGTATGATCATAGACAAATTATTTAACATTTTTGTATATTTGTGCTTTCATATTTAAAAAAATTTTTTAATGTTTATTTTTGAGACGGAGAGAGACAGAGCATGAGTGGGGGAGGGGCAGAGAGAGAGGGAAACACAGACTCTGAAGCAGGCTCCAGGCTCTGAGCTGTCAGCACAGGGCCCGACGCGGGGCTCGAACTCACAAGCCTTGAGATCATGACCTGAGCGGAAGTAGGACGCTCAACCGACTGAGCCACCCAGGCGCCCCAGTGCTTTCATATTTTTAAAGATTATAAAATAAATTATACCATTAATTCCATATCTTACTACTTTTCAGGGGATTGTGAACATTGACTATGATGCTGTATGAAGAAATTATTTTGAGAAATTCATTTGAGTTTCTCCTTTGTGCCAAGCGTTGCTCTAGGTGTACAAAACAGAGTAAGCAAAGATATGCCAGTGATAAATCCTATGGAGAGATATAAACAGGGTCAGAGAAGTCCTGGAGGAGGGGTTGCTATGCTATATATGATGATCAGGGATGGGCTCGTAGTAAGGATGTTTAAGAAGACAACTGAAGACATAAAGAGGTATGTGCATATCTGTGATAATAAATAGCAAATGTCGAGGCTCTGAGGAGGGGAATGTGTGACTTGTTTGAGAAACAGCAAGGCTACCAGTGTGGATGGAACACAGTGAAGGGGGAGCAGTAGGGTGGAGGCCAAGAAGTTCAGGGGAATCAGATTATTAGGGATTTGTAGGCCGTTAGGTGTTTAAGCAGAGACCAAGCCCTTGGAAGGTTTTGAGCAAAGCATGATATGACCTAATTTAAATTTTAAAGGGAACACTGTGGATGCTATTGCTCTAGGTAAAGAGAACAAGGTAAAGGTGAAAGATTTGGTGATGGATTAGATGTGGGGTGTGGCAGGAAGAGAGCTGTCAAGGATGACTCTTTTTGAGATAAGCTATCAGAAGGAGTAGTTGCCTTCTCTTGAGAGAGGGAACACTGGAAGGAGCAAAGTAAAGTTTTGTGTTTTTTTGGGGGGGGATGGGTCAGGAATTAATTTGGGGCATATTTAAAACTTTTATTAGACATCCGGGTGGATATGTTGATTATGTATTTGAGTGTGAGTCTAGAACTAAGGGTGATATAAACTCGGTTGCCCTCAGTGTATAGGTGGTGTTTAAAGCCTCAAGCCTGAGTGAGATTGCCAAATGAGTGCAGGTACAGTGGTGAAGGGATTCAGTGTGAGGGCTGAGTCCAGCTGCATTCCAGCAGTCAGAGGCTCTGGAGATAAGAAAGAAAGGAGCCAGTGGAGTAATTTATGAAGTAGGAAGAGAACTAAGAGTAGAGTACCGGATGGAAGCCAAGGGAAGTAAAATGTTTCGAGTAGGGAACAGTCAGCTGTGTCACCTGTTGCTGAGAGGTCAGCTGAGGTGAGGACTGAGAATTGTTCACAGTATTTAAACACTATGGGAGTCCTAGGGGACCTTGGCATGAACTGTTTCAGTAGAGCATTGGTGTGAGAGGCTGATCGGGGTGAATTTAAGAGAGAATGGGAGGTGAGGAAATGGAAACAGAAGTGTAATCAGAGAATTCTGCTTTAAAAGGGGCAGAGAATTGGGTGTGGGGAGCTAGAGATCAAGGAAAGTTATGCGAGACAGAGAGCAGAGGGAGTGATTACTGGAGCTATATTCTTGAGTAGGCAAAAGGGGATGGGTTCTAGGAGGGTTTGAGTTGAGAGCTCTCCATTAAATAGGAATAGGAACAGTTCATTCATAGTAACAAGGAAGAACAATATATGGGAAAAGATGCAGCAAGGTTGGTATTTTGCATGAAGTAGAAAGCAGGATGAGCAGTCGTGTGAGGATATGGGAGGGAGGTACAGGCGTTTGAAAAGAGAAGAGAAGATTGGAAATAATCAGTAATAAAGTGAATGAGTTTTATTTTTTTCAATGGGGCTTCTTGGACATTGCAGGATGGTTAGCATCCCAGGATACCAAATGTTGGGATTACTCACCTAGTCATTATGAAACCAGGAAACTCTACCTCACATTTTCAAATCCCACAGGGTTGCAGTACCATCACTGTTTGAGAACTGTTGATTATTGGGCCTTTTGAGGATTGATCATGAATTTAGAAAACAACCAATAAACACAATTGTGTGTTGTTGTTTTTTTTTTTCTCCTCCCTAGTCATATCCGTTTGTCCAGGGTTATCGGTGTGGCGTAACCTGGAGAGTTGGATTTAAGCAGAGTTGGAGTTTTGCCGGGAGAGGATAACAAAGGGAGTTGCTGATGTAAATGAGTGACACATAATGGATTGTGTAATTTCAGTTGGATAAGGATAGAAGTGAGGGCATGAAAAGGGTGAGGGATCGTGAAAGGTGGTAGGATTAGGGGATTACCGGCGTTGGTGGAGAGTGGTTGTCTGAAGTAGGAAAGAAGATGAAAACATGCAAGGAAAGGAAAACAAGGAATGGAGAGTCCAGAATTTTAGAAGGATCATCTGTGTGGTTATTGAAATTGCTAAGAATTATGCCAGGAGTAGAAGTTGATTATGTGTCAGTGAGCTAAGTAGTAAAGTCCTGAAGGAATGGGAGAGGGTTTGGGGAATTAATCCAAGATGGGTGAAATAAGTCAAGTAAATAATAGAATTTGTGCTTATGGAGGAAGAGTCAGAAATTCCCTGTAAGTCACTGTGATGATGACTGAGATGATGATCTCCCATGGAGATAAGGGAAGAGATGGTGACCTTTCAGATGGAAACTTCTTGGATTCTTCAGTTAGGTGCTCCCTAAGGAAAGATAAATCCGGGGTTGAATTCACATTTTTATTGAGCCTGTCTTGAGTGCAGGTCATTGTACTAGGTGCTATGGAGATAAAGGTAAGTTATTTCATTCAGGAGCTTGTGATAAAAATAACTGAAGCTGAGTATTAGGAAGTTGAAAAAATGCTGGATGGCTCAAAGAAAGAAGGAATTATATTCAACTCAAGCACTGGATAAAGCTTCATGGAGGGCTATATTTGAGATGGGACAGTTGATGAATAAATAGAACAATGACAAATTCATGGTGGAGTAGAGGTTGCAGTCCACATAAGGGAAACGTTTAACTTAAAGCTTAGCGCTAGCACATTGCAAGGTGTTTGGGGGAAGAGTCATTATTCTCATTATGGCTGGAACTGCAGTGGTGAGAGAAAGGACGGAATGAATTACATTAGTGTTGTATTATGGAGGACCTTGGTGCCACACAGAGTGGATGAATAGAATGCCGGTTGCTTGGGTAATGATTAGTCATTGAAGGTTTTGGAGGGGATATTTTCTAGGTAAACTTTCCCATAAAGAAGGGCTGGAGTGGAGAGAGAATAGTGTAGGAGAGGATAAGTTCCTATAAATGGTAAAACACGGCAAAACTCGATACCGTAGTATATGGGACTTGAGAATACAGGTATCTTTGAGTTAGAAGCATCCTTTGTAGTAAAGCAAGGAGCAGAACTCAGGATTTCCATTTTCATGCTCTATCCCTTTTCCTGTTTTTAATTCAAAGTGCTTGTCTTACAAGTTTTCCTTACTTGGCTTTCAGAACAGCACAGTTTTTTGTTTTTTTTTTTTTAAGTTTGTTTGTTTGTTTATTTATATTTTAAGTAATCTCTGTACCCAATGTGGGGCCCAGACTCACGACCCTGAGATTTAGAGTTGCTTGCTTTACCAACTGATCCAGCCAGGCACCCCCAGGATAGCACAGTCCTACTTTATTTACCTCCTATCAGGCCACTCCTTCTCTGACTGTAGTTGTGCCTCTTTCCTTCTGCTCTCTCCCATTCATTAGTATACTTACTCTCTTGGTGGTCTTGTGGCTTTACATTCTGCCTTTATCCTGAAAATTACCAAATTTATATCTTGATTCAGACCTCTCTTCTAAACTCTAAGTTGATACCCAGTTGACTACTTAAAATATCTAATCAGTGTCTGGGATTCAGCATGTACAAAGCTGAATTCCTGATCTTAATCCCAAAACTTGCTCTTCTTGCACCTTTCCTAACTCATCTGCTCAGGCCAAAAACCTTGATGTTGGTCCTGATGCTTCCAGTTCCCTCACACTCACACATCCATTTTGCTAAGTCCCATCATCTTTCCTTTCAGAACACATACATAATCTGATCACTAACTTCCCAGTGGTTTCCAGTCTTCCACCCTTGTCCTCTCTATTATGTGTTTCCACATGGCAGTCACAGTGATCTTTTAAAAGGGCACTTGGGTGGCTTAGTTCGTTAAGCGTCTCAACTCTTAGATTTCGGCTCAGGTCATGATCTCTAGGTTCATGAGATAGAGCCCTGTGTCGGGCTTTGTGCTGACAGTGTGGGATCTGCTTGGGATTCTCTCCCTCTTTTCCACCTCTGTGCCCCTCCCCTGCTTGTGCAAGCACGCACTTTCTCTCTCAAAATAAACGTTAAAAAAAATAAAAATATGAGTCTGATAATTATCACTTCTCTGCTCAAAACCCTGTAAGGGTTCCCCATCTCATAGTGAAAGCCACAGTCTTTAAAGTAACTAGAAGGACCCCCTGTTTCAGGAGCTGACAGACTATCGCCCACGGACCAGATTTGGCCTACTGCCTGTTTTTGGATGACCTGCAAGCTAAAATGGTTTTTATATTTTTAAATCCTTAAAAAATAAAAAAAAAATTTGATATTTGTGAGGTGAACATCATATGAAATCAAGATATCTGTGCCTGTAAATAAAGTTTTATCGGAACACAGCCACTCTCATTTGTTCACATCTTATCTGTGGCTATATTTGCACTGCAAAGGAAGAATGGAGTGGTAAGGACCTTACGGCTTGAAAAGCCTAAACTATTTAATATCTAGTCCTTTAAAGAAAACATTTGTCATCCTCTGTCCTAAGTGATCTGGTCCTCACTCTGACCGCTCTGTCCTTGCTACCCTTTTCTCCCTCTACTTATCCTTCTCTAGCCCTCCGCTGACTTTGGGCTCCTAGTTCTCCACCTCACCAGGCACATTCTTCCTTTCCCTGCCAGGAATGCTCATTCCATACATGTGTGCTTGGCTGACTCCCTTACTTCCTCAATTCTTTGCTCAGGCGTCTCCTCAGTAAGGGCTGACCATCTGCAAGGTTGCACTTCCCCTCGTATACTGCCTTAATGCACTTGCACTGCCCCCTTCTTTCTTTTTCATAGTACTTCACACTAAACATACTGTTTAATTTACTTAGTTTTGTACTTATGGCTATGTTGTTTTTCCCTCTCTGCTCTTAAATAACAAAGGTAGGGATTTTTGTCTGTCTTGTTCACTGCTACATCCTAAGAGCCTAGAATATTGGCTGGCATATTATAGGTGCTCAATAAAGACTTGCTGAGATGCATTAAACTATTGGTTCTTTCACCAAACAAGCCATCTAACTGGGTGGCTACAGTTCTGTCATGTAACTGTTCTGTCAAGGATTGGAAAGGACTGGTGTCTGTTTCAGTGAGGAGATGTTTTCCTGTTACCACTCTGGTTACTTGCTAACATCTTTTTCATCTTGCTCAGGGACAGTAAGTATTCAGAAAGTGTTCTGGTTCAATGTAGCTAGCTCCTACAACCCATTCTTCTTTCTTTCTTTTTTTTTTTTTTTTTTTTTTTTTGATGTTTATTTTTGAGAGAGACAGAGCACAAGCGGGAGAAGAGCAGAGACAGAGGGAGACACAGAATCTGAAGCAGGCTCCAGGTTCTGATCTGTTAGCACAGAGCCCGACACGGGGCTTGAACTCACAGACCGTGAGATCATGACCTGAGCCGAATTTGGACGCCCAACCCACTGAGCCACCCAGGCGCCCCTCCTACAGCCCATTCTATGTTAGGATTGTAGCCATGGGTACCACTCTTGTTTAAACTGTTAATTGGGAATGAGTGCCTGGCTGGCTCAGTCACTTGAACGTCTGGCTCTTGGTTTTGGCTTGGGTCATGATCTCATGGTTTGTGAGTTTGAGCCCCACATTGGGCTCTGTGCTGATTTCATGGCACCTGCTTGGGATTCTCTCTCTCTCAAAATAAATAAACTTAAAAAATAAATAAAATCTTAAAAAACAAACCCTGTTAGTTGATAAAGGACCTTTTGACCTGAGCCCAGTGTTTCAAGGCTTCAAATGACATGGTGGGATTGAGCTTTTCCATCATTCTAGGTATTTTGGGTAAGGATGAAAAGCTAGATTTTTGGACTAGGTATATGTAATTTGTAGGTTTTTTGGTTTTTCCTTATGTACCTTTTTTATGTAGAAAATGAAAGAGAATTTCCAGAGGAACATTGTGAAATTCAGTGTTATTTTTATTTGTGTGTGTATGTGTGTGTGAGAGAGAGAGAGAGTGTGAGAGAGAGAGAGAGAGAGAGAGAGAGAGAGAGAGAGAATGTGGGGGAGGGGCAGAGTGTGAGGGGGACAAGAATCCAAAGCAGGCTTCATGCTGAGAGCAAACAGACTGATGGAGGGCTTGAACTCATGAACTGTGAGATCATGACGTGAGCTGAAGTCAGATGCTTAACCAACTGAGCCGCCCCGGCACTGCTGAAATTCAGTGTTCTTTTTGTGTGAGTATTATATATAAACTCAGTGCCACCATGTAGAGAAAGTTTATTTGAAGGTATTTGGGGGAGGAGTATTTGCTCTTTGTGTGTCTGAGTTGATTCATACCCTGTTGTATTCCCAAGCATGGTGCTGGGTACAGAATAGACAGTTAATTAGTACATATGTATTTGCTTGTGAATCTCATTATCTTAAAGTGATCTTGGCGTATCAGTGAGGTCTTTTTCTAATTTTACCTTACCCATCTTTTTTTTTCTTTTCTTTTTTTTTTTTTTTTTTTTTTTACAATTTATTGATTTATTTTGAGAGAGAGGGAGAGAGTGAGCACATGGGTGAGCAGGGGAGGGGCAGAAAGAAAGGTAGAGAGAGAGAGAGAGAGAACCGCACTGTCAGCACAGAGCCCCATTCAGAGCTCGAACCCACAAACGGTGAGATCGTGGCTTGAGCTGAAATGAAGAGTTGGACATATAACCAACTGAGCTACCCAAGTGCCCTATCCTTTTCCTTTCTTTTAAGTTTATTTTTGAGAGGGACAGAGGGGCAGAGAGAGAAGGGGGAGGAGAGAGAATCCCAACCAGGCCCTATGCTCTGCTCTTAGCTTGACATGGGGCTTGGTCTCATGAATGAAATCATGACCTGAGCCTAAACCAAGAGTTGGACTCTTAGCCAGCTGAGCCCCCCAGGTGCCCCATCCTTCTTCTTCTTCTTTTTTTTTTTTTTTTTAAGTATATTTATTTTTGAGAGAGAGAGTAGAGCATGGAGCCTGATGCAGGGCTCGGTCTCATGACTGTGAAATCATGACCTGAGCCTCTGAGGCCTGAGTGGGACTCTTAACTGACTGAACCACCCAGGTGCCCCAAAGCTTTTTACCTTTCAAGGTCAGTTACAAAAGATGTAACATCACCACCAAGAGTGTAATCCATGAAAGAAAAAGTTGATGAGTTGGACTTCATTAAAATTAAAAACTTCTGCTCAATGAGAGACTATTAAGAGAATGAAAAGAACTCTTAAAACTAAAGACCAAGCAAACAGACAACCCAATAAAAAAAAAAAAAAATGGGTAGAAGATTTGAACAGGCCACCTTACCAAAGATGTACAGATGGCAAATAAGCATATGAAAAGATACTCAACATCCTGTGTCATCAGGGAATTTCAAATTAAGCAACAGTGAGATACCACTGCACACCTATTAGACGGGCTCAAGTCCCAAACTTTGACAACACCAAATGCTGATGAGGATGTGGAGCAGCAGGGACTCATTTACTGCTGGTGGGGATGTAAAATGGTACGACTGTGTTGGATGAAAGAGAGTCTGGAAGTTTCTCACAAAGCTAAATTAAACCTTGTCTTGCCATATGATCCCATAATCGTTCTCCTTGGTATTTACCCAAATGGGTTGAAAACCTGTGTCTACACAAAAATCTGCATACGAATGTTTATAGCATCTTTGTTCATAATTGCTAAAACTTGGAAGCAACCGAGATGTCCTAAAGTAGGTGAATGGATAAAAAACTGTGGTCCATCCGGACACTGGAATATTATTCAGTGATAAAAAGAAATGTCAACTCATGGAGGAATCTTAAATGCATATTGCTAAATGAAAAAGGCCAATCTGAAAAGACTACATACTGTATGATTTTAACTATATGACATTTGGAAGAAGGAGGGTTTGAATAGGTGGGACATGGGATTTTTAGGGCAATGAAGCTGTTCTGTATGATTCTGTAATGGTGGATGCATGTCATTATACATTTGTCAAAACTAGAATGTACAACACAAAGAGAGAACTCTAATGTAAATTATGGACTTTAATAGTGTTGCATAAACATTGGTTGTTCAGCAGTTGTAACAAATGTATCACACTGATGTAAGATGTTAATAATAAGGGAAACTGTATGTGTGTGGTATGGAGAAGGGGTACATAGGATTTTCTCTATTTTTCACCCAATTTTTCTATAAACCTGAAACTCTGAAAAAAATCCACTGTTTGAAAAAGCAGTGCTCGAATCCCCAGTAGCTGGGGCACCTGGGGGGTCTCATTTAGTTTAAGCATCTGACTCCTGATTTTGGCTCAGGTCATGATCTCACGGTTTGTGGGATTGAGCCCTGTGTCAGGCTGTGCACTGACAGCATGGAATGTGCTTGGGATTCTGTCTCTCCTGTATCTACCTCTCTCTCTCTCTCTCTCTCTCTCTCTCTCTCTCTCTCTCTCTCTCTCTGTCTGTCTGTCTGTCTCTGTCTCTCTCAAAACAGACAGACATTAAACAAAAAGAATAGCAACTGTCCTTCTCTATTAAGAAAAGAAAAAGCAGTGCTTGATTAAAAAAGTGAAACACATGCACGTGCTTATACATATACATTCCACCTGCTGCATAAAGCTGCTCTTATTTAATAAGTAGATCACACCTAATATTTTTCTATGCTGTTTTTAAATGTATACATAACTCATGTGTTAACACAATGTTTTATTTGATATTTGAGGGCTTTTTCCCCCCTCCCTCCTAAAGCCATTTATTGAGTGTGTACTGTTTGGCAAATACTCTTAGATATTTTTCATTTAGTTTGAGGTAGATCCTATTTCCCCCAATGCACATGTGGAAAACCTCTGGCTCAGAGAAGTGACATGGCAAATCAGGTGCTTTAGTCTAGGCCCATTTGGCTCAAAAGCCTGTGTGCTATATAGACTTGGTAATTCACATAGACAGATTTTTTTGAGATTGCTAAAGTTTAGCCCCTAACACAAGTGTAAGTGCTTTTAGAGTGAAAATATTATTGAAGATTGTCTAGGTTTAAATTGGCTTTACTGTGTACTTTTGCTTTGTGTTTTCAATTAGGTTATATTACCTCTTTATGCTCTAGTTTCCTTATGTGTTAAATGGAGATAGTAATTGAAATTGTTGTGAGGATTAAATGAGTTAATATATGAAAAGCTCTTTGAACAGTGCCTGGTACAGAATATGAGTTACATAAATGTTACCTTATTAATTAGTAGCAGAATTTCATTTCATAGATAAAAGAAACTGAGACCCAAAGAAAAATGATTTTCTGAGTCATGTAACTTTCTAAAGTCGCTTAGCTATTAAGTGGCAAAGTTGAGTTTTTTTTATTTCAAGGCCAGAATTTTATCTGCTGTTAATTGTTTTTGTTTGTTTGTTTTGTTTTAAGAAAAACTCTTGACTCTGAGTTTGGTTTGGGACCAGGAGGCCTTTGTCCTTGATTAGTTGTATGGCCCTTAATATCTATAGTTCTTTTGTAAGCTGAGGGGTGGGTGGCGTTGGGCCAGACGATTTCTAAGTTGCTTTTACAGCACCAGCAGAACATTGCTTTTATCATGGATTGTTGAACTGTGCTATAAGTCCTGAAGTTCCTCGAGCTGCTTGATGCATGCATAGGGTGGTTACTCTCTGTGCTAAATGACTGAGGAATGCTGTATTTTGACACTGGTGATCCAGTTTCTCCACTAACATCACCTTTCTTTTTAATGTTTATTTTTTAGAGAGAGAGACAGACAGAGCGAGCGAGCACAAGCAGGGGAGAGGCAGAGAGAGAGAAGGAGAGCTAGAATCCAATGTAGGCTCCAGGCTCTGAGCTGTCAGCACAGAGCCCAATGTGGGGCCCAAACCCCCGAACCATGAGATCGTGACCTGAGCAGAAGTTGGACACTTAACTGACTGAGCCACCCAGGCGCCCAAACAATTAATTTTTTTAATGTTTATTTTTGAGAGAGAGGGAGAGAGAGTGAGTGTGAGTGGGGGAGGGGCAGAGAGAGAGGGAGACACAGATCTGAAGCAGACTCCAGGCTCTGAGCTGTCAGCACAGAGCCCTGCAGGCTCGAACTCATGAACTGTGAGATCGTGACCTGAGTTGAAGTCGGACGCTTAACCGACTGAGCACCCAGGCGCCCCAGCTTTTTCTCAGCATTCTTCCCTGCTTTGAGTCTACCATCTTAATATGGTTGAATTTTTGGCCTTACTTTTTTAGAGTGAAGCACGTGAACTTTGCTATCAGTTCTCCGCGGAACACATAGCAATCTTTTTTGGCTGCTGGGTTCACAGCTAAATACTAAATGGTTGAATCTGCTAGAATGGTGGAGTAGGGTTGGGAATGGGAAATGGCCAGACTTAACTTGTGTAGTACGATCTGTGTACAAAAGGATCTTTGAGACATATCTTACCATGGGATCATGTTTCTTAACTTCTTTGTATGAAAAGACCCTAAGAATTGTAGCATGTGTGTGTTCTCTCCTTTGTGTGTTATGTGTGATAAAGTAAACCCCATTGATGAGTTCAGTTACATAATCTTTTGTTTTTGTTTTTGTTTTTTTTAAATCAAGGTTCAGCTTATTTCAGGTGGATTTTGTGGAGTCAGGGAAGTTGGTTACAGGATATGAATAGTTTTGCATGTAGGTCACAGCTGAGTATCATTTGACTAAAATTGTGGGTTTGTTTTTTAATGTGCAGTATTGGGGAGTGTTATGTTACACCTATAACTTTCCTAGTACCGAAAATTCAAGAAGGATTTGTTTTTCTTTAAGAGAACAACTGATAGTATTCGGAAACTGTTACAGGCAAAAGTATGGGGTGGGGGAAGTTCCTTATTTAAAGGAAATTTAAAGGAAAGATATTGAGATGAAGAGGAAGCTATTTTTTGTGTTTATTTTGTGGTGTGTAAATAACTTCTGATATCCCTGATATCCACGTAGGTAATCATGTGTTCTGTTTTGATAGTTACTCTCTGTTTTTTTTTTTTTTTTAAACATCTTGGCTTATAATTTATAAGGATTTCATCAGTGCTCAGAAGAGTTTACTTTTACCTTATCTGGAATAAAATCTCATAAAGATGGAATAAAGGGGTAATAGTAATTAAGTCTCTGGGCAGAAATATACGGTGGGATTTTGACTACAGTCATCCATGGGTAATGAAGTCAGGATCTAGTGAATATTGAGGAATTTGGCATAATAGCACATATAGGCTAAAATCTGGGAGCAGGGTCTCTCAGGAGTTAGGGGAACAGAGCCAAAAAAGCATTCTGAATTTTAGGCCTAAAAATGATTAAAGAAGAAACATTGTGCCAACATGTACTGTCTGATGGCAATATCAAATGGAAAAGCTTCATGGTTTCAATTAATGGCGGTATTATATTTTCAGGCGGATTATCTACTTTTTGAATAGGTCTGGCTAATGCTAATTTTTTTTTTTTAATTTTTTAAAAAATTTTATCTTTTTTAAGAGACAGGGACAGAGCATGAGTGGGGGTAGGGCAGAGTGAGAAGGAAATACAGACTCCACATCAGGCTTCAGACTCTGAGCTGTCAGCTCAGAGCCCAGACACAAGGCTCGAACCCATGAACTAGAACAAGATCATGACCTGAGCTGAAGTTGGGTGCTCAACTGACTGAGCCACCCAGGCACCCTGTGGCTAATGCCAATCTCTAATTGAAAGTCTTATGATCAATTGCAACATTGTTGCCACCAGTAGTGGTAGTACTTTTTCAGGTAGTACTTCTTTATTTTTTATTCTAAAAAATTTTTAATTTTATTATTTAAAAAAATTTTTTTAAGTTTACTTACTTTGAGAGAGAGAAAGAGAGTGAGCCTGGGCCAGGCAGAGAGAGTGGGAGAGAGAGAAAATCCCAAGCAGGTTCTGTGCTGTCAGCACAGAGCCCAACCCGGGGCTCAATTTCATGAACCTTGAGATCATGACCTGAGCTGAGTCGGACACTCAACCGACTGAGCCACCCTTCAGGTAACACTTCTTTACTGAATCTGTGTCTGTTAATGTATTTATCTCACTGAGTATGAGTCAGCCAGCTGCCACACTGTGGCTACCAGGGGGGTTACTTTTTTGGCCATATCACTTAGGCTCTCGGCCCCAGGCCTTCAAAAGATACGTTTAGCTTTTGTTTGAAATGAAGTCATTTTCCTCTATAAAGATTATTTCTTTTTAGTCAATACGCATGTTTATAAGCTCCACATTCAGATATGAAACTGCTTGTAAATAAGCATTTTTGAAAAGTTGTTTTTCTTTTTGTCTTGCAGGTGTATTCCAGAGAATAAGTCTTCAAACACCTTTGCCATATTGTCTCTGAGCTGTCAGGGGACTCAGGCTTATGAGGAGGTACTGTCACACAAAACAGTGTCTAGTGAAGACGACAAGAAAGTGGGGAAAGGACTGGAAAAAGAAGCTAAAACACTATAGGAAACCATGGTAGGTATTATTCATGTTTCCTTAATTTAGTTCTAATAAATTCCAATTAGTTTAAAATCAGAAATGTTAATAACGAGGGCAAGTAAAAAACAATGGTGATAAATTTTGGCTCTCGTGCATCAGACAAAGATGGCACTCCACTATTTAAGCAAAGCCAATGAGTTCAGATTTATTATGAGCCCTTTAAACCACAAGATGGAGCCCCATGAGCCTTCAGGCCATAAATTATTAAATACTCATAAATAATATTTTCTAATAAAACTGGTGTTAGCAAACTGATAGAAGGATGGCTTAGGTGACCTTGAACTTGAAATTATGTAATTTTTCACTAGTCTTTTCTCTGAAGTTTAGTTTTTTCCAGTGGAAATTAAAAATCTTGAACCAGTCCTTTAATGAGTGATGTGAATGGTGTAGGAGTTTATAAAGTTTGAGTATTGAACTCAAAATTCACCTTTTCCCACATGCTTTCAAAGTAACAGGATCAAGTGTTGAGTGTATTGGGGGCACTGAATCTTCTCTCAAGAAACCTTGCTTTTTGTGGGAAGTTCATACTCAAATGAGATGTTAAATGAGATCGTAACCTTTGGTGCCTAGTGTATTAACTGGTAAAATGTGTTGAATTTTTTCCTCTAGTATTTTGGTTCTGGAGGATGTTGTGTGAATTTTTTCCCTAAGTATAAGTGAGAAAAGGCTTAAAAAAGATGTTATAAGTGGGAGAAAAAGCACAAAAATATTAATCATCAGTATGTTTGAAATATGTTGTTTAGCAAGCCTGATGGTATTTCTTTAAGTGTTAGTTAATTTTTTAAAAATTTGTTCTAGGGATTATAACTTAGTTGATTTCCTCTTTAGAGAAGAAATTCTCCAAATATTTTAGTTCTGGATGGTGGGGCAAATGTTAACTTGGGATTTTCTCTGTCATTTAATTTTAGTTGAGATGTAAGAAAGGACACTGGGACTTGGTGTTTTCTTGAATATGAAATATTTGCCTCTTCAGCTCATTTATTTATTATAGTCTTGATATTTTTACAATTTATATGTTTTTTAATATTATTTGTCATAGTTGATAAAAAAAATTCCTTTCCTAGTTTATTCATTTTAAATTTAGGTTTTCTGGTGTAGTAATTTAATTGGTTGGTAGGTGTTTTCCAGTGCTCTTGCTTTACTTCTTAGATCTTAGATTTGAATGGTAACTTTCTGTTTCTGCATAGTTCTTTTCCAATTTAAATGTATAAATCTTTAAACAAATCCATTTGGACCTTGTTAGGGTAAATAAGATGCCCCCCCCCCTTTTTTTTTGTCCTACCTCTTATTCTTCCATTCATCATTGTCCTGTCACATCCAGTAGACTCATGGATTTAAGATTTTGGATTTAACATTGCCAGTCTCTGTTATTTGTGAGGGAAACACCAAAGGTTTGTGGTATGTAGCGATATGTAATTTTGTTAAGGTGAAGCCAGTATGGAGGACTGAGTAATTTAGCTAACTAAGTAATTTAGTAACTCACCCTACAACTAAATAACAGAGAAGATCCCAAGTTAACATCTACCTCCCATGGCCTGCGGCCATCCAGAACTAAAAAATTAGTAAATTTCTTCTTGTCTAAAGAGCAAATCAAGTAATTTAATAATTTATCCCTAGAACAACTTAGCGTCTCCAATTTGTTATAAGTCTGTTTTGTTTTCTTGTTACTTATTTAGGGATATGAGAGTAAATCTCAAGAAATGATGAAAAAGTTTATTTCTTTGTGGGAAAAGGCTCCAATTAGAAAACTGGTTGTGAACTTTGAGCAAGGAGAAAATCTGGACAGAAATGGTTTTTATCTAGAAAAAAAGCTTTGTGATTGATTTTCATCCTTTTATTATATTTGAGGGTTTCAAAGGATTATTTACCTTTATAGTTTGCTTCATTTTATAGGGGACAGTAATACTATAGTATTTACTAGTGTCCAAATTAGTATGATTTTTAAACATTAATACTCAAAAACAAAACAAAAGAGACAGGACTGATAAAGAATTGAGAATTTTTTATTTTGTGGTAGCCTTTAAAACAAAATATTTATCGGGGCGCCTGGGTAGCTCAGTCGGTTAAGCGTCCGACTTCAGCTCCTGTCATGATTTTGCAGCCTGTGAGTTCGAGCCCCGTGTCGGGCGCTGTGCTGATGGCTCAGAGCCTGGAGCCTGCTTGGGATTCTGTGTCTCCCTGTCTCTCTGCCCCTCTCTCTCATGCTCTGTCTCTCTCTCTAACTCTCAAAAATGAATAAATGTTAAAAAAAAAAAAATTAAACCCAACAAAATATTTATCATCGAGCACATAAAAGTTCATATAAAGACACTATAGCCACCCTTTAAATGGAATACTTTGGGCTTTATGGAAACTGAACTATCTTATCCCTGTTCATTTTGCAGTGTACTGTTACAAGTGTCTTCATGGTATTTGTAAATTTGGAAGTATTCAAAAGTTTTTGGAAGTGTGAGTCATGAGTGTGGAGGATATAGTCTATTAAATTTTCATGAAATTCATTCTATTTCTAGGCTCTAATCTGCTCCACTGATTTCTGGGCCAGCGTGTCACTTCAATTACTGCTTTTTAAATTTTTGATATTTTGTTTTCGTGTAATTATACCACTCATCCATCTTTGTAGAATATTTCTTGATGGTTTCATTGATTTTTTTCCCCCCCCAAAGGAGCTTTAAAATGATTTTTGTTGAGTATTAAGTAAGTCTATCTTGAGGGGATTTTGATTGAGAATGTAATACATTTGTAAATTACTTTGGGAAGTTGATTCTTTTGCAGTATATATTTTCCCCCTTCTGGAGTTTGGAATTTCTCCTACAAATCTATTTTAAAAATCAAGGTTTCAATGCCAAATAGTAAATAGATTTCTAATGTGATCCATAGTTTTTCTATAGTGTTGACACATAACTTTGTATTTTATATTATTACTGTATTATGAAATCTCAATTTTTTAAGGTGCCAAAGTCCTCAGCAATTTGGAAAGGAATGACTGGTTATCATGAGTCACCATCATGCATTTCTAGATACTTTCTCAAAGCTAAGAAGTATCTGTTTCTCGTAGATGATGTGTGATACAGATGACCTTTTTTGAAGTGGTATTCAAAACACTAGATTTGAGGTAAACGGTAATGTGCATTATACCAAGAGTAACCTGGATGAATCTTAATCAAAACATGAAGGAAAGATCTCTAATTTTCTTCCTTCCTTCCTTCCTTCCTTCCTTCCTTCCTTCCTTCCTTCCTTCCTTCCTTCCTTCCTTCCTTCCTTCCTTCCTTCCTTCCTTTCTTTCTTGTTTATTTTTGAGGGCATGAGTGAGAGAGGGTGTAGGGGATGGACAGAGAGAGAGGGAGACATAAAACCCAAAGTGGGCTTCGCCCTGACAGCAGAGAGCCCAATTCGGGGCTTGAACTCACTGTGAGATCATGACCTGAGCTAAGGTCAGATGCTTAACCGGATGAGCCACCCAGGTGCCCTGGGATCTCTAATTTTCTGATGTGGTTTAGTAGAATGAGGTTTTTCTTCATATTCCTGTGCAATTTTTTTATTGTCTCAACATTAATTGTTTCACAGTAGTTTGATAATTAATGCTATGATTTGACTTAAATATTCAATATTTGCATATCCTACTTTTCAGGTAATATTCCTTGTATTGAAGTAATTGTTTTCTTTCTTCTTCTGACAGAGATCTATTAGATCTTTTGCCAATGATGATCGCCATGTAATGGTGAAACATTCAACAATCTATCCATCTCCAGAGGAACTTGAAGCTGTTCAGAATATGGTGTCTACTGTTGAATGTGCTCTTAAACATGTCTCAGATTGGCTTGATGAAACAAATAAAGGCACAAAAGCAGAGGGTGAGACAGAAGTGAAGAAGGATGAGGCCGTAGACACCTATTCCAAGTGAGTGTGGCCTGACCTTTGTGGTGCTTTACTGCAGCGCTCAGAAAAGCTCAGGGTTCTCTTCCACTGGGCTATGTTAGGTTCTTTAGGTTTTCTCATTGATATGACCGTAGACAAGGAAGTAAATGTTTGTGAAATTTTTCTGAGTTACATTTGAAACGAAAGCAAGAAAAGAATAATAATTAGACCAGAAAGAGAAGATGGACTTGTTCAGGATGCCTTTTGAGAGTGCACCAAGCCCTTTAAAACTGTCATTTCTGGAGATTATGAAATGTCACCTTTTTCATGTGTTGGCTTAGCCTCCTAAATTCAGAAATAAATAGTTGTGTTTTGGGTCTCTGGGGAAATCATAAAATGTCATTTTTTTTTAAAGGTATTTAAAAATCCTGGTGGAAAAGAGAGAATGCAGGAAAATGTGTTCTAAATGTATTTTTGACCATATCTACCTTGTTGATTCCTAGTGTTCAGCACAGTGTCTTGCACTTAGTAAATGCTCATTGGGTATTTGAGGAATGAATGAAGGACTAATGGGAGCCAGAGCCTTCAGCTTTATAGCAGAGTATTCTGTGTTGTAACAATAGTAAGAGATGAGTTAGATGAAGCCGCAGGATAACTGCAATCAGATCATGGAACTCTGTGTGCCGTAATAGTAAGCTTCTTGTCTTGAGCAGTGTCATTATGATTGGAATGAGTATGATTTACTTTAAAGGAGAACCTCATTTGACTTACTGTATTTATAGGATTAAGAGCATTGCTTTGGCTGCAACTTATAAATTGAACATGGAGGTTATAGAATTTTTTCTTCAGCTTTCATTTCTAAGTGTTATATAAATAAGAGGATGAATGCCTGGGTGGCTCAGTCGGTTGAGCGTCTGACTCTCGATTCTGGATCAGGCCATGATCCCAAGGTTGTGGGATTGAGCCCTGCGTCAGGCTCCATGCTGAGCACAGAGCCTGCTTAAGATTCTCTTTCTCCCTCTCCCTCTGTGTGCACGCGCTCTCTCTGAAATAAACAAAGAAACAAAAGTGATAAATAGATAAACAATAGTGGGGAAGTATTGATAAATTGATTTTCTTCACTGACAGTGTAACCTTTTCATCTTCAGATGCAAGGTAATCAGTTTCAGTTTTCAGTTGAACCACATAATTCTTTAACCTTGTTAACTCTTTGCAGGTAATGTCTACATTGTGTATAGTCCTACCCTTGTCAGTTTGAAGGTTCTTGGCAGTAATTTTTTTCTTGTGTATTACGGTTTTAAAGTAGATACTTCCAAATTTTGAGGCTTATGTTAATTAGTAGTAGAATCCAGTAATCTAGCCCCAGTCTCTGTGCAAATTGAATAGTCATGCACTCCATATTTAAATTGTACTTTGGAATGTGTTTATGCCCTTTCAAAAACTTTTTTAAAATTTTGATGAAATGTGTATAACAAAATTTGCCATTTTTTTCCATTTTTATTTTTGTTTATTTAAAAAATTTTTAATGTTTATTTTTTTCTTTTTTTTGTTCTTTTTTTTTTTTAATTTTTTTTTTCAACGTTTATTTATTTTTGGGACAGAGAGAGACAGAGCATGAACGGGGGAGGGGCAGAGAGAGAGGGAGACACAGAATCAGAAACGGGCTCCAGGCTCTGAGCCATCAGCCCAGAGCCCGACGCGGGGCTCGAACTCACGGACCGCGAGATCGTGACCTGGCTGAAGTCGGACGCTTAACCGACTGCGCCACCCAGGCGCCCCTTTAATGTTTATTTTTGAAGGAAACAGAGCATGAGTGGGAGAGGGGCAGAGAGAGAGGGAGACACAGAATCTGAAGCAGGCTCCAGGCTCTGAGCTGTCAGCACAGAGCCCGACGCGGGGCTTGAACTCAGGATCCGTGAGATCATGACCTCAGCTGGAGTCAGATGCTCAACCGACTGAGCCACCCAGGTGCCCCATACCATTTTGCAGTGAGAGAATCGCAAGCAGTCTCTGGGCTGTCGTGCAGAGCCCAATTTGGGGTTCTATCCCAGGAACCCTGAGATCAAGAGTCAGATGATTCATCATTTTTTTTAAAAAGTTTATTTATTTTTGAGAGAGAGAGAGTGCGTGCAGGGGAGGGGCAGAGAGAGAGCGAGACAGAGAATCTGAAGCAGGTTCTGAACTGTCAGAGCCTGATGCCGAGCTCAAACCCACGAACCATGAGATCATGACCTGAGCTGAAGTCGGACACTTAACTGACTGAGCCACCCAGGTGCCCCAGATGCTTACCCATTTTTAAGTGGAGTTTCATTTATTGTTGGAATTCAGGCCTTCTTAATACTTCTTCCGTTGTTTATTTTTAAGGCTGGACAGACTTTTGAAAAGTGTTCCAGCAGACTTTTGCTTAACTGGATCAGGTCACTGTGTTTTTAAAAGTTTTTAAAAGATAATGTGCTCCACATTTTCATTTGGACTTGTAAATATAGCTCTATGTGTGGGTACTCTTGACTGTCTTTGTAAAGTCTTTCCCTTTTGTGAACAATCCCAGGCTGAGCACTTTTTGCAGTTCCTCCCATGTGGTAGGGCTCAGGGAGTGCAGAATGTTTGGATCCTTATTTTGCATAAAACAGAGGCAGGCACATCTTCCAGGAACAGAGCTGTTTTCTGATCATAAACACGAATTGAGCTGCTGATGTATGCTAATTACTATAGAGGGCACCAAAGTGGGTGAGGGCTAGCTTCTATTTATTAAGCACCTTCTATTGCCAGGCACTGTTAAGCAGCTTGTACCTGTGTACTCTTTCTTTTTTTTAAACTTTTTTTTAATGTTTATTTATTTTTGAGAGAAAGAGTGCAAGCAGGGGAGGGGCAGAGAGAGAACGAGACACAGAATCCGAAGCGGGATCCAGGCCCTGAGCTGTCAGCACAGAGCCCAGCTCGGGGCTCAAACTCACAGTTCCTGAGATCATGACCTGAGCTTAAGTCAGACGCTTAACTGACTGAGCCACCCAGGTGCCCCGCCGTGTGCTCATTTTACAGACTACTCAAAAGGCAAAGAAAGGTCCCCCTATTTATGTTATTAGGAATATGAGGGCTCTGTTCTTAATGTTAAGTAATACCCTGTGTTTGCTTTACAATATCTCCTATATTTAAATTCAGTACTAAAGTTGGAGTTCATTTCTCTGCTCAGTCTTGCTGTCTTCTGCCTAAGACCAAGCGTATCCTAATTATGACATAGAGTTTAAGTAGCAAGTAATAGTGGTTAGTTAATAATGGCTCGCATTTATTGAGTGCCAGTTACTGGACCAGACTGTTTTTCACATTATGTTATGACAAATCTGTTAGTCTCTGTGATTATCGTTTCCCTCTTCTGCCCCCATTTTACTATAGAATTTTCAGTTACTTCAAATTTGCATATGAAAAGAGTAGCTCAGAATCATTAACAAACTTTAACTTGCTTTAGGTCAGTGAATGAGTGTGTGTGGTGGAGTCAGGATTCCTATTCATCTGTTGGACCACAGGTCCAGTTTTCTTAGCATCTTTGTCTCAAATTTCTGTGACTGTGTAGATCAGGGAGAGATTGTATGCTGGTTCTGGGGACCAGAAAAAACTTGATGAAGGAAGTAGCATTTGCAGTAGGCTCAGAGGATGGCTAGGCTTTCTGCAAGCAGCTGAAAAGTGAGGGGAAAAAAATCTCAGCAAAGATCTAGGTGTGAGAAAGCGTCGGGACCATTTAGGGAATGATAGCTGTTGTTTATTGAGCTATTAATATATGCCGGAATCTGGGCTAAGTTCATTACTTACATTAAATTACATGATATTCTTAGTACCACTCTGTAAGGAAGGTATTTTTTTTTCTGTTTTACAAATGAGAAAGTAAGTTCAGAAGAGTCAGGTAATTTGTAATTTACCTAGTGTCACCATAGTGAGTGGCAGAGCCAGAATCTGGACCAGGAAGTCATGTTGTTTTCTCAGTCGCCTGCCAGGATGCTAAATGTTTACTTAAGTGTTCAGTGGGACACCTGGAAAGAAATAGGCAAAGTGCCATCCATGCAGTGCTGTTGGAAGATTATTCTGGTAGTGGTGTACTGTATATAGTAGATTGGAGGTGGCAGAAGTTAGTCGTTAAGGCCAATGAAGAGGTGGTTATTGAGGTAGTCTAGGTGAGAGGCACTTCGAGCCTGAAAAGAAGCTAGTTTGAAGGCATTTGTTTGAGGGTGATTGTGGAGGGAGAATTCATCACTATTACTAGTTTGGGGAGAATGAGAAGATGAGAGGACAGGGATACAGAAGAAGAAAGAATCAAAGGCGATGGACTCTCTTCTTAATATCAAATAATTTCCTATTTGGATCACTTGCTTTAAAACCCTTTTTCTTTCTGTATTCATACTACCCTTACAGTTTTTTTTATTGATTTAATGTTTATTGCATCTCGAAGGTGTGCCAGCCACTTAACCAGTCTGGATTATTTATAACTTCCTGTCTTGTTTCTACTGCCACAATTTGTTTCTCTCCCTTCTCCTTTCTCCTTCTCCATTCTCCATTCTCCATTCTCCATTCTCCACTCTCCACTCTCCACTCTCCACTCTCCACTCTACTGATTCTCTGCCCTAGCCAGAATGACCTTTTCTCTCTTTAACCGTATCAAGACTGCTGAAGTCAGACTTTCAGATTGCCTTGCTTGACCTCTCTAATTTTGACCTCTTCTTTCTCTGAACTTGGGAAGCAACCGTAACAATGTAAAGAATCCGAGTGTTGTGATTACACCAACTTAAGTTAGAATCCAGGCTTTGTGTTTTACCATCTCTCTGAACTTGAACAATTAGTCAGCTTTTCTGAGATTCACATTCCTTGTCTTTTAAATGCAAACTTGTTGTGAAGTTTAAATCAGAGTTTGTGACACACAGTTTGTCCCTTTTAAGCAGGTTACTGTTTGTACTTAACTACAGTGTAAGCCTCAGAAGCAGGGGAGATTGGATTTCCTTTAGTATGTTTTCTGTTCTCAAAGGCTTACTTGTTGAATGACTGCTAACATTAGTTACATTTTTGCGATATGGGAAATGAACCAATAAGAGATTTTTAGTATTAAAATTAAGGATAGATGTTCATATTATTTTGATGCACTAGTTCATGACTATGTTCTTTGAATGTTTGTTCTTTTAGCCACAGCCGGATTTGGAATGCATATACTGGCAGAATATCTTCGGTTTCTTCCTTCATTCCTCAGCTTTTTAGTTTCATTGCATTATTCTGCTTTCCCCATAATCTTTTGTGGATTCCTAGAATGATACAGCTAGAAGGCTCATGTAGCTGATAGCTGTTTTGCAGTTATGGATACTGAGCCAGCAGGCTCTACTCTGCTCTAAGAGTAGAGTTCAGGTCTTTTAAATTTCCACCCTGATGCTCTTTTTCAGTATACTTTGGTGTTCAGGTTTTCACAAATTCTTTAATTACTAATAAAAAGATAAAAGGAGGAAGTTTAAAAATAATTTAAAAAATGTTATTTAGGGACTTTGCTAATAAGCAGTATAGATGTAATAAAGAATTAAAAGATCTGTAGTATGAAATATGCTCCCTATTGATTCCTTAGGGAAGATAGATACTTTATTAGTCTTAAATCCGAGACTTAATTTTTGATCATATGAATATCCAGGAAGCCAAGTGATGATTAAGTGATAGTTTGAGAAATAGGTTGTAAAAGTAATCATTTAGACTTTTATTTTTAGGGATCAAGGTGGTCGGACATTGTGTGGTGTAATGAGGATTGGCCTGGTTGCAAAAGGCTTGCTGATTAAAGATGATATGGACTTGGAGCTGGTTTTAATGTGCAAAGACAAACCCACAGAGACCCTGTTAAATACAGTCAAAGATAATCTTCCTATTCAGATTCAGGTGAGTACAGTTTAATTGCACCTCTAGGAGAATTTGTAAAAAGGTGAAAACAGGTAGTGACCTTGATGAAATCAATGATAAGAAATTGGTAATAGTAAAGGGTAGGGTACAGACAAAAGGAATGCTGCTACTCTGGGTCAGTGACTCATCCATCACATTTAAAACAAACTTCTGCTGGTTAGCACTCAGGATATAGTTATCGGATTAAGATGGCCCTTCAATTTTCAGGTGTGCCTTGCTCAGAGGCTTCATGTTTTTCAAACTAGGTCTCTCAGCATTGTAAACCTCTTGGAAGGGGGTGGTATAATGCAGAAAAGATCAAAAAGAGCCTAGACAACTAGAGACTTTTGTAGGTGATAACTTTTCAGATTGAAAACTCAGTTAATTTAATAGTCACCCATTCATTCATTCTGTTAATGGAAAAGTCCCTGTTAATTCCTTGTTCCAAACCTTTTTCCAGTTGGATGCTTTTAGAAAATTTTGATGTTGGCATGCCTTTTTGGCGAATGCTGTTGTGAAGTCAGAAGGCTCCTCAGGGCTGAAGACAACAGGTTGGTCTGGGGCTGTGGCCACCCTAGGACCTGCTCTGCCAGTCTGCTCCAAGGCCAGCTGCATCACTGTTTGAGGAACCGTGATCACCTTTCAGTTATAGATGTGTTGTCAGTGGTATAATTAGATTGTAGCTTTTTGATGATTTCATATTGATAGTCCTTGTATTCATGTCACATAAATAGATAACAGCCCACAAAGTCCCCCAAAGTCCTTTGAGTTGAATGCTCTCTTTTCTTCAGTCGGTTTCTTTTGTAAGCAGGCTCTTTTTTTTCCCCCAAGTAATATGAATTCTAAATTTGTTTTTACTTGCTTTGTTACTGGATAATTTTCTTTCATATTTACCAGTTGATCTTCAAAACCACCTTCCTGACTTTTTTATCTACTGTTCTTGGCACTCAAATTTGTGTTACTTATTGACACATTTACCTATATTAATTTTTGGAGCACTATTGTTTCATTTTGCCTTAGATCTTAAGGTTTTCTAGGTTACTGAGCATATATTTGGCTTTTCCATTTTCATTTCTCATGAAGAAATGTTTTTGGTCTTTCAAAAGGTTAAATTTATTATAAAAAATTATTTTAAGTCCGTTTGTTATCATTTGGGAAGGGAGAGTGGTGAGCGACGTGGAGTACAATAGGGCTTTGAAGAAACAGCTCAATAACGAATTTCTGGCTAATTATACTTTTTATTACTAGCATGTTAATAAAATTCCTCATTTCTGTATTTTATGTTTTAAAATTTAATCTGTATTCCTGCTTTTGTTATGGTGAACACTGTTACTCTTAAATCAAATCTAGGGTAAAAATAGTAGTCCCAGGGTAGGACATGGAGGCTTTCAACCATCCCACCTCCACTTCTGCTCCTGCAGTGAGTCCCGTTTCTTACGAGAGTGGTCCTATTCCTCAGCTGTGCCAGGGTGGAAAAGGGGTTAGGAACCAGGACTATAACAAACCAAAGTTCTTATTCTGAAAATCTATCACATGTCTCCAGTATTGATATGAGAGATTGGGTCAAATTTTAGTCTGCAGTAATAGAGCTTTCTCTGTGCAGATCACAATTGTGTAAACTCTGCATTTTTTCTCTCCTCGGCGAGGGTCTTTATTTCTGGGCACCACAGTTTTAACATGTTTTTGTTGAGCTCTCAAGTAAGTGTTCAAGGGAATGACCCAGGAGAGAGTGCAGTCTCTGTAAACCATTTTAAATTTGAAGAGACCGGGCTTTTTAGGCTAGAGAAGACAAAAAAGAAAAAAGACAGATACCTTTTGATCTTTGAAGGGCTTCTTAGAGAAGGTAAAAGAGGCCTGAACTCTTAAGACCAGTGGTAGACATTATGAGAGAGGTATTTCACTTTAACATAGCCAATAGTATTATCCAGCCCTTGAAACCAACTGCTTTGTGTGATGGTTAGATCCATTACTATAGGTATTTGGGTAAAGGTATCCAAGTGAAATGGGGACATAATTAATTGTACCCCCATCTCAGATTAAACTGTATACATGTACACATATTTGCCAATATACATACACACAAACACACATATTATTACTATTATGGTTAATATTTCAGAAAGTCATTTTAAGTGTGATTTCTGCCTTTACTCTCTACCTCCCTATTGTTTTCTTGGTGTTTGTTTGGAAAATCAGTTTCTGATATGATAATGATCTTATTTTCTTATGAATTAAAAAATCTTTTTCCTTAGCACTTACCATAGGAAAACTTTCAGTAATCTAACTGCCTTAATTAATTAAAGTTGTACCATACCTTTTCCCTATATACTCTTTTCTAGGTCGATTTTAGAACTTCCTTGAACCCAAAACTTATACCATGGTGATCCGCATGCATAAGTGAAAATTAGTTTGACTAATTCTCTGCTCCACATCATTGTTATTATAGTGGCAATGTGAGCAGTTTTCTGCTTTTTCTCTATAATCTAGTTCTGGTTTTTCCAGTTACTGTGTGGTCTTTCCCTTCCTTGGTTTCCTCTATTCAAAATTAGGATAGTGAATTTTCTATTTGCTATCTTTTTTGATATAAATGTTTAATGGCAGAATGCTATTTTTATGAAAATGGGTTTGAGTTCTTTTAGTGCACACTAATGAGGAGAAACCTAGTAGTGTTTCCGTTCAGCTATTTATGTCAGGTAATAGATATAAATTTCACCACCAAGAAAGACCTTGTATAAATTATTAAACTATATGTTTAATGTATAATGTTAAGTGTAATTTAATATGTGATTCTAAATGTTGATTATTTTGCGGGAGGCCCTTGAATTACATGTATGTAATTATATGTTAGATGAAGCAGTGTGTTTTCCTATGGATGTCAGGTAACTTGTCCCATAATGATAGGTCTCACTGGAGTGATCTCTGAGACCTACCTGTTCTTTGGGAAAAGAAGTTACTTGTTTATACTGATTTTTTTCCCTGGTAAGTGCCAATGTAGAGATCCTTTTTCATTCTTTCTTACTTAGTTCTCTTTAAAAATCTATGTAATCTTATATAAAAGTCAATCAATTTTATATTTGTATGTCCTTAGCAAGTAGGAGTTCTTTTGAGATGGTCCTGTCAAAAAGGGATGTGGCTTAGAGAGCATTCTCAGCAATTTCTTATTGTACAGTTGTTCTCTGTAAGAATTTCAAGAATAACAGTATACCTGTTATCACATAATGATGCTGTTGGTATTTTACTTTCAAATATTAGAAAGAATGGTTTTAAAGATTGTTTAATAATTGCAAAGATGGTTGACATTGTGATTGCTTTTTGAGGGGTGGAGAAAGAAGATTTGTTGGTAAGTTGGGGGGAGAGAGAAATGTTCTTCCTAAACTAAAGAGCTATTAAAGACTTTACTCCAGCACAGTAATACTGATAGTTAATAACATTTGAAAACTAAGAGTCATTCATTTTTTGAGATCTTAATCTAATTGGGTGTTTTTGAAATCTTGGTGACTTTCAGAAACTCACAGAAGAGAAATATGAAGTGGAACAATGTGTAGATGAGGCTTCTATTATAATTCGGAATACAAAAGAGCCCACGCTAACTTTGAAGGTGATACTTACTTCCCCGCTAATTAGGGACGAATTGGAGAAGAAGGATGGAGGTACACATGTGTATATATATTTGTTTTGTTCATGTAAGACCTCTCTTGAATGCTATGTTAAGTGTGCTTTATGGATTTCAGAAGTAACTATCTTCATTTGTTTTATACCTCTCCTAGTATTTTAAAAAGCTTTATTTCTGCATAATCGCCATATTTTGCAAAAATGTATACATTTGAGATATACGTTAATTCAAAAAATCTGTTGATTATCATGTTGGTCTTAACTCTGCTTTTGTTTTTATACTACTTTAGTATTTTGTTTCACTTTGTCTACTATTGCATTGTGATTGGTATCAGCCAATCTATTCTATGTAGTTTGGCTATTAGGATTTGTGGTTTGATTTTAGGATTAAATGTCCAGAAAAATACTGCTTTCGAATTTACTCACTTGTTTCAAATGACTCATTTGCACATTGCTTTTGACTTCCAGTAACTATTATAATCTTGTAAGATTTATGCTTTACCTAATTGTCCATGTGTAAATATGTTTTATAATGTAAGAGATATAAATTGGGGCATTGTTTTCTAAAAATTAATCTTTAGTACATTTTTTTCTAGGGAGTTTGTCATCCTGTTAGCATTCTATATGACATATGTGGGAATTACGCCTTAAATTAATTTTCTTCTGAAGTTAAAAAGCATTCTTGTATGGATGGCAGTGTCGTCCTCATAAAAGTAGAGTGAGAAGTCTATTCAGTTTTGAGAAGGAATAATGGGCTTCTTTTTCTGATGTTTTTATCCTGTCAAGTTAGCTTGTTTCTGCCTCTCAGTCCTATCCCTAGGAACACTTGCCATGTGATATTTGTCCTATGTCAGACCTTTGACCAACTGGCCCCTCTCTGTCATGACAGTTTAGAGGCAGTGTGGCCTTTCTGGGCCAGTGGGGACTCCCTGTTGCTGTTTCTTCATCACTAGACATTCAGCAGGTCCCCTCCCTGAAATACCAGTGCAGTAAGAAATATTGGTCAGTTTCCTTATTTATGTCAAGTTGATGATAATAAAGGTGTAGTAAAAGACACATTAGTGATGTTAGAATTTAGAGTTTAGGCAGACATGACTCATAGGATCTCTTAAAGTAAAAGTGATAGACTCTTTTTTAAAAAAGTTTTTTGGGGTAACTAAAATCAGCTGTACCATACCCCACAGATATAAACTAGACACATAATGAGTCATATTTCAAAATTAAAGTGCATCCAATCTGTAATTGGGTTTATGCCAGTACTTTTTCTTCCTTCCTTCCTTCCTTCCTTCCTTCCTTCCTTCCTTCCTTCCTTCCTTCCTTCCTTCCTTCCTTCCTTTCTTTCTTTCTTTCTTTCTTTCTTTCTTTCTTTCTTTCTTTCTTTCTTTCTTTCTTTCTTTCCTGTATATAGTATCTGCCATACCTCTGAAGAACCAATCTTAAGCAGCTTAATTTCTTTAACAGCTTTACAGTTCACCATTAACTGTAGAACTATAAAATGATTTCTGAAGTGTCAAGATAATTCTGTTATTTCTGGTAAGCTGTGTTCTACTTGACCCTCTAGTGTAAAGCCAACCACTTCTAAGAATAGTTATAATTACAGGTATTATTAACAATAGAGATAGTATAGAGAGGTGAGAAAAAGACTGAAATCGCCAAAGACTAGATTAATTATACATCTGCTTGTAGCTGTAGGTATCTCTTTTGTTATTTCTTTGAAAATGTTAAGAGAACATAAGGCTTTCTTTTTTTCCTCATGGTTTTGTGTACTTATGTGAGATTATGTCATAGTTTTCTGTGATACCCTTAAGCTTAGTCTGTTACCTTTATAACTTTAATTTCTGTTCACAGAAGCTGGAAACAAATTCTTAGTGTACACAACCCTTACTAGAAGACTAGTTATTGTGAATGGAATTTGTAGTAAAGTGGGAGAGTCATAGTCTCTGTTCAGGGTGTTTGGGTTACTAAGGGATCCCAATACCCTTATGAGCTGAATCTCATCAGTTGATGTTAACGTTATTGTGTGGGATCAGATAAGGTGAAAGAATCTGCCTGGATGTAATGTGTAAAACACATTACTTCCTCTCGTTTTGAATGGAAGAAAGATTTGCTTTGCAAATATTGTCCTTAACCTCCCAGCTATGTTGACTCACTGTTATCTCTTATAATTTGCACATTTTGTCTAACCTGGGCTTTTTCAAGATTCATTTTGATCTGCGCTGCAGTTTCGGGTATTCCTGAGCAACTTTGAGGGTCCAGCATGACTGAGCATTTGAGACCTGGGCTGTACGATTCTATAGGACTTGTTTCCTCACACCAGACAACTCCTCCTGCCTTGATGCAGTTCTTTTCAGCTGCATGGGGTAAAGGTACAGGATTCATTTGGGTTCCAGAAAGTTCTAAGACTGAGAGATATACCCCTTTTCAAAATGTCCACTCAGTTTTTTTCTCAAAGTTTAGAACAATATGTGATGTAACTTTATTTGAGGAGACATTTTCCTATAGAATCTCAACATCTCCCCTCCCCACAAAGCAAACCAACTATTCACAATACATATACACTCACATCATCCTCTTCTCTCTCTTCACTTGCTACATATTTGGGTAAAATCTTAAAGGAAAAAAGCATGGTTGCAAGCAGGGAGAAGCAGAGGACTGGGGCAGGTGAAAACATCACACCTAGCTCCTCAGGGTTGTCTCTGCAGAAGTGGGTCTAACTATTCACTCAGATCACTGTTTACGTTTTCAGTGGCCAGACTGCGGAGTGAATCTTTTTGGTATTGTTTACTGTTTCACAGGTAAGATTCCTCCTGTGCTGTCAGTCTTCTTGCCATACTCTGACCCTTTACTTGAAGGCCCTGTAGAATAACCATTCCCCATTACCATGTGCTTCCTGCTAAAGAAGGCATTGGAGAAAAAGCACAGACCTTTGTGCCTGGCAGTCAGGTGTTCAATTCTTAACTCCATTAGGCACTCTTTTTTTTTTTTTTTTTTTTTTTTTTTTTTTAAATTAAGTGTAAGGGTGCCTGGGTGGCTCAAGTCGGTTGGGTATCAGACTTTGGCTCAGGTCATGATGTCATGGGTTGTGGGTTCAAGCCCCATGTTGGGCTCTGTACTGACAGCTCGGAGGCTGGAGCCTGCTTCAGATTCTGTGTCTCTTTCTCTCTGTGCCCCTCCCCCACTCATGCTTTGTCTCTCAAAAATAAATAAACATGAAAAAAATTAGGAAAATATATTTTTATTAAGTTTATTTATTTATTTTGAGAGAGAGAGAGAAAGCACACGTGCAACTGGGGAGAAGCAGACAGAGAATCCCAAGCAGGCTCTGTGTGCTGTCAGTGCAAAGCCTGACTTAGGGCTTGAACCCACAAACCGTGAGATCATGACCTGAGCCAAAGTCAAGAGTCAGACACTTAACAGACTGAGCCACCCAGGCGCCTGTTAACTCCATTAGGTATTCTTACTGTGTGATCTCGGACAGGTTTCTTCATTTTAAATTGCGGCTAATAAATACTTGAGAAAGTAGTTTGAGGTCAAATGAGAGAATTTATGTAATGTGAGCTATACAATACCCAGCACAAAGTATTTGCTCAATAAATAGTGGTAGTTACACTTAGCTTCCTAAAAAGATTCCCAGTGCAAACTCACTCACTCAAACTGCCTTGAGTTCACAGTGAGAATGGCATGTACTTGATAGCTCTGAGGAACTGAACCCAAACACAGGTAAACTCTTAACCATCCACTGAAGTGTAGTATTAGAATCGGTATTCTGTATTTGCTGCAGTGCTAATCAGTGCTAATCATGAGCTGATTTGTTATAAAGGTTATGACTCGTCAAGGGTAGGTATGTTTTTCCTTACCTGTGTCCTTTATCCCTAGTGCCTGCAGTGGTACCTAATACATAGTAGGTGGCCACCCAAATCTGTTAAATGAATTTTTATAGTGAGCACATTACCAGATTAAATAGGACTGTCTGGTGTGTAAGAAGCATTAACAATGGGCATCTTGATATTCAAGCAGTATATATTGAAGATTTAGCTATGTTAAAGTATTTTATAACTTCCTGCGTTAGAAGCCTTTCTCATATATAATTTAACCTTCACAGTAGCCCTATGAGGTAAATAATTGCCGTTTGATAAATGAAGAAAGTCTCCCATTTCTCCCAGCTCCTCCCACTTGGAGTCCAGTGTACCCTCTGCTCACATTACTCTTTAGAATGAGTGTAGGAGCCTCTTAGCTGATTTAGTTATGCTCAGCCTTATACGGTCTCGGCTTCTTTTAGTGCTTGTGATTTTAAGAAGTATATTTGCTGTGAGGGTAGTCAGTCAGCTATTTATTATATTTACAATGCAGTGTGAAACTAGGTGGATAGGGAGCCTACAGCGACTCTTGTGGCTAAGGCTAAGGTGAACCTCTGTCCTCAATATTTAGGGGTTCACAGAGAAGTTGCCCCAGAGTCCCTTTCACATAACTTCTGACACATCTCACTAGCATGAGCCCTGCTAAGTGGAAAGCAGTAGATTCTCACAGTCCAGAGATCACAACTGGGATTATAATGATGCAGTAGGCTTTATTTTCCTGCCTTCCACAGCTGCTAGACCCCACACTATCCAGGGCAGATCTTTAGCCATTATCTTTCTAGTGGCCGGCTGCCTACTGAGGCCTTGAAGAAAAGTTACCGAGTGATACTTCTGCCATAAATTAGGAGAACAATGCTCTCTCTGTTCTACCTTAGTGCCTCATTTGACTGTCTGCATTATTGTGGCCAGATGTTTTGCATGGACAATGGTTTGGTGCCTAATATCTGCTCTCACAAAGCCTCAAGAATTGAGAGAGGGGGCTGCCAGGATATCTTCAGGCTAACTAGAAAATTCTGTCGGCGTGAACTCAGTAGCCCAGCTACATCCAGATTGTCAAGGAGGCCTTTATGATAATCCAGCACAATTATTTTACCTTAGAAGAGTCCAGGTTCCACACCTGTAACTTTCATTTAACACAGTCCTGTTCTGGCTTTTCCCCACCCCACCCCAAAACAGGCTAGTGTTTTGTTAAGAGACAGAGGGTTTGCTTGCATGGAAAGGGATTGAGAGAAACTGACCAACATTTCCTGCAGTGTGGTGTGTTTCTGGTCACTGATCTAACCTCTAACCAAATAAGCAAAGTTAGGCATAGTAGACTTGTCTTCCAGTGCTTCCATTGTTCAGAATGTTTTATGTACCTTCATGCCCTCTGCCAGTTTACTGGAAAAGCTGTTTGCCTTTGCTTTCGGCATTTTTGTCACTTGCCAAGCCCATCCCATCTGCTGTTTCTCATCTGTTCTACTGGTCACTGTAGGAAAATGAAATGGCTCACCATACCATTGTTTGTAATTTAAAGACTCCAAATGTCTTTTTATCAGAAAAGTTTTTCTTCACAAAATTGAAACACCCGTTTTAAAGTTCATACAGAAATGTTAAGCTTCAGGTTCTGCTACGAGAAGTAGCATTGTTTTTCCTGCAGCAAGTCTGTGATAGCCATGTTATTTTTCTTAATGAATAAAAAAATATAAAACTATGTTATCTTTCTAGAAAGCAAATAGGCAAGCGGGGCTTGTAAGTAACACTACAGTGCCATATGAATTTATACTGTTTTAAAATAAGCTTTGAAAAAGACAAAATGAGATGAGCTATTACATCTCCTCTCCTGTTTCCTACCTCATGAATATTGAAACATTCTGGATCTTTGGACTTTTTGACTATGAGAGCATGAAGAAACATGGTCATTCTGGTGGTGATGTGAAGGGAGTCCAGTGCAAGCCTTCTGTTCACTGCCTGTGCCTTTCATCTCTTTTTAGCAGAATCTACTGCCTCCAAATGTTGACTGTCTGTAGCAAGATGATGTCTGTTATTTTTTTTATAAGAGTTTGTGATTATAATCTGACCTTGGGGATGAAAGAATTTATCTAAATATTTTTGCCATTGTTCCCCTTTTAAAATATATGTGTTGCAGTGAGCATAAGATGTTATTTATAAGCTGCAACCACTGGATGAAAGTTCCAGAAAGGTCAAAAAGAGCTTTTGTTTGCCTTGTCTTTTCCTATGCAAACTTCCTCTGACTCACTCCTGTCTTCCATTGCCCGCTGCAGCCCTCCCTCCCTCCCCCCCCCACCCCGTCCCGCACCTTCCAAACACTCCTACTAAGATGATTGAATAAAACTTAGCTTGCATCACTTTTAATTTGAAGATTGAAGTCTTAAAAAAATAAAAGTACTGTCCGTGCCTTTTCTTGAGATTACATGATTTAGCAGTCAGTCAACCTTTGTCATGTCTAACTTGTAAGAGAGTCTAATCATTCATTTACAGTAGTTTGTTTTATCTGGTACATGAGCTTTACACAGATGCTTGTATTGACTACAGTTAAGCATTTTGACTTAAAAACATTAAAATGAGTTCATTGTATGTTTCATGTTATTAAAAAGAATTAAGCAAATCAGGAACTAGATCATTGGTGAAGTGAACACCCACAGTATATGGCTGCATATTCATAATATATCTGTGTTTATAAATTACATTAATAGGTTGTTTTTTTTTTTTGTTTTTTTTTTTTTTTTTGAGGCTTCCCATTCTGTGAGTAAAATGGGGCAATGAATGAGAGTCTGTGTTGTGGCTTTGTTGGCAGAGGTTAATGTGAAACAATGCAAATATCTGCTGTAGAGCTCACCTGGTCAGAAAATAAGTGTGTAGCACTTTAGCCTTTTGAGTGTTGCAGCTGATAGGGCCACAGTTCATTCTTTCATAGATTTGTTTTCTGTTGGGCATCATGCTTTTGGTTTTAGTTAATGGCAGTCTGTCAGAATATATAGTACAGTGCCTTAATAGAATCTTATAATAACTAAGGAATCCAAAAAGTATCAGTGATCTTGTGTTGCATTTAAAAATATTTATAATGTATCATTTGGCCCATACAAACATACTGCCTCTGTGACTGTTATGATTATTCTAGGAAAAAGCATTGGGTGGACTCTCCTACATCTGCGAGAGTTCTTACAAGAGAACAGTGCATCTGATTGCATTGGATTAGACAAAGAATGATTCCTCAGGAAATATTTGTATGTTGTAGGCATTATAAATATTGCAGCAAATATGGTTTAAAAACTCACTTCCTAGTGGCTTAGAGGAAATATATATTTAATGATCCAAATTTGGATTTAGAATTGTGACATCTTCTCAGATATGGATATTTATCATTAATCACATGTTTGAATTCTTACTTCTGCTGCTTTGGGCCATCTAATCCAACTTTAAAATGTTAAGGCAAGTCAGATAACTGTAATTAGATAACAATTCGTTGCTGCCCTTAAAAAAACGGTATATAAAACCTGAAATATTCCAGTGTATTCCATTATTATAGTTTTAATAATTTTGTTTTAGAAAAGAAAGTAATGAGAGAAGTTAAGGTGATGCTTGAAGAGTTCTTATCAGTGGAGTAGAGTTTCTGTGAAGGGTTTTCGTGTTGGATGAGTTTATTTAGTTGTTAAAAAAAATTATACTCAGTGTATTCTTGGTAAATTTCAAATTGATTACATGAGAGAGTCCCAGTTTTCCTCAAGAACTCATCAGCAATTCTTCTGTAAAGGAAAGTTGTTATTGCTCCTGGTCCCAGATTTGTGCTCTTTGCACCCCACCAAAGGCAAAAGTGCTATGTACCTATTTTGTGTCCCTGTAATGTTATACATACGCTTAATAAGATCCCAGATTGTATGTAGCAGTGGTCATGTATTTGTTTACTGGATGAATGCTCTTGTGCTCCTGTTGTACTTGTGCACAGAATGGCTCTGATGACTGTTTACTTATGTAATCATCGTGCACGTAATTTAAGAAGAAAGCAACAAAACCAAATCGTGAAATCTTCTGGGAGTCTTATTAGTTCATTCAGATGCTGCTCTTCTTTTTATTTTTATTTTTTGGTAATTTGACAGGAACCCCTTGGTCAAATTGTATCTGTCTCTCTTTATCCCGTTTTCCTATTAGAAAAGGTTGCGATGAAAGATCCTCCGGACTTACTGGACAGGCAGAAATGCCTGGACGCCTTGGCGTCTCTTCGACATGCCAAATGGTTTCAGGTTGGCTCTTTGTTATTATCTTATTGTTATTGTAGCCTTGTGCAGGTTTCATTTGGAACACCTGCCACTTAATGGTTTCTGTGCACATAATATATAAAATGGGGGCGCTTTCTACCTCATAGGGTTATTTTAGGAGTAAATGAGTTAATTTAGGTAAAATGCAGAGTACAACTTCTATTACAGTTAATGATGTTTAATTATCACATAATCTTTTTTGGCTTAGTACTCTGAATTTCAAATGATGGCTTATAAAATACAAACAGGGATGAGAAAAGCTGAAAGTTAAGATAGATGGTTGCCCAGAATGGGATTACCAGGAGGCTATAAAAGCTATTTTAATAATATGCTTCCTCTTCTTTAAAATCTGCCTTTCTAAACTACAATTTTACTACTTTTAATAACTTGATTTTTTGGTTTGCTTGACAACTGATGAATGACTGGATAATTAGTATTCACTTTAAAAAACCTATCCATGTCCCATGTGCTTAAAATAAAGATTGGATTTCAACAGGGATATTGGAATCATTTTGTTTGTTTTAGGCAAGGGCAAACGGATTAAAATCATGTGTAATTGTCCTCCGCATTCTGCGTGATTTGTGCAACAGAGTTCCCACATGGGCACCATTAAAAGGATGGGTAAGTACTTATGGTTAAAACCAAATTCTGTAGCTATAGTCAGATGAAATCCTGTAGAAATTACACGTTACTGTAAAATGGCTACAGTCTGAGTTAGATGCGCCTTGTTTTTGTTCTAGAAAAAAATTGTACATCTTTTCAGATACTTTTTTACACATATAGCCTGTCTCCTCCTACCTCATCATATTCATGTTACAGAGCCTGAGATATTTTTTCTGACGGGAAGGTTCTATGCCTGTTAGAAGAGACTTCTTGCACTTTACTCTGTACTGATGGTTGATTACTGTTCACCTAGTGCCCCTGAAAGCCTCCTTGACTGACACATTTCTCTTTCAGGGCTACTTCCATTTAAAATAAAAATTACCTGATATGTCTTGTATATGGCTCCCATATCCTCTTTCTCTTTGAGTATAGACATTTAAAAATATGGTTGTTTTAGTAAGTAAAGTCAGGCAAACAGTACAGTTATTACAACTACAGGCATGGTTTATAATGTATCGTGCAAAAACTTATTTCATTTAGAAATTATTATGCTTAACCTAATCAATACCACAGTGAAGAACATTATAAAACAAATAAAGCTCCAATGGATCATTTTAGATTAATCAAGCAATTATTACTCTGACATAGTACATGCGTTTTTAGTTTATTAACTGTGGAGATTTGGTCCTTTGTTTATTCTAATTGTAGTACTTGGGGTAGGCTGTGTGAAGTCTTATTGTGGTTTGATGTCTTCCTAGGTTAAGTAGGAGATAAGTGGGCTGGGTTTAAACATTGATTAGTTATTAGCTATTACTAACTGATACATAAAGCTTGTTAAATCAACTAGATGACCACAGTTTCTTAAGTGATCCTTTCAGGGTAGCCCAAAATGAAGTTTTTGTAACAAAATGTCTTCTATGTTATCTCAAAAATGATTAATTTAAAAACTCTGGTGGGGTAAAAGTTGATAAATCAAGCAGGAAGAGTTAATTGGGCCCTAAATATTAAGTTGACTTTCACCTTTTTGGCCTCCATTGTAGATAGAAATGTCAGCTCACATTTAACTGGAATCCTTTTAACACTTGGTGCATGTACTAATTTGTAATTTAATATCTTCTAGCCACTAGAGCTTATATGTGAAAAGTCTATAGGTACTTGTAATAGACCTTTGGGCGCTGGGGAGGCCTTGAGACGAGTAATGGAGTGTTTGGCATCTGGAATACTACTTCCTGGTAAGGGTTTCAAACTCTGGAGGCAGAAGAATCAGAAAAATTTCATTTTAGTTTATTTTTCTAAATATGTGCTATATTTGTCCTCTGCACAGGAAAATGATGCGTAGGTGTTATTTTGCTTGGAATGTTAGCAACTAGAATGTTTGAATGTTGGGAACATGATATAAAACTCTCTTTCAATAACTGTAATTTTTGTTTTATATGTACTAACATAAAAGGTACTAATAAGATATTGTGTCTGCTATGAATTTGCTTTACCTAGAGTGCTGAATTTCAAATGTAGATGTTTGGTTAAAATGTATGAAGTTCGTTCTGTTTGCAGTCAGGTTTTTAATTTGGAAAAATTAAATTTGGTCTTATTTTATGTATGTAATCCCTTTAAAGATCTGGGATGGTTCATCATGCTGTTTCTAAATTCTCAGAGTAAGACCCAATTTTGTCGTTAGATGCAAGTGACTTCCAGTAAAATAAGGACATTTGAGTGTTGACATATTGAAAATGAGAGAGTGTCTTTTTTATTCCATTTAATTGAGCAGATTTTTAACCTAGTTCCTCAGCTATTTTTTTTCTTTCCATTCTTTTCTCTCTTTTGTGTTAGTTTCTCTCTTTTGTGTTAATTCTAAACTCAGTTCTAAATGGTTCTTGTGTTTTTCTTTTGCCCTTGCCAAAGGTGGTCCTGGTCTTCATGATCCTTGTGAGCGAGACCCAACAGATGCTTTGAGCTATATGACCATCCAGCAAAAGGAAGATATTACCCACAGTGCACAGGTAGAAGATGGGGCATGTCACAGTGATCTATTAGAGAGATATCATAACTTTATTTTCTGAAGTGTTCTATTTAAACACTTATTTCTTGTCTGTTACTAGGGTCTTTTGCCATCATAAGGATAGCATTTAATGAATGTCTTTAAATGTCATAAGGGCTTTATGAATGGCCATTAAAATGTGAATAAACATAATCTTTTGTTCTTTAGCATGCACTCAGACTATCAGCCTTTGGCCAGATTTATAAAGTGCTGGAGATGGACCCCCTTCCATCTAGTAAACCTTTTCAGAAATATTCCTGGTCAGTTACTGATAAAGAAGGTGAGTGTTTTACTGGGGTTGGACGTGGGCAGTGGTGATGTTCATGGGATGCATCGCTTGTTAGAGCTAAGGGAGTGTTATTGTTAATGCAAGTCATGTATTGCTTTTCTTCCTGACTTTCTTTTCTTTTGTCCCATCAGTGACTTAGCTTGCTATCATTTATTCTTACTAGTGACAAACTCACTTAGCTATGTCGACCAGATTCCAAGCCACTTTACTGCATAGATTTAGGAACCACACTTTGAGAACCCCTGGTCGAAGAAGAAAAGCCGTAAGCTAGGAGGCAATGTTACCACTGTCACTGACCAGTTCGATCTTTGTCATGCTTGGAAGTGTTGTGTAACTAAGAAAGAGAAAGATATAGAGGAGGAGAAAAAAGTATACTGAAAAATTCAGTACACTATTCCGTTTGACCTAATGTGTCTGAACTCAGAGTTTTGAACCTAATATGGCCTAGGTTCCAGCTAAAACCTCCACTAATTTACTAGCTTTCAGCCTTGAGCAACGGGTTCATCTCTCTCTCTCTGTAGTGTTATTATCTCCACTTTATTGTCTGATGTCAGATTAAAATGCCCAACTCAGTGCCTGGATTATATAGCAGATACTCAAATGTGAATCACTTATCACCTCATGGTGCCCCAATAGATGTTCCCTCCCCATCCCCCATCTCCTATTATACTAGAAAGTAGGATGTTGGCCACTAGTTGTTCTTCACTTGGGACCCAGCCCATCTCCCACAATGGATATTACTCTAATTTTTATAGGACAAAAGTAGTGTAATGGCCCAGTCTGTTTATTTGGACAGCAGAATTCCAGGGGTTAAATGACTTTTCAGGGAGAGTCCACAAAACCAAAACTGTTTCATAATAGCACCAAGGCTTTTTTTTTTTTTTTTTTTTGTCTTTTCCATTCTTTGTCCCATAGTGTGCAGTTTTCCAGAGACTGCATGTGACATGTGATGGCATCATCTCTCTGATGTTTAATGGGATGTTTTTTGTATACTCTTGTATTAAAGTTGTTTTAATTTCTAATATGCTAAATATTGATAGGTATAACCCACAAAACAAAGCTCTTAGAGTGCCCAGTAATTTTTTTTTAGATAAGGGGATCCTGAGACTAAAACTTTGAGAATCACTGCCTTATGCTGTAAACCCCTCAGAGGTAAGGAGTTCTCCAGGTTCTACTGTATAACTTAAAAACCAGTGCTCAAGGGTCACCTGGGTGGCTCAGTCAGTTAAGCATCTGACTCTTGATTGATTTCAGCTCAGGTCATGATCTCATGGTTTAGGAGATCAAGCCCTGTGAGCTAACAGTGTGGAGCCTGCTTGGGACTCTCTTGCCTCTCTGTCTCTGCCCCCTTACCCCTTCACGTGTGTTCGTTCTCTCCCTCCCTCCCTCCCTCCCTCCCTCCCTCCCTCCTCCCTCCCTCCCTCCCTCTCTCTCTCTCTCTCTCTCTCTCTCTCTCTCTCTCTCTCAAAATAAATAAACATTAAGAAAAAACAAAACAAAACAACCAGTGCTCAGTATTTGTGCAATGAAAGACACCTTCCAGTGGGTGCTCACACAGCAGCAAAGAGTTTTTGAAAAGGATTCACATAGCCATGTGACATTAAGCACTGTCTGTGGATTGAATAGAATTTTCAAATATCTTTAGAGATTTTTGTGATTAGTATGGAAAATTTTGTTTGAATTACTGAATTCATAGCAGCTCTTTTGGTTTTGTATTTTTATCTTTCACTAGATAGTAAAAGTGTATCTACTGTTATGTGACTTTGTTGGGTTTTTTTCTTTTTTAACTTTAAAGGTCTTTCTCATTAGTTTGGCAACTATTGGTCTGTCAATTTATAGCTTAAAATAGAACCAGACTGTCAAGTGTTTCCACTCAAGCACTATCAGTTACTAGCTGCATGAGCCTGGTAGTCACTTACCTGTCTGTGCCTTAGCTATAGGAGGAAGGGACCGTGGCCATTGCCTCCAGACCCTTATGGTCTTCTTCCTCATATCTTCATGTTTTTAGCACCTAGCTTCCTGGCATTGGCATTCACACTTTATTCTTGTAATTCTTGGTGATTTCACGATGCACTCAGACGATTTTTTCCAAAATTCTGACTTCTTAATTCCTTGATTTCCTCTCCCACGAATGTTTTGTCTTCTACCCTACGTGAGTTATCCATTCTGTGGTACCCTAGACCTGTCTTCAATAACTGTGCCCTCTCCATAATCTTATTTTCAAGAATCCTTCTTTCTAACTGCCTCTTATCATCGCTCTGGTACCCTTGCTCCAGTTGTTGAGCCTCAACATTGATTCTGTTGCCTTCTCAGAGTCCTTCACCTTCCTGATGTTCTCTTCTGTCCCTTCTCTGCTTAGATTCAGTGGCCCATCATTATGATCACTCCCTAGCACATGCCTTCACTTCCTTGATCTTTCTTCTTGGCACAGTTCTAACTGGGGAAATCCAACTCTGCCGGAACCAGGCTGTTGAACATCATTGGGGGAAAAATACAGTCACCTTGACTTTTTCCCTTTTAGGTCTATTGCAAATAGACCATTTGTGTATCTGGCAATCCTCCTGTAAGTTCTAGAGTTCTCCAGTTGTCCTAGATGACAGTTTTACACCTTTTCTCATTTCATACTTCCTCTTCCAACACCTCGCTCTCATCTGATGACTTTGTTTGTTCAAAGGACTCATGTACTTTGGATAAACTCCCTTGACTGTGGATAGACTGTCCAGACTCTTAAGACCAATCTTTCTGCTTGTCTTCTTTATCCGATCCCCTTTGCCTACAAGTGGACGTTATTCCAATAATTCTGTCTTTTCTTACTAGCATCAACTCTTCCCGTTCTAATGGATCATTTTTATCAGTGTAAAAATTTGCTGTAATATCTCCCATTTGAAAGATGAAACCAAACTCCCTGATTCTGCAGCCCCCTCCAACAGAGTCTCGTTTTCTGTTCCCCTTTATAAGTACTTTTTAAAGGGTGGCCTATTCTTTTCCCCTTTTCTTCACTTTTAAAAGTTTTTTTTTTTTTTTTTTTTTTTAATGTTTGCTTATTTTTGAGAGAGACAGAGACAGAGTGTGAGCGGGAGGGGCAGAGAGAGAGGGAGACACAGAATCAGAGGCAGGCTCCAGGCTCTGAGCTGTCAGCACAGAGCCCGATGTGGGGCTCAAACTCATGGACCGTGAGATCATGACCTGAGCTGAAGTCAGGTGCCCAACTGACTGAGCCACCCAAGCGCCCCATCTCCTTTTCTTCACTTTTAAAAAACTTATTCTAATCAGGCTTTTTTCCTCACCGCTCTACCAAAGTCTCTGTTATCACCTTCATGTTACTATACTTAGCACTTAGTTTTCAGTCCTCATCTTAGCTGAATTTTTAGCCACAGTTGACACAGATGAGCACTGTTTTTTCTCCCAAATTAATTTTGCTAAGATATTTCATGTGTACATAAAGGTATAAAACATATACCACTTAAAAAATGATTAAAAAAATTATATACAGTCACCACCCTGGTTGAGAAACAATATTGTTAGCTTCTCAGAAAACACCTATTTATCTCTCCACATCACCTCCTTGCCCCATGAACTAACCATTCCTGACTTTTCGATAGTCATTTCCTTGATTTTTTGTATAGCTTTCCCACCTGTATATGCTTTCATAAACAATTTGACATTGCCTATAACTTCATAGAAAGGAAAAACAAACTGAATTCTGTGATTGACTTCTTTCTGTCCAGCATTGTTTGGGATAAGTTCATGTTGCTGCATATAGCTATGTTTGCTCATTTTAATAGCTACATAGTTTCCATTATGAATGTACTACAATTTGCCCATCTACTTTTGCAGGACATTTGAGGTCTTTTCATTTGTTGGCATCCACCTGCAATGTTGCTGTGAGCATTTTTGTACATGCCTCCTGGGGTGTATATCCAGGAGTTACTGTAGGCTAGGATATGATCTAGTAAATGGTTATATATATCCGTTTACACTTTGACCAGCAGTGCATGAAAAGTTCCTGGTGCCCTGTATCCTCAACAGCATTTGTCATTGTCACATACTTTTTCTGACATGAAATACTACTTCTCATTTGATTTGTAGATCATTACTTTCTCTTGGTTCTTCTAGCCACACCGCCCTCTCCTCAGTTATGTTTGTTTTTCCCCACCTTCCTGGTTTCTGAATATTTAAGTGTCCCAGCGTACAGTCCTCAGACTATTTCGTCTCTTCATTTATACCCCCTCTTTAGGCAACCTCATCTAGTCCCTTGTCATGAAATATATATATCTCTACTACCAGCCCTGACCACAGACCCAGATATCCGAAGTCCTCTTTGGTGTCTCCATGGGGAAGTCTAAGAGACACCTCAAACTTAAGATGTCTAAAACTCAAATTCCTGTCCTTAACCCTGCTTCTGATCTCCTCTTGACATAGTTATCCCCATCCCAGTCGTTGGGAACTCTGTCCCTCTATGTACTCAAATCAGACACCTTCACCCTTGAGTCCTCTTTTTCTTTGACTCTGATCCAGACCATCAGCAAATCCTGTCTGTTTTACTCTCAAAGTATGTCCAGAATTGAGCTATTTCTTTAACTCCTTCACTGCTGTGTTCCTGACCTAACCTGTCATCATCTCTCACCCTGATTATTGCAGTTGTCTCTCCTATCTGGTCTTCCTATTTATGCCCTTGTCCCCAGTGTCTGTTTTCGACAAAGCTGCGGTTCGTTCTTTCTTTCTTTCTTTCTTTCTTTCTTTCTTTCTTTCTTTCTTTCTTTCTTTCTTTCTTTCTTTCTTTCTTTTTCATTTCTTTTCTTTCTCTTAACTTTTTATCTGGAAATAATTACAGATTTCACAGAAAGTTGCAGAGACAGCACAGAGAGGTTGCATGTACCCTTCACCCAATTTCTCGCAGGTTACATCTTATGTGACTAAGTACACTATTAAAACCAAAAAACTGGGCGCCTGGGTGGCACAGTCGGTTAAGCGTCCAACTTCAGCCAGGTCACGATCTCGCGGTCCGTGAGTTCGAGCCCCGCGTCAGGCTCTGGGCTGATGGCTCAGAGCCTGGAGCCTGTTTCCGATTCTGTGTCTCCCTCTCTCTCTGCCCCTCCCCCGTTCATGCTCTGTCTCTCTCTGTCCCAAAAATAAATAAAAACATTGAAAAAAAAATTAAAAAAAAAAAAAAACCAAAAAACTGATATTGATACAACTTGTATTTGTTTTATGGCATTTTTATCACACGTGTTGATTTGTGTAACCAGCCTCACGATCAGGTTGCAGAACTATTTCACCACCACCAAGATCTCTCTCGTGTTGCTCCTTTGTAGCCACACCTACCCATTCCTCTCCTCTCAGCCATTCCCAAGCCCTGCAAACCATGTATTTTTCTCCATCTCTATGATTTTGTCGTTTCAAGGATTTTATTTATTCACTTATTTATTCAAAAAAAATTTTTTAAACGTTTATTTGGTTTTGAGAGACAGAGACAGAGTGCAAGTGAGGGAGGAGCAGAGAGAGAGAGAGGGAGACACAGAATCTGACGCAGGCTCCAGGCTCTGAGCTGTCTGCACAGAGCCTGACGTGGGGCTCGAATTCAGGAAGCGCGAGATCATGACCTGAGCTGAAGTTGGACGCTTAACTGACTGAGCCACCCAGGCACCCCTCAAGAATTTTAAATAAATGAGTTATACTGTATATGATCTTTTGAGAGCCTCACCACCCCGTCCTCCCCCAGCATAATTCCATTGTGGTCCATCCAAGTTGTGGTGTGTGTCAGTAGTTAATTCCTTGTTACTGTGGAGTAGTATTCTGTGGTATGGGTGAGCCAGAGTTTGTTGAGCTATGCACCTGTTGTAGGATACCTTGTTTGCTTTGGGCAAACAAATAAAGCTGCTGCAAACAATCTTGTGTAGGTTTTTGTGAGAAGTTCACAAAAATATAAATTTTTATTTGTTAGGTTGGCCAGCAACTTTCCTTTGTTGTAATGTTTTGTCAAGTTTTGGCTCTAACGTTATGCTGGCCTTATAAAGTAAGTTGGGAAGTATCCCCTCTTTTTCTGTTCCTTGGGAGAGTTTGTATAAGATTGATGTTTCTCAAATGTTTGGAAGAATTTATTAGCAAATCCTTTTGGTCATGTGGTTGTCTTTGTGGGAAGGTTTTCAGTTATGGGTCTAATTTTCTTAATAGGCAAGGGACTATCATCTTCATGTCAGAATTTTGGTAAATTGTATTTTTCTAGGAACTTGTGCATTTTATCCAAATTTAGAAATAGTTTATAAGATCTTATTTTTTAATTGTCTGCCATATCTGTAGTGATGTCCGCTTGTATGCATTTTATGCTTCCTTTTTTTTTTCCTGATCACTGTCATTAGAGGTTTATCAGTTTTATGAGTCTTTTCCAAAAAATCAACTTTGGCTTTGTTGATCATCATCTGGTATATGCTTAAATTCCAGTTCATTGATCTGTATTCTTATCCTTTGTTTTTCCTCACCACCTTCTTTGGGTTTAATTTGCTGCTGTTTTTTGGTTTGTTTGTTTGTTTAACTTTTTTAGATCGCTGAATACATTATTGCTCTCTTTTGGCCTCTTATTTTATCATGCATGCTATTAAGGCTGTAAATTTTTTGTTTTAAACCCAGATTTATATGCATTCCACTCTTTTGACATGAGTATTTTCATTCTCACTCAAACTATTTTTTATTTTTCCTTATTATCAGCTCTTTGACACAGGAGCCATTTAGATAGCATTGCTTCATTTCTAGAAAAATGAGGATTTTCTTTTTTTTTTTTTAATTTTTTTTTCCAATGTTTTTATTTATTTTTGGGACAGAGAGAGACAGAGCATGAACGGGGGAGGGGCAGAGAGAGAGGGAGACACAGAATCGGAAACAGGCTCCAGGCTCTAAGCCATCAGCCCAGAGCCTGACGCGGGGCTCGAACTCACGGACCGCGAGATCGTGACCTGGCTGAAGTCGGACGCTTAACCGACTGCGCCACCCAGGCGCCCCGAAAAATGAGGATTTTCGAGTTACCTCTTTATTGCCTATTGAGTGATCTGAGAACATGCTTTGTATGGTTTCTGTCCTTGGATATTTCTTGAATCTTATTTTATGGCCCTGTACATGGTTTTTTGTAAGTGATTCATACTCTGAAAAAGTATGTACCTTCTGCAGTTGGTGGTCAGAATGTTCTTTACATGTCAGGTCACATTTGTTTATTGTGTTGTTTACATCTTTTATACCTGTAGTGTAGTTTTTTGTTTTCTTCCTCTCTCTAGTGGATGGTCTATTTCTGCCTATAGGTCTGCCAGCTTTTAATTTATACTGTATTTTTCATTTCTAGAATTTTGGCTCTTTTATATGCAGATTTTCTGCCAGAAATTCTTCTTGTTGTCTTTTTTTTTTTTTTTTTTTTTAAAGCATTCTGATCATTCTTTTTAATACAGTGTGTTTTTGAAAGCTCAATCATCTGCGTCCCTTTTGGGTCTGTTCACGTTGTCTGCTCCTTCTCTTGATTTTTAATCACAACATCTTGTCTTCCCATGTACCTAGTTATTATGAGTGCTGGAGACTGTAAAATGAACAGTTGTAGAGAATTTAAAACCTGGAGTAATGGTATCTTGGAGGATTTACATTTGTTTCTGAGAGCTGGCTAGTGGAATTGGCAGTCCTGGATCATTTTAATGCAATCAAGGATTGAGATGATTTGAAGCTGGACTTTTTAGCTCATGTGAGATCCAGACTGTTTCTACTTTATTTACTTCCAGCGTATGACGTAGTAGAGGCCCAGACCCCAGTGTGGGGGGTTCAATAGGTCTTTGCTGGGTGAGCTTCAGTTTTAGACCCCTGAGATCTGAGGGCCTGTTAAAAGTTACTCTGTCCAGTTCTTAGTGGCTTCTTATAGATTTGGTAGATGCCCCTAGGGGAAATGTGGCTTTAGGTGCAGGGTTTCCATTATCTCCCAGATCTTGACTCCACAGTTCGTTAGTGCCCAGGAGTAGATCTTTTTTTCTACACTTTTGTCCAGCTTTTCTAATTGCTCTTGTCAGAAAAGCTTTTTGAATTTACTTTCTCATACTGGGTAGTGGAACATTTTTGTTGTATAATTTCCTTTGGTGAATTAGTGGCAGCTAGGGTTGTCAACTGTGGCCCTTCCTCATCTTCTACAATCATCCCCTTCTTGTCTAGGCTACTCTACCCACTTAGGCCTTTATGCTGTTTCTTAGCGTGTCCCTATCTTAAGACCTTTATTCTTGCTGTTTTCTTTCCCTGGGACTCCTCCCTATATTGCTGAATAGCTCACTCGTATTTTCTTCAGGTCTTCATCAGAGGGTCACCTTTTTGATCCCATCAGTGATACCTTTTTGAACTTGCTAATGAGCACCACATATGAAATAGCAACACCTCCACCCCCTCAAGCCTCTTATTTTTCTTCATTTTGCTGACGACCATAAGACGTGATTAGTTTCCATCATTATGCGTATAAGCTCTTTGAGACAGTGTTTTGTTTCCATTACCTGTCCAGCACCTAAAGTTGTCCTGCACATAGAAAATGCTTAATATAATATTTGTTGCTGAGTGAATATAAGAATGAAATTATAATGAAGATAAAAGTACAGACTTCATAGTGTTTGTGAGGATTAAATAAGTTAATACAATTAAGTGAAGCCATTTGCAACTAAAGTAAGTACAATACCAGGCATATGGTAAGCACTCACATAGTATTTCTCAAAATTGTTGCCTCGCAAATGATCACTTCTCATTTCTAGATATGGCAGAGATTGAAAATGACTTGCTTTTTTTAAAGCACCCCCCCCCCTTTTTTTTTGCTTACATTAATATTATGATTAACCCCAGATTTTATAGCCTTGGGGCTGGGATGGTAGAATGAAGCTTAATCCATGGGACTCTATTCATGTAGCTGGAGGATTTAGAGAATAGATCTGTGCATTTAAACCAGCTTATGATTTCCAGGCAATCAGGATGCAGCTTTTAATGTAACTTAATGAGTGGGAGAGTGATTGAATAGACATCGTTCATTTTTAACTTTGATCTCGTAAAGACTCCATTCTGGGAGACTGGCACACTCTCAGTTTTAGGTAATGCAAGTGAAATACAATACTAAGCAGATATAAGCAAATATTATTTTCTGTTGAAGAGAACATCAAGATTTATTGACCTGAGTGGTAAGTATTGACTCAAGCAAATGCTGAAGTCAATGTTTACCGCAAGGGACAGTAAATCTTGATGATCAGAGAATATGTAGTTAATCTCAGAGTTTCATTAGAAGTATCTGGAAATCTTGTGGAATGAATCTCTTGAGTATAACTTTGCTTTTGGAAAAACCCAACAACCATTTTTTAAGTTGAAGACACAGAGTTTTTTAAAGTACTTGGACATATTGATGAGATTTTTTCCTGATTGTTTTTAACTTGGACAGCCGAGTTCCTGCCTTATGTCTGACAGTGTTATGAGCTAGCTTCTTTATCCAAGAAATTGATTGATATCAAGTTCAGTTAGATTTTGTTTATATTGTTTATATTATTTTGCATGATATTGTATATAAGTCTTAATGCACATAGTTTATAAGATAAAAGACAAGGAACAAATATCTTTAACATTTATAGTTTAGCGGAAATACAAGATCTCTATGTATGAAATAGGCAATGACACAAGGCTACGTATGACACTTTATGTTTCTGATATCATAGAAATTATTTTAGAAAGTTGAGAGGAAAGTTGTTGAAAACTTAATGGAAAAGATGAACTGTAAAGAAATTCTTTTTTTTTTAGTTTTAATTTTAATTCCAATTAGTTGATAAACCATTTTAGGTATACAGTATAGTGCTTAACAGTTCTGCACATCACCTGGTGCTTGTCACAACAAGGGCACTCCTTAATACCCATTATATATTTAACTCAACCCCTCGCCCCATTCCCCCTCCTTTCTGGTAACCATCAGTTTGTGCTCTTTAACTAAGAGTCTGTTTCTTGATCTCTCTCTCTCTCTCTCTCTCTCTCTCTCTCTCTCTCTCTCTCCCCGCTTTGCTTATTTGTTTTGTTCATTAAATTCCCCATTTGAGGGACACCTGCATGCCTCAGTCAGTTAAGCATCTGACTGTTGATTTTGACTCAGGTCATGATCTCATGGTTCATGAGGTCGAGCCCCGTGTTGGGCTCTGTGCTGACAGCATGGAGCCTGCTTGGAATTCTCTCTCTTCCTCTCTCTCTGCCCCTCCTCTGTTTGTGCTCTCTTACTCTCTCAAAATAAATAAACTTAAAAAAAATCCACATACGAATGAAATCATTTGGTATTTATCTTTCTCTGATTGACTTACTTTGCATAATAGTCTCTAGCTCCATCCATGTCATTGTAAATGGCAAGATTTCATTCTTTTTTATGGTTGAATATATATATAATATATATTTATATACACACAATGGAATATTACATATATATAATATAATACACACACACACACCACATCTTCTTTATCCATTCATCTACTGATGGACTCTGGGCTGCTTCCATATTTTGGCCTTTGTAAATAACACTGCTATAAACATCAGGGTGTGTGTATCCTTTTGAATTAGTGTTTCTGTATCCTTTGGGTAAATACCTAGTAGTGCAATTGCTGGATCATAGGGTAGGTCTATATTTTTAACTTTTGGAGGAACCTCCATATTTTTCCACAGTGGTTACATTAGTTTGCCTTCTCACCAACAGTGCAAATGTTTCCTTTTTCTCCACATCCTCATCAACACTTGTTTCGTGTGTGTGTGTGTGTGTGTGTGTGTGTGTGTGTGTGTGTGTGTGTTTAATTAATTTAGAGAGAGCGAGCCAGGGAGAGGGACAGAGGGAGAGAGAGAATCTCAAGCAGGCTACATGCTCAGTGCAGAGCCCAATGCGAGGCTTGATCTTACAACCCTGGGATCATGACCTGAGCTGAACTCAAGACTTGTACACTCAACTGACTGAGCCACCTGTCTTGTGTTTTTTATTTTAGCCCTTCTGATAGGTGTGAGGTGATATCTCATTATGGTTTTGATTTGCATTTCCCTGATGATGAGTGATGTTGAGCATCTTTTTTGTGTCTGTTGGCCATCTGTATGTCTTCTTTGGAGAAATGTCTTCTGCCTATTTTATTCTTTTTTTTCTTTTCCTTCCCCCCTCTCCTCCTTTTAAAAATAATCTCTACACCAATGTGAGGCTCAAACTCACAACCCCAGTATTGAGTTACACACCCCACCCACTGAACCAACCAGGTGCCCCTGTCCATTTTTAAATTGGATTATTTGTTTTTTGGGTGGTGAGTTATATCAGTTCTTTATATATTTGGGATACTAACCCTTTATTGGATATGTCATTTACAAATATCTTCTCCCATTCCTTAGGCTGCCTTTTAACTTTGTTGATTGTTTTCTTTGCAGTGCAGAAGCTTTTTATTTTGATGTAGTCCCATTAGTTTATTTTGCTTTTGTTTCCCTTGCCTCAGGAGACATATCTAGAAAAAAGTTTCTATGGCCAATGTCAAGGAAGTTACTGCCTGTGTTCTCTTCTAGGATTTTTATGGTTTGAGGTCTCATATAGGTCTCTAATCCATTTTGAATGTTTTTGTGTGTATGGTGTAAGAAAGTGCTCCAGTTTCTTTCTTTTGCATGTTACTGTCCATTTGTTGAAGAGACTGTCCTTTTTCCACTGCATATTCTTTCCTGCTTTGTTCAAGATAAATTGACTATATAGTTGTGTGTTTATTTCTGGGTTTTCTATTCTGTTCCATCGATCTGTGTGTCTGTTTTTGTGCCAGTACCATATTGTTTTGATAATAAAATCTTGAGTAGGATTTGAATAGGCAGAAGGCTGTTTTAGTGTGAGAAATGATTAGATTTTCCAAAGCATGAGATTTTAATATGTGGGCTTAAAAATTTTCTATAAGTAATACATGTTAAATTACAGATATATTTGAAAAGACACAAATAAAAATAAACCCTACCACCAGAGATAGCTACCTTTAACATTTTGATATATATCTTTGTAGACTTTTTTCTCTTCCTGCATAAACAGGTGTGAAAAATGCAAAAATATTGTATGAATGAATGCCAATTCATATGAGTAAATGAGAAAATAAATATATAAAAGGATAGTATTAAATTGTTTCCTAAAGATTCATTAGCAATTTTTTGCTATTATAAGCTTATATCTATGGCAATTTAATTGATCAGTGAAAGTACTGTGGTCCTTGTGATTCCTAAGGTTTTCCTTCCTGACCTCATTGTTTTGACTGATAATGAATTTGTTATAATTTTTTTAGGTGCTGGGTCTTCAGCTCTGAAGAGGCCATTTGAAGATGGATTAGGGGATGATAAAGATCCCAATAAGAAGATGAAACGAAACTTAAGGAAAAGTGTGTATTCTTAAAGATGTGAACTAGAAAAGATTTGTAGTCTCAGACAAGAAAAAAAAATTTCAAAGTGAAGAATTTGATCGATTTGAATTTGAATTTTAAGAGCATATCTTAACAAAAATTGATGATTGAAGACCTTTCTTTTGTTTTCAAGTTTCATTGCTTAAGATATATTAGTATTGACAAACTAAAATTGATGTATAGATGTAGTAATTCATATCACTTGTATAATGATATTAGCATAATTTAAGTGGCTTTAGAATTACTTATGAAGTGAAATTAATTTGTATACGTGTCTTCAAATTCTTGCTTTTTAAAACCTGGTGAATTTATAGTGATCACTGGGAACCTACAAATGCATAGGTTAAAGCAAAATGGTTTAATTTTTGATCTCATTTTTCTTTTTTTTTTTTTTTAACAGTTCTGGATAGTAAAGCAATAGACCTTATGAATGCACTAATGAGGCTAAATCAGATCAGGCCTGGGCTTCAGTATAAGCTCTTATCTCAGTCTGGCCCTGTCCATGCCCCAGTCTTCACAATGTCTGTAGATGTGGATGGTACAACGTATGAAGCCTCAGGGCCATCCAAGAAAACAGCAAAACTTCATGTAGCAGTGAAGGTACAGTATTGCTTGTATTTAGCAGGGCTTTTTTATTATATGTCATAAATAAGGTGCTTATTTTCCTAAAATAACAGTATTTTTAAAGATTTTAATGACAATGACATAGAGACTTTTGTTACCTCTGGATTACAAAACATTTCTTTTTTGGTTATAAAATTAATATGTGTTGATTATATGGAGTTTGGAAAATGCAGGAAAAAGTAAAGACATAAAAAATGGGCAGATCACTAATATTTATATATAGTATGTTGGTTTTATTTACTTCCAATCTTTTTGTTTGCTTTTTTTTTTTTAATTTTTTTTGATAGAGAAAGACACAGAGTGCAAGCAGGGGAGGGTCAGAGAGAGAGGGAGATATAGAATCTGAAACAGGCTCTAGGCTCTGAGCTGTCAGCACAGAGCCCGATGCAGGGCTCGAACCCACGAACCGTGAGATCATGACCTGAGCTGAAGTCGGGATGCTTGACCGACCAAGCCACCCAGGCACCCTTGTTTTTTTTTGTTTTAACTTGAGCTTACAGTGTGTATGTAATTTTATCCACTGATTTTTTTTTCATTTACTGTATTGTCAGTGTTTTCTCATGTTATTAAAATCCTCACAAATAACTTTTAATGGCTTTATGATATAACATTTGGATGCACTATTATTTGTTTAAACATCTTCCTAGTATTGAATATTTTGTTTGCAGATTTTTCCTGTCATAAATAAATTTAATTATTATATTTGTGCATATGGTGCCTTTTCTGTATTCCAGAGTATTTCCATAGGGAATAGGTTCAGGATTGAACCAAGCAATCATGCATGTAGGTTTGTAGAAAGTTCCTAAATACCGGAATTTTTCCATGAGTGCGTTTGCTGTCTCGTAGATTAATGTGAAAATGTCAAAGATCATGTAGACCAAAGATTGGTTTTCACTTGAGAAAAGTTCGGTTATGTAACAGTATGGCATAAGATAGAATTGGTCTGTTTTCATGATCATTCCACTTTGCAAGTATTATTAATGTAGATGTGAACATTATTCCAGATACCAAGGATGTATCAGTGAATAAAACAAAGCCCTTGGCCTCCTGGAGCCTGCATTCTAGTGTGGAAAGAATTGGAGACAGACAACAAATATACCAATGAATAAATTATATGTCAGGTAGTAATAAGCACAATGCAGAAAAATAATAAGCTGTAAAAATATAAAACAATAGATTATTTATGTTATGTCTTGTTTACAAAAGGGTACTTTAAGTATGATAAAATAGTAAGAGTTTAAAATGAGGCAGAAAAAGAATTAATGAGAAATGAGGGAAAAAATCCAGGAAGAAAGCTAAAAATACAGTTTAATAACTTAGCTATAATGTATGCTGAGAATGAGTCACAAATTTAGATCTAAGATCTCTAACATCTGACTCAAAAGCTTGTGAAATGTCACTGTCTGTGACATAAGAACAGACAGTTGAGTATGAGGGTTACAGTTGATTTAGTATAGAGATCAAGTGGGCATTCTCCTTGAGTAGGTTTTCATTAAAAGGATAGCAGTGATATCCTTTAAAGTTATCTATGATGCAGTGACAGTTTGTGGGTTGTTTGTTATAATCGCCTTTAATGTAAGTTAGTGGCCTCATAGCAAGTTGCAATTCAGTAAAATATGGGGGAGTAAGAGCAGTGGCTGATTTTGTAATATGACAGGATTTAGAGCTGTTTGTTCTCATAATTACTTTTAACATTTTGGTATGTATTTTTCCAAGCCTTTTTTTTAAACTGCAATTCTAAAATCCAGGAAGCACTGAAAATGAAAAATATTTCTCTACGTTTGATACAAACTCATTTGATGGGAAAACCTGACCTGAATTGATGCAGGAGTACTTTAGTCTTTATTATTTCATTTAATGTGAATATTTCATGTTTCTTTGCACAAACGTGGGGTAGCATCTGAACTTACTGGGGATTTGGAAAATATATAGTAAATATTTTGTATTAGCTTTCTAAACTCCGAAAAACTATGAATTCTCAAAATAATCTGGTCCCAAGGGTTTTAGATAAGGAATGGTAGGACCTACATAATGTGTATATAAAATATATATTTAAAATAAGTACTTTTTTGTTCATCCAAAAAATATGAGTTTTTTATAGTTATCACAAAGATTACTCTCCTTTTTAGTGATGGCCTAATATTTTTTTATTATCAGTGTACTGTAATGTATAATCCTTTTAGATTTAGATGCTTCTAGTTGATTGCTTTATATCTTTTTGAATTAGTCTAATTATCCCTTAAGATATATATTCTAGGGTGCCCACCTGGCTCTTTTTGTAGAGCACGCGACTCTTGATCTTAGGGTTGTGAGTTTAAGCCCTATGTTGGGTGTAAAGCTTGCATTTAAAAAAAAAAAAAAGAAAGAAACAAGTAAACATGTGTTCTAGAAATGGAATTTCTGCATCAAGAAGAGGGCACATTTGAATGATCCATTCAGTAAATATGTATTGGGCTTCCTATTATATGTCAGGTATATATTGCCAAATTGCCATCTATATATGGTAAGTTTCAGGTTTTGTTTATTATTTAAAAAAATTTTTTTTAAATGTTTAGTTTTGAGAGTGCATGTGCCTGAGCAGTGGGGAGGGGGGCAGAGCATCCAAAGTGGGCTCCACGCTGTCAGCACAGAGCCCAATGTGGGGCTTGAATCCACACCACAAGATCATGACCTGAGCTGAAGTCAGATGCTTAACCATCTGAGCCACCCAGGCACCCCTCAGATTCTGTTTATAAGAGTTTGAGAGTGTTTGGGGCGCCTGGGTGTCTCAGGCGGTTAAGTGTCCGACTTCAGCTCAGGTCATGATCTCGCAATCTGTGGGTTTGAGCCCTGTGTCAGGCTCTGTGCTGACAGCTCAGAGCCTGGAGCCTGCTTTGGACTTTGTGTCTCCTTCTCTCTCTGCCCCTCCCCCACTTGTGCTCGCTCTCTCTCTCTCTCTCAAACATAAACAGTAAGAAAAAAATTTAAAAAGCAAGAGTTTCAGAGTGTTTTATGTTTTATATCTAACATGTGTTTATGAAAGTAGGTCCCAGTAGATAAAAATTCTTACATTCCTTACTCAGTAGCTTGGTGTAGGGATCTGTACCTGTTAAGACAAATCATATCAGAGAATGAAATCAAAACAAAATAAGAAAAAAAAACCCATCTTGCCACAGGAGCCTGGCTGCTCAGCCGCAGGCACCCTGAAGTGATAGAAATCAGTTGCCAGTATTTTCTTTACTCTTCTGGCCCTTTTTCTGCTAGTTGCTAGTTCCTCACAAAGAACACCTTGAGAGACATAATCAGCCATATTCCATGAAAAGAATCTTAGTCATTGTGGGGAAAAGGTCTGCTAGAGGAGCGAAGGCTCTTTGGAGAGGTTCTTGGAGCCATCATTTCTTCACTATCTGAAGTCACGGATAGGACTTTCTTTTGAGTGGAGAGCCATAGGGTAGAGTATGTTTCCATTTTACTTTTGTATAGTCTTTGAGGGGATCATCTGTCTCAGCCTCAGCTCCCCTTCCAGGGGAAAAAAGGCATGGTTACACTGGATTTCCCAGTCACCTTATGTCCAGGAATTGTCTTGTGATTTTTCAGCCCAGTTGATGTGTTTATTAGGTTTGATTTGTTTGCTAGACACTTGAAACTTAACTTTTTTTTGGTGTACTAGTTTTTCTGACTTTAATGTTGATTATAAGCAAATTTTTGTTTTAGATGTCTGAGAGCTCATTACTTTTTTCCTTTTAAAACTCTTGTAGCATATACTAGTTAATACCCTCATGTGTTCATAGAAAAATGATCTAATTTGACATTTTTTTGTTAGTTGGGCTGTATTACAAGTACACTGTATCCCTTGAGCTTATCCATCAGTTGTATAAACTAGTTATAGTATAGTGAAATATGTTGCTACAATAACAAGTAAATAAATGAATATGGAATGTGAGAAAAGCACAGAGAGAAATGGTGTTAAATAATTCACATTAGACTATTTTAATTATCTATGTTAAGAAAAGCTGCATGTCTTTAGTTTTTATTGGAATAGACCAATCAGATTTATTTGTGAGTCTTGACTTTCGACTTGTAGCTTGTATTAGCTAGTGTTCATTCCAGACTGATAACTATTCTCTTAGGATGAGATATTTCAGGAGAGGGTATTACAGGACTTAGATAATAGAGAAGACGTTTTCTTTATAAAATAGTGACAAGAATAAGATGTTAACATTCTTGATGTGTAGTACTACCTGAGAACTTCTAGAACATAAGATATTGAAAAGGGGTTCTTGGCTTTCTCCCTGTGATTACAAAGTGTTTATGATTTGAAATGTTCAACACAATGCCAAGTTCTTCATATGAATTGGGTGAATCAGTTTCAAGTTTTCATGGTACAGAGTTCTACTTATGTCCATTTTTTATAGTTGTACTATTTTATGTTGGCAGAATCTGTTATAGAAGATGCTATTGTTTATAAAGTTTGGGCTGCCTGGCCTCTCACTTGTCAGGCTATAATAACCATGTTTTGACACACCTCTTAGGTATAGGTATGGATAGGGATCATAAAGAAATACAACATTAAGTTGCTCCGGCAACTTAAAACAATAGTCAAAAGCTGAAATAGATACAGAAATCCTTAGGAACCTATCTCCATATATTTTGATATAAACCTTTAAATTAGTAATTGACAAGTGCAACATCAACTGCTTGAAAGAGGGTTATAAAGATGCTAGTGAACATATTGTCTTGTAAACATCTAAAAAGCAGTATAACCTGGAAGGAGATGTTAAAAGCCATGCTTGAATGTGTGTATGCTCACACACACATGCGTGCTCACACACACACACACTGTTCAGAAAACTTTATCTTTAAAAAAGATACGAAATGCTGGGCATTGAATGGTAATAGAAGAATGGATATTGGGAGAAGTCATAAAGTAACTAGGCCTTGAGAGACAGGGGTGGAAATACAAACCTAAAACTGTTCCTGGTTCACTTAGTGTAGAGAATAAGTCTTTGAATCTGAATCCTTTCAAGTGTTGATTATGGTTTAAGTTGAAAGCAAAGAGGACAATAGTAGAAAGGTTCAGAAAAAATTAACAGGTAAATTGGTTCCAACCTGAAGACTTCTTGATTCCCTTTCTGTGCTAATTCCTCCTAATGGATTGAGTCATAGAATTTAGAGGTCAGCTAATCAGTCTTCCTGTTTTGCAGATTGGAAAATTGAGGACCAGAGGAGAAATACAGGATTAGACTGCCAGGTCTTTTCTTTTCTATCCATTGTACTTCTTACATTATGCTGTTTTACTTTTCCCCTCACCTTCTTGGTTGAATTTGGCCATGCTGTTTCTCTACCTCTTGCCTCCAAACTAAATGAACCAGAAGCAGCCTCAGGTTTGCATTTCTGTTATCCTTTATTTAAACCTAATTACTCTGAGGATGTTTTTCCCATTCTCTGTGGTGAAATTCTAGCAGGTAAATTTTGTTTAACCAAGGATTTGTAGATTTAGACCATCTTGCTTTTCCTGAAAGGTGTTCCATAGATTCAGATGTTGTGGATTTGAAACTTGTTCTCAGTATTTTATCTGTTCTCAGTGGTCTCTGATGTTTGAATAAAACTGAATCTTAATGTAATTTGTACAGGTATTACAAGCAATGGGATACCCAACGGGCTTTGATGCAGATATTGAATGTATGAGTTCCGATGAAAAGTCAGACAATGAAGGCAAAAATGAAACAGTGTCTTCAAACTCAAGCAATAATACTGGAAATTCTACAACTGAAACCTCCAGTACCTTAGAGGTATATTTATATATTTTTTTCCTAAGAAAAAAAGTAGTGTATGTAGATTATAGAAAATTTGAGAGATGTGGAAAAGTGTGAATAAGAAAAAAGCATATACAAATGTATATAGTCCAGGGGCAGCCATTGTTATTATTAATATTTTGGTTTATTTCCATCCAGCCTTTTTCTGGGAGTATTTTTGTGCTGGCAATTGTATTTCCATGCAGTTTTACATCTTGGTTTTTTTTTTTTTCATTCTCAAAATATCTGTAACGATAACTGTATAATGCACAATACGTAAATGTACCCTCGTGTAACTAGCATTTTCTTTTTGCTGGCCACGGAAGTTCCTTCCAGTATTTCACAGTTATAATGTATCAGCACTATCAATAATAACTGAAGAGTGAAAAACCAGAAGATCTGGCAGAGGAAATTTAGGATTATTTGAAGTTTGTGCTGAGCTGTGGGAGGCCGTGGGTCATCATCAAGTCAGTCTAGCCCTGAGGGAGGCATAGCCTGATCTAGTATGTTCCTCAGACTCTGAGTATGTCCTGACCTATGAGCGTATTGCCACAGATAATAGAATGGGACAAAAATCCAAGTACTGGGTATACCCAGCATTTTTGGGAATTCATGGGGCCCTTGTTTATTGCATTCTGCATGAGCAAAATTGGCTTCAAAGTAACAGCAAGAGGTTACATTAAGTTAAAAAAATGTTTTCATTTGTGGGCATGAGTATTTATCTGAGACTTAGCGGACTATGTAGTTTTTACTCTATAAACCCCTTGTAGTACCTGTTTATTGCCAGATGCTGCAGAAATTATGTCCAGAGCCTCAAGATGTTCTCAGGCTAGGAGCATCAAAGGCATGTTCATAACTAATTATAATGTAATATGATAAGTACCGTAATGGCAAAATGAATATAATAATGTGAAATCTCAAAAGGGGAAGTGATTAGGAAACTTACACAACTATAAAATCAAAGGGAGTAAAATGTGAGCGAGGTTTTAGGTGATGAGGAAGATTTTGCTATGTGGAGAAGAGGTAGAAAGAAGGCATTGGGGCCAAAGGAACAGGAGGTTATAATGGCCTGGGGTTGTGAAAGTAGGTGTTTGAGAGGCACCAGGTGGGCTGGTGGGGGGTGGGGGAGCAGAGAGAGGCTGAGGCCCGACTTGTCATGGGATATTGTGGAGAGACTGTGGCGCCTGGCTTTTGAGAGGCCCATTCATTCACAGGTGATGGTCACAGGCAGGGCAAGATGTTTTACTGGCAGTGTTATAAAGACTTAGAAAAGAAAGTACTCATTAATTATGAGACTCAGACTATTAAGTTGAGGGGAATGAAGGAGAGGGCGAACAGTGTGGGCTGCACTGATGGCCACATCCATGTGTGGCAGTGAACACATCCATGCTTTGTTTCTATATAATGTAGTCATGGCATGGGCGTGGGGGGAAAGAAAGCCCTTATTCTTCATTTAAGTTCTTCATTTAAAGTTAAAATATTAAAATGCAAATATTTGTATGTCTTGACTCATTTTTTATAAAAGTGATTTCAGATTTGGAAAGCAGGGAGTAATTCCCATAGACCTAGTTTCAAAAATTACTCATTACCTTTTAAAGATGGAGACTGGACATTTGCTTTCAAATTTTAAAAAGATAGATTACAAAAAACTCTTCAAAAAGTGATTTTTTTTTTTTATTGCATTCGACCCAGGCATGTTTATTAAACTAGGCTTGGAAAGTTGTCCAGTGTTTGACTTTTTCTATAGCATTAACCACTTACCAAAATCAGCACAGAGTAGTGTGTTAAGAGAATCTTGGTGTTCTTTGAATTTGTAACATAATAATTGTTTTGGGCATTCATCTCTTCAGCATTTCTTGAGCAATTACTATGGTAGAATTAGAGGCATGATCTCTAACCTCAAAAAGTGCTCAATCTTTGGGTCTTTCCTTTCTCAAGATTATAGTTGCAGTATTTTGTCATTTGTTTTATTTTTGGTGCTGTCCTGTCTCTTCATTTGAGCCTTCACACTCTTACATGAAGTACTTCTTCTCCTTATTGCAGTCTTAATCCTTCCTCGAATGAATTCTTTCTGCCACTCCTGGTGTGATTTTTTTCTACAACACAAATCTAGTCCTGACTTTTCTAGATTAAATCTCTCCGTGACTCCCCATAGTTCGTGATAAAGTCAAAGCTCATTTGCATGGCATGCAAAGTCCTGTATGAATTGGCTCCTTCGAGGGCGTTTCTGATCAGGTCCTGCCTTCCTGTCCTCACTCCCTTATACAGCCACACTGTGCTTCTTGCTGTTTCCCAAACAGATGTTCTTTGCTTCTCTTGGGCCTTTCCGTGGCTGTTTCTTCTGTCTAGAATGCCCTTCTCCTTTGTTTCTACCTTATCATGGTCCGGTACTTACCTCTTTAAGGTCAAATTCTCATGTCACTTCCAGGAAAACTATCCTGATTGCCATAGAAGGTGATTCCTTCTGCTGTGTTTCCATAGCACACATCTGTTCTATAATATACACTGTTTTAAAGTGATTGTGTCTGTCCCGCTATACTCTAGCTCCTTTGGGCAGAGAATGACTGCTTTTATTCTTTTTTTAAATTTCAGAATCCATAGATTGTAGCCTACTGTTTTTACCTTAGGTGCCCTTAAATCTCTTTAGAGAGAACTGGGAGATGTGTAGGAACATTTTGTTCCCATCTCCCAAATTGAAAATTATTTCTTCCTAACCCTAAAGATGAAAAACAGTGAACACTCAGATGTCATGTGAATCTCCACTGTTCTGTCCGCTTTGTTAGTCATTTAAAGTATTATTCTTAGATCATGAACACCACAGAGCAGACCCTAGAGTGCCACGTAATGGCCAGGCCATGTTGCTCTTGAATACTGATCTGTTGAGACAGCCCTACTCTAGAGGCAGATTGGCTTGATGACTGATTGCCGTGCTTACTGCTGTAGAGTTTCCATACCTTTAAAGATATTTTGCCATTTGTATATTGAGGTGATCACACATTCTAGCTCCTAAATGCTTTACAGTATAATTTTTGAGCGTCTTTTCAGCAGAAGCCTAGTATAATTGTATTAATGAGAAATTTAATACTCTAAAATCTTACTTGATTGAACCTCCTTTTAGGTAAGAACTCAGGGCCCTATCCTCACAGCAAGTGGCAAAAATCCTGTAATGGAGCTCAATGAAAAAAGAAGAGGTCTTAAGTATGAACTCATCTCGGAGACTGGTGGAAGCCATGACAAACGCTTTGTAATGGAGGTGTGTACCTAGATTCAAGCCAACCTTTTCTCCTCAAAGACATAGGATATCCTGAGCTCATATGTAAAAAAGTTTTAGACTGAGTTAATTCTTTTGGCACTATGTGACTTTTGGTTTTTCCCGTGTTGTGATACATTTAAATGAAAACTATACAGAGGAATTATATGGGATAATTGCAGAGTGTTGTTCTTGATTTTAGGTAGAAGTAGATGGACAGAAATTCAGAGGTGCAGGTCCAAATAAGAAAGTGGCAAAGGCAAGTGCAGCTTTAGCTGCCCTGGAGAAGCTGTTTTCTGGACCCAATGCAGCAAATAATAAGAAAAAGAAGATTATCCCTCAGGTATGAGTTAAGCATTAAACCTTTGCAATACTTTTGAAAAATATTACCAGAATTAAGTTTCCTTTTCTGTCTTTGTGCCACTTTTTCTGAAGTTGTTTCTTTTTCTTGCATTTGACAACCTTTTCCTTGAGCTAGATCGTGAATACTATAATAATCCGTGTTCTGTGGTCTTTGTAGGCAAATTATATATTAAAAAGAGGCTATCAGTATTACTTGGGGGCGTTCAGTCACTCTAGATGAAGTAGAGCATTGAAGGATCTGGACTTTAAAGAGATGTTGGATTTGTTTAGGGGAGCCGCCGAGAGTACAGGGGCTTACTTTCATTAGAGTCTGCAGACGCGCTTCCATTTCCTTTCCAGTTTTGTCCTTTTGCATTATTTATTTTGTGTTTTCCTTTGGGGGCGACACAGTAAAACTTGACCCTGTATTGCTTCTGTTCATTCCTGACAATGGGAATGTCAGTGCTGCTGAAGACCCAGGATTATAGCAACGTCTTTAGAAAAGATGGCCTCCTAATTACATGCTTTTGGATAACAGGTTCTTCTGTTATTTATGCATCAAAAATATTTTCTAGACATATGCTATGTACATGATTGTGAGGGCAAAAGAGATACACTAGTGAATATGAGACATGTTCTCTCCCTGGTAGAAAGTTCTCCCTGGTGGAAAGTGCTGGTTCAGTAATATGGTAGAAACAAGTCACTTGAAAATGTTTAGACTAATAGGAGGTAGCTTAGATTATTTAAGATTCTGTTTTAGTTGGTTTAGTTTCTTTTACATATGCCGAGTCTTCTCGAGGAGGGTAGAATTGATCCCGGTTTGTAGATGAGGACACAAGGCCCAAAGAAATGAAGACGCTGCATTTAGTAGCGGAGCTAACTAATGGTAAGATCTCTTTAAATCGGGTTCTCCGGGAATTCCAAAGACCGTGGGCATTCTGTTGCGTATGATAGACATTGTAGAAATTTGTCTTCTTTTACTCATCGTAATAAACATTGTCTAAATTCTAGGATTCAAACTGTAAACAAGGAAAACTAACTTTTACTGAGATACAAAATACAAATAAAGTGTTTAAATCGCACTGGTACACACTTGGAGAGAGAATAAGTGGAATTTATTTTCCTAAAACCTTCCAGGATGTTTGCTAAATTAGTAGAAAGATAATTGTTACCTTGTTTGTTTTGGTATGTTTTTACCATGAGTTACATCTTGTATTGGATCATTTTAGCGTTTAAAAAGCTAGCACAGATAGTTATTAGGTAGTTAAGTTTGGTTCTAGTAGACATGAGCTCTATTTGTGTGGAGTCACTCTGCTGCCACCAGATTGTTACTTCCTGACTACTTGGATTAAACTGTGTTTAAAAAAAAAAAAAAAAAACAAAAAAAAACACAAAAGATGTCTTCATGAAGTTCACCCGTTTTTAGAAATTTTCCATACTAGAAGCTATAAAACTCATGTGTTCAATGTGCTTGACAGCCAAGAAGCAGTCTATTTTGGATGTGTGGGCTACATTTTTTGTCAGCCAAATAGAAAAAATGGCTGTCCCTGTGCATGATACATTCGACCTTGAAACTGTCTTCTCCCCAGTTATTCTAGTGGTACAGGTGCTCCCAGGAGGAATGAAAGATGATGATTTTTCAGTGTGCGAGAAATGTGTGTATGCTCTGATGTTTAAGCTGTTTGAGATCTTGTTGACTTTATTCATTGCACAGTGAGCTTTGAGGCTCTCTCTGCACCTCCTTCCCTGCACCTGGGTTATAGCAGGGAATTCTTATAGTTTCTAGTTTGAGTTTTTGTTGTGTCTTTATGTTAAAAAAAATAAGTGTGATGTTTAATTTAAAACTAGATGTTCTTGATTTTCTTAAAATTTCAGTTTTAGAAAGGGATGTTTTAGCAGGCTTGTGTTCTGTTAGTCCTTATCCTACTCTTCAGAGTTTTCTATTTTCTCAGTTGCTCTTTCTACTCTGAAGTAAAGAAAGTGGGTATCCTTATCCTCACTGCACAGTTAGTGGGGAGACTCTGGTAGATGTACAGATTATGTGACTTTACTGGAGTCTCATGGCATTTTAGTGCCAGAGGGAACTTTAGAGGTGGTATTTATTTAATGATTGGTACATACACACATACACATACAGCAGCAGAAACAGCCTCAAAGAAATCATGTGACCTTCCTGGAATTCTCATTTTTGGCCTTCCTGTCATAGTTCTGTTTGTGTGTGTGTGTGTGTGTGTGTGTGTGTGTGTGTGTGTGTGTGTGTGTGTGTTTAAACTCCACTCAGGTTCACAGTTGATTCTTGGTGGTTGGTTGTTGCAGTATTTTTTCGTCTGTAGGTGGAGAATTCAGTGGATTTCGAACCTAGGTATCAAGTGCCCATATTCCTTTAGTCAGGCCTAAAATGACTTTAAATATAATTTGACTGCTGAAATTTGTGTATAGAAAGTGAACTCTTTCTGGGTAACCCTCAAGTGAAAAGAAGAAATTATTTGCATATTTTTATGAGCCAACATATTCTCCAGAACGGCTCTGTAAGGTAGGTGTCATTTTTATTTTATAGACGATAAATTAAGGTTCAAGGTCATAGATGACTCATTGACTCATCTACAGACTCAAGTTTCTCATAGAGGTTGTGCATTACAGAGACAGTGAGATGTTAGTTCTTATTTTTCTTAGTAATGAAAATGTGTTATTTTTAACAGGCAAAGGGTGTTGTGAATACAGCTGTGTCTGCAGCAGTCCAAGCTGTTCGGGGCAGAGGAAGAGGAACTCTAACGAGGGGAGCTTTTGTTGGGACTACAGCTGCTCCTGGCTACATAGCTCCAGGTATAGTACAACCTGTAGGAGGCCTGCTTCCTCTTCCGGGTCAGACTTTGAAGAACAGCCTCTCCTTTATTTTCTGGGGTTAATTATACACGGTCTCTGGAAACATAGCAGGAGTGTAAGACGGGTGTGCGTGGAAATTCAAAAGAAGAGAATCTATGGAATGTCATAGGTTTTCCCCTGGCATCTGCTGAGTGACTAGAGGCTTCCTGGAGGGAGGTGACAGAGGAAGGATATTGTACCTGGTTGAGGGGATGTATTTTGACAGTGAGGAAACTAACAGCTGCTCCACGGATTGAGGGGTGTGGACGTTGAGCAGGGTGCATTCAGCGGGGGCCCAGAAGGTGGTTGGGTGTGACAGGAGAGGGAAGCTGCTGGTAAGAGACTCCCTCACTGGGGTGAAGCCTGCTGTTAGTAGCATTTCTTTAACTCAGTGTTTGGGATTCAATAAAGGCTACAGAAGTACAAACAGGAAAAAAAAAAAAGGGAAACTTACTTAATCCAGAGCTTACTCTACGTCAGAGACTTTTGCATAAATGATTTCACTTAATTGCTTTTTAATCTTCACAGTGTTTCCTCAAGTAGAAATTATTTCCATTTTCTAGATGAGGGAACTAAAGTTTAATGGGAGAAGGCAGCTAGCTCAGGCTGAGACATGTAGCAGATATCAGAGCAGAGATTTGAACGTAGGTGTTTGCAGTTGCAGAGTTTATATTCTTTCCCTTTCACCACCTGGCTTGAGGGAGATGGGAAGAGATGCCCTCTTTTTGCATTCTGTTCTAATACTCACGTCATTTCAGCAGTGGATACAGAGCTGTCTCATTAAAGATAAGTTGTCTGCAATATTGAACGTATGGAGCTTTTTTCCTCTACGTTTTTTTATTTTGAGAGAGACAGAGACAGCGTGAGCTGGGGAGGGGCAGAGAGAGCGAGTGAGCAAGCTCTGCAGTGTCCACACAGAGCCCGACATGGGGCTTGCACTCATGAAACTGGGATCATAACCTGAGCTGAAACTGAGAGTCTCAGATGCTTAACCAACTAAGCCACCCAGGCGCCCCCACCCCCACTTTTTTTTAAGTTTATTTATTTGCATGTATGGAACTTTTGACAAGTAAACTGCTTGTAGTTGTTGGTCAGGATGAAATTGTCATAAGGATTGAATCTTACCCCATCATTGTATTTTATGTGACATTCTTAAGAAGTTCACTTACATTGTGTGTGTGTGTGTGTGTGTGTTGTTTTCTTTTGTTTTTTTATTATTTTTTTAATGTTTATTTGTGAGGGGGTAGGAGGAGCAGGGGGACAGAGGATCTGCAGTGGGCTCTGCACTGACAGCAGAGAGCCTGATGCAGGAGGACTCAGACCCACAAACCGTGAGATGATGACCTGAAGTCAGAAGCTTAACTAACTGAGCCACCCAGGTGCCCCATTTTTGTTTGTTTGTTTGTTTGTTTGTTTAAGAAAGAGAATGGGCTATTTGGGAAGTTCTATGGATGATGTGGTTTTGGAATTAGACTTGTAGGAGTTGATTCCAGTGGGAGCGTAGCGCAGAGATGTGTCATACAAAGAATATATTCACTCATTCAAATATCATGTGCCTGCTTTGGGATTTTACTGTCATGGCTTATGATCGGGTAAGACATGCTGATGAAATAATCACGATTATAAACTGTGGAGGTTGTAATGAAGGAGAAGGGTATGTAATGTGAGGGAACATAACAGAGAAACTGGGTCTAGGCTTTGGGGCCTAAAGGCTTCCACAAAGAAGTGACACTTGACCTGAGCTTTGGAGAATGAGGAGGAGTTAACTCAGGGAAGACTGGGGTGGAAGAGTGTTGCACACAGAGGGAGCAGCATATGCAGAGACCCTGTGCTGCTGGACCAGGGAACTTGGCTGGTGAGAAGGATGGAGGAAGGTCAAGACATCTGTAGCGTGGAGAGCATTGTGTGTTTTGGGTGGGGGGGCGGGAGGAGACTTGACAGGGACGGGAGTGATTCGAGCTAAAGCCGGATGCACAATCCCAGTCCTGGAGGCTGTGGTTTGGATTTTGGCCTTAGAATGCTAAGTGCAGTGGGAAGTCATGAAGGGTTCTAAGGAGAGAAGTGACAAGATCAGACTTTTTTATAAAGATCACCATCTATAGTGTGAAGAATAGATTGTAGGGATAGAAGTGGATATGAAAAGACAAGTTAGAAGGTTTTGGTAAACTCATAGCCCAGGGCAGAGACTGTGTGGGTATCTCCAGCGGGTGCACGGCAAGGAGTGACCAGATTGAAGACCCTCCTGCAGAAGTCTAATTAATGGATTTAATGTGGAGAATGAAAAAAGAGGGAGGTCTCAAGGATTTCTCCTGGCATTTTCAGCGAGAAGAACTGGGTGGGTGACTTTGACATAGAAGGAGACTGCTGAGGGATGAGGCAGGGAGGGAGATGGAGGAGGACAAGGTTTCTTGTGGTTTGATTCTGTTTATATGTCCCAAACTAAGACACTCTTCTGTGCATCTCACTGTTTCTACTGATACTTAGTACTGTTTTGCTTTATTCCATCATTATTTAAAGGAAGCCGCTTTTATTAAATGATGACAGGCGAGTTATTGAGATGAACTTTCTTGCCTGTGCTTACGTGTTCAGTGGGGGCTTTGTCCATCCGGTAGCGTCTGCGGTTGCTTGGTCTTCGATGCCTAGCCCCCGCCCGAGTGGGAAACACACATCATCTAGTGGTGGTCATCGTGGAAGGCATCATGTGTGTCTGCTTGTTGCCAGGCGTGTTGGCTTTATAGTAACTTTTCTCTTATGTCATCGCATTGGCCTCTTTGAAAAGGCCTGTCTCCTGAAGCTTTTAAAAATGAAGTTCTTTTATAGCCTAGAGAAGATTCAGATTAGGTCAATTAGATTATGAATAGGTTATATGCCATCTGCAGAGTGTCTTCTGTGCAACAGGGACTGTAGTAAGTATTTTTACATACATTATTTAATTACATTCCCCTGCCAACTCAATTACTGTAGAAGACTGTGAGGCTCAGAGAGGTTAAATAACAGGCACAAAGTCACCTTGCTAGTGAAAAGGCGGAGTCGAGGTTCGAATCCCACAGCCTGATCAGTGGCCAGCTTAGTAGTTGTGGTTTTATCTCTCCTTGAGGAGGCTTTGGTAAAACCCTTGAAACTGTAGCCTTGGCCGTCCAGCCAGCTACCTTTTCCTGGAATAGACATGATGTACGAACTTCTTTTTAAAGTATTAATTTCTCTTTTGGCCTCTGATACTGTTCCTATTTCATATTTCCTAGTGTTGCTTTCAGCTGCATTGCATCCTCTTGAAAGACAGGATTTGGGGAGCACTAAAGACTAAGACTTCGTTGTACTATCCCCAGTTTTATGTGACTTAAGTATAGACTAAAAAGTGAAAATTTTCATCTCTCTGGAAATGTTTGAGTTAGTCCCTAAAAGCAGTTTACTCATTCAGCATACATTTGAGTGTTTTGTTTTAATCAAGAGATTTGGAACTGTGCATTCGAAGATTGACTAACATCTGCCCCAGTGAATGCTTGAGGTCATATGAGGTAGGAATAGACACTTGAGTAAACACTGTGCAATGTGATACAAGTTATAACCTGGGTGGGGGGGGGGGGGAGAAGGAGTGAACAGCAAACCCAGGAGACTTTACAGAAGAGGTGACATTTGGTCCTGATCTAAAGGATGAGTTGTAGTTGGGCAGCTAGAGAAGGAGGGAAAAAATCCTCGCAAGCAGCAGAAATGATTATAGAAAAAGGGGTTGTAATGTTAAAACAAATCCTTTTTTTTTTTTTTTTTTGGTACAGTGTGAAGGGCTCATGTAGGTTTTATTCTGTTGTATTTTATTATTTTAGGGAGAGACAAGGTGAGCTGGGGAGGGGTAGAGAGAGAGAGAATCCTAAATAGGTTCCATGCTCAGTGAGGAGCATGATGTGAGGCTCGATCCCATGACCCTGGGATCGTGACCTGAGCCAAAACCAAGAGTTGGATGCTCAACTGACTGAACCACCCGGGCACCCTTTGTTCTGTTTTATTTTGTTTAAAAAAATTTTTAAGAAAAATATTTATTTTGAGAGAGAGTGCAAATGGGAGAGGGGCAGAGAGCTAGGAGACAAAGAATCCCAAGCAGGCTTCCTGCTGTCAGCATGGAGCTAACGTGGGGCTTGATCCTATGAACTGTGAGATCATGACCTGAACTGAAATCAAGAGTCAGATGCTTAACCAACTGAGCTGCCCAGGCGTGCCCCTGCCTCTGCACCCCATTCTATTTTAGAACCCAGTTTCCCTAAAGATTTACCCAAGCAATTTAGTATTTATGGATATATTTAAAAAAATATTTATTTATTTTTGAGAGAGTGCAAGCGGGGAGAGGCAGAGAGAGAGGGAGACACAGAATCCGAAGCAGGCTCCAGGCTCTGAGCTGTCAGCACAGAGCCCAATGTGGGGCTTGAACTCACGAGCTGGGAGATCATGACCTGAGCCGAAGTTGGACGCTCAACCGACTGAGCCACCCAGGTGCCCCAGTATTTATATTTTTTAAAGTTGTTTTATTGAAAGGTTAAAGATGGGGGCTTCTGTTAACACAGTATTTCTAATCCCTACTACACTATAAAGAAGCTTGGAAGATTTCTCATTTTGCAGATATGGAAAGACAACTCAGAAATGAAATGTTTAAGGACATAAAAGAATCTAGAGCCAGAACAAATTGATTCAGAAACTTCTCTGTTCTTTAGACTGGTTTTTATTGACAGTGTGAGCCTTTTCCATAGGCACCAGATGCTAATGTTAGTTTTGCCAACATTTACTGAGAGCCTCTGTGCTGGGGCCAGGAATTCAGATTATCAGGAGACATGGACCTTGTCCCCAAGCTCACAACCTGATCCACATGCCCATTTTAGCAACAGTTGAGGCTTTAGCCTGTTGTGGCACTGCCTTCTGAAGAAACCTGGAAAGTTCTGGTTTCCAACTTTAAAGAAATTAGTAATTTGAGTGATTCTCAGCGTTCTTTGTTCAACAAAGTATATGTAGGGAGTGGATATTATGTGACAGACCTTCTGCCAAGTTGTGGTGATGCAAAGGTGTCAGACTTGGTGTCTGTCACCCTAGTGGGGGACACAGACACGGAGTCGATAATTGTAACACAGCGTGGTAAGTGCAAGGAGAAAGACTATTCTGGTGGGTTAGGAGAACCTTGTAGGTCGTGCGAGAAATCTTTCACGGTAAGCGGGAACGGAGGGTGCGGCCACTGTGGGAATGGCTCTCGTTCATCCAGCATCTAGAAGTCCTCAGGGCCCAAGATGCCGGGCCAGGCAGTCCTTGTGAACTGGGCCAGGACCGGTCGAGTGCCCTTTGCTCTGGACTGATCTGCTTTCTTCTCTTTGTACCAGGCTACGGAGCACCGTATGGTTACAGCACCGCTGCCCCTGCCTATGGTATGTATGCCATGTTTCTGATTTCTCCTCTTAGCAGTGCTGTCACAGCAATCTAGAGCACAGTTTGTATCCAGGGTTTCTTTCAATGAATTAGAGGATCTCAGACGTATTCATTCTAGTGACCCAACTTAAATTCCCTTTGAAAATGCCACAACCTTGTGGTTCTTGGTTTGGTTGGAGTTGCTCTTCTCTCCGCTTTGCCTGATTGAAGGACTGCCTGTTCTAATTGCCTGTTTCTGACCATATGGAAATTAAATATTTTAAGTAGTTCTTCTTACAGCCAACTTATACTCCATTCAAAGGCTACTGAAGGGCCAAACCCGGTTTCTGGCTTGACTGCTCGCCGGTTACATGGCGGCATTGAAGTTTCTGGCTTGAAACCGTGTGGGTGACTTGAGTTAGGGTTAGGAAATGTTCACTTCAAATTTGTAGCCATCGTCCTTTTCCGCAAACTTTGCTTTAGAGGTGGCGTAAATGAGCCCCAGCGTGGCAGTGGGCTCTCACCAGCAGCGTTACTGAAGTGCTGACTGCAGACAGTCTGTGGTACGTGTTACAGAATCATAGGATTGTCTCCTCTCCCTCCAAAAATAAGAAAGTAAAATAAAAGTAAATGCAGAAATGAAACTCAGTGGCCCTTTGGATAACTTTTGAATGAGGTTTATGTGGCAATGGAGGCAGTAGGTTTGGAGTCAGTGATATGCCCTCTTAGACCTTTTCCCTGAGGCGCTACACGTTGTGGGTCCGCCATCTGCAGGATGTCTGCCACCGCGAGAAGAAGAGAGCACGGGTGTGCGTGCGCGTGAGAGCGCGTGGCGCGAGCGTGTGTGCGTGCACGCGTGAGCACGTGTTGGTGCGACCTCAGGCTGGATGTGCACGCGCACAGCAGGGAAGGACGTGGGCTGTCCCACTGCTTGTGGCGTCAGCCCTCCACACGAGTCTCAGGACCCTTCATTATGCTTTCTCTCTTCATGCGTCAGCTTTTCCATCTTTGTTCAGATGAAAATTATGGGTCCTTATGACACTGCTAAATTGAAGCTTCATCTGATGTCCTAACTGTAAAAAATAAGTAGAAAATGAACAGTTTTACGACTTTCCCCTTTAAGATAGATGATTTCTATCCTGGAAAGATGTGGAGAAGCTGCAAGTGTCAAATGTTTGGGGTGAGTTTTCTCTACAGCAAAGTGCCCAGTCTGGGGTTTCCTCCTCTACCGGAATGTTTCCTCTGGAACACTCCAGTATGGTCAGGGCTTCCCCAGATTCCCCACGTCCCTGATGTGGGGTGATTGGGAAGTGAGAACTTATTCAAGAAAATGTTTTCACCCAGAATTGCTTCTAAATTCAAATTCTCTAGTTCCTTGTGGTTTTGGCCATTTGCTTTTCCCATTCAGCCACCTTGTGGGTATCCTGGCCACCTCATCCCTCCTGTGAATTAGGTCTGGGCAGTTTATCCAAATGCATCTTGACTCACTGCTCCATCGTGCTATGTCTTGCGTGAGCGGCAGAGCACCCGCCTGCTGGGGCGGGTTGTTAAGTCTGTGTCTTTCTTTTAGACAAAGTGAAGTCTCACCTTCTTCAGTACAGGTTTGCTAGAGCTTAATTTTTCTCCTTGAAACACTGGTTTGTCTAGGCTTTAAGCTGCATTCGTGTTTTTCCTCAGTCTTTAATTTTTCTCTCTTGTTCCTCCCTTTCCTCTAACATTATACTTTCACCCTGTGGCCTCTGAGCCCCACTTCAGAAGGCTCCTCTCTTCCATGTGCCATATAACTGACTTCCAAAGCTGGTGAAATTTGATGCCCCCATTTTTCACATAAAAGATTTGGTTTTTAAATGTTACTGTGATGCCAACCTACTAAAACAATGCTTTATTTTGGCTGTAAGGTAAATATGTCTTTTGGCCTTTGTAAAGCTGTTGCATGTGGGGTAATTTCCCTCTGATCATCTGGTGCTCTTGAATACCTGCTGTTGCTGCTTTGTGATTTCTCCATAGGTTAAATATTAGACTAGAAATAGCAGATTTCAAATCATGCTTGAGTATGCAGAAGTTTGTGAGGCCACAAGAACTCGTTCATTACAAAATTAAGAAAGTAGTTAATCTTTCCAGATTTGCCACGCCAATATCGGCAGTAGCCATTAAGAAAGTAAGTACCTGGTCGTGACTCCAGGTGGAGCGGTCTCTCTGGGGAGCGGAGGCCTGCACGGAAAGCTGTGCTTTGGGTCTTGACTGACAGCCATCCCTGTTTCTCCTGTAATATGTGATGTGCCAAATTGAAAACGATTCTGGATTTCTGGAGTCCCTCTGGAATATTAATCAGTAGCACTGCTTTTGATCTTTGGAACTCATGGCTGCTCACTCAAATGAAATTGCCTTCTGAATATCATTCTTCCTAGGATATAGCCCTCTTAATTTTGAGTGGAAAATAACTAACGATCAAAACATTAGGAGCAATTTCAAAACAGGAGATCTGTTGAGAGGTTTGTGGGTCTCCTCCCAGATGGTTCATGTTGACTGACTAATCTGGAAAAGGTTAACGATAATTACTGTAAGATATTTTTTAACCTGAAATTTTTATTGGATTATTAAACTTATTTGGAGTCCTCTCCGTTTCTTTTCTCTGTAGGTTTACCCAAGAGAATGGTTCTGTTACCCGTTATGAAATTCCCAACATATCCTGTTCCCCACTACTCATTCTTTTAGCAAATGACAGAAGCTAATTCCTATTGAACAACAAATACAGTACAATACAGAATGTTAGAGAAAAAGCCTTTTTATCCTGCTTTCTTTGAACACATACTTGATCAAAATTATTTGTAAAGAACATCTTTCCTACTTTTTGATTTTAACAAATGCAAATTTAGTTCTCTAAAACTTGAAAACAAAAAAGAAACTAGTTCTGTGAAACGGTACCTCATTTCCGGAAAATAACTTATACCAGCCCTTCTGTTCTAGGGAAATAAGTCTAGCAGTTCAAAGTTTAAGTTTTAAGAGGAGTATCAGATTATGTAAAATTAAATTTGTGAAGGATGTATAGAGTCTCAAACACTGATCACAAATAAACTGCTTTGTTGTAACACAGAGTACTGCCTGGTTCCTGACGCAGTCACTGATTCTTAGCTCTGATTGATATGTATTTGCCCCAGGGCACTTGAATTTGGGCTGTAGTTATTTTTTTTAATACAGTACAATAGAGACTTTTCATTTAAACTTTAACTTTGTAAATACTGAAGTGTGTAATTAAAGCCAATAAAATATGGGTTTGAATATTGTTTTAGCTTATTATTTTTGATATGTTTTGGTATCAAATTACAAGGAATTGAAAACTAATAATAACTTAGCCCTCGAAACCCATTCACTTGTAAGGAAACTGCTAAAACAAAGCAAAGGCAATTGTTAGCTTGAGCCAGTCTGCTCACTTTGTAAGCCCTTTGTACTGCTGTCCAAGGGCCTCCCCATGATAAAGGTACATTCTGTTATCCGAGCATTGCTTATTCAGATGATGGCACTACCCAGAGATGGGGAAGGAGGAATGTGATTATTTTAGTTTCCTAATTTCCAAGTTTTAAAAGAGAATAAATTAATCGATCAATCACCCTCTCTTGTTCTTGTGGCCTTCTTCACTCTGTAAGATATTGTGTTCACTTCCCTGGCTTTTTTCATGCAGATAGAAGATTAGCGATTTTTCTGGGATTCATTGAAAGGTCTCTTTTCCTCTTCAATTACATCAGAATCTAAAGCAGCAACAGGGTCCCCATAAAAACTTGCTCTTCGATTGTCCCAGTTCTTGTTGAGTGCTGCTGTGAAAAGTGACAGGTTTCAGCCATGGGTCAGCATTTATTTTTAAGTTTTTCTTAAAATTTATCTGATTAAGCTGGTGAAAAATGATCAGTCGGTAACATTGTGCTGTCCTGTAAAGGGTGCAGACCCGAGCCTTCCCCTTGCATTCTCGCCTTGTTTGGAAAGCCTATGATGTTACTAGAAGGTAATGGTTTCATTAAGGTACTCACCCCCATGAAGGCACCGGTGTGGTCCCGTGTGGATATTTCTAAGTCGCTGTGTCTTAAAAATGTCCGTTTTGAGTACGAATTAGCTTCCCTTTTCAGTTCTGCTTCTCAGAGCTGAGCAGTGCCCATCAGTGAGAATGGGCTTCATGAAATACTGCAAATTTATGTACCAGATTTCTCTGGGACCACTAAATGAGAACGAGATGGGCAATTTAAAACAAACGTCAGTGTCACTTCTCAGATGTGTATTTATTACGAAATGGCTTGTTACTTCTGCTACTTGACCTTTAGTCTTTATTAGTGGTGGGTGATACTTTAATAAAACCTCATCACTTGCTAGAAATAGCTGTGAACTTATCATTCTCATCCTGTGCATTAGTGGCTAGACATAAACAAGAGGGCCCATTGCAGCTGGGAGTTTTCATGTTTCATTGATTCATTTTGCTGACCTATGGATGAAACGGAGCCATCACTGAGAAGAAAAAGCATGGCTGGTAGTGTCCAGTTTTTATTAATTAAATATTTACAATAGTCCTTTTTGTTTCTGGAATACTATTAATTGGCAGCTGCAGCTGTATTGTTATTTGAAATTGATCGTCAAATTTGCATTCCAAGTTGGAATCTCTCTGGAGATTTCTCTTTAGAAAATTCTTTTGAAGTAGCTGACTCAGCTTTGGAATTTAACCCCTCTATAATGGTGAAAAGGGAGCTGTGCTGTTTTCCAACATGATGGCAGTCATTTCAAATGGTTTCTACCAAGTCTTTTTTTTTTTTTTTAATTTTGTTGTTTGTTGGAAGTTACTAACCATGTTGTAAACCTGCCCAGTTGCTGCAAACTTTTACATTTCTCTGCTTTACTTAAAATAATTGAGCTGTCAGTCCTCTGTTAGAAGTGGTAACCATGCAAGTTCAACTGTTTAAATTTTGTAATGAATTAAGTGTCCCCCTCCCCACCTTCTGCCCTCCCCCCCCCTCCATTTTGTAATGAAAATTCCACTTACAGCTGAAAGAGCAGAGAAATATAAATGAAGCTCTTGGCTTCACCAAATTCTGTGAAATTAACACCAAGTTTTGCTTCTCTGCTCTTTTCTCCACTGTAGGTGGTTTTTTCATTGACAGCCCCTATTGCCAGCCTCTGAGCGTCGCACCATTTATTATTCACTTGGGCCCTCAAGATTTCTTCTCTGACTTCTAGAACCATCAGGTTGTCTGGCTTGAAATGGCAATTTCTGTCTTGGTCTTAAGAGCCTTGTGACCCCCTGAGGCTTTCCAGCTTTCAGATACACCACTCTGACACCTTCTTTGGAAAGCAATGACTGAGCATTTTACAGAAGAGCAATACTTTTATTCAAAGCCACGGTGTCTGTTTTAAAACTTCTCCTTTGGAAACCTAGCAATATCTGTACTTAAGCCCTCCTAGCGTAGTCTCTTGTCCGGGAGTTTACAGACCAATGGAGAACTTAGAATCAGTGTGTGAGCTGTGCTATCTTCTGACAGTTTTTTAAACTTTTTTAGCACATAACTTGGGTAGTTGCATTCCCGACTGCGTCAGTTAGCGCTATTATAATTTCTCAGAGATAGGGGTCCTCCTTGAAGCCATATTCTTTGCATGGGGGCTGGCACCCAGCCAGGGATGTGGCCTGCAGCCCCGGCTTCTTCCGGCTGCAGGAGCACCCCCTCTTTTGTGCAAGGTAATTGGTCCAATAGATTCCCAACATACCTCATGCTGACTAGATGCAGCGCATGGTGCGTGCAGCAAGGAGTCCTGAGTCGTTTGTAGTCGCACAGAAATCGTTAACCTGGGAACAAACCACTGATAGATTTTTCTGCTATTAGCCTTTCCTTCTTTTTTTAAAATTTGGGTGAATGTTTGAAAATCATGAATCAGTCAGTCACCGTTATTAATTGAAGAGCTGGGAATACCTCGTTAATGTATTTTTAAAACTGGTGTTGGACCCTCTGTGTATTTCAGGTTAATACTTTTAAGCAGTTTTCAGCACGTTTATCTCACTTTATTCTCGTTCTCCTCGGACCTTCGTAGCCATATCACTTGTATAAAATAGGCTGAGATCTAGTGACTGTAAGCTGTGGTCTCAGTAAACAAAGGTAAGCTCTTTTATTTTCTGATTAAAGAGAAAAAGTCAATGAACACAACGTGCATATATGACAATCATACAGGATGTATTTGATCTCTTAGGTCTTATGTCATCATGATTACCTTTAAAATTTTTATGATCTAAATGTAAAATAGTTATTTTCAGCATTTGTTTTAATACCCTTGTAATTACTTTTTATTCAAGAGAGACATTTCACTTTTACGAGTTAAATGTGTATATGTGTGTAGAAACTTATGATATAACATATATGTGAATTACACACACCTGTTTAAGTAAAAGAGTTTGGTGGTGGGAAGAGTCACCTAAGAAGACTTTAACGTCAGGGCACTCTTTGGGCCAAAGTGCTAGAATTTCATAAGCAGCAAGATTGGTGACAATGCTGGTAGGATCCATTTATATGTAGCTGTTACACAAGCAGAGGATCAAAGTGCCAATTTCTCAAGGAGAGAAATTTCTCTGAGAAATGCAAATCTCTGATCTGTGTTGTATGCCCAATACAACAGCAGTAAGAAGCCATAAAAAGAAAAAGCAATAGAAAATTAAAAAAAAAAAAAACCAAAATATTAAGGTAACTATGGAAAAATAATATGTCATTGACTGTCATTAAGCTAACTATTTGCAGAACCAACTCTGGCAAGACTCAGAATGGTAAATACCCAGTCTGCAGAGACCAAATAGACTTCAGGCAATTCATCGAGCTTTTTCCAAGGTCAGGTAGCTAGACGATTAATTTCCCACCTTCCTCAACCATCATGGAGTTCATTTACAAGATGTGAGGGTTAGGCCAAATATTTTAATAAGGATTTGCTTCATTTAGTGTGTCCCATAAGTACATTTCATATGTGATAGATGTTCTGTGCTGAGGCCGTATTTCATATATATAGAGATTAAAATGAAATTTCATGTTTTATGTGTCTCTCAGTAGCGGTTTTCTTTTTATTACTAACTTTGAAGGTTGCTGGAACAACGTTTCTCCCATACAGAATCTGTATGTACGTCAAACGTGGCTTTGGCACCCATAAAAGGTTGTATGAGGCCTAGCTGATGAGGACTACGTAGGTTCCCGTTCTCATCCAACAGCCGAGTGTCCGTTATGTGCCAGATCCTTCTCCGGGCACTAGCAAAACAGAGGCTCTGCCCAGTGAAAGCATTTTAAGTCTGAGAGTGTCCTTGTTGGTGAAATTGGGTTGATTATAAATATCCTACGTTGGGAGACAGATGATGCGTTAGCAGTGTCAAAGGATAATGACCTTGGTCAGCAGTTTATTTATACATTATTTAATAATATAGGCCCTCTGACACCACTGAAAAGGCCATCATTTGGAAATTCACTCATTTTAAATATTTCCCTGGCAGTTTTGAGAGCCTGAAACCAACTCTGTTTTATGTTCCTGGACCTCTCTCCAAGTAAGTGAATGCATTGAAATGAAAAACAATTATTCCAGTCCTTTTTAAGCAGTTTTTATAGTATAGCAAAGACCAAAGTGGTTGCTGTAAACACTGACCACATTTTTTTGACGACAAGTGAGGGGAGTTTTACCCTTACAATCAATTGTTCATTATAACTTGCCTGTTTATTAGATTTCTTTAATAACTGCAGTGGAGGTAAATGTTCAATAGTGAGTTAGGGAAACAAACTAAGACTTGCAGATGCGCCTTCACCCTTTCCCCCAGCAGTTGGATTTCTAGTAGTCGAGGGCCCTAAAAACTAGGGACATTAAGAGCAGTTAAAGCTGAAAACAACCTGCTCTGTGAATGGTCCTCCTGTACCTCCCACTCAGCACAGGCCAGTGCGTCCTCGGTGGTGGGGAGCAGGATGTAGCGTGTCTCTGAAGTCCTCAGAGCAAGAAAGGTTCTGATGCCACGCCATGCGGTGACCATAGGTCTCTCAGTGTCTGAAGGAGGCCTGGCAGGGAGACGGGCAGTAAATGAATAACGGCTGCAGAGTCCAGAAACTACCTGCTGCTGGGGTGAGTTTCAGTCTGATGTTTGTCTCTAGCAGTTACTTCCAGGGCACAAACTAGTACTTTTTATGTAAGAGTGAGTCTCTTCCCTTCCTCATCCCATCTTCCAGAAAGACTGTTTTAAGTCAAGAATTCAAGTTGAGTTAGTTGTAAGAATAGAGATCCTTTCCCACATTATCATTTTAGGTAGGAGCTAACAGCTTCCATTGATACTTGAAGCAGTGATCTTTGGAGATTTAAAAAAATAGCACCATAGCGCAAATTAGGTTATGTAAGCTTTACAGCACAGCTAGAAATAGGGACTAGAAACCATGTGGGAATCTGGGCCAATTCCCGTGGGGCTTGGGAATTGGAAGAGTTAATACACACAAAGTGCTTTGAATAATACCTGGTGCCCAGAAGTTCTCGGTCAGTGTTGGCGGTTCCTGCCATGGTTGGCTGAAGTGACAGAAGGTATGTGAGGGAAGCGAGACTGTGCTGGCAGGTAGCTGAGAAGCAGGTGCGTGACCTACTCAGGGGAGCTGCATTGGTTCCTTGGTGGTCGCAGGTTTCGGGTGCTTCCAGTCTTTGAGAGAGGACTCCTGGCATCGGGGGGACTAAACAGGAAACACAGAGCAAATGCTTGGTGAGCGAGGCAGTGCGGGGAAGTCGCTGCACACCCATGCTGACTGAGAGTGCCCGTGTTTCTGCTGAGGTGGTGAAATCATTGGCCAGTCTGCTGCCAGGGATTCATAAATCCTTGCTTTGGGATTTAAGTGTGCTTAGAACTTCAAAAGGGCTGAGCTTAGAATATCAACCTGCTGATTCCCAGTTTCCTACCAGTACATTAATAAGAAAAAAGAGGTGCGTGATTTCAGCGAGGCCTGGAGCTCACTGGTGTTGGGCCGATAGTTCTGGTAAACCACAGACCGAGGAGCCTGGGTGGCACGCTTAGAAGGCCGCTGACCCCGCCGCTCCCCTTCATAGCATTCCCACAGCTTCTCTCTTCCAGTTTGCTTCACCACTTTGGAAATAATCTGCACTCCTCGCTACACGAGGCCTCCCCTGTTTGCTCTTCTCCCAGAAAACACATCTGCCTCTCCATCCCGCTCTCTTCAGCAGAAGGAAAGATGGGTAGATGGTGAGACGGGTGCTGTTGGTTGAATAGCATAGTCCTGTCCCTTTCTGCACAGGCTTCAGGCACCTCTGAGGAAGGATGGGCGGGTGCATCCCCGTCCGCCGGCACGACGTATGCTAGGTGGGGATTACAGATTGAGTTCTGGGATGCTCCAAGTTTATAAAAACTGTGTCGGTAGGGACTGAGCATTACCTTTAAAGGCAAATAAGGTAGATCTGCGTTATAGTCAAGACGTGCCTTCTTCTTGTTCTTCTTCTTCTTCTTTTTTTTTAATGGTACCAGCGATGGGAAGTGAAAGAGGAGGGGACATGGCAGCAACAGCTTCAGGGGAGGCTCCAACGGCCTCTCTCTCGCTGTCCCCCAAAGCAAGAGGCTTTTCTTAAATCCAAGAGGTTCCCCCATTCCTCAGCTGCGGCCGTTTGGTGGAGTCATTTCCTCATTGAGCCAAGGTTGAGGGAAGGCCTTTCTTTTCTTCCTTTCTTTCTTTTTTTTTCCCCCTTGACCAATCCGTTTTAACGTCTTCACCCCTTGGTCCTTCTAAGCAGGGTCTTGGTGATTCGTGGCAGAATTTTGCCATTTGGCATTTCTGCCAAGTGCGGCTGCCCCTCTGCGCTCTGCCCAAGCAGTGGACGGGAGACTGACCAGCATGTCCTGGCTGGAGATGTGTGGTCCTCACCTCTTCTGCTGCTTCTGGCCCTAGGAGGGCACGGGATTAGCCCGGCAGGCCTGCGGACGTTCTCTCAGCGCTGCCTGCGGCCCAGTCTCTCAGCCTGCCTCGAGTCTCTGTACGGCTGGGACGGATGGTCTCTGCTTGCACATGTCAGCTGAATGTCTCCGGTAATGGAGTTAACAGGAGCCTTCTGTTTAGGTCATTTTGGGCTGTGGGCAGCAGTAGATTGGAGAAGGAGCAGAAGAGAGAGAAGGAAGAAATGCTGAAATTACTCTCTTGCACGTGCCGGGCACTTGGACCTTGTTCTCAAACAACCTTCTTGGAGGTGGTATTCTCATTCTCAGATAAAAAAAAAAAAATAGGCTCAGGGTTCAGGGCTGGAGTTAGGAACAAAACCCCAGTCTGTCCGATGCCAAAGCCTCTTTCACCACACCGTGTGCGCTGTGGGTGCCGTCTGGACAAAGGGGAGGAACGTGCCAGGTGGCGGGAAGGAGGTGTGCAGGCCGTGGCCCAGGCCCAGCGGGGGCCTCACACCTCACATGGGGTCACAGGGTCCTGAGATCACAGGCGCCTCCTGTGCTGGAAGCCAGGCTCTCTGACTTGAGGCTGTTCTGGACCAGATATCCTGGCCTTTTAAAAATAGGGCTGTTTTTTGTGAGACCAATTGGGAAAGATTATATAACTGGAAAGATAGGCTGGAAGACTTAGGTGTGGTTGTATAAACAAAGGAAGCCCTTGTATTTCAAGCTTGGTTTTTTTTTTTGTTTTTTTTTTCCTGTTTGAGTATCAGTGACAACTCGAGGTATAGGTTTTCATTTAGCTAATGCTTCCTGCGTATATGTTCTGTCTGGCCTGAGATTGGTGATGGGGATGTCTTAGAAGATTTGAGCCAAGACACTCAAGACTGGCAAGGTTCTGACTCACAGGGTAAAAGGAAGAGGGGCCTGGAGGGCCGGCAACCCAGGTTTGGGGTAGAAGTGTCGGGAGCCGTCCTGTGCTGAACAGAGCTTGGGGAGTGCCGGATTGCAGTGGCCTGTTCCGATTGCCAGGACTTTCCCCAGACTAGGCTTCAGGGAAGGTGGCCAGCCTGAAGGTCGCAGGTGGCCCTCTAGGTTGCACTGTGCTTGGTGAGCCCTGCTGGGATGGCTTTGAGGTCTCTGAATTGCTGCACTTGAGCCGTTCTTCCGAACTCGGCTGAGTCTCCCGCTGCTGCAGACCATGTCACCAGCTCCTTTGCTAACAATTGCCACCTGGGTCTCTGCTTAGGGATAGGTGGGGGTGGGGATGGAGGCAGAATCCTCTCCAGGGAAAGACAGTCCTCCCTCACCCCAAGTCATTGTCCTTGGCATTTGGCCATTTCTCTGTGCCACCTGCCGTGATGCTGGAGGGGAGCAGGAGGAAGGAATGGTTTTAAACCCAGGTTGCACGAGTTCCAGAGCAGTGACTTGTGTGAGGAGAGTGAGTACCTGGCCCAGCACTCGCTTAGCAGCTGTTCTTTCCCAGTGGCCGATCCGTTTCCCACCCTGCCCCTACAGTGTGGAGAATCGCCAGGCACGGACTGTTTTTCTTCCTGAGCAGGCAAGGCTGTCGAAGCCCAGAGAGCTCTCCAGATCACCCAGCTTGTTTGTGGCAAAACGCTGTGGCTCCTAATGAGTTTTTAACCACACAGAAGAAATGACATGTCTTCCACTGTTTTTGGAGTTAACAGAAGCCCTTTCTTGGGGACGAGAGTTGAATTAGACAACAACTGTGGGATCTAGAAATGATCTCCTTTTATAGATGAGGAAATGAAGGCTTAGCCAAAATGACTTGCCCCAAATTATACAGCAGTAAGTGGCTGAGCCCACCCATTCTGCCAGCACTGTGCTCGGTACTGGTGGTTTGTCTTACTGGTCTAGACTGCTTGCCTGCCCAGTTTCCCTTCCTCTCTCTGAGGCATTCTGCTTACCTCTCTTCCACACTTCTGGGACATATCCTGTGTGGTTTGAAGCAAAACAAGCAAAAACCAATGCTCCACCTCTCGCCCTGCCCCCTGCCATGTGGAGAAAAAAAAAAAGAATCCAGACTTTGGGCTTAGTCTTTCTCTGGTTCCTTTGGAGGAACTGTCAGCTTGCCCCTGGGCTTAGGGGACTGGTTAACCTTGGGCCTGGCAGCCTATTCTGTTATTGTTGTTGTGCCTGTTTCCATACCGTTTTTTGGTACCATAACTGAACTCTGTAATCAAGTGTAGACCAGTGATTGCCGCTGGAGAGACCCCCAGGGGTTTGGTAGGCAGGGAGGGATAAGCTGTTGGAAGTGTGCTTTTCGTATTCTTCTGCGTCCATGTTTTGGTTGTTGGCTGTCGTCTGTCCCTGCCTAGGCCTTCATTATCTGCTCCACCCAAAGGAGTCATCCTCACAGTAACACGTTGCCCACAGTGCTCATATGCTGTGGGATCTCACTGGACCCTTCCATCATGGAGATGTTCTCAGAAGTTGCTCCGCTTTCTAACATCTTTCATGTCCTTGGAGGCTATGTTAAGGGAAATGTCGTGGACATCATCTAGGAGGTGAGAAACCTCTGGAAGGTGGCACCTGGGGAACTTGGGAAGGCCGAGGGCCCCTCCAAATGAGATTCACTGAGGCTGCTGGGGAGACCTGGGGAGATCACGGACCTTTCCATCAGCTATTTTAAAGGGTTATTTTGACTTGTACGTGACTCTAGAAGGAAGGTTAAAGACGGTTGTAGGAAAGCAGTTGGGCAGTTTGGGCAGTGTGTGCCTCCCGAGATGGTGGGGCTGTCCTGGGAGATTAGGTGTGATGAGAAGCGAGGCCGGTGGTGACCAGGAATGTTTCAGCAAGCCAGCTATTTGCACAGTGCAGAGGGATTTCTTCCACGGGATGTCAGGTTCGGATGGCACGCCGATGTGATCGGTGACACTGCCAAGGCCACTGCTCCCCTCTTTGGCACGTGGATTCGTTGAGAAACATTCACTGTCAACTACTGCTTGTTTCCCAGGCTCTCCCAGCTGGAGAAAATGTCAAGATCTTCTGTTTAGTCAGCGGAGTAGAAGGTGAAACCACTGACCAAGGTGGAGTGCACAGGAAGGGGGAGCTCAGGGGCCTGACCAGGTCAGAGCCGTCTCCTGTGGTTGGGGAAGACTCTGGCAGGCCTCCTGCTCTGTGAGGAGGCCTAGGACCTGAGCAGCTTTGACGGGAGTGGCAGAGGCTTCCCGCGGAGACTGGCATCTGCACTGGATGGAGGTCTGCCAGGGGGGTCATGAAGGAGAGCTTTCCAGAAGGGGGCACAGCGTGCACAGAAAGGGCACAGCCTTCTGGAGCAGCACGAAGGTACTTGCTGATGGCAGCTGGTACTTGGGGCCAAGATGGGGAAGGTGTGGGGAGGGAAGAAGGTGCTGGCAGGGCAGGAGTGGGCGATGGGAGAGGGGCGGCAGTGTGGCAAGGGCCATCTCTTTTGGGCTGCGAAATGGGGGTTTGGTGGGCCCAATTTCTCATCAGTGGGTGGCTGTGAGCCCCCTTCTTGTGCTCTCTGGGTTAGTGGCTCTTTGGCGGTGGATAGAGAGGTATGCAGGCTGGCCAGTCAGCATCTTACCCTTGCCCCGAGTTTCTGCACGTGTCTGCTCTCCTGGTCTCACCAAAGGGAGTGACAGGTACTGAGTGTTCACTCATATAGAGGCCCTCTGCTTTTTAAAAAAGTAATGTTTTGGTTTCTTTACCCGGGGAGGGTCTGGAGCTCCTTGGATTCAGCACCTACAGAACATGGTTTTTACTTAGTGGGAAGTTGCAGATTTGCCACACAGAGCACTTTAAAGAGAGGGGGAAAAAACCATGTAAGATTTTGGCGTCTAGCTCAGTCCTACCACCTCTGGCTCATCCTGGCCAGGTGGCACAGAGCACTGAAAGGAGTCAGGGTGGGTTTCTGCACCTCTCTTATTTATATAGCTCTCTTGGGGACTAAGGCTAAAGAGGCAGCTGTGGTTTCGAACCTTCAGGTCAGAGCTATGCAAGGTTACAGGTGCACTGAGACAGTGATCCTGTCTGCCTTTGGGGTGGCCAAGACCTGAGGGTCAAGTGTCTGCAACTTGTCTTCTTACTCTGTTGGGCCACAGAAGTATCACTTGTGTGTCACAATGTGGAAATATATGGGAGCACTCCCTTAGACCTGGTGTCAGCAAACTTTCTGGAAAGGGCCAAACGGTAAATCTTCCAGACATGGCTCTTCAGCTTGGCTGTGGTCATGCAAGAGCAGCCAGAGATGGTGCATAAACCCAGGTGTGGCTGTGGTCCGATAAAATTGACTTTAAAAGAAACAAAAGAGTGGGCCTTATTTTGCCTACCCCTGCCTTAGGCTGCAGAGACTGACCCTTTGGCTTAATTATGACTGGAAACTTCCTTCCATCTGCCGCCTGGCCCATCTACCTGAAACAGAAGGCTTCCTGAGCATCTGTTCTGTATGAGCACTGAGGAGGAAGGGGCAGTCCTGGCCCGTAAAGACCACAGGTTTTGGGGGGGGGGGTGTGGGGCACTGACAGGTGAGAGCAACATGTAGAACAGAACAGGGCTCAAGGAAGTCCAAGGTGACAGGGCCCCAATGACAGAAGGGCTAAGGGCAAATCAGGAGAGCCCTAGGAAGCTGCTCTGGAGAGGACACCAAGAACCGTGTAGTCACACAGGCACGTTGGGCCCAGCCTGGGCAGGGCCCTGAATGCCAGGCTAAGGAGCGTGGGCCTCATTCTCTGGGCCCCGGGGAGCCAGTGAGAGATTGTGCTTAGAACAGTAAAGTGATCACAGGTGCATTTTAGAAACGGCACTCTGGTCATAGAAGACCAGAGTTGTGGTTGCAGATGGTATCTCGGTTTTGTCCGGACGTTTTAGGCAAGAGTTGGGTTGGTGTTGCTATGAGTAGAAAGGAGAGGTCCGGAGAATTGGTTGTTCTCTACCGTTCTGACTTGGTGGAGTTTGATAAGTCCTCTGTCTCCAGGCCTTTCTGTCTTGCTACCCTTTTAAATAAGGGCAAGACAAAACCAGGATTAGAGTCTGGCTTGGGGCCTTGTTGTGTGAGAGTAAAAGTGAGTTCCCCTTGCTCCAGAATGGAGTTCATGGCAGGAGAGCTTCACGGAGCAGACTCCCTTCCCGTTGGCATGCAGCCAACACACGAAACAGGCCTTGTGAGATGTGCAGAGGATGGTCAGGACTCTCGAGAAGGCTACAGGCCACTGAGGCAAGATGCCCGTATGTGACAGGCCGAAGCCAACACTGCTCGGGTGTATCACAGACTGCCTGAGGCCAGGCCTTCTGGCGGGTGCATGGGGAGACGGAGGTGAGTCACTCATGGTGCCTGCCCCAAGGTGCTCAATGTAGTTGGGGCGACAAAAAACAACTATAAATGTATATAGTGCTGTTTCCCCGAAATCCACAACCCCCGCCCCCCCCCCACCCCCCACCCCGAGATTTCTAGGCAGGTGGAAGGATGCTTTTTACTGAGCCAAGGTGAGGTGTGAGGCTCGGGAGCTGCCATGGGAGGGCCCCTGGGGACTGGAGAAAGGCCACCTAATCTGAGTGCGTGTGCACCTGCTGTCTCAGCGAATCTCCCACAGGCCCCTGGGAGGGGTGAGGCTGCCTGGCGCCTGCGGCTAGGAGGTGTGGCGTCCGCACTGGCCTTACTGAGAGGTGGTTTCTTCGTGGTCCGCTGGCACCCCGGTCAGGAGTGAAGGGTCTGGTGGCTGCCCTGGCTCCCTGGGGAGCTGTGTGCCATCCTTGCTGGGAACCAGGTGAGGGTTATGGAAGGAAGATTGGTGAGGCTGTGCCTCCAGGGCATGTTGGATGCCCGCCTTGCTTGTCAGGCTCTCTCTGGTGGAGGGTGGGCCTCTCGGACTTTGCTGCCTGGTCTTGTCTTTTTGGGGGTGTGGGGGGGGGGCTCTTGTGCTCTTAACGGTAGGTGTGGGACTTGGCCGAGGGAGGAGCACTCCTTGTGTTTTCCATAGGCGTTTCTCCGCTCCTTGAAGGGGAAGGACAAAGGTGGGCCTGGCTGTATGCGAGGTGTGGCCGTTAGAGGCAGCTTGGTCCTGGCCCCGGCCCTTGCCCTCTCCTCGTCCCCGAGCATAGGTTTGATGCCGTTTTCTTAGCGAAATAAATGGTCAGAAGGTTGCTTTTTTTCTTTGACTCTAACCTAAATATTTCTGTTGTTCTGGAAAATCACATTTTTTTTTTGTTCATGGAAACTAAGGGTAGGGACAGGAGTGTTAGTGCAGAAGACTCTTTAAGGAGTCCCTTCCCCACTGGTAATTTATTAAGTTGCATTTAAGTGTCCAGCCTCTTTTTCCCCTTTTCCGGGCTGAGCACCGCTCCCCACCTCGGGCTTAGGAGTTGGTCTGCTGTGTCAGGGGCAAGACATATTGATCCAGATGGGCTTGTTTCCTGGATGTGTGTCACTGTGATGCATCCTTGAGCAACCTCATCTGTGGCACTGACCCCTGAGGTAGTGACGATGCCCACAGGAGCTTTGGAATTCCGTGCCAGGCCAGCCCCGATTCCCCACTAACTTCTCTCACCTTTTGTGTCAGAAGCGCTGCCGTTAGACGCATCCCTTTCCCTGACCAGGACGGCATCTCACGCTCAGACCAGCCCTGGGCCATCAGGTAGGGTTCGCACTGCACCCCTACTTCATAGAGGGAACACTGAGCGCTACCTGTTCCCTCGCTCACTTAATGCAGTGGTTTTTCAGCACCTGGCTGGGCTATGGCTACGTGGGAGGTGGCTTAGCTGCCATTTTTTGCTACCTTTCTTGGAGAGGAAGGCTTGTTTCTAGAAACTCAGCTGGGGAGCCAAACCATAGGCAACCTCAAGGCCCCGACTAGGGCCTTAGTTTTGACACCTCCTAGGAATCCCAGGCAGCTGTCGCCCGTGCAGTCTCCCAACTCCAGATGTACTTCCTCTCCTGGGGCTTGAGGAAACAAAATGAATGCTTGCTTGACGGGGGAGTGCTCTGCCTTTGTTCCTCTTGACTTCTAGTGAGGCACAAGCCCCTTCATTTGGTAAATCTTACATACCTTAGCCCTCAGCAGCGCTTACCCCAAAGTGTTTTGTACTCAGGCCTTTCACCAGGGACCCGTCCGCTGGCCTCTTGTGCTGAACATCTTGTCCAAGTGGCTTGTGGCTTTAGGAGAGGACAGTCTCCTGAGAGAACCCTAATTATTAGGGTGAGGACACTTCTGGGGGCAGTGAAGCTGATGGGCCTGGCTCGGCCTGTTAGCTCCACAGCCCGCCCACCCTGGTCTCAGTGCCATGTGGCATTACCAGAGAGTGGCCTGTAGGACTTGTCACCCACTCCATGCAGAACTCCTGGTCTGGGGACGAGGCAGCTAGCTCAGAACTAAGGCCCAGATCTATTCGAGAGGGGCTTCTCTCATAAAGGAGCAAGGTGGCCCTGCTCGGCCTCAGCCCCTGGGGTGGGGAGTCCAGGAGGCATGGAGAAGGCCGAGTGTAGTTGTGGGTAGAAAACCTTTCCCTACTGCACGGTTACACACATGACATTGGACTCCTGGCTATGGCTTACTCTCACTCCGGTCTGGTGATGGCCAAGGTAGTTTTTTAGGTATCAACTGAAAATATCTATCTGTATATCTATTTACTGTGTTTTGTTTTGTTTTGTTTTTTTTCTGAATACGCAAGTGTAAATAGTATCATTTGCAGTGCAAAGTCCTTGGCAATAACTTTACGTTGTGTATCATGTTGAAAAATTGGCAAATGCGACCACCATGGATTGTCCTTCCCGTCTGGGGCAATGATTACATGTAGGACTCTGAACTTTAAACCTTCGGCGTGGTTGAAGCAGCAGCCTGCATGTGTGGACTGTCACCAGTGCCTCGTCCAGGATGCCTGGCCTTCATCCAAAGGGACTCTCTGCCGCCCCAGCGCCCACACTGTGGCTCCTTCGCACTGACTATGTCGGACTCTGCCGTAGACTGGTCCTCTTGTCTGGCTGCTGCAGTCTGTCTGTAATGCCCTGACATGTTGCATTCTCCCCATTTGGATGAATAAAAAATAAAAGCTTCTGTCTTCAACAGCAGTGGACCCACTTTGGTTAAATGAAAGCTGTGACTTTGATGAAGTGGCCGAGTGCAGGACCACTTTCCTGGCCCTCATGACTCTCCAGGTCAGAACACGTGGCAGGATCTTCCCTTCATGGAGAGAGATGAGGAGCCAAGGCCTTGGTCCTGTTCCTTACAACTCTCTGCTTCTCTGCTAATGGTGCAAAATGTTTACTGAACTGAAACTTTAACTTGGGACCCTGGCGTAGTAAGTGGTGACTTACGGGTGCTGAGTGAGGGCTCAATTCTAAGCCTTAGAATTTACCACTTTTCACACATCTTAGTCTTACTATATTCATGCCTATTCCCCAAGGCTGGCATTACCCACACATGACAGATCAGAACACTGAGGCTCACAGATAAAAGTAGAACTTCTAAATGGCAGCAACAGTTTGTATCCAGAGCTGACGCTCCCCCCCCCCCCCCCCCCCCCCACCGCCCTTGTGAGGGTCCCACAGTGGAGCTGCCCCAGAACATCCTGAGGAAGCAGAGCCAGGCCCAGGCCTACTGATGCCTCTTCCAGGTAAGTGCAACCACTGTGGGTAGACGAAGGCACTGGGTGTTCCTGCTTCACTTTGTAAGTCAGGGCCCACCCCCTCTCTGCGCGCCCTTGCACCGGATTCATGAGCATGCCTAGAACTGGCCACAGAAGAGTTGGCTGGCCTGGGCCCACTGCTGCTCCCCTGCCCCACGGTCACGGCGAACAGCCTGTGGAGTTGAAATGGGGGAGTGAAGGGCGGGAGCCTTGCTGGTCTTGCTCGCGGGCCCCAGAAGAGGAGGTGGCGGCTCCTGAGAGAGAAAGTTGAAATGGCAGATCTTGTGATCGTGGGCAGGAAATCTTCCACCGCTGCTTACAAATCTGAGGATAAGATCACTGAACTCCCAGGGGGCGTTCAGACAGCTGGAGGGACCAGCAGCACACAGGTGAAGGATCAGGAGCTTTATGGCGCCCCAGCAACCCCTAGGACACAGGTGAGGAGAAGAACTCGGAAAGGTCACGTGACTTTCCAAAATGAGTGGTGCACCCAAGGTCACAGTCTGGCCTAGAATCCAGTGTGCAAGTGTGTCGTTGGCAGTGAAGTGCCCTGCCGGTCACGGGGAGCTAGAGGTGCGGGTTAACGGCCGTGGCGCCTGGGCCAGGAACCCATGGGTCCAATTTCCTCTCTGATAAAATGGGGAAGGGGCAGAGACTCAGTGCTTAGGCCTCTCGCTCTGGGAGCCACTGCCCCAGCCATTGGGTATGGTCCTAATCCTTGCACCTGTTTCATCCTTCTGACCTCATCACCCCCCACATGTGTCCTAGGAGAGGGGGCGTCCCAGTGTCAGAGGCAGGCTAATAAGCAAGTGAAGCACTCTAATGCCATAAACCTCCGTCAGACTGATGAGGACAGGCCTCTCCCAGGTCACAAGGGGCCCGTATCACCTTACTCCCCGGTGCGTGGACTCGCTTCTGTTGGGTCAGTCAGAGCCGGGAGTTGTGGTCTCAGCTTATTTTTAGCTCCCGTGGATTTTCTTTTCTTCGCTCCTGCTGCGGGGACTTGGAATTCAGAGCAGACGGGGTGGCGGCACTCCTGGGAGACTAAGGAAGATGCCGCCTCCTCCCTGGGAATTCTTCTCGAGGCTCTGGAGAGCAGCTGGGGTTCAGTAGGGCCTGCAGTCCACGCGGCCCGTGCCGTACTCTCGCTGCTTTTGAGCAGCCCTGACAGCACGGTCCGGGAAGAGATGTGGCCACGGTCAAAAGCGTGATCCGAGTTTTCCAGCACGAAGCCTCATGCTCTTTGCTCTACCACGGTTCCCTCCAGCCACCTCCACGTCTGCTGCCACTCTGAGCACCAGTGAACTTCCCTGTCACCGATGAGTCTTTTCTGGTCCTGCCCTCGCTGTGATGTAGAGCACGCTACACTTTTCCTCCCGGTGGCCACAGCCTCACACCGTGGCCCCTCTTTCTCTTTAAATGGGGGTGCCTAGGCCTGCAGTTTGCCCTTGCTCAGTGTGTACATTTCGTACGGTCTTACCTGCCCTGCCGGATTCCACATCTACACAGGGACGTGGAGATCTTTTTGATGGTGACAACTGTTGGCAGTGTTGGGGGGAGGGGTGCTTCATCAGCCAGAAGCATAGGACAGCGCCCCACAACAAACGATTATCAGTAGTGCTAAGGTCCCGAAACCCACGCGACTCCCGACCGTCTAGATTCTGGGCACCTCCCAGTGGCGTTTCCCGGACAGTCTCAAGCCCACACACCAAGAGCTCCATTTCTCTCCCTTTGTGTCCTTCCCCTTTTCTCTCACCAAGTTTCTGTAACTCTCCAGGAATCGTCTCCAATCTGGCCTATTTTACCACCTCTCTTTATAAAGACTCTAGATGTCTTCTCCCAGTTTTCTTCCTAAAGGACTGACAGGACTCTTCCCCCCAGTTTTTAAGGCAAGTTGGCTTCAAACCCTTCAGTAGTTCCCTCCGCCTTCAAACCCCGCAGCCTCAGGGGCCTCAACCTCATTATCCAGTCTCGCTCCGTCAGACCATGGCGTACCCACCTGGCGTTTCCTGCAGCTAAATGTCTTGCTGCCTCTCCATCCCACAACCCCCTCAGGTCATCAGTGCAGAAAACGGTCACTGCCACTTCACCTCCCTGTCCCCACAGGGCCCCATATACCTGTTTCAGCACTTAGCGTACAGTGTGGCACCTGGTATTCTCAGTCTGAGTCTCAACACAGCTCGGGGACTTCCCCGAGAGCGAGGACCATCTGAGTGACCTTAGGCCTGACGTGCCCAGGCTGACTGGTACATGGACTCCTTTCGCTGGGCCGGGGCTCAGCTGGGAGGGGAGGGTTTCTGCCGAATCCCTGCACTCCCAGACACCAGGACCCTTGGGACCGGCAAAGCCTAGAGCGAGCTGGCCCTTCTGGACTCCTGCCCCAGCTAGCCGCGAGTGTGGATCCCACAGATAGGTTCTCTAGCCTGCAAATGGCAGAGGACTCCCAAATGTGCCGTGGAGCCGCTGTCCTGGCCCCTCATGAGGCACCTGCCCAGCTTCGGGGCAGCGGAGAGAAGACAGGGCAGAGGCTTCACTCACCGCCTTCCCTTCTTCAAGGCCGGGTGTAGAAGGGGTCCTGAAGGGCAGGTCACACGGGGAACACCGCAGGCTTGGGGAGACTGCTCTTCTTCCTGCCGCAGAGAAGGGGGCGAGGTGGTAAAGAGGGACGGCCGGGGCCCTGCGCATCCTTAGGGTGCAGGGGGACCCCGTAAGTAGAAAGGAACTTTCTGAAAGATGTGTCTGTCCATGCCGCCACTCTTCCTGAAAAGTGTTAGGGCTAGACCCCAGCTACTCGGACTGCCTTCTCCCCCACAGCTACTTCTCTTGCACATTCACATTTCAGGCCTCGAATTCCTCCCATCTCTTGCCTGGTGAGATGCTTTCACCTCCTGTAGGACTTCCTTAACCCTCCAACACGGGAATGGCGCCTGCCCCGGGAACACGGCACTGGATTTCACCAAGCGGGTCAAGTCTGCCGTGGTGGCGCACGCGTCGGCCTGGCAGAGGAGAAGCTCGTCTCCCCACACCCCGTGCCGCTGGCGCGCCGGAGCCGTAGGGGTGGGGAGGCGCCTGGGGCCCCCACACACCTGTCCTGACAGCGCCGAGGCTGCTCTTCTCGGACAGTGGGAGCAGGGAAAGGGGCCGGAGCACATAATGATGAAACCGGTTTCTACAAAGTGATGCTCTTTGTACCAAAATATTTAATGAATATGCTGTTAAAATAAAACCAACAAAAGAAATAGTAATACAATTTTACTGGTTTATATTTCAGTTCATAAAGTTGACACACTGAAACTACCCTAGCACAATGTCCACGCACCTAGTTTTAGATGGGCTTACAGCTGTTTTGGTAACTGAACAAGAAAGACACAGAAAGCGGTGGAGGGTGTGGTTCGGGGGGTGGGGGTTGCCATTGTTACCTCCCTTGTCACAGTGACCTCAGCAAGCGTTAGTATAGCCAACAGGAAAAGAGATACAAAACAACCCAAGAATCTTTATACACAAACCAGTGCCTCTTAGAACAGCTACCTGCACCCTGCGTGCGGAGACCAGATCATCGGCGCCAGCCCGTCAGCATATCACTATATAAATTAAAAGGTCTAGGTTATTTGTTTTTTTAAAGGTGCTAAAACCTCTATTCTGTAGTTTTGAAGTGAGAACCTGCAGCCCATCTGAACAGTGAGGTCTGCACCCAGCACACTCGGGGGAGGGCCCGGGGGCCCAGACAGCCAGGGAGGGACACGGGTCAGCAGGACCGGGCCTGGGCCTGTGCATCCCGCACATGTGTCTACACACACACACACACACACACACACACACACACACACACACACACACGGCGCAGTGTCCTCCTCGCCTGTATGACCTGTTGTGCAAAAGCACTAGGGACCTTGAAGTGATGGAGCGTTTCCCAGCTCTCGAGAGGGTGGGGGAGGAGAGTGGAGCCCAGCAGAACTGGAGTGACGTTAAGTGCCCAAATATCCACATAATTAGGTTGTGCAGATCAGTCTCGGTCTGGGATTTAAACACTGTCAGTTGGGCACACTGGGAAAAGATATTTATACACACACACACACACACACACACACACACACACACACACGACACATGAAGCAAAATAAGATTTGTCCACGTTATGATTCACCCTGTCTCACAGTCAGTCAAGTCGCCCAGCCCAGCCCTGTGACGTTTTGGCAGCTAACACTAAAAACGAGGAACTAGAAGAGTTGCATAGAATTGATCAGAAACGTGAATAATGCCAAACCCAACACCTGTGCAATGTGTTCTTTAACAAAACTAGGTGGCTTCAACTACAACCAGGAAACCCTCCTATTTAAAACAAAGTGCTTCTCCGCGTCTACCTGGAGGACCCTATGCTGGCACGAAGTAGATAAGAATTATTTGCGATACTGATCCCCTGCCCCCCCACCCCCACCCCACAATATATATATAATATGTATATTTAAAAACAAACAAAAAAAGATTAAAGGTTTAGAAAAAAACCAAAAGCCTGAAGGATCCCCAAACTCCGATAATGTCAACTCAGCCCTTGGGCTGGGTGAGATGGTGACCCACACCAGGAAGAGGCCTGGGAGCTCACACGGAGGATGGTTTCCCAGAGCGTGTCCAGAGCGTCACTCAGCCAGCAGGCCTGTTAGCATCAGTAGTTAGGAGAGCCTTACCCCAGAGAGGCTGCCTGCTTCATGAGCTCTGGTCCAATGACCTACCAACATGCTGCTATGGATCTGACTTAGGTACATTCTGGTCCTGGGACATGTCACAGAATCACACATCTGGCCAAAGAAGGCAACAAAAGGTGTCGTGTTTTCTGAAGGTGTCTGGAGGCAGCCACTTCGCTCAGCAAGTCTCTTTCCCTTGAACCCCCGTTGCCGTCTTTATGGAGCTCAGGGTTCGGTTAAACCACGTCTTCTTGGCGGCCTGTACCTCGTTCAGGGCAAGGCCTAAATGGTGCTCCAAGTCCTGCAAGGGGAACAATGTACGGTGAGCATGCTGGGCTTCAGTGTCAAGGGAGGTGCCTCCCGAGAGCTGAGCCAAGATAAGAATTCAGCCTATGTATTCTTGAGAGGCCTCTGGAAATTCCCCAGTCTCCACCTGGCATAAAAGGGTCTGGAATCCCTAGAGTTCTGGGATTTTTCCTAGTTAAGACCTCTTCATTTCTTGCCTCGTCTAACTTATTAAAACAACCTCCTAACTGAGCGCTTCCTTCTCTTATCCACCGACTGCACATCAGGCAGACAGAGCTAATGGTCTGGTTCAAAGCCCACGCCACTAATTTCCAGCAAAGACCTTTCAAATCTAGACTCCCTAGCAAGACATTTGAGATGTTTCATAACCTGGACCCAGAGACACTCTGCCAGCTCAGTGCCCACCTCCACCCCTGCCTTCCTGGCACTCCTCACTGGGCAGGCCCTCTCCTCCCTCTGCCGCTCAGCACGCCACTCCCTCCACCAGGGATGCTCACTGTTCTCTCTCTTCTGCAGCTGCAACCCTGGTTCATTCTTTGACCGCAGCTCACATACTGCTGCCTTGGTGGTGCTTTTCCTGATTGTCCTGGACAGTCACACAAGCCATGTCTTAGCTTTGCAACCCCAGCACCTAGAACAGGGCCTGGCAAAGAGCAGATGCCCAGTGAATGTGTGTGATGTGGGAGACCAGGCCCTAAGCTTTAGTCCTGAACTTAGTCCCTTCCACACACGGTGCTTAGGGCCCACTCTGTGCTCCGTATTATACTGGTGCTCGTGGAACTGGCCCGGCAGTGTGAAGATGGCCTAAGTAAGCCCCACTTTCTTCTTCGGAAGTGGAGGCTCAGATAAATCAGGTCACATGTTCAAAGTCACAAAGCTAGTTAAATGATGGGAGTTGGGACCTACGAGTTCGCAGTTAGGAAGTCCTCGGACACAGTGCCGAGAGCCCTTTCTGGGCATCATCTTACGTAGTCTTCAGAACAAACTATCAGATGGGGGGCCTTGTCTCCATTTGCAGATAAGGACTCTGAAGTGTAAAGAGGTTCTGTACTAACCCAAGGTCACAGTTTGGTGGTGCAGCTGTGATTTCAAAGCAGGTGTTCTCTGCTTCACCAAAAAGATCCCAAGGTTGATGGACAATTCTCTGATAAAGTCCAATTCTTATGACCGTCCAAATACTAATTAAACATCCGCTGGTAAATCGTAAGTAATGGGCTTCTTCCCACAGGGATTATGGTCAAAGGTTAAAAGGGAAAAAACCCCCAAACCATAAAGGTCACTTCCAGGGTTTCCAGCCCACGCGGGCTGGCCCAGGGCGGCGGCCGTTACCTGGATCTTGCACTCCGCTTCCACCAGCTGCAGCTTGGTCTGGGCCAGCTCCAGTTCCATCTCCCTCAGCTGGTTCTTCAGGGTCTCCTTCTCCTCATCTGTGTCCTCATCTAAAACCTCCTTGGCTGAGCTCAGGCCCTTTATGCGACCTTCCTTGTTGAAAAATTCCCGGCAGCGCTCACAGTCATCCACTTTTTGCTGAAATTGAAGGTCAGATGTGAAGAGGCAAAGAAGAGAAACCAGCCCTGCGGGAAGGTGTGGGCGCCTCCTTTTTGGGGAGCCAAGAGATGGCTTCTCGGTTGAGCACCACAGCTTCTGAAAAACTATGTTCTCTTTGGCAGATGCCCTACTGGAAAAGCCACGTGGTGTCATACACTAAAAGCAATAAAAATATTCTTATGTCCTGGTCTGTCACCTCCCTTCTAGGAACCTCGGTTAAAAAAACGAAGATGCAGTGAGTAAAGATTCACGTACAAAGATTTTCACTGTGGAATCAGAGACAGAAACAAAATGGGGCAGGGGGTGTAAACTATCCAACCGCTGTGGGAGAGGAAATACAGAGCTGTGCTGTATTTATACAAGGTAGTCTGTATGCAGCCTCTAAAAAGTTTTTGAGGAACTTTTCATAGCATGGTGAACTGGTTAAATGCTGGGTGACCAAGGACACAGAAATGTCTGTAAAGCATGGTTACAAATATTTACCACATTTCATCAAAGTAAGATGGCCCTGACTGGAAGAAACCCCATTTCATGTTCCTCTAAGAAAACATTCTTCCAATTAAGCCACTTTAGAAAGCCCTCAGTTATAAGGCATGTCCCAATTTCTCAGATGTGAATGTGGAAAAAATGAGTATCTCAGAATGAATGGCATTTTGTACGTTGAAATAAACACAGAAACTCAAAGAATGTACACCGAAGTGTTAATAATGGTGATGTTATTTGTGGGTAATACAATTACAAGGGTTTGTTTTCTTTCATTTTCCAAATTTTCTGCAGTGGGCATTAACAGTTTTAGAATCAGATAATAAGTCATATTTAAAAAATAGATACTGCTGTTTACACTCTACTCAGGGCGGAGGCCAGGTGTATTCTCGCTCCAGGTAAACTGATGTGTGTGCGAGGCCATGAGCACATCCCTCCCACCCTCCTGTCCACGGGGTCGTAAGTGTGTTAGAAAAGCATCTTTCGGTAAATTACTCCTCTCCGAAAAATGTGGTAAGTGCTTCTAACACAGGGACAGCCTAAAGAAAGAAAGCACCAAGTTACAAAAGCCCCCAAACTGGCAACAAAACAAAAACATTACACAAAGTCCTCGTTGTTTTGGGATCCATTATAAGCAGAAGTAATTGAGCTCCGAAGGGGAGGAGTGTCCCAGTGTACAGAACACAGGGAATGACAAGTGACACCACAGGCTCCTGGTCTCTGCACCCCTACCCTCAAGCAAAACCCACTGCTGGCTGGACTCCTTCACCTCTGTGCCCTGCAGTGATCACCTGCTGTACTGACGACATTCGGAAATCCTGGGTCGCCTTTTTTTTTTTTTTCAGTCACGATATCCAGAGGATGTTAAGTGGATTTATAAGGAAAAGGCCAATTGTATTTTAAGATTGAAAACCAGATCTCTGGGTCTCATCTGTACTCCCTTCCAGAGGAGACCGGCACACCACCAGCTGTCAGCCAGGCCATGACAGGAACCTAACAGGGTACTGGGTGGCTTCTCTCATGTTTGAAATCAAAGGGAAATCAAACTACCCTCTCCCAAAATCTGTTGTGCTGAACAAAGCCATAAAATGAAGTAGGTTGTACAGAATCTCTTTGGTAGAGGAAAACTTACCCGAATTTTCTCAATTTCCACTTTATTAGCTGTCTGCTGCTTCTCCAATCTTTCACTCAACTGAGAACAAATCTACAGAAACAAATGAAATGAGACAATCTCTTGAGCAGTGTCATCATCCGCATAACCTGGGTTTGGGATGAATCCGGCAGTGGAAGCTGGACCGTGCTGAGTGGAGAGGACGGTACTTGCACACCGGGTGGAGGTGGTGCCGGGGGGACGAGTCGAGTCGGGGGAAGAGCAGAGGTTCCTCTGGTTGGGCCACCTCCATATCCATGGGCCTAGGACTCGAGGAACTCACTGGTGCCCCACTCAATGGCCAACGGTTTACACACACTTGACAGACTCACAAGCCGGCACGAGATCCAAGTTTAGGAAAGAACAAGACCAGTTATGTTCTTAAAACTGAAACCAGCCAGGGAGAGAAGTGGTTCTACGGCCTACGAGCATAGGTGAATGTGAGGCCGTAAGAACAGAGCGTGGCGGGGCGCCTGGGTGGCGCAGTCGGTTAAGCGTCCGACTTCAGCCAGGTCACGATCTCGTGGTCCGTGGGTTCGAGCCCCGCGTCAGGCTCTGGGCTGAGGGCTCAGAGCCTGGAGCCTGTTTCCGATTCTGTGTCTCCCTCTCTCTCTGCCCCTCCCCCGTTCATGCTCTGTCTCTCTCTGTCTCCAAAATAAATAAACGTTGAAAAAAAAAAAAAATTAAAAAAAAAAAAAAAAAAGAACAGAGCGTGGCTCTCATTTATTAAATGCCTATTTATCGGTGGGGCAGGGTGCCAGGCCCTCTACAGACACGATCTTATGGAACCCTCATGACGGTTCTCTGAGACAGGGACCATTTCTCTTATTTTCCCGTTACAAATCAGTGACGTCACTTGCCCGGTGAAGTACAGTGACCGGTCGGTGCGGGTGGCAGAGCCGGGAAGCCCAGGGTGTGGAGGGGACACACTCATCCAGGCGAGCAGGGCTTCCAGAGCATGTGGCCCACCAACAGTGCACTCACTCACCTGCTTGTAGTCACCAATGATGGAACTGTTTTTTCTAATCTCAGATTCTGCTTTGTCGAGTTCCCGACGACACATTTCTTTTAACTGCAGGTGTTAAAAAAAAAAAAAAAAGGAAAAGTGAATGTCTTAAAGGAAATACAAAGCTCTGGCACTAACTGCTCTGTTCTGGGCTTTCCAAAAAGTAACCAACCTACTCAGGAAGCGTTCTGTTTCACCTGCCTGGTCTTGATGCCAGGAGAGGGAGAGAACAGTCAAAACGCTTCCATAAAAGATCAAACCCCGTTTCGGAGTGGGGCTTTGGTTAAGGCTCCCCCTGCCAGTGTAGCACACCCGTGAGCCTGAGCTGAGGACACAGCATAAACCAAACAGACTCAAGGGCTCATCAGAGAATTGCTCCTTCCTCATGATGGAGAAAACGCCCTGCTCTCATTCAGGCTGTCCTGACGGAGACTAAACAGCATGACCATTACGGAGAACCGTGAGGGCAAGAAAGGGCTTCCTCTGTGGTGCGAAGCATCCAAAGCTCTTCGTCCCAAGGCTGCGGGTCTGTGCCCCCAGTGACTGTGGAGGGCTAGCTCAGGATAGGCCTTCCAGAGTTTGCTCCGTGGCGGAGATGCCAGCGGACAGGTAGGGGAAGAGCTAGACATTATATGATGGCTGCTTTCCTTCTGCAGAAATGCTAAAATAACTCCCTTCTTTGTCGCACTCGGATGCTGACACACAGGAGTTTCTCTTGCCCCAAGAAAGGATGGCCTTTGCCCCACTGTCTCCTGCTACGCTCCAATTATTAACAACCATTATGCTTTACACAGTAAATTAAAAAAGCCTTTGGAGGGAAACTGAAGCCAGCTGTCTGCGGGTTCCCCAGTGGCAGCAGGAAGCCGCCAGTTGGACTCATGACTCTCAAGACACAGAGGCACGTGGGAGGGCTGAGCTTCCCTTACCTGAGCAGACTCATCTTCCAGCCGTCTCTTCTCTTCCTCCGCATCAATCAACTTCTGTTTGGTCATAAGCAGCTCCTTATTGAGTGCATCTGCCTTCTCTTCAGCCTGAAGCATGTAAGAGATGCTGTCACACAACAAGAATCGAGAACCGGATGGGGTCTGAATTGGCCAGCACAATCCCATTTTAACGTGACTGGGAAACTGATCCAGAGAGGGGAAATGACATGCCTGAGGTCACACAGAGACTCTCATGCACAAGTGCCTGGCTCAGTCTCTTGCACAGACATTGTGCAGGACAGTGGTGAGGGGCTCAGCCTTTGGCATCAGATAGCCTGGGCTCAACTCCCATCATTCCCGAATCATGTGCCACTTGAACAAGTCACTGAGAATCATTCTGAACTTCAGGCTTGTCATATGAGGGATAAAACACAGAAAGGACTCCGCACAGCACCTTGAATACAGTAAACACTCAATAAAAGGTACCTGTCATTATCACTAATAATAGTAATGATAAATTCTGGTTTTCCTCCTCCAGACTCTTAGTATTTCATGTGCTTCATCAAACAAGTTCTGCACCTCATTCTCATCACTTGATAAAGGAAGCCACCTCTCTCCTGACACTCTCTTTTCATTATCTGAAATGGCCACCCTCCACCCCAGTGTTTTTTGAAAGCATACAAAAGTCTGGTGGGTAGATCTGTGGGTCTAAGTGAAAATGATGCACCTATGCCAGATACAGGAGTCCCTGAGACTGGACATTTCAAGGATAAGTGAAGAATGAGCATGTTAGAGGGCACAAGCTCCTAGTTACAGACCACTAGATATGGAGGGTCTTTGTTATATACCAACCTCCTTTTTAACAATGAATGGATGGTGGATTCCCTGAAACTAAACAGCATTTCTGATGTCACCTAGCTAAAGAGGTATCATGGAGGGGCACCTCAGTTGGTTAAGCGTCCAACTTCGGCTCAGGACATGATCTCACAATTTGTGGTTCTGAGCCCCGCATCGGGCTCTGTGCTGACAGCTTACAGCCTGGAGCCTGCTTCAGATTCTGTGTCTCCATCTCTGCCCTCCCCCACTCATGCTCTGTCTGTCTCTCACTCTCTCTCTCTTAAAAATGAATGTTACAAAAAATTAATTAAAAAAAAAAAGAGGTGTCATGGAGCCCCTGGCACATTCCACTATACCACCTCCCCTGATGTATCTTCTTTGGGGGGATCAGGATCTGCAGGGCTGAGGCCTTACATGGAGAACTGAGAATGGCATGATAATGCAATCTCAAAAAGGCATTAATTACAGGCAAACTGCGCAAGTGTGCAATTAAGTGGGGTCCAAGAGTTAAGGCCAATCCTTTCTGGGGAGTGGCTTGTCATCTTCTTCTACAGCTCAAACCCAAGAAGCAATCAAAAGGGAAATGAGAATCAAACAAGAGAGGAAATAACTAGTAAAGAGAGGCAAGTCCCGTTAAAGACTTGTTTTACTTTAATCTGTGGAGCAACCTATTACCTCTCTTTTCCCTCCCCTGGACTCAGTTATCCTCTTCTGAGAAGTAATTTGGAGCTTGCGGCACATTCGTACGTTCTCTCAGCTATTCATCATCACTATCATGGTAGTGATTCTAAGAAGTGTGAAACGGCCAGGATATGAATTGGGTCTTTGAAGTCAAGTCTTCCCTGCCCACCGTGGCTCCCCAGTTTGTTAAAAAAAAAAAAAAAAGAAAGAAAGAAAGAAAAGAAAAGCAAATGGGGAAGTGATTCCTTCACGTTCTCACAGCGCATGTAGCAGAGCTGTAATCTACAACCAGGTGGCGTGACATTAAGCCCAGTGTTGGTGCTGTCACGCCAAGAAGTGACTCTCAATGCTGTGAAAGGGAGGTGCACAGAAACTAATGGACTGGCCTGACCAGCATCCCCTAAGGGCACCACACTCCCTGCACTCCATCTGCATAAGCATAGGAAGAGGGAGGGTCTGGAGAGAATAAACACAAATCCAGACTTCCACTTCTGGTCATGAAGGACTAACAGGGACCAGATTTACCCTATCACTGTAAACAAAAAACTGGATAAAATGTATGAAACTACTATTTTCAGACAATGAAAATAATAAATGCAGGACTGTGGTTCCTGGGAGAAAGAAAACAAACAAGATGAATTCTACTACCACCCTGGATTTCTACCTAGAGGCACATTCTGGACAAGAAGTAGGGCAAAGGGTTCCAAATAGCACATCTCAAAACATCAAGGAGGCAGAGTTAAGGGGCCAGAGATGCTGACAGAGGCCTGGAAATAAGAAAGCTCTGGAATAGCTAATAAGGTAATAAAGGAGATAAACTCAAATCATGAAAATACCCAATTAAACCAAGGAAGGCAGAAAAGGAGAAAGAAAAGAAATAAAAAGCAAATGCAACAAATAGCCAAATAGCAAGATGGTAGACTTAATCTACCATATAAGTAATTACATTAAATGTAACTGGCCTAAACATTGCAGTTAAAAGAAGCGGATTATCAGACTCAATAAAATAAGCAAGACCCAACTATAAGCTGGCTACAAAAGACCATTTTAAATATAAAGACACAGATATGTTAAAAGCCAAAGGATGGAGAAAGATGTACCATGCAATATAATGAAAGTTGGAGTGACTACATTAATATCAGACAAAGCAGATTTCAGAGCAGAGTATTGCCAGAGACAAAAAGTGACATTTCATAACAATAAAGGACTCATTCCACTGAGAAGGCGTAATAATCTGAAATGTATGCATAAATTCAAATTACAGGAAATTAAAGCTGACATAACTGAAAGGAGAAATAAATGCACAGAGACTTCCTCACTGTTCTCTCAGTAAGTGATGGAACAAGCAGAGGGAAAACAAGTTTATGGAAGATTTTAACAACACTCAATCAACTTGACCAAACTGACATTTATAGAAGACTGTACCCACAACAAAAGAACACACACATTTTCCAAGTGCTTGTGGGACATGCACCCAAATAGAGCAAAAGTAGGCCCTAAAATAAGCATAAATATATTTTAAAAGGATTAAAATCAGAAAGGATATGTACTCCAACCACAAATGAATTAAATTAGAAATTAACAACAGAAAAATCTCTGGGAAAAATCCTTAATAGTTGCAAATTAAACAACTAATACTAATAGTTGCTTAATAAACTAATACTAATTGATACTAACCAATTCACAGGTCAAAGAAAAAATAGGAACTGAATGAAAATAAAAACAAACCTATCAGAATGTGTAGGATGCAGCTGAAATAGTGCTTGAGGGGGATATGTAACTTTAAAATGCTTATTTTAGGAAAAAAGGGGTCCAGGGGCGCCTGGGTGTCTCAGTTGATAAACTTCTGGCTTCTGCCCAGGTCGTGATCTCATGGTTCCTGAGTTCGAGCCCTGTATCAGGCTCTCTGCTGTCAGCACAGAGCCTGCTTTGGATCCTCTAACCCCCCTCTTTCTCTCTGCCCCTTCCCTGTTCACGTGCTTTCTCTTTCTCAAAAATAATAAATTAAAAAAAAGGTTTTTTTTTATTTTTTTTAATTTTTTTTAACGTTTATTTTTGAGACAGAGAGAAACAGAGCATGAACGGGGGAGGGTCAGAGAGAGAGGGAGACACAGAATCTGAAACGGGCTCCAGGCTCTGTGCGGTCAGCACAGAGCCCGACGCAGGGCTCGTACTCACGGACTGCGAGATCATGACCTGAGCCGAAGTCGGACGCTTAACCGACTGAGCCACCCAGGTGCCCCAAAAAGTTTTTTTTTTAAAGAAAAAGAAAAAAAGTGTCCAAAACTAATGATCAAGCTTTCCCTTTAAGAAGCTAGAAAAAGAGGGGTCCCTGGGTGGCTCAGTTGGTTGAACGTCCAACTCCGGCTCAGGTCATGATCTTGTGGTTCAGGAGTTCAAACCCCCTATCAGGATCACTGCAGTCAGTGCAGAGCCCACTCTGGATCTTCTGTCCCCTTCCCTTTTGCCCTTCCCCCACCCATGCTCTCTCAAAAATAAACATTAAAAAAAAAGCTAGAAAAAGAGCAAACTAAACTAAAAAAGAAGTTAGAAAAAAAATAACAGAAAGGAGAAATCAATGGAACAAAACAAGCAGAAACAAAAGAAACCAAAAAGTGGGTTTTGAAGAAATCAACACACTTGATAAATTTCTAGAAATGTCAGATCAAGGGAAAAGAAGACACAAATTCATTCCATATCAGGAATGAAAGACAGACCATCTCAGTAGATCCTATAAACATTAAAAGAAATACCAATGGAAATACCAATGACTTTGCCAATACATTAGATAACTGACATGATTATGTTACGTGAAAGACAGAAATGATAAAAGTAGACACATGAAGAATTAGAAAATTTGAATAGCTCTGTGTCTGGAAGTAAACTGAATTCATTATTAAATAATTTCCAAAGAAAATTCCAGGCCCACATGGTTTCACTAGGTAAATCCAAGATTTAATCAAGGAAGAATGCTACACAAAGGGCTTAAGAAAACAGGAGGGAATGCTTCCCAATTTATTTTTGAAGGCCATCATTACCCTGACACCAACACAAAATTAAGGAAACTCCAGACAAATATTCCTCATGAACACAGAAATTTTAATACAAATAAAAATCTGAAGGGAAAAAAAGGAAACCCTAAATTTCCTCGGAATGCAAGGCTGGTTTACATTAAAAAATCAAATTATGTCACCATATTAACAGAATTACGAGAAATAGTAAATAATCATCTTAACAAATGCAGGAAGAATAACAAAACTCGACACCCATTCATGACAAAAACTCAGCAAACAGGAAGAAAGGAGAACTTCCTCAACCTGATCTCTGGAAAATCTACAGGTGACACCTGTGACATGGCAACAAGGGAGCCTCATTGGGAGGGGGCCTCTCCCGTTCAACACTGTTCTGAAGATCCTGGTCGGTGCAGGAAGGCAAGAAAAAGGCCTAAAGACTCAAAAGGAAATAAACTGTCTTTATTCCGAGATGAAATGATTGTGTATGTGGAAAATCCTAAATAACAAACAAAAATAGCTATTAGAATCCTAAGCGAATTCAGCAAGGTCACAGGATAGAAGGTCATGTAATCAGTTTTATTTCTATTTTTAAATTTTAAATATTTATTTAGTTTTGGGAGAGCACGAGCAGGGGAGGGGCAGAGAGGGGGCAGAGGATCTGAAGCGGGCTCTGCACTAATGGGCTGATAGCAGTGAGCCCAATGCGGGGCTCGAACTCACAAATCATGAGATCGCGACCTGAGCCGAAGTTGGACACTCACCAACTGAGCCACCCAGGTGCCCCTAATCAGTTTTGTTTCTAGAGATTGTCAAGAAATTATTGGAAAATGCATTTAAGAAAACAATATCCTTTACAATAAATTTAAAAATGTGCAAGCCTTGTTAACTGACAACTAAAAACAATGCTGAAATTGAAAAAGACCCAAATAAATGAAAATTATAACCTATTCATGGATTGGAAGGTTCAAATACTATTTAGATGATAATTCTCCCCAAGCTGATTTATACATTCAATGCAACCCTACTCAAAATCCCAGAAGGCTGTTATTTCTAGAAGCTGACAAATTGAGTCTATTAGTTATATAGAAATGCAGATGATAGAAGAACCAAACTGTTTTTTTTTTTAACGTTTATTTATTTTTGAGACAGAGACAGAGCATGAATGGGGGAGGGTCAGAGAGAGAGGGAGACACAGAATCCGAAACAGGCTCCAGGCTCTGAGCTGTCAGCACAGAGCCCGACGTGGGCTCGAACTCACGAACCGCGAGATCATGACCTGAGCCGAAGTCGGACCTGTTTTGTTTTTTTTTAATTTTTTTTTTTTCAACGTTTATTTATTTTTGGGACAGAGAGAGACAGAGCATGAACGGGGGAGGGGCAGAGAGAGAGGGAACCGCAGAATCGGAAACAGGCTCCAGGCTCTGAGCCATCAGCCCAGAGCCCGACGCGGGGCTCGAACTCACGGACCGCGAGACGGTGACCTGGCTGAAGTCGGACGCTTAACCGACTGCGCCACCCAGGCGCCCCCGGACCTGTTTTTTAAGAACAACAAAGAGGATTCCCATGACCTGATTTTCAGACGGTGAAGCTATAGCAATGACGACCGTGGGGTTAGCATAAGGACACGCACATAGATTAATGGAGCAGGTATGGAACTGAGGAGACCCATACACACAACTGATTCTTGACAGGCCCAAATAATTCATTCGGGAAAGGTTCACAAGCTGCTCAAGGTCACAGATGTAATGCTTAGTGCAGCCAGAATCCAAATCTCAGCAGGAGGGCTCCCGAAAGTTTCCCTCTCACTCTGACGCTGCGCTCAGTGCAGACAGCAAGTGTGCCAGAGGGGACTCACTGTTGGCCTTGTGCCAGGTGCCTTGCACAATGTTAGATCTGGGTATTACTCCCAGGCCACAGAGGAGAAAGCATGGCTGGGGTCACCTAGGGACCCAGTGGCTAACTAGTAATTTCCATATTAACAAAAGTGACAGATGAGGAACAAGAAAAGTGACATAAAACATCAACTGGAAAAGTGTTCTGGAAACCCGGTAAGTCACATACCATAATTTTACTCTGGGATGCAAGAAGGGAAAAGCTGAAGACAATGAAGTTCTTTCAAAAACCTGACTGAGTACCTGAAGGCCAAAAACAAAAAAAGGGGTGAGAGAACACCACAGCCCTCCCTTCAGAACCTCAGTTGGTTTTCAGTGACGATTCAAAAGAAACGAGAAGACAGACTTGTGGGAAGGTCTGTCTTAGTGGAGATGGCTGACACTACAGGATGGGACCTCAGTTTGATGTTCAGGGCCCTGCTCCTCTGAGCCAACTTAGGAATGTGAGCTCTGACGTCAGGCCATCTGGGTTCCAATCTGAGGGCTGTGGCACTGACTGACAGTGGGATCCATGTCAGACAGTTTACCTCTTTTGCCTCAGGTCTTCACCAGTAAAATGGGGATCAACACTCCTGCTGTATCCCTTGGGCACTTTTTGAGATGAGCACTGGGTGTTGTATGGAAACCAATTTGACAACAAATTTCATATTAAAAATAAATAATAAACAAACAAACAAATAAATAAATAAATAAATGGGGATCGCACTTTATCCCTGACATAACATGGGTTGTTTTGAGGATCTGATAAGACAGTAAGTAAAAAGCACTTAGGGCAACGCCTAGAACTAATTAAGTGCTCAAAAAAGGTTTGCTGTTATGTATCACTATCTATGGTTTTGATGTAGTTAATGACATCAAATCGTACCTTCTCGCTCCTTATTTATTTACCTATTTTTTAAAGTTTATTCTAAGGGGGGAGGGGGGGGGCGGGGGGGGGGAGAGAGAGAGAGAGAGAGAGAGAGAGAGAGAGAGAGAGAGAGAGAGTAAGAGAGAGAGAGAATGAATCCCAAGCAGGCTCTGCACTGTCAGCACAGAGCCCAACACGGAGCTCAATCCCACAAACAGTGAGACCAAGACCTGAGCCGAGATCAAGAGTCAGATGCTTAACCAACTGAGCCACTCAACCAACTGAGCCCCTCAGGTGCCTCTTTTTTCCGTATTTATTTTGGAGACTGTGGCACTGTAGAAAAGACTGGGGCATTCCAATTAGATGGGCCTGGGTTGGGTTCCTGGCTCTGCTTCCTCTGGGGCGCTTCCATCTCTCTGAGTCTCAAGTTTCCTGATTGTTAAAAAAAAGTCCTCATCCATAAATGAGGCTCATAAACCCTCCTCAGAAGGCTGAGACAAGGTTATGAGATACCAGAGGTTAGCAAAGTGCCTATCACAGTGCCTATCATTCGTGATCAGGAAATGGGAATTCACATTACTTTTAACTATTTCTCACTTTGGTATCAGGAATGTTAAAGGACCTAGTTCTTTACTGTGTCAGGATAATACAACTTGAAAAAAGGTTTATACCTTTACCTTTTTAGGGGCAAGCTTCAAGAACATATGAAGTCTGTGATCCACCTTAAACAGGGGCACACCAGTGTGATTACTGGGGCTGTCCAATGAGAATGCAACAGCTCCAAGTAAACATCCACCTGGATCCTAGCTTAAGTTGCCTCTTCACATCATTCCTTTGTGGAACACAAAGCTCCTACCCAGGACCCGTCTTCTTTGGTCTTTTTCACCTCCTTTCGGCATGATCTCCAGCTTCTGTGGAGCCGCCGCAGGTGTGCGCTGTGGCCCTGCTTCAGCAGTTCGTGCTCAGTGTAACCCAGCTCCCTCCATGCACTTGGCAGAAAGGCCTGAACAGGGAGGGGATGATTCTATTGTGTTCCTGCGAAGAACAGAGGGCATGCCGGGAATCTGCACCATAGGGAGGGGACTCGAACCTGATGGCCAGACTGTGGTAAACCAAAAGACAGTAAGAGCTCTAGGTTCCGGTTACTGAGGGCTAATGACCTTGAAACCGCCTCCCTGCAAAAACTGGAAAAAGGAGACTTCCCAGTTACATGCAGCTTTGTGCAGCTGCCAAGCAGAGGCACTGACACTGCCTGTGGCGAATACTTTGGTGGCGTTTTTCACATACACCGAGTCATGGCATTCTCACTGTCACGCTACTGTTCTACCTCTGCACATTTTACTCTACTTGGAAGGAGTGTAATTGCTACTAGAATACAGGTCTGTCCAAAAATTTTTACTCCATTATTCTATTTCTAAAGAGAATAAAAACCAGTATGTACTGCCGTCTCACTCTCTCATCTCACTTGTGAACCACTTTGAGAAACTAATGAAAGCAGGGACTTTCAAAGAAAAACAGAACACAGCTGTTTTCATACATATTTGGTGGATGTCAAGGACCCCGTGAAGTTCATAGATCTTATGGGGGTCAACATGTCATGTAAGTCCCCTGGGAACCCTCAACAGCCTGAGCCTTCTCTAGAACCTCAGGAAACCAATGAGCAGAACAGTAATCTTAGGAGCCTGACAAGGAAATCTGAGTCAGATGTTGGCAAACTACAGTTCATGTGCCAAATCCAGCCTGCCACCTATTCTTGTAAATAAAGTTTTATTGGAACACAGCCACGCTCATTCCTTTACTTACTGTCTACGGCTACTTCTGTGCCAGTGGCAGAGTTCGATGTTGCAACACAGACCATATGGCCCACAAAGCCGAGACTGTTTACTATCCATCCCTTCACAGAGAAAGTTTGCCAACTTCTGACCTAAACGACATATGAAAGACTACACTTGTTCAAGGGGAGGCTTATAGTATAGAAAATGGACAAATACCCTGCCAGGAAAGCCATCACCGTGATCCTTACGATTAGGAAAAGCAAAGAAAGAACATCTGCCAACTGAAATTACTGGCGAAACGGCAAGCTGCTGAGGCACTGAGCCTTGTAACCATCAGCAATGCTTATTCAACAGGCACCTAACATGCAGGATAACAGAATCTCTTCTCAGGGAAGGTAAGTAAATTATAATGATTAAATGCTCCTGCCAATTGTGAGGGCATACAAATTAGTCACAAGGCCTCTTATCAAACAATGATGGGAAAGGAGTTTGAGGGCTGCCTGTTTGACAAGAACGTGGGAAGGAGGGCTTAACGGAAAACCCCCGAAGGGAAGGAGGGAGGCAACAGTGATAAGAGCAAGTGGTATCACAGGAAGGACACTTTGTAGGTGATGTGTTAGGACAATAAATACTACCATTCAAGGACTGCACTCGATGAGGGGAGAAGCCAAGAGTTTCAACAGAATCCATCCCTTCTGCCAAGTAAGACTCACGTTATCCAGGTCCTTGCGCAGTGCAATCTTGCTGGTTACCAGCTCGTGGGCTAAGTCATCATTTTCCTGTTCCAACCTCATGTTAGCTTCTTGTAGACGCCGGTTCTCTCGCTGAAATGTAGAAAGAAACCAGTTATACAACATGTAGAAATGTGATGAAAATGACAATTTCTCAGGCCTGACCCTCAAAACTCATTTCTGAGTCCTATGGAAATCACGGGAGGAGAGGCTGGTCCTAACGTGCTGGCAGCCAGCACTTTCTTCTTTTCTGTCTCTGGTGAGAAATACCTAACTGGTTCCAGCGACTCTGTCAAGCAGTTACTTCAGATTAACTGTGACAGAAGTCCACTGAACTGTGACAACCCAGGCAGCTGGCTTAAAGCACAACAGATCTTACTTTCCAATTTGCAAATTCAAACTGAAACTTGAACCCAGAAACAGTGGAACTGAATTTTAAAAAGCACTCAACAAAGCTAGTTACAGGCACAATCATATGCAAGGAAGGCCTGAAAGGTCTTCACATCGCCCGGGCCATAAGCAAACCAACCTCAAATCGCTCGATCGGGTCTTCTTGTTGGGCCTGCTGTTCCCTCATGGTGTGATATTCTTTTTCAAATTTTTTCAATTTCTTCTGACTAATCTGTAGGATAAACCACAGCACAAATTAAAAAGTATCAGAAGTGGTGAGTGTCTCAGGGCCTGCACTGAAGACCAAGACCTCTGCTGACCTGAGCATCTCCGATCACTCCGGGAGTGGTGTTTCCTATTTGCGGAGGGGAATCATCACGGTGGAGCGAAAGCTCAGGACACAGATTTCTTCATCACTAGGGTCTAGGGTTCTGCTCAGGATAATGGCTTCCTAAGATTTTTACTAACAGTGTTAGAATGAATACCCTATGATGACCCTTCCTACCTGAGTTCTGGGTCCTGTTGTTCCTAATCGTCACTTTCTTCCTCCACCATTTTATTTCACACATACCAGCACTACCGAAAGGTGCTTTCAATCTGTGACCTCAGGACACCTCTACAAGATATGGTATTATCATCCTCATTTTATAGGCAAGTTAATGGACGTATAAGGAGATTACATAACTTGACCAAGGTCACTCAGTTAGGGACTGACAGGTTGGGGATTTGAGCCCAGTCAGCTAAACTCCATGCAAAGTCCAAGCTGAACTCACCTTACTATCCTCCTATCTATCACTTTTCCTCTCTACTAGCTCCTTCTGAGCTGCTTTCAAATAGACACAATTCCCTCTGCCCTTAAAAACACCATTCTGCCGACCACTCTGCTTAGCTGCTTTTTTACCCCATCAAACTACTGTCCTCTTTCTCTCACACTTCTTACCAGCCACTGCAAACCACAGGTGTATGTATACATTTCGCTTCCATTGCTTCATGGCCTCTCTTTAATCTCTCTAAATCAAGCTTTTGTTCTGACTACTCTATAGAAAATACTCTCTTGAAGGTCACTAGTGGTTTCTTTATCACTCCATCCAGTGGGTCATAATTCTCCCCAATTCGACTACAAAGTTCCAGCCTTTCACTCTTTAACATCACCAACGGACTCTTCTTCCCTCCAGGCAATCTTTTTTCTCTTTATTCTCTTGGCTCTCCTTCTACCTAAACAGCTCCCCTCCCCTCTTATAGGCTGGTCCTTTTTTTTTTTTTTTCTTCAACCTGAACGTAACCAAGGGCATCCTTTCAAGATGCAACTCTTACACTTCTGTTTGACTCCTTCCTCTAAACCACTAACCCTTTGGTATTTTTTAAATTACACTTTGAAAGACTATGAAATACAAGACATAGAGAAGTGCTAAAATAAATACGTGCAATTTAAGCACTGATCATAAAGCAAATGCTCATTCCTTTCCGAAGCTTCAATAATCAGCACAGCACTGCTGGCTCACAAATCGGGACTTTTAGCCCCCAGTTCCAGGAATTAGGGATCTCAGAGGTAGGCTCCTCTTACTTCCTTATTTTCTAGACAAAGAAATGGAGACCTAGAAAGGGGGTGGGGCAGCCTCAGTGTGCAGCATCTCCAAATCCTGTTCCATGATTTCCTTTCCATCTTACTTGAGCTGCCCTGGTGTTTCCTCCCATGGACTCTATGGATACTGCCCTCGTCGGATGTTTACAGGTCTGCCTCAATCAGAGCTTATTCCCAGAGTCTGGCTCTTACTACAGGAAGGCAGCCAGGAACATAACACAATGCCCTGGCTGCAGTCTATAGAAAGATGCCCATTAAACACTTGGGGTGAGACCACAAGCTGGAGAGTGACAGATCTTCTGCGGTTTAAGGCCAATGCTGGGGTAAATGTTTTGTGTACATAAGTGATTCACGAAGAAAGCACCTCAGTAAAACATCTGTGTGATCAGTAAATTTATAGACAATCTTAACAGATCAATAGTGAGGAAGAGAAAAGAAATGAGGCTTGTGGGCAGCAAACACTTCCTCCCCGTGTTCTTCGCTGTCAGTCTGGCTAAATGACAGGGAGGACAGTGGATATAAAGCTCCACCTAGTGTTTTATTTAAAAAAAAAAAAAATCTGACATAAATCCTATAAAACATTCTCACAAATCTTCAGGGTTCTTCAACTTTTCATTCTCATTCTGGGGTAAGGAAGGGCTAACATGTTTCCCCCATAAACATACATTATAACAGGCTAATTACAAAACCGTTTCTTGTACATTTCCTTACCCCTTATGATAAATGTCTCATTCTCAGAGCGGAAGGGTTAATTCTGCCTCAGCACTGTAACAGCAGTTACCGTACACAGAGTTCCTGATAGATGTCAAAACCTTTAACACATGCTATCTCATTTGGTTCTGACATTTTCATGACAGGATCCAGGCATTTCTTTATGTACTTCCCACATTTTGCAAGTTTTCTGCCTTGAGCATGATTTATTTTTATAATTAAATAAACAAAATAAATGCTGCTGAAAAATAATTCTCATAATTATTCTGGGCTTCTCTAACATAGAGCTCTCGCTTGTTTCTCTCGATGACGGTCCCCACCTATGCTTCTCAGTCAGTCCTCAGGGATCACCCCTCAGGACTGGACACAAACAGAGCTCCACCATCTTCCTCGCTGGTCCAGAGTTCTGACTTCATCAGTTCTGCTTTGCTCCCAGATTTCTCCTCCTCGCTTGTTCTTGGTCTCCATCCCCCACTTCACCACGTTGCCCCTCACCCCCCACCCCCACCACAAACAAAAGATAAATAAAACCAACACCGCTTCTAAAGGGTTCACAGCCGATCCTGACTTTTGGAGCATGGGCAGCTGTATACCAGAGCCAACCAGTTCAGGCTATGTCTTAGGAATGGACCCCATGAAAAGGCAGATGTCTGATACCTGAATGGGGAACCAACAGGTACCAGCAGCAAAATCAGCAATTCCAGCCTCCTTATTTAGGCTGCACCAACAAGAGATCAGCACCTCTTAGCCTGTCTGTCCCATTATCAGTGCCTTCTCCAGGTCAGAACTGTCTCACTCATCACTGTCCCTTGTCCAGGCACAAAGAGAATGCCCAGAAATGCCTGCTAAGTTAATGAGAAAGGACCTCCTCTTTTTTGCATCAACCTTTCTTCTGAATGAAAATAGCAACTGAAGTGAGCACACGGTGCAGGTCTGGTCCCCCTGCCTGGACGGCCCCACATCTGGTTCACTCCTATCCACCTTTCAGACCAGAGCTCTAACGTCACTTCTTGAGTGCCCTTCCCTGGCACCTTCTTCCCCTATCAGGCCAGGTCTTTGTTATTATATATTCTCATAACATCAAGTCAATTCCTTCATGGTACCTGTCCAAGTTCACAATTATTTATTTATGTGCTTACTTGATTGTCTGTCTTCCCGATGGGAAACAAGCCACATCTGTTTTGCTTACCCTGTATCTCTGGTACCTAGCTCAATGCCTGGAACATAAGTGGGACTCAATAATCAGATGCTGAACAAATCAAAGCCAATGGCTTTCCTTTTAACCTAAAAAGGATGCAGCAGGACATTTACTTATCCAACAATTGAGCACTGCCATGTGCAGTGTTCCTTGTGAGGCGTTAGTGATACAAAGATGCATATAGGACACAATATGCATGCTCCACAAGGGCAGGGACTCCCAAGTACTGTAAAATTCCTAATGCCTTGGTACACAGCAAGCATGAAAATAATCAATAGAGACATAGTCCTCACTCTTAAAGTCTAAGGTTCATTTTATGTGTCTCTTACTTATACCAATAACATCTAATTGAATTGAGGAAGCAGGGAAGCTATGGAATCAGCCCCAGAGCTCTGAATCATACCTACTATTAGTGGACTCCTATCAGAAGGCTATGGAAACCACAGCATCACACACAGGTATTTTTGCCCTTAAAGAAGCTTAATTTTGAAATTTTTTCTGTTTAAAATGTACTTTCGGGGTGGGGGGAAACTAATAATTTCCTGTGATAAGACTACGTTTATAATTTAGATAAAACCAATTTTATATCCCGCTGCAAGTTGTACATTGTTTCTTAACACTGTTAGAGACAATACTACTTCAAAAGTCTCCTGAAAGCCATGGATCCCATAAAAAAACACAGAAGCCAACTCTGCCCTCACCCTACACCAGCAATAAAGCATTCTGCATACCATTTCAGAAGATCCCTGTGCTCCCTGAGCCACTCACAGTCCCAGGTTAAAGAAACCCTGAGTCAGACAGAAGGTGGAGACTTAGACCATGCCAGTTTGATAACCTGATAGAAGTATGTATTTAATCCCAAACACCTCTTCCTGGGTCACTTGTCATTTATCTATCACAGGAAATGGATGATGCTCTCTTAAAACATGTGCTATCTGTCCCAGGAGAGCTGGTACCTGATCTGGTAGAGAAAGTGGAGAAAGTGGAGAGTGGCCGTGAACATGGGTGGGAGGGAGGTGGGACAGTTTACCACTGAGAACTTGGGCTTTGTAGGTGGACAGACCCAGACTTGAGCCATGGCTATGCCACTGGCTTACTCTGTCAAGGAGGGTGAGTTGCCTTACCTCAGCCTCAGGCTCCTCATCTGAGAAAATTCCAGTAGTCCTTATGGGACTACTGTTAACCGGATTGCATGATATTAAGCACATCAAGAGTTCAGGAGAGCGCCCAACACATGAGGTCTTCTTAATAAAAAGGGCAGCCATTACATGTTATTATTAGTATCTACATTAATGGGGCGCCTGGGTGGCTCCTTTAAGTGTCCCAACTCTTCCAGCTCAGGTCATGATCTCATTATTCGTGAGATCGAGTCCCACGTCAGGCTCTGTGCTGAGAGCTTGGAGCCTGCTTGGAATTCTCTCTCCTGCTCTGCCCCTCCCCTATTCATTCATATTCTCTCTCTCTCTCTCTCTCTCTCTCTCTCTCTCTCTCTCTCTCTCCCTCTCTCTCTCTCTCTCTCAAATAAATAAATAAACTTTAAAAAAAATCTACATTCTTATCTTGAATCAGAGACAGAGTTACCCTCTGAACATGTGTTGCAAGCAACAAGCTATTTAAACAACATCCATTTAACACATAAGAACAGGAAATAGGCTGTGGATAGGAAACAGGAGCTGATTTCCAAGTTTGGCTTAAGAAACTGCTGCAAAGGTCAGAATCCCCACTGGGCTGGAGTCACAAGTGCAGGAGAGATGGGAGGTTGAATATTAGTAGGTCTACATGGCAGGGTGAAGTATGTTGTGTGAGGGAGTGGGTGGGTATGAAGAGGTCTGGTATATTGAGGAGATCTTGACCCCAAAGTCCTCAATGCTAAACAAAGAAATTTGATACAAGTCCATCTTCCTTTTTTAGAATGTTTGGGGCAGGGTCTTCGCTTTATTTAGTTACTGATTTAAAAACCTGAGATTTACACAGGACTTTCATGATAACAAGATACCTCTACAGCTACTATTTTATTTAATTCCCAAAACAACTGTCTGAGATAGGTATAGTAGGAATTATCACCTCATTTCACTGATGAGGAATCAGGACCTAGTTAGGGAAAGTGACTCATCTAGAGCCAAGGGCCCAGCCTATTAGGTGGCAACAGCAGCACAGGAACACAAATCTGGAGTGACTCTTGTTTCTCATCCATCTCTGTAGCATGTTCAACACTGAGCACATAAGAAAATCTATAAATGCGTGTTGACGTGAACTGGCTTAAGGAAAGCAGACGCCTGGGCAGAGGAGGTCAAAACAGGGCAGGTCAAATGAGCATTGGTGGTGGTGATGATGATGATGATGATGATGATGATGATGATGATGGTGGTGGGGGTGGGGGTGGTGGTGATGATGACGATAGTCATCAGGAGAGCAGCAGCTACTTTAAAGGCATCATCTGATTTCCCTCTCTACAACCCTGTCACGTTAAACTACCTTGGGTCACACAGCAGAGGCAGAGCCAGGATGAGAGCCAAGGTCTGTGGGACTCCCAAGCCCGCACTTATAACCACTTGAAACAAATCAACATTCTATTTAATTTCTGAGCCTTCTTATTTAATTTGTTCAAAGAGTTCAGGCTCAAACTCCCTCAAAGATCACTAAATAGAATTAGGCATTCTGGTTCCACCATCAGAGTATTTTTCTAAAATGCAAGAAACAAATTAGTAGCAGAGAACCCAAACAAAGAAAACAACCAAGGGAGACCAGCTTATTAAAATAAAATAAGAAGGTAGTGGGCAGTGCTACCCTTGTGATAACCAGCAAAATTTATAGTTCACTGCAGAGAAAAAGAGCACTCATAAGTTTCCTCATGAAATCCAATATAAAAGGTAGGAAACAAACACAGAAGTAAAACCATAGCCTGGTCTAGTCATAAGGAAAACTGAACTTGGCTATACTTAGCTACAACTTTGCTAAACTGACAGAGACTCAGCTCACCCACCATTACATGGCAAACATCAGCAAAAATGGACCAATACAAGTAGCTCTCGTCCCATTCATTCACCCCCTCATTTACACCACAGCACAATGATGGTAAGGATTGACTTTAGAGTCTGAAATTCCTGGGATCTGACCCCACCTCTATCACTTACTAACTTTATACCCTTTGGGAGTTTTCTTCAGTTCTCTAAGCTTCAGTATATGTGCCTGTAAAATGACCTCATATGATCACTGTAAGGATGAAGTCACTGTGTAGACACTATGCAAAATTCTGTGAATAGAGTAAGAGACAAGACTGATGAAGCCACTGCAATCATAGGGCCTAAGATCCTAACACACACTAACTACACAAATGATCTGAGCAGAGAATGAATTTCAAACTAATTCTGCTATTAAGGTCTTAAGTAAAAATATCCCCAAGAACAAATACACCCAAATGCCAAAGGGTATTCTGTTTCTCCAAAGAGCAAATGGTTAGGATTACATTAATTTCGAGACACTGCTATTTGGTTTCTATAGTGTCTTTTTCTACAGGTAGTTTGAAGTCTTGTACATTCACTTTAAGTCTGAAATAACAAATCCCCATGAAGCAATCAATGGCTCAGAATTCCATCTCACCTTAGGCAGGATTCTACAGTGAAAGGGTCAAATCTTCATTCAGGTTTAATCTAAGAAACTCACCAGCTATCTCTTTTATGGCTCCTACTTCTTCCAAACTAGCCTTACGTATCTGACTTATTCTCAAACATCTCTGTGTAGACATAAAAAACAAACAAACAAAAAACCAGTTGCTCTCACATACTTCTTGAATTAAAAAAATGCAAGGCCTACAAATTCATTTTTTTTCCAATTTTCTCCCTCTAAACACGATGCATAGTACAGTTATGAGTATGAAAGTGTTGTGGAGCTCCTAAAGGCCATTCATGATCTCCTGGAACAATCTATTTAAAGTGAAAATCCTGGGGCACCCAGCTGGCTCACTTGGTATAGCATGTGACTCGATCTGGGGGTTGTGGTTTTAAGTACCACACTGGATGCAGAAGATTACTTAAAAATCTTTTTTTTTTTTTTTTTTTTAGTAAATCAAAGTCCTTTTAGATCTTTTATCAGAAGTGGAAACAGGGGCACCTTGGTGGCTCAGTCGGTTAAGTCAGGATCTCTTGATTTCGGCTTACGTCAGGATCTCACGGTTCCTGAGATTGAGCCCCAGGCTGGGCTCTGCGTTGACAGCATGGAGCCTGCTTGGGATTCTCTCCCCCTCTCTCTTTGTCCCTCCCTTCTGCTCACGTGCATGCATGCGCGCTCTCAAGTAAATAAAAAAAAAAAGTAGGAACAATCTATCTCAAGACAATGACCCATAAAAGGGGAGCAACTCAATGGACAAATAACGAGTTCTGATGTATGCTATTAAATTTTAGACTAAGAGCAGAGATCTAAAACTTAAAAAAAAATAAATTATATCAGTTCCATAATAAACTCAGGGGAAAGAGAGAGGAGGGGAGAAGTAAAAGGACTGAAAAGAGAGAAAAGGAGAAAGAGGTAAGTAAAGACAGACAAAGAGAAAGATGTATAGAAAAAAGGAAGACACACAGGCAGAGAGGAATACAGACCTTTTTGAGCAACACACCCATCTGGTGGCCATTTCAGATATTGCCACACCAAACTTAATTCCTGCTGCAATTCTGCAATGAGAAGAGGCAATGCAATGGAGTGGGAAGCTTTGGGAACGTGGAGTCAGAAGGCCTGAGTTCCACTAGGGCTCTTGTCACTGCCCAGCAAGTACCAGTTGGCCAAGACTTCTATAAGCCTCAGTTTCCACTTGGAAACTGACTTGGCCTGCATACCTCACAGGGAACTGTGAGGGAGAAATGAGATACCTATAAAAACTATACAAATACCAGAAATTACAACATCAAAACTGTTAAAACACAACAACAACAAAAGTAGGTAACTCTTTTCTCAACTGGCATGTGAGGCAAAGCATTCCTAATTCCCACCTTAATCAGAAGCCACGGTTTTTAAGAAATTAAAAAATAATAGAATGGGATTTCAGTAAGTTACAAAGTCAATGCTCCCTTTCTAAATTCTAGACCAAAAAGTTAAAAAGCTAGTTTCCAAGCCATTCACAAAGCAGGGATCCCCTCTTCCATGTCTAGAGAGGGGACGTCAAAGCCACAGATGATCAGATGCACTTTCTTGCTGACGGAGGCACCCCTACCTCGTGCAGTCCACATAACGCAGCGCTCATGACTGAGCTTACAGTGATTTTCCTTTTTTTGAGCTGGCAAATTATCACAGTGACTGAGGTCCTTTGCCAATAATTGGCTCAACTGTTGCCTATATTTCCCTTAATAATTTTGGCATTAAGTATTAACCTACTAGAGTACAACTAATCATTGCTAACTACACTGTATCCCACCTTTTAGCAGAAAAATTTCATTCTCATGTCCTGATCAATATGTAGGCTTTTCCACACTGTGGGTCAATTTCAAGAAAGATTACGATCTTTCTCACCGGAGACTATGTGCAAGTAGGGGGCATTATCCAAAGTGTACCTCCGCCATGCAGAGCTCTCCAGGACCAGAAGGAATTATGTGTCTAGGCACAAAATTTGTGTGCTGTGCAGCACTATCTATCTTAACTCCTTGAAAGCATAAGCCAAAAAAAAAAGAAGAAAAAAAAAAAAGGAAAAAAGACATTAGACACCTCGAATCTGGCCTATGGAAATAAAGGATTCATATATTATTAAAGTGTTTCAAGGTACTGAAAACCAAAAGATAAAACCTTCAGCTGGACATTATTTTAAGCCTTGCCCAAAGCCATATTAACTAACTCTTCTTTACAAAACACCACTTGGTATAAATTCAGCAGCACATTCATTTGTTCACTCATTCAACTAATTTTTTTATGCCAAATCCTGTTCTTATGCTGGGGATTTGGCAGTAAATAAGATAAAGTCCCCTCTGCTGAAGGTTTAGTTCGGGGTGGGGGGGAGGAGAGCATCAAATAAAGATCTAAAATAATGTTAAGTAACAATGAATGATATGAGGAAAATAAGACAGGATAAAGAGATCAGGGTGTAAAGGGTTGAGGGAGCAGCTACTTTAGACACTGTAATTAGAGAAGGCCTCTCTGATGGTATGATATTTGAGCTTAAGACTCACTGAGGTGATGGTGACGCCATGTGGACATTGAGAAGAACATGATGGGTGGAGAGACAAGCCAGTGCAGAAGCCTGAGGAGTGAACATGCTTAGCATGCTTGCTGTTTGAGAACAGCAAGGAAGCCAGGTTGTGTAAAGTGGAAAATGTGAGGGGGGAAAGTAGGAGGTGCAATCAGAGAGGTGGCCAGAGGTCAAACAGTGCAGTGCCCTGTGCACCAGGGCAAAACCTCTTGAGTTGTATTCTAAGAAACCATTAGAGTTTCAAGCAAGGGACAGATGGGATAAAAACCCACCTCCCCAAAAAAGAAACCAAGAAAAAAAAATTGTGGAAACAGGGAGACATGGAGTCTACTGGAACATTCCAGAAAAGAAGTGAAGGTGATGGTTATACTAGGGTGTTAGAAAGAAGGGGAGAAAAGTGATCAGATTCAGGGTGTATTATGCCAGCAGGGCTGGGATAGACCAAGATGTGGTGAGAGAAAGAGGCGCTCAGAATAAGCAAGGGTTTTGGCTTGAGGAACCACGTTCCAGAAACTTGAGATGGGACACGAAGAAAGGAGGTTTTGGAGGGGAGGAAATCATCAGCAAATAAGAGGCAGCTTCCTCTCGTGTGAACCAGGCTGAGGTGGAAAGAGGAACTCAGGGCTCACTTGGTTTTGTGCCCTGTGCACAAACCCATCATCCATGAAAATGTTACTGAAAAGTGTTCATTTGATAACTGCTTGAAAAGCCAGAGGAGAATAACCATAGGAAGAGCCATCAATTCTTAAGCCCTTACTAATTACCAGGCACCATCGTAAGCACTGTATACATATTGTAGTTACAATCCTCACATATGAAAGCACTTAACCACAGTCCCTGGCACATGGGAAAATACCATCAAATGTTATCCGTAGTACTTGTGAAGTATGTAACACTTTAAGATGAATAATAACTTTAATAGTTATTTCATTATCTAGAGGTTCTATTTCTTTTTCAAATCCTCAACTCATTTTATATTAGGATATCCACTGTTCCTCAGGATAATAGGTAGGTAGTTTTTATATTTCCTCCTTTCACAAAGAGGTTAGCCATTCCAAGGTCTTAACTTATGCAAAGACTCCAGATTCAGCTGCCTCCCAAACACCCAAAATCATATTATATGTCTTCCTGAGCATTAAAATCAACAAGGTTCCACATTCCCCTGTTTTAGCACTTCACACACACTAGCTTTGAGCTACTGTGATTCAGGTACTTGGGATTTCTTTTTTTTTTTTCTTTCAAGTTCATCCAGGTATTTAAACATTTCCTGGGTTATATTTTATTTGCTACCTCCAAGTGTTTAAAGCATGGTAGCTCGAGTCAGCTTAGTCTGACATATAACCAGAACTGGAAGTCTACTGTTATTTTACATATCAGGAAATTGTGCCTTAAACAGATAAAATAACTTCAAATTCAGATCTGATTTCAAGTCTATGCTCCGGTCAGCAGACAATGGAATTTCTCCTACTCATATTACATTAACACAAAGAGATGCTGCCTTTAAAAAAAAAAAAAAATACAAATCAGGGGTCCCTGGGTGGCTCAGTCAGTTAAGCGTCCAACTTTGGCTCAGGTCATGATCTCACAGTCTGTGAGTTCGAGCCCCGCATCAGGCTCTGTGCTGACAGCTCAGAGCCTGGAGCCAGCTTCAGATTCTGTGTCTCCCTCTCTCTGCCCCTCCCCAGCTCAGGCTCTTTCTCTCAAAAATGAAAAAAATATATATAAAAATTTTTAAAAACTATACAAATCATAAATGCCACTGAAAGTGATGAAAAGGAGTGAGTTCCCTTCATTAATTGTTAGTTTCATTTCAGGGAATTACTGACCATAACAACAAATATTGAAAGTTAAAGGACAACATAGAAATCACGAAACCAGAGTCCTGCCACCACCTAGCGGCAGGACTCTTTGTGTTTTACTGTATCTTCTAAATAAGGATAATAATTCCATTCCTAGAGTTCAAAGGTTGGGAGAGGCAATGAGATTTGATGCGCAGGATAGACTATGTAAGAGAATATTTGGAAACAAATACAAAGAAAACATTATTATTATTACTACTACTAATGTATTGTAAATGTTCATAGTTTGATCAGGAATGGTGAGACAGTAACTGAACAAAACATTCTAAATTGATGCAAATGTTATTTTACCTTCATGCTGCAAGCTAATTCCATTAGCTTTTTCGCATTTTCTTCTGAGCGATATCTCTTCGGAAGCTGGACCCTGAAGAACTTCAAGGCACCTTCAAAATCTGTCAGCAGCAAGTCGTCCTTGGAAGTCTTGACGAAAGAAAGAAAACACAACCATGGACAGAAAGAGGTCTTGGCTATGAAGATGCACAAGAAGCACTGTATAACACGAGCACCTTTACAATCCCCAGAAGATACTTCTTAGCTGTTGCCCGAGCCACTTGCCCATTAGCTGCTGTCAGGGTCAGGGCTACAGCACAGCTGCTTAGAATGAGATCGAGACCAAGATCCTGCAAGTGCTGGACAGGGGATGTAACTCAATTTACAAATAAATGTGTACCTTTAATAATCCAAGGGCGACATTAAAAATAACACTTATTCCCTGGAAGAGAAAACACAAAAAGAATATTTTCAGTGTTCATATCTGAACTATTCAGCTGTCTGTCCCCAGAATGCCCCACAGTTTAAGATAAAGTATAAAAACTTAATTAAGTGAAGAAATGGAATAACTTGAAAATATCTTGGAAAATAATAATTACAGGTCTGCTACTAAAACAGACCCAGTCTCCCAATCTTCTAAGAACTTTTTTTTTTTTTTTTTTTTTAATGTTTATTCACTTTTGAGAGAAGAGAGAGACAGAGCGTGAGCAGGGGAGAGGGAGGACACAGAATCCGAAGCAGGTTCCAGGCTCTGAGCACTCAGCCCAGAGCCCGATGTGGGGCTTGAACCCACGAACTGTGAGATCAGGACCTGAGCCCAAGTGAGACGCTCAACTGACTGAGCCATCCAGGCGCCCCAAGAGAAGAAATCTTTAGCCCTATTCTCACATTCAACAAGAACACTTTTCCAAAGTATTCTATGCTTCCCAACCAAAACATAAGAGTCATAAAATTGTGATCTCTCAGCAAATAACTGCAGGTGACCTTTTCCCTTATTGTGTGCTGCCCTGCTCCAAATACAGCAGTCATTCTGTGTGTGAGCCCTCTACCCCAGAACATAATCTGCTCAGGGCTCCCTCCAACCTGCCTCTCCCTCAGCTACCACTTTGGGAGTGCCGGGAACAAAGAAAAGATAAGAGGAGGCACTAAGACCTGCTAAATTCTTTGAGTTTCTGGACCTCAGTTTCCATAACTAATGTTCTCCCAAGGGTTTTCTAAGCTAATTAGCTGAAAAGTTTATTTAAATTACTTGGCATGCCAGGAGGCCCTTAGTAACTACTTAAAACAAATGGTTGTTTATAATACTGAAAAACTATAAAACTTAAAGGGTTGATTGAGACTAGGAATTGGTTACATAAATTATGGTATACCCAACGAATGAGGTATTTGGTAGCAGGTAAGAATAATGGCATATTTGGTAATAGTGTATCTTACAGTGTTTTAAGCTGGGTAGAAGGCAGAAATTCTTCAAGGGATTTTTGTATGCCTTGAATATGGCATAATTAAAAAGAAGGAAGGTGCAGATGTGTGTCCATAAATGTTCAAATACATGAAATGAAAAGAGGTTACCAAATAGCATATATAGCATAATATTTTAAAATATATACCTACAGAACCATAATATACATTATTACATAATACTCCATATGAAAAAGTTATTCTATATAGAAATAACACATGTAAATCAATAAATGCACACAAAAAGCTTAAAGAATAGACACCAAAATGTTAAAAGAGTTACTCTCTGGAGAGTGGGATTAGAAGTATTTTTAGAACTTTTTGCTTGTTTTCTAGTTTCTGTAATAAACATATATTATTGGGGTGCCTGGGTGGCTCAGTTGGTAAAGCATCTGACTCTTGATTTAGGCTCAGGTTATGATCTCATGGTTGTTAAGATTAAGCCCCTCGTCAGGCTCTGTGCTGACAGCATGGAGCCTGCTTGGGATTTTTTTTGTCCCTCCCCAGCTTGCACACGTGCTCTCTCTCTCAAAATAAACAAACAAACATATATTATTTTGGAAATTAGTTATTCTTTTCTTAATCACCCTGCCAAACCATGCTTGGCAAAGACTATTACTTACTCTAATATCTTTTTTGTTTTAGTAACAGACCCTCCAATTTTTAGCAAATTCCTACCCAGTTTTTAAAAATTCTCCTTTGCAGCTAGATGTGGTCAGGTACCTAAGTTCCTGCCAATAAGAGAGAAATGAAAATTCAGGTGGAACATCTAGGAAGTCTCTTTTAAAGGGGGACACACCCTCCTCTGTCCCCTGACCCTCCCTGTCCCCTGACAGGTTACTGTCAACCTTCTGGTTTCTTTTATGTGAATGAAGAGAACTAAACCTCTACCTTAGTCACTGTGACTTTGAGTTTCTTCAGTAAATGCAGCCAAACCTAATACTAATACAAATGTCTAATAGTGGTTTTCGTTTTTCTTTTCTTTTTTTTTTTTTAAGCTGAGAGCACCTTTAACAAAACATGATGTGCTGTCACTCGCTTTAACCCAAGGAAGCATTACTTAAATCTGGATTTTTGAGCATTAAAATAAAATAACTAAGAACAAATTCTGTTTTGATGGAGCCGACATGGGAGAGCACTGTAAACAAAAGCTGAAGTGTTCTGGCCTCTGATACCTACCTCACATAAAAGCAGGTCGATGATATGGAAGACCATGTAGAGAGGGAATTTTGCAGTGAAAAGTGTAAGAAACCACTGGGAGGCATACATGTGTGCTTCAAGGCTTATATCCAGGAAGTGGTTGTACAGGTCAGGGATGTATTCCTGAAATAGCAAACTAATTAGTTTTGGGCACATATGCAGCTGTTCAACTCCCACTCATAAATCTGCCAGGAATAGGCCAAAAAAGTCACATATTTGTGTTTTCCTACAAACCTCCAAAGTGCTCAAAAGAACACTTATCATCAAGTATTAAACAGGCACTTGGCTCTCTTTTCTGGTCTACAAACTAGCTCTCGAGAGGAATCCCCAAGACGGTGACAAATATTTGGAATGAAAGTTTTTCTTTCCAAGTTATGAAATGTTTGGGAAAGTTTGTTTCACTTTTATTATGCTATTCCTAACCAGTCAGCTTCAGAGCCTTGGCGGATATTTCTTGATTTAGTTTGCTATGTTAAAGGCCCCCACAAAGTCACCTGATCTTTTGGGTGTTTATGAGATTGAAAAACCAGCTCACACCCATTCAGGTTCACACCTTATTAATCTTGGCATTGTCATCACATAGTGAGAAATGAAAAATATAAAACCAGTCCTTAATGTTGGATGGCTAAGGCAACCACCACTGCTCCCTGGCACCAATTCATGGATCCAGCTCTCCCCAGTCCCGTACTCTTAGTGGCGAATGCATGCTGGTTTCTCTTTTTACCTGCATGAGTCGCTCCAACTGGTAAAATTTGCAATGCAAATCTTCAAAGTTTTGCTTGAAAAGTTCCCTGAGACCATAGTCAAACATGATCTTGACCAGAACACTGAATGCCTGTTCTTCAGGCATCTGTAACAGACAGGGAATGGGGTGGGGGTGGAGGTGGGGATCACAAAACATACAGAAGTTTTCTCAGTATGTTTAATTCATCCTTCCAGCCCTATCTAAATACTATGACATTTAGTGATATGTAGTAACTCAGGTAGTTGTGTTTTACTACATTCATTCACTCAATAAAGAAATATTAATGATGCCTATTCTGTGTCAGATACTGTTCCTATCCTCCAGAAGTTTCCCATACAATCAGTGTACAGTAAGTATAATATGAATTAGGTAGAAAGATCAGTGGGGATCCAAGAACAAGAAGGCCCAAGTCTGCCTGAGGGAGCGGAGTATAGGCTTTGCAGGACCGGATCTGAACTGAGCAGCAACAAGCCGACACACAGTGTAGGTTTCATCTTCTCGAATCATGACGCCTTCATTAAATCATTTTGCCTCCTTAGCTGCTATTTCTTTCTACTGAAAGTGTTTTTCTTCCTCTTTGGCCAATTATAGCAGAATCTTAAATATCCTAAGGTTTATTGTAATGCACAAAGTACTAAAGTAATGGTCATGGCAATATATAAAATATTACAAAACCCCTCACCATTCAATTCTATTTATAGATGTTACCCCTGTTCATAATAATACCTACATCTTTCATAGCTTGGTGGAAAAACATTTCCCTGAGAACCTGGCAAAATGTCTAGCTTTCAAAACAGAAAAAAAAAGCACTGGAAACGTTATTTAAGGCTTGGTGTGATGTAGCAAGCCTTCAAAATGTCAAGAAGGTGGGCGGGCTTCTGTGGAACAAGGGGATGGAAGTGGGCTGAACACAGAAATCAGAGACTAAAGCAGAACTACAGAACAAATTGGATTCAGTAATAAATGAGAAAAGCATAGCAATTTATTATTGGAAAAGGTAAGGGCATTTGGGGCAAAGGAGCAGATCTCAGAGGTCTCTATCGTGGAAGGCAATTTCACAATTTTGTCCACATGCTGAGGGACACTTGGTCTGCCCCAGAGTGGCATTTCTGATGTCAGACAGCACATCAGCTTTTCCTCTGAAACAAGCATTTATCTTAACACAATGGCAAGCAGCACAGAGTTCAAACCAAGACACTGGCCATTTGTCTGGGAAACCCATTTTAAAGAGACTGTGATACTTAAATGGGGGCAAATGTTCTTGGACTGAAGTTGAGAACACAGACAAACCATACAGGCCTGAGAGACTTTGAGATATCAAGTCTTATTAAAACAACAGAACAGGTGTGTCCAGGTGGCTCAGTCGAGTAAGTGTCCAACTCTTGGTTTAAGCTCAGGTCATGATCTTGCAGTTCGTGAGTTTGAGCCCTGAGTCAGGCTCTGTGCTGACAGTGTGGAACCTGCTTGGGATTCTCTTTCTCCCTCTCTCTCTGCCCCTCCCCGGCTCTCACTCTCTCTCAAAATACATAAACTTAAACAAAACAACCAACAAACAAAATTTTAAAACTTGTCCTTTTGGCACACCTGAGGTTAAGTGTCCGACCTCGGCTCAGGTCATGATCTCACAGTTTGTGGGTTTGAGCCCTGTGTTGGGGCTCTGTCCTCACACCTCGGAGCCTGGAGCCTGCTTCGGATTGTGTGTCTCCCTCTCTTTGCCCCTCCCCTGCTCGCACTCTGTCTCTCTATCTCTGTCTCTCTCTCAAAAAAATGAACATTAAAAAAAAAATTTAAACCTTGTCCTTTTGATGGACATTAATTAGCTTGTCTGTGGTACTCGTTTTGCAATGTAGAGCCTATCAACTCATCAAATCACACACCTTCTGTATGTACACACACACACACACACACACACACACACACACACACAATTTTTGTCAATTGTACCTCGATAGAGCTGGGGAAAAAAAAACACCTGACCTCTTTATTGATGTCACAGCTTTATGATATTTTTACATGCTTACTAATACCAATAAGCTAGGTTCTCACAGTAAGAAGATACAAAATGGCTTTTGGTTTTACTCATATTACACCCTATATACAAAATGGCTTCAAACTCTTCAAAAGCTTCCCCTTACTTAGAGAAACAAAATCCAAACTCCCTGAGCTGGCCTCCACTGCCCTCCTTAAGCTGGTCTTGTTGACCTGTCCAGTTTCCTCCCCATTCCTCATCACACCCATGATGGTCCAGTCACACTGCCCTTCTTTCATTCCTTCCATATGCCAAGTTTTCCCCATCTCAGTGCTTCTGCATAGTGTACTATTCCTTTCACTGGGAGTGCTCGACTCTCCACTTTCTTGCTTTTAAAATAGTTTTCTTATTTTCCTAGCAACGTTAGCTTTAAAAAGTTAAATAATACAAACAAGTACAACAGAGAACGATAGATACCGCTTCTCATTTCTCAGTGTTCACCTTAAAGGTTACCTCCAGAGAAGTCTATAATATAAATTAAGGCTCATTTGTTATACTCCTGCATCACACTTTTTACTATACCTTTATAGCGCCATTGAGATAATGATGTGCTTGTGTGACTTTCTGCTTATAACCAGTCAGCTTCACTAGCTCTGTATCCACAAAGATCGGGACCATGTCTACCTTAGTCACTCCTGATCTCTAGCACCTACCGTGCTAAAGATGGAAGTACCCATGAACTCTCTACTAATATCACCTGTGTGGTATTTTTGCCAAGCATTTTAATTTTAAACAAGAGGAAATGATCAGACAAATCAAGAATGTGGAATATTTTACAAGACAACTTGCTTGAATTTTTCAAAACTGTCAAAGGCATAAAGCACAAGAAAGGCAAGGGGGGGATAGTTTAGATTAAAAAAAATAAAGAGATAGGACAACCAAAAGCATTGCTTGAATTGTCACTGATCTTGGTTAGAAAAAAAAAAAAAAACTTATAAAGGACTTCACTGAGTAAACAATTGGGGAAAATCAAATATGGATTGTGTGTAAGACATTACTGAATCAATGTGGAATTTCTGGATGTGACTACAGTATTATGATTATGTCCTTAGGAGATTCATGTTCAAGTATTTAGGAGTGAAGTATGCTGATGTTTGCTACTGATTTTCCAAAAATAACTTCAAAAAATGTTTTTGGTAAAAAATAAAATGCGTGCAAAAAAAAAAAGAGGAAAAGAGACATAGAGAGACGGAGAAAGATGTGTGATAACATATTAATTGGTAAAATAGAACAAAAGTTTATGGGTATTGCACCCTAACCTTTTTTTTCAATTTTGCTGTGGATTTGAAAGAATATCAGTAAGGTGGAGGGTAAAGGTCTTTGCTGAATAAATAAATGAATAAAATGGCACTAAAAATAGCCAACTTCTCTGCTTCCTTTCCACCTCTAATACAAAGATCCCCCAAATAAATACTAAAGAACAGTCTACCTTACAGAATATAAAATGTCCCTAAGAGTTCAACCAAGACTATCCAATCATTCTAGCAATAAAAATGAAATCTACCCTGTACTAGTTTTCAACACTGTCATTTATTCTTACCATATTTCTCTTCCATGACAATGTTACATTAATTTAAGGTAAAGGTTTCCAGATACAGGAGTCAAAACTCATGCACCAGGGTCTGGCCAAAACCAATATAAAACCATTCTCAAGTCTAAGGCTAGTATAAGCTGAGACAGCTCATGTGTAAATCGTAACAGAAACCTAATACTCACATGGAGAAGCAGAACAGCAGCGAGAAATGACTGGCCCTGGCAATAGCCAATCTCTTCATCATACACAGAATATGCCTGGAAAAAAAAAAAACACAGGAGGTGTAAATGAATGTAGTCACTCATGGGCCATACTTGCCCTACAGGACTCTGAACATAGGAACCTAGAAGATTCCCACAATCCACTATGGCATTTTGATGGTCAATGAATGATGCAAATATTTCTCTCCAATTGCAATTTTTTCTTTACAATAAACAGAACTGTCACCATGCCACTTCCTGTAGGCCAGGAGTGGGTAAAGTTAAACAAAAATCACTTCAGCACTGAAAAAAGGTTGTTGTAACTCGTTGTCTTTGCTCATGCTGTCTCGTCTTCTGTCTAAAAAATATGCTCTTCCTTCAGGCTCCAAGCACTCCATTCTCTGGGGATTCCCTCTCTTCTCTGTACTTCTATGGTACTTGCTACACAAGTATAGTTATTATGCACTTATCATACTGCATTTTATTTTGCTTTGTTTTATTTATCTTTTTTGTGAGAGAGAAAGAGCATGCACTTGCGTGGACACGTGAACAAGAGCCGGGCAGAGGGAGAGGGAGACAGAGAATCCCAAGCAGGCTCCATGCTCTGGGTGGGGCCCGACGTGGGGCTTGATCTTACCAAGACAGATCATGACCCGAGCCAAAACCAAAGGACACTTAACCGACTAAGCCACCCACCCAAGTGCCCCCGACACGTCATTTTTTTTTTTTAATTTTTTTTTCCAATGTTTATTTATTTTTGGGACAGAGAGAGACAGAGCATGAACGGGGGAAGGGCAGAGAGAGAGGGAGACACAGAATCGGAAACAGGCTCCAGGCTCTGAGCCATCAGCCCAGAGCCCGACGCGGGGCTCGAACTCACGGACCGCGAGATCGTGACCTGGCTGAAGTCGGACGCTTAACCGACTGCGCCACCCAGGCGCCCCCGACACGTCATTTTAAATGTCCATCTTCTCTACTGGACTGTGAGCTTCTCAGGGGCTGGGGGTGACGTCCTATCCAACCTAGCCAGCACCTCACACCTTCAACCCAGCCAGTCATACAGCAGGCTCTCTCTAAACAATGTTAACTTTACTCATTTTTCTTTCTGGGAAAAAATCTTTTGGCAAAGACACCAAAATACAATCCTTTCCGCAATGCCAGTAATAACTTTTCTGATAAGAGGGACTACTCTGAAACCATTTGTGGGTTCCTTTGGAATTCTTGTATTTTTCTTGGCGGCAGATGATTATTACCCATCTCTTCTGAACACTATCTTTAACAGAATATTGACATCTAACATTCCTTGTGGTTTATTCTTTTTGGTTCTTTGTTTTTCAGTCTTGTTTTTATGATTAATATTTACAGTTCTCATGTAGGCTGTGGTGGAAAGGGAAATTCCTACAGATTGAAAATGCTATTCCCTATTTGACAAGTTTATTTCGGATGAAATTCCCTTTATTCTTCACTTTTTTTTTTTGTGACACACTGTCTGTGCATCCCAAGAAAGCAATTCAGAATGAGCATGTTCAGAATAAAGATCAGTTAGCAAAATATGATGTGAATGCTTATTAGATGACAATTAAGTTAATATACACATGCGTTTTACCATTAGCTTTTGGTAAAACTATAGCTTTAGAAATACATTTTATACATATATATGTAATATATATATAAATGGTAATTATGCTTTCATAAATTCAAGTAGAATTTCATATAATCTCATTAAATTCCCCATGTCATCAAAGCTTATCCAATGAGAGGGCTACAGAGCAGAAAACACATAGACTTTAACAAAGACAAGATATGCAGAGGGCTTGAGAAACAATCTGCTTATATAATAAGGCATCACTTTTCACCTGTCCAATTAGTAAACACTAATAAGTGTTTACTATTAATTATTTATTATTTATTGTTAATAATAATTGTTATAAGACTGTGTTACAAGCTAGTGGTAATATATGCCAATACAGCTCTGTAGAAAGCAGTCTGACAATGTCTGTGAAGTCAATTAACGGTTGATTGGTCAAGAAAGAACAGAAGCTTCTGAGTTTGTCAGAGCTGGGCTGAAATCCCACAACTGCTAATGTCTCGGTCTGGACCTTTGGTTCATTACTTATACTTCTTACTTGTAAGAAATGAGACTAATCATAGTATTTGTATCATAGACTTGATGTATTCTCAGCTCTCTCAGGTAAATTGCTCAGCACATGGTTTAATTACTTATGCACTAGAATGAAATGTACTAAAGGTAGAGAATGGAGGGGAGCAGATTTTTCAGGTTCACAAAAAAGCTTGAAGGAATATATACAGAAGTGAAAGTACATGACACCTTTGGGAAATGTTTGGAATATAAAATTCTTGAGAGCTGTAATGAAATATGGGGAAGAAAAGGCACTTCATTAATTCATCAGCATTTAATGAGTACCTACTATATGTCAACCACTGTGCCAACTGCTACAGATGCTAACATATATAAAGTGATTTCTGCCCTTGAGAACTTCATGGTTCAGGTGGGACATTTGGACACGTAAATCAACTCAGAGTACAACAAGAAGTTCAATGTAGCTGAAGCATAAAATATTTATGAATTAAGCCAGGATAGATTATAAAATGTCTTTAATGCTAAGCTAAGGAATCTGGGACCAGGAAATGAACTATGAAATTTTGATAGTGTTCTGTGGGTTATGAGGAAGCAATAAAGGCTTTCCTGGAAGCCCTGAAATCATCCAATCCTGGGGTCAACATGGAGAAAAAAGTAAGTTCGCTATAACTCAAAGGTAGGGAGACTAATGCAAGGCAGCTTTTGTAAAAGTGCTGGCAACATACGACAGAGGCCTGCCCCGTACCAGGCAGTGATTAGAAAGGGAAGTAAAGTGGTGCCTGGGTGGCTCAGTAGGTTAAGCAACCAACTCTTGACTTCAGCTCAGGTTATGATCTCACAGTAGGTGGGATTGAGTTCAATATCAGGCTCTGTGCTGATAGAACAGAGCCAGCTTGAGAGTCTCTCTTCCTCTCTCTCTGCCCCTCCCCCATTTGCATGTGTGCATTTTTTTCTCTCTCTCAAAATAAATGTTCAGAAAGGGAAGTATAGCTATAAGAGACATCAATCCTATCATTTTTGAGAGACAGAGAGACAGAGCAGGAGTGGGGGAGGGGCAGACAGAGAGAGACACACATACAATCTGAAGCAGGCTCCAGACTTGGAGCTGTCAGCACAGAGCTTGACTTGGGGCTCGAACTCACAAACCATGAAATCATGACCTGAGCTGAAGTTGGATGCTTAACCAACTGAGCTACCCAGGAGCCCCAGACATCAATCTTATCAAACTCAATGTGGCCAAAGGAAAGATCTGAAAACTAACAGAGAAATGACTGTATCTTCAGCAAGATAACGGCATGGAGGGGAAAAAGGAAGATGGTTTCTAATTAAAAGAGCCATAACAACTAAACATATGGAAACGGCTGGATTCTGATTCTAACCAAATGTATGAGGACATTTAGGGAAATCTGAATATGGCAGATAGTGGATGGTATTGATCAATAATGATGGAAGCTACAGATGAATAATGATCTTATATTTTGAGATGCATAGTAAAGAATTTAGGATCATGATATCTGATATTTGCTTTGAAGTACTTCAGGAAAAAAAGGGTAGATGAGCAACTGTGGCAATATGTTCATAAACATTAAATCTGGTGGAGGACGTATACAAATTTTATATTTGTATTCAACATTTATATCTGAAAATTCTTATAATAAAACATGTTTTTAAATGAACTCTATTTTTAGACATTTTTGTTTGATGTACTTAACAGACTTTTACAAGAAGAACAACTGGCAGCTAGAAGTTCAGGCCTTGAGAGAATGTGGATTTGGGAACATCTGTGCAATGGTGATAGCTGAAGCTCTGGGGGTGGAAAGAGTCACCCAGGGAGACAGGGTAGAGCTACAGGAACTACTGACTGAGCACCTAGGGGAAGGCCTCTGTTTAGGGGCAGGTAGAGAGAGAAATGAAATCAAAAGGGAGTTAGCAATGCTGTGAGAGAAGGGAGAGCAAAACCAAGAGAACGAGAGAGGTCAAGAGCAAAGAGAACTGCAAGGAAGAACACTATGAGACGGAAACTAGAGTGCAGTGAGATAAGGAGGTTGGGGATCAGAGGCAGTGGGCACAGGGTTTCTTTATGGGAAATTTTGCAGTAAGATGAGGCATAGCTGGATGGCTGCTTACGGGGAAGCACAACTGAGAAGGGGCTAAAAAAGGATGATCAGAGAAGAATATCACAAAAGAAATGACAACTTTGGGGAAATTAAAATTAAACCCAAAAAACATTTCTCTAAATCTAACTCCCCTTAGGGGCGCCTGGGTGGCACAGTCGGTTAAGCGTCCGACTTCAGCCAGGTCACGATCTCGCGGTCCGTGAGTTCGAGCCCCGCGTCGGGCTCTGGGCTGATGGCTCGGAGCCTGGAGCCTGTTTCCGATTCTGTGTCTCCGTCTCTCTCTGCCCCTCCCCCGTTCATGCTCTGTCTCTCTCTGTCCCAAAAATAAATTAAAAAACGTTGAAAAAAAAAAAATCTAACTCCCCTAATAGCTTGAAGCATCTAGTTTATCACTGGAAAAACCTGTCTTTTATTGTTAGCCTGTCCTAAAACTTGTTAGTTGTACTTTCTCAATCAGTAATATATAATAAATTCCTTAAGGATTATGTCTCATGCCCCGTCTGTATTTCCTACATGGTAGATGCTAACTAGGTATTTAATTAATTTGGGGGGGGGGGGAGGGGAGGGGGCGCGGGTGGAGACTAAAGACTAGTTCTAAGGGCAGAGGAAGGTTGAAGAACTCTGGTCCTAGGTCCTCTTTTAGCCTTATGGCTCTGAAGTACCAAAATATTCTGGAAAATGGATTGCTGAAATTGAACACTTCCTTTACAGCTTTCCTGTACAGACTTTTTGACAGACATCAGTATTTCCCACCATTTATTATGCTGCAGTGCTAAAAGTCCACCTCGATAGGCATCAGCACTTCCCACTGTTGGATAGGTCCTAGGTGCCAAGTTCGTAATTTATAATGTGAATACCAAAAAGGAGTTTGCAGTGTTACAGGACACAGAAGGTCTTAACATAAAACCCACTGCCAAAAATTTAAATGTGGAGCCAGGGGACTGTCATCTGAAAGTCCTGATTGAAAGGGTAAAAGAAACCTAACCATTGTATTTCTAATTGACTTCCTGTTCATTATGAGCGTAAAATTAAAAAGTAACAACACAATTTCAGAAAGTCTACTCTCTTCTTTTTTGCCTTCTTAAATACCGAATGCAAATTACACTTTGTAGTTATCTTTTGTGTAATTTCAAAGAACCAGAATGACCATTCAAAACCGAGGTTTTTTTCTGGATGTGAGATACCTTGCATATTTTATATAAGGAATCTTGTCCATCTCCTCCTGTGTCCTTAAAATAGTCATGGGCTGGGAATGTCCGGTTAATATCCCGGGTGATGGCACTGTCCTGGGGAGACTCCTGTGGAAACATTAGGAAAGAGGTTTAGTAATCAGTCATGTACGTACTTGTGTGAGTTTATATAACAAGGTCTTCTCATTTACATGCTTTAAAATACTGCAGGGACATACATACACATATGCATGCCCAGAGTTACCACATCTTCAGGCACCAACTGTTCAAGCGAAAGCAAAATAAAATATTAAGAAAAACAATATGGAAGAAAAGCAACCTGCTTACTGTATATACCTCAAGTATACTCCATTTCTGTTGCAAGGAAGTACAGCTTCTGACCTTTCTATTGCAAGAGAGAAAATGTAATCAAAATGGACTTCCTATAGGAAAATATTCAAGCTAATCTCAAAAGGAGGTAAAATGCTCCCACTAGAAAAACTGGGTACAAAAACTGCTGCTTTAAATGATCCTTTGGCATGAAGCCCATGTGCCAGGTTCTCAAAAGGAAAAGAGAAGTCCCTTAATTGGGGTTTATCCTAAGGGCAAATGGCATAAAAATGCACCCAAGAGTCTACTCAATAGGAAACTAGACCAGCAAATGTCAAGGGATTCAAGTAGGCTATGGGAAAATATCCTTCTTTTGCCAGTGGAGAAAACTAAATATATGTCAATAATATCAGCAAACTTTCATACCACATAGCAAGTATCCAGGTATTTCTAATAAATTCCCCTTGTTAAATTTTATTTGCTCACATGCTAAAGAACTACAGCTGAGAAACATGACCTTCTATTTTAACAATGCATTGTTTTCATAAGACAATAGACTTGCTTCTCCTTGGTGAGACTACATCATATTCAGCATACCATCCAAGAGCCTGATACTCCTGTTTCAAGATGAAAAATCAAAGTGATATTCTTCTCTTGTCCAGTAATTTCTCCAGTCTTTTAGGTAATCATGTTCCTAGGGCCATAAGTATTTTACAGTTGTGGGATTTGAACTTTACATTTAAAAATTTTATTGAACAAGTTTGACATGTAACACTGTATAAATTTAAGGTGTACAGTGTGTTACTGATACATTTATATACTGTAATATGATTGCCATTGTATCCATATTTATTACATTACATAATATATTCATTATACTGTTCATCAGGTCTCAATGGTTTATTTACTACTCAGTACAAGTTTGTACACTATCATTCTTATGCCCCCAAACTCCATCGACTAACTTTAAAGCCTATGCTCTTTTTTTTAACAAGTAAACTATTTAAACTTTCAAAGACATTGCCAAACTGTTTTTCTAAAGAGCTTTACTGGTATACTACTAGTTTTTAATATGTTATTAGCAGTTAAGGCAACTCAGAACCATGCTGCTCCCTGACAAAAGGACAAAACCCAAGGTGAGACCTGAGACTACAGTAGTTATTGTCTAGTGGCAGCTTCCAGGCTGCAGGACACAGAGAGCAACCTGAAACAGAGCTGGGTGGGGAGTGTCTCCCTGAGTTGAATAAAAAGAATATGGAGAAGGCAAAGTAGCTAGAGTTTGTAGATCAGTCTACTGGATAGGAAAAGCTGAAAAGAAAGAGATCTGCAGAGCTATCTAGAGTCATGAATCATGAAATAAAAAGTGATAAACTGGACTTCATCAAAACTTTAAAGCTGTACTATTCAAAAAAGGCCACTGTTAAGAACCTGAAAATGTAAACCTGACCAGGACAAAATGCCTATAAAATCTGATAATGGTGTTGGATCCAGAATATAAAATTTTGAAAAAAGATAAAGAGGCAAAAACAACTGGTTTTAAAAAGGGGGAATGGTGGGCACCTGGGTGGCTCAGTTGAGGTTAACCATCCAGCTCTTGATCTCACGGTTCTTTGTGAGCTTGAACCCTATATCGGGCTCTGTACTATCAGTGTGAAGCCTGTCTGGGATTCTCTCTCTCCCCGTCTCTCTCTTTGCCCCTGCCTTGCTCGTGTGTTCTATCTTCTCTCAAAATAAATAAACGTAAAAAAATAAATAAATAAAAACGGGGTACGGTGGTATAAGATTGAAGAGATACTTCACAAAAGGCATACAGATGGTGAATAAACACATGACAAAACTTCAGCATCACTCATCATTAGAACAATATAGACTGAAACTACAATGAGATCCTACTACATACCTACTAAATGCTAAAATTAAAAAGAACCAAGATACCAAGTACTGGCAAAGGGTGTGAAACAACCGGAACTCTCAAAATTTGCTGGTGGGAATGCAAAATGGTACAAATATTTTAGAAACAGTCTGGAGGGTAATATAAAGTTAAACATATACTTCCCATTTAATTCAGTGATTCTACTCCTAGGTATTTCTCCAAGAGAGATGAAAATATGAATACATGCAAAGACTTGACCTTGAATGTTCATGGCAACTTTATTCATATTAGCCCAAAGTGGAAACAATACAAATGTGCTCCAATGGGTAAATGGATAAATAAATTGTGGTACAATCCAGATAGTGGAATACTACTCAGGAAAACAAAAAAAAACCCATACGTGCAACATGAATGGATCTTCAAAAGCATTTTGTAACTGAGAGGAGCCAGACACAAAAGATTATTTTCCATTAATTCCAAGTGTATGAAATTCTAAAAAAAGGTAAAATTGTACATTATAGAAAATAGATCAGTGTTTTGAAGAGGCTAGAGTTAAAAGGAGAAAACTGATTATTAAGAGACATGAAAGAACTTTTGGAAGTTTGAATATGGAAATATTACCCATTACATCTATGGTGGTAGTTAAAATGTATTTAATCATTCACTTAAAATTTGTGTATTTTACTGTGTATAAATTACAGGTTGATTTTAAATGGAAAAATAAAAAAGGACACCCACACAAATGAAAGAGACCCAAGATGATTCAAGCTCTTCAGATTAAGAAGAATCCTACTTTAGGTAAATATACAGCTAAATGATAAAAATGATGTAAATCCATATTAACCTAAAGATCTTAAAACGGGGTATAGCTTAGAGGCACACATAGCCAAGTTTGAAGGTTGGCTCAGTTTCTTAGATGAACAACTTCTATCAGTGTCTGACATGTATATAGAAAAGACTTGATAAAAGTGAAAATAAGCAATCTCCATCCAGCACTGCTGAGTGCTGGGGCTCTCCTCTGAACCCACACATGTACACTCACCAGTGATATGTGAAATACACACACACACACACACACACACACACACACACACACACACACACGGTACCTAAAATATATATTTTTATTTTTGTGTATCTTATCCCCCCTATAAAACTATTCACATAGGTATAGAGATTGTGATTTGGTTTTAAATTTTCCACAGAGATTAGCATAATGCAGAGCATACAGTCAGTCAAAGCTTGATAAATATACCTAATAATTTCCACACTCTTCTTTTTAAAAAAATTTTTTAAAATATTTTTGAGAGAGCGAGAGAGTGCACAAGCAGGGGAGGAGCAGAGAGACACAGAATCTGAAGCAGGCGTCAGGCTCCTCAGCGCAGAGCCTGACGTGGGGCTTGAACTCACAAACCACGAGACCATGACCGGAGCCAAAGTCGGACGCATCACAGACTCAGCCACCCAGGAGCCCTGAGTCCAAACTCTCCTTTAGGACTGAGCAATGGCAACACTCATGTGGTCTACAGTCCTACCTAAACCAGGATCTCTAATGCTTAGTGTTTAATTCAAGATCCATGTGAATGAGGAACAAACTAAGTCAGGAAAGAACCTTACTAACTGGATAATTTCAAAGACATTCCAACTAAACATCTGAAAAAAACCAAGAATGCCGAAATGACTGGTTCCTTTGTAACTTCCTTGCGTAAAAGGCAGGCAAGAGAAAATAGCAGTCATGAAAAGTAAAAAAAAAAAAACAGAGTGAAGACTTTGAATCTTTTAGTCCAAAATGCAAAATAAGTTGAATCATCCTACAATTATTAGGAGAAATGAGAAGGAAAGGGGGTCTAGATCAGAAATATAAGCTATATTATAGTGGATTAAGGATTTTTTTTTCAGCCTAGGATATATGAAGTCTCTTGAACTCAGTTTTAATTTTACCAAACTCACACAATGTGAAACAGCAATGCAGAGAGAACCATAGGCATACAGGGAATTAAGAAATCTTTACCGTTAATAACTCTCTATCTCATGAATAGCTCAAATAAGCAACAAAGGACTGAATATAAACAGTCTCAGTCTCAGTTCTAAAACTGCAGCATGACAGAAACTTACCTTACCTCTAGCATCATCAAGAGAAAAAAAACGCAATAAACTGGATTTAATTAAAATTTTCTTATAAAATATGCCATTAACATCCAAACTGGCAAGGAGGAATTAACACTTTTACTATTTGCAGATGACATGATTTTATATATAGAAAAATCCCAAAGATTCCAGCAAAAAACTACTAGAACTGATAAGTGAATTCAGTAAAGTTTCAGGACACATATCAATGTACAGAGATTTGTTGCACTTCTACGCACTAATAATGAAGCAGCAGAAAGAGAAATTAAGAAAACAGTCCCATTAACATTGCACCAAAAATAATAAAATACCTATAAAACAGTGATGAAAGAAACTGAAGATGACACAAAGAAACAGGGTGCCAGGGTGGCTTAGTCAGTTGAGCATCTGACTCTTGGTTTCGGCTCAGGTCATGATCTCGTGGTTTGTGGGATTGAGCCCTGCGTCCCAAGCCCCTGCTTGGGATTCTCTCCCTCCTTCTCTCTCTGCCTCTCCTCAGCTTGCATGCACGCTCTCTCTCAAGATGAATAAATAAACTTAGAAAAGAAATGAAAGACATCCCATGCTCATGGACTAGAAGAACAATTTGTAAAAATGTCTATACTGCCCAAATCAATCTGCAGGCTTAATGCAATCCCTATCAAAATGCCAACAGCACTTTCGACAGAACTAGAACAAATAATCCTAAAACTTGTATGACACCACAAAAGACCCCAAATAGCCAAGGCAATCTTGAAAAAGAAAACAAAACTAGAGGTATCGCATTTCTAGACTTCAAATTATACCACTAAGCTATAATCATTGAGACAGTATGGTACTGGCACACAAACAGACACATAGATCAATGGAACAAAATGAAAATCCAGAAATAAACCCATAACTATATGGTCAATTAATCCTTGACAAAGGAGGAATGTACATACAATGGGAAAAAGACTGTCTCCTCTTCAAAAAATGGTATTGGGAAAACTGGAGAGCAATATGCAAAAGAATGAATCTAGACCACTTTCTTATACCATATACAAAAATAAACTCAAAATAGATCAAGGACCTAAATATGAGACCTGAAACAATAAAAATCCTAGAAGAAAGCACAGGCAGTAATTTCTCTGATACTGGCCATAGCAACATTTTTCTAGGTATGTCTCCCAAGGCAAGGGAAATGAAAGCAAAAATAAACTATTGGGACTACACCAAAATAAAAACCTTTTGCACAGTGAAGGAAACAATCAACAAAACAAAAGACAACCTACTGAATGGGAGAAGATATTTGTAAATAACATATCCGATAAAGGGTTAATATCCAAATATGTAAAGTACTGATACGTCAGAGAAAGACAAATATCATATGATTTTGGAATTTAAGAAACAAAACAGATAAATACAGAGAGGGAGGTAAACCGTAAGAGACTCTTAAATACAGAGAACAAACTGAGGGTTGCTGGAGGGGTATTGGGTGGGGGGATGGGCTACATTGGTGACAGACATTAAGAAGGGCACTTGCTGGGGCACCTGGGTAGCTCAGTCGGTTGAGCGTCCTTCAGCTCAGGTCACAATCTCACAGCTTGTGAGTTCGAGCCCTGCATCGGTCTCTGTGCCGACAGCTTGGAGCTTGGAGCCTGGAGCCTGCTTCAGATTCTGTGTCTCCCTCTCTCTCCCCTTAACCCACTAGCATTCTGTCTCTGTCTCTCTCAAAAATAAATAAACATTAAAAAAAATAAAAAAAGAAGGGCACTTGTTGGGAAAAGCACTGGGTATTATATGGAAGTGATGAATCACTAAATTCTCCTGAATTATGACACTATATGTTAATTTGGATTTAAATAAATACATACATAAATAAAAGAACTGATATGACTCAACACTCAAAAAAATGAATAAAAAATTAAAAATGGGCAGAAGACACCTGGGTGGCTCAGTGAGTTGAGCATCTGGCTTTAGTACAGGTCACAATCTTACGGTGAGTCTGAGCCCCACACTGGGCTTGCTGCTGGTCAGCACAGGGCCCACTTCAGATCCTCTGTCCTTCTCTCTCTGCCCTTCCCCTGCTTGCTGTCTCTGTCTCTGTCTCTGTCTCTGTCTCTCTGCCTTTCTCTCTCTCTCAAAAATAAACAAACATTAAAAAAAAAATGGGCAGGGGTCCCTGAGTGGCTCAGTCGGTTAAGCATCTGACTTCGGCTCAGGTCATGATCTCACGGTTCGTGAGTTTGAGACCCACGTCGGGCTCTGTGTGACAGCTCAGGGCCCCTGACTGGCTCAGTCGGTTAAGCATCTGGTTTCAGTTCAGGACATGATCTCACGGTTCATGAGTTTGAGACCCACGTCAGGCTCTGTGTGACAGCTCAGAGCCTGGAGCCTGCTTCGGATTCTGTGTGTGTGTCTCTCTCTCTACCCCTCCCTCTCTCAAAAATGAATCAACATTTTAAAAAAGTTTAAAAAAAATGGGCAGGAGACATGAACAGACGTTTCTCCAAAGAAGACATACAGTTGGCTAACAGACATGTGAAAAGATGCTCACCATCAGGGAAATGCAAATCAAAACTACAATGAGAGTGGTGCCTGGATGGCTTAGTCAGAAAAGCATGCGACTCTTGATCTTGGGGGTCATGAGATCGAGCCCCACGTTGGAAATAGAGATTACTTAAATAAATACATTTTTTTAAACAAACCCAAAACTACAATGAGATATGACCACATACTTGTCAGAATGGCTAAAATTTAAAAATTTTTAAAAAGGACGCCTGGGTGGCTCAGTTGGTTAAGTGTCTGACTTTGGCTCAGGTCATGATCTCATTGTTCATGGGGGTGAGCCTCACATTGGGCCCTGTACTGACAGCTTAGAGCCTGGAGCTTGCTTCAGTTTTGTGTCTCCTTCTCTCGCTGCCTCTCTCCTGCTCATGCTCTGTCTCTCAAAATAAATAAACATTAAAAAAAAAAAAGATGGAGATAAAATAGTAGCTACTTTCAGTATGAATTCATGCAAAGCACCAAGACATTGCCTGGCATATAAGCATAATAAAAAATAATTTTTTTTTTTTTAATACAAGAAACAACTGTTGGCAAGGATGTGGAGAAAAAGGAACCCTTGTGCACTATTGGTGGGAATGCAAACTGGTGCAGGCACTGTGGAAAACAACAGTTAAAAATAGAACTACTCAGGGTACCTGGATGGCTCAGTCGGTTAAGTATCTGACTCTTGATTTCAGCTCAGGTCATGATCTCATGGTTGTAGGATCAAGCCCCGTGTTGGGCTCTGTGCTGGGTGTGAAGCCTGCTTGGGATTCTCTCTTTCCCTTTCTCTCTCTTTCTCTCTCTCTCAAAATAAATAAATAAACATTAAAAAAAATAGAATTACCCTACCATCCAGAAATCACACTACTAGGCATTTACCCCCCCCCCCCCCCCCCGCCGATTACAAGAACACTAATTCAAAGGGATACATGCACTCCTATGTGTACTGCGGCATTATCTACAATAGTCAAATAATGGAAGCAGCCCAAGGGTCTATCAACAGATGAATGGATCAAGAAGGTATGGTGTGTGTGTGTGTGTGTGTATATATATATATATATATGGTGAACACGTGCGCGTGCGCACACACACACACACACACACACACACACACACACACACAGAGGAATATTATTCAGCCATAAAAAAGAATGAAATCTTGACATTTGCAACAACATGGATGGAGCTAGAGTATAATGTTAGGCAAAATAAGTCAGAGAAAGACAAATACCATAAGATTTTACTCATATGTGGAATTTAAGAAACAAAATAAACAAGCAAAGGATAACCAAAGAGAGACAAGCCAAGAAACAGACTAACTACAGAGAACAAACTGATGGTGACCAGAGGGGAGGTCGGAGGGGCAGATGGGTGAAATAGGTGATGGAGATTAAGAGTACACTTACCATGATGGGCACTGGGTAATGTAAAGAATTGCTGGATTACTATATTGTACACTTGAAACTAATACACTGTGTGTTAACCACACTGAAATTGAAATAAAAACTTAATCTAAAAAGAATACAATACAACATGCCAATTAAAAAAGAAATAGGCAAGCAGTACATATATGTGAAAAAAACTAGAATACATCTAGAATGCAAAAAGACAACCTAATAAAACTGACAAAAATTTGAACAGGCACTTCATAAAAGAAAGTATATAAATGGCAAGTAAGAAAATGAAAAGGTTAAGACCACAATGAGATAGCCACCCAAAATGTGCCAAAAGAGAATATGTAGTGATAAAAAGGGCTACTTTCTGGAACACTCTGAGACAAGTAATTTAATCAATAAGGATTTGGAAAATCAGAATTATAATTCCAAAGTATTAAAGAAAGATTAACCAAAGCAGCATTAATGCAGTTTCTGGAAGATTTGGGGACTTGAAAGAAAAAAAGGAGACTGAAAACACTAAAATAATGACTAAGATGAATTTCACATTGACAAAGCTTTCCAGATATGATGAACAGACATGATATTGACTTATATTTGGAATGAGCTACAAATTATTCTAAAAGAATTTGTTAATTCTATTCTTGAATTATGTCTCTACTTCTAAAGAGAATTCTTTTAAAGAAAATGTTAGATGAATTTACTCCAAGGAATTCTATGAAACAACAATGAAAGTTCTGAAACATTCTGAGAATGACAGACTGTGGCTTAGCACAGCATGAAGGTTAAATAAATTAAATGAAGAGGGGTGCCTGGGTGGCTCAGTCGGTTAAGCCTCTGACTTCGGCTCAGGTGATATCATGGTTTACGGGTTTGAGGCCTGCTTCGGGCTCTGTGCTGACAGCTCAGAGCCTGGAGCCTCCTTTGGATTCTGTGTCTCCCCCTCTCTCTGCCCCTCCTCCCTCATGCTCTGTGTCTCTCTCCTTCAAAAAATAAATAAATAAATAAATAAACAAACATACATAAAAAAATTAATTAAATGAAGAATTGAGAGGGACACGGAAAACTTCAAAATACATTATGCCAGTTACTTTAGTCATAGATTGGTGATAAAGGTAACTTGAAGGACACAGTTATCAGAGAGCTATGGTTTGGAAATTCAAATGCACACAGGAAAGGAAAGTAACACAAAACTAAAAATATACTATAATTGATCAGTTCTCATCAATCTGGCTTCCTTCACCCATTGACCATGGGAGTCATCAGAGAATTAAGGGGTAAAATGCCCTTTACAGAAGGTAAATGTGAAAATTCACATGCTGAATTTGAAGTCTTCAAGAATGATAACCACTTACTTAAAATATCTAGTCAACCACTTACTTAAAATATCTAGTCTTAGGAGATATGCTGAAAAATTTGGGAATACATCCATTTGACTTGCCAGAAGCCAAGCTGTACAACAATGATAAAGAAATTCTAACCTAATGACAAATTTAGTAAGATCCTGTCAGAATCATTAACTTTGAAAAGATTCTGAAAACAAATCACAGTAATATTATAGATGACTTCTTCCTAAGAGAACACAGCAAAGAGCTGCAAAACAGCCAAACACAAGGGCTTATAACATTAAGGTTTACATAATGCACAGTGCTTTTACTTCTAAGGAGTTAAGCACAGATGTAGCGGAAACAAGGAACTTTCTGGTGCAATACATATTGGGTAATACTACTCATGGCTAAACTGATGAAGTTTAACCAAATACACCCGAAGTTAACCAAATATAAATATTTACAGAGAATAAGATATTACAAGGGTACGTAAGACAATCATGCTGAGATATAAACCTTAAAAGAGCAGGGAATGGCAAAACGACTATCAGTTGAGATGTGTCCTGAAAATTATCAAAGCTATGGCAGAGATGGGTTTTTTTTTTTTTCCCCATCAACTGGTTTTGTTTCCACCACTTCATCCTATGAAAAACAGCTTTAATATCCAGAAGAAAACTAAAGCATCATATGATTATGCAGTCTTAACATCTTGCAAACTTTTTTTGTTAACAGCCAGACAGCAAATAATTTTGGCCTTTTGGGTCATCTGGTGTTAAATTTACCCTTTGTAGAGTAAAAGTAGCCATAGATAATACGTAAATAAGCACGCATTTCTGCATTCTAATAACACTTTATTTACAAAAACAAGAAGCATGCTGGATCTGCCTCCCAAGCCACAGTTTGCCAAGGCCTTCTCTAAATATATACTACAGTAATTTTTCATGGGCAATATGAACAGAGAGAAGACTTTTTTTTTAATGTTTATTTTATTTTTGAGAGAAAGAGAGCATGAGCAGGATAGGGGCAGAGAGAGAGGGAGACACAGAATTGGAAGCAGGCTCCAGGCTCTGAACTGTCAGCACAGAGCCCGATGTGGGACTCGAACCCACGGACTGTGAGATCATGACCTGAGCTGAAGTCGGACACTTAACCGGCTGAGCCACCCAGGCGCCTCCAGAGAGAAGACTTTTGTAGTGATTTTAAATATTTTGTAGTGATATTAAATATACTGTTGATTAATTTCATGTTTTACAGACATTCTGTCACAAACGAGTTGCAATAACTTGAAATGTATATCCCTTTGAACATATGCGCTTTTTCATGTTATAATCAACATTAAAAATGTTTGCTGCCTTCTCCAAAAGTCTGTATGCTTCTGTATCCCCAGAGTAGTAAAGGTTTAAATGAAATCCTGTAATTATAGTGACATACTGTTTCTTACATTTCAATCAGCAATACCAACAATATGTACAGGTCAGAAATCATAAACATATGCACTGAAACATTCCAGACTGGCTAAAATAAAAAGACAATACTAAATGCTGGTAAGGATATGAAACAACTGGAACTCTCAAATGTTGCGAAGGAGGTGTAAAATGACCCAACCACTTTGGTGAATTATGCAGCTGTTACTTGTAAAGTTAAACACACATCTACCCAGATCCAGCAATTCTCCTCCTCAGTATTACACAGGAGAACCAAAAATATACATCCAAGGAAAAAAAAGTCCAAGAATGTCCATAATAACCCCAAATATCCATCAATAGAAAAAGACAAAAAAATATGGTATAATCATATAATGGAATACAATGCACACTGCTGGAAATAGTTTCATTAAAAATTGTACTCTAGGAGCACCTGGGTAGCTCAGTTGGTTAAGCATCTGACTTCGGGTCAGTTCATGATCTCACAGCTGGTGAGTTCGAGCCCCATGTCAGGCTCTGTGCGGACAGCTCGGAGCCTTGAGCCTGCTTTGGATTCGGTCTCCCTCTCTCTCTGCCCCTCCCCTTCTCGCACTCTGTATCTCTCTCTTAAAAATAAACTTTAAAAAAATTTAAAAAAAATTATACCCTAAAATTTTGGCACTTTTTAAATGTTTATTTATTTTGGGAAAGCGAGAGAGGGGAGCGAGAATCCCAAGTAGGCACCATGCTGTCAATGCAGAGCCTGACACGGGGCTCAAACTGACCAACTGTGAGATCATGACCTGAACAGAAATCAAGAGTCAGATGCTTAACCAACTGAGCCACCCAGGTACCCCTAATATTTCGGCTCTTTTAAAATGTATTCACTCAACAAATACCAAGAATTAACACTTCATACTAAAATCTAAATCTCTTTTAGTTCCCCTCTTCATACTCTTGTCAAATGGGACTGTTGCCCAAACACAACCCAAAATTAACAATACACCTTAGTGCATTTTAAAAGGAAAACCCTTTTTGTTTTCTTATTTTTATAAAACATTTTTTGCTGCCTTATAATGGGAGGAAATAAGAAAAGTGAAAGATAATTTCGTAACTCAGATATAACTATAACTAATGTTTGGTGGAGGTATATGCCTAACTTTTTATGTAATTGTTTTTATAAAAGTTTACACTGTTTTGAAAATTAATTTTTACTAACTGCAAAATGTTATGATCATCCTTTCACGTCTGCCATTTTTTACTGTACAATGATCTGTCACGTGGCTACGCTACAATTATGCTAAATCTCTGACTTTGGAATATTCAGGCTGTTCTACTTCTTTTGCTATCTACAAGGCCGTAAAGTAGAGCCACGATTCCTAAAGGAAAAACAGTTTCCACAGTCACTTTGTTCCCTACAAGATCCAGTTTAACCCATGTTTTAGAGTGTGAATTATACTGCCAATTTGTTCTCCAGAAAAGCGTACCAATCAATGTACACACAACATTAATGAGTAGTGCCCTTACAGTAAATACCCTGCTGTTTTAGAATAGTCTTTTATGTACTTGTCTTGTCCTCCCTCTAGTCTATGTATGACTAATAACTGCACCTAAAGCTGCAAAGAACTACAAATAAAGTTTACTGACTCTATCCCATACTAATTCCTATGCATTTTTTGCTGAACCCACATGGTGACTGATCAAAAGGCACTATCGTACGCATATTTCCTTACTCTGTCAGTTGATGAGAGGGCCTAGAAGCAGTAACATCAGGTAGCAGTGAGCACATCTACTGCCAAGATCTTGGTTTCTAACACCATTTACAAATAAAAGGAACCAAGACTCCTCAGAGAAATAGCTGATTCTAGGACTGGGGCAGGAAATATACAAGATGAACCTAGAACATCTAGAAGTGCCACAGCGTAAGGAAGTGCTTTCTCTGTACCCTGACCGTGAAGAAAACAAATCCACAACAAGAGGAGTATGTCAAAGGGAAAGAAGAGCCAAATAAAAGAGTTCCCAATGGCCAAAGCTGGAACAATTTGAACAAAATAAATGAAAGTGATACTGGATTACAATCTAAAGTATAAAAAAAAAAAATACCCATGAGTCACCTACACTTATATAAATAAATGACTGAATAAATAAATGGGGGAAATGAGACAAATATCCTATGCAGAAGAATTCCTAGTAACTTATGCAGACATGCTGCCCTCTTAGAGGAACCCCATTTCTGGTTTGGGCTAGGCACAGTTGACTTCCTTTGGAAGAATACAGTATGGAAAGGGGGAAAAAAGTGACTTAACAGTGAAGAAATCTGAAAGATACGCCCTCAGCCAGATGATCCAAGGTCAACATCAACAGTGGGGAGTCATGTTGGTAGTCCCTACCCTTGGTAAGAGGTGATGAAATGGTACTTAACTTATGTGTTCTTCTTCCCCTAAACTCATAACCTTGTGAGAGAAACAGATAAATTCCAGTTGAGGGGCATTCTATAAAATACCTGACCAGTATTCCTTAAGATCATCAGAGTCATCAAAAACAAGCAAGTCTGAAACACTGTTACAGTCAAGAGGTGCCTAAGGAGATATGAGGACTAAATGTAATATGCTATCCTGGATGGAATCTGCTACAGAAAAAGGACATTAGTTAAAAATTAAGGAAAACTAAATCAAGTGTAGATTTTGGTCAATATTAACCTATCAATATTGGTTGATTAACTGTAACAAAGATACCATACTAATGTTAAGATGCTAATGACAGAGGAAAGAGTGCGGGTTATATGGAAACATCCTGCACTATTTTCACAGTATTTCTATAAATCTAAAACCATTTTCTTTTTTTGAGAGAGTGCATGTGCATGCATGCAAGTGGGGAAGGGGCAGAGAGAGAGAGAAGGAGAGAGAATCCCAAGCAGGCTCTGTGGTGTCCACAAACCATGAGATCATGACCTGAGCTGAAATCAAGAACTGGTGCCTTAACTGAGACATCCAGGTGCCCCTAAAACCATTCTTAAATATAAAATTTATTAAAAGAAAAAAATGGCATTATCTCCTTATACAACATGGAAACTTAGGCTTAGCAAGGTTAAGCTACCAAAGTTCACATACTAATATGATCTGCACTTATTAGGCACTCAATAAAAAGCTGAACTGAATATGTGGAATAAAACTGGTGAAATGAACACTGTGGGTATAAATAAGCTCAACAGCAATCACAAGTAGACTCTGCTCATGTGACAGATTTACAGATGATTTCTCTCTTGGCCCCAAGTCTTATGCCCTTTTAGTGTACAAAGTATAAAGCAATGCTGACGATGTGTTACTTTCTTAAGTATTTAAGGTTCTTCTAAAATAATTTCTACAGAAAAAAAAAATCTAAGGAAATGATAATACTCATGTACTGTTTCTTTCTCTCCATCTAAGTTTGAAAGTCATCCACTAGTTCAAATCACAGTGGTACCACATTCTGTAATTTTTCTGGACAACTATTTTTGTACCTTACTGTGAGAATTGGCCCACTGGGTAACTTCTCAGGATTAACAAGGTACTGGGAACTGGCGGAAACCCTTTGAATACACACCCTTTGTAAACTCAAGTTGAAAAATAGAAAGCTAAGAATGGCAGGAAGAAAAAGAAAGTACCCAAACAAAGAAAATGTAGTGGAAGGCTGCCATGAGAAATAACCAACATAGGGAAGATTATTATTTCCAAAGTAGCTTGTTGCCTAAATAAAAAGTTAGATCTTCTTAGGACTAGCCTATAATGTTATAAATGATTTGTTAAAAGTCATCATGCAACACTTAAGAAAACAGAATAAAATGGAAACCACCCAAACCCCACTCAAATCTATTAGATACCTTGTTCTATCTTTATAATATGTTACACAGAAATTAAAAAAAAAAGTTGTTTTTGGTTATACTTTGCTCTTAAAAAGTCAGCTATAGCTTGTGAGAAGTGATTTTAAAGACTTAATTTTTAAAATCCCCTAGGATAAAAACCCCAAAGAAGAAAACCAAAGTTGAAGGGGTGCTGTGTTTACAAGTGAATAAATGAGGACTGAAAACATCCTTGAGGTAAAATCATTCTCTCTTCGTTACACAAAACTCTCATCATTTGTAATTTCATTTCATATGTTCTGGAAACAGCAGAATTGCTTAAGTGAAAAAAATAAAGAGTAAGACTTTTATGCCTATGAAAACAGAGGTTCCTGTGTCTGGAAAAGACCAAGATGGTCCTACAAAAATTTGCAAAACCTGGAGATTTTATTTCAATTGATTATGTTATTTCTAAGCATTTCCAATTTGTTAAGAGCCAAAAAAGGTGATTAAGGAAAACAGTAACAATTATCTTGTCTCTTAAACAAATACAGTATCCCTCTTAAGGAATGCCTCACACAGGAATTCTGAAAAATAAAAAGAAGGTATGCATGATATTCTTAGAGATTTCTGAGATTTAACAAACAGACTCCCAGGTTACCATAAATTCTTTGACACTGCATGCAATGTTTTGTGTGCACTTTTCTGAGAAGATTGTTCACAGATTTTAAAGGATTCACTAGAATGTGAAGCTTCACAAGGGCAGAGATTTCTGTTTTGCTCACATGCCATCTACAACTCCTAGAAGAGTGTCCAACAAATGGTAGACACTCAGTAAGGTTCAGAGCCACTTATTTCCTTTTGCCAAATTCACTTTTACAGACTTAAAAATAATTAAACAACAATAACAAGAGCTAAGATGGATCTGCTGCCATTGCTTTAAGAGCCTTATATGCAGACACATCATATAGACAGATCTGTCTGTCGTAACTTACTCTGACATGAGTTCCATTATTTTCCCTATTTGACAAGTGAGGAAAGAAGTTAAATCATTTGGCTAGAAAGGGGAAGAGCTGGGACTGGAACCCAACTCTTTTGGCTTTTTAGCCCCACAGTATTAACCCAAATAAATATACTGGAAAACTGGAAGAAATTCCTTTATCAGTAGTGAGTGGCATTTACAGTTCTTAACATATGATACAAAGTTTTTGTCTTCTATCTAACTAAAACCGACATGACACAGACTTTGAAAATATGCTTTTTCTTTTTTTTAATGTTTTTTTAAATGTTTATTCATTTATTTTGAGAGAGAGAGAGAGCGAGCGAGCGAGCTTGAGCAGGGGAGTGGCAGAGAGAAAGGAAGAGGGAAAATCCCAGGCAGGCTCTGCGCTGTCAGCACAGAGCCCGATGCCGGGCTCAAACTCACGAACTGTGAGATCATGACCTGAGCTGAAACCAAGAGTCAGACGTTTAACTGGCTGAGCCACCCAGGTGCCCCAATATGCTTTTTCTTTTTACTCATATGAAAGTGCTTCCTTGGATAAAGTCTGCTCAGTGTAAAAGAGACATAACTGAGGCCCTAGTAACATGAAGACAGAGAAATATATAATGCTCTTATACATAAAAACCAAGTAAAGAAAACCTCAACATGTGGCCCTTCAAGAAGTTATTCAAACAAAAGGCATTTCCCCTAAATGCTAGGTGGATTCCAACATGTATCTTAATCATAAGGCCTTTTACATCAGTGGTGGCTCTTTCCCATCAGACTTGAGATTTATGATGTTGGCATATTTCCAACCTTGGGAGAGAGGCCAAGGGACAAAATATGTATTTGGCAGATTTTCCTGTTTGGGACTTAGTGCCCTGTGGGGGATCTGCAATTTTAGACAGTACACAATTCAGAAATCCACTGTTTATTACCAACATTATAACTTATCTTAACCAAATCAAATTATAAAGGAGATAAATCAGGTAGCAGAAAAACTGACACATAATATAAATGATGCAATAAGAGGGTTCTGTTCTTTTCTCTCTTCTTTTCACCTATGAATGACACTAACCAAAACACAGTAGAGCTCAGTATGAAATACCTTTGTTAATTATCTTTAAGAAAATCATTTCTCAGAGGCAAAATCCATTTGGGTTTCTTTGTTTTTGTTTCATTTAGGAAAGTGCTCTCCCACAATCAGATAACTATACCAACGCCCAATGCCACTAATCTTTCTTTACTCTCTTTTTCCCTTCCAATAAAGAAAACAACTTACTCTAAACCTACACAACAAAAAGACAACTACGTACTATGACAATGAACTGCCACAGAATCTTTATTATACAGAGCAGACTCAGAACGCGGGCTCTGGCAATGCCTGCCAAACAAGTGCTTCTAATTTTAATACATGCTTTAGCACTGGTCAGCTAAACAGTTATATACTTCTAACACTAACTCTATAGCATACAATGTGATAGAAAATTAGATGACTTCAGAAAAGATAGTTTTAAATAAAATAATGCACTGCTATCACATTGTTTCAATCCAAATATGGCATTATAGTGCCATTCTAAAAATAAGTCTAAGTCCCATGTGATATGCAGTCTTTTAGCTATGTTCATTTCCTTTTAGGGCTCAAGTTTCCCACAGGAAAATTATTCAATGTTTGGCAAAACTGTCCCAAATCATATATAGATAAGGCACAAATGCTAACTACACTGTCAACCTTTTCCTGCTTTGTTATTGTTGATTCTTCTGCACAGTAATCCATCATGGAGAGGAAATACTCCAGAACTGTTACCTGACAAAAATGAACACAAAAAGTGTCATTTTGACTAAAAAGGTGGTAAGGGAGGTAATTTATGAGTCAGCTAAATTTGAAGTCACAGAATTATTATATACAAAGTCATGTTTCAAACACATGTTTCTGATAACTATGATTTCCAAATACTTATTTGAATTATATTATTTGTATTACCAAGTAAGACCATGTATCAAATGCCTTCTTAGTACAGCTTAATACAGATTGTATTGTTTGACTTATATTAATTGCTTAAAGACTTTGTAAAGCATTACATGCTAAGAATAAAATCTTCTCAAAATCACTCACTCATAGACACCACATATACACAAGATCAACACCCATTCCTCAAGCTATATTTTATATAACCAAATAAACAAATTATGATTTCTAAGAAAATATTTAGGAATATTTCATAATGCTTAACAAATACTCAGTTTTACTTTAAAGTTAGTTTCTTCTGGGCACACCCGGGTGGCTCAGTCAGTTAAGCATCCAACTCTTGGTTTCGGCTCAGGTCATGTTCTCCCTGTTCATGAGACCAAGCCCCGTGTTGGGTTCTAGGCTGATGACATGGAGCCTGCTCGGGATTCTCTCTCTCTCTCTCTCTCTCTCTCTCTCAAAATAAGTATACCTAAAAAAATAAAGTTAGTTTCTTTTGAAAATAACAAGTCTTAAGTCAGAGAATCAAGTATGCATACTGAGTAGCAAAAATGTATAGCAATTATAAAATGGTTAGATATTAAAATGATTTTACAACTCCATGGAGTTTCCAGTCTTGGGATAGTTAACACAATTAAAAGAGAATCTGTGTTTGAATGATACTGATCACAAACATCTCCATCTGTGAACTGCTGAACTACATTCAGAATTCTAGAAGAGGTCTGCATTTGTATAAATAGACCATATGTTCTGGATTTCAATATCTATTTTAGTTATATATTTTAATATAGCTTTCAGGCAAAAATGATGTTTCCTTGAGTCCTGATATAGAAGAAAAATGTTAATTTTTCCATTGAAGAATGAATCTTAAGAAAAAATTATCAATAAATAAAATATTTAGATATTGAAAAGCTATCTTATTACATCATTAATGTACAAATTTGTAGCTACCTAGATCTTTTTCTATTAACCTAAAAACTTAAAACTTATCAGCACATAGGTATAATACCAACCAAAGTCTATTAGTACCTATGTAGTAATGCCTTTGTACATAGGTATTAAAAGCTCTCCTGGAATTAAAATTTTAAAATATTTTTCTATTTTATTATTTATATATATTGTTAAATGTTTGTTTATTTTTGAGAGAGAGACAGAACGTGAGCAGGGGAGGGGCAGAGAGAGAGGGAGACACAGAATTGGAAGCAGGCTCCAGGGTCTGAGCTGTCAGCACACAGTCAGACATGAGGCTCGAACCTGTGAACTGTGAGATCATGACCTGAGCTGAGCTGAAGTCAGACGCTCAACCGACTGAGCCACTTAGGTGCCCCTAAAATATTTTTCTATTTTAGAATTCTTGGGAATCAGCACCTTTAAAAGATACTAGACAATGATCTTCAAAAAATTTTTTTAATGTTTACTTATTTTTGAGAGGGAGGGAGACAGTGCGCACAAGCTGGGGAAGTGCAGAGACCAAAGGACACAGGATCCGAAGCAGGCTCTGAGCTGTCAGTACAGAGCCCTACATGGGGCTCGGACTCACATACTGTGAGACCATGACTGAGCCGAAGTTGGACACTCAACCAACTGAGCCACTCAGGTGCCCCAATCATCAATTTTATTTAAGCAAAAACTTCACCCTCCAATCTCACTAAGCAATACAAATACTATAAATAGACATGAAGGCTTTCTAGAACCACCCATGTCATGTATTTTCACTTGCCCTAACAAACATTTCTGAGGTGGCTGCCAGTGATCAAGGGAACTTACATACTAAGATTTTTCATAATTCTTTGTTTTAAAATTTTATTATTATCTTTTATTAAATAGGCTCTACAACCAATGTGGGGCTTAAACTCATAACCCTGAGATCAAGAGTTGCATGCTCTACTGAGTGAGCCAGCCAGGCACCCTCTAAGATTTTTCAAATCTTTTTTTTTTCTTTAATGTTTATTTTTGAGAGTGCAAGCGGAGAAGGGGCAGAGAGAGAGAGAGAGAGAGAGAGAGAGAGGGAGACACAGATCCAAAACAGGCTCCAGGCTGTGAGCTGTCAGCAGAGAGCCCCACACAGGGCTCAAACCCACGAACTGCGAGATCAAGACTTGAGCCGAAGTCGGACGCTTAGCTGATTGAGCCACCTAGGTGCCCCTAAGATTTTTCAAATCTTAATCGTTTGGTTGAAAGTACCAATGGAAAGACTATTTTTATTTTTTAATACACAGAAAATTCTGAACACTTGTTTCCTTTTTTCCCAAACCTGTAACAACTCCCATTTTCTAAGTAGTTGACCAATGCTGAACAATCCTTTGGACTTTTTTTTGATGGCATGATAGAGTCTAAGGGAGGTAAAGACCGGGATTCTAGTCCCAGTTCTGCAACTAATGAACTGTGACCACTCTGGGTCTCCCTTTTCCCATCTATGAAAGGAGGGGTCTAGATTATGACGTCTATGGGGTCTTCCTACACCCTGTCACTTTAGGATTCCATATTATGTAATTAACCTAATCAAAAGTCTTACGTCCACCTCCAATTCCTAAGTAAAATCAAATCCCTTAGGCATTTATTCTAGACTACGTAGTTCCAATTTATCTTTCTGACCTGACTCTGCATTATACCTCAACTTGAAAGCTCTGGTTCATCCATGCTGCCCTATTCACAAGGAAGATAGCAGGACCTGCTAACATGTATCAAATGCTTATTGTGTGCCAAGAGCTTCAGATGTATTAGCTCATTTAATCTTAATAGTTGAAGTAACAGGAACTAAGAGGGATTATGTACCTTGCCCTAGGTAACAGCTATTAAGTGGCAGGGCTAGAATTCAAACTCAAGTTGGCTTGCCTTTCAAACACATACTTCTAACCACTATATATTATATAGTTTCTATTCCTTAAGTGTATAAATAATCCCTCTTCATTCAGGCCTTTGAAGCTTAAAATATCCCTTGACATTATTTTATTCTTTTTCTAATAAAAATTATTTTCAAATTTCAATTAAAGGAACACCTCTTCACCCCTGCAGTCCCAAACTTCCTTTCTACCTCTAACCTTCTAAAGCTCTTGCTGTAAGCCTCAAAGACCTGTTCCTTGATGAAGTCCATCTAAATACATTTACCTCAGTGTCCGAGAATTATATAGGAGTAATCTTCCTGCAGAACATACTATAAAAGCAAGACGAAGTACATAAAACATGAGTGCACTGATGGAATAAGCCATTATGGCAGTACTTGAGGGGTTTACAAACCCTGCAAGAAGGGTGGGCCGCTCCAAGCCACTCCACATTCACACAAGGCCTTTCCACTGAGAATATGCCATTTTACAGGAGGCCCTGGAGGCTACTGGGAGATTCTGACCTCTGTGTGACAAAGAAATAATAGCAGCAACCTTTTACTGAGTTTCTATGATGCCACCGTGCACAATTCTATATACTTAAAACACGACGGTATCTAATTTTCACAGTAAGTCTAATGAAGGGCACAAACCCATTTTACAGAGTAGAAAACAAAGGGCCAGAGATTCCAAAATCCATGCTCTTTTCACTACTCTCCTCTTTATCCTGGGGGGTGGGGGGAGTATAAAGTAATCACAGTAATAATGTAAACAGCTTTACATTATTATAACATGCATCTGACCTTAAACCAACTCCTTTAATACTGATATCATTACTCAAGTATGGGTATCCTCCTGAAGTTCAGACAAATTAAGATTACCTAATCAGTTGACAGAACTAGGATCTAAATTTTGTTTTAACTTCATTTCTAGTCCTCTGTAGGCTACAACACACATCCTCAGTACAATGATGTTAATAATACATGACGCTAACATAATCTAAGTAGGAAAGGTTTCAGTTACTACAAATACCATGTCATGGAGAAAAAGAACTTTTAAAAATGAAAAAGACTTTTGGGGCGCCTGGATGGCTCAGTCTGTTAAGTGTCTGACTCTTGATTTTGGTTCAGATCATGATCTCACAGTTTGCGCTGATAGCACGGAGCCTGCTTAGGATTTTCTCTCCTCTCTCTCTGCCCCTCCCCTGCATGTCCTCCCTTCCTCCCTCCCCCCGCCCTCAATAAACAAAGATTTTTTTTAAAAAAATGAAACAGATTTTTCAGTCAGATTCTGCTCCCCAGACACCAATGAAGACAGAGACCCACAAATGGCCTTTAAAATTTTTTTTTGGTCTAGCTATAAATAAATGGCTTTGGCAGTGGGGGTTTCCCCATTCCTTCTGGAAGAAAATTCAGAAATAAATCATGATGTTTAATGCTGTAACTTCTGCTTTCTCCCCTAAATACTGTCGTACTAAATCAACAAGTATTTATTAAAAGCCAATAGACACAGAATTTATTTTTTAAATGTTTATTTATTTATTTTGAGGGAGGGGAGGGGCAGAGAGAGGGAGAGAGAGAATCCCAAGCAGACTCCCACTGTCACTGCAGAGTCTGATGTGGGGCTTGATCTCATGAGCTGTGAGATCACAACCTTAGCTGAAATCAAGAGTCGGACCCTCAACTAATTCACCGAAGCACCCCTGACAAAGAATTTAAAGTTTTACTTTGAAAAGACTCTTACTCTTCTATTTTGTTCAAAGCCAATAAAATCTTTTTGCAACAAACCAATAAATCTTTCATTAAGTGATTACAATCATGGTAATTTTTTTTTCAAATTTTCATTTAAATTTTAGTTAACATATAGTGTAGTATTGGTTTCCGGTGTAGAATTTAGTGATACATCACTTATATATAACACCCAGTGCTCATTACAAGTGCCCTCCTTAATACCCGTCACCCATTTAGCCCATCCCCTGCTCACCTCCTTCCATGAACCCTCAATTTGTTCTCTATAGTTAACAGCCTCCTCTTCCCCCTGCCCTTCCCCTATGATCATGTTTTGTTTCTTAAATTCCACATATGAATGAAGTCATATGGTATTTGTTTTTCCCTGACTTAACTTCACTTAGCACAATAAAATGTAGCTCCATTCACATAGTTCCAAGTGACACGACATCATTTCCCCTTTGCCTGTCTTCCTAGGAGGATAAAAAGCGATGATGAATAGGAAGTTGCTCTGTATTGGGCCAGAGGTAAGAGAGTGCTAGTACGCTCTCATTTTTTTACTTCAGGAGTACGTTTTAAACCTATGCTTTCCGGTGAAATTTATTTGCTTTCTTCCTAAACATAGTCATGCTTTTCGTAAAAAATGATGCATCTACGTCATTGAAAAGGTCACAGGACAAAGGTTACAGAGAAAAATAGCAGACCCAGACCCCTCACTCCTCCTACCCTGCTCTGTTCTCCAGAGGCAACCATTTCTTTTCTTTTCAGTTTTTTTTTTTCCTTCCTATTTCTAAATAAAATACTTAAGTTGCTATTTTCTGGTTTTTGTTTTTTCCAGACTTTCAGTATGGGAGATGATACTCTGTCTGTTATAGCCCCCAACACCACCCACCTACCACACACACTTCCCTTCCCCTTATCGTGACTCTCAATGTAATTTTGCTACAATTTTTAGTTAAATCAATATTGCTAACTAAATCACAGAGTGTATAATGACTAGATACCCTTTGTTCTTTAATTTTCCATTTCTTCTGCAGTTACTACTTGCTCTGTTTCTTTCCTCCAGTATTCTATGTTATCTATCACCAGTTCTTCCCTACAAATCTTGACAGGATCGGAAATTCCTCTCAGTTTTTTCCTAAAAGACATACTTCCTAGTGCCCTCCTTCCTTTTCTCCAATTTGGACTAGTGGCTTTCTAGGTCTGCTGCACAGCTGACATCCTAGGGCTCCCCTTCGCCATCACCATGGGAACTCTCTTCACCTCTGTCCTGTGTAGGGAGTCCCTGCTTCCTGGGTTCCATAGCTTCCACTTAAAAAAAAAAAAAAAGTTTATTTATTTTTGAGAGAGAGAATGCGCGCATGTAAGTGGAGACAGGGCAGAGAGAGAGAATCCCAAGCAGGCTCCATGCTGCCAGTGCAGAGCCTGACACGGGCTCAATATCACGATTCAAGAGATCATGAGCTGAGCCAAAATTTAAGAGTCAGGTGCTAAACCAACTGAGCCACCAGGTGCCCCTCCTCCACTTTTAAAATTTCATCCCTTGTACTGAGAAGCAGATCCTTCAGCAACTTCCTGAGAAAGGATGTAAGGCAGATAACTATTTTTGAGACCCTGCATATCTCAACATGGTTTTATTTTATTCTTGCACTTGAATCAAAGTTTGAACATAAAATTCTAAGTTAAAAATCACTTCTCAAAAATTTGAAGTTATTCCCTATATCTTCTTGCTTTAATGTGCCAGAAAGACCAGTGCTATTCAGATCCCTGTGTTTAGTAAATTCCCACTTTCCCATCCCTACTCCAGACCAAGAAGCTTTCAAGATTCTACTTTATCCCCAGTATCCTAAAATTTTATGATTCGCCATCATAAAATCTTTTTATTACACTAAGCTGGTCCTTTTCATTATGGAAACTCATATCCTTTAGTTCTAGATATGTTTCTTCTGATATTTCTTTGAGAATTTCCTTTTTTTCCTCTATTCTGTTTCTGAAAATCATATGAGTTAGATATTGGGCCTCCTTTGTTGAGTCTCTGTCTTGTTTTTATCAACTTTATTGTCTTTTGTTTCACTATCTAGCCTACTTCAATTTTATCTTCCAACTTTTTGGATTTAAAAAATATCTGATTATGCTCTGATTATAAGAACTCTTACTTTTTTTCTTTTCATTTCCTATAGCATCCTATTCTCCTTTAATGGATGCAAAAGCTTCTCTGAAAATATATTTTGGAAAATATACTTTGTGACTTGAATTGTTTCTATTTCCTCTGATTTGTTTTGGGCTGTGTATTACATGAGATGACTTTCTCACAAGACCAGGATCTTTGGCTGATTGTTAATAGTAAAAGAGGAGTAAAAAGTTAATTGGAAGCTCTGTACGAATAGGTGGAATTTATTGACTGACAAGCGCCAACTTAAAGGTGCTTTGGGCAGGTAATGTGACTGGTTTGGGAGCCTTCAAACATCAGTCCCCAGACTAGACTCATTTAAGACTGGCTGAGAGCATTCTGGGAGTGCAGAGGGACAAGGAGACTGAGTATTTAATATGCAGACTTTCTCGTGACACCCAACTTTTCAAAGGTATCTTAGTGCCATCCTCAGCTATGTCTGGCATCCAGAAGGTCTGTGGTTTGACCTCTTCTCCAAAGAGGAAATCTCCCACTTTCTGCTGGGATGGTGAAAAACCAGTTGCCTGCTTGGGGCAGCTTGGGATGGTGATCAAGGTGGTGTGGAGGGGTATTTAAATATTGCTTACATAAACTTCCTAACAATTCTTCAGTTTTCAGCTTCATACTATTCTCTGCCTGTAGAGGCATCTCGGGATCCAATTATCAAGTATTTACCAGGTTCTACAGTGAAATCAGCTTGCTTCTTTTTGCCCCTGGGCAGCTTGACTTTAGGATTCAGCTTTGTTGACTGGTGAGTCACTTACCACTTATCTACTAGGTTTCTATATTCCAAACCTTTGTTGGCTTCATTTATCTGCCATCATTTCTGCTCCTCTTCTCTCTGTCCACATGTATTATACCCTTGCTATTCTTTTCAGTGCAGTTAACAGAAATAAACATTCACACTCAATATGCTGTATTTGGCAGAAAGTCTGTGATGTTTTCAAGTCTCAGAGTCAGCTGATATACTGACAAAATTTTCTTCATCTCTCTAAGTTTCCTCAACCTGTAAAATAGGGATATAAAAAAGAACTACCAGAAAGGTTTCTGTGAGAACTAAATGAGGTAAGAATATAGGCTTTGGAGTCAGAAAGATCTGGTTTTGAATCCTAGATTTCTTACTTTTCTTTTTTTAATGTTTGTTTATTTTTTTTTTGGGGGGGGGGAAGAGTGTGAGTGATCAGGGGAGGGGCAGAGAGAGAGGGAGACAGAGGATTTGAAGCAGGCTCTGTGCTGATAGCAGATAGCCCAATGCAGGGCTTGAACTCACGAACCATTAGATCACAACCCGAAGCGAAGTAAGATGCTTAACCAAATGAACCACCGTGGGTGCTCCAATAGATTTTTTACTTATTAACTGTACAATTCTGGCAACTCTAAATCTCAGTTTCCTCATCTACATGATGGGTTAATGCTAGCCACTAGCTCATACAGTATTGGAAGGATTAAATAAGACAAAGTTTACAAAATTCTCCTGAAACATAAGCCTTGATTAACATTTATATTGTCGCCCATAATGCCTCCAGTACCTAAAATTCCACACACACACATAGACACATAGACAACACACACACACATACCATTTTAGTCTATTTAAATCTTATTCATGGGGTACCTGGGTGGCTCAGTCAGTTAAGTGTCCGACTTTGGCTCTGGTCATGATCTCACAGCCCCTGGGTTCGAGCCCCACATCTGGCTCTGTGATGACAGCTTGGAGCCTAGAGTCTGCTTTAGATTCTGTCTCCGTCTCACTCTCTGGCCCTCCCCTACTTGTGCATTCTCTCTCTCTCTCTCTCTCTCTCTCTCTCTCTTAAATATAAATAAACATGTAAAAAAATTTTTTTTAAATCTTACTCATTCAGGGCTTGGCTAACTGAAGTCAAACACTTCTGTAAAAGCAACATGGTGTAATAAGAGAAGGCAATGGATTCGGAAGTCTGGATATTATCATAAATAGATGTGTGGTCAATGGATTGGTTTACTGTCTGTAAAAAGAGAGAATCAGACCAAATGAGCACTAAAATCTTTTATAGTCCAAATGTCCCTCCCCATCTCCTTTGCTAGATATGACATTCTGTATATTTAATGTTTCAATGCTATTTGACTGACGCTGTTAATTTTTATAAGTATTTTCATATATCTTCCTTTTCTAATTAGACAGTATATAGGTACTGCATGAAAACTAAAATGAGCTGATCCCCACAACTGACAAAGTAATATGGCCGGCTACCCTTTGAATATTAAATCATGAAACAGTATGTCGTATGGTAAAAGGTAAGACCAGTGATATAAAACCACCTCAAAAAGAAAGAATGAGTAGCAGGCTTGTAAGACTATTACAAATTACAAGCAATTTTACTAACTGACAAGTACAAAAGAAGTTAATTGAACCTAAGAAATAACACATCAATTAAACATCAATGAGAAGGTGGGTTGGCCAGTAGAGATGCTTTCCACTTTTATTATGATCCTAATGATCAGGTTTTCTCATTGTGGAGATGGGCTTAATCAGATACCAATAGATGTTCACACTACAAAACCACATTCTGAAATTCTACCTTCACCAAGCAACACACTGAATATGGTTTGGCCTCTCATGAAGATCTACCATTGGGGAACAACTGGTCCCTACTGCCACTACAGATTTCTTATGTTATTAAAAAAAAATTTTTTTAATGTTTATTTTTGAAAGAGATAAAGAGACAGACAGAGCATGAGCAGGGGGAGGGGCAGAGAGAGAGGGAGACAGAATCCGAAGCAGGATCCAGCACAATGCCCGACACAGGGCTCAAACCTACAAACTATGAGATCGTGATCTGAACCAAAGTAAGACACTTAACTGACTGAGCCACCCAGGTGCCCCACGGATTTATTTTAAACTAATAAAGTGACATATGATTTTTATACACTGGTATCAGGCAAACTCACCCCCAAAACAGAAGCACAGTATACCTAGCATCCCACCAGAAAGTCTTGGTAAATTCCTCCAGATAAGGTTACTCTGGTGAGGTTTTTGGAAAGGCAAATAATCACAGAATTTTTCCATATGAAATATCTAAAAACTATAAAGTTCTACAAGAAAGGAATGTGATCCTTTTTTCTTTTCTTTTTTCTTTTTTTGAGAGAGAGAGAGAGACAGAGGCAGAGAGAGAGAGAGAGAGAGAGAGAGAGAGAGAGACAGAGTGCAAGTGGAGGGGGAGGGCTACAGAGAAAGAGGGAGACACAGAATCCAAAGCAGGCTCCAGGCTCTGAGCTGTCAGCACAGAGCTCGATGTGGGGCTCGAAATCACGAACCACGAGATCATGACCTGAGCAGAAGTTGGACGCTTAACCAACTGAGCCACCCAGGCGCCCCGGTGATCCTTCTTTATATCCCTCTGAGGCCAGCTATTTGCAATGTCTGGTATAGAGTGGAGCTTGGTGCATAAGGGCTTCCCGATTGTTTAAGCTTTCCCTAAACCCACTGTTATTGCAAATAGAATTTTCCACAACCTCCAGCAGTGTCATCTGAAGCACATCTCTCTGAATACATGACCAATGCATGTTAAGAAAAGAAAGGAAGACAAAACTAGAAAACTGGTAAAGACTGAGAGACAAAGCAAAACCACAGAATAGCTTCTTTCACCAAGATAGTCTATATACCTCCTCTTTTCTTGTGACAGATTTTTACAGCCTACCTTATCTGCATTCAGAGCCAAGAAGGTGATGTGATCCAAATACCTGTTTCTTATCCATGCTGTGAGAAACTGGCAGTTTGACAGCAGTGTCTGAAGTTCCCTGGGTCAAGGCTACCAGGTTTCCAGGTGTAAAGTTACCTGCCATACAGCGCATGCACATTCCGACACTAGTCTCTTGGTATTAAAAAGCTACCTTTTGTCATTTACAGTCTAGAACAGCCCTGAGCAAACAGAAGTGCTTGTGGGCTCTGGACCTCCTTTTGAACATTACCGCTATATAATGACTAGAACTAATAATTAGAAAGAATCATTCATTAATTTTGTAAAGTTTACTATAAAACTTCTGCTCTGAGCCAGCTCCCATGTTAGATTTTGGGGATGAAGATATGAAGAGACACTGTCCCTGCCTTTAGAGACTTTACAGACAAGTAAAGGAAGTAAATGAAAACAGTTTTATGAATTTAACACTACTGTCATTTTAGAACGGTGAGGATTTATCATGTCTCTCTTCTCAAATTTGGGATTGCTAACTAGCATGGGAATAGTCACCCAGCACTGAGCTTCTAAGACCTTAATGTAGGGGGACACCATTCCATTATGTGTGACTTCCTCAGATGTGAAACCATGGCAGATACAAATAAGAGTACTCATTTTTATTGCAAAGCACTTTACATATTACAAAGTACTTTTACATCCATTATCTAATTCAATTGCCAAAGTAACCCTATGAGGGATAAGGGGATTATTATCTCCTTTTATAGAAGAAATTAAGTGCTTAGAGAAGTGACTTGCCCTTATAAAACTAGTTAATTTGTAACAGAAACCTGGATTTTTTCTCAATTCAAAGTTCAATTTAATCATATCATGGTGCCCTTGTCACCCAAATTTTGAAGAAAAGCCAAATGACTCATTTTCAGCTATAAGAAATGTCTAGAATAATGCCAGGGCATGTAAAATATATTAATATGTACACTTAATATAAAATAGTTTTCCTTCAACCTGAAATAGAAAAATTATGCAAAAACAACACAGAGAACAATTTGTGAAGACTTAAAAAAATCGTAAATGCCACATTTCTCTCACTTTAATCTTCCCACAATGTGCTCATATAACAAAAAATTCTGGTTTGCCAATAATTTATTTCACAAGTCTTCTATGATACAAAAACACATAGCAAAATTAAAACATTTCCTACAAAGCCACTGTGCAGATTTTTCGATCAAACCTGAAAGGCTGAGGAAACTCTCCCAGAAACCACTCCACTGTCTGGGAACTTGTAACCCTGTTGCTTCATTTTCAAGTTCAAAGAGTGAGTGGACAATGCATTTATAGTATAAAAATTCAAGTTTTCCCAATCCTTAAAATACTGAGACCATTATTCAAGTAAAAAGGAAAAGCCATTAGAAAAGGCTCAAAAAGAAATTCATCCAGCAATAAAGCTTAAGGAAAACCCTTTACAAAATGGAATTTGGGAGTCAACAGATCCATGAAAAATTCAAATATCCTTTCTGGTGTAAGACAGTTCTTTCATTAAAGTAGACCACTTGTCCTTTTGTAGCTGCTTTTCTGCTCTAAGAGGAAAAAAAAACATCTTCTCTGAAATCACTGTATAAAAACGTATAACTAATTTACAAATGTAACAATTAGTATTGTCTTATCTGAACATTTACTATGAAATAATTTCAACACAATTACCAAAAGCTTGTGCTTCCTCTGATATCAGTCACATACCATATATAGTTAAATGCACTGTCTTGCCAAAGCCCAAGGTAATTGAATCTAAAAATATACTTTTTTTTCATTCTGAACTAGCAAGATTGGTATTTAAACCAAACGTCATCAAATGTTGCACTAAGTATGCCAAGATGAAAAGGTTACTTTAATATGAACTGTCCAAATGTATCACATAGAAAATGCCCCTAGCCACTAAAGATTGACTGCTGACATCCAGGCTCACCCCGTTCTCCCCTAACATGCACACACACAAGAAAATAAAAATTAAAAGGCAGTATAGACAATCAATGAATGTGAGAAAAGAACTGGTAACTGGAAGAAAACGTAGACTTTATACAGTCCAATGAAGACAGATAAACTGGAAAGACATCTGGTATTAAGCAAGTTTACCAGTGGGGGAATGGGGGGATTTTTCTTTAAAATTAGTGTATGGAGTCTCTAGTTTTAGGCTGAGACGTTGACAGAGATTCTTATGTGAAAAAAGTATTTCTAATAACATCTAAATTTGGTACCAGGATAAAAATGTAAAAATCTGTTAACAAAAGCTCTTATTAAAAGAGGTATCTTTTGAGTCATTAAAAGATCAGCTTGACGAAATTACTCAGAGAAAGACAAATACCATATGACTTCACTCATATGAGGACTTTAAGAGACAAAACAGATGAACATAAGGGAAGGGAAGCAAAAATAATATAAAAACTGGGAGGGGGACAAAACAGAAGAGACTCATAAATATGGAGAACTGAGGGTTACTGGAGGGGTTGTGGGAGGGGGGATGGGCTAAACAGGTAAGGGGCACAAGGAATCTACTCCTGAAATCATTGTTGCACTATATGCTAACTAATTTGGATGTAAATTAAAAAAAATAATAAATTAAAAAATTAAAAAAAAAAAGATCAGCTTGATTAGCCACTTCCAGTGGTCTTTCCATAAAATTTCCGTAAGATCTTTCTCAAAGAGCTTTCTCTTTCTCACAAGATGGAATGCTACTGCAGGAAAAAATTAAAAGGGCTCAGCATCCCCCAAAAGCAAAACTCCACCGATTTAACATCAGTTTTTTATAAAAATTAATTTTTAAGATTCTCATCTTTGCTAAACTAAAATTCACAAGCAAACTGCAAATCTGAACAAGTTACTTTCTCCAACATGTATGAAGAAAAAGGAAACTTTGTTTTTCTTTAGATTTGTGGCATGTAAATAAAGGAGAAATATGCATAACCATTTCTCAAAATCCAAGAGAAAAGGTTTCTCAATTCAAATGGCAATTTAACAGAGCCACTGCTAATATAACTTGCAATTTCAACATGAGTTCTAAATACTGAAACAGCTTAGAATCAAGTTTTTTAGTACTAAATATAAAGAGCAAGCAAGCTTTTGGGAAGAATTCAAAATCTGAAATTTAAATGTTTATGTAATACTTATTCACTTAAAATAAAAAAGTTTAAAGTAGAGCACACATTTGAAGTTAAAATCTAAGACCTAAAATCGTTAACAATGCTGCCCTTTATATTAAAAGGGGTAGTAGGTTTTCTAATATCATGACAGAAAACCAAAGCCTATTTGCCTGTTTTATAAATATCTGCATCCTTTGTTGGATTCAAAACTCCACTTTACCCATTTCCCTTGGGTTTCTTCCATCTCACTGAATACCATTGTTGTATTCAGATTATAACATCTAGCCAAAGGCAGAGATCACATAAGCCCCCTGAAGACTTCCAAAACATTAAAACCAGTAGAAAAGCAGAGGAAATACTCTCATGCCTGGAGCTGCTGGGAAATCCTTCTCTCCTTTTAGAAAAATAAACTTCTTGTTCTAAAGATAATCACTTGAAGAACAAAACATCACCAGTACATACAATACACAGCACTTTCAATAATTCTACAGAATAAATAATAAAAATCCTATAGATTTTGCTAGTACTTTGGCTTTAAAAAAAAAAAAAAAAAGACTAAGTAAAGAACTGTTACATCAAAGGATTTTTTTGTCCAGAAAGAGAAGAGCAATAAAAGAGACTTAATCCGAATTTCTCCTTCTCGCATTCAAATGTGCATTTCTTAACACCAAAAAAATGCTTTTAAAAAGATTAGATGCTACTTTGTTGATTCCATTTAGCCACAAAGAGAACATCTCAATCCCCTTCTATTTAAAAAAGGAACTAGTTAAATATACAGTATATTTTCTCACTCAGTTGCTTATTAGGACATCCTTTTCTCCCAGATATTCTGACATTTCAAAGTTTGTGGATTAAAAAGAAAGACTACTAAAAATTCATTTCTATATATTTTCACCATTATAAAAATGGCAGCCATTAACCTATCATTTGTTTTTCAGCTTATTAAAATACACTTTGCTGTAAAGAGAAATCTAAATTCAAACATTTTCAATACACACACACACACAAAGGCATGGGCAAAAACACTACAGCGCAATCACTTTCCATGCACACATTTCTTTAGATCCCCATGAAGCATGCCACAGAAAGTAGCTCAATTTTTCCTAAATTGTATGATTTGACTGCCTTTTTGCTTCACTCATGGTGCACTGCAAAATTCTAAAATTAACACTTAGGTGTTCATGTTATTCAACAATATGTATTGAGAATTCTCTCAAGAGAAGACCTAAAACAAAACATTTGGCTTTCTAAATGACAGTGCTGAAATCTGCAGTGTAGTTCTACTTTGGCATATATAAAGCAAAATTTAAATCCTGTTAATTCATCACTATTTTTTAATATTCCCCTTAAAAGAATTCAATTGCACATGAAGCCCAAACAGAAAGAGCCTAGAAAAGCGACAGGAAAATGACTTTTTAAAAATGCTGACGCTTTTCACACCCAGGTTCAGTCATGCCAGCTGAAGAGAGGTGTTAGATATGGTTTTATTTATTTTAAATCTTCAAAATGTCATCATTTCCATGACATTACAAAAACTGGAACCAAGAGCAATTTATCTTCATGATCCTGATTCTCCGATTCAAAGCACTTTTTAGAAAATAATTTCTGCAAACTTAGAAGGTATGTTCAATGGATCATTTGTTTGCTACTGCTTAGAGTTGAATTATTTTGTCCCAGATCTCCTAGTAAGCTAGGGATACAAAGAGATAAAAAGGAAACACACACACACACACACACACACACACACACACACACACATACACAGAGTGATCCAATATCTGAGTCACTTCAGATATGGCATCCGTTAAGGGGGTCTTTGCTCCTAACTGTGTAAGGGTCCTTAGCTATGGTCTGACTCGCACAAGAAGTACACATGGCCCCTGAGAGGCGCTTTAGTCCCCTTTGGAAGACACTGTTGGAGAGACTATAAATGACACAGTTACAGAAACTGTTACTAATAGCAAGCCAGGTGGTCAAGAAGGATGCGAAGCGGTTGCTGTGGCCAGTGGAGCTCTCCAATAAGAAGTAGATGATGTATGGCAACCAGAGGATGTAAAATACACTAGTAATTCGGAACAGGACCATGGCATAGCGCTTATCGGAACAGCTCTGCACCTCCCCAGTCTCCCCACTCTGGTTGCTGAAGCGGGCTTGCCTTTCGCTGATTTCCTTTGTGTGCTGTTGGCAGATGCGGAAGATGTTGAAATAGGTGAAGCACACAATGAGGGCTGCCGGGGCATATAACATCATCACGATGAACAGGGTGAAGTAGGGGTCGGTGTGCCAGGACTCTGCACACCACTGAAACACATCTCCATGATATCCAGGTTTGCCCCAGTGGAAAAAGGAAGGCAGGAAGACCAGGGTGGAATATAGCCAAATCAGGAAAATACACAGGCGTAGTCTCCAAGGTGTAACCAGAGTATTATAGGTTAAAGGTTTAGTGATGGCAATATATCTATCGATGCTGATACAGGCCAGAGAGGCCATGGAGACACTCTTCAGAACTGATACTACAAAACCAAATACCTGGCAAGTCAAAGACTCCTCTACTGGAAGGGGGTAGTGGAGGAGTGATAAAGAAGGGACCAAGCAGCTTACCCCAACCAAGAGGTCAGCATATGCCATAGTCTGAATAAAATAACTTGTAGTATGGTGGTTCAACAAAGGTGCACAGTGAAATACAAAAATCACAATGATGTTGCCAGAAATAATCAATACGGTGAGAAAGACAATAATCAATACTTCCAAAAGGCAAAAATTGACAGTTTCCAAATAGCCAAATGTCAAGAGGCAAAAAGGGCGGCTGCTCTGATTACCATCCAAGGTAGAGTTCATCTTGAGCTCAGGAGTGATCTCTCACTTCATGCTGCCGCTTGGCTGCTGCCAACAGTTCAAAGGAGCAGCTGCTGTCATTGCGGTCAGCTCTGTGTGTCTGTAATAATGCCAGAGGAGCCTTAGTCCCCAAGCTCCTGATGCTGCTCTGGTGCATTGCCTGCAGTGTAATTCCCCTTTAAATCCTTCTTGGAATAGGGAGAACCAGCAGCAGTTGTCTGGCCAGTCCCAGATGTGGCCATAGTACCAGGTTTACCATACACATAGCGCCAGGGGAGTAAGGCAAACTCTGGGTACATTGTCTTCAGGCCAATGAGGGTAGGGGTTAGGGGCAGAAGAGAAGGGAGGAAGATTAGGAGCTTCAGCAAGAGTTGTAATGAGTCTCCTCTGAACAGCTGATAGAAGAAAAGGAGAGAGCATTTTACATTTTGCATCCAACGCCCTAATCAAAGAACCTGGCTAGCTCAGGCTAGTATCAACCCTCCCACTCCATCCCACCCCACCCGGTACAACTATTCATGGCTACTCTCAGCAGCACCCCACATAACTGGTCCTTACTTTACAGAGGAAGAGAAACAACAGCAAGTTTCATGATCAACATAAAACAAAATCAATCACAAGCCAGATCAATCTAATCCCATTTCCTCTCATTTGAGCCTTTCGGGGGAGAAAAAGAATCTGCTTATGGCATTTCTGAAAATATCTTACTATAACTACCACTAATAGAATTAGCTCATTTTCTTCACTGATTCCAATGTAATTATTTCACCTCTTCGAAAACATTTCAACAGAATTTATCTGTCTAGCTCAATTTCAAAGTGTTACCTGTAATTCTGCATGCTGCAATCCAAACAAAAGCCACAAAACATCCTTAAGAGAAAGCCTTGCAGTGCAGGAATGTGCCTCAGCCCCGTTTACTGCAGAACTGAGACACAGAGGGAGGGGATAAAGGAGGAGGAGGAGGGGAAACGGGGAGAAGAGGGGGCTTGGGAAAAGGAAGAAGGGGGGAGGGGAAAGAAAACGCCTGTGTGCACACACCCTTCGGCATCTTTAGCAGCTCATTAGAATTCATCGCCAGAGAAGTGGTCCCTGATTTCCCGACTGCACATTGGGGGAATAACTTAATATGCCTGCAGTGCAGTGTTTGAAAGCTGTTTCCTCGTCTGTCTGGAATCCCCCTTTTAGTAGATGAGCAGAATTTAGACTCTGCTAGTAATGAGAAGGGGTTGTAACCTGGACAGAGTGCCAGCCAGGAATTAGATGGAAACACACTGCCAGAGGCGTAATGGTGAGAGGAAATTCCTATTTTCTTATAGCATTTTCCTCAGGAACAAAGAGCAATGTTAAAGAATGAAAGTGTGCTAATAGTGCGGGGCAACTGAGAAATCATAATTTAGCAGCACAAGAAGTTCTAGCTAGAAGGCTAAATATTTAGCATTTTCTCTCACAATTCACTGGATACTGGCCAATTTTAAGATAGATGACAAAAATAACAAAGCAAACAATCAGTTTTTCAAGAGAAAAAATAACGAAAACTTCACTCATTTTGAATACTGAGGAAACAGCACACAATCATGTTGTTTCTGTATTCAATACTCCTCTACAGTTTTGAGATACCATTTCTTGCTTCTAGTTTACTGAGAAGCAGGTACACAAATATACAAACAAATGATGGACAAGTAAATATACCCATTTCCACTCAGGCTTTAAAACTGTAAAATGCACAGTACAAATTAGCTTATGTATCTTAGATTACACAATCTTGTTTGTGCTTACTTAAAACAATGCAAGTTGGAGTTACATTGTGGCTCTTCTGGTAGTGACAATTTTCAGCTAATTAGAAATGTGTTTTTTAGTATTTTTTCCTCCAGGTGTCTTTGGACTCTCAATTTATTCTTCTAAATAAAGTTCCACATACCCAATAGAGTAAAAGAAAATAAACTAATGTTGGCATTTCTAAGTATTCTACAAAGTCGGCACACCTGGACAGAGATACACATTATCTGATCCAATTTTAACTTTTGCTTTACATATGTGCTTTCTCATTGAAAGCAAACAGCCACCCATGATCAGAACTGAATTAATTATATTTTAAGATCAAAAGCACTGTGCTTATTACATGAAGGCAAGAAACTGAAGAACGTATTGCACATAAGCTTGAGAGATATATTTGACAGGTCTTACTGGAGAACATAGCAAAGTGTGGCATATAAAAAAAACCCTATGGCACTGAACACCCATATGATTCAAATCCTTGCTCTTATATTACTTAGCCTCTTTTACACTCAAGTTTCATCGTTTATAAAAATAAAGTACTTCCTACTTTACAGAGTTGTTGCAAAATAAAGGCGACAGGGTATACATACAAAGGGCTTGTCAATACTTAGCATATAGAGAGTATATAACTTTACTCTTTTTCTTCTCAATTAAAATACCCTTCCTAAGTAGTCTGTGCTTTTCCGCCAACCATGTTGTACTGCTTGATGATGGGGTCCTCTGATACCTAAAGGGCTTCTCTTATTGTGAATGCCCAGGTCTGAGGCCCACAACAGTCACTTGGATACTTTGTTGTCACACATTCCTCAAATGCATTAAGACTATACATATGCAAGGCAGTGAAAGTATCTGAAAAGATAGAATGGTGATATGGCATCAATTATTCCCTCTACACTAATGATTTCTCTGCCTATATGTTTCCAGTCCTGACTTCACTCCTGAGCATTCTTTTCCATTTCTAATTTGCCTGCTACTCTATATATACATCTTGCACCTGGACATCCTGTAGACTTCAACCACAGCATGTCCAAAATTAAAATCATTTTCCTCAACAAATCACCCTCTTTTTTTTTTTCCAACATTCTTTTTTCCCAGGCACTCAGTTATGAAACCTAGGAATCATTTTGACCACTCTCTCCCCCTCACCAGATTCCCGGGAATCTATTTCTATGGTGGCTCTTAATTCAGTTTTTAATACTTTAGGCCATCATTAAATATTGTCTGGGCTTCTAGTCTTGTTCATTTTTCTGATCTATTCATTTCTGCCTAAATATCCAATAGCATTTGCTTTATTATGGTATCCAAAGTTTAAGAAGAGTCAATGGCTCCCTATTGCCTTTCCAATCTGATCTCACTATTCCACCCCCCTCCCCAATACCTTGCCTTCTAGACAAACCAGGTTATTCACTATTCTATACATTTACCACAGACTTTATTTTTGAAGTCTCATTGTTTGAGTGCTTAATATTGAATGAAAAAAGGAAAGATTTCTGAGTTATATTTCAATAAATAAAAAAAGCATTCAAAGTCAGTAGTATAAACTTTTCTAACTACTTGTGAATTCTGTCATGTAACTTATTCTCTCTTCATCTCAAGTGTCTCATGTATAAAACTAGACAATTATGGTGATAAAAAAGACACTGTGTTGGCTGATTACTTTAAAGAATTAAAAATGTAATAAAAAAATACAAGCTATTACATTACTATCACTAGCATAATAATAGTTCTTCCAACTTCATTTCTGTTTTAGTAAAATTTCTCTTGGGGTTATAATCAAAATATTCATATAGGAAACTCAAAAAAAAAAAAAAAAAAAAAGCCTGAGGGCCGCACTTTATCAAATCAATCAAGAGTTAAATGTTTTGTTTCAGATCAAAGAAAAACACTTTCTTCAAAAGACACGAAGTTAGGGGCGCCTGGGTGGCGCAGCCGGTTGGGCGTCCGACTTCAGCCAGGTCACGATCTCGCGGTCCGTGAGTTCGAGCCCCGCGTCGGGCTCTGGGCTGATGGCTCAGAGCCTGGAGCCTGTTTCTGATTCTGTGTCTCCCTCTCTCTCTGCCCCTCCCCCGTTCATGTTCTGTCTCTCTCTGTCCCAAAAATAAATAAAAACGTTGGAAAAAAAAATATTAAAAAAAAAGACACGAAGTTAATGACATAAGGTGACAATAAGTCTATGTCTTCAAAAAAAATCTATATATATATATTTCCTTTTTAAGTTTTAATTTAAATTCCAGTTAATTTACAGTGTAATAGTAGTTTCAGGTGTACAATACTGTGATTCAAGATTTCCATACAACATCTGGTGTTTATCACCTATTTAACCCATGCCCCACCTACCTCCCCTCTGGTAATCATCACTTAGTTGTTTATAGCTAAGAGGCCTGTTTCTTGGTTTGCTTGTTTATTTTGTTTCTTAAATTCCACATACGAGTGAAATCATATGGTTCTCTTATTTCGTTCAGCATAATACTAGCTCCATCCGTTATACATTTCTTTTTAAAATAACGCAGTCTCTTATGTATGTATATATGTGTATAGATATAGATACAATTTTTTTAAAAAATAGCATTTCTTTGTGTGTGTGTATGTGTGTGTGTGTGTGTATAATGTGTGTATATGTGTGTGTGTGTGTGTGTGTGTGTGTGTGTGTGTGTGTGTGTGTGTATATATGAATAATTGGAAGGAAACACTGGAAATCAACTCTACTTTTCAGTGGATGGTAGGTGGGATTAAAAATGATTTTTAATTTTCTTTACGTTTTTCTGTATTTTCTGGATTTCCTAATTTCTTTGTAGAGTTGACCCTTGAACAACATGGGTTTAAACTGCATGGATCCACTTATAAGTGGATTTTTTTCAATAAATACGGTATAGTACTATAAACGTTATTTTCACTTCCTTATGATTTAAATAACATTTCCTTTTCTCTAGCTTACTTTATTATAAGAATGCAGTATGTAATACACATATAAAACATGTGCTAATCAACTGTTTATGCTATTGGTAAGGCCTCCAGTCCACAGTAGGCTATTAGTAGTTAAGTTTTGGGGAAGTCCAAAGTTACAGTTTTTCAAATGTGTACTGGCTCATGCCCTCTAACTCACACATTGGTCAAGGGCCAATTGCACTAGTTTTATAATTAGGTTTTCAAAAAACAGCCAAAATAATATATAACATGTCCGTTTTGGTAAAGTTAACAAAAACTCTGGCCACAAGATGTCCTCCCAGAGCCACATTGAATGGATGATGCCAAGTTTAAGTCACCTACTTCATGGGGTTCCGTTCCACCTGTCCTTATGCCATCACATCAATTTTCTTCCAGTTTTTAATGGTCAATTCAAAATGGACCCTTGGAGCCCCGATTAGGGGCACCTGGGTGGCTCAGTTGGTTGAGCATCTGACTCTTGATTTTGGCTCAGGTCATGATCCCAGGGTCATGGGATTGAGCCCTGCATAAGGCTTTGTGTTGAGTGTGGAGCCTGCTTAAGATCCTCTCTCTCTCTTTTTGCCCCTCTCCCTGGCTTGTCTCTCTCTGTCTCAAAAAAAAAAAAAAAAAATCCTACAGAATGAGAATATAACTGGATGAACCATGTAAAGATGGCCAACATTTAACCATTTCATTTCTGGTTAAAGATTTTCTGATCTATAAAACTGGTAACTTCTGTATGGATCAACCTAATACTAAATAATTAAACCAACAAAGAGAACTAAAAAAGAAATAAGACAGAAAGATGAAACAAAAACTGTCCAAATTATATTTATACTTCTCTCAACCTATTCAGTTGCTTAATGATTACAGATGAGAAAGGATCAATCTCAGTTCCCCTAATCTGTAAGATTCACTTTTGGGCATTACTTATTATTAGGTAAAAATGAGGTTTAAATGTGGATTTATTTAATTAACATATTATTTTAGTGCAGCTAATGTGGGTATGTATGTACCAATGTCATTCCAGAACAAATTTGAGGGCCTTTGACTCTTCTTTTACTCCTCTCATCTCTTATATTCAGTCAATCACTAAGTTCCAAAGATTCTATTATCTCTGAAACTTCTCAAATAATATCTTTCTTTATCCCTTCTGCCACTGCTCTGATCCAAGTCACGATCATCTCTTGCCTAACTCACTAACAGGTTTTGCTTCAATTAGTCTTACTCCATTCTAATTCAAGTAACTGGAATGACCATTCTATAACAGTAACACAAATAACAGCAGTAACTAAGCAATAATTTATACTTACTATGGGTTATAAATTGTACCTAATGTTTTGTCTAAGTTCATTCTAACAACTCTACAAATAAGGTACAATTATCCTCTCATTTTACAGATAAGGGAACACAAGTCTAATGTTAAACTGCCCAATGTCAATGGCTTAAATATAGTATAACTGGGATTTGAATCAAGACAATTTGGCTTCAGACATATACTCCAATCCACTTTGCATACTGCCTTCTAAATGTGAATATGATTTGTCTGCTTAAAATGCTTCAATGACTTTCTACTGCCAGAAATCTCAAATATGACTTATTTAAGCTTTCGAAGATCTGGCCCCTACCTATGTTTTCTGGCCTTATTTCCTTTCACACTCTATGAAATTGCCAAGCTCTCTCACACCCCTGGGCACATGGTTTCCCACTGATTTTTAACATCACACATGCCACGAAACACCCTATCCCAGCCCAACAATCCCCTTCTTTGGTAATTTCTGACCAAGAGACCTTTTCAAATTCTTAGAAGAGAAGTCCTTGTCATGTGCCACACAACAATATGTATTTTCTCTTCTGTAACTCTCATACAACTTTACTGTAATTGGTTAGTTAATTGTTTGTTTCCCTCATTAAACCATAGTCTTTCCCAAACAGGGAGCAGGTATATTTTATTCTTGGCATATCCATGAAGCCTAGCACAAGGCTGACATCAAGCAGGCTTTCAAAGGTATTTATGGCTGACTAAACAACAAATGCCTAATAAGACAACAGGCAATTCTGAATGAAGATCTTTCAAGTAAAGCCCTAGTATGGTAACAGTTTAATTCACCTATTTATTAGGTCGATGCATATGAAATTGCCTATATGTAGATCAAAAATTATCAAAAATCAGGTATTTTAATATGATCAAGCCTATTATGTTTCCAGTCTTATAATTCAGGAAACCTTTAGAACTCCCTGGGCAGATATGACTTACAGAAACTCACTACAGGAGACATGATATTACAGAGATAGGATATAGAGACCTGAAATTATTTTCATAAATACCAATTTGAAGAACATGTATCTTAGTCCATTCAGGTTGCTATAGCAAAAATACCAGACTGAATAACTTATAAACAACAGAAATTTAGCACAGTTCTGGAGACTAGGAAGTTCAAAATCAAGGTGTTGGCAGATTTGGCATCCCATCAGGATCCACGGTCATCTTCACTATGTCCTTATAAGGCAGAAGGGGCAAGGGAGCTAACTGGGGTCATTTTGATAACGATACTAATCTCATTCATGAGAGCTGCTCTCTTTTGACCTAGTTATCTCCCAAAGGCCCACCTCCAAATACCATTACATTGTAGGGGCTATGAGTTCAACACATGAAATTTAGGGGGATACATTCAGTCTATAGCAGACCTACTACAGCAACTGCTATGTGGGAGCACACAATATAGTTTTAAAAGTCTACTCAAAACCTATTTTCCTATAGAAGCAGACAGCAGGAGTACTCGGCTGTGAAACAGAATCATGGGCTATTTTGGGAGGCAGGATTCAAACATGCTATATATCTAATTTTCCAGCATGTTCAAGCTAAAAGGAAAATCAACCATTTACTTTAGCAAACTTATTTAAGAGAAGAGGAAGTAAATGGTCACAAGTCAAGAACTCATTTGAGTTCATATAAGCTAGTGGCAGAGCTGGAATAGTACTCAGGCTTCCTAACTCCAAGGCCAGTGCTCTTTTTGCTAAATTGACTTCCTTTTCATTCTAGGTTCTAAGGTATATATTATTGAATCTTTCACTACTGCCAAGTCTACCAAAGATATTTTCAATTAAAACCAAAACAATCTGCATAATAATGGAATTTTAATTAGACATTTAAATTAAATTTCCAGACTGGTAAAATGTGGCTGGGCCTCTAGGACCTCCCTTGGACAAACAATTAAAAATGTAAAGAATGGTTACATGGACTTTTTATTAATTTAGATTTTGGATACAAACTCGAAATTCATAGCAAAAGATTCTTATAACAAAAGTTTATCAATAAAACCACTAGAGAAAATAAAGCAAACAGGTTTCAGAAAACACAAGACTGAGTGGTTATAAAAGGAATGAGAAACATAAGGAAGCAATTTTGACATAAATTTCTGCTACTAAGCAAACTAAATAAATAAATAAATAAATAAATAGAGAGTCAATAGCATAAAAGGTTAAAAATAATCAAAAGAAAGAAGGGCCACAAGTGGATTCTGGAAGTTGGAGACCAGAAAGTGTCTCCTTTTCCCTCCATTGTCAATTGCAGTTTGATTCACCAGACCCAAACAGCTCAGTCTTACAACTTGAGAATTTACAAAAAAGCGCCATGGGAGTCCCTATGGATTACCTATTAAGGTTCCTCCCCAATGTGTCTGACAAGTTCTATCTAGAGATCAAGATTGAGAAGCCTTTGGTCAAAGGCCAGAACGAATAGAAAACAAAGAATCTAAGAGTATTTGGTCTGCAGAAATTTATTCCATGAAGCCAAGGATAGTTCAGTATCAAGAAGTCTATCATAATGTTGATAGATTATATATCTATTCCACTACAAATCTGTAAAAATCACATTAAATGCTAAAAAAGAAAAAGAAAAACACTTCTTAATAAAATTTAGTAGACATTCCTAATAAAATCTCAAAGCCAGAGATGGAAGAAAATCACTTAAATACAATAAAACCTACAGGAGCGCCTGGGTAGCTCAGTCAGTTGAGCATCCAACTTGGGCTCAGTTCATCGTTTCACAGTTCATGGGTTTGAGCCCGGTGTTGGGCTTTGTGCTGACAGCATGGAGCCTACTTCAGATTCTTTGTCTCCTCCTCTCTCTGCCCCTCCCCTCCTCACTTTCTCTCAAAAAATAAACATTAAAGAACTTTTTAAAATAAAAAATAGGGGCACCTGGGTGGCTCAGTTGGTTAAACGTCCAACTTTAGCTCAGGTCATGATCTCATGGTTCGTGTGAGTTTGAGCCCTATGTTGGGCTCTATGCTAATAACTCAGAGCCTGGAGTCTGCTTCAAATTCTGTGTCTCCCCCTCTCTCTACTCCTCCCCTGCTTGCACTCTCTCTCTTAAAAATAAACAAAAAAAATTTAAGTGAAAAAAATAAAAATTAAGACTTACCAAAGAAATGAACAGTATGCTTTCCAAAAAATAAAAAAAAAACTAAAACCACCTTAAGTAAAATCAGGAACTAGATAAGGATGCTAGTTATCATCATCATCATTTAACACTGTCTTGATGTTTCTAACATACAAAGAAAACCAAACAGTCTGCATGAACAGTGAAAAAAAGCAACTGTTTTTGCTGCTGATATTACTGCATACCTGAAAATCTCAAAAGATGCTAGAATCCAATTAGGGGAACTAATAAAAATATCAAGAGGCAGATGGATAGAGAATTAAAAAAAACCAATGTCTATTCTCTATTGTAGCAATTAGGTCCTTGAAATAGAAATCAGAAGGAAAAAAAAAATACTCCATTTGCAACAGCAAGAATGCTCTAGGATAATTCTTAGGAATAAATTTAACAAAAAAGGCACAAGACATATATATGAAGGCAACTCTAAAGCCTTTAACAGACATAAAATAAGACCTAAACAAGTGGTAAGACATACCATCTCTTAGATATAAAGACACTATCACAATGTAACTTATAGCCTAAATTAATATGTAAAATAAATAAAATTCAAATTAGAATCCTTATATAACCTTACAGGGAGGCACTGGTGGTAAGACTGGAGAAAATGATTTTAAGAATTATATGGAAGATTAAATATATGAAAGAATAGATAAGAAAAAAATACGGAATAAGAAACAGTGAAGAAAGATTTGAAAAAAGGTAACTCAAAGCCTCTTAAACCAAAACAGTATTGGTATAGGGACACACAAACTGATCAATAAGCAGAAAAATCTAGAACTCAATCCCAGTATATATGAGAATTTAAGATCTAACAAAGATGGCAGTTCTATCCAGCAGGAAAATGGGAGTAGCACAATTGGTTATCCATCTGGGAGAAAGTAAAACTGGGCCGCTATCATATGCCATGTACAAAAATAAATTCCAGATGGATTAAAGATATAAATATATAACATATACAATAAAAATCTTGCAAGAAAATCTCAGAAATTGCATTTACAGACTCAGAGGTGGGAGAGACCTTAACCAAGACACACTTTTCTACATAAAAATTGAAAATGTTTTGTAAGGCATGAAACCATCAGTAAAGTCAATAAAGAATTAAAGTTTTAGAGAGATATTTATAAAGAAGATAAAGGATTAATAAACATAATAGAGTACAGAGTTTTTTTGGGTAAATGATTTTTTTTTAAGTTTATTTATTTATTTTGAGAGAGAGTGAGCACAAGCTGGGGAAGGACAGAGAGAGAGACAGGGAGAGAAAGAGAATCCCAAGCAGGTTCTGTGCTTGATCCCATGAGCTGACCATGACTTCAGCAGAAACCAAGAGTCAGAGGCTTAATCAACTGAGTCACACTTGCACCCTGATAATTTTTATCTTATCTAAGTGATCTTCTTCCATCTCTGGTTTTGAGAATATATGTTTAAAAAAGATGAAGAGGTAATTCACAGAAGACTAAATTGCTTACATTTACCAGTAGTCAGAGATCTGCAAACTAAAGATATGCTGGTATCACTTACATCCACTGACAGCAGAAAATTAAATAGTTACTGATAACTAATACTGTTTGGGATATGGGTTAACAGGTACTTTGCTACACCGCTGGTGAACTATAAACTTCAACAGCCTTTTCGAAAATCAAGCTGGACATAAGTAAATTAAATATAAAAATTAAATAATCACTTAAAAAAACATGTCACCCTTTGATCCAGCAATCACACTCCTGAGACTCTTCCATAAAAAGAAGAGATTTAGAACGTGTTTAAGTATGTTTAGTAAAACATCATTTAGAGGCTAAAATCTGGAAGCAAAGTAAATGCCTACCAATAGAAGAGTAACTGAATAAAAAACTACACATAAAAACAAATGTGTTCATGTGTCTACAGGAAATTCTGTGTAAGTACATACATGGCTGTATAAAAAAATTTTAAGTTCAAGGATAGACAAGTAGGGAGAATGGAAAAGAACCAGCTTTAGAGTCATCTCTGAGTTCAAATTCTGCCTCTATCATTTACTATGTGAATGATTATAAGCAAATTACCAAGCTTCACTGAACCTCTGTTTCTTCATTTCTAAAATGGAAATAGTAATTACCACTTCACAGGGATTTTCTTTGGATTTACGACATAATGGTTATAAAGTGTTTAATTCAGCATGTGACATAGGTGCTCAAAAAGGGCAGCTACTACTACTATTTTTCCCTTCTTGAGATGAAAAAAAAAATCTGAAGTTCTCACTTTAAAAAAACTTAAAACCTAAAAAATAAAAAACTTAAAAAAAAAAAAAGGGAGAAGAGTGCCCTCAAACTCCACTGCTTTTAGAAATAAGAAACACCTTGGGGCGCCTGGGTGGCTCAGTCGTTTAGGCGTCCAACTCTTGGTTTCAGCTCAGGTCATGATCTCATGGTTCATGGGTTAGAGCCCCGTGTCGGGCTCTGTGCTGACAGTATGGAGCCTGCTTGGGATTCTGTCTCCCTTTCTCTCTGCCCTTCTCCTGCTTGCACACGCGCGCTCTCTTTCTCTCTCTCTTTCTCAAAATAAATAAATAAACATTAAAAAAATTTTTAGAAATAAGAAACACCTTCAAAATACACACATACCTATGTATTTTCTATTGCTGAAAGGTAACCTGTCCCTGGATTATAAAAGTCACATGGGAAAAACCCTACATATATCCCCTTATAAGACAAGCTTGATAATTAAAGCAAGGTGACAACAAAGATGTTCATCAATTCTATTTGCAAGGTAATGTTTTGGGGGGCTTCATTCTATAAATCTAGTCACTGTTTCCTGCCATAAATTTAGTCTATGAAGAAGCAAAACAAAACACCTCTAAAGTAATATTACATGCAAAATTTAAGAACATGAAGCATATACCTGGCAAAGAACCCATGTCCAGAATAAATTAAAAACTCCTAAAATTAGTAATATATAAATATATATACACACACATATATACATGTAAATATTATTGTCTATATACATAGATTAACATATATAAACTTTGCTTTTTTAGTCCATTTGGACCGCTATAACAAAATACCACAGACAGGATGGCTTAAAAACAGCAGAAACTTATTGCTTACAGTTTTGGAGGCTAGAAATCCAAGATCAGGGTGCCAACATGGTCAGGATCTGATGAAGGCCCTCTCCTTCACTGCAGACTGGTGACTTCTTGCTGTGCCCTCAAATGATGGAAGGTGGTGAGGGATCTTTCTAGAGCTTCTTTCATAAGGGCACTATTTGCTATCATGAGAGCTCTGTCCTCATGACCTAATCACCTCTCAAAAGCTTTACCTCCATCTTAAAAAATTTTTTTTACCGTATTTTTTATTTAAAAAAAGTTTTCTTTAATGTTAATTTATTTTTGAGAGAGAGACAGAGCACGAGTAGGGGAGGGGCAGAGAGGGAGACACAGAATCAGAAGCAGGCTCCAGGCTCTGAGCTGTCAGCACAGAGCCCAACATGGGATGCTTGAACTCACAAACCGCAAGATCATGACCTGAGCTGAAGTCGGATGCCTAACTGACTGAGCCACCCAGGTGCCCCACATTTTTTTAAAGAGAGAGAGAGAGAGAGAGAGAGAGAGAGAGAGAGAGAGCGCGCGCGAGCGCGCACACGCAGGTGAGTGGGAGAGACGGGCAGAAGGAGAGAGAGAGAATCTCAAGCAGTCTCCATGCTTAGTGTGGAACCTGACGTCAAAACCAAGAGTCGGACACTCAGTATACTGGACCACCCAGGTGCCCCTCAAAGGCTCTACCTTCTGATACCATCACTTTGGAAATTAAATTTCACCACATGAATTTTGAGGGAGACAAACATTCACACCATAACATTTGCTAAATGCAAGAATGTTCATAGCAGGTTTGTTCACAATGGCTAAAACTGGAAAAGAACAAAGCAAAACCAAATACCTATAATAGCAGAATAGATTTTTTTCAAGTGAGCTTTATTTCTACAATGGAATACTCTCTGCAATTAAAAAAATGAAAACAAAAAGAGAAAGACGGGCTCCTGATACACTCCCAAATTATATGAACAAAAGAAGTCCCACTCAAACGGGTATGAGCTGCATTACTGTATGATTGCATTTAAATGAAGTTTAAGAATAATCAAAACTATGGCACAGAAACAGACACTCAGATCAATGGAACAGAACAGCGAACCCAGAAATGGACCCACAAATGGATGGCCAACTAATCTTTGACAAAGCAGGAAAGAATATCCAATGGAAAAAAGACAGTCTCTTCAGCAAGTGGTGCTAGGAAAACTGGACATGCAGAAAAATGAACCTGGACCACTTTCTTACATCATACACAAAAATAAACTGAAAATGGATGAAAGAGCTCAATGTAAGACAGGAAACCATCAAAATGCTCGAGGAGAAGGCAGGCAAAAACCTCTTTGACCTTGGCTGCAGCAACTTCTTACTCAACAAGTCTCCAGAGGCAAGGGAAACAAAAGCAAAAATGAACTATCGGGACCTCATCAAAATAAAAAGCTTCTGCACAGCGAAGGAAACAATCAGCAAAACTAAAAGGCAACTGATGGAATGGGAGAAGGTATTTGCAAACGATGTATCAGATAAAGGGTTACTATCCGAAATCTGTAAAGAACTTATCAAACTCAACACCCAAAAAAACAAATAATCCAGTGAAGAAACGGACAAAAGACATGAATGGACACTTCTCCAAAGAAGACATCCAGATGGCCAACTGACACATGAAAAAATGCTCAACGTCACTCATCATCAGGAAAATACAAATAAAGCACAATGAGATACCACCTCACACCTGTCAGAATGGCTAACATTAACAACTCATGCAACATCAGATGTTGGCAAGATGTGGAGAAAGAGGATCTCTTTTGCATTGTTGGTGGGAATGCAAGCTGGTGCAGCCAGTCTGGAAAACAGTACGGAGGTTCCTCAAAAAATTAAAAATAGAACTACCCTGTGACCCGGCAACTGCACTACTAGGTATTTATCCAAGGGATACAGGTACGCTGTTTTGAAGGGGCACATGCACCCCAGTGTTTACAGGAGCACTATCAAAAATAGCCAAAGTATGGAAAGAGCCCAAATGTCCTTCGACTGATGAATAAAGAAGATGTGATATATATATACAATGGAGTACTACTCGGCAATCAATAGGTTTCACCTCCTAGCTCCTGCACTGTGGTTGTGACAGGCACTCAATTAATGCTGTTTGAACAGTTACAGCAACAATGGAAAAAAATCAGAATATTAGTTCTTGAAAGAAAAAACATCTGTCTAGAAATAAAATGAGAAGAACACGGATACTGTCATCAAATAAAAGTCATTTTCTGGTAAGAGGTCCAATTTCATGTTCAAATGTTGTTCTTCCCCAGAAGATTTTTTTACAGTAAGAGTTTTATGGAGATATTATTCATCGAAGGTTTTAATATATTTTTAAAAGAAGTCCCACCTTTTGTCATACTAAAAAATTCTTAGGTATTATTCAGGGTTCTGAGCAATTCATTCATAACCCAGGTTTGGGAATGGAGAAACTGCTTTCCAAAGAGAAATACTTCAAGAGTGTGAGAAAATAAAAACAAAAATTAAAACCAATGAGATGGGCACAAAGGCATGAAGCATCACTTAATACTGAAGAAAATTAAATTCTTGTATGCTGTTCAAGAATAGTTTTTGTTGTTTTGCTTGCAAAACCTTAAGGAATGCATGAACTTGAGAGGGAATACTATAAAAAATGAGAATTCTTCATTTTAGAGGAATGAGCTAAAAGGGACTCCAGTATAAGAGAATAAAAATCATGTTCTTCCTATTGTAGAAACTAGAACTAGGCCTTACCTAGAAAAAGCACATTTCTGTGAAGTGTGAAAACAATTAAACAAAAAACAGTGTTTCATATTGCATGGCACAAATGATCTGACTGAACATGCAATTATGAACAAAAAGGATTTAGATACACAATGAACAGAGGCCATCCTCTGCCTCCAAGGTGAAGTCAGTCAAGGAAGAAAAACCTTTTTCCTTTTCTTTTTGTGCCAACACTAGAAACAACTTTTGGGCTGTTGTATAAAATTGAAATCAAATAGCCACAATAATCTTTTCATAACAAATTTCTAAAAGGATTAAATGCTGAGGCTGAATTATCAGCCCCTTACCTTTGTAATGAGAATTCGGTATTTTTCTACCAGGTGGTCATTGTTGTGACAACCTGCTAGCAGTTGCCAGACTTCTCCTCGCAGAGCTTCAGGAACACCACTTCTTACTAAGGACGACAACTGCTTTGGTCTCACACTCAAATTGAGATGCCTAAAAAGAAAGCCATAATCTGTAAGCACATTAAAGATTCTCTAAAGAGTGTTTTTTTTTTCTTTTTTAAGATCTTGTTTTTAAGTACTTTCTACACCCAACGTGGGGCTCAAACTCACAACCCCAAGATCAAGAGTTGTGCATTCCACCATCTGAACCAGCCAGGAGCCCCTAAAGAGTATTATTTTTATGAAAACTAAACTAAAAGGTTTTTAAAGACTTAATAAAGGTAACATACTAATAAAGAAAAAAAGTATTGAATTAGATGTGGCCATGATAACTGTAAAAGATTGGGTGGAGGAAAGAATTGTGCAGCTAGATTGTTTTGTAAGTATCTTTAAATTACTGCTGTACTTAAAAAAAATTTTTTTTAATAAAAATCAAGGGGCGCCTGGGTGGCTCAGTCGGTTGAGCGTCCAACTTCGGCTCTGGTCATGATCTCGTGGTCTATGAGTTTGAGCCCCGCATCAGGCTCTGTGTTCACAGCTCAGAGTCTGGAGCCTCCTTCGGATTCTGTGTCTCCCTCTCTCTCTCTGCCCCTCCCCCGCTCATGCTCTGTCTCTCTCTCTCTCTCTCTCTCTCTCTGTCAAAAATTAATAAACATTAAAAAAGAATTAAAAAAAAATCAAAACTGGAAACTATAGCTTTATGGTTGTGGCTTATATAATAAAAACACAGCAAAATTCTAATCACTGGACATATACCCAAAGATAAGGGCTTGGCCCTGCATCAAAATTCACAAGTGAATTAAATATTTATATGTTCTAAGTTAAAATAGTATTCTAAGTTAAAATGAATATTTAAATATAAAAATAAAACTTTCAGCGGCTTTTGTGATACCTTGCTTCAAGTAATATTTTTGAATGATTATGATGGATAAGGAAGTTTTGATTGTACTATTGTAACATCAAAATAAATTATTAAAGTCTTTGAGGTTCATTTATCTCATTTACAAAGTGGGGAAAATAAAACTTATCTTGAAATGTTGGTACCAATTTACAAAGCGGTTTGCATGAAATCTTATTCGATTCTCACAACCACCATGTGAGGTAGGTGGCTAGTATCTCCAGTTTTACAGATGGAGAAAGAAGTTCAGGGAAGTTGATTAAATGACTTAGGTAGTCCTCAAACTCTAAGACCTATGAATGCGCTGATATCATGGCTGCTTTGTGATTTGAGAGCTACCAACACTGAGTCAGTAAAGCAGGACTCTGATGTGAAATGGCTCCTGTGACTATCAAATTTAAACAGTAAGTTACTGATACAAAATGACCACTCTCAAAATACAAAAAGGACTCAGATTTTTCTCAAAACGTTCCTAGAATTCTACAGAATAAGGCACAGTATGTTTAAAAATGGTTAAGTCTGTGATGCTAGTACCCTAATGTAGTAGCTACAGACAATTCAACATAGTTTTGTCTTTGCTTGGGGAAAAAAATTATATAAAAGTTGAAGGGTTGGAGGCAGAAAGAACAAAAGCAGTTGTTACTTAATTTAAAGATTGATGCACTATGGTCTGTGCACCAAATGTGGCCCACTGCCTGTTTCTATAAATCAACTTTTGTGGAGACAGCCTTTTTTGTTTATGTATCATCTATGACTGCTTTTGCCCTATAACAGCAGAGTTGAGTCGTCGTGAGAGAAATTACTGCACCACAAAGCCTAATATTTATGACCTATATGTATCTATGGCCTAAATATATATGACCTGGCCCTTTACAGAAACAATAAGCCTAACCCTAGGTTTATTTGCTAACCCTAGCTTAATTTATATTGGTAAATTATTTTCAGAATAATTTTGTCATTGATCATATTAACTTTATCTCAACATACTATTTTATACCAACATTAGTTATCTTCTGCACTAAGAGTCACGTTTAAATGAACTTGGAGAGTTAGAGCTGAAATGTACTGCTGCTAATACTGCCACTAAAATCTAATGTGGAATTAAATAAACAGGCTTTAGGATCAGACTTGCCTGTGTTAAAAATTCTAGGTCTGCCATTTACTAACTAAAATTGCTGACTAAATCTCTGAGCCAGTTTCCTCATCTGCATAACTGGATACTAGTTCATAAGGTTGTTGTAACTGAAATAAAACATGGAACTTAGCACAATGCCTGGCATATGGTAAATTTATTAATTCTTACTACCATTGCTACTAGTACAACATCCATTATTTTTAATTTACAATAATCCTGAATGGCAATTTGAAAGACTTGTGTATTTTGTAAATGAAGAAAGAGACTCAGAAGAGTTAAGTAACTTGCCCAAGACCATACAGCTTGGAAGTAAAAGAGGTTGGATTTGAAGCCAGGTCTACTAGGCTCTAAAACTCCACAATATCGCCATGTTTCCTATGATGGAAAAAAGTGATGAAATGAATTAAAGAAAAAGACTGCATTATCATTTCTGAAGATATGACCCAAACCAGCAAAAACAGTTTTAAACGCCCTAAACAAAAATGTAAACTCAGTTAATATATTTGAGGAAATGGGACAAGGACGTAATTTAAAAAATTCAAAAACTGAAGAAACAAAACTTGTTAACAAAACAAATTCCAAACAACTGTATAAAACGCTGCTGAGTTCATCCAATAAAACCTAGAGTCTAAATGCTGTATCTAAATGATTTTAAATACAGTGTTATGTAACCATGTCAAGATTCAATTACATTTCTATTTTAGAGCAGAAACCTTTTTCTTCAGATGAAATGCCTGCCAGCAGCAGTCCAAACACTCCAAATTCACTGAACTGAAAATATAATTGTGACGAGAGCATCAGCAGGTCTGTCTCCTGACTGCTAAAGGAATATCAAATATAAATGAGAACTATATCCCAGGGGGGCTTTTGCAGAGTTCATTTATTAAAAGCACTTGTGTAAAGACAAACCATGCTTTGGTTTGCATTCTCCTCCTGTACACATTTGACATTTCCCAATGTGGAGCACGTTTCACCAGAAGTGTAAAGCTCTCGCACTGTGAGAGATGTGAGAGAGCTAGAAGCAGATGATGCCCATTTGTAGTCCCATTCCTTAAGGACACGGAAGATTTTTTAAATGCCGAAACATGGTTTTCTAAGAACAGAGTGAAAGGCTTCAACAGTTAAATTTTCTGAGAAAATCAGACCCCAAAGTAACAGGCCCACGGGGAACTCACATGACAATTCTAACAACCAGAAAGTCAGAAATTAGAGAAGAAGTGCTCACATCACTTTTGAAGCTTTTTTTTCCCAGCATATACTGGCATCCTACAGAGAGGAAAAAGGAACTACATAAATGTCTCACCAACCTGACTTACCAGAGTGTCTCTGGTCTCATTAATAAATACCTGAAATTAGTGTGTCCTTTTTAGACAGTCTACAGGATAGTGCTTAACAATGTTGTCAAGCTATCTCTTGAGCACAGAATTTCTCTTGACAAGAAATTCCTGAATCTTACAAGTGTTCGTAGGAAAAGTAATTGTTAGAGCAATGTATACAGCACATTCAAAACACTCTGCTGTACATAACACAGATAAGGAAAAATCCCACCTGAGGCCTCTACTGTGGCTCTATGCATTGTGTAAGCATCCTCCAAACTTCCCTGATAAAGGTGTACTGTCTTAATTGTTGTGTATTATCTTTGTCAGTGGTCCCTAAGTGCATCAATAAAAAGGCCATCTTTCTTGATTTATTCCTTTCATATATTCCGTGTCTGGATTAATATTTTCTGCAGCAATGAGAATTTGTTAGGTTTCTGATATTCTGAACGTTGATTGCAGATATTCACTACTTACCCTTAAAACGGCTAAAAACAGAGATTCTAGAATACAAACCTCATATTTTGGTTTCTATGATACGTTCCAGAATTGAATAGTTCCAAAATTGAATACTGTAGTTAAGGGAAGATATCCTACCCAGAAAATGAGAATTACAGATGAAAAGGAGAACTATTCTAACTTACCATTTTGATAGCAGTTCTCCCCATGTTTCAAGAATTTTTCCTGCACATTCTTTGGATACATCACCAAATCCACTCAAGAGGGGTTCATCATTATCTTTAATAAAACACACAGAAAAGGATAACAAAAGTGGCTATGCTAGCCAGAAGAATGAATGGAAACATAACAGTTAAATTTGAAAGATTTTACTGGGAGGATGAAGTCATAATTTCTTTTAGCATATAAATGTAAATACAAAGAAAATGAAAATGGTCCTAGGTAGAATGTTGCTGTGATCTCTTTATTTCTTTAGCTTTCCATAGAGGTCCACATTATGTCAACTGAGGAAAAGAGCCATTTAATTATAAAATGGTAAAACTCAAATTATGGTATCTTCTTTTTCCTCTTCCAAAGCAAACAGCTTTATCTATGAAAATATGTACCAGTCTTATTTACAACAGTTAAAAAAATTTACAAACCACCTAAGTGTCCAACAGGAGTAGAGCAGAGAGCGGCTAAATAAATTATGATACATGATGTTTACAATGTGATTACACACTGACATGTGTTTACATTAATAATCTGGCAAAATGCCACATAAAGTAAAAATATCAAGAGCTGATAAGTCTTTGTTATGATCAAAATAGTCTGGAATAAATTATGCTAAGACATTAACAATTACTGTCTCTGAGTAACGGAGTTATGGTTTACTTCCCTCTTCCCCCTATGTTCTTATGACTAAATTTTCTACACTGACATACATTAATTTATAACAGAAAGCACAAAAATATCAAAAAGGATCAAAATGAATCATTTCAAACTGAACTCTGGTAATTAAGAAAAGTAAATTCAAATAAGAATTTAAAGACTATAAGATAGGAAGACAGTGAAAAAAAAGGACACGGATAAAGAAGGCCTGTGAAAGAATTTTTAGAAGTTATCATGGGGGGGGGGCGGGTGGGAAACATGGACTAAGACATTTACTTAATCAATCTTCTTTTGCTGGACGCTTAGGTAGTTTTCCATTTTTTGCTACAAATAGTGTCAGGATGAATATATCTCTTGCTTTCATTGGGTATGTGCCCAGAAGTGGATCCTGGGCTAAAATGCATAATTTTAAGGATTCTGTAACTTACTGACAAATTGCCTTCCAGAATGGCTCTACAATTTACATTTCCACTGTTGAGTACAATGGTACTTGCTTACATGTGTCCTCACCAATGCTATTTCTAAGATTTTTGGCCTAACCTGCCTAAACAAAGTTTATACCTGTAATGATACCTGTAATGATCTTTATACCTGTAATGATTACATCATGAATTTGCATCTCAACTAGTGACAGCTCAGAAATCCATGATATTTATAACATCTGTACATTGTAATGCCTTAGACATTATCATCAGTTTTGATGGTAAGATAGGGAAGACGCAGACTGAGTGTAAGCGAGACCTCCTTTGGGACAAATGGGAGGATCAATAAGGAAAAGATAAATGCTCAAGGGCATGAAGATAAACTTCCCCAACTTCATTATTTTGTCAGAATTCACCCTACTTTCTAAGGTCTCACGTAATTCTCCACTCATTCAAATATCAATATAATACAACTCTCTGGGGAATAGTAGCTATAAAAAATGTACTAAGATGTACAAGAGATGACAATTCCTTTAAAGAGATCAGGAATATCTGCCTTATCAAGTTGCCTTTTTCTGGTTTGGATGCTTTCAACATATGTGGACAGCAGTCTGAAATATGTGGTTACAACTCCATGTACCTAAGGCAGGGGTATGGGTAGAAAGGGAGCAGGCAACCTCAGATGCAGAATGTTGCTTCTGAACACCTCTCCTTTTTATCTGCTGGCTTCCAGTCCTGGGAGCACCAATGTCCTATGGAATAAGGAGCCTCTCTACAGGACCATGGACATTTCTTTCCAGGGAGCAAACACATGACAACAGGATGGGTCTCCTTGGTCCATATATTATGTTAGAGGATTAAAAGATGGCATGTCTGCACAGCTTTCTTCAGCAACATGGTCCTGTCATTAGTTTTTCACTATAGGAATGGATCGCAGCAGGGGTACCCATTCCACGAATATTTACTGAGCATCTATTACATACCAGAAATGGTGTTACACACTAGGGAAACAGCGTGGGCAAAAAAAAGATACATGTTCTTCCTTCCCAGAGCTTGTGTTCTAGTGTTCCCTCTCTCATGGTCCGCCATTGGCCCTCATGTCTCCTAGTTAGCAACCGTCACTGGAGGTCCTCTGAACTCCTCAGTTATACTGAAAAATGTATGCCTGCTATAGATTACAACTAGATGTTAGACACGATATTATCCTTCAGTTGGGCCCAAATTTCTCTGTAAAAGGTAAATACTCTTTAAAATGCACAGCATTCAGATTCAGCATTTGACCATTCTCTGGTTTCATAAAAATAGAGTGTCTTTCTCAGTTTATGGTGGGTTTTACTTTTATTGCTGAGTTTAAGGGCAGAAGAGTTCTCCAAACTATTACTTGCTCTTCCACCTTAAGCAGTGTTGACTTAGAAGGTAAACTACAAGTCTCAAGACTGCTAGTTATAGAGAAGTCTCAAACAGTGAGAACAATTCCACCCTTCCCAGCTTTAACACATGATTTAACTGGCTCTCAAGATAGACTTTAAATTGTGTCTCTAACTTCTCCCAAAACAATACGTGTGCTTTCTTTGCACTTCAAAATGCTTTATGGGAACTAAATGCACAGAGATGATTACAGAATAGAGCTCAGACAGCTAACTCTCAGAACCAGATTAAGACCCTTTGGGGCCCCTGGGTGGCGCAGTCGGTTAAGCGTCTGACTTCAGCCAGGTCATGATCTCACGGTCCGTGAGTTCGAGCCCCGCGTCAGGCTCTGGGCTGATGGCTCAGAGCCTGGAGCCTGTTTCCGATTCTGTGTCTCCCTCTCTCTCTGCCCCTCCCCCATTCATGCTCTGTCTCTCTCTGTCCCAAAAATAAATAAATGTTGAAAAAAAAAATTTAAAAAAAAGACCCTCTTTGCCAATTTCTAGCTGTGTGACCTTGGGCAAATTCATATTTCTGAGATTCCATTTCCTTACGTGCAAAATAAGGATAATAGTAAATCTTAGTTTTCAGAATTTTTGAGAGATTTATATAAACAAAGTATTATGTTACTTTAGAAACAAAGTACCACATATTAAGCACCTAGTACCAGGTGGTCATTAATATTAACAAATGCCTGTTGATTACTCACAGGAAAAGTGAAAGTTATAGAGAACAATGGGAATTGGAAAGTCCGGGCTTGCTCTAACTTGAAAAAAGTACATATAATCATGGGTATGTATCAATCATTCTTGCCAGCCACCTCTAGGCCTTTGTTAATGCAATTTCTGAGCCAGAAGTGCCCAAACCAGCCCATTTATTCTCCTTGCACCTTAAGAGTCCCAGCTCCAAAACTACTCTTCACGATGCCTTACATCTCCCCACAATGAAAAATGGATTCTCCTGTATGAATTTCCAGAACACTCCATATGAACCTCACACAGACACATGCTTCATATGACTTTCTATCATAACCAGTCTTTTCCTCTTAAAAATAATGTCCTGGTACAAAATTATCAGTTAGAAAATGCCTCCCAAGCTTTTACTTTTCCTGTGCTCCTTCTTTCCACTTCTCACTTCCACATAGTAGCTTTTAACAGACTAACAGACTGACAGATTACTTAATGGATATAACCATGGGGGGTGAGGGTGGGAGAAAAAAAAAAAAAAGAACTGGTTGATTCCTAAAGTTTACCAGTGTGAAATCCAATAATGTATAAACATATATTTGTATATTTAAATACATGTATTTTGTGAAAGGATCATGTGTGGAAGCCACATTTTGGCAAATGAAACTGTCCCTCTAAAATAAATCAGCAGAGATAGGAACACATATTCAGGTAGAATCTATGTCACGTGTGCTTTAAAAATGTGCTAATACACTAAGATAGCATAGGCAGACTCTTTAAAAAAGCACTGACCATAAATCTCATTTTTTCCAAACTGATACAATTATCTTAAAGAATGTCCTATATTCACCATTTTTGAATCTCCCATACTCCTTTGCATATAGTACACTCTCATACGCATTGAAAGAATTCCAAATGCTACGTCACATTACCAATTCCCTGACAAAATGATAATGGTTTGCATGGTTTGCCACCCCAAAATAGAAATTAAGGTCTCCCTACAATTTACCTTCCTCTTCATCATCTTCTGGAGGAGAAGGTATCATGGAACTCTGAGATCCAGACTGTGGCAGGCGAATTGAGGGACTGGCTGTAGTTTTCCTCCTCTCTCTTTCTGATTCACTTTCCAAGCACACAACTTCATATAAAGTATCAGTATTGTTCTTTCTTTCCTTCTGCTTTATCTTGAAGACGAAAAAATATTATTTACTAAGTGGTAAAATTATTTTTTAATTGAGCACTACACTTCTGATTTCATATAGAATGTGAGAATAAAAAGGTATCACTTTGAATGTCTACACTAAATGTAACCTTTTCTAAATAGAAAAATAGGTTATTTACTGGGCGGGACTCTTGCTCTGCAATTTTATTGTCTTCATACTGTATCATCATATATGCAATTGCCAATATCTAGTAAGCGTTAACCATCTATAGCTTCCTTGTTACTTTAAGGTGTCCTTTAAAGTTTCCTATATGAAACTATCCATCAAAAAAATGTTTAAAAATATTTTAGGGGCGCCTGGGTGGCTCAATAAGTTAAGCATCCAATTTGTGATTTCAGCTCAGGTCATGATCTCATGGTCCTGAGTCTGAGCCCCGTGTTGGGCTCTGTGCTGACAGTGTGGAGACTGCTTGGTAGGATTCTCTCTTTCAAAATCAACAAACAAAAAAAAATCCTAGGGGTGCCTGGGTAGCTCAGTTGGTTAAGCTTCCAACTTCGGCTCAGGTCATGATCTCACAGCTTGTGAGTTTGAGCTCCCCATCGGGCTCTGCGCTGACACCTCAGAGCCTTGAGTTTGCTTCGTTTTCTGGGTCTCCATCTCTCTCTGCTCCTCCCCCGCTTGCACTCATTTGCTCGCTCTCTCTCTCTAAAATAAACAAACATTAAAACAAAAATTTTTTTTTAATTCTAAAACAAAGTTTAGGACTAAGAGAGTCCTCTTATTTCCATGTTTCTTCCCACTCCTTTAGCTTATTAATTAAAGCACTGTAGGAACTTTTCTTCCAGTGAAAGCTACAACTGGGGGGGAGGGTAAAGGTGGGCAACAAAAAAAGAGATTAATTCACAAAAATCTTATATCTCAAATTAGTTTGTATTTTGAGGCAAACGTATAGCAGTTTGAACTCACCTAAATTAAAAATTAAGGACAGAGAATATAAAACTTTGCCAGTACCAAATTTAAATATATTAATAGTCCACATTACAGACAGTTTTAAGGAGAAGGGGGGGGGGGAAGCGAAATACAGAGCAGGAAGAAAAGGCAGAACTGTAGGGAAAGATACAAAGATAACTCACAAGGTGGCTACACCAATGAGAAAGATGTACAAGCATAAAGTAAAAAATACAGAAAGGGGATTAAAAGGTTCATAAGGTACAGAAATGCCTGCTTAACATAGAAGTCAGTAAAGTTTTCTGTAAACGGCCGAAGAATAAATATTTTAGTCTCTGGGGACCACTAGTCTGTGGCAACTATTCAACTCTACCGTTATGGTACAGAAGCACCCACAGATACTGAGTAAGGTGACCATGGCTGCATTCCAAAGAAACTTTATGAAAACAAAGGCCAGGCCAGACTTGACCCATGGACTGTAGTTTGACAACTTTGTTTTAACAGGTCTACCTAAGGATTATTTAATTTTCTAGATGAATAAACAATTTTGACTTAGCTACTTACTATTAATTAAAAACCCAGACTCTGGGAAGTTATATATTAGCCTACAAATTTGTATCTGGTAGATGGGCAAATGATTTCTGCCCAGTAGAAAAGATAACCCAAAGTTAATCTATAAGACATTAACCAGTTTTGTTTCTAACCTAGCAATCTTGTTCTAATACTTTTTTTTTTTAAAGAAGCACTATATAAACTCAAGTTCCTCAAATACATAAAGCCAGTTTTACCATCTTACTGGTTCTCTTGTTACTTAATGAACTGAACTAAAATCTATGACACATGTTCAGTCTAAATTTCTAATTATTTTTAAGTATTATACTTTGATAGGGAATAGGATTTTTTTTGATTTGTTACAAATTACTATCTGAAACATTACTTAAATACTACATAAAAAAGTTAAAAGATCAATAGCTCTTTACCTTTAAAAAAAATTTCTCAGAGACTATATGTGATAACCATTGCAGTTCACCTAGAAACTCTTCTGTGAATAACACTGACCAGACCAACACTGCCCTTTGAAGTCAGATAAACATAGTCACGAACTGAACCTTGCTTATAAGTCAAGAATTCCAGCTATTAAAAATGATACTCATTATTGAAGCTGGGAAATAATATGTGGGGGTTTATTACACCATTATTTTTATTTCTGTGTATGTTTGAATTTTCTGTAATAAAAAGCTTTTAAAAAAGCACTCTTGTAAGAAAAACACAGACTTGAATAAATGGAACAATATCACATGTTCTCAGGTAAGATGACTAAACATCATAAAGATGTCAATTCTCTTCAGTAAAAATACCTATCCTTTTTTTCTAGAGCTACAGAATTTGAATCTAAAGTTTACATGAAAAATAAACAAAATCCACAAAAGAACTGGGGAGGGAGGGCAGCCCTATCAGATATTAAAACATATTATAAAGTCTACATAATTTAAAGGGTGATATTGGTGCATGAGTAACCTAAAAACCCCATAGAATAGAACATAAAAACCATAATGAAGAGAACATAATAAAACACAGTAAACATAACATTAAAAAAGTGTATGGTCATTTGGAAAAACATTAAATCAGATTTATACTTTACATCATATAACAGAATAAAATACTAATGAATCAGAGCTCTAAAAGTAGAAAAATGAAACCATATAAGTAATAGAAGAAAATGCATAAATTTCTTTATTATTGGGTGTATGGAAAGCATTTCTAATTATAACTTAAAAGCCAGAAGCTTTAAAGGAAAAATTCGATGAATTCAAATACAGGAAAAGAAACTATACAGTCAAAAAGCTGAAAAGATTCATCATAACTTAAGTCAAGTGACAAACCAGAACAAATGTTTGCAACTTACATCTCAAAGGGTTAATCTCTCAACTACAGAAAGAGCTTCTAACAACTAAGAGAAAAAAGGCCAAAACCAAAAAGCAAAAAATATGAAGAGACAGTTCAGAGAACAGGAAAGTAAAATCAATCTTAAACATATGAAAAATGCTGGTTTTCATTCATCAAAGGATAAATTAAAACTACCATCAGATCCTTAAGTTTGACAATATACTCATGACAAACATATGGAGAAACAGGTATTCTCATATCCTGCTCATCTATAATTACAACTGTGAGAGAGGAGAATTTGGCAAATATGACAAAATTACATACGCAAAATTATGTCATGTGCTAATGAGTATACTAATAAAAATTTCCTCTAAGATGCAGTTTCATAAAATCAAAACAACATATGATACAAGGTTCTATACTGCAACATTATTTGGAATAGCAAATGATTGAAAAAAAATCCATCAATAGAGGACAATTTAAAAATCAGAGATCATGGAGCGTCTGGGTGGCTCAGTAGGTTGAGTGTCTGACTTTGGCTCAGGTCATGGTCTCACAGTTCGTAGGTTCGAGCCCTGCGTCAGGCTCTGTACTGACAGCTTGAAGCCTTGAGCCTCTTTGGATTCTGTATCTACCTCTCTGTCTCTGTCTCTGTCTGTCTGTCTCTCTCAAAAATGAATAAATGTTAAAAATCAAAGATCATGGTTCACCCGAACAACACAGTACCATGTAGTCATTAAGAATGAGGAAGATCTCTGTGAACTACTGTGGAATGATCATCAGGATATATTTAAAAAGCAAGGTGTAGAACAGTTAAAACATGTTAGTTTTTGTTTAAAAAGGAAGTTAAAAATATGTAGGAGTATTTCATTATTTTCACAAAAAGAAACTTTGGAAAGATAACCCAGAAACCAATAATAATGTTACTTATGGGATTGGGTGGAGAAACAGATGAATGTAAATATGACTGCTGAGTACATTTTTACATAATTTTGACTTTTGTACCATTATATATAAATATTCAAAAAAAATAAATTAAACCAAAAAGGTAAAAAAATACCCAACAACCCCAAACTGAAAATATGGAAACCAATGAACCTAACTATATGTCAAGTGGTAACATGAATGAGAAAAAAAATTCCAATTAGCTTCTGAACCTGTGTTCAAGAACTGATTTCATAATCTTACTAGAATAGTTCAAAGGGAAAAAATAGTTCAATAAAATCTTAAACTTCACTCAATAGTTTTATTATTAATTGGAGTACTGATTTCTTTTTGAAATGAATATCAACAAATGGGAATTTGAAACTGTGTGGACTCAAATAATTTCATATTATATACATCTATTTTTATGTAATACATAGGTATTACAGTTACATTAATAGATATTTCTCCCAAAATTTATGCATCTATAGAAAAGTTCAGAATATACTAAATATTCTGAAAACCTTTTCATTTAAGAGGTTACATAGTGATTTTTATATACGGATATTAAAATATAGGTTTTATTTACAATAGTAAAAAACTTGTACACAATGCAAGTTGTACACAAATCGCAGTTTAACACAAGCTAGATTTTAGAAATGGTGCAAGTTTATGGGCGCCTGGGTAGCTCAGTCAGTTGGCCATCTGACTTCGGCTCAGGTCATGATCTCATGGTCCGTGAGTTCTAGCCCCATGTCGGGCTCTGAGCTGACATTCCATGTCTCCCTCTCTGCCCCTCCCCTGTTCATGCTCTGTCTCTATCTCAAAAATAAACATTAAAACAAAAATTAAAAAAAAAAAAAGAAATGGTGCACGTTTATTAATGAATGCTTAATTACCTCATCAGTAAATTTATTAATATATAAGCTTGTCCTCACTGAAATTTTATAACTAAAATCTGTATTTCAAAAACACATTCAATAAATAGTACCTTTTTTTTTTAACATTTTACAAGTTTTTGATTTGTAAAATTAAAATAAAGATTTTGTTATAAATTTGCTAGGAATAATAAATAAAGATCTGTATTAAGGGTATTTCCTGGAATACTGTTATTTTTTGAATTCTTCAATAAAGTAGGATAAAGCAAAGAATACATTACTATTACTGTAATTAAGAAGATACTCAATATTAGAAACATATATAAACATAAAAGAAAAGAAGAAAACCCTGTAATATTAAATTACTATTGAAATTATGTGAATGAGCTTAACTGATTTAGGGAAGGATTATCAATGGATACTAAAATCATTAGTTAGAAAGTTGTAGAGAACTGGGTAGTTGGAAGTTGCCAAGAACCACCCCAAATTTATTTGCTAAATACAAAAAGAAAACTATTTTTACAAAGGAAAAATCCACTGGTCACCACCTAATCCCAGTGACACTTCCCAGGAATAATGGAATACTATGATATCACATGTCTCCTGATTTAGCAATTGAAGATCTCTACTATAGACAGCATTTCCATATTTTTTATTTTGAGAGGTATAGTGGTTCAGAGCATATCCCTATATACATACATACACATACACACACACACACACACACACACACACACACACACACACACACACTCCAAACAGAAATAATAGGCCCAGGTTTCCAGTACAGTTATGCTACTAACTTGTCTATATGATGTTGGCCAATGGAGACATCAGCTTCATTTATAAAATAATTTCATAAAAGATTTTAAGATCCCTGCAGTCTCTTTGGCAATAAAATTCTGTAATTCTATAGTTCTAAGAATGCTTAGCTGGTCTTAACTTCACCTTATGATACTGATGGACTATTTAGTCTTCAGATTAGTTTCTTCCTCTTTTAGTAAATGATATCTAAAAATTAAAATCCAAGAAAACAATCATTCTTTCCTCACTAAATTTAAGTTTCTTCTCTGATATGATGCCATCTTAATATAATAAACCGCACAGTTGGGAAGACTTCCAGGCTACAGAGGAGTTACTGAGTCATCAGATAATTTTAGGGATAGGAGAAAGAATCAATTTTTAAGCATGTATTAAAAAAAAACATTTCTAGGGGCGCCTGGATGGCTCAGTCGGTTAAGTGTCTGACTTCAGCCTAGGTCACGATCTTGCCATTCCTGAGTTTGAGACCTGCGTTGGGCTCTGTTCTGATAGCTCGGAGCCCAAAGCCTGTTTCAGATTTTGTGTTTCCCCAGGTCTCTCTGCCCCTCCCCCACTCATTCTCTCTCTCTCCCTCGCTCTCTCTCTCAAGAATAAACATTTAAACACAAAAAAAACAAAAAAACATTTCTATAATTATTTTCCCATACTGACAGCAATAAACAGAAACTATATGCTATATATTTAAAAAATTTGGTCGGCAGCATTGTTTCCCTTTCTGTCTGATGAGAACTGCAAAAGGGTTAAAATTTTAAATTCTGCTTAATTTAAGTAAGTTCTAAAAATGCTCTTAAAGAAAGACAAAGGGAGCATGTTCCTATGGAGAGAATCCTGAGACTCTTAGAAGGCCTGGGTATTCATTTTGTTCATACAATATTCCATAAAATATTTTACATCTTTGGATCTATGAAATGAAAATACTATTATCCTCACTGGATCACTATGAAAAGTATATAAGACAGAAAAAAGCAAAGTTGCTAGTATAGTGACAGCTACAGTAGGCCCTCAACCACTAGAGCTATTACTTTTTAATGCCACGAATGTAAAGGAGGAAATAAACTTAGTTTATGATGTTACAAGGAATGAGATTAACAGTGTTCTAAGTGCCCTAAGACAGCAACAAAGTTCTTCAAATTCTTCACACTCTCTCTCTTCTTTCCCATTCCTTACCCCTCACAAAACTCCTCCCCCACCAAAGTAAGACTTACCCAAATAAGGAGAAAAATGAAAGATTATTCTCAGGAATTCCTTGCCCTCCTCCTAGCTTCCACATATAAACTTCTGCTTTTTGCAAAGAAAATATTGACAGCTCAGTCTATGTTTAGCTTATAACCTTAACAGAGTCTACAGTAGTCTATCAGACTAGGTCTCAGGTATATGTGTTTTTGGAGAGTTCACCCTGCCAAGTCATTTGTTAGCCTACGTAGATACATTATAGTAGACCAAACCATATAATATTCCTATAAACTCACCGCAGTCTTTGAATCCAAAGTTGTATAAGACCTCAAGGGAAAAGTAAGATCAGAGGAATCTTATGTTCACCAAGATAAGAGACAGAACTCTAAAGAGAATATGTTTGCTTACAGACAAATTTGTACTAAAATTATTATAGAATTAATTTCTGTTTATCATCTCTAACTCTACAAACTTAAGAATCATCCCTACTCCCTAAACTTTTAAAATGATACCTGTGAATTGGTTTCTTTCTGAAGTGTTCTTCCTCGTGGGCTGATCCACTAATATCAATGTTGTTCTGACTTCATGATTTAGAATTTTTTATTCTTCCTCTGTCCCACTAAGGTTCCACAGTCCTCTGAATAATAGCTAAAATGTATGAAGAACATACTATGTGCCAAGTGTGTTGTATGGTTTCTCACTTAATGTCATAATAACACTATGAGCAAGATTAAAACACTGCCATTTTACAGTTGAGTAAACAGGCTCACAGAGTTGGTGGTACTTGCTCAAAGTCATAAAGCTAGTTAGTGGTAAAATCGATACACTCTGACTCCAGAGCTGATAACATTATGCTAATTCTTTTCTGCTGCCACAGTGAAGACCTGGGAAAACAGTGCTAGGACCCAGGTTTACTTTCTGTCTCCTAAGAAAACACTGAAGAGAAATCTCTATTCCTGTGATGTTTGCCACCTTTTTCTAACTATAACCAAAAGGACTAACTTGGAATACACTGCAATCAAAATATTTATCGCTATCAAAAAGTACATTCAAGGGATGCCTGGGTGGCTCAGTCGGTTAAGCCTCCAACTTCAGCTAAGGTCATGATCTCACAGTTTGTGAGTTTCGAGCCCCATGTTGGGCTCTGTGCTGACAGCTCAGAGCCTGTAGCCTGCTTTAGATTCTGTATCTCCTTCTTTCTCTGCCCTTCCCCACTAGTACTCTGTCTCTCCTTTCTCAAAAATAGATAAAAACATTAAAAAAAATTTTTTTAAGTACATTCAATTAAATTGACAAGCAATGTTAGAATTTTGTAAAACAGAAGATTGAACATGTAAATAAAATCAAGTCAACAAATATTTACTGAGAACTACTAGGTTTTAGATGCTTGGGATAAATCAGTGAACAAGGCAAATCAGGAATGCTACCTTAGTAGAGGTTTCTAACAGGAAAAACAGATAATAAGCAAAATAAAATTAAGTATATTATATGGCATATATTGGAAGTTAAAAGTCTTGTACAAAATTTAAAATATGTATATTAGCATGGGGGTGGGGGTGACTGGCAGCACCAGTGGAAGAGTGGACAAACTGCAGTGTTAAATGTGGCAGTCATGAATCGTTAAGATTTAAATCTGAGCAAAAACTTAAAGATGAGGACTTGAAGGAGGTGAATAACAGCAAGTGGGAAAAGGGGGAAGACCATTTTAGGCAGAAGAGATAGTTAATAGCAAAGGCCCTAAGCACATGGTTAGAGCCAAGGAAGCAAACAAGACCAGTAAGAGAGAAATTAGTTTATGATCTAAACAGCAGCAGACTGGATAGGGTCTTATAAGAACACTGTAAGGACTCTAGTTTTCATAGAGTAAAATAGGTTTAAACGGTTACAAGCAGAAAAATGACCTGATTTTATCTTAGGCTGCTATGTTGAGAACATATCAAAAGGAGGGAAAACAAAGAAACAGGGAGATGAGTGAAGATGCTACTACAGTAACTCAGGTAAAAGTGATGATTCAGATGTGAGGTTAACATAATCTAAATGGTAAGAAGTAGCCATATTTAGATATGTTTTGAAAGTAAAATAGTAAATAGAATTTCCTGACAGAGTGGATATGGGTATAAAAAATAAAAGTAAGGGGTGCCTGGGTGGCTCAGTCAGTTAAGCACCAGACTTCAGCTCAGGTCATGATCTCGCGGTCTGTGAGTTTGAGCCCCGCGTTAGGCTCTGTGCTGACAGCTCAGAGCCAGGAGTCTGCTCAGGATTCTGTGTCTCCCTCTCTCTCTGCCCCTCCCCTGCTTGCGCGCTCTCTCTCTCTCACAAAAAATAGATAAACATTAAAAAAATTTTATGAATAATCAAAAGATATAAAAAAAATAAAAATTTAAAAAAAAGTAAAATTCTTGGCCTAAGCAATAATTAGGAGAAGATATCCATGAACTGAAATAGTAAAGACAGACAAGTAAAGTATTTTGGGGGTCAGGAGGTGAAATAATGCGATCTTCTTGGACATGGTAAATTGGAGATGTCCTGAAAGTGACAGTGAAAGAGGGATAAGAAGGCAGGAGTGATCACCTGTATCATATTCTGCTGACAGGCCAAGGAAGATGAAAACTCAGACTGATCACAGATTTAGCAATTTAGGTCACTATAAACTTGCTTTTTTTCAATAAGTTTTGATACAAAGGAAAGCAAAAAAGGGAGAAGTAGTGGGGCAACTGAAGTCAAGAGAAGCTAAAAGAAGGAAACAGTTCATCTGCTGCCCACCACAGGAAAAAGAGAATGGAATTTGACTTTGACCAAATTAAATGACAGATTTTTTCTTAAACTAAGAGACCACAACATAACAGACCATAACAATCTATTACTGAAAATGTCTACTACACAATACAAAATTACTAGACAAAGAAAAAGGAAAGTGTAACTCACCAGACATTAGAATCAGCAGTTAAGAATTTTTAAAGAATATGATAAACATGCTCAAGGATGTAAGAGAAAATCTGCTTAAAAGAACAAAGAAATCTTATAAGAAAGTATAAAAAAAGCAAATGGACATATAAGATCTGAAATGTAAAAAAATTTATTGAATGGGCTTAACAGCAAACTGGGGATGATAAAAAAAAAAGGGGGGGGAGGGGCAAACCAACTTTAAGATAGAGCAAAACAGTCTCCTATACCTGAAGAAAACAGAAAAAAATAAATAAATTAAAACAAAAAACAAAAAACAAAACAGAGATCTGTGGGATAATATCAAAAGGACTAAAATATATGTAACTTGAATCCTATGAGAGAAAGAGAGATGGACCAGATAAAAGGTTGAAAGACCAAATTTCCCTCAAAACTGGTAAACAAAACAAAACATAAATTTAAAAATTCAAGAAGCTCAGCAAATCCCAAGGAAGATAAGAAAGAATAAAACACCTGACACATCATATTTAAATGTCTGAAAACCAAAGATAAAAAATAATCTTAAAAGCAGCCAGAAAAAAATGACTCATTACATACAGAGGAACAATATAAATGCATTTTGACTTCACATCAAAAACAATGAGAGCCAGAAGATGGCGGGATGACATCTTCACAGTGCTGAAAAAAAAAAATGTCAACACAGAATCCTACAGCCAGTGAAAATATCCCACTGGAACGCAAGTGAAATAAAAACATTTTCAGATAAAGAAGTTCTTCTGTGAAATCTTGCCATTTGCAACAATGTGGATGGAACTGGAGGGTATTATGCCAAGCAAAATAAGTCAGAGACAGGTATCACATGATTTCACTCATATGTGGAATGTGAGAAACTTAACAGATGATCATAGGGGAAGGGTAGGAAAAATAAGATAAAAACAGAAAGGGGCAAACCATAAAAGACTCTTAAATACAGAGAACAAACTGAGGATTGCTAGGGATGAGGGAAATGGTGATGATGGGCATTAAGCAGCGCACTTGTTGAGGTGAGCACTCTATTATACGTAAGTGATGAATCACTGGGTTCTACTCTTGAAGCCAAGAATACACTGTATGTTGACTAACTTGAGAATAAGTAAATTTTAAAAAAGGAAGTTCCTCTACGAGTTATGCCTTTAGTAGATCAGCACTAGAAGAAATGCTAAAGTAAGGCCTTTGGATTGAAGGCAAGTGAAATCAGACAAATTTGGTTCTTCAGAAGAAATGAAGAGCAAAAAAAATGATAAATAGGTGGGTAAAAATAAAAGGCAATTTTTCCTCTTAGTATGTTTAAAATACATGTTGACTGCTTAAAGATCTAAGGGACAGTATAATGATAAATCAGCTTCAAAAACAGTTTCTCCTTTCTTATCTACTCCCCTCCCATAGTTACAAAAAAGAATAGTACCTGTTTTAGTTTCAAAAAGAAATTTTCAGTGGTACTACGTTTGCTGAAGGGCCAGAATAATCTCTCATTAGGTGAGCAAACACGGACTTTTGTCTCTATGAGAAATCGAACAGGCTCCTGTACTTCTGTTATTACCAAATCAACAGCTGTGGTCATAAACAGCACTTTATCTAGAAAGAGAGAGGAAAAGCAAATAAAAAAATGGAAATACATTTGCTCATACAATTATTGTTAAATCACTTTTGTAACAAACTTTCAAGATACCTTAAAGTAATATATCAATTAAATAAAAATCTAACATAATCACATAAATTACTGTTTTGAAAATTCTTTTTCTGTATTGACAATTCTTTGCTTGGGTACACTCCTTGGAACTAGTGACAGCATTAGATACTTTAAAGTTTAGGAAACATACTGTCAGATTGTTTTGTAAAAGTGCATACGGCCTATTCATGCCACTCTTACCCATACAGGGGATTCTCAATTTCTAAAATCTTGGTTGATTTATCCATTTACCTATAGTGCTGTGAATAACAAGAAAAAATGAAGGGGAAAATAAATGCTCAATAAGAGGCACTACAAGGTTACATTTTTCAGGACAGAATATTATACAGCCACTAAATGACATTCATGAGGAGGATGAAACACCTTGAGCACAGAGTATATAAAAATCTACATAAAAAATTGGTCACGGTGGTCCTCTTGGGACGGGGCCCTGAGGACCATGGTAGACTTCTACTTTTCTTTACATATCCTTTTAATTTTTAACCATATATGCATATATTATTGCTGCAAAAATAAATAAAACTTAGAATTTTGTATACAAATAAATACATAAGTAGAAAAAAAGCAGGAAAGGGAAAAATTAAGGGGGGGGGAAGTAAGTGGGGAAAAACGATACTTTGTTTACAGTTAAATTTCGTAACAACCTCAAAGACCTATACAAATTCTTTGGTTTCATTACAATTAAAAAAAACACTGGATATTTGTGAAATAAGTGGTCCTAAGGTTTGGGTATCTTCTTGGGACTAAAATTTCTGTTCATGGTGTCAGCAATCTGCATCACCTTTAGGAGTTTCTTCATTTACAACTTGAAAAGGCAGAGATTTTGGATTCCAACTCCCAGTGATGACATAGGACTTTCCATCAGAACTTTTGCCCATAGATTCCTGAAGAAAAGAATAAAAACAAACATAAATGCCAAAATAAGTCAACTGCTAACTGCCATTTTGCTGCCTTTAGAAAATAGAGAAATTGCAAAAATATAGTATGAAAAAGGGTCAGATTTTTTTTTTTTCAACGTTTATTTATTTTGGGACAGAGAGAGACAGAGCATGAACGGGGGAGGGGCAGAAAGAGAGGGAGACACAGAATCGGAAACAGGCTCCAGGCTCTGAGCCATCAGCCCAGAGCCTGACGCGGGGCTCGAACTCACGGACCGCGAGATCGTGACCTGGCTGAAGTCGGACGCTTAAACGACTGCACCACCCAGGCGCCCCCAGATATTTTTTAAAAAGGTAGAAATATATGTGAATGACACTAATTACAGTTAAAATTAAAGATGTGCCAACTGTTTATATAACTGTTCCTGAAAGTTATAAAGTAAATGCTTGTAGATCGTATCAAATTGTACAAACATCAGAGAAACTTAACCACCTAAGTCTATGCTGAATTCTGTTGTCAAGTGAATAATTATCACATAAATTTTAGTTTTGAAAATAAAGATTTTCACATAAAAGCAACAATACTAATACCACCTTTTATAAAATTCACAGTAGTTTGTAAACACTTCTCTCACGAATTTTCTGACTCCCACTTCAACCCTAAATTATAAACAAGGATTATTCACTATTATGCAGTCAAGAAACCAAGGTTAAGACTAAATGGGTCAAAGACCAGACTAGTAAATAGCAATTCAGAAATAAGGAAATACCCTTATCTTTGTTTACTGCTATTATAGCTCACAAGAACACTTTGATAAACGTGCTTTAACACCAAATTCAGGCTGAGATAAAGTGAAAACATTATCAAGGAAATAGTATATTAACTTAAAAAAAAAAAAAAGATTGTGGGAGTCACAAGGTAGCAGCCTGTGTAGGGGGCGGGGCTCACACCCACTTCGAGGAGCAACAAGCCCATGCGGACTGGGTGGAGAACGCCACACCTCAAACTCTGTGACTTGGACAGAGCTCATGGCTTTAGCACTTGTGGGGTGCCTGTTTCTCTGGAAGGCCTCCTCCAGGAAAGAAAGACAGGGTACAAAGAGGAAGATGGCGGCGTAGGAGGACACTGGGCTCACCTCGTCCTGCTGAACACTTAGATTCCACCCACATCTTCCTAAATAACCCAGAAAACCGCCAGAAGACTAGCAGAATGGACTCTCCAGAGCCAAGTGTAGGCAAGAGGCCCCTGGAAGAGGGCAGGAAGGGCATAGAGTCAGTGCACGCTACACGGACTGGCAGGAGGGAGCCGGGCGGTGGAGGGGCGGCCCACCCGGCAAGGCAGAGCCCCCAAGTCTGGCTTGCAAAAGCAGAGGGGCCAGATGGAGTGAGTTCTGACATCCATTGGTACTTAACATCTGGAATGTTATAAGTCAAGAGCTCTGCTCGGAGAGCTGGGCGGGCAAGAGGACACCGGGAGGGAGAGATGTTGAGCCCCAGAAGACAGAGCTCAGCTCAGCGGGGAACAAAGGTGCTAGGAAGCGCCATCTCCCTCGCCATCCCCAGCCAAAATCCCAAAGGGAACCAGTTCCCTTCACGGAACTTGCTTGCACCCACAAATGCCCAACGCTGTGCTTCTGTGGATCCATCCCTCCAACGGGTCTGTCCCCCCTCCTGGTGCCACAGGGCACCTCCCACAGCAGACCACTGAAGGCAAAGTGAGCTGAGCCTACCCCTCCCGGCCCTGTGCAACTTGCAGATCCACCCCGGCTGATACGCCAGATCCCACAAAAGCAGCACCACAAGCCTGGCAGTGTGCAAGTAGCCCAGATAGGGGCCACATCACTCCACAGTGAGTCCTGCCCCTGGGAGAGGGGAAGATAAGGTACACACCAGTCTGACTGTGGCCCCAGCGGTGGGCTGGGGGCAGACATTGGGTCTGACTGCAGCCCTGCCCACCAACACAAGTTACTCCAGACAGCATAGGGGAAGTGCCCTGCAGTTCCGTGCCACCCCAGAGACTATCCAAAATGACAAAAAGAAGAACTCTCCTCAAAAGAAACTCCAGGAAGTAGCGACAGCTAATGAATTGATCAAAAACAATTTAAGCAATATAACAGAACAAGAATTTAGAATAATAGTCATAAAATTAATCACTGGGCTTGAAAAAAGCATAGAGGACAGCAGAGAATCTATTGCTACAGAGATCAAGGGACTAAGAAATAGTCATGAGGAGCTAAAAAATGCTATAAGTGAGGTGCAAAATAAAATGGAGGTGATCACAGCTTGGAATGAAGAGACAGAGGAGAGAATAGGTGAATTAGAAGATAAAATTATGGAAAAAGAGGACGCTGAGAAAAAGAGAAATAAAAAAATCCAGGAGGATGAGGGGAGAATTAGATAACTAAGTGATGCGATGAAACACAATAATATACGTGTAACAGGGATTCCACAGGAGGAAGAAAGAAAGGTGCTGAAGATGTACTTGAACAAATCATAGCTGAGAACTTCCCTGATCTGGGGAAGGAAAAAGGCATTGAAATCCAACAGGCACAGAGAACTCTCTTCAGACGTAACTTGAATCGATCTTTTGCACAACATATCATAGTGAAACTGGCAAAATACAAGGATAAAGAGAAAATTCTGAAAGCAGCTAGGGATAAACATGCTCTAACATATAAAGGGAGACTGGTAAGACTAGTGGCAGACCTATCTACTGAAACTTGCCAGGCCAGAAAGCAATGGCAGGAAATCTTCAATGTGATAAACAGAAAAAATATGCAGCCGAGAATCCTTTATCCAGCAAGTCTGTCATTCAGAATAGAAGGAGAGATAAAGGTTTTCCCAAACAAACAAAAACTGAAGGAATTCATCACCATTAAACCAGCCCTACAAGAGATCCTAAGGGGGTTTCTGTGAGTGAAATGTTGCAAGGACCACAGAGTACCAGAGACATCACTACAAGCATGAAACCTACAGACATCACAATGATTCCAAACCCATATCTTTCTATAATAACACTAAACGTAAATGGACTAAATGTGCCAACCAAAAGACACAGGGTATCAGAATTGATAAAAAAAAAAAAAAAAAAAAAAACAAGACCCATCTATTTGCTGTCTACAAGAGACTCATTTTAGACCTGAGGACACCTTCAGATTGAAAGTGAGGGGATGGAGAACTATCTATCATGCCTCTGGAAGTCAAAAGAAAGCTGGAGTAGCCATACTTATATCAGACAAACTATACTTTCAATTAAAGGCTGTAACAAGAGATGAAGAAGGGAATTATATAATAACTACAGGGTCTATCCATCAGGAAGAGCTAACAATTATAAATGTCTATGCGCCAAATACGGGAGCCCCCAAATATATAAAAAAATCACAAACATAAGCAACTTTATTGATAAGAATGTGGTAATTGCAGGGGACTTTAATACTCCACCTACAACAATGGATAGATCATCTAGACACACGGTCAATAAAGAAACAAGGGCCCTGAATGATACACTGGATCAGATGGACTTAACAGATATATTTAGAACTCTGCATCCCAAAGCAACAGAATATACTTTCTTCTCGAGTGCACATGGAACATTCTCCAAGATAGATCACATACTGGGTCACAAAACAGCCCTTCATAAGTATACAAGAATTGAGATCATACCATGCATACTTTCAGACCACAATGCTATGAAGCTTGAAATCAACCACAGGAAAAAGTCTGGAAAACCTCCAAAAGCATGGAGGTTAAAGAACACCCTACTAAAGAATGAATGGATCAACCAGGCAATTAGAGAAGAAATTTAAAAATATATGGAAACAAATGAAAATGAAAATACAACAATCCAAACGCTTTGGGGTGCAGCGAAGGCAGTCCTGAGAGGAAAATACATTGCAATCCAGGCCTATCTCAAGAAACAAGAAAAATCCCAAATACAAAATCTAACAGCACACCTAAAGGAAATAGAAGCAGAACAGCAAAGACACCCGAAACCCTGCAGAAGAAGAGAAATAATAAAGATCAGAGCAGAAATAAACAATATAGAATCTAAAAAAACCAGAGAGCAGATCAATGAAACCAAGAGTTGGTTTTTTGAAAAAATAAATAAAATTGACAAACCTCTAGCCAGGCTTCTCAAAAAGAAAAGAGAGATGACCCAAATAGATAAAATCATGAATGAAAATGGAATTATTACAACCAATCCCTCAGAAATACAAGCAATTATCAGAATACTATGAAAAGTATATGCCAACAAACTGAACAACCTGGAAGAAATGGACAAATTCCTAAACACTCACACACTCCCAAAACTCAAACAGGAAGAAATAGAAAGCTTGAACACACCCATAACCAGCGAAGAAATTGAATCAGTTATCAAAAATCTCCCAACAGAGTTCAGGACCAGATGGCTTCCCAGGGGAATTCTACCAGACATTTAAAGCAGAGATAATACCTATCCTTGTCAAGCTGTTCCAAAAAATAGAAAGGGAAGGAAAACTTCCACACTCATTCTATGAAGCCAGCATTACTTTGATTCCCAAACCAGACAAAGACCCATCAAAAAAAGAGAACTATAGGCCAATATCCCTGATGAATATGGATGCAAAAGTTCTCAACAAGATACTAGCAAATCGAATTCAACAGCATATAAAAAGAATTATTCACGATGATCAAGTGGGATTCATTCCTGGACCGCAGGGCTGGTTCAACATTCGCAAATCAATCAATGTGATATATCACATTAATAAAAGAAAAGATAAAAACCATATGATCCTGTCAATCGATGCAGAAAAAGCATTTGACAAAATTCAGCATCCTTTCTTAATAAAAACCCTCGAGAAAGTCGGGATAGAAGGAACATACTTAAACATCACAAAAGCCATTTATGAAAAGCCCACAGCTAATATCCTCCTCAATGGGGAAAACCAGAGCTTTCTCCCTGAGATCAGGAACATGACAGGGATGTCCACTCTCACTGCTATTGTTTAATATAGTGTTGGAAGTTCTAGCATCAGTAATCAGACAACAAAAGAAAATCAAAGGCATCAAAATTGGCAATGAAGTCAAGTTTCACTTTTTGCAGATGACATATTATACATGGAAAACCCAATAACCTCCACCAAAAGTCTGCTAGAACTGACACATGAATTCAGCAAAGTTGCAGGATACAAAATCAATGTACAGCAATCAGTTGCATTCTTATACACTAATAATGAAGCAACAGAAAGACAAAGAAACTGATCCCATTCACAATTGCACCAAGAAGCATAAAATACCTAGGAATAAACCTAACCAAAGATGAAAAAGATCTGTATGCTCAAAACTATAGAAAGCTTATGAAGGAAATTGAAGAAGATATAAAGAAATGGAAAAACATTCCGTGCTCGTAGACTGGAAGAATAAATATTGTTAAAATGTCAATACTACCCAACACTATCTACACATTCAATGCAATCCCAATCAAAATTGCACCAGCTTTCTTCTCGAAGCTAGAACAAGCAATTCTAAAATTTGTATGGAACCACAAAAGGCCCCGAATAGCCAAAGTAATTTTGAAGAAGACCAAAGCAGGAGGTATCACAATCCCAGACTTTAGCCTCTACTACAAAGCTGTAATCATCAAGACAGCATGGTATTGGCACAAAAACAGACACATAAACCAATGGAATAGAACAGAAACTCCAGAGCTAGACCCACAAAAATATGGCCAACTAATCTTTGACAAAGCAGGAAAGAATATCCAGTGGAAAAAAGACAGTCTCTTTAACAAATGGTGCTGGGAGAACTGGACAGCAACATGCAGAAGGATGAAACTAGACCACTTACACCATTCACAAAAACAAACTCGAAATGGATAAAGGACCTGAATGTGAGACAGGAAACCATCAAAACCCTAGAGGAGAAAGCAGGAAAAAAACCTCTCTGACCTCAGCCGCAATTTCTTACTTGACACATCCCCAAAGGATGTGAATTAAAAAGGGAATTAAAAGCAAAAATGAACTGTTGGGACCTCATGAAGATAAAAAGCTTCTGCACTGCAAAGGAAACAAACAATCAACAAAACTAAAAGGCAACCAACGGAATGAGAAAAGATATTTGCAAATGACATATCAGACAAAGAGCTAGTATCCAAAATGTATAAAGAGCTCATCAAACTCCACACCTGAAAAACAAATAATCCAGTGAAGAAATGGGCAGAAAACATGAATAGACACTTCTCTAAAGAAGACATCCGGATGGCCAACAGGCACATGAAAAGATGCTCAACGTCACTCCTCATCAGGGAAATACAAATCAAAGCCACACTCAGATACCACCTCATGCCACTCAGAGTGGCTAAAATGAACAAATCAGGAGACTATAGCTGCTGGAGAGGATGTGGAGAAACAGGAACCCTCTGGTACTGTTGGTGGGAATGCAAACTGGTGCACCCGCTCTGGCAAACAGTGTGGAGGTTCCTCAAAAAATTAAAAGTAGATCTACCCTATGACCCAGGAGTAGCACTGCTAGGAATTTACCCAAGGGATACAGGAGTGCTGATGCATAGGGGCACTTTTACCCCAATGTTTCTAGCAGCACTTTCAACAATAGCCAAATTATGGAAAGAGCCTAAATGTCCATCAACTGATGAATGGATAAAGAAATTGTGATTTATATACACAATGGAATAATACTTGGCAATGAGAAAGAATGAAATACGGCCTTTTGTAGCAACGTTGATTGAACTGGAGAGTGTTATGCTAAGTGAAATAAGTCAGGCAGAGAAAGACAGATACCATATGTTTTACTCTCATGTGGATCCTGAGAAAGTTAACAGAAGACCATGGAGGAGGGGAAGGAAAAAAAAAAAGAGAGGGAGGGAGCCAAAACATAAAAGACTCTTAAACACTGAGAACAAACTGAGGGTTGATGGGGGGGTGACGGGGGGGGGGGGTGATGGGTATTGAGGAGGGCACCTTTTGGGATGAGCACTGGGTATTGTATGGAAACCAATTTGACAATAAATTTCATATTTAAAAAATAAAACTAAAAAATTTTTTTTAAAAAAAGCAATCCTTACCAAATCTAACAAGTGCATGTCACTATTTCGTACATCTTTTCCTGGGCTAAGGAGAAGACCAAAACACCTGCCAAAAAAAGAGAAGAGACATAAATTTGGAAAAAAAATAACACAAACAAGATGTTTAAATTAGGTCACCTAAAATTCTTCTTGATGGATAAAGGACACATTAAAATTATTAATAAATTAACTACTGCCCAAATAATCCTTAATTCTTGAATTTACATAAACAAATTCTGCTTGGCTTTTATTATCACAGAGTTGAAGTCAGCATATTAGCTGCAGATTTATGGGAGATAAGTCAAAGTGAATGAAATATTCACTTCAATAACCAAAAGAATTCCCCAGAGAATAACATTTTTCATATATATGGGAATATATATATATACATATATATGTGTGTGTGTGTGTGTGTGTGTGTTTAAAGAAAGAGAGAGAGAGAGAGAGAGAGACAGACAGACAGACAGAAAAGTGGAGGGAGATAGAGAATCTCGACCAGGCTCCACGTTCAGCACAGAGCCCAGCATTGGGCTCAATCCCATGACTCTGGGATCATGACCTGAGCTGAATTCAAGAGCTGGATGCTCAACCGACTGAGCCACCCAGGCACCCTGCAAATACATTTTTGAATATAGTATATGGTTACTCCACTAGACTGAAAAAAACTAGAATTTATATTTAAGCTGAATTTACTAAAAATGTTTACCTTTCAATGGCAAGTTCTTTATTAGTTGTTTGTTGCACATAGATGACAATCTTTTTATCAGTTCCTTGGCGAAGTTTAAAGCATTGTCTGTCCTTCTCCTTAGGAACTGCACTGTAGGACAACATGTTTCATTAATTTTGCAAAGTATTTTCTTATGACATATAGTAGAACAACTTCTCTTGAATCTAGGATTCTTTTTCTGTGCCTGGTTTTCAAATCATAACAGAAATTTAAAACTCATCATCTGCCTCTTAATGTGAAAATATTACCATTACTGTAAGTAATCCGCTAAACAATGTATTTAAGCTAGAAAAAAACACTCTTATGCTCCCTAAAATGTGTCTTTAGTTTTTTTAATTTTCTGTTGCTGTAAAAATTAAGTTAGATATTTGTAAAGCACTTAGCATAGCATCTAGCACAGACACTCAAAAAAACATTAGTTTCTTTTCAGTTTAGTCAGGTTTTTTTTAATAATTATTGCCTTATTTGTTTAAATAAAGAAAAAATACCTAATCATGGAGTCTTTGAATTTCAAAACAAGGTGCCTTCAAAAAATAACAGAGATATAAGATATGGCCAAAAAGTAAGCTGTTGCCTAACACTTCCCTCAAGCAGTTATAACACTGTAAACATGTGCAGGCATTATAAAAACAATACTAATGATAGAGTTAAACATTACCTTAAGAAAAAAGTTGAAAATATCCTTAAAATTAGAGTTTACCAAAATAATCTCCTACTCTCTCACACACCACCTGCTCTAGCTCCTTTGTTCTCAAAGGCAAACATCTGCCTATGGCAATCAGCCAACATGCAGCAAATATAAATTATGTCTTAGTGCTATACAACTCAAAAAAAAATGGCAGCAGAACCATTAGAAGATATTAGAAAAGGCTACATGAGAGTTCTGAGTACCTACTCAAAAAAGTGGCTCTGAAGAAATAAAATTAGTTTGAAGACCATCTGCACTTACACAGTAACCAACTCAAAAACACTGCATGAAACAGATTAGAAAATCAAAGAACCTTATCAAAGGAGTCTAGAAATGACAAACATCTGCAAAGAAAAACTCCATACCAAACTGTTAAAAGTATTTGTGGTTGACAGAAACTTCATCTGTAAGGATATAGACAGGTTATCAATTTTCAACTGACAACAGATACACTAGTGTTTATGTTCTGTGCGTGCTGACACAGAAATACACATAATCCCACCTTTCAGCAGTATTTAAAAAGACAAAAGATATAAAGTTGCTTCCGGTGTCCTAAGGCTGAAGTGCAAGGAAAAACTATATTAACAGGAAGCAGAGTGGAGACTGTTAAGCAGTGGAAGTTCGCTTCATTACTGTCAGGGACTCTAGATTAAATTTCTTCCTTTTTTTTTTTTTTTTTTTTTTTTAAATGTTTATTTTTGAGACAGAGGAGAGAGGTGAGGGAGAGAAATAGCAGGGGAGGGGCAGAGAGAGGGAGTCACAGAATTCCAAGCAGGCTCCAGGCTCTGAGGTGTCAGCCTGATGTGGAGCTTAAACTTGTGAACCCCGAGATCATGACCTGAGCTGAAATGGGTGGCTTAACCAACTGTGCCACCCAGGCGCCCCTGGATTGTATTTCTAGTATTGTCATATCACTGAATGGATCCACCCAAATAATTTCACATTTACTTCCTACTGTATAAATTACAATACTGAGGTCCAAGCTTAACTTCTCTGGGTTTCTTTACCCATAAAACAAGGAATATATTAAATACCCAGCATATCTAATAGGGTTAGGTGGTAGATTAAATGAGACAAAAAAGTGCTTTGAATGGTATAAGTGAAAATGCTCCATCTTCCCAAGGGCTAAATGGAAAGCAGATTTCTAATTTTAATTAACGTAAGAAGTATACTTTTTCAGGGAGGAAAAGAAGACACTAAATCTTGCCACAGCACTTTATGTATATTTATGTTATAGTAAAACCACAATTTATGTTGTGCTATGGTTACTTATATATACTGTTATTTTTTGGATAGGTGCTAAATCATATGGGTGCACTATTATATTATGTTTTTAGTGAAATATAACTGACATACATTATGTTAACTTGAGGTGTACAACATAACGTTTCGATACTTAATATTATGAAATGCATCATACTTTAATCATGCTATTTTGGTCAACATTCAATTTCCACTTTTTAATTTTGTTATTATATATAGTGTTAAGAGGAGCAACCATCTTGATAATTCTCTCCGTACCTCAGTGATTATTTCTGTAGATAAATTCTGTAGATATTACAGAATCATTGGTTTAAAAAAAAATTGCATTCAGCAAGTTCAATCTGATAAAGAACTTCTCAACAAGTTCATTATAAAAAGGCTACACAACACTCTTTTCTACTATAAACTACAAATTCAATAAAATCACATTAACAAAAACAGAACAAAGCCCCAACAAATGTGAAGAGCAAAATGACCATCCAGAAATTTTCTATATGGCATTTCCATATAGTATTTCCTTGGTATGAGGGTGAATGGAACAGGGATGACTGATCTACCTTGAACATGCCTGAGTTCAGAAGGAAGAAAACTAGTCCTAATGGTTCTGAGAGAGCTTAGAATTTTTTCTATTTGTAATTGAAATTTACAAACAGGATCTACATAAATATCTTTACTAAAGAAAAAAAAATGCAGTTTAAAGAAACTTTTGTTCCTTAAAATGGAAAATAACTATTACAAAGTTCGTAGATTATAATTTCCACTTCCTAGGGTAGGTATGCGTTCGGTGGGAAGCAGCACATCCCAGTGTTGGTTGCTGTGAGAGCAGAAACACAGCTGATGGCAAGGCACACACCACAGCAAAGTCTCATACTTCAGTGAACAAATCAAAGGTGAAGCTGCACGGTACACTAAATTTGCCACCAGATGGCAGGATAGTTCCAAAAGTCTGCAGGGAGACCAAGCGTTACCCAAAACAAATGAACCAGCCATTGTGCTTTCTAATTTAAAAGGAAACTAGTAGAAAATCATTCATATTTTGATGTAATTCCATTTTACTCATTTTATGAGGTAGTCAAGGAGGAAAGAGACTTTAATATGCAGCAATCAATTATGATCCAGGAAGCACCCAATGTGTGATACGGGTTATGGAGGGAAAAGAAAAATCGATCATCTTGTGACCACAGTATTTTAAAGTTAGAAAGGACTTTAGAATCTAGCCACCTCATTTTATAGATAAGGAAACCGCTGCCAGGAGATATGAAGAAACTTGGAAAAGGCCACAGTGTTAATAGTAACAATAATTAAACTAAAGTTTTTATTTCTGTCCCAGAGTTCTTTTCACTACCAAGAATTATCATTATACCTAAAACCCCAAGCCAGTTATTTCTGACCCTATCTGCAAGGTTAAGACTTCAGACACACATACCTCATTTCTTCTCTTCCAATGTATACAGATAAACTATAATAGTAAAACTTGATTTCAACAGCCTTAAGATCTTTAGATTATTAAAACAAAGTAACCAGCCAATAAGACCAAAAAACCCAGCAAAACAAAAGCAGCTACAAATCCAGCAGGCTTAGCTTCTGTCATATTTCACATCAGCAGTCTAAAAGAACATGGTAATAGGACATATTTTCCCACATGAAAGAATTTTTTTTAATAGCTTCAAAATTCTTCAAATATTGTCTCTGGAAAAGCGAAATTAAGAAAACAGTCCCATTTACAACTGCACCAAAAATAATAAAATACCTAGGAATAAACTTAACCAAAGAGGTGAAAGCCCTGTATTCTGAGGACAACACAAATAAATGGAAAGACATTCCACGCTCATGGACTGTGAAATGTTAACACATCCATACTGTCCAGAGCAATCTACAGATTTAATTCAGTCTCTACCAAAATACCAACATTTTTTACAGAACTAGAAAAATTAGTCCTAAATTTTGTATGGCATCACAACAGACTCTGAATAGCCAGCACAGTCTTGAAAAATAAGAACAAGGGGAGCCTGCATGGATCAGTCGGTTAAGTATCTGCCTCTTGATTTCAGCTCAGGTCATGATCTCACAGTTCCTGAGATCTAGCCCTGCTCAATCTATTTGGGATCTGCTTGGGATTCTCTCTGTCCTGATCCCCGCTCACACGCATGTGCTCTTGCTCTCTCAAAATTAACATCTGAAAAAAGAAAAAGAACAGAAGTGAAGGTATCATAATCCCAGATTTCAAGATACACTATAAAGCTGCAGTAAGCAAAATAGTGTGGTACTGGCACAAAAACAGACACATAGATCAATGGAACAGAATAGAGAGCCCAGAAATAAACCCACAATTATATGGTCAATTAATCTTTGACAAAGGAGGAATGAATATACAATGGGAAAAAGACAGTCTCTTCAACAAATCATGCTGGGAAGATTGGACAGCAACATGCGAAAGAATGAAACTGGACCACTTTCTTACACCATACACAAAAATAAACTCAAAATGGATTAAAGATCTAAATGTGAGACCTAAAACCATAAAAATCCTAGGTGACAGCACAGGCAGTAACTTCTCTGACACAGGGCCACAGCAATATTTTTCTAGATATGTCTCCTGAGGCAAGGGAAACAAAAGCAAAAATAAACTATTGGGACTACATCAAAATAAAAAACTTCTGCACAGCAAAGGAAACAATCAACAAAACTAAAAGACAACCTCCTGAACTGGAGAAGATATTCGCAAATGACATATATCCAATAAAGGTTTAGTATCCAAAATATATAAAGAACTTATACAACTCAACACCCAAAAAGCAAATAATCCAATTTAAAAACGGGTAGAAGACATAAAAAGAAATGACATACAGGTGGCCAACAAACATATGATAAGATGCTCAACATAACTAATCATTGGGGAAATGCAAATCAAAACCACAATGAGATATCATCTCACGTGTCAGAATGGCTAGTATCAAAAAAGACAAGAAATACCAAGTGCTGGCGAGGATATGGAGAAAAAGGAACCCTTGTGAATAGTTTGTAGGAATGCAAACTGGTACAGCCACTATGGAAAACCATATGGAGGTTCCTCAAAAAATTAAAAATAGAATTACCAAATGATCCAGTAATTCCACTACTGGGTATTTACACACAGAATATGAAAACATTAATTAAAAAAGATATAGGCACTCCTATGTTTACTGCAGGATTATTTACAACAGCCCAATTATGGATGCAGGCCAAGTGTCCATCAATAGATGAATGGACAAAGAAGATGTAGGGTGTGTATATGTATGTATACATATGTGCGTGTGTGCATATATGTGCGTGTGTTGTGTATACAATACATACACAACACACACACACATTCATTCTATGGTATATTACTCAGCCAAAAAAAAAAAAAAAAAGAATGAAAAGAAAGAAATCAGTCTTTCTCTGACTGACATATCTCACTTAAGCATTATACCCTCTAGATCCATCCATGTTGTTACAAATGGCAAGATCTTATTCTTTTTTATGGCTGAGTACTATTCTAACATATATATGTATAAATATACACATGTATACCACCTTATATGCATGCATGTATGTATACACATTTTATGTGTGTATATGTACATATATATACACCACCTCTTCTTTATCCATCCAACCTATTGATAGACACTTGGGCTGTTTCCAAAATTAGAGAAAGAAAAATACCATATGATTTCACTCCTATGTGGAATTTAAGAAACAAAACAAACAAACAAAGAAAAAAAAGTGACAAACGAAAAATCAGACTCTTAAACTATAGACAGCAAAATGATGGTTACCAGTGGAGTGGTGGCTGGCGGTGGGATGGGGGAGCTGGGAATGGGTCAAATAGGTGAAGGGAATTAAGAGAACTCCTATTGTGATGAGCACTGACGGAGTAATATACAGAATTTTTGAATCTCTATATTATACACCTGAAACATAACACTGTATATTAATTATACCGGGATTAAAATCTAAAACATTTTTAATAGTAAAAAATCTTTCCTCTGCAAATCTATTTTTTTCTTTATCACTTACAATATAAAAAACTCTACCTATAAAAGCAGTCATTTTATACTATGAAAGTTATATGACATTCGTGAACCACAAATGATATAGCATTTTAATACACACTTTAAAAAAATAGAATAAAATACCCTACCTAAAATAACCTTTACCATCATCTTCTTTTATTTCTAAAGACACAGAGAAGGTAAAGATGTCACTGTCAGGAGTTTGGGGTGCAGCAGCTGCTGAAAGTGGGGTCTGCTTGGCAGAACGGCGGAAGGCAGTAGCAAAACTGTAAAGTATCCGGCTGACCTACAACAGATGTGTTAGGCTGTTATCACAAGAAATAAAATACTTTTATTAAGGCTGAAGGTTACCTGCTTTGTGTATGTGTGGGGAGGGGGAGTAATACATCTTTCCCCCATTGATTTCTTTTGCTAAGTTATCATAACTTGTTAGGCCTAGAAAGCAAACAACATTAAAATGAGAAGGGGTTTTTAAAAAAGAAGTGATTGTGAACAAGAGAAATCCAACTGAAAAATAATTTCCTAGATTGTTAGAGATGATCTGAATATCTTTATTATAAAAAATAATCCTACAAAATTAGCTTTAAAAGAACAGTTTGTTAATGTGTGACTGCTGAAACCAAGATGCCCATTTAAGCCAATCAAGAAGCAGCCCTGGTCTCTGATACTCTCAGCAAGAAGATTATGGTTCCCCAAACTTCTCGTTTCTTTATATTTCAGCCCATTAGGCTGGAATAAATAAAACATTAGCACAGAATTTCATTTGGCTTTTAAGTGACCATAATAAACACTACAATAACTTCAACACAGTGAGGGTACAGGTGAAGTTTCATTTGCAGACAGTTCTCGTAAGGACTTACAGCTTCTTGTATTTCGCACCGGAAGACGTGTATTCTGAAGAGCTCTGCATTGTAATGACTTTCAGTGAAAGCGAAACAGTCACTCTCAGGAGTTCCATCATGCCCTCTGACACAGAACAGGATTTTGTAGATAGGGTAGTTTGCTATTTCAGTGTTTGTCTGAGGATCTAAGAGTCTGTTTGGTTAAAAAAAAAAAGATATAAAGAGCTTAGAGGGATTATGGACTATTTTCACTGTTATCCATATTATGATTCAAGACTCCTCTTTCTATCAAGATTATATAAACCATTTTTGGTATGCTAATCATATTAATTTTTAGTCTTGATAAACAAGTCATATGTGGATTACTGAAGTTATTAATACATAATTCCACAGTACTAAAACCTATATAGTCTTATACTTTTAGAGAGGCAATCAGAAAGACAAACAATAAGTACATGTTCTTATATAGTCTGTACGTAAATAAAGACTGTATCAATGGGTAAATTAGAGTATCAAAATGAATCATTAAAGCTGTGCTTTTCCTTACCTCCTAAAAAATAACCTAATCTTCTTTCTTATTTAAAAAAATAGGAGTGCCTGGGTGGCTGAGTCGGTTAAGCAACCTACTTCAGCTCAGGTCATGATCTCACGTTCCATGAGTTCGAGTCCCACATTGGGCCTGCTTCAGATTCTGTATCTCACTCTCTCTCTGCCCCTCCCCTGCTCATGCTGTCTCTCAAAAATAAACAAATGTGAGAAAAAATTAAAATAAAATAAAACAAAATAAAATAAAAAATAAAATAAAAAACTGGGGCGCCTGAGTGTGGCTCAGTCGGTTAAATGTCCGACTTTGGCTCAGGTCCTTGAGTGTGAGCTCCATGTCAGGCTCTGTGCTGACAGCTCAGAGCCTGGAGCCTGCTTTGGATTCTGTGTCTCCCTGTCTCTCTCTGCCCCTTCCCTGCTCACACACTCTCTCTCTCTCAAAAATAAACATTAAAAAAAAAAAATTTTTTTTAAAGAATAAAAAACTGGGGTGCCTGGGTGGGTCAGTTGGTTAAGCGTCCAACCTCGGCTTGGGTCATGATTTCATGGTTCAGGGGTTCAAGCCCCACATCAGGCTCTGTGCTGATAGCTCAGAGCCTAGAGCCTGGAGCCTGCTTTGGATTCTGTGTCTCCCTCTCTCTCTGTCCCTCCCCTGCTTATACTCTGTCTCCCTTTTTCTCAAAAATAAAGTAAACATTAAAAAAAAAAAAGAATAAAAAACCTGCTGTGCTGGGGCACCTGCCTGGGTGGTTCAGTGGGTTAGGTGTCCAACTCTTGGTTTCAGCTCAGGTCATGATCTTGCGGTTTTGTCAGTGCGAGCCCTGTGTCAGGCTCTGCACTGACAGCATGGAGCCTGCTTGGGATTCTCTCTCTCTCCTTTTCTCTCTGCCCCTCCTCCACTTGCATCGCCTGTCTCTCTCAAAATAAATAAATAAACTTAACAAAAAAAAAAAAACTGATGTGCTTTCTCATAATGAAACATGTTCTTCTGATTCATGGCAAATAAGAAAGACTGTACAAAACGTTAATATCTACAAAAAAAGATAATTACTAGAATCAAAGGACATCATTACGAAAATCAAAGATGTGTCATTCACTCAAAAATGTATTGGTTCAATAATACTTCTGTGATACCTACAACATTCCAGGCTCTGCCCTGGACAATGAGGACATAAATATGAAAGGAATGGAAAGAAACGGCAATTTCAACACTGAATGGGCAAGGCCATGGATGGGGAAACCCCAGGGGTCCCTGTGTGTAATGCAAACACATAGGAAGGGAACCCAATTCACATTCAAAGGCACTGTGATAAGATAAAAACTTTGAAAACATAGGGCAAGAGAAATTGCTTTTGCATATTTATAGAATTAAAATATATCAGAACAAAGTATAACTTCAGTTGGGCATGACTACTGACTAAGAAGCATACAGAAATGAGAGCTGAACAAATTTTACTGAAAGTTTCACATTAGGGGTGCCTGGGTGGCTTAGTTGGTTAAGCGTCTGATTCTTGTTTTCAGCTCAGGTCACCATCTCACGGTTTGTGAGAGCCATGTTGGGCTCTGTGCCGACATTGTGGAACCTGCTTGGGATTCTCTCTCTCCCTCAAAATAAACAGACATTAAAAAAAAAAGTTTCACATTAATAAATACCATTAAAATTAGGATTTGTGAGTCTAAGTGCAATGGTTCTTTAAAAACTCAAAAGAAGAATTATACACGCAGATGAATGAAATATTAAATATTAAGTAACCTGCTATTATCCACATATAGGTACAATTCTACTACCATGAAAACCCAAAATGTTTCTGGGGGCACAGAAATAGATATTCTCATACAATGCTGATAAAAATACAAAACAGATCAATATTTCTAGATGGCTATTTGGCATTGTATCAAAAACAATGAAAATGGGGAAACCTTTTGACTCAGTAAGTCTACTTCTAGGAATTTATCCTAAGGAAATTTCAAACATACAAAAATTTAGCTCAAACATAACTATTTATAGGAGAATTATAGGTAAAGCACTTACATACCCATTTAATAAAAGCTTAATATTAGCCATTATTAGTACTTTTCTCATTAAAAACAACAACAACAACACTAAAATGTCTAACATAAAAGACTGGTTCTTTTTTTTGTTTTTGTAAGACTATATTTTTTTAAGCAATCTCTATATCCAATGTAGGGCTCAAACTCACAGCCCGGAGATCATGACTTCCACACTCCACCAACTAAGCCAGACAGGTGCTCCAGAGACTGGTTATTTCTAAATAATCCATCATATACCATCACAAATTTACTGATATGGAAAGAGATTCATGATATAAAACTAATTGAAGAAACGGGTGCCTAGGTGGCTCAACTGGTTAAGCATCCACCTTTGGCTCAGGTCATGATCTTGTGGTGAGTTGGAACCCTGCATCGGGTTCCATGCTGACAGCTCAGAGCCTGGAGCCTGCTTCTGATTCTGTCTCTCCCTCTCTGCCCCTACCCAGCTCACGCTCTGTCTCTCAAAAATAAATAAATAAATAAATAAATAAATAAATAAATAAATAAATAAATAAATAAATAAATAAATAAATAAATAAATAAATTTTTAAAAATAAAAAAAATTTAGAAAATGTGTTGACTCTGATAATGTTAATATTATTGATTCTAATATGTTCAGTTAGATTCAATATTAAACTTCTTACTGAACTAATGTGTCAAGCTAGTATTTGTATGGTGGAACAGGGAAAATATAAATAAATTTATTAGGCATATTTTTAGGCCAACATATTTTAATTAACCCCCAAACATTTAAATTTTTAATGTACTACACATACTTGGCATGGGGAAATGTATATAAAAAACTGTTCTAATGAGTGACTAATTTGCGTAAGTATCACAATCCTTGGAAGACAAGATAACACAAGTGCCAGAAGAATGAAACATTACATGAATAAGAAGTTATGTATTTTGTTCATTATTATTTCTAAATCTATAGGTCAGAAATCTGATCCAACGGTACAAACATTTCAGGAAGCTGGTCTTACCTCACAGTTCCTTCAGATACATTCGGCACCGAAAGGGTTACATCTAGTGAAATCTGACACTGGCTTCTTAAGATGGACATCATCCTTAATGCTTCCACTTCACTCCTGGGAGCATTTACTGAGGCACAGCCTAAATAAGTTAGTTTGCTGAAAACTACACTGTCCTCATCAGCCACTGGTGTGAAAGGACTTGACCCTTCGGAATCTGAAAGAAATGTTAATAGAGGGTTACTTTCATTCTGATATTTTGTTGACATGAACACCAAGTAAAAATCTACAGGTTACATTGAGATAATATTTCATTGCCCCACAATAAATGCCCATTGAAGTCAGAAATTTCATATTAAAACTCTGTCACTGACACCAAAATTTTTAGGAATTGCTTTACTGTTAATCCCAAATTTAAAATGTGATCTGAGGTTAGATCTGATTTGTATTTCTGCCTCTTCTAATTTTTTTTGACTTTATAATTTGTATTTAAGTAAAAAAAATAACATTTAATATTTTATCACTCTGAAAAATCCTATCTCTGTCTTCTTTCTGATCTGCACTGCTTTATTTCTCTCATTCATCATCTTAGCCACTTTATTATGTTTTCTCAATGCCCCTGCTTTCCCTTTCCCAATAAAGCTCTACAGTTTTAACACTCTACTTTCCCAGTGAGCCTTTATAACTGCCCTATTCCTCCTCTGTGGTGCCTTTTGCCTCCCTTTTTCAACCTGGCAACTACTCCCAAAGAGCTTTTCAGGCCTGGAACAAGTATCTCTTCCCAAGCATTATTCTTCCACATCTCCAACATTGTACTCAAATTCTTTCTTTCTTGGAAAAATCTTGAAACATTCTGAAATAAGACTACCTCAATGTCATTTAACTACTGTTATCTCTTTGATATAAATGATACACATTTAAAGGGAAATCAGAATGGTACATATACCTACCCCTCACACAACCCCTTAAATCTAAAATCTGAAGATTCTAGAAAACACAGATAATGTTTTTTGCCTGCTCTGAATCAAACCTAGTGTAAGGGTGGACACTCACATAATAAAAACATTAACCTTCAGTAAAGCAAGCAATGCAGCAATCCTAACCTCCTTGTCCAGGTCTCACTGGCAAGCTCATCTCTGGTTTTTGGAGGCCTACTAATGGCACAGGGTTAATGGTGGATGAAGCTGAGAGTTGGTTAGAAAGAGGTCCATCTCCTTCACCATCCAGTTGTGACCTTTCCACAAGTTCTTTGTCCCCTGGCTGGTCGTCCATTGGAGGATCCATCAGAACATCTGCTAGCTCTTTTTGCAGCTGCTGTTCACTTCCATTCCCTATAATCTAAGGGTCACAAATACATGCAATCAGCAAAGTGAGAAAGACAGGCCAGTACTAATTCAAATGGGTCCACATTCTAGAGATCGTCAGCATTTCTTTTGATACAAAGATATCTTCTGAATGTTTTTTAAAAACAGAATAAATCAAGATCTGCAGTAAGAGCTGCAGCTGCTCCCTTAATACATACAGTTTTTCATGAAAAAGTGTATAGTGAATTTGAGAGTAATGCCCGGAAATGTATGTGATAGTCTGCCAATGTTATTAGAAATGGATAAAGGGGCATTAAGGAAGACACTTGTTGGATGAATCACTGGATTCTACTTCTGAAATCATTATTGCACTATATGCTAACTAACTTGGATGTAAATTTAAAAAAAAATTTAAATAAAATTATGGCGATAAAATGTAAGTTTTCTACAATGCCCTCAACTAGCAATGAAAATATTCATAATTTTATTTCTCTGCTGAGAAATAACGCTGCTAATGGGATTATCTTTAGGGGCTTCGCTTATCCTTAAGAAAAAGGGAAAATGTGTTCGCTTGCAAAGTTATCATAGAAACAGACTTAGTAGGTAATAAATTTTCACATGTATTTTACCATTCCTACTATAAATAAGTCTAAGGAAGACTTCTCTGATATTAACAGTTTCTTAAAGTTCTGAGACACCTGAATAAAGCTTGTACATATAAAATGGCCCTGAGCAACAGAAGCACTCCATTTCAGTAATGTCAAGTATTTATTTGTCTAGAGTCATGATGGTTTATTATTAGTTGCTCAACAAGGAAGTAATGCTTTCCAATGCTAAGGAAAACCACAAGTGACAAAACCCAGCAATGTCACTAAATGCTTATTCAAGAAACACTAAAAAAATTTTAACAAAGGAATTAATTTAGGAAAAGTCAATCAAAAAAGGGGGCTGATTTAGGAGGGTTTCTGAAGACTAAACCTGACAAAAAGTTAAAATGGGTGGGGCTAGGAGATTGTTACAGAGAATGAGGTCTTCTCAGTAAAATCAACACAGAAGTTAGGAAGAAAATGTCAATAATAACAGACACCTCTGGACTACCAAAGAACCCTGTTCAAACATAGTTTTATAACCCTATAAGCTTCAAGTTCCTTTGGCTATAAATTATAATTGAGAAACAAACAGTTTTAAATCTTTTTTTGCTGACATTTCCCAAGGAAATTTAACATGTCAGCTACTCTTGCCTTAGAAATAAAGGCCAGACAAGTGTTCAGCCTCTTGGCTTCGGTTACAATGTTTATTTCCGTGAATTTCATTTTATGTTTACAGTCACTGCTAATGGAACTAAAAAGCAGGTCAAGTAATTTTAATTCTTTGTTCTGCCTGATCTTACACATCCAAGTGCAATCAAATTTCCTTTTTCAGAAGTTCTACTTTCACAAGTTTTTTAAACCATCTGAAAAACAAACCACAGCTTAGTTCCAATTAGCCTCTTATTCTTTCAGAACTGGAGAAGAATTACTATATCACCTGCAGTAAATAAAAGATGGTCTATTTGATAGTCTGTTTTCCAAGGGGAGAGAAAGAACATACATAAGTAGTAGTTACAGCTTCCTAAACACAGATGGAGAAAAGACACTCAATTCCATGTTTAGGTAATTAGTAATTATAACTGGGGAAGCCATCACTAAAAGAGCAAAGTAAATCAAAGAGAAGACGTTTTACATATTATGAAGTACTATTTTGTTCTTTGGTATACAGGGTAATTAAACTCAAGTTTTCTGCTGTATAGACTGCCTACATTTTCATATTATTTGCCAATAACAAAAATATACCTAACCCTGAGAGAAAACATGTTTATATGTTTGTATTTTGTGTTTATACATGTTCATCTTGCATTCTTCTCTCATTTATAAAATCTATAAACATAAGAACTGTGTTCCATTTCCTTAACTCTTCCTTAAGGACTAGGAAAAAGAAACATTCACATGCAAACATGTGATTTTTAAAAGCTGCTTAAAAATAGCAATGCAACATATGCTTTGGATAATTAGGTCCAAAATAGTACTCAACAATTTTGTTAGATCATTTGTGAACCTTCAATTTAATTTCAGAATTACTGTCTGTGACATTACAATACACACACTTAAACTAATTAAGCTTTTTGTTTTTTTATTAAAAGAATTTTTTTTTTTATTAAGTAATCTCTATGCCCAACATGAGGCTTGATCTAATGACCCTGATATCAAGAGCAGTACGCTCCACTGACTGAGCCAGCCAGGTACGCTGTTGTTTTCTTTCTAAAGACAGTCTTCCCTGGGCTTATCTGGGAAATAATTCACAATGACTTTCAAGGCTCTCAAACTCTGACATGCATCAGAATCACGTGGAGAATTTTTATGACGCAAAGTGTTGGGCCCCAAATGAATTCCAATTCAGTAATTCTGAGTGGACCTGATAATGTGTATTTTTAAAAAATTTCCAGGAGATAGTGATACTGCTAGTCTGGGGACCACAGTCTTAAGAATCAACCTTGGGTTAATGGTTCTTAACCATGACTCTACAGTATAATTACTAATATTACCAGGAGGCATTTTAAAATTCAAATATTTGCTCCTCCCTCCCTCCCCTCACCTCCCACCCTAGTAGAGCCTGGCTGGGCATATGCATTTTGAAGAACCTCCACAGGTTATTTACAAAACGGGTGGCAGGCCAGATTAGGCCAGCAGACTATAGTTTGTTGACCTCTGGTATTGATGAATAGCTTAAATAAACCAACAACCGCTTATTGCTAGACTTCTTGTTATTAACACAAAATAAACCCACCATAAGCAGGGTTTTTCTGTTCCTTGCTGCCAAGAGCATTCTTAACAGATAACACAATCATCTCTAAAACAGATGTAGCTTCAGGTAAAGTAATCAACACACTGCAATATTAGTAAAGGGCAGACATACAGATCAGTGGAACAAAGCAGAATCCAGAAATAGACTGACATATATATGACCAATTGGTTTCAACAAAGTTGGCAGGGTAATTCAATGGAGAAAGGTAATAAATGGTGTTAGAACAATTAGCCTGACATCCATACCTATGTAAAGACATGAATCTTAGCTAATACTTCACATCATATACAAAAATTAATGCAAAATGGGTCACAATCTAAATGCAAATCCTGAAACTATATAACCTACAGAAGAAAAACAAAGGAGAAAATCTATGAAAATCCTGAGACACAGAGATTTCTTACAATACAAAAAGTAGCATAAAAAAATGATAAAACACGCTTTATCAAAACTAGAAACTTCTGCTCAAAAGACACTACTAAGAGAATGAAAACACAAGCCACAGACTTGGAGAATATACTTGCAAATCATGTTTCTGATGAAGGATTTATACCCAGAATACATCTACCCAGAATATCTCATAACTCATTAAGGAAACAAGCAACTCAATTTAAAAAATGGGCATTTTCACCAAAAAAAGTATGAAGGTGGCAAACAAGCACGTGAAGGAAACTCAATTCATTAGCCAGTAGAGAAACTGAAACCACAATAGGATGCCTCCATACACCTAATAAGATTGGCTAAAATTAAAAACAAGACAATACTGAGAATACCAAGAATTCGCAAAGATGCGTGACAACTGAAAACCTCCCATACACTGCTGGTGGGAATGCAAAATGGTACACTTTAGCTGTCTTTTGTAAATTTCATAGGTAAATATACACCTACCATATGACTCAGTCCTAGGCATTTACCCAAGAAAAATTAACACCTGTGCCTCTTTGTGCATGTTTATAGCAGTATTGATAATCACCAAAAACTGAATATAAATGTTTATCAACTGCTTAGTGCATAAACTGCCATATAGCTATATAATGGCATACTACTCAGCAGTAAAAAGGAATGAATTATTAATACACACAATAACATGGATTATTCCAAGTAAAAGACGCCAGGCACAAAAAAACTCCATCATACCGTAAGGTTCCATTTATATGGAATTCCGGAAAAGGAAAACTATAGCGATGGAAATCAGATCATTGGTTGTCAGGGGCTAGGAAGGAGATGAGAGGATTCACTAAAAAAAAAGTACAAAGGAACTTTCTGGAATGGTAAAAATATTCTGTATCTTAATTGTGGTGGTTGTCATGTAAGAGTTTATATTCACTACAGCTTATAGAACTATACACCTAAAAGGGCTGCATATTACTGTGTAAACTTTAACTCAATAAACTTAAAATAGAAAAGGGATATTCATAGTGCGGAAGGCTATGCATTTGTGGGAGCAGGGATTATAGAAGTAATCTCTGTACTTTCCGTTTTGCTGTGAACCTAAAACTGCGCTAAAAAATAAAGTCTGTTTTTTAAAAATTAGAAAAAAACAAGTGGTTTCTACAAAAAAGAACAAAACTATTTACTTTTTTCTAATGCATCCCAAAAGATATTCATCCAGGGTTCTGTTTTTGGCAATAACCTTATTTTACAGGCTCTCCTGTGGCCACCTCATCTATGGCCAATGATATACAAACAATCCCTAATATATACCTACAACCCCTTCCTTAGCTCCCTACTGGAGAGAATTCTTCAGGTAGATATTCCAGACTTAGTGTGTCAAACTTAACTCACTGTCCGTTCCTCCTTCTGTATTCTTTTTATTTTTTAAAGTAAGCTCTACGCCATTGTGGGGCTCAAACTCACGACCCCAACATCAAGAGTCACATGCTCTACAGACTGAGCCAGCAAGGCGCCACCCTTGCTTTGTTGTTGTTGTTGTTGTTTTTAAATCAGTGAATTGTAATACTATCCACTTAGTGAGCCTATGAAGAGCACAATCACCCGTCACTCCTCTCATTCCCACAATACTCACAAAGCTTACTGATCCTTGCTCATTTGTGCATTTTTTCCACCTTCTATGTAGGTAATACCACAGGACAGCTTCTTTCATTTTACATAAGTCTACTGGAAAGGTAAGAGTTTCCCTGCCTTCTTTCTCTCTCCCCTCTGATCTGTCATATGGCCATTCAAGTTACAATTGCAAACCTTAGTTCTGATCAAACCCTTCCATGTTTCCTCCATTTCCATAAGATAAAGCCCAAATTTGTAACTATATTCTATGAATTTTTCACAACTCTGCCCAATTTATGCTTTCATCTCTTACCAGACACGTCAAATTACTCAACTTCCCTAAGACATATCATAAGCTTTCAAGCATCAAGACTCTATAGACTGTTCCCTTTCCTAGAAAGTCCTCTTCTCCTTCTCCTTTCTGTTAAGACCAAGCTTAAATTCTGTTACCTCCTCTGGGAAATCTTAACCCCACTATATGGGGTTTAATTAGTCCCTCCTTAGGGAGTGCTACCATATGAGCATACATGTTTTATAGAACCAGACCTTGAACCAGTCTGGATTAGATGGCAGGGATTGCTTCTTAAGGTATCTTTATATTATTCCCAAAGCTTTGGATAGATTCATTGCACAGTGTACCTGCAATATAGGTTTACTGAATTGAGTTTTATAAATGCAAAGAATAGAAGCCAAAGTAGTATTATTTTACCAATTTTGATACTGGATACAGATTTTGAGTTATAAAAAATGAAATCTGAATGCTTTATTTTAGCTTTGTTTACTTAAATACAACAAAAACAAAGCATCATTTTCTATTATTCTGAGAATCATTAAAGGTTTAACATTTACTAAGAATACTGGGCAAGACCAATTAGCATGCTACAAAACAATTTTATTTTGAAGCCCAACAAAGACTTCTAACTTAACAGAAATATAAAAATAAAAAAAGCAAAGCAGGTATGTATGGATAAATCAATGGTCATATTCAGATTTATGTTCATCTCTGTGTAAACTAGATTAAGAGGAGGAGGGGAGAATACTTTAAGAAACAGTCCTGAATTGAGGGAAAAAAAAAACAATAAATATAAAGTAGCCAATTTAGCAGCTACTGTAAACGCAGACAAAAATATTTGTAAGGACAGAGACTGCATGGCAAGTGATTTATTCATAATTCTGCTTATAAAGCAGGGTGGTAGTAAAAACAGTGGGCACAAGAGCTGGCTTATGGCACAACTCCAGGGGTCACCATTCACATACAGACCATGTGAACAGCAGCCTGTACTTACATCCTGGGCTCCATAGTAAGACCTGAATTTGGGACATGGCTCTGATACTAACTGTTGGCTGTGGGCAAATTACCCTCTGGGAGCCACAACTGCCTCATCTCTAAAATGAAAGTGTTAATATCTATCTCATAGGACTGTCATGTCATGAGGATTCAATGATACAATAATAATATGCTTACTGGGCATTTATTATTTATAATTAAGGCATTATATATGATTTTTACAAGGATTATCTCATTTCTACATCACAGTACCTGTCAATTAGTAAGCATACAATTAGTATCACTTTCAGCTTTTATTTTTAACGATTTTATTTTTTTTAAGTTTATTTATTTTCAGAGACAGCATGAGCAGGAAGGGGCAGAGAAAGAGAGACAGAGAGTCCCAAGCAGATTCTGCGCTGTCAGCATAGAGCCCAATGTGGGGCTCAATCTCAGGAACCATGAGATCATGACCTGGGCCAAAATCAAGAATTGGACACTTAACCAACTGAGCCACCCAGGAGCCTCTTAAATATTTTATTTTTAAGTAATTTCTACACCCAACGTGGGGCTTGAACTCACAACCCTGAGATCAAGAGTCACATGCTCCACCAAATGAGCCAGCAGGCAAGCCCCACTTTTTCAGCTATTTCTAAATAAATTCTGACCCACCTTCTGGAGAGGAGGTTTGAAAAACCAAGTAACAACAACAACAACAAGAAAAAAAAAAAAGCAGTTCTTCCACCTTCCATTATCCAGAGAAAACTAAGAACACACCTACTATTTATGTGTAAGACCCATTACTGAAGTAACACCTGTCCTTTCTAAATGTATCAAATAAAAGTAATAATTTATAGGGTAAAACTGGCTACAGGTCTATTTCCTTAAGAGCAAAACTGCATTTATAGAAGCAAAGGACAAAACGTTTCAAAGGCAAAAGCCAGAGTCATTTCCTGGTGTTAATGTTCTACTTCTAACTTTATAGCCTGTTTCCGTTCTCTGCAACAATACCAACTAGGCACCACTTGATTTGACAGTTATCCAAAGCTACGTTAGGCAGTTTGGGATCTTTTTCCAGTAGAGATTTTGTCTTAGGAAATGCATGTTTATGAAATGACAGTGTGCACTTGAGATATCCACAGATGTTGAGAAAATTAAAGACAAATTCCTGATGATCTACAGTTCCCACTACTTGTGTCAGACTGCAATGAAAATAGAAGTGAAAATGGTTCCGACTGAGTAATTTTACTCAGCTTCAGTGTAAAAGCTAAGGCATCTTGAAACAAGTACATAAATCTCAGTTTTACCAGAAAGCAAGGCACAAAAGAACCAGAAGTCCCATTTGGATACTGGAAAGTATTGTTACTGACTTCAAACCCACTCACATACTCATTCTGCGATCTTTGATAAATCACTGAATTTCCTTGTGTCATTTATAAATTGCAGCTGTTCTGGCTATCCATCTTTTTATCTTACTGCATGAAGGAAGGACCAGAGAAACAACCTAAAAATTATCATTAGGAATTACTAACATTAACTTAAAAAGGGAAAGAGAAGGAACAGCACCTTGTAAATTCATCCTGAAAAGTTAAGTGAAGAAAGACCCAAAATATTTATGATTGTGTTGCTAAATAATAGGATTATGACTGAGTTTTACTTACGTCTCATACTGTCTGAATTTTATGTATAAAGCAGACATTATTTTTATAATTAGAGAAAACAAATAACAAAAAGTCCATTTGGGAGAAAAAAGGAAAGCAAGCACGTTCAATTCTACTGTATGCAGTGATCATAACCCTAGGCCTTTTTCAAGCCTGTTGATTTTTCTACATTTCACAGACTCACTTTGAGTAATTCTTAATCATTCTTTAAGGTTTTGCTAAATTGTTACCTACTCTATGAAACCTTTCTTTGCTTTAATAGGCAATAATTATGTTCTCATATAAATCTGCTTTTATCTATATTCTGGTACTTGATGAATTTTATAATGACATAGTTCCTTATGTGTCTCCCCACCATCATCCTGATCCCCTTAGTTAAACTGTGTGTTCATGGTTCAGTTACTCTGTTTGCTGAATAAAAGACCTACATCAGAGGACAAGATCACCTGATACTAAAGCAAGTAATATCAGATACAAAGTCAGAAAATTAGTCTAGCCAATGCTAAGTGAGAAGGAGTGACTTCTTTATCAGCTATTTCAATACAGGTTGGCAACTTCTTTCCAACTAAAATAATGTTCGGTGGATTTTTCAAGAAGAAAAAGATTAAAAATTCTCTAACTGAACGTTCCACCAAAGAAGTATTGGCTCATCAATGTACTCCCAACCAAGATTTATAGAGTATCTTTGATTAAGAGCTAAGGGTATAATATTCCTACACAAGAGGAGTCAGGTAGAGAAAATACAACATGTTCTGAATTTATGAAAGTTTTCCGATTTTGATGTGAAATGTCAAAACATTTTATGAAGATAAATACCTGTGTTTTTTATAACTACATCATCATATAAAGCTCTTCTTTAAAGGGCTTAACTAAAGCATTACCTTCTCCAAGAAGCTTTCCCAGACTCCTCCCCCAGGCTGAGACAAGTTTCCATCCTTTGTTCTATAGCACCCTTTGTTAATCTCTACCGTAGCATTTATCTAACTGCATTAATGTTGAAAATTAAAAATATAGCCACAGTATCTCTACAGCTCCTCCATCAAGAGATATAGTCTATTTCCTGGATTGGCTCTGTGACTTGCTGTGATCAATACAATGTGGCAGAAGTGACACCATGTAATTTCTAAGCCTTAACCTTAAAAGATACCTTATAGCTTCCACATCTATCCTAGGACCACCATGCTGCCATGACGAAGTCTGAGATGAAAGACTACAGGAAAAGACTCAGCCATCCCAATTAAGCTCAGTCTTCAGCCAATGTATCAATTGAATGAAGTTATATGAACCAAAACAAGACCAGCAAAACAACCCACTCAATGCATAAAATCATTAGAAATTAATAAACTGTTTTAAGCCACTCAGTTCTGAGATCTGAGGTAGTTTGTTACAAAGCAAAGACTACTACAATCCACTGCAGCAAGAATCTGAACTGTCATCTACCCTAAGCTTTAGCATCTGCTTATATATATAAGCAGGAACCATGTCCAATTGATCTCTATTCTCATTCACCCTTTAAAGAGCTTCTCTTTGTCTGTGATATTCTGCAGTTTCACTGTCATCCTTTTTTAAGTTTATTTTTTCACTTTGAGAGAAAGTGGAGGACCAAAGAGAGGGAGAGACAGAATTCCAAGCAGGCTCTGTGCTGTCAGTGCAAAGCCTGCTGTGGAGCTCGAACCCACAAAACACTAGATCATGACCTGAGCTGAGATCAAGAGTTGGACGGTTGCTTCACAGACTGAGCCACCCAGGCGCCCCCACTGTCATCCTGATTGGGACTCACTCTGTTTCTTGAAGCTGATTTGTATCTTTTATCACTTGTGGAAAATATTCAGCTATTATCTCAAGTTATTTCCTTTTCTCCCACTCTATTCTATTTTCTGAGTAATTTCCTCAGGTTGATTTTGCAGGTACTTGATTTTCTCTTCAACCATGTCTAATCTACTATTTAACACATCAGTTGTACCTTTAACTTTACTTGCTCTGATTTTCATGAAGTTTGCTTGGTCTTTTATTAGATTTTTAAATAACTTTGTTCTATCCTAATATTTTCAAATTTTTCTTTAAATTTCCAATCATTTAAATCATATCTATCTTAAAGTTACAGCTAATAATTCAAATGCGCAAGTGTTGGTGAGATTTGATCCTGCTGGGGTTTGCCTACTCTGGGTCTTTGTAAATTTGGGAATGTTTGATATTCTGTATCAAAGTTATCTGTAGAAATACCAGGCAGCCTGGGTGGCAAGCATGTCCCTCCAGAATAGTTCTGCAATTGATTCTGTCAGGAGCCCTAAGAGTATTACCAACCCAGGAACATGTAGGTAGTATAAATTCAAATCCCAAATACCTGAAGGCAAGCCCACTGGAACAAGTTATCAACAAGACTCCCCTCTAAACCCGTGTCCAACCTAAAATATATAAGCTTCCTTATTTTCTTCCTATGACTATAAACAAGTTATTTTTTCCAAATCTATCCTTTCAGTTAGCCTGAAGGTGTTATATAAGGAAATCTCAGTTCCAACACCCCTCTCTGTAAAACCCAAAGCTTTATCTCTTCTCCAATTTAGTCAAAACCCAAGCCCACTGATCATAAAGCAGCAAATTCCCCCAGTACGGACCCAGTGTCAGCATATATGTATAGTTCTGGCTTTCAGTGTCCCTCTTTCCTATTATTCTTTTGAGATTACTTTCTTGTGAATATAGCTATGAAAGGTATTTGTTATATTTCATCCAGCTCTCCTAAATATTTCGTACTAGGACATTTTTAGGTTTTCTAGGTCATCATAGTTCCAAAAATGGGGAGTTCTCAACTTCGGTGCCTAAAAACAGCATTTGGTGGATTACTAGCTATCAACTGAATAATTCAACAAAACACTCAATTAGGACTTTTGGGGTGGATCAATGACAGACTTTTAAATGTATTTTTCTGGAGTGTTATATGAAGGTGATGAATCACTAAATTCTACTCCTGAAAACAAAATTATACTATATGTTAACTACCTAGAATTTAAATAAAAATTTGGGTGAAAAATGTATTTTCTAAATCCAATGCAATTTTACAATCTAGTAGTGGCTGAGACAACAGTTTTAAAAAGAGTCATCAGCATCACTGAGCAACACGTTTGCAGTAATCCTATTATACTTGACTTTGATGAAAATATCAAAGATTCAACAATTCTATTACTTCTCCACTTACCATTTCTACATACAGTAAACCAATATACTGTCCAGATGTACTGAAAATACATGGAAATACATACAGGAAACATTTTTAATTTGTAGAACATATTGCTCAATTTCCTGGTCTAAAAAACAGAACATTTCTTTTCAGTAAACAAGATATGAGACAGCACAAAAAAAGTTCTCTGCAGGAGCCCTGAGGGTCTTTCCCATTTACCATAAATGATTCATCAAATTAGAAACAGGAAGAGTAAGTCAAACAGTATTTCAAAAATTAACAAGACAATTTTAAGTCTTCTCCAAAAAGAGAGAAGACTCATCTATTTGCATGTGTACTCATTTATGCGGTCTTCCTTCATATTACAGAAATTGCTCCTAGGTTAACCCCTCCACTTACACACAGGAAATCTCTCTTCCCAACCTAAGACTTAGCAATTCTCTGGTACTAGTAATGTCCCCTTCTTTACTGAATAACTCTTATCAGTACACACATATCAGGAAATCTCTCACTGGAATCCCTATTACTCTTCAGTTACCACTCCATTTTTCTGCTTTGTTTTTTTTTTAGCAAAACTCCTTACAACAGTTGTCTACACTATCACCACTTCCTCCTCAGCTACCACTTACAACCCAACCCACAGTAATGCTAATGATCTCATCTCTCTTGAAAACAACAACAACAACAAAAAACAAGCAAAAAAACACCCTTCTTAAGGATCACCCAGGCCTCTATCCTATCATTCTTCAGTCACCATCTAAAGCAACCTCTCAGCAGAATCTAACATACCTGGTTATTCCCACTCTCTTGAAACACTTTCTTCATTTCTCTCCCAAGGCACTCCAAATCTCCTAGTTTTCTTTATATCTCACTAGTTATATCCTCTCACTCTTCTCTGCTGGCTTCTCTTTATCTCCATCTCTCAATGTTGAAGTACTCCAAGAATCAGCTCTTCACTAACTCTTCAGTTGCTAATGCTCACTCTGGGTGATCTCACCTAGTCCCACAGCTTTAAATACCATCTATATACTGTTGATGCTAGTCACAGTCACTCTGGAGGATCAATCTCATCAACATCCTGAACTTCTGATCCCTTTAACCTGATCCTGGTCCTATCTCTTTCCATTTTAGTAAATGGCACTACCATATACCTTACAGCTCAGACCAAAATCTAGGAACCATCATTTATTTCCCTCTTTGCCTCAAATCCCACATCTAATTTGCCCACCCTATCAGTTCTACCTTGAAATATACCCTGAATCAAAGCCATGAGATCATAACCTGAGCCGAAATCAAGAGTCGGAGGCTTAACAAACTGAGCCACCCAGACGCCCTGACTAAAACAGCCTTCTATCTACTCTTCTTACTACCAACCAGTCTTGCCTCTTTACTGCCAATTCTCCAAAGAGTAGGCCAGATATAATTCGTATACAACTCACTTACTTAAAGCATACATTCTATGGTTTCCAGTATATTCACAGAGGAGCAACCAACACCAAAGTTAATTTAATATATTTTTATCATGGGGTGCTTGGGTGGCTCAGTAAGCATTTGACTTCACCTCAGATCTTGATCTCACGGTTCATGGGTTCGAGCCCTGCATCTGGCTCTATGCTGACAGCTCAGAGCCTGGAGCCTGCTTTGGATTCTGTGTCTCCCTCTCTCTCTGCCCCTCCCCTGCTCTCACTCTGTCTCTCAAAAATAAATAAAACATTAAAAAATTTTTAAAATATTTTCATCACCTCAAAAAAAAGCACACAAAAAACCCAAACACCACCACAGGTATCAACTCCCCTTTCCCTCAATAACTCCAGCCCTAAATAAGCAACAACTAATTGACCCTGTCTCTGAAGATTTAACTCTTCTAGATATTTCATATTGATGGAACCATATAATCTGTGGACTTTTTGACTTAACTGTCATTTAACATGTCTTCAAGGTTCATCTATATTGCAGCATGTATCAGTACTTTATTCCTTTTTATGACCAAATAATATTCCATTATACATCACATTTTATTTATCCATTTAGTAGTTGGTAAACATTTAGATTGTTTAGCTTTTTATATGCCTTAAATACATCCTGTGGGTTGTCTTTTTTCCTTTGCTCCTTTGGTGTGAAATCTAAGAATCCACTGTCAAATCTGAAGTCATGTAAATTTACCCCATGTTTCTTCCAAGAGTTTTACACTTCTAGCTCTTACACTGAAGTCTGTAATCCATTTAAGCTAATTTTTGTATATGGTGTGAGGTAAGGCTGCAACTTCACTCTTTTGAACATGGCTATCCAGCTGTCCCACCACAATTTGTTGAAGAAAAAAAAAAAATCCTCTCAATTGAATGGTATTGGTAACCTTGTCTAAATCAGCTGATCACAGAAATATGGTTCTATTTCTGAATGTTCTATTTCTCAAATGTATTCCAGTGATCTATATGCCTAGCCTTATGTCAATACTACACTATCTTGATTACCACTGCTTTATAATAAGTTTTGAAATTGCAAAGTCTGAGTCTTCCAACTTTGTTCTTCATTTTCAAGATTATTTTGGCCTATTCAGGGTCCCCTGAAATCCAAAATGAATTTTACAACTGTCACATAAACCTCTACACAGATGTTACCTAGGATTATGATAAAGACTGCACTGAATGTGTAGATCAATTTGAGGAGTAATGCCATCTTCACAATAAGTCTTCTGATACATGAACAACGAATGGACTTCCATTTATTTAGATCTTATTTTCTTTGAACAATGTTTTACAGATTTCAAAGCCTAAGATTTGCACTTTTGTTTAACTTCGTACTATTTCATTCTTTTTCATGTTATCATAAATTGTTTTTTCACTGTTACTTTAAGGTTGTTCATTGCAAATGTATACAAATAAAACTGATTTTTTGTACATTGATCTTGTATCCTACAATATTGTTAAACTTCTTAGTTTTAATATATTTTTTTTTGATTTCTTAGGGTTCTCCATATACAAGATCATGTCAACTGCAAACATAGTTTTTACTTCCTTCTTTCCAATCTGGATACCTTTTATATTTTTGCCTGAGTGCCCTGGTTGTACCCTCCAGTACAATGTTGACCAGAGGTAGTTAAGTGCAGACATCCAGGTCTTTAGGCTGAACTTAAGGGGAAAGAATCTACTCTTTTACCACCAAGAAAGATTTTAGCTGTGAGTTTTTCATAGATGCTGTTAATCAGGTTGAAGAAGTTACATTCATAGTTGATTTTTTTTCTCAATTTCTTTATTTTCATAAAAGGTGTTGCATTTCAGCAAACACTGTTCCTGTGTCCACTAAAAATGATCATGTAGTTTTGTTTTTAGTTCCGTTGATACATTGCATTACCTTAATAGATTTTCAGTTGTTAAACCAACCTTACATTCTTGGAGTAAATCCCACTTGATCACAGTATGTAATCCTTTTCATATACTGCTGAATTAATAAGTATGCTTGTATTTTGTTGAGGACTTTTGTGTACCGATTTATAAGAAATATAGATATGTAGTTTTCTTGTGATGTCTTTGTCTAGTATTGGCATTGGCACAGTATCTTCCTCATAGATTTAGTCAGGAAATATCCTTTTTTTTTTTTTTCCTATTTTTGGGGATAATTTGTGAGGAACTGGTATTCTTACTTAAGTATCTGGTAGAATTCAGGGAATAAAGCCATCTAGGTAGGCCAGAGCTTGCTTTATGGGTACATTTTTTATTACTAATTCAACCTCTTGTTATAGGTCTATTCACAGTTTCATTAGTGTTTTTCTAGAAATTTATCCATTTTAGTAAGTTCTTTTTTGGCGTATTACTATTCCTAATAGTCCCTTATAATCCTTTTTGTTTAACATATGTTTGGTAGTATTGTCTTTTCTTTCAGTTCTAATTCTAGTAATTTTTTTCCTTGGCCAATCCAAGGTTTTATCAATTTTATTAATCTTTTCAGAGAACCGGGTTGCTTTATTGATTTTTTTCTCTATTTTTCTATCCTCTGTTTCATTGATTTCTGCTCTTATCTTTTTTTTTCCTTACTTTGGCTTGTTTTACATTTAGGTTGCCCTTCTTTTTCCAATATCTTAAAGTAAAAGATTACTGATTTGAATTTTTCCTTCTTCCATAATACAGGAATTTACAGGTAGAAATTTTCCTATACATATTTAAGCTGTAACCCATAATGTCTGCATGCCAGGTCTTTTCCCATCTTTTATTTTAAATGTTTCTTTTTTTGTATTTAAAGTGTGTCTCCTACTGAGAACATACAACTGGATCATGGTGTTTTATACACTGCTGATGTTTTTTTTTTTTAACTTTATTGCCTAATCCATTTTGTTATTCTTGATACAGTTCAATTTAGGTATGCCATTTTGTTTTTTAATTTTTATGCATCTGTTTCATGTATTTTCCATTCCTTTATTCATCTTTTATTGTTTTTAGTAGTGAATATTTTCTAATATAGCATTGACATTTCTTTAGTGATATAGATATACATACATATATATATATACACACATACCCCATCTCACTGGTTGCTCTAGAACTTACTGGGTATTATCTTAATTTATTAGAATCAGTTTCCGATTTATACTAATTCTAGTAATTTAGCAGTATTCTCTACCATGGCATTATTATACATATTATATCTATGTTACAAATCCAAAAGATTTTTATAATTGTTCCTTTATAGATTTAAAAGAAGGTGAGAGGAGAATATATATTTATAGCTTGTTATAAATTTATCAATTCTAGCTCTCCTTATTTGTTCTTGTGGCTTTGAATTACCATATTAAGTCATTTATTAAGTTGTAATATAGCTCTGCTTCTACTTCATTTTTGTGGCTGGCAAATACATCATATTTATGTTATAGGTAGAATATGCACATTATATACAAGAGAACAAAAAATGTACTTATACGGTCTCTATTATTATACAATTATCTTTAATAGTGCTAAGGATTAAAATTATTGTTCGAAGTCACTTGCTTGTGGCCTGAAGAACTTTTAGTATTTCTTATAAGGTGGTTCTGATAGCAGTAAGTTCTCTTAATTTTTGTTTATTTCAGAATGTCTTTATTTCAGCTTCAATTCTAACCAATAGCTTTGCTAGGATTCTTGGTTGAGTTTTTTCTCTGAGCACTCTGAACAGGTTATCCCACTGGCATCAAGCCTCCACTATTTCTGCTAAGAAGTCAGCTATAAATCTTACTGAGGTCTCCTTCTAGGAACCAAATCATTTTCCTTTTGTTACTTTCAAGATTTCTTGTCTTTGGTTTTCAACATTTTACTAAGATAAGCTTTTTTGTGGATCTTTCTGAATTTATCTTAGAGTGTGGTAAGCTTCTTAGATGTGTAGATTATTATTTTTCAATAAATAAATGTGGGACTTTTCAGACATTATTTCTTCAAATACTTTTTCTGCTCATTTCTTTCTTCTGCCGAAACACATGAGTATGCTGTTACACTTAATAACATCTCATCTTTCTCTGAGGCTTTTTTCATTTTTCATTATTTTTTCTTTCTGTTCTTTGGATGTTTCTACTAATCTTCAAGTTTATTAACTTCTTCTTTAAGGAGTGCCTGGCTGGCTCAGTCAGTGAGCATGTGACTCTGTTTTTTTTTTTTAATTTTTTTTTTAACGTTTATTTATTTTTGAGACAGAGAGAGACAGAGCATGAATGGGGGAGGGTCAGAGAGAGGGAGACACAGAATCTGAAACAGGCTCCAGGCTCTGAGCTGTCAGCACAGAGCCCGACGTGGGGCTCGAACTCACGAACTATGAGATCATGACCTGAGCTGAAGTCGGCCGCTTAACCGACTGAGCCACCCAGGCGCCCCTATGTGAGCATGTGACTCTTGATCTCAGGGTTGTGAGTTCAAGCTCCATGCTGGGGGTGGAGCCTACTTAATAAAAAAAAATAAAAATTAAAAAATAAATTAAAATAATAAAATCTGTTTAATCCTTTCTTTTAAAAAAAGCAAATATGTTATGGTATACTCGATGTGCATCATGTGTCATCCTTGCACAGGGGCCATGCTAGTCTTCTCTGTATCATTACAATTTTAATATATGTGCTCCCAAAGTGAGCACATGTACATTTAAATGCATGTATTTTAAATATGCACTTTGGTGAATCCTGGCATATGTACACACCAGTCAAGTCAGTGGACATATCCATAATGCCCAAAACTCCTTGTGCCCTTTCTACTCCTACTCTTTTTCCCTGTCCCATCATCACACCCCCAGGCAACCAGTGAATGGCTTTCTGTGACTATAGATTAGGTTTGCATCTTCTACAATTATACATAAGTAGCACTGTCTTTTCTTCAGGGGGAGGGCCTGTCTTCTTCCACTCAGCCAAATTATTTTGATATTTCTTATGACTATGGTAAAAATAGTTCATTTTTAAAAAGATTTTAAACACTTCTGATAATTTTTTATGAAAAAAATCTATGGGAGGGTCTTTACTTTTGTTCCAATTTTATCAAGACTTAATTGAAATAAAACATTGTATAAGTTTAAGGTGTACAACATGATTTGATAAGTGTATATATTGTGAAATGATTACCACAATAGGGTTAATACATCCACCAACTCACATAATTACCATTTCTGTGTGTGGTGAGAGCATTTAAGATTTATTCTCTTAGGTACTTTCAATTAATTATATAATACGGTATTGTTAACTATAGTCCCAATGCTGTACATTAGATCTCCAAAACCTAATAACTGCGTAACTGAAAACTTGTACTCTTTAACATCTCCTTTCTCCCACCATCACCTCCTACCCCTAGCAACCACCATTTCACTTTGACTTTGACTTAGATTCCACATACGCATTGTGGAATGTGAAATGTTATGTGTCCACTTTGCTTGTTTCAAAATGTTTTTTGATTTCTCTTTTGATTTCTTCTTTGATCCAGTGGTTGTTCAGGAATATGTTAATTTCCAAATATTTGTTGATTTTCAAATTTTCCTCTTGTTATTAATTTCTAACTTCGTACCACTATGGCTAGAAAAGATATCTGGCATTATTTCAGTCTTCAATTGTTAAGATTTGTTTTGTGACTTAACATATGATCCATTCTGGAAAATATTCTGTGTATGCTTGAGAAGAATATGTATTCTGCTGTTGGGTAGAATGTTTTATATATGCCTGTTAGGCCCATTTGGTTTAAGGTATAGTTCAAGTCCAAAGTTTCCTTATTAGTTTTGTGTCCAAATGATCCATTGTTTAAAATAGACTACGGAAGTTCCCTATTATTATCGTATGGTCTATTTCTTCCTTCAGATCTATTTTGCTTAATGTATTTAGGTACTCTGATGCTCAGTACATGTATATTTACACTTGTTATATCCTCTTAATGAACTGACCCATTTTTCATTACATTATACTCTTCGTCTCTTCTTACAGTTTTTGAGTTAAAGTCTATTTTGTCTGTTATAAATTTAGTTATCCCTGCCCTCTTTTGGTTTCCATTTCATGGAATAGCTTTTCCAATTCTTCACATGGAGTCTGTGTGTGTCCTTAAGGCTGAAATGAGTCTCTAACAGGCAGAATACAGTGGGAAGGTCTTATTTTTTTATCCATTCAACACTACATCATTTGCAGAGTTTGGTTCATTTGCATTTAAAGTAATTATTGATAGGTATGAACTTATAATGCTATGTTATTGTTTTCTGGTTGTTTTGTAGTTCCCCTGTTCCTTTCTCACTGTCTTCCTTCGTGAACTGTTATTTTTCAAGGCGGTATACCCTGATTCTCTTCTTTTTATCTCTTATGTAACTATCATAGATTTTTGCTTTGTGGTTACCATAATGCTTACATAAAACATCTTACTAATACAACAGTATATCTGACTTTCATAAAACTTTAATCATATACAAACACACCACTCTCAACATTTTAGAGTTTTGATGTACATATTAACTTTTTATATTGTATATTTGTTGTATCATTCATTTCATATATTACTAATTTCATTAACTATAGTTATTTTTAATACCTTTGTCTTATGATTTGAGAGAGAGAGAGAAAAAGGGGAGGGGCAGAGAGACAGAATCCCAAGCAAGCTCCATACTGTCAGTGTGGAGCCTTGACATGGGGCTCACAAACTGTAAGATAATGACCTAAGCTGAAATCAAGTCAGATGCTTAACCGACTGAGCCACCCAGGAGCCCCAAAATCTGTCTTTTATTTTAGACAGTTTTATTATAATGTGTCTTGGAAAGAATCATTTTGGGTTAAAATCTTGGGGAAACCTATAAGCTTCATGAACTTGGATGTCCAAATCTCTCCCCAAATTTGGGAAAGTCTCATTCATTATGTCTCAATAAGCTTTCTGCCCACTTTCCTGTCTCTTCTTCTTTTGGAACACTAATAATGCATACATTGTTTATTTTAATGGTATACCACAGTTTGCATAGGCTTTCCTCACTCATTTTCATTTTTCTCCTTTTTTTCAGACTAGATGTCAAATAGTCTTCTACTTCATAGTAATTTCATCTGCTTGATTCAGTCTGCCCTTGATGATTTCCATTGCATTTGCATTCCCTAAAGTGGTGATGACTGCTTAAGCATGTGGTTTCTCCTTATCCCACAGAATCCAGTCTCTATGCATGCTCACTAGCCATCTGCAAAGGATCATTTTGACCATTTTTTTTTTTAATGTTTTATTTATTTTTAAGACAGAGAGAGACAGAGCATGAGTGGGGATGGGGCAGAGAGAGAGAGGAAGACACAGAATCTGAAGCAGGCTCCAGGCTCTGAGCTGTCAGCACAGAGCCCAACGCGGGGCTCGAACTCACAAACTGAAATCATGACCTGAGGCGAAGTCAGACGCTCAACCGACTGAGCCACCCAGGCGCCCCTCATTTTGACCATTCTTGCCCTCAGGGGCATGCACAAGAAGGCAGTCACTGTGTGAGGGTGTGTCTGAGTGAGCTGCAGAGAGCTTGGAGGTACCCAGGAGCCAGCAGGGGAGACAACCCCAGTGGCTCATGAATGGGCTTCCTCATGGAGCTCCCAAAGCAGTTAATAAAATGTGTCTCTTTGATATGTTCCATTCCCAGCTTTAGATGCTCTTCTCCCAACTATCCACCCCCCAAGTCGTGTAGTTCACAATTTGATATTTTGGATGAAGTAAGAAAGAAGTAAGCTTTTGGGAGAGTATCTCACACAGCTGTGGAATCCAGGTATGCAATCACCTGCTTTCACTTTCCCATACGGAGGAAATCATGGGCTAAGTCTTTACTGGCACTGACGTGTGTGGTCTTAGGGGAAGGGTGACACAGGTAAAGTGAAACTGCTCCTTTTATTGTCTTCAATGGATCCAATCTTGGATGTTTTTTCTCCAAGTATATTGAAACCTCTCTGACGGGTTCCTCAACTTCCACAAAGCCTCTCTCATCAATGAGCAATTGTCTAAATCAGTGTTCTCTGAGGGTACGATGGTAGAAAATTCCTTGAAAATCCTGAAAATGACTACATTTTGATGACATCACCTCTCATTCTTTTTTGCCAGTTGAAATTTATTATTGAGCCCCTCTCACTGAATCTCCCATTTCAGTTATTGTGCTTTTCCACTTCAAAATTTCCATTTGATTCTTTTTTATAATTTCTATCTCCATATTGATATTCTCTATTTGATTTGACATCATCATACTTTATTTCTTTAAGCATGATTTCTTTAGTTCATTGAACTTAATGGCTACTTTGAAGAATTTGCATATTAAATCCAACATGTCACTCTCACAAGCAGTGTCTGCTGCCTGATTTTTTTTTTTTTTTAATGATGAATAGGTTATTTTTTCTTGTTTATTTGCATGTTTCACAATTTTGTTTTGGAAAATTGACATTTTAGATAATATACTGTACCAAGTCACAGTACTGGTCTCCCCACTCTGGGACATGTTATTTTTTATGCTTGCTTATTTAGCAGCTAGATGGTGTATTTTAGGAAATTCTATTCCCCTAATTCCTATAGTGTTAAGCCTCTGCCATTGTTCCTCTGGGATGATTTGGCTTTACCTGCAGACATCCTGGGATGAGAGCAACTTTGTCAGAGTGCTTGGTCTCTTTCTCTGACCATACCTAAATGTTAAACTCCACTAATATGGCCAGTTGCTCTAAAGTTTTCAACAGTGCACCTGAGTACAAACTACTGCACAGAATAAACTAATCAAACTGACATTAGTTTGAAGGGAGAGTTTTGGAGGTCAACGTTTGAGATTTGTTCTGACACTAAGAGTCAGTTTCCTCATAGTAAGCCTACAGTTAAATCTGTATGTCCAATCAATCTACCGAACTCTTCTCAGTTACCTTTTGCCACAATCTCTATGGTTTATGAGAGTACCCTTAGGCTTGAACTTCTCTACACTCTGCTATAAATAAAGTCAGTTTCTCTGGGAAGAGATCAGGAGCTGTTTTATGATGCCCTTCTCATTACAGAGAAAATCTGTAAGCCACAGCTATAAAGTTGGGAGGGTGGACAATAACATGCTTTGAGTGACACCTCATCTCTAGAAGCTGAGTGCTTGGAGGGTGTAGGGCTTGATATAGTAGTCTCAGGTCTTTTGCTTGCCTGTAGTGGTGTGGAACCACTACTTTAGAAGCCAAAGCTAAGGCAGCTGGACTCTCAATATTCTCAGCAGCACTGTGCCCAAAGTAGAGCCTCTATCCCAAAAACAGGACTGAGCAAAAAAAGGGAGCCCCCACCACTGAGTCACACTTGGCTAGCAAAATGTAGCTGGGGGCAGGATGAAAAATGCAATCATCCTGCTCTTCCCAGAAGACAGCCCTCCAGTGAGGAGCTGGTGGGAGGGGAAATCCTGTCTTCTTGATTGCACTGATGTGGAGTGGAGTGGCCCTCTTCCTCAACTGGGATAGGTGAGGAAAGCAATGGGCTTGGTTAAATACCACAGATTCTTTACCAAATTTTAGTAAATTTCCTCGAATAAATGTTTCTTCAGTTGCTATATTTCCTTTAAAACATTTCCAAAGACTTTAAATGGTTGTTTTTTTTAAATAATTGTCACCAATTTTGCTAAGGAATGGGTCCAGAGAGCTCCTTATGCTGCCATGCTGGAAATATCTCTCAGCCAGTGAGCTTTTTAAAATGTAAATCAGATCATGTCCCCATTGAAAACTCTCCAACACCCTCCCTTCATGTTTATAACAAAGTTCAAATTTCTAAGCTCTACAAAGTTCTACATGATCCAGCCTCTGCCAATCACTGGATAGCATACTTTACCACTTTTTATTTACTTTATTCACTCTGCTCTAATCTTTCTGTCCTAATAAGAGTGGTCCTCCTCAGGGTCTTTCTATCTTCTTGTTCCTTTTAAAAAGCTCTTTCCCAGCTTTCTCCATGGTCTTCTTCCTCATTTCATTCAGGTCTCTGTCTCAAATGTCATTTCAAGACATTCTCTAAAATAGTAACAGCCCTTCACTCTTTATCCATGTATCCCACTCTGATTTTCTTCACAGCACCTAAATTTACTTAACATATTCATTTTCTTATCTGCTTAAAGTCTGTTTTAAAGTCTGAGAATAACAGCTCTGTGAGGGCAGTGGGCTTTGTGGCCTTATTCATCACTGTTATCTCCAGTATTTAGTACTTGGCACACAATCAATACTCCATAAATAGTTTCTGAATGGATAAACATAAACAAGAATGGTAATATTTTTAAAGCTATTTACATTTTAAATGACATTAACCAATAATGTTTTTATTTATATCCATAAAAAGAATGATCAACAGAGTATGTGAAAAGTAATCGTTTATTTGGCTTAGAAAATATAACAAACTGCAGTGGCCAATAACCGAGGTATTTAATATTCAGTTTCGATAATCCTAAAATTTATTTATTTATTTTTTTACAAATAGCATTGCTGACCTGCCTTGTCTTTACACTACATATACTGGGCCCAAAAGAAATAATTAGAAATAAACTCTAATTTAATGGGAGAATAAAAACAATACTTAAATATTTATATCATGACCACTAGTTTTGAGAGTTGGGGTATTAGAAAATTTAGAAGCTAGTCAAATTGAAACTCCTTAATCAAACATAAATTTGTCACCATCACTAATTGTAAATAAAATTAAGCATTAAGAAAGTTAGGATATTATTTCCATTTTTTCAGTTTCACTCCATATACCTTCCTATTATAGGCCAAGTGCAATGAGCTTAGCAAGGCTAAGCAAACAAATCTTAGGTTATGGAGTTTTACCTTGAGTCCTGTTTTCTCGTCATCACTTCCATTATTTGTAGATGGTGTCTCATCTCCTTGCCTGGAAACCAAGACAAAATCTTCACTATTAAGAGTAGATACTGAGTCTGAGGAGACACTGATTTTTCCAACAGAAGCCTTGTCATCCATGACTCAAGAATGAAGCTCAACTCATGAATGATTAAATATTTTAAAAATGCCTGAAAAACAAAAACCATAAAGATACTCATATAGAATGTCTGCCAGATATTCAGTTATGCTCTAATTCTTACAAAATACATATGGAAAACTTAAAAATAATACTTCCAAAATATTTTTCCAAGACTTTACTTATAATTTAGGCTTTTTATTCTAGATAGTAAAGGAATTTGATGCTATTCAGGGCCAAGATATTTCTGATTTAAAATAAATAAATAAAACATAATCCCTTGAGAACAACTGCCTACCTACAGTGATTTCTTTGGCATATGTTACAACTCTATTCTTGGACTCTGAACACTATAAAGTACTAAACTTCTGTTTTCTACTCTTTAATCTGTAAAGCTGTACACATAAATAAAATTGAAAGCACATAGGACAATAATGTTTTTCTAATATTATTGATACTTAAATTTCAAATATTAACAAGACGTTTTTAAACAATAAAATTTCATATTCATCCTCAAGAGAAATAAATTCAAGACAGAGGAAGCAGAAATTCTAAAGCTGGGAAATACCTTACATAGCAAGAAATCAGAAATCCATTAAAAACTCAATCTTCCCATCCCATGGTTTCTTAAGAGCTCAACTCAACACGAACATTACCAGTAAGAGTTTCATGCCAAAAATTCCCAGCAAGAAGTATAAAAATATGTCACTTATAAAAAGCCACTCAATTATTTATTGACTCCTGGAATAAAACTTAAACTCATCTACCATTTAAAAACCTGGTTCTGCATACTTTATGGCTATGTTCCCATTTGGTTGCCAAAACAGCAACAGAACAAACAATACAACATACTCAGAGCGCTTTAACCAATAAACAAAAGTAGCTCCAAGCTCCATGCTCATCGTGTACCTCAGAGAGGTAAAGTTTCTGAGAGTCTGTTTAATCTCTCCAATTAAGAAGTCCTGATTTATGCTTTGGGCTTTCAATTGAACATATATTTATTGAGCATACACCATGTGCCAAGCACTATTTTCCCCCCAAAGGCTCACATCTAAATAAACACCTGGCAGTAGGAATTACACAATCCCTGAATATTATACTTCAAAAGAAACTCAGAAATAATCAATACTGTTAAGCAGATGAGAAAATGGCAACTCCAAGAGAAGGTCATTTAACTAGGCATAACTAAGGCTCAAACCCTTGAGTACTCTTTGCTGCTTTCTATTTAAATTAATTCCCTTGCTTAAATGACTATCACAGATTTACATTTCATAGGACTAAATTTAAATGTATAGTATGGCATTCAAAGACACTTCAAAATGTACTTATTTGAAAATTTTTAACGTAGTTTTGCTTCATTCATTCAATGAATACTTAAGTGTCTAGTGTATAAAGAATAATACATGATAAACACACGAGAAATTAGATTCTTGCCCCAAAGGAGTGTATAGTGTAGCAGAAAACAAAGGCACATTGAACAAGTTAATAGGTACTGATTTAGGGTAAAGAAAACAATGGGAACATGTTGGGACAAGGACCTAGACTAATTTCAGCTGAAACCAGTAGGATATTGTATGTCAATTATACTTCAATAAAAAAAAAAAGAGAAATAGATTAGAAGAGGTAATGTACTTGCTAAGGATATATACTTAAATACTCCCATGTTATTTGCCCTCACTGGATCCTCTTCCTGAAGTGATTTCTTTGCTTCTGTACTCCATCAACTGCAACTCATCATTCATGATGTAACTCCTCTTCTCCTAGTAGCCTACCCATCCTCATCCCAGAACCAAATAAATTGCCTGCCTTATTTCTGCTCCTTATAGCATTTTACATTTTTTATATTATTACAATGTATCACAATTTGATGGTGAGTGCCTCTTAACTTAATCTTCATATTATTTATTACACAGATAAGAAAATTGAGACCTAGACAGATGGTGTAACTTGTTCAAGAAAATGGCTGTAATGTAACTGGTTAGAGACAAAGCCAAAAATTGAACCCAGTTATCTATGATTCCAGAAGCTATACTTTTTCGGTCAGATTATGATGCTTTTCCAATGACACAAATTTGAGCCTTGTCCAAAAACAGTCAGGATTGGGTAAAGGAACCTTTATCTTTTATAGAACTAGTAATTTAAGCAAGGTTTTCATGCTTAATTAGCCCTTTCCCATTTTTTAAATTGTGACTAACAGGATAGCACAGGGCCTGGGAAATTTCTCTAAAGCTATGATCTGAGACATTGACAACTTTCTATAATACTCTAGACCCAAAAAAATAATATACTTCAGTATTTACACTATGGAACTGAGGAGACTCGGTAGACTCAAAGTTCAACCTATTTCCTTTGAGGAGGTGATAGGAAAATACACTTTATAAAATACTATTTGTTTTGGCACCTGTAAAAAACTGAATCACTCGGTGGGAATGAGTTTATCAAAACATGAAGTAGTACAGGAAAATTACAGTAAGATTCCCCTTCTCTGGCCTCCACAATAAAGAGGTGTCCCAGAACTTGGTGTACTCCTGGAAAAATTGTAGAGTATTCACAACCTCTGTCTTGAGACCACATGAAGTAATTTTGTTTTTAATCCCTCATACCATTTGCCACAAGAAGACCCCTACTGTAATTCTTCATCCTTCAGATTCCAATTCTGAGTTTAAACTAATGGACAAAGCAAACAAGCTTCTTCACCAAAACACGCTGCGCTACCATGTATCTTCCTACCTTTCCCCATACTATCAATCACCACTTGACACACTTTACATTTTAATCATTTGTTTTTAAATATCATGTAAGCTAGAACCTAAATTCCATCAGGGCAGAGATTTTCGTCTGTTTCATTAACTGCTATATCCTTAGCACCTGGAACAATGCCTGGCACACATTAGGTGCTCAAATATTTGCTAAAAAATAAATAAGATAAATGGCAAATAAAGATGGAAAAGAGCAAGAGCCACCCAATGAAAAGGTAAGATCATCTTTTAAAGACTGACAATAAGAAATCATATTTATGACGGTAAAGCACACAATTAAGATTCAGGAAAAACCCAAGTTAGAATAATGACAGTGTAAGCTTCGTCATAATGAGCCTGAGTTTTCATAAGTGAAATGAGGTACTATCTACTACTATATAACTACTAGAAAACACAACTACTATAAAAATTACTAAGGAACAGGTGTACATCTCATTTAACAATACATATAGAACATCATAAGCACCCAAGAGTTATAGCTTTTCAAGCTAACTTCCAATTTTAAGAGAAATAGTATCAACTAATTTAAATAATTCAGTTTAGGAAACACAATATTAGGACAAAATATATAGCTTTCCTATTTTCCACAGTCTAATTTGTTTACATGTAAATAAATGTGAATACTCTAAATAAAAATGTTTCATCTTTGTATGATATTTTACAGATTACTAAAACATATACACTCATTACCTCATTTTATCATCCTAACAATTCCATAACATAAACAGAGTAAGGATTTTTACCCCATTTTAAATAAGATAATAGACTTATGCACACCCTGGTATTGGTAGGCACCAACTGTTTCCTTCTTTTATGCAAGCGATACCCTAGACCCCAGCATGTCTAGTTACTAACAGGGAGAGGTTGGTGAGTCAAGTCCAGGGATGTTTCCTTCTCTATCTCCTTTTATAAGTCAGTAAGTCATGTAAAACTATAGGTAATTTTGTTTAATTATGCTGCCTCCTGCATCATACCCAAAAGTTCAAATATGTTATATTATTCACAATTTCTTTCACTACTTGTATCCTTACTGACATATAAAAGATCCCTAGAGATTTTCTAATTGAAAATTAGCTTTATGCAGCACGTGGATGGCTCAATCAGCAGAGCATGAGACTCTTGATCTCAGGGTCATGAGTCTCAGCCCCATGTTAGGCATAGAGCTTACTTAATATAAAACAAAGAAAATTAGTCTCACGATATCAAAACTCTTTACGAACTTTTTGCCTAAATTCACTGTTCTGTACCCTAAGTGACAGGGTACTATGCTTAGGGTCCTATGCTTAACTATGGACTTCTACAAAGATCATGGCAAAGAATGCACCTCGGTCTTGCCAAAAGAAGATTCATTTTCATTCTCAATCTCCTTTTAAACACTAGAGACCCAGCTAATGGAGAATAAAATAAAAAAGAACTGCCCATGATAAATGCTCTTCTGATAGTCCTTCAAAAGCAGTGGACATAATCAGTGTTTACTTACTTTTCAAAAACTTGAAGTCTTTTTTTGGACGGAGTACTATCAGATTATTTGTATTGTTTTTTAGTTACTAACATTCAGAAGAGTAACATAAACAGTGAACTTGCAGTGGCATGAATTTGCCAATGTGCAATTAGTAGAGGCAAAAATCACCTCCCAATAAGTGACCTACGTAACTTGATAAAAGAGGTGTGAATGATACTTGTAATTGAACTTGACATGCTTGAGACAAAATGTGGTAGTTCCCAGCCACTATTCCAGGGCTCTAATGTATCTTTACTTCCTTCGTTTTCTTGAAACTCTTTCTTCTTGAAGAAGTATTAACTGCCTCCACCTCTACCACTTCAACAGGACACCCCACTCAGAGAGCAATCCCAATGCAAAATCTGGCTCCCCTACCTCTCACCAACCCTCACTGAACCTCTGAAAAAACGTATTAAAACCTCATCTGTAGCCCCAGCATTTTGTTTACCCTCTCCTAGCATCATCTTGGAAGGAAAAAAAAAAATCAATCAACAACAATACAAAATTTCAAAACCCAAAGAATTCTTTACAGTTCTCATCATCTTTTACCACTGAAATAAATGAAAATACTGACCATTTCCTTATTCTGAAACTTTTTCTTGCTTCCATTTTCTCCCTCCAACTACCTTTTCTCAGCTGTCACTTAGGTTCCTTTTCTTCTGCCCATTCTTTAAATTCCACCCTGTCCCTCTTCTTTTTCTACTTTTCTCTGACTTTCTCATTAGCTCACATGGCTGTAACTTTTTTTCTTGTTTTTGGTATGCTGATGATACTGTTAGTTCTACGTTTTCTCCCTAATTCCATATAGCTACTCGTGTTATGTTTTCCTTTCTATTCAGTATTAAGTGTCTGACAATGTGCTAGGAACTATGTATAATGTTATGGTGAGGAATAATAGGTAGTCTTTACCTTTGATAGGCTTACAGCAGTAGAAAAAAATGGACAAATAAACAAGTAATTATAAAACAGTATAGTGCTTGGTAAAAAATAATGGTATGCAAAGGATGTTGTGAGAATACATAGGACAACTCTGCTACATGTGTCCCATGGCCATCTCAAAATCAATGTCACGTGTCCAAAGTAAATTCCCATCCATCACATAAGCATATTCTTCCTCATAGGTTCCCCATCCTGGTTAACAACCACTGATCCAAGACAGAGATGTCAAAAAAAAGTTCTCGTTTTCTCATTCTCTCTTGGAACTCTAAGGGATTTTAGTTCCAAAACATACCCCAATCCTATTCCTTCCTTGCCATCCTTCATGTCACTGACTTGTGAGTACTTCATGCTCTTTCAACTTAACTGCAACATAAGTCTCCCTTTCTAGACTCTCTCTAGGCATTGATTATCAAGGTCCCACAGCTAACATCTAAAATTTAGATCTGATCATATATCCCATTCCTTCCTCAAAACCTCTGACTACTCTTGACTGAAAATGGAATAAAATCCAAACTGTCTATATCATTAGTCTTCAAATATGGAGACAATCCATCATTCTAGTCTTAAATATGGAGACAATCTATCATTCTAGTCTTATCTCCTTCTATCAAACCACACCAGAAAATCACCAAATATGTCATGCATTTTTATGCTTTCAAGCCTCTGTTCATGCTGTTGGCTAATCTAGGAATGTCTTCATTTCTCCAGGTAGTCCTTCTCCCTCTCTTATGATACAATCAAAGATTCATATTCTATCTCCCCATTTCCTTCTGCAATATTCATTATTTTGCTCTAGGGCGCCTAAGGCTTTTGTTTATTTGCTTTTTAATTCTATCACAGAACTATAGCATTTATCACACAGTAAAATAATGTTATACCTCTTTCCTACTCCACTATATTGGTTGGTCATTCATTCCAGAAATAATTATAACGTATAAACCACTACGGTAAATGCTGGGCATACAATGAGCTCACACAGTCCCTGTGAATTATCTGTGTACAGGGATGTTAGATTTTACTCATATTATTTTTATATCCTTGCCTACTGGCAGCACTCAATAAATCTAGTTGAACAATACTCTTTAATCAGTGTTTAAGTGGTATGGTCTAAGTAATGTGAGGAGGACAAATGACTAATATGCTATACTACATGCTGTGACTTGGGGAAGTGGATATGGATGACAACTGGAATGAAGAGACTCAAAAAGAACTACTCTTGAGTGTGCCTGGCTGACTCTTCATCAAATTTCCAACTGTCAAGCCCAAAGGCAGTTAACACTGAGCCAGAAAACATACCTCAGATTCCTTTTGGACCAAAACACTCTCTTATCACTTCCCTCTCAATACCCATAATTTTTGTTGTTCAACCAGTGAGCAAATGAGTACAACTTTGGGAAATCTTACGGGGAATACTTAAATCATCTCGCTAAATATAAAGAGACAATACTACTTATTAGTTACTATGGACAATTAAATGTCCAATATGGTACGAAAAAGCTTTACACGCATTGTTTCTAATGTTCACACAAACTCTGACAGAAAGACGTTAACTTCGTATGACAAACAGAGGCCTAGACTGATTCAATAACCTGCCTAGGTTCATAGATAAAACTGTGGATCTTGATCCAAATCCAGGTATCTAGGTGCTTCTGTCCTTTTCTGGAATGCATCTCTCCTCTTAACTCTATTCTCTCCCGATTCTAATTCATCTTCTATGTAGCTACCAATTCTATCCTTCTAAAACACAGACCTGATAAGATTGCTGTCTGTTCAGAAAAAAACAAAAAGAAAAAGAATCAAGTCTCAAAGAGGCTATAACAGGTCAATCCTCTGGGTTTGTAGCCCTTTAAAATTAAAGTGGACAAAGAAGTTCTTTTTTTTTTAATCACACTATATTAATCTCAATTTTTTCTTTTTTCCTTGGCTCCAGAGTTTGTTTTCCTGCATTGGTTTTCACATGAATTTCTCATAGCCTAGCCCTGGGAAGGGTGGGACAAATCTAACAAAACTCAATGGAAAATCATCCCTTCTTTATAAAAGTAAATTCCTTTCCACCACTACTAATTGCTAAACAATAGATGTGTCTTTGTTGAAGTCTGACTCTGAATTTGAGGGCTGTTTCTTTGAATTATTTTTAGTGAGCTAAGAGAACCATATTAATTTAAGCCTTCTGAATAATTCCAGCTTATCTTAAAAAACCAAAAAAAGAGAATAAAACAATCATCTTGGGCCTACAGCACTTAAAAGAAAAACCGGCTTATCTAAAAGTCATCACTAGGCAAATTTTAATTTGCAATGCCTGTGACAATTCACTTCTTTAAACTATGAAGTGGCTCTTTTAGTTCAATTCCAGATAAACTAAAAAAGGATAATTTAATTATAGGAATACAGAAATTAGTAAGACAAAAGGATTTAAGTTTTTTAATTTTTTAAAAAATTTTACAGTTTTAATCTTTTTAAAGTTGTGGTTAAATATACATAACTTTACCGTTTTAGCCATTTTTAAGTGTACAATTTTGTGGCATTAAATACATCACACTTACGTGCAACTATCACCATCATCCATCCATTTTTTGAACTTTTTCATCTTCCCCAACTGAAAGTCTATATCCGTTAAACACCAACTCCCATTCTCCCAGGCAACCAACACACACTATTCTCTGTCTCTATGAATTTGACTACTCTAGGTACCTCAAAAAAGTAGCGGAATCACACAACATTTGTCCTTTTGTGGTTGACTTATTTGGCATAATGTCTTCAAAGTTCATCTACATTATAGCATGTGTCCGAATTTCCTTTCTCTCTCAGGCTGAATAACATTCCATGGAATATACTACATTTTGGGGGTGCCTGGGTGGCTCAGTCGGTTGAGTGTCCGACTTTGGCTCACGTCATGATCCTGTGGCTTGTGGGCTCAAGCCCTTTTTCAGGTTCTGTGCTGACAACTCAAAGCCTGGAGCCTGCTTCAGATTCTGTTTCCCTCTCTCTATGCTCCTTCCCAACTTGCACTCTGTCTCTCTCTCGCTCTCAAAAATAAGTAACATTTAAAAAAAATTATAAATATGCTACATTTTGTTTATCCATTCATTGGTCAATACAAGTTTTTAAAGCCTAATTATGACATTATAGGATCTTTAGAATAAAACTCACAAAATCAATACAGTAAAGGGCCTAAGGAAGACAACCAATGTTTTCAGTTATTTCTCACTTTGTCATGAGTAATGAAGCTTTATTAAAGTTAATAGTCTGGTACGATATAAAAAAAAAACAGAACTCCTCCTTGACATGACTCAAATAATGTTGTAGCTGCAGTTTTCTGATATGTGAAATGAGAGTACTGAACCTTTCTATTCTTTTATGAATGAGAGTAACCAGGAAAGTAGCCAGGCCAGGTGTTGTCCAGTCCTAATCCATGATGTAAGCATAAGCAGTTCCATTTCTGCAAAAACAGAAACTAAGTCTTGGAGTATCCAGTAGCTTACTTTCAGTCATATACTAAGTAAGTGCAAGATCTGGGATATTACTGATTCCAAGTTCACACTCACTCCCCTGTATCTTGATACCCCTAATGAAAGGTACAAGAGATAAGATGATGAAATGTACACAAAACAATTCATTTAACTGAGTTGATTATTTGAATGCAATACTGTTGACACCTAAAAATACATAAATAAACCATGTTGCTGGGGATGGGGGGGCACATCCGACTTTGGCTCAGGTCATGATCTCTCACGGTTGGTGAGTTCCAGCCCTGCATCGGGCTCTGGGCTGACAACGCAGAGCCTGGAGCCTGTTTCAGATTCTGTCTCCCCCTCTCTCTCTCTGTCCCTTACCGCTCACACTATCTCTCTCTCTCCCTCAAAAATAAATAAACATTACAAAACAAAAACAAAACACACACACACACACACACACACACACACACACACACACACACACACACCAACCCATATAGGTGATTTCCCCATGTTCCTGTGGATATTTTAGGAGACAGCACTTCAATTTTTTCCAGAACTCTAGGTAAAAGGACTTTATGCCACTTCAACACAGTAACTCTGAACTAAATATTTAAATTATTTGGATACCATTTCCACAACAGAAACCTAACTCTGGGAACACAAGAAAAGTAGCTTAATGCTAACGTACTACTCATTCACAAAGTCAGATTGTATGTCTGACCTTTCTAATACACATTTGAAAAAAAAAGTTTCCTCATTTTTTTCTTTCTCTGGAAATTTCTAAAGCATAATATAATTTACATTAGTGTTTTATAAGTCTAAAAATATGAACATTTTTAAAATTTCTATTTATTTTGAAAGAGAGATGAAGAGCAGGGGAGGGGCAGAGAGAGACAGAGACAGACTCCCAAGCAGGCTGGGCATTGTCAGCACAAAGGCTGATGTGGGGCTTGAACTCACAGCCTGTGAGATCATGACCTGAGACAAAATCAAGAGTTGGATGCTTAACCACCTGAGCCACCCAGGTGGTCCTAAAAATATGAATATTTTAAAGCAACGCAGGACTGCCCAAAGACTTTCCCTTATTTTAGGAAATTAGTCAATATAGTTCCTTCTCATCCACAGTGAAGATCTATTCCATTTAGAATGGCAACCTGCCTACACTTAAATCTTAAATGTTTATTTTATTCAATTGTCCTTAAATTATGTAAGTTTAATGCCAAGCAAGCAAATTAATTGATAGAGCCTAAGATAAATGCAGTAAATACAGTTTCTCTTTTCTGTAACTTCTTTTTGATTTTCAGGGAAATGTGTGTAGACAAAACACAAATGTTTGGCACAGACATACATGTTTTCTGCACCTTCTGACACAAGGTGGCCCTGGTCCATAGTTATACAAGGGTGGTGGGACATTCAACAAGTGTGTTGTACAGAGCAACCAATAAACATTCAGTGCACACCTTCATTCATAGCATCAGAATCGGCACTGTGTAAGATTTAAAGTTTCACAAATAAGTCTTAAGAATACCTTCTTATTTTGGTATCTAATTTATGTTAATAAAAAATAGGTATCAAAAAATTCACAAATATTAAGTTCCACAGGTGTTTTTAAATCTGAAAAGATTGTTTCTCATAACCAACAGCAAAAAATAATTAAAAATAAAATTTGTTCCTGCTAGGAAACAATTTTTCTAAAAGAAATATTAGGTTTTGCGGTTAGACAGATTTCTGATTTTTCTTCAATTCACAAAGAATTCAACAGGTAGCTACAACAAGGATATAACCATTTCTCTCCTGCAGATATATCAGAGGTCTATTTATAGAAAATCGTGTGTCACAGCAAAAGAGATTTACATGACATGTTCCTACTCTTACATTGCCAAAATCCGTTTATCAGCATACTTCAAGGGTATAAAAGAGTTTATTACCTCTATACTAAAAATATTAAAATGATTAACTTGTGGCTCTTCCCAGTATTATACAAATGCCCAACATTTAATCCAATTTAGCCTTGCATGCTGTCTCTTAATACCCTTGATATTTAAAATATATTCCCAAAGGAAGAGTTTGCCAATCAGTTCCTTTTTCTGATACAAAGGCCATCTTCTAAAAAAGGGAAATAAGATTATAACCAAAGGTTGTTGGTTATAATTACCAAAATGTACAAATAAGGGAATAGAAAAATAAATTTTAATAACAGTCAAATTAAAACTTTACAGTTAATAACATTGTTGTTAAAGTTATCATAGACACTAATTTGCTAATGTACCTAAGTAAATGACAGACTTTAGTATGGAGAAGAATTTATTCCCAAAAAGATTAATAGATCCCAAGAAGCACTGATTTATAATATAAAAGTGAATGCAACCTTAACTAGAGATATGTAACAACCATGCATGAACTCTTGAGAGAGATGGACCTCCAAATCTTGCAGCACAGCCATACAATTAAGAAGATACACTTCCTACTTTAGAGCCAAGGTCAAACAGACTTTAAGGTCAGGTATAAACTTAAAAATAAGGGCTTTATTTTTACTATTTGGTGATCCACGGAAAAGGGGATCTGGGGGGAAAGGTCAGGCCTGATAAAACTCTACTATGCTGGAAAGAACAATCTTCAAAAGAGTCTCATTGATTACTTCAAAGATTAGGGTTACTTTGGAAAGGGAGAAACTTCCAGGCTAAATTCTATAAACTAAAGTGGTCATGACTTGCAAACTGCCATATTGGCCAGTCTGTACAGGAAGAGAAACAAGGCTGTTAGGGTCAACAAAAGTGGTTATAAGTTTAAATATCTATCCAGTAGGGTTTTGACTTAAAAGTTTTCTAAAGAATCAAGATCTTTCAGAACAACACAGAATAGGAGGTGAGGGATTAGGGATGGACCAGGTAACCAATTTATGCAAAAAAGAAAGCTGTTGAATTGATGTACTGTTTTTTCATTGATACCCAGGGATGTTGAGTCCTTGGCCTTGGATTTTCTTTCTTTGTAATCTAAATCTATAGAAAACCAATAAAACAAGGCAGCTGCATACAAAGCACCCAAATGTCATGCCAAACTCTGCTTTATGCATGTTGGTTAAATTAGCAATTCTTTGATATTTGAGTTCTATCTCTGTGAAAGATTATTTAAAAGTTCATTTATTCCATATGCTTCAGAAGTATAATCATACCTAATTATACTGAAAACTACAAAGATATTACAGGCATGTATATGAACTATATATGAACTTCAGCACACTAGTGTCCAAAAGACAGTCAACAGTAGTGCTGATTTAAACAAATTATTTTCTGAATTCTGTACTCAAAGGTCACTTGTGAAAACAATCACTGGGAAATGATGAGACCTTCAAAGTAGGCTATGTATTAGCTGGAAACATGCTCAATAACAATGACTTCTTTTAAAAAAAAAATTGTAATATTTATTTTTGAGTGAGAGAGAGAGAGAGAGCGTGCGCGAGTGAGGAGGGGAGGGGCAGAGAGAGAAGGAGACACAGAATCTGAAGCAGGTTCCAGGCTCTGAGCTGTCAGCACAGAGTCTGATGCGGGGCTCGAACCAACGAATCATGAGATCATGATCTGAGCCAAAGTCAGAAGCCTAACTGACTAAGCCACCCAGGCACTGCCCCAACAATGACTTCTTTAAAAGAGTTTGGGCCATGAAGTTTAACTGGAAATACACTCAATAAAAGAAAATTACTTCTTTAAAGAATCTGGGCTGTAAAGTTGACATATATTTGTAGAAATGAGGTTTCTTCATGTACATAATGTGCAAAATACACATCTTTCAATATGCAATATGAAAGATAGGGGTTCCATCCCCGCGTAGGGCTCTGTGCTGACAGCTCAGTGCCTGGAGCCTGCTTTGGATTCTGTGTCTCCCTCTCTGTGCCCTTCCTTGCTTGCGCTCTTTCAAAAATAAACAAACGTTTAAAAAAATTGTTTTTTAAAATAAAAGATAGGTAACAGGTGTCTTCACTTTTACAGTATCCCACTAAACAACCACTTAACCCAGAGTAAGCATGTGTGACCTGCTAATAAAACACTATACAGGGTGCCTGGATGGCTCAGTTGGCTAAGCGTCTGACTCGATTTTGGCTCAGGTCATGATCTCAGAGTTCATGGGATAGAGCCCCATATAGGACTCTGTGCTGAGAGTGAAGAGCCTGCTTAGGATTCTTTCTCCCTCTCTCTCTGCCTCTCCCCTGCTGGCACATACGTGCATGCTCTTTCTCTCTCTCTCAAAATAAAAAACATTAAAAAAAACCCACAACATTATGCCAATGAGACCAATAAGCATATAGTTGGTGGGTTAACTATCCAAACAAATATATAACTTAACACCAATGACATAAGTTAATCAACAGTATGCTGAGTTATAAAACTGCAACAGTGAAAAGTGTGCCGCAACATAGCAGTTTAGTTTTAATTACGAATTTAATTTGTATTTAAGTTCCATGTGAATTTTAAATGTTACCAGTAAATACAAATCAATCATGGATTCAAATCTTATTAATGCAATCTAAGGTCTATAAAAGAAAATCATAAAGAACTCTTTCCCATATTCATTTTCAGTTTTTTAAAGGAAACTCCACCTAAAAGCCTTCAGTATATGTTAAAATAGCACCCTATACACACTTGAATTAAAGCCAACAGGTCCTTCATTTAAAAAGTTCAATGTGTACTTCCTTGGTATCTAAGTTTTTCAACTTTTCAAACATCAGTTTGTGACAAACAGTGCAATTCATCCTCCATTGTTTTCCTCTTTTTAAATAAAGCAGCTGGAAACAAACTCATACTCCACTATTCCGGTCACATGTAAGTGAACACAGGTGTTTATTTGAATGAAAATATCAAATGAATGGTGAAATCCTGTCCCTGACAGTTTTTTTTTTTTTTCTAATAAAAACGACAAAAGCCACAAGATCGCAAATTCAAGTTGGAACATGATTTCAAACTAACGGAGCACTAGTAGCATGACACTTTGAACAGTCTCTTAAGACTCTTGCTTCTATGATAAAGGAATCCCCCAGTAACCCTCAGTACGGAGATGCCGTAAAAACAGGTGCAAACGATAACAGTCGAAATGCCAAAAGAGTAGGGACCAAAGTACTACGAGGCAATGGACAGCGAATACTTGGAAGTCTAGGGTTCTCCTCTGGTTCACCCTCTAAAACCCTGAAGGTTGCTAAGAATCAAAGACACAGCAATGAGGTATTGAGAACAGATACTTAAAGTACATGGGGAGAGTGAGACACTTTAACTGCAAGTGGGTAAAACGAGACCAGTACGAGTTGGCAGGCCAACGCTAAAAGAAAGCAAGTCTTTCAGATTCGGCGCAGCCCAGGAAGCTAGCCTGAGGCCCAAGCCAGCCGAAGTCACAAATACAGGCCCAGCTGGTAATGAGGAGAAACTGAGGCGTAGGGAGTAGTCACATTCCCAAACAGGACCTGGCCCAAAACATTCAAGTCAAGAGACAACCCAGCTTTGCCCGGGGGCCAGAAGAACCGCCGCAAGCGCAGGACTCGGCAGACAAGACACCCACCCAGACAGGGGGAACCGGTTTGGGCAGGGGCTGCGGGAGCGTTCTCGCCTGCGCATGCGCCCTCTCCCCTCCGCCACAGCTCCCCCTCCCCCCAATCACGGCACCCTCAGAACCCGGCTCGTCGAGGGAGGTGAGCGCAATCTGCCCAGCCCAGCCCCGCGGGATGAGAACACAGCTTGGCTCTCCGCAGGGGCTGTCAGAGAATCCCCCGGGGCTTGGTGGATAGGAGGGTGCGAGGACGAGGAGGGGAAACGCGGCCCTACCCGACCCGCTGTCTCCTCCTCCGCCGCCCGCCGTTCGCCGTCCCGGAGGCTCCGCCGCCTGGGCCTCCCTAGCCGCCCTGCCCCCTCCCTCCCCACCCCCTACTCACGTGAGAACAGCTTCTTCCGCCCTCCGCCCCGCCTCCTGCCCCGTTTCATAGGCCCGCGGTTAAACAGAGTAGCCCCATTGGCCCAACAACAGGCGGCGAGGGCGTACTTCCTTTCCTCGAAGCCCCACCTGGGCTTTTACTCTGTTATGGGAGTCTGCGCCTGCGCTGTCAGTAATATTGAAGCTGAACTTAGCGCTGTGATGTATCTGGGCTTGGACTGGCAGTGGCTATGTGCCTATGTGAACTACCTCAAGGACTGGAAACAGCATGGCAGGGGAATCAGGCTAGGTAGCACCTGTTGCAGTGCTTTTGCCTTTTAGGCAAAAGGGGGTACACCCGCAAAGAGCAAGGAATCCCCTGCTCACCTTTCACGTTCATGTACTATTTCAAAAGCAGTCCTTGACAGTGTTACTTGACTGACCTCACCTGGCCTTTATTGAAGGCGCGCAATGTGCGAGATATTGATAGGTCTTTTTATGGTTATCTCATTTGACTTTACCACAAACCCACGAGAATGTTACGATTTTTCTCATTTTATAAAGGAGTCCGGCCTGAGTAAGGCAAAATTTTTGACTCAAGTCCAAGGGCTACTGGCTACAACACTGCTGCCTTGAGGTACTTGAGACACAGGGAAGAGGTCAACAATAAACAAGACTGTTTTAGAGTATTAGCCTCAAAGATGGGGCTAGGATTTTATTTTAAAATGACTCAAAAGTGGGAAGCCTGGCTGGTGCAGTCCATAGACTATGCGACCCTTAATCTCAGGATTATGAGTTCAAACCCCACGTTGAGTGTAGAAAATACTTAAAAATAAAATCTTAAAAAATAAAAATTCAAAAGTGATATATAAAGCAAAAGGAACAGAATGAGATTTAAAGCTTCTGTCCTGAATGAATTTACAATGTAGTTGGTAACAAAAACAGTGGCTCCTAAAGGTGTTACTTAAGTCATGATAGTTTACAAACTAATTCTACAGCCTATCCTTCACTCTTCCCCTTACTTTATTCAAATAGCCTATGCTCTTTTCCTGGTGAATGAGTCATGTAATGTTTTCCTGTGGATAATGTACCCAAGTCAACCAGAGAAAAAGCAAAAACGTGCTCTGTCGTAGTCCTTCCTCTTTGTGACTTGTCTATTACAATAGACTTGGCTGCAGTCCCACGGGAAAATAGCTTTGTTCCTTTTCTCCTTATACAGCTATATAATAATACACACCCATTTTAAAGTAGTATCAAATAATAGATGTAGTGTTTGGAAATCCCCTGAAATCCTGACACACTTTTAATATTTTGGTGGCAATACCTTCATGTACTCTGATTCATATGTATACCCCAAATATATATGTAAATCTTAACAAAATTTTTAATTAAAATTTTATTGTAGGTTCAGTACAGTGTGCCTTGGAGTAAAATAGAAAATAGAGACAAACTACAATAAAAAATAAAACATAACATTCCCACCAATGTTAATACTGTAATGCATATCCTTTGATGCCAACATATTGTTTTTGAAAAAATGAGATCACAGTTTAGCAATTTGCTTTATTCAATTAACAATATCCATCTTACCATTTCAGTAAATTTTCCTCTCATCTAATTCCTAGATCACATTTGATTTTTTATCAACTTAAAGATATTTTTACAGTTGGCTTTCCGAAATCAGTAATATCATTTCCATAAGTTTTCCTCTCATCTATTATCTACGATAATCAAATATTCTGTTGACTGAAATATATTTTTTATTTTTTTAGTTTTTTAAAAAAAATTTTAACGTTTATTTATTTTTGAAAGACAGAGAGAGACAGAGTGTGAATGGTGGAGAGGCACAGAGAGAGGGAGACACAGAATCCAAAGCAATCTCCAGGCTCTGAGCTGACAGCACAGAGCCTGACATGGGGCTCGAACCCACAAACTGTGAGATCATAACCTGAGCCGAAGCCAGATGCTTAACCAACTGAGCCACCCAGGTGACCCTGAAATATATTTTTTAAAGCTAGTTTTCCCAAATCAGTATCCAATCCAGGGCCACATACTGCATCTGGTTGTTCTATCCCTCAAGTATTTTTTACTCAAGCACTTAAGAAAAATATTAAGATACTGGCTTACTCAAGAATCAGGCCACTTTAAGTGCAAAATTTCCCACCCTCTAGATCTGAATGGTTGTTTCCACAAGAGATCATTGCGTTTGTTCCTCTAGACCTGTTATTTCCTGGCAACTGGAAATTATACTTCAAGGCTCAAATGGATTAATGTGGTTCGTTGGAGCCAGAATGGGAAAGTCTGTGAATGCTAAAACTGAAAAAAGGAAATTCAATCTATACACACGTGTGGCCTCAGAGGTTTTCAAGGACAGTGCCAAATATCAGATTTGGATTTTCTGAAAGATCATTCTGGTAGGAGTAGAAAAGGCAAAATGGGGTAAATGGGACAGTTTGGAGGCTGCCTAAGATCAGAAAGACTTGAGGGGCACCTGGGTGGCTCAGTCAGTTAAGCATCTGACTCTTGGACTCTTGGTTTTGGCTCAGGTCACGATCTCATGGTTTGTGAGATCCAACCCTACCTCAGGCTCTGCACTGACAGCAAGGAGCATGCTTCAGATTCTCTCTCTCCCTCTCTCTGCTCCTCTCCCGCTCACGCATGTGCTCTCAAAATGAATAAACATTTAAAAAAAATAAAGGCTTGAATGATGAAGAAAGGGGATGGGATTAGCGTGGGGTGTGGGAAGAGGGCTAAAGTGGTGTTTTAAGCAGAAGTAGCTTCGGGGCACCTGGGTGGTTCAGTCGGTTAAGCGTCCGACTTCAGCTCAGGTCATGATCTCGCAGTCCGTGAGTTCGAGCCCCGCATCAGGCTCTGGGCTGATGGCTCAGAGCTTGGAGCCTGCTTCCAATTCTGTGTCTCCCTCTCTCTCTGCCCCTCCCCTGTTCATGCTCTGTCTGTCTCTGTCTCAAAAATAAATAAACGTTAAAAAAAAAATTAAAACAAAACAAAAAAACAGAAGTAGCTTCATGTTTGCTGATTCTTTCTTCTGCCTGCTGAAACCTGATTTTGAAACCTTCTAGTGAATTTTTCATTTCTACTATTGTACTTTTTTAACTTCAGAATTTCGTTTTGGTTCCTTTTATAATTTCTGTATCTTTAATGCTATTCCCATTTTTCATAGTTTTTCTGACTTCATTCATGTTTTAACTCAGTGAGCAACTTCAAGACTATTTAAAGTCTTTGTCTAGTAAGATATAGGTCCAATCTTTCTCAAGGATGGTTTCTGTTCATTTATTTTGTTTCTCTGAATGGACCATACTTCCCTATTTGTATGACTTTTAATTTTTTTTGCTGAAAAATGGACATTTGAATCTTATAATGTGGTAACTGTGGAAATCAGATTCTTCCCCTTTCCCAGGGATTGCTGTTTTTGTTTGTGTTTTATTGTTGAAGGATGTCTCTGTGCCAGGGATCAGGATCAGCCTAAGGTGAAAGATTAAGGTCTTCTCAGTTCTTTTCTGAATCTGCATCTTTTCCTGGTTATACATGGTGGCTTTCTAATTTTCCCCATGTAAGTGATTGCTTTTGAATGTCCTAATCTTTAAATGTCTGGCTCCGAAGTGTAGTTGAAGGGAAAAAAAATCAAACAAAAAAACAAAACAGGAGCTGTTCCTTCAAATCCCATAGAGCTAGCTTCAGCCAATGAGGGTTGAAACATTGGCAGCTATTCTGTGCCTGAATCTCAGAACTCAAAAGGAGTGATCAGCAATCAAAACACAGAACTCCGGTATTTGGCGAACAAGATTCTTATTTCCCACCACGGCTCCAGCAAGCCACACCAGGAATGTGAACATGGCTGCCTGCCACAGGGTTGAGGGGTAGGAAACAGGGAGGTGCTATTACACTAAAGTCTGATATTGACTGAAATTAACCTCAATTTACCAACCAAACTGTCCCTTGGAAGATGCAAGAATTCAAGTGGACTCCAGAGTTCCAAAATAGTTATTTCGGACAGTTTCTGCCAGTGCAATTGTTGTCTAGGTAGAGAAATGGATTTCCTGTGCTTCCTACTCCATCTGAGGAACAAAAAGAAAAGAAAAAAAAAACAAAAACAGAAATGTGAACAGTGAATAGAGCCTAAGGGATCTGTGGGACACTATCAAGAGAAACAACATACCACTGTGGGAGTCCCAGGAGAAGAGAGAAAGGGTAGAAAGAATAATCAAACTGTAGAAAGTCCAAGAAAAGAGAGACTCTTGAAAGCAGCAAGAGAGAAGTGGTTCATTACATATAAGGGATCCTCAATAAGATTATCAACCAATTTCTCATCTTTAACCTTGGAGGCCAGAAAGCAGTTGGGTTAATGATATTCAACATGCTGAAAGTAAACAACTGTTGATAAAGAATTCTCTATCTGGCAAAACTGTCCTTCAAAAATGAAAAAGTGGGGTGCCTGGGTGGCTCAGTCAGTTCAGTGTTCAACTCTTGGTTTCAGCTCGGGTGGTGATCTCACAGTTTTGTGAATTCGAGCCCTGCGTCTGGCTCTGTGCTGGTGGCATGGAGCCTGCTTGGGATGCTTGCTCTCTCTCTCTCTCTCTCTCTCTCTCTGCCCTTCCCCCACTCACGCGGTCTCTGTCTCTCTCAAAAATAAACTTCAAAAAAAAAAAAAGAAAAAGAAATTAAAATAATCTCTGATTTTAAAAAAGCTAAGGGAGTTTACCAGTAAACCTGCCCGTCAAGAAGCATTAACAGCAATCCTTTAGGTTGAAATGAGGCAATACTTCAGGCTGAAATGAAAGGATGATCAAGAGTAATTTGAAGCTATATGAAAAAATAAAGATCTCTAGTAAAGATAAGTACGTGGAGGATTATAAAACTAAGTATTGTTGTAATTACAATTTGTAACTCCACCTTTTCATTTTCTATAGGATTTAAAAAACAATGTATTAAAATATTTATCTATGTTATTGGGCACACAGTATATAAAGATATAATCTGTAACATCAATAATAGAAAGAGAGGGGAGAATTATATTGGAGAGGTTTTGTGTGCTATTGAAGTTGGTATCAATTCAATTAGATTGTTATAACTGCTGTTAAATGTAATTCCCATGACAACCACAAAGAAAACATCTATAGCATATACACAAAAGGAAAGAGATGAATTAAAACTTTTAACTGCAAAAACTCAAATAAATACAGGAAAAAGGCAGTAATAAAAGAAGGGCACAAAGGCCTATAGAAGACAAATAGCCAAATGGCAGAAATAAATCCGTCCTTAGCAGTAATTACTGTAAATGTAAATGATGTAGGGCGCCTGGGTGGTGGCTCAGTTGGTTAAGCATCTGATTCTTGCTTTCAACTCAGGTCATAATCTCATAGTTAGTGAGACAGAGCCTTGTGTTGGGCTCCGTGCTGTAAGTTCAGAGCCTGCTTGGGATTCTCCCTTTCCCTCTCTCATGCTCTCTCTTCTCTTTCAAAATGAATAAATAAGTAAACTTAAAAAAATGTAAATGGTATAAACTCCTCAAAGAGTTGAACAGAATGGATTTTAAAAACAGATACAACCACCTGTAGCCTAGAAAAGACTCACTTTAGTTCCAAAGATATAAACAGGTTAAAAGTGAAAGAATTATTAAAAAGATATTCCAGGGGTGCCTGGCTGGCTTAGTCAGTAGAACATGTGACTTTTGATCATGAGTTTGAGTCCCACATTGGGCCTAGAGCTTACTTAAAAAAAAAAAAAAATTTCCATGCAAATAGTAACCAAAAGAGAGCTGGGGTGGTTATACTAACATCATACAAACCAGACTGTAAATGCAAAAAAAGGTTACAAGAGACAAAGAAGGATTTTATTTATTTATTTATTTATTTATTTATTTAATCATTTAGAATGCATGCGCCTGAGCTCAAGTGGGGGAGGGGCACAGAGAGGAGACAGGATCCCAAGTGGGCTGTGTACTGACAGCAGCAAACAAGCGATGTAAGTCTTGAACTCATGAACCACGAGATCATGACCTGAGCCAAGGGGAACACTCAACCAACGAAGCCACTCAGGTGCCCCAGAGCATTATTTATTAATATAAGTTTCAATAAAGCAAGATTATCTAAAAATTATAAACATTAACATACCTAGTAAGAGATCCTCAAAATATATGCAGCAAAAATGACCAGAATTAAAAGGGAGAATAAACAATTCTACAATAACAGTTGGAAACTTTGGGGCGCCTCGGTGGCTCAGTCAATTAAGCATCCGACTTCAGCTCAGGTCACGATCTCGCAGTTTGTGGGCTGGAGCCCCGCATCAGGCTCTGGAGCCTGCTTCAGAATCTGTGTCTCCCTCTCTCGCTGCCCTGCCCTGCTCATGCTCTCTCTCTCTCTCTCTCAAAAATAAATAAACATAAAAAAAAAATTGGGGGCACCTGGGTGGCTCAGTCGGTTAAGCGTCCAACTTCAGCTCGGGTCATGATCTCACAGCTGGTGGGTTCCAGCCCAGCATTGGGCTCTGTGCTGACAGCTCAGAGCCTGGAGCCTGCTTCAGATTCTGTGTCTCCTCTCTCTCTCTTCCCCTCCCCCACCACCACGCTCTGTCTCTCCCTCTCTCTCTCTCTCTCTCTCAAAAATAATAAACATTAAAGAAAAATTTTTTTAATTAAAAAAAATAGTTGGAAACTTCAATACCCTACTCAATAATGAATAGGACAACCAGATAGAAGATAAGTTAGGAAACAGAGCACCTGAACATCATGATAAACCAACTAAACCTAACAGATATATATAGAACACTCCACCCAACAACAGCAGAATACACATTCTTCTAATGTAGCATGGGACATTCTCCTGGACAGGCCATATAATTAGGCCACAAAACAAATCTCAATAGATTTTAACAGATAGGTACTACACAAAGTATCTTCTCCAACCATTATGGGATAAAGTTAGAAATCAATAACAGAAGGAAAACTGGAAAATTCACAAATGTGTAAATTAAACAACACGCTCTTAACCAATGGATCAAAGAAGAAATCAAAAGGGAAATTAGAATATACGTTAGAAATGAATGAAAATGATGACACAACATTTCAAAACAGGATGCAATGAAAGCAGTAATCAGAGAGAAATTTATAGTTGAAAACGGTTACATTAAAAAAGATCTCAAAATAATACCCTAAGTTTATACTTTACAAAATGAGAAAAACTAGAAACTATTTTTTTAACGTTTATTTATATATTTTGAGAGAAAGGGCAAGAGAGTGTGCGTGTGAACAGAAGGGCAGACAGAAAGGGAGAAAGAGAATCCCAAGCAGGCTCCACTCTCAGTGTGAAACCCAATACCGGGGTCAATCTCATGACCCCAAGATCACGACCTGAGCCGATACCAAGAGTTGGTTGCTCAACCGACTGAGCCACCCAGGCACTCCAAGAAAAACTAGAAACTAAACCCAAAACTAGCAAAAGGAAGGAAATAAAACAGATCAGAGTGGAGATAGAGACTAGAAAAAGAAAAATCAATGAAACCAAAAGTTGTTTCTTTGAAAAGAAAAAAATCAACAAATCTTTAGCTAGACTGACAAAAAAGAACATGCAAATAACTAAAATCAGAAATGAAAGTGAGGATATTACTTATGACATTTCAGAAATAAAAAGGATTATAAAAGAATGCTATGAACAATTATATGCCAGCAAACCTAGAAAATAGGCAAATTCCTTGAAACACATAAATTATCTAAACTGATTCAAGAAGAAATAGAAAACTCAACACAATTATAACAGATTGAATGAGCAATCAAAAACCTCGGAACAAAGAACAGTCCTGTACCATATGACTTCACCAGTGAAATGTACCAAACATTTAATGAGTAACACCAATCCTCCTCAAATTCTTACCAAAAAAATTAAAGCAGAAATATTTCCTAACTCATTCTATGAGACCTTCATTAACCTGATACCAAAGCCAGATAAATGCATCATAAGTTAGAGACTGATATCTCCCATGAATATAGATGATAAAATCCTCAATAACATATAAGACAATCAAATCCAACAACATATTAAAAGGATTACTCACCATGTCCAAGTGGGATTTATTCCAGGAATGCAGAGTGGTTTGACATAAAATCAATCAATGTAATATATCACATTAATAAAACAAAGGGAAAAAAACACATGATCATCTTAGTGGATGAAGAAAAGACATTTGACAGAATACAATGCTTTTCATAGTAAGATCTCTCAGAAAAGTAGAGAAAATTTCTCTACATGATAAAGGTATTTGTAGAAAAAACCCACACTTAACTTCATACTCAATAATTTAACTACCCCTGTAAGATCAGGAGCTATTCAACATTGTACAAATTCCAGCCAGAACTATTATAACTATTCTCTTTCTTTCTCAAGAAAGAGAAATAAAAGGCAAATGGAGAGAAAGAGGTAAAACTATCTCTATTGAAAGACAACATGATTATAGAGAGAGGAAATCTAGAAGAACCCACAAGAAAGCTACCAAAGCAAAAACAAATTCAGCAATCTTGCTGGGTATAACAGTAACACACAAAAACAGTTGTTTCAGGGTGTCTGGGTGGCTCAGTCGGTTAAGTGTCCTACTCTTGTTTTCCGGTCAGGTCATGATCTCACAGTTTGTGACATGGAGCCCGATGCTGGGCTCTGTACTGATAGCGCAGAGCCTGCTTGGGAATCTCTCTCTGCCTGCCTCTCTCTCTCTCTCTCAAAATAAATAAATAAACTAAAAAAAAAATCAGTTATTACTACCTACCAGCTATGAACAATATGAAAACGAAGTTAAGAAGGCAATTCCATTTACAATATTATCAAGAAGAATTAAGTACCCTTTAAACTTGAAAACATTGCTGTGAAATTAATGAATACCTAGGTACCTCGAAAGGCATTCTGTATTCATAAGTATGAAGACATTAAAATGGCAATGTCACCCAAAGTGATCTACAGATCCAATACAATCAAAATTACAACATCCTTTTTCTCAGAAATGTAAAAGGTCATCCTTAAATTTACATGGAGTTTCAATGGGTCAAAACAATCATGAAAAAGCATAAAGTTTGGGGACTCACACTTTCTCGCTTCAAAAGTGGCAGGACAGAGAGCCAGAAATAAACCCTCACATACATAGTCAAAGGTGCCAAGACCATTGAAATGGTAAAGGAAAGTCTTTTCAAGAACTGGTGCTGGAAAAATGTTATCCACATACAAAAGAATGAAGTTGGGTACAGCTGTGGTGACTGTTACATAACATTGTGAATGTACTGAATGCCACCAAACTTTACCAAACACTTACAAAATTATAAACTGCTTAAAATTATAAATACTATGTTTTAGGACAACTGGCTGGCTCAGTCAGTTAAGCGTCTGACTCCAGATTTTGGCTCAGGTCACGAACTCACCGTTTGTGAGTTCAAGCTCCACATCGGGCCTGCTTGGGAATCTCTCTCTCTCTCGCTCTCTCTCTCTCTGTCTCTCTCTCTCCCCCTCCCTCCCAAAAATAAATAAGTAAACATTTAAAAATAAATAAGTATATGTTTTATCACAATAATCTCCCCCACCCTCCTGGTACCAAAAAAAAAAAAAAAAAAAGAGCCCAGTGAGCAATTGGATTGGAAAGGAAAAAGAACAAAACTCTAGAACGATACTAAAGTTTTCTGGTCTGCAAGGCTGCGTGGATGATGCCGTTTACCAACATAAGGACTACAGGCACTAAGAAGCAGGTCAGCATACGAACTTGAGATAATTAAAAGACACATTAAGATTGGGACAACCACTTGGAGATGTCTTCTGGGCAAGTTGGCCCTGGGGCTTAAGAGATCAGTCTAGACCTCGATGTAGGTAACGGAAGGCTAGAGAATGAAAGAAACCTCTGGGAATCACCAACATCCAAAATCAAGGGGAGTACACCACCTTTTACTTTCACGGCCCCAGCGCGGCGAGTCCACATCCCTAGTCGGGAGGGCCTTACCAAGGCTTAAGTGCGGAGGCGCCCTTCAAGCCTCTGCGGGCAGCAGGTGGAGGAGCCGCTGCAAAGGGGCGAAGCACCCAGGGGTTGAGACCCGGACGCGAAAACGCAGCCAGCCACCGTGTCGTGGGTGAGACCCTCGTAGCAGAACTCTTCCGGTCCTCCGCACCCGGTCCTCCGCACCCGGTCCTCCGCACCCGGTCCTCCGCACCCGGTCCTCCGCACCCGGTCCTCCGCGCGCTAAGTCTCTCTCCCGGGCCAGTGGCCCTCCGAGCCTTCCGATTGGTGGAGAGGACCATGGGACCTGGAAGTTGTTTTGTCCGGCGAGGGCTGCCCTTCCGGTTCCGTTGGGTCCCCCTTTGGCTCGGGTTCCCTGCCCCTCCCCCTTCCCGGAGCCCCGAGGGGCCGGAGCTCCTGGCGGTGCCGGATCCTGACGGTGGCCTTCTCCCGGGTCTGTAAGTGCGGAGGCGGCTGGAGCGCCGGGCAGGGGTACGGGGTCTCTCAAGAGGGAGCCCCCTTGGGGCCCTAGATTGGCTGGGACCTGCTCTGGGATGGGGTCGAGGAGCTGGCCTAGGCCCGGGGAAACTTAAGGAACCCTTGACCCGGCCCATGCTGTGCCCCGCCCCTTTCCCTTCCCCGCGCCTGGAGTGGGGAGCCTAACTATGCCCTAGGGACCTCTTCCTGGGACCCCAGCCCAGGGCCCAGCAGTTGGCTTGGACGCCTGACTCTGGCATCTTGTAAGAAGTGCCAGAGCTGAGGCGCTGGCAAGGCCTCAGTGCCAGCCCGCTAGACTCACTATGCATGCTGACCTAGGTTACACTTTTGCCGGGGTTTCCCCCAAATCGGCCACTGGCCACAGCACCTTTTCTATTACTGACTCTATGCCAGGCACAGGGGCTTCGTAAGATACCCTTCCGGTTTTCCAGGGTCAAGTTTGGGAGCCAGATACAAACAAATAATTACTCTTGCGATATATATATCAGTAGTATATGTGTGAACTGCTTAAGGGGCAGTTGCTAGGAAACCTGAAGAATGAAATTGACGTCTAAATGGGGAGGATAAAGTGGAGAAGAGCTTTTCAGGCAGAAGGAACAGTTTGCAGGGCTGTGAAGGAATGACTGAGGGTAAATTGTGTGTGAAGAGGAGGAAATAGGGGGCTCTTGTGCATAGGATGAGATAAGAGGCTGGGCAAGTAGGCTGAGGTCCAGATAGTGAAAGGTTTAACCCTAAAAGAGATGGGTAGTTTTTAAGGAGGTTTAAGCAGGAAACTTATACAGTCAGATTCTTCAGCTAATGTCTGGGTATTCTTATTGGAAATTCTTTTGAAGCAGTAATGGGATAAGCCTAGTGAAAGCTAATGAAGTCCTGAAATGGAGTTATGACAGTATAACTGGAAAGAAGGGAAGTATGCTGGAGTGAATGATGTGAAGACTCCGTAATAAATTGGATGTCGAGGGGTAAAGAGGTAGCAAAGCTGATTCCTAGGTTTTAGGCCTTTGGTATTTGGAGATTGTTGATGCCGTTATCAGCAACAAAACCATAATCAGTGTAGAGTGCAAATTTATTTTTTGGATATATTGAATTAAAGGTATAATAGAATAGCCACATAAAACTCTCCAGTAAAGAGTTGGAAATGAAAATCCGCAGCTCAACCCCAGTGTTGTAGCTAGAGGTAAAAGTTTGAGTTATTGGTATCAAAGTAGAAGCTGTGGTAATATTTGGCATCAGGAAGTAAGTAGTGAGAAAGATGGGAATATTTGGGGAGAATGGCTGCATTTATGAAGCAGAAAGAGGAATTGGTGGGACAGCAAAAACAGAGGTAGGGGATAATGTATAAAAGTGCAGGGTCCAAGAAGACCCAGAATCAAGAGAAAATTTTGAGGAAGGTGCATGGGACAATGCATGCAGAGCATTTGGGGAATGAGAAAAAAAAAAAAAAAGATTGTATTTTAGTTAGAGATCATTAGTGGGGCGCCTGACTGGCTCTGCCCATAGAGCATTTGGCTCTTGATCTTGGGGTCAAGAGTTCGAGCCCCAGGTTGGGCATAGAGATTACTTAATAAAAGAGAGAGATCGTTAGAGACCTTTTAAAAACCAATTTTAGTAGAGTGATGAGGTGGTGATATATAAAATAACGAGGACCTCAACTGGTTTGGTGTTAAATGAGAATGAGAAAAGACCACATGTGAAGGATTTCACAAAGAAAGTTGGCAGGCTTTATTTGTTTATTCACCTAACAAATGCTTATCAAGCACATTCCAGACACTGTTCTAAGCTCTTTAAAACATTAACCTAATTTTTAATTTCCCATAACAACCCTATGAAGTAATATTACTATTTGACAGTTGGGAAAACTGAAGCACAGAAGTGGTTAATTAACTTGCCCGGGATCACACAACTAGTAAAGTGGTTGAACAGGGTTTTGATCCTAGGAAATATGGCTTCAGAAACCATTGTTTAATCCACTGCACTAAGCAGTGACTGAATATGGGCTGACAGGAATGGGAAAAATTTAGGCAAAGATAGATTCATTGATAAAAAAAATTGAGAGGCTTGGAAGGAGATCCGAATTGAGCAGGTAAGTAATGGGCTTATGTTTGTATTATATATTTGATTTTTATTTCTCTTTTTCTGTCTTAGATCCTATTCAAGTCAGTGCCATTTTAGGTCAGTTTCTTTCACAATTAGGTCAATTTATGCCATACTTTCATTGATCACTTACTATGTAAAATTGGGTCTCCTCTTCAGCTTCGCACCCATGTCTAGCGAGGTAACGGATCTTCCCCATTATGTCATGTAGGATTCTCTGGCTAAACGTTTTAAGACCAGACCCATTTTCATCCCCTCTAATATTCCCTAGCTTATTGAGTGGCAACCTGCCAAATTAATCCAGTCATTCAAGTCTAATGTCTTGGAGTCATCTTAAGCTATCCTTTCTTGAACCCCACCTTGGTCAGCAGTCCATCAGTTCTTTGAAATATCTCTCAAATCTGTTTCCTCTCTGTATCCATATGATTGTTGTCAATGTTCAGGCCCTCATTATTTCTATCTCGATCTATTAGAGTAATAGCATACCACCTCCTTCATGTCCACTGTTCTCAGAGGTATTCTTCACTGATACTTTTGATTTGCTGGGTTTTAGACAGTGCAGGAGTTTAGGCATCATACATTTCGTATGATAGAATAGTGGCCTAGGGCAGGTACTTTTTGAGTAGCTTGAGGTAAAGTTAAGTTTGGTTAAGGTTGGCCATGAGGATGGGGATTTTGAGATTTTTTTAGAGAATGTAGGGGCGCCTGGGTGGCTCAGTGAGTTAAGCGTGTGACTCTTGATTTCGGCTCAGGTTATGATCTCACAAATCATGAGTTCAAGCCCTGCGTCTGGCTCCACGCTGACATTGCAGATCCTGTTTGGGATTCTCTCTTTCTCTCTTTCTCTCTCTCTGCCCCTCTCCTGCTAGCACACATATGCACCCTCTCTCGTTCTCAAAATAAATAAAGTTAAAAATTTTTTTTCCAAGGAAGATATATTTCTGTGTATATTACTTAAAAGTAAAAGTAAAAACAAAATAAAAGGTTGAGAATTTGGGAGAATGTAGTGCCATAAAAGTTACCCATAAGAAAAAGATTGAGGCTTACAGAGATAAAGGCTGTAATATAATGTAACCTTTTTGAAAATGAAGTATGGTGTTAATGAGAGACAAAGAAAAATTTCCACGTAGTTATGAGTGCTAAGTTGAAAGATAAGGGTACTTTCATGAGGTAGATGAGAAAAGAGACTGACCTACAGCTTGGGAGTTTAGTATATGGAATAGAAAAGTTTTCCTTGTAAGTCGTTATTAGAGGCATTTGAAATAAGAAACTTGGTTGGAGCGCCTGGGTGGCTCAGTCGGTTGAACCTCTGACTTCGACTTGGGTCGTGAGTTTGAGCCCTGCATCAGGCTTGCTGCTGTCAGTGCAGAGCCCCTTTCAGATATTCTGTCCACTTCTCTTTCTGCCCCTTCCCCACTCATGCTCGCTCTCTCTCTCAGTCAAAAAGAAATAAATATTTTTTTTAAAATGAAATAAGAAACTTGGATATTTTCTCATTGCCTATAGCACAGCAATAAACATTGTCCAACTTAGAATATCCATTGATCCTTTTTGGTTACTCCTGTTTGAACAGGAATTTTCAGATCAGTTGGCACATTTGTTATGGAGATAATTATGAAAGAATTGTATAAATATAACAAAGAGAAAGTGATCTTTTAAAAAAAATGTTTATTTTGAGAGAACGTGCACGTGCACGCAAGCGGGGGAAGGGGCAGAGAGGGAGAGAGAGACTGAGAATCCCAAGCAGGTCCCACACTGTGAGTGCATGGCCTGATGTGGGCCTTGAACCCACGAACTGTAGGATCATGACCTGAAATGAAATCAAGAGTTGGATGCTTAACCAACTGAGCCACGCAGGCGCCCCAGAAAAAGTGATCTTAAGTGAGAATACTCCTATTACATTGATGTTTGAGAAATAGGTCATTCAGAGCTTGCTAATAGAAACTGGGCAGTATGCAGATATAATTGCAATCACCTAGGCAATGGATGATAAGGGCCTGAACTGTGGCAATGCTGGAATAAAGAGAGAATTTGGAAGTCATTCTGTGAAAAGAATCAACAATGTGGTGACCAAGTCCCTCTTCTACCTGATAAGTTCTTTACTTTTAGTTACTAGAAGCTCTACTATAATCTAGAATTATGTGAGTGATTTTTATGAAATTTAGGAAAAACTACTACTATGCTTAGAAGTTAACTACAGTCCCTTTTATTTGCAAATGACATCAGACTTAGTATACAAATATAAATACATAAAAGATGGGAAAATAACATAACATAGGTGACAAACGAAGATAAAAAACAAGGCTGAGGGAATAAAATGCAATCAAGAATACGACTCGTACCCAAATGGTTTCCTATTAAAGTTCTCTAGAGTTGACACAAATTTGGCTTTACATTGTACTCTTTTGTTTTTTAACTTAAACCTTTTATTGAAGCATAACTGAATACACAAAAGTATGAAAATCATAACTGTACAGCTGAGTGGATATGAGAAAGGAAGTCTGAGCAGTTACCCAGTTAACATTATTCATAAAACTTCAGCTAGTCTTGTTTCATACATGGATTTTGGCATCATGTAGCTTGGGCCCAATTTCCAGCTCTAACACTTAATACTTTCCACCTCTCATAAGTTGAACAAGTTTCTTATATCCTCCAAGACTTCATATGCAAAATGGAGATGATAATAATACTTACCTCTTAGAGATTTTGAGGATTAGGTGGGTCAATTTAGGTAAAGCACTTAGCACTATACCTGGGACATAGCAAGGATTCAATAAAGATTAGCTACTATTTCTCATGTTGTTAAGCCAGTTTATAAGAAACACAGTTATTCCTTTCTATTTTGACATTTTTCAAAATGAAAAAAAATGTATGTATATACATATGTGTATATATATACACACACATATATATACACACATATATATGTATATATATGTGTGTATATATATATATATTTAAAATTTGGTTTTACATTGTCAAAGCCATTTTGGAAACAAACCCAAGAAAAAGTTTCCCCAGGACACTCAAAAGCGGAAAAGATGATAATGAAGAGCATCTCTACCATAGTACAATAATGATTTCATAGGGAGCATTAAAGAGTTAATTATTGTGCTGGTCTTGTTGAATGAGCTGTATAAAAAGTAACAGTTGTGGGACACCTGGGTGGCTCAGTCCAGTGGCAGGCATGGGACTTCGGCTCAGGTCATGATCTTGTGGTTTGTGAGTTCGATCCCCACGTCGGGCTCTGTGCTGGCAGCTCAGAGCCTGGAGCCTGCTTCAGATTCTGTGTCTCCCTCTCTCTCTGCCCCTCCCCCATTCCCTCTCTCTCTCTCTCTCTCTCTCTCTCTCTCTAAAATAAATAAGCATTTAAGAAAAATTTTTAAAAAAATTTTTTTTTCAACGTTTATTTATTTGTGGGACAGAGAGAGACAGAGCATGAACGGGGGAGGGGCAGAGAGAGAGGGAGACACAGAATCAGAAGCAAGCTCCAGGCTCCAAGCCATCAGCCCAGAGCCCGACGCGGGGCTCGAACTCACGGACCGCGAGATCGTGACCTGGCTGAAGTCGGACGCTTAACCGACTGCGCCACCCAGGCGCCCCAAGAAAAATTTTTAATAAAAATATTAAAAAAAACAAGTAACAGTTGGTCCTTGCCCTCAAATAACTAAAATTGTATTGAAAAGAGAAACTAGTAACAGCAATTGATTAAGGGATAAACTACGTGGCCCAGAAATAAGAGTGTATCAAAGACAGCCAATAGAGTGCACTGACACATATTAGGGAAAACTTAAAGTAAACAGAACAATTTTCCTCATATTCTGAGACTAGAGCAGAGCAATCAAAGCCAGCACTTTCTTTGGGTAACTGTTGGGCTGCTCTCGCTGTTAAGTTTCTTGAGGCTGATTGATAGGAAGTACTCCAGCTCCTCATCTTTGGAGCTTCAAGGAACAGTTATTTCTGAGGATAGTTGTCTCAAACACTGTGTGTATTGTCGTCCTATAGATGGAAGCAATTAATGATCATTTTTGGGTATGTGTAGAAAAATACTGACCTGAGGGTGACTAAGGAGAAGCTAAACTCTAAGAAAGAATGCCCCTTTTGTTTGGCCACTTGAAACAACAGTCATTTTTATAACTTCTGGTTATAAATTGGGGCATTCACTGTTTCCAGAATGACTGAATTAGGAAACTGTGATTGCTAAAACTAACCAGTGATAATACAGTTTTGCTGCTTTCTTTTTTGATATGTTTCTTGTATCTCCTAGATTTTTTCCTTTTTGATATTCACCATCTTTTCTCTGATGCTGCATTTGCTTCTCTGCCTCCTTCCTCTCTCATTTTTATTGTAATTATTCATACCTGTACATTCAGAATGCCATACAAAGGAAAAGTTCATTTATGTCTGTATATGTTTGTTAATATACCTGTGCCATACCAGTTTCCCCCCCCCTACATTTTACCTCTTTCAGTGATAGTTTCATTCAGTTGAACTCTTAAGTTTGAAACCTTTATACATCCCTTTTTTTTTTTTTTTCATTCTCTGGATCTAGTCATTTACCAAGTTCCTCAAAATATCTTTTACTATTTTTCTTTACCCCTTATTCCCACTTTCATTCCTTTCTAGGCTTTCGTGGCCTCAGAGCCGTAATGCTTTCACAGACTGAGCTGATCTTCCTAACAGCAATTCTTCCTTCTTTCTGCTGTCAGATCCTGTAGGTTCAACAAATACCAACTGAGCACCTACTATATGTTTAGTACAATATTTAGGTGATGGGAATACACACCAGTTTGAACAGAAGAGGTTCTGGCCAGTAATGTGGCTGCAATAAGTAGAATTTAAAGCAAAAGGAAAAAGTATTTTGCCCTAGAAGATGCAGGTTCCCAGCATCAGACTCATTGAGTGGGGTGGAGATGTTTCCCTCTAATGCCATGAAGCTTGCAGTTGGAGGGGAAGGAACGGGTACTGTATTTAATAAAGTATTTTGAGTGTTAACGTTGGAAGTGCTATGCGATAGGTCCAGTAAAGACAACTGTTTTAGTGTAAGAGGTTAGGTATGGGCCTCAAGAAATAAAGGAGTCATAGGGTGCCTGGCTGGCTGTCTCAATTGGTAGAGTGTCGGACTCTCGCTCTCAGGGTCATGAGTTTGAGCCCCATGTTGGGTGTAGAGATTAGAAGGAAGGAAGGAAGGAAGGAAGGAAGGAAGGAAGGAAGGAAGGAAGGAAGGAAGGAAGGAAGAAGAGTCCGTATTAGAGTAGTGCTCTAGACTAAAGAGAGAACTGCAACTGTGCTAAGAGCTGGAGTCAATAGAGTGCTGTCATGCACTATGAGTTTGTATGCAGTATGAATAAGATCTGGACTCTGCTTCAGGAGCTGATGTTCTATGAGCCTTGCTTAGTCACTGTTGTAGAAGATAAGATTGTAAAGATTGGGCTTCAGGATCCAGATGTGGCCAAGCACAGCTGGTTGTCTCATGTGATTCTCCACTACAGAGTTGATGAATGCACAAAATTCAAGGTAAATTTATTGATGCACTGAGATTATTTCTCAAGAGCAGAGCTGATATACCTGATGTCACAGAAGACTGCTGCATAAACAGGCTGCCAGTTTACTTTTTTTTATAATGACTGGGGGACTGGAATTATCCTGTTGGCGTGGCTAATTCATTCTTCCCTGTAGAGAGACACATGGGAAGCCAAATTACCAGAAAATCATTTAGGGAGTATGGAATCAAAACATAGTGACTTTCTCCAAGGGAATTGCTACGTAGAGGGACAGAAAGGCAGAGAGTTTGGCAAAGACACCTTCTCCATGGTTGAATGCATTACACCAATGTTTACCTTAATTATTATGAGGTTTACTTCATCATTTTATACTCAAAGGTTAGTCTTCATCCAGGAGACAATGGGAAGTCACAGAAGGATTTTAGGCGGGGGTTAGATATAATCAGAGCCAACATTTTTGAAAGCTGACATGTGGTATAGAAGCTGGATTAGAAGGTACAGAAGCTGGAGCCCAAGGAACATTTATGATCCTATTCTAACAGTCCAGTTGATGAGTAATGATAGATAAAGAGGGATAAAGAAGAAGGAACAAAATCTCTAAGCTATTCATTTGATCGACTTTATTCCTACTCAGATTCCCACCAAGTGGCTCATCTGGTTTTTCTATATCAAATATTTTATTTACTTTCTATATCAAGAAATGTTTGAGAGTTATATTTGTCCAAAATGCACAGGATAAAGACCTGTGCCTTTGATACTGTGTAAACATTGTCCCTTTAAGTTTGTGACTTTCAGTTTATTGCAGAAATGCTTGTATGGATAAATTCCCATCAGTTTAAGTAGAACAGGATTTAGCAAGGAATGGGGCAAGCAATGTCACTGCAGTTCTTTAAAATAGAAAGCAAAGAGGGGCGCCTGGGTGGTTCAGTTGGTTAAGCATCTGACTCTTGATTTTGGCTCAGGTCATAATCTCATGGTTTGTGAATTCAAGCCTCACGTTGGACTCTGTGCTGGCAACACAGAGCCTGCTTGGGATCTCTCTCTTCCTCTTTGTCCGCTCCTCCCCTACTTGTGCTCTCACCATCTCTTTCTCAAAATAAATAAATAGAACTTAAAAAAAAAAGACATTATTTTAAAAAATAGAAAGCAAAGGAAAACATTTTGTCTTTGAAGAAGCAGGATTTCACAGTCTCATGCAAAAGAAAAGTTACTTTGTTATTACTTGCTGGGATGTTTTCAGTTTGTTTTTGACACCTGATAAAATTCTGATTTGAGAAGCAAGAATATGCTCTTGGAGTAACTCAAACACTGTTCTTGTATTAAGTATCTTAAAAAGTTGAATGGATGCCAAGCCATGTACACTAATACAAGTCCACTCCTTAGGTGCAATTGACACTTGATGTTGGTAAGGACTAATTTTTAACAGCCTTTGAAAGCTGTTACACTAGCTTCCTCTTTCAAGGAAAGTATCATTTGGATACATACAAAGAGATATGACAACACAAATTTGGTTTTGGAAGGAAAAATCCAGGTTTCTTAATTGTTTGAATTTTCTTAAATTCATCCTTTTTACATTTCTGTTCTTTAGGTCTGCCAAAATGTCTGAAAGATCAGATCTCCTTCACTTCAAGTTTGAAAATTATGGAGATTCAATGTTACAAAAAATGAACAAATTAAGAGAAGAGAATAAATTTTGTGATGTTACAGTTCTCATAGATGATATTGAGGTACAGGGGCATAAAATTGTGTTTGCTGCAGGTTCCCCCTTCTTAAGAGACCAGTTTTTACTGAATGATTCCAGAGAGGTGAAAATCTCCATATTGCAGAGTTCCGAAGTGGGGAGACAATTGCTCTTATCCTGTTATAGTGGTGTGCTGGAATTCCCTGAAATGGAACTGGTCAATTACTTGACTGCTGCAAGTTTTCTTCAGATGAGCCACATTGTAGAACGATGCACACAGGCCTTGTGGAAGTTTATAAAGCCAAAACAACCAATGGATAGTAAAGAGGGATGTGAACCACAGAGTGCTTCTCCCCAGTCAAAAGAACAGCAGGGAGATGCCAGAGGCTCCCCAAAACAGGATTCACCTTGTATTCATCCATCTGAAGACAGTATGGATATGGAGGACAGTGATATTCAGATTGTTAAGGTAGAATCTATTGGGGATGTATCTGAGGTTAGAAGTAAAAAAGATCAGAACCAGTTTATTTCTTCTGAACCCACTGCTTTACATTCATCAGAGCCCCAGCATTCCCTGATAAATTCAACTGTGGAAAACAGAGTAAGTGAAATAGAACAAAACCATCTCCACAATTATGCCCTCTCTTACGCAGGCAGTGATAATATCATCATGGCCTCAAAAGATGTCTTTGGGCCTAATATTCGAGGTGTAGACAAAGGCCTACAGTGGCATCACCAGTGCCCAAAGTGTACCAGGGTGTTTCGTCACCTGGAGAACTACGCCAACCATTTAAAAATGCACAAACTCTTTATGTGTCTACTCTGCGGCAAGACTTTTACTCAGAAAGGCAACCTTCATCGACACATGCGTGTGCATGCCGGCATTAAACCTTTCCAGTGTAAGATCTGTGGGAAAACCTTTTCTCAGAAGTGTTCCTTACAGGATCATCTTAACCTTCACAGTGGAGATAAGCCCCATAAGTGTAACTATTGTGACATGGTTTTTGCACATAAGCCAGTTTTGAGGAAACATCTTAAACAGCTGCATGGCAAAAACAGTTTTGATAATGCCAATGAAAGAAATGTGCAAGACCTCACAGTGGATTTTGATTCTTTTGCATGTACAACAGTCTCAGACTCTAAAGGGTGTCAGCCACAGCCTGATGCAACACAGGTCCTGGATGCAGGTAAACTGGCCCAAGCTGTCTTGAACTTAAGAAACGATAGTACTTGTGTGAATTGAGTAGGGGCTTTATGCTCACAACTTAGAACTGACTGAAAACGTGGCAATAGTCTTGAACCTTTTTAGGAGTGATTTTGCTAGTTTGACTTCTCCAAAGCCTCTGTGCAGGTTGTAGGGGTGAGTCAAAGCACTAACAGACCAGGCAACTTACCACTTGGAGTGGTCTTGCCTTCCTTTTGCCCTCTCCCATTTCGTGTTTTGAATTATTTATCCTGTGATGTCTGTTTTACTTTTCCAAGGAGTATTCCGTTTGTCTACCTAACATTGACCTTTGTTTTAGACCGACACCATTTTAGGCTTTTCACTGGGCACATCCTGAGGGTACCAGTGAGTTAACAACATCACCTATGGTCCACTAATAGATGCTGTGCTAAGAGAAGTGAATAGTATTTTTCTTTGGCAGAAAACAGGCTGAGATAGAAGAGGATATTGCTCTTGGCCTGAATATGTGATAAAACTTCTGGCTGCCTATTGTTAATTGCCTATTGATAATAATCTGCCTCCTACCATTTGTACTTGTCTTGGAGCTGGCTATGAAGTATTTTGGGTTGTTCTGTGCTCTTTTCAACAGTATTATAGCCCAACTTCATGTCACTGTGTTGTTCACATAGACCAGAGTACAATGTTTTCGGCAACACCTACAGACAAATAGTTAGCATGAGAAGCATAATTAACAAAGGATAGAAGTACAATTTACAATAGCACTTACATGGGAGGTCTTCCCGAAAAGAAGCCAAATGCTTATAATTAATGTGTATCGTACTTGTTGATGCTTTTCAAATCAGGATTGCCCCAGGCACACTGAAAATGTGCTAAAGTATAATGGTCTCTCTCAAAAGAGGCTATTTGGGAGTCAGTCTCTGGATTGTTTTAGAGGTTAGCCTTCCGAAAGGTGAGTTTGGCCTTCAGAGTTTTGTCTGTTGTACTGTAATAATCTCTGTATCCTCATTTCTTCATGTACACTAGTTTCTAAGATGGATGAAAAAAGTGGATCACAGAAGGAGCAATTGGGTTTTTGCATTCAGATAGTCCTAAAAAGGTACATAGTCCCACCTTACCATGTTTGATAGATCACTAATGCAGAATTGATCTTCCAATATGGAAAGACACAATTGTTTTTCCTAAAGCACATGTTATAGTTCAGAAAGAAAATTTTGAGTCTTAGTAGTTTTTGACTCATGAATTAGATTTAGGTAATAGGAGTCTTAGGGTCCCTTAGAGAATCTTTAAGCGATCATATACTCCACCTCTTTTATTTAAGCTGGGGTATCCAAAGCCCAAAGAGGTGGCCTGGCCAAGGTTGGCCAAAGTAGAGATGTGACTAAAAATATGAGCTAATCTCTCCTTATTTCTCACTATCTCTTAGCTTAAAAAGATTTAGTACATGATCAAGGGTATTATTATCAGCAAAAAGCTCCTAGTTTGTGCTTCACTTTTTGGAATCCCTGTTGGCTTTTTGAGACAGCCCAGGTTTTACAAACAAAACATCACAGGAAGGATGTATTTTTGTTAATTATTTTTTTGGTTAGAATGAATATTACATTCTGCTCAAGCAAGTGATTGATTTGCTAGATGGTGGTCAGGGAGAAAAAAGACAAGTAAGAATAATGTGAGAAGGAAACAAATGTGAATCTGATTTTGTCTGGAAGCAGTGTTTATTTAGTTTCCATTGGGCTTTTGTTTTTACTTTTGAGCTATGAGAATGCATGTACAGATAAACCAAAACTTGAGTTTAACTTGAATAGTCACAGGGAATTCTTCGAGCTGTTATAATTTGATGCATTTACATGTGAATCTGATTTGAGGTATAATTTCTACCTTTTGTTAAAATCCTTAAAATGAGAATAAAATTGAGTGATAAGACTAATAGGTATCTTATGCCCAAAGTCACTCATTTTATGGTTTAATGATGCTACCTAGCATTCTGATTTTTATATGATCCAGCCAAAGAGTACCAGTTCTATGCAACAGTGAGACATTAATGTTACCAGTGTTTCTCTGAACATCATTTCATCATAGGGGAGTAGGAAGTTGGAGTGCTTCCTTCACTTAACATTCATGTCCTGTTTTTGTTACTGGTTTGAAGACTAAAAGACATGAGTTCAATATGATTGGTCTCTTTGGTTGGAGACTATTTCTGGGTTCATTGAGTCATTTGAGAAACATTTATTGGGTACCTTTGTTGCCAGGCACTATGCTAGATACTGAGGATATTGAAGGTAAGATTGCTAAGGTCCCTGCCCTCACAGAGCTTATGGTCTCATGTGGTCTCATATGGTCTCATGTGGTCTCAGAGAAGGTGATTTTATACTGGGAATAATAAAGAAAATGCCTTGCTTTCTTTGATCACTTAAAATCAGCATCTTGATGGGGTTTTTTAATCAGTAAAACTGGTTCTCACCTTTTGCAACTGCAAACCACTGAAGTGATTTACAGTCTCCTCCATTTCTTGGCTGGAGAGGTGTTTTGTTTCTGTGAGACATTTTCTTAATTTTGGTGGGACTTGACTTTTCTCCTTCTTTATACATGTTTCTTAGATTGTATTTCAAAGTGGTCAAGTTACTGATATCAAATACATTTTATAAGGGAAGATGACTTTCAAAACTAGTCATATTCTTATAGAGAAGAAAGGTTTTCTAAAACCTTAGTCATTCTGCATTTGTATTTTATGGATCCCCAAGATAATTAAAAAGGACTCTCTTTACCATAACTTGGTTTTTAAAAAATTACCATGTCACCATTATTTATTTATTTAATTTTAAAGACAAACTCCAAACTGAAGTGGCTCTGAAGTAAATCAGATGTGGTTTTGTTTTAGTTTCTTTATTAGAAGATCTATAAATGGTGACCAGAGTCACCACTTCTAAAAGATTGTCCTAAACAAACAAACCAGAATATTTTATTTCAGCTGGTGAATAGCTGTTCTAAGTCTGTTGTATGTTAGACATACTATGAACTACCTCTTCACTTATTATGGGGAAGTTTCCTTAATAAAAGTGTGACAATTAAATCTGTGGTGTCAGTGGTTTCTTTTTTCTGTCCCTCCTGCTTTCCTTTTCAGTTGCCTGAATTTGAAAAAGAAATGCTTCCTTCACTCCTATTGTTTATTAATCAAGCACGCTGAGCTTGGCCTCGGAAGCAAATCTGGTTAACCAGAAATTGTTAGTTGGGTCAGTTACTTCCAGGAGAACCTGTTGACTGAAGGGTAGAGCTGCTGCTTTTCAGAATTGGTTCAGACATAACTTCATTTGGCAAACACCTGATGCCTACTCAGTGCCAGATTTAGGGAATGCGGAGATCATAAATCACTGTCCTAAATACCTCCGATCAGATGGGTCACAGATTTCATTACAGGTATGATAATTGCAGTAATGAAGGCGGCCAAAGGGTTTACAGGCTCCCAACGGGGAGCCAACTAATTCAAGGGCAGTTCAGGATGGCTTCAGGGATGACGTGATTTATGAACAAGACTTTGAAGGATGATAGGGAGGAGGATGGATAGGGCACGTGGGAGGAAGCAGCCCCAAGAGTTAAGATACAGGGCCTGGGTTCGACCAGAACTGGTGGGTGGGGAACGGGGACACGCGAAGGATTGGTAAAGTGAGATCCAGAGGTGGGAGTCAGATCCTGATGGTCATTAGCTAGGCAATCTCGAATGTTGATCCCCATGGCAGTCTCCTCTCCTCTCCTCTGCCACCTTTGAAATTGTAGAAGGCCGAGTGAGGAAAACCCGGCCCGGCCCGTAACAGCCCATGAGGGCCTCCCAGCGGTTCCGGCGCAGGGTATTCCGAATAGGTGCGCTGTACCCCAGTTCACAACCCGTCTGCGTGCGATACGGACGTTGGGGAGAACTCACGAAGGGGAACGGCTCGCGTGCCGAAACTGGGGCAGGAGAGATGGGATTTGCCGGAATTCGGGTGCCTCTCTGTCATTCCAGGAGCGGGGGGAGTGAGGAAGGGAGACTGTCTCAGGATGTCCTTCCGGGACGCCAGCCCACCCCAGTGAGGAGCGGAGCTAGTTGACACCGGATGTGTTTCCTCCCAGGCTAAGTCCACCTTCCGGCCTAGGCCGCCGCTGCTGCGGAAAGCTGCTTTCTGGCTCTCTGAGTCGGTGAGTTAGCGCGATCGGGACGGGCCGGTGGGGAAGCCTGAAGAGGGCGAGGTGGAGGAGGAAGGCCCCTAAGCGCGGGCGGGGAGGTTGGACTGGTGCTACAACCCTTTGGGCGACAGGGCCTACGGTCTTGGCGGGCTTAGCTCGGGAAGAACCCGTGTGTGGCGAGCTGCAGGATCTTCCAGGCCAGCTGGGGTCCGGGTCGGTTCAACAGATGTTCCCTCAGCAGCGCCTGTTCTGTGCCGGCCCCTGCGTTCGCTGCGGGAACTCAGATGAACCAGGCACCTTTTCGTGGTGCTTTTCGGAGGAACTGACTGTTGGGGAGACCGAAGGAGGAGTCAACAGCGGTCTTAAGTGATTTGGGGGCTTAAAGGAGCCACATCACTACCTGAAAAGAGGACCTGGAAGCGCAAACATAACATGTGCAAAAGTGTATTCGGGTCTTCTTGTCTGGGCAGTGGTGAAAATCTCAATATGGAAGGAGCTCAGATGAAAAATCGAGAAAAGATAACGCCTTAAAGATGGTTAGGACCAAATCGTGAATGATCTTCTATCTGCTAAAAAGAGTAGGCTGTTCTGGAGGTAGAGGAGAACAATGGAGAATTTAAAGTAGAAGAGAGTAAAAAAAAAAAAAAAAAAAAATTTAAAAGATGTTAGTTTTGGTGGCACTGAAAGACCTTGCAGTGGTCCCCCCGGGGAACAGAATGAGGACCTGCAGTACTGACGGGGAATAGGAAGCTTGGAGATTACATTAAGGTTCCTAATGTGGGAGACTATGTTAAGTCCTCTTACTCGTAGGTATTAACAGTGTCCTGGACCACAATATAGATAAAATTTAGTCAAGAAGAAAAACAGAAACTGTTAAGTACAACTCTGTATAATAAGTACTGTAACAAAAATATGAAAAGTGTGTTAAGAGATCATAGAGAAATGCGTTCTAATTTTCTGGGTTGTGAGACGGTGGCATAGGTTTCGCTCTTTGTACTCAGATTAGAATTTGAGTCTTCTTTTACCCAATTCAGGTTTGGGATTTGTGTTTGTTTTTACCATCACAGTGTAGGAAAGCATTTCCTATCTTTACATCAATGTTTGTGTTTTATTTTGCTTAGATTGTGACCATGGCTGCTGAATCCGATGTCCTGCATTTCCAGTTTGAACAGCAAGGAGATGTAGTGTTGCAGAAAATGAATCTCTTGAGACAGCAGAATTTATTTTGTGATGTGTCAATTTATATTAATGACACCGAGTTCCAGGGGCACAAGGTGATTTTAGCTGCTTGCTCCACTTTCATGAGAGATCAGTTTTTACTTACGCAGTCAAAACATGTCAGAATCACCATCTTGCAGAGTGCAGAAGTTGGCAGAAAACTGTTGCTGTCTTGCTATACGGGAGCACTTGAAGTTAAAAGGAAAGAGCTTTTGAAATATTTGACTGCTGCTAGTTACCTGCAGATGGTTCACATTGTGGAAAAGTGCACAGAAGCTTTGTCAAAGTATCTGGAAATTGATCTTTCTATGAAAAATAACAATCAGCATACCGACCTGTGTCAGTCCTCTGATCCAGATGTTAAAAATGAAGAAGAAAATTCAGATAAAGACTGTGAGATAATTGAAATTTCAGAAGACAGTCCCATAAACGTAGATCTTCACGTAAAAGAAGAAGAAAGCAATGTTTTACAGTCTACAGCAGAGTTGACATCAGAGAGGAAGGAAATGAAGTCACCAGAGCTGTCTTCAGTAGATATTGGTTTTAAAGATAACGAAATTTGTATCCTCCATGTGGAATCTATCAGTACTGCCGGTGTAGAAAATGAGCAGTTTTCACAGCCTTGTACCTCTTCAAAAGCAACCATGTATTTCTCTGAAACACAGCATTCACTGATCAATTCTACAGTTGAGAGCAGAGTGGCAGAAGTTCCTGGGAATCAAGATCAGAGCGTATTCTGTGAGAATACTGAAGGAAGTCATGGTACAGTGAATGAGATTCAGAACCTGGAGGATGCTTATTCACTGAGGCACCAGTGCCCCAGGTGTCCCCGAGGATTTCTTCACGTTGAAAACTATCTGCGCCACCTTAAGATGCATAAACTGTTCTTGTGCTTACAGTGCGGGAAAACATTTACACAGAAGAAAAATCTCAACCGGCACATTCGAGGGCACATGGGCATACGGCCCTTTCAGTGCACTGTGTGCTTGAAGACCTTTACTGCCAAAAGCACACTTCAGGACCACTTGAACATACACAGTGGAGATCGCCCATACAAATGCCACTGTTGTGACATGGATTTCAAGCACAAATCTGCCCTCAAAAAGCACTTAACCTCTGTCCATGGCAGAAGTAGTAGTGAAAAACTACCCAGGCATGATCTCAAAAGGCAAAATCTACTATAATTAGAACCACACCTTGCTATGTAAGCCTTGTATCGTTCTGTTAGGCAAGTTTTTCTATAGAAATGCAGCAGTATAGTTATACTGCATTCCCCTCCTCCCCCATCTTTGGGTCTTAATTTTGGTCTGCCTACACGTGTTATTCTTTCTGAACTTCTACGAACAGTTCCAAAGTGTGGGAGACATGATAAAGCTAATGGGATGCTGTCTTATCTCATGTATTATATGTAAGTCCCAGTGGTATAACTAGAGAAATAATGTTCCTGTCTTAAATATTCTTGATTCCAGTGACAGAGGATCCAGCAGTATTTCTAGGTTCTAATTTTGAGTCTCTAGATAAATGATATAAATGTAAAATCCCAACCATATAATAATTTTTAGGAATTAGGATAACAGGAAGAGAAAATAACTTAAAAAAAAAACGCTATGATCCATTATTAGTTCTTTGTAGAACTAGTGAAATATAGATATATATATATATACACACATATACCTATATGTGTGTGTGTATCTATATATATATATTTACAAACTACTGTTGGATTCTTAACTAAGTACCAAGGTACTTGTTTTAAACTGTAAGGGAACACACTTCAAATTCACTTGGGAGTAGCGGAATTTCCTTGTATGTGGGCTAATCTTAAAATGATGTTTCCATGACTTGTTAGTATACATAATTTAGAAGTGATTAATTGGGCCCAGGTTTCTCAATTTTATTTAACAGAGTTGTATTTAGTAATTTTATGACCAGTGAAATTATACCATTGGCATGAAACTCTGAAAAATTTCTTTTAGAAATTCCAATTTTGGGGTACCTGGGTGGCTTAGTCAGTTAAACATCTGACTTCAACCCAGGCCATGATCTCATAGTTTGTGAGTTCAAGCCCCACTTTGGGCTCTGTGCTGACAGCTTGGGGCCTGGCCCCTGCTTCAGATTCTGTGTCTCCCTCTCTCTGTTCCTCCCCCAGGTGTGCTCGGTCTCTCTCTAAAAAATAAACATTAAAGAAAAAAATCCCAACTTACCAAAGATATTCTTTCTATTCTTCTTTCTTTCCTTTTTAAAATTTATTTTATATTCTAGTTAACATGTCGTAAAACTGACTTTTGTTTTTGGTCTACATTTCCATGAATTTTAATTCATGTAAATTTGTGCAACCACCACTGCAATCAGGATACAGAACATTCCATCATCCCTAAAAACTCCCTTATGATGCCCCTTTGTAGTCGACTCCTCCACCTGTGTCTAAATCCTGGCAATAGTTCTCCATTGTGTAATTTTGCTTTTTGTGGATTGTCAGAATGGAATCTTCTGGTGTTCCCTTGTGAGATGATTTTTTCACCAAACAGAATGACTTTGAGAGTCATCCACTTTGTGTGTATTTTAATAATTCATTCCGTTTTTACTTTATTTTTTTTTTTAAACTTATTTTTCATGTTTATTTATTTTGAGAGAGAGAACACGAGCAGGGGAGGGGCAGAGAGAGAGAGAGAGAGAGAGAGAGAGAGAGAGAGAGAGAATCCAAAGAAGGCTCCTCACTGTCAGTGCAGAGCCTGACACGGGGCTCAATCCCACAAACTGCGAGATCATGACCTGAGCCGAAATCAAGAGCCGGGCAGTCAACCAACTGAGCCACCCAGGCACCCTTCCCTTTTTCACTTTAAGTTGGCCATATATATTATGTTGTTGTCACTAGATGAATAGTTTAAATATGGCTAGCTATTAGTGTTCTCTTAATTATTAATAACTTCATGTATATTAATGCATTTTTCATTTACCACAAGTTGACAAAAATCCTAACCATCCCTAGAGTTTCTGTATTTCCAGAAATGAGCCAAAAGCAAAACCATGACTGTATGATTATTTTAGTGAAAGTAATATTTTTTATTGTGTTATGAGCCATTGCTCTCTACTCTCCCTGTGTACAAATAACACGAGACTTTTAATTGTCATAACAAAGATTAAAATCTATTGCAGGGAAAATCATACTCTCTAAAATGCAGGAACTACCTTTAGTAAAGAAGCCTGACTGGATACATCTTACTTTCAAAATGTTCTATTCCTCCTGTACTCACCTCAACTTTATGTAGAATTTCTGCTATCTCTAGGTTCTGTTGAAGCCCTTCCACATTTGAAAATGTAATATACTTTGTACCATTTATAAGAATTTTGTGATTGATCACATGTTGATTGTTACAAATGTTAAATATCCTTTTTTGTGATATTTTTGGGAAAAATATATTCTCCACAGAATTTAACTCTGGGAGAGACTTTAAAGAGTCCAGCTCTCATCTTTGATAGAAAACCAACTTCATATCCCTTCCCCCATGTCCTTCTTAGTGACATTGGACAGGTCACTTCTCTATCAGTTTTTCTTAAACTTATATATAAAACAAATTTCAACTTGGTAATTTCTAAAATCATTTCCAGGTCTAAAGTTCTCATGATTTTATATTTAAATCTTCCTGAGTTCTTAAGAACAGAGAAGAGGGGAAAGCAAGAGAGGAGAGTTTTGTGTCTTTATGAATGTTGCTATTTGAATACTACTTTGGAGACAGAATTTTTCTAAACTAAGTAGTGTTTTTCTTCCACTGGAGAACATGATAGTACAACATTTAATTTTCTTTCCCATTTGACCTATAATTGACCATTTGTAGGTATGAAAACATTTTTCTTTCAGAAATAGTTTGTGATTGAAGTACTTTTCTTATGTTGCTTCCTCGGATGAAATTTTGTGGGGGAGGGATGGAGATGGGAGGGAAGGGTAAAAGAATAGTAATAAACTGTTTTTTTAGGAATTGGTATCTACTATCTTTGCTGTTTGAAAAAAAATTATGGTTGAACTATGTTTAAGTTTTATGTGTGCCTTGTAAGATTCTTGTGACATTTTTGGTAAGCACTTTGAGATATTTGCTTGGGGGGAAGGGTTGTTTTGTGAAAGTGATGGTTGTTATTTATTTTTATTTATTCCTGTCCAGTAGCACACAGTGATCTCAGAACATTCCTAGAGAGTGTCTGTTTGCATGATGTATATAAACAATTCCAGGAAAATAGAATCTTTTGAAAAATGCAGGTATGGCAAAGTAAAGTGTTGAATTTATTCATTTAAAACATTCACTTTTAGTTGTTTGTGTTTCTGATATGATGGGGAAAGATACAACATGTTTGAGTTCAGCCTCTTCATTTACTGCATTAATGTATAAAGGATCTTGGAAAGGTAGGTTGTTACTTTGGTATAAGAGAAAATCCTTGCTGTTTTTCCTTGGATGTAACTATTCTATATGTTTACATAAGAAGAAAATAAACTGGAGATAGGAATGGAGAACTTTGTGTTTTGTCTACATCTGTGAATTTTATGGAATGAAACTATTTCTTCTGGCTGTTCATTCGCTCAACAAATATTTATGGAATCCTTACAGTAGTACTAGAAGTTAGATATACAGACAAAAATCCCTGGTCTCATGAAGCTTGTATTTTAGTGGAGGGAGAAAGACAGTAAACAAGTAAAATCAACGTATATCAGATTTTGAAAACAGACTTGGAGGAAATGAAGCAGGGATAGGGAGTGCCAGGGAACAGAAATTGGGATTGTAATATTAAATATAATAGGTCACCCGTGAAAATATTAGCAAAGTGTCATATACACTGGCCAGTAAAATGAAAAGCATACATATATATGCTTCCATTACTATCTAGTTAAATGGAAAATAGTGGAACAAATGAACCATTATTGAGAACCTTACTCTTGGATTAGCATTTATGTCATAGGAGAGAATGAAAGGATACAAATGCATGGGAGAAAAGTCTTTGGCCAACAAATATTTTTTGAAAAACACTTTTGTTTCCCTGACATTATGGCAGTATAATAGTAATAACCATGTATATACACATACATATTAAGTTTATTACAGCTTGTAAACTACATGTCCATATGTCTAAATTTGTACTGGATTTACTTTCATGCATGCCTTTGTTGGACATATGTTTTCACATTGGGAAATGACTTCAGTTTAATCACAGTTTGTGGCCAATTTTTTAATCTGTGTTTTTCAGTTTCTCAGTAACAAAGAGTACATAGTATCAGTTTTTTAGGATTATTTTGATGAATAAACTATAAAAACGAAAATAAATGGTAAAAATGAAATATTTATTACTTAACACAGGACCTGGCACATGGTAAGCAGCCCATAAAGTCGAATTCCCTTATTTTTAATACTAGTCTGTTTCTTCATCTAGAAAAACAATAGGAATTTAACCTTCACAGCTTGCTGTGAAAAATCCTTAAACAAATATTTGTTGAGACATTAATGCCAGAATTTGTGCTTGAATTTTGATCTCTGCCAGCTTGTGAAGAACTCTCTGTAATAGATATCTGTTAGTGCCTGGCAAGCAAATGCTGGTTTTTTTGTTGTTTTGGTTTTTTTTAATAGGGAGATTGTCAAATATGTGGAAGGATTGGGGGAATGAGTCAGTGTATAATTATGGTCGAGTGCATATAATATAGATGTATCAGATTATGCTCAATGGAGACCACTTTTTTCATGAGGGGAGTCAGACACTGCCTCACAGCAGTGTTAAAGGCTAGCTCAAGGCGCTGATGAAGGTGCAGGGAGTTTCCCATCAACCCTTTCGGCTCGCCTAGGCCTCCTAACAGCACCTCCCACAGTGCTCCGGGGCTCCCTAGTCACGTGACGGGGGTGGTTAGTCTCGGCCAGAGGGAAGCTGATGCGCAGTCCAGGTGGCGGGGGGTACTACTCCTCCCTTCCACCTCCCTAACGCCCTGTCCTGCGTGATCTCGCGTGAAAGGGGGAGTATCTTCTCGCGAGATCTAGGTCGGGATCCCTCCAGGACCGCCTCCTTGGAGAGGAGGAGGAGGAGGAGGCGGAGGCGGAGGGAGGAGGAGGAGGCCCCGTCGCGGCCTCCGCCGCCGCCAACGGGGCTGTCCCTGTAGCTCCCGATGGAGTTTGAGGTCGTGAAACCGCCGCCGAGCTCTGCCCCGGCGAGACGAGGCGCCTCCGTCGCCAAGCCGCGCCGTCGCGGGGCTCCCGGGAGCGGCCCTTAGCGACCCCGCCCGGGCCCCCACAGGTAGGGCGGGGGCGGGCACGATGCGGCTCGGGCCCTAGCTTGGGTCCCTAAGTCCCCGGCGGTCGGGCGGGAGACCGGTCGCAGCCCGGGGCCTGTGTGCTGTCGTCGTCGGTGCCCCGAGGGTTGGGAACTGAGGGCCGCACCTGACACTCGGACCGGGCCCGGAGTCCGGGGCCTGCGGAGGCCCCTTTCCCTGGTAGGGCTTTTTCAATACCGAGCGCCCGGCGCAAATGGCCACCTCCCTTCGACACCCGCCGAGGGGAACCCACTGACCCCTAAGGAACCCACCCAAGCAAAGGCCAGGGTTCTCTCTCCCTTTTCTACACCACTTAGCAAGAGGGGTTTTGGAGGAGGACCTCGAAACCAAGTCCTCTCCTAGCTTTTCGGCTTTCTGTCTTGGGGCTTCCTGAGATCTCAGCGCAGGGATGGTGGAGGCGATCTGAGTGGTAAATAGGGACCACGGCCAAACAATGCCCTGAGAGAGCTTAACCTCCTGGGAGGGAGATAGCCGGACCAGAGTGGTTGCACAGTGGCTGTGACGGTCCTATGGCATGAAATATGGCCAGAGAATTTTGCTATGGCTTTCTTCTTTCCCTGTTTCATTTTTCCTTCTTGGGGAAGCCTCTTAAGGAGACTCTTCCACCATCTTAGAAGAATGGTAGAAAGCATCTTTGTTTCTCAGAAGCAGCTCTACTTTTCTCTGCTCTTAGCTTTCAGGAAGGGAGAAGATGAGAGTAGCTGTCATTTCCATCCTTCTCATCACAGAGGAGTGTAAGATACTGGCATGTAGAACCTTGACACCAAAATAGTCTCAAGTAATCACTGACATGAAGTAGATCTAATCTTGTGATTCCCAGCCCGTTTTATTTTTTAAATAACCCCCTGGTTCCGTTCTTTTAGTTCCTACTCTCCCCTTACCTGGGTCCCTTCTTTTTAATTCCTACTCTCCCCAAACCGCTGTGATTAGAATGACTTTTCATTCCAAATAAAGTGTTTAAGTAGTCTCTTTTCCATTTTTGCATTAGTCAAACTATTAAGTTCCAATAGGAACTTTTGATTAACCTGATTGCTGATGTTGCTACGCTGCACTGATATAATATCACCCAAAAGCAAAGAAATGAATGTTTTAGTTAGTCTGTGCAGCTTTTTTCTCGTTAAATTTGCAAATTTAGTTAAGGCTTCTTCAAACGTTAAGAAAAGTTCATGGATTCTGCCATTATTATCTTTTTTTTTAATCTATCTAAAAAGCTACACCACTTTTCTAGCATCTCTTTCTTGTGTTGTTTACTTCCACATTTGATTTTTTAAGAAATAGAGGCCATAAATCCTGTCAAAGACCATTTTTAAATGTTGCTATTTTTGTTAATTTGGAGATTGATGTTTCCCAAATTTTAGAGTTTGGAAAATTGCTAGGACAAAATATGTTAAATGTATATTCCAAACATGTTAGAAAAAGCAGATGTTAAAATTCAAATTGCCTCCTATTCTTTGAAGATTTAATTACAGTCCTGTTCATTAGTGGATCCTTTGAGTTCCTCCTGATCTGTTATTACTGTTGTGTTGACCCGACATATAAGACTTATGTCCTTTGTTCATATGTTTTCATTATTTCACTTTCTGCTTTTGCAGTTTGCTGTATCTTCCAGTTTGAAAAAACTAACAAAAATTCTTTTGGGGGGGAAGCATTTTTTTTTTTAACACAAAATTTTATATTCAGAAATAGAACTTCAACAACATTGTATGCAGTGTCTAAGAATGATAAATAAACTTATAGCAAGACTTTATTATAGTAAGCACTTATTGTTTTGGTTGGACTGTGTTGAAGTTTCACTTTCTAGTTATGGAAAAAGGAAGCATGTGGTAAAATAAAGCTAGCTGAAAATTAAGAGTAATGTTTTGCATCCTGCCTCATAAACGTTGTAAGGCACATCATTATGTTCCTTGGGTTTTCTAGTTTGATGAAAAGTTCTTAAGTGTAGTTGTGACTTTCACCTCAAATTCTGAATAAAAGTTAGTTTTGAGTATTATTTTATAATTTTAAGTACTCTAGAGTTGCATCGTCCAGTACAAGCCAATAGCCACATGTGACAGTTGAGCACTTGCAAGGTGGCTAGTGTGAGTTGAGATGTGGTGTAAATGTAAAATAAACTATGCACCACATTTCAAAGACTTAGTACAAAAAAAAAGAATTTAAACTATCTTAGTAATTTTTTACATTAATTACATGTTGAAATGATATTTTGGATAAATTGGGATAAATTATATTATTAAAATTGATTTCATGTGTTTTTTCCTTTTTTAATATGACAACTAGAAAACTTTAAATTACTTGCAGCTCACATTGTGTTTCTGTTAGCACTGTTTAAAGCATCACTGCTCTTCTGAGAAATAAATTATCTGAATCAAAGTAGACACATGAAAACCAAAAATTTCCTGACAGAATATCATCTTGCAATCAGAATAATCAAAAAGGCTAATAAGGACTTTGGTAATCTGAAGGGTAAAGTTATCCAGTGGCCATTATTTGATAGGCAGAAGTGAGTAAGTTCTGTCTCAAAAATAAATATTGTTTGTCTTGTCATTGCTAATGCAAAACTTTATTGGTTATATTAATTAAAATAGAAAATTATCCCATTAGTGTTCTATTAGAAGACACAGAAAGTTAAATCTCATACTGATTAACAAACTGAGTTCAACCTCATAGTGGATTTAAGAGGAAAAAAAAAACAACTTGAGTCCTATAGCTTTCTTAATTTATACTAAAGTCATTTATATTAGTAGTCTTTAAAATTGTACCTCAGTTCCTTTTTCTCTAGTGCTTTTAGTATGTTTGCTGAGTTTTAGAGCGTGCACATTATTTCCATTGGCTTTGTTTGCTTGTTTTATAGGTTAAGGTCTCAATTGTACCTAAAATGCTTTAAATATAATTTTTGAAGTCCAAAACTAATTATTTGTAAGGTTTCTGAATTGAGAAGTACTCTTCAGTACTTTTCATTTCAGTAGCTTAAACTCCTCATATGAGTAAACTGAAATGAAAACAATGAATGTCTTAATTAACAGACTTGAGCCCTAATGTTCATGTGTTTATGAAGAGAATTGTAAAATACTAGATATTTTTTATTATACAATACTGAAAGAAGCATAAACTTTATTCTGGCATTTTAAAATCTGGAGACATAGTCCAGAACTGGCTGCATAATATCATGGTAGACTAATAACAAAAAATGAAAGTACTTAGCTGGTATGCAGTTTGCTCTTAATAGAGCAATGTGCAATTTGTATCATATGAGAGATGTCTATTAATTACTCTTCCTATTTTACAAGTTAGTATTTATAACAAGGAACTTAGAGCTCGAAAAATTACTTAAGGAAAAATCTGTTTAAGGTCTACCTCTAATGTAGTGTTTCTTCTATGATTTATCATCTTTCTTCAAATTTACTAACTAGTAACTGAAATTAGTTAATACAAGTAATTTAATTAGAATGTTTTTCTTAAATAGTCTCTATGTATCTAGAGTTGTGGGTTTTTCATTTTTTAGTTGTGGGCTTTTTAATCCATTTTATCTCAGTTTGAGATGTTTTGGGAGTATCTTCAGGTTGGATACTTTACTTGACTATTAACTAAATGTTATTAGCAATTTAGACATACATAGAATTAAGTAAATTACTATAGAATTATTAGTAAAAATTTAGAAGTTTTATGCATTGGTATGTATTCTTAGCTTGCCATGGCTCATGTAGATACTTTTTAAAATAAATGATAAAGAGGGGCACCTGGATGGCTCAGTTGGTTGAGCGTCCAATTTCAACTCAGGTCAAGATCTCGTGGTTTGAGCCCCGCATTGGGCTCTGCACTGACAGCTCAGAGCCTGGAGCCTGCTTCACATTCTGTCTGTCTCTGCCCCCCCACTCCCACCCCCTTCTTGTGCTCTCTCTTTCTCTCTGAAAAATAAATAAACATTAAAAAATTAAAATAAATTTTAAAGACAATGGGCTATTATCATTTTTGGTTATAAAAAAATGCTTTCTAGGTAAATGTTTGCAAAGTGCCTTTTTTAAATAAATGAAAGTTCTGTCATCACCAATTAAACATTTTAGTGGACTATATAAGCTGCTTCTGTGTTTTAGATAAAATTTTGTCTCTATCTTAATTGAGGAATCTAGAATTTAGTGATAACAGTATTTAAGAAAAACATTAAAAAAAAAAAAAGCCTTTCCTTATGTCTTACATAAGAAAAATTTAGTAATTCTTTTCCCGTCAGAAAGTTGGAATCTGACACATAGCAGGAGAATTTGACGGGATTATTGACTAATTTGGGCAGAAATTTTCTTTTTTTTAAAGATATTCAATTTTTACTAGAAATTAAACTTCTCAGTATTAATTTTACTGTGGCATCTGGTGTTCATAGACATAGAAGCGCATATAGGATGTTATGACATAAAACTATCAAGTATATTCTTGAGTAGTTTGAAATACTGAAAACAGGTGAAAGAAAATATGAAAGATAGTGTTATGTTTAGTTCAAACTTAAGTGCCCCCTACCCCCAATTTATTAACGTAAAGCATTTCAGGATGATCTTGGAAAACTAAATAAGGAAAGAGTATTTGCTACTAGTTTCCTATTACGCAGTGGCTATGATACCACAAAATTAGCGTTTCCAAACAGGTGGCTGTTATGAAAAAATAGATGTAGGATCTTGTTTTGATAAATATTTTATCGGTTCAGGTTATTAACTAAATTAAGGCTCTCAGTAGTAGATTTAAGATAAGATGCATTCTTCCTCAGAAGCCTTTTCCTTATATAATTCTGCAGCCTAGAAAACTGAACATTTAATAGTTTCAGGAAATGATATGTTCACCTGTTTAGTGCTCATCTCTAAAGTTGAAAGCAAACTGGTTTTAAGATTGATGGCATTAATAGGTGTGGCAATGGAAGGGTGAAAGTTACAAAATAAATATAACTTGCAAGATTTGACTAGTTTAAAAATAAAGATACTAGATACTTTGCATTAGAGCTGTTTGAGGAGAAATTTGTACAGGGTGCTTTTTATATAACAAGCCCTGTGATTCATTTACCAAGATATTTTTTAAAACCTTAGTTTATGTGAATATAAAAGCACAATAAAGGCTAACAGAATTCTTCATTTGGATGTGGAGATATTGGAGAACGAGTTACATACTTTTCTGTCTTGATCTGACTGTAGGCTTACACATCTAATTTCTGTGGAACTAAGATATCTGGGTTGGTAAACATTCTTATGAAATAAAGTATTAGATATTTAATTGCCCTAAATACCTGGATTTCTTGTTCACCAGAGTGCCTTTGTCAGACTTATGTAACTTTTGAATTGGAAGATATGAAAAATTTGTGAAACACAGAATGTTTGTTAGGTACCTAAAGATTTTAAATTAGAGTACAGTATAGTTTTGGCACCAGATATTTTATCTTATTAAAAATTATGGGATAAGCATTTTAATCTTAGGAAAAATAAAAATTTAATCTTTTTTTTTTACATGTACCTTTTAATCGTATGTAAAAATAAAAAATTATATTTTGCTTTTTTTATGCTTAGAATTATTAGATGAGAATATTTATTTTTCTATATTTGGTCATTGGACCTGACAGTTTTGGGTTGTATATATGTATCTTACTAAATGGTGTGTTTTGTCAAAAGTATTGTGGGGAGCCACATTCTAGATTTGTAAGACATTTCCCCCCCCCCACCTTAACTTTGGCACTGTATTTTAAAGTCAGAATCTTTGTTTTTTTGTTTTCTTTTTTTTTCCCCCATTTTTGGACAGATTGCTCTATCATCATATCTCACATACTTTGATTTTCATTACTTCTGTTAGCCTGTTAGTCAAATCTTGACCACAGAGATTTCCTCTTTTGTGAAGCTGCCAAGTTGAACATATCCTTGACTGACTTGGTCATTCAGGTGGCTGTTTTTTCACACTTGACTCACTACAGTATTCTTTGGATCAGTAGTTTTCAAAGTCCAATATCTTAAGCCATTTCTTAATATGTTTTGGAGCAATAGCTGTCCAAAACACTCAAGCAACCCAAAGTAATTTGTGTTTGTAAAAATGAAACGTGGAAAGTTAATCTACTAATTTGATGTGATCATTAAGAAAAATACATGAAAGCTTTGATACTCAACTGTTATATGAGCAACCAATATAAATATGTTTAGTTGAAAAGGACACTATCCAGATATTGTTTCTGGACCAAATTTCAGAAATTTAACAAATTCAGCAAATAGACTTAAAGACATCCAAAGCATATAATTATTCAGAATGTTTTAGGTTTTGAAGTTGTGATGGTTGACTAAAGCAGTTAACTCTTTCAAGGTGAATGATGAATATGTGGTTAATTCTTACTTTTGTCCATTTCCAGCTCACAAAACACTACACAGCAAAATAATGATCTGCTAGACTGCTAACCCGAGCATCCAGCTTCCACAATGCCTGTGCAGGCAGCTCAATGGACAGAATTTCTGTCCTGTCCAATCTGCTATAATGAATTTGATGAGAATGTGCACAAACCCATCAGTTTAGGTTGTTCACACACTGTCTGCAAGACCTGCTTGAATAAACTTCACCGAAAAGCTTGTCCTTTTGACCAGACTGCCATCAACACAGACATTGATGTGCTTCCTGTCAACTTCGCACTTCTCCAGTTAGTTGGAGCCCAGGTAAGCTTTCAAGATTTTACTCATTTGGGGGGCACCTGGGTGGCTATGTTGGTTGAGTGCCCGACTCTTGATTTTAGCTCCAGTCATGATCTCACAGTTTGTGAGTTCTAGCCCCACGTTGGGCTCTGTGGTGACAGAGCAAAGCCTGCTTGGGATTCTCTCTCTCCTCTGTCTCTTTCTGCCCCTCCCCTGCTCACTCTCTCTCGCACTCTCTCTTTCACTCTAAATAAATAAATAAATAAATAAATAAATAAATAAATAAATAAGATTTTACTAATTTGGTATATGCAATAATTATAGAACTTTGTCCATTAAGGGGTACAACGTGTGTCTAGTGATACTTGAGACATAAAAAATCTTCATCGTACCTGACACGATGATTGTATTCTGCAAAAGATTTTTTTTTAGATAATGTCATAAATCCTTAGGCAAAACCATAAATTTTACTATAATTCTATATTTCATTGTGTTCAATGCTGTGGTCAAAATTTATGTTTATAAGTGATTTTGGTTGTGGGGCCCCTGGGTGGCTCAGTCAGTTGAGCGTCTGACTTCAGCTCAGGTTGTGATCTCACAGTTTGTGAGTTTGAGCCCCACATTGGGCTCACTGTTACCAACCTGTCAACATGAGCCTGCTTCATATCCTCTGCCCCTCCACCACTTGCGCTCTCTCAAAAATAAATATTTTTCAAAAATAAGTGATTTTGGTGGATAACATTATTTTTAAGTTTATTTATTTGAGAGATGACAGAACACAAGCAAGGGGAGGGAAAGAGAGAGAGGGAGAATCCGAAGCAGGCTCCTCATGGTAAGTGCAGTGCCTCACATGAGGCTTGAACTCACAAAACTGTGAGATTGTTCCCTGAGCCAAAATCAAGAGCTGGACGCTTAACAGACTGAGCCACCCAGGCGCCCCAAGGAAGATTTTTAAATAATCACATATAAGCTTTTATTTATTATTGCATACAAAAAGAAATGTAATCAAAACTTTGGCCAAATATCAACCCACTAGGATCCTCAAATGGAGGTTTTGGGATTTTCTTTTTAACTTCACTTGACTTTTAGAATAATATTACAAACGAGAAAATAAGGTCTATTTGGGGATATATATATAGAGAGAGAGAGAGAGAAAACCAATTTCCAGAGTATCTGTAACAAATTCTGTATAGTTTTTTTGGTTCATGTGTTACAAAATAAATATTTCTTTTTTATAATCATTTTAGTGAATCAGACCAAGACCCTAGATTTTTAATAATTTCCATTAAATGAGGGCCTGTTTTATGTCAGGTATGATAGTAAATATTACTAATATTTTAGTAAAAATTTTAGTAAATATTACTAAATCATTACTAATTCTTACCTTAGCTGCTTAGTTATTATCCCCATTTTACAGGTGAGGAAGAAGATGAAATTCTGTACATCATGCACTGTATATAAAAGCAAGAAAGTAAGGACTTTTCTGATTAATCACTTCTTAGAAAATTCAGTGAATTAAAAATACTCCATTCTTGGGACGCCTGTGTGGCCTAGTCGGTTGAACGTCTGACTCTTGATTTCCGCTCAGATCATGATCCCAGGATTGTGGGATCAAGCCTGCATCTGGCTGTGCATTGAGTGTGGAGTCTGCTTAGAATTCTCTCCCTCTGACCCTCTCCAGCTTGCTCTCCCTCCCCCTTTCTCCCTCCCTCCCTCCCTCCCTCCCTCTCTCTCTCTCTCCCTCTCTCTCTCACTCCTGCTCCCTCCCTCCCCCCCTCCTTTCTTCCCCCCCTCCTTCCTTCTCCCCCTTCTTCCTTCTCCCCCTTCCTTCCCCCCCCTTCCTTCCCTCTGACCCTCTCCCCAAGCTTGTGCATGCCTTCTGTCTCTCTTTCTCAAAAATAAACAATAAATTTTTAAAAATACTCCATTCTTTTAGTATCTTGATATTTGAAGTGTTTGTTTTAAAGCATATATATTTTTTTAATGTTTATTTATTTTTGAGAGAGAGAGGGAGACAGACAGACAGACTCTGAAGCAGGCTCTAGGCTCTGAGCTGTTAGCACAGAGCCCAACATGGGACTCACAAACCACGAGATCATGACCTGAGCCAAAGTCAGACGTTCAACCGACTGAGCCACCCAGGTGGCCCTGAAGCATGTTTCTCTTAAATGTCCGTATTCCAGTTAGACACTCTGAAATCTAGATGTATCTGTAATCAATAATATATCATAATTGTCTGCATTTTTTTCCACAGTGCCTTTTGCAAACAGTGGCGTCTTAGATCCAATACAATATTGGAGACTTTTTGTGATAATACTGGCTATCATTTTATGTCTGCTATGTTGGTCAGTTACTATGTTTTATCATTCATAAATGTTCTCTCAATTGGTCCTTAATGGTCTGCAGGCCTACACAATGTGATTTCTATTACTGTTAAAGCCCCACCTGTTACTACTGGCTTCAGTCTTTCTGCTTAAGCCATACTGCTTCCTAGCCAGTTGTTAAATATGCCAAACATGTTCCCACCTGAGGGCTTTTGTAGTGACTGTTATCTTTGTCTAGAATGTTTATTATCTTTCTCAAGTGTTTATTCAAATGTCATGATTCCTAAGGAAGCCTATCCTACCACCCCTTTTAAAATTGCAATTCCTCTCCAGCACTCCCAATCCCTCTTATCTTTGCTGTGTAATTCTTACTTATCACTTTCTATCATTATTACCCACTTATTTGTTAATGTTTTTAAATTTATTGGCTCCATCCTCTCTTCACTAGAATGTAAGGTACAAGGGCAAGAAATTTTGTCTGTTTTGCTCACCGATACATGCCTAGTGCCTGCAAGTATGTTTGGATATTAAGCACTCCATAAATACAAATGATTGTTAGATTAAACTGAATTTCCATAGTGGCACTATAAAACAGGGATTTTTCATCTCCATTTTTCAAATAGGGAAACCATAACTTGGAGCAGTTAAATGATTTACTCAGGGTCACTCATAGAAGTGGCAGAGCTGCAATTTACGTCCCAAGTTTTGACATTTTGTTAAGTATACTGTGTTTTGCCGGGTGTCTGGCTGGCTCAGTTAGTAGAACATGCAGCTGTTGATCTTGGGGTTGTGAGTTCGAGCCCCAAGTTGGTGGTGGAGTTTACATAGAAAAGAAAAGAATACTGTGTCTTGTGGTGCTTGTTGTACCAAGAGGGGACAGACCATAAGCAATAAATAAAATAAGAAAATTATATAGTGAGAAGGTGCTAAGTGGTTTTTTTCCTTCCTACTTTTTATTTTGAAAAACTTTTTTAAAAATTTCCAAAAAATAGTATACAGAGAACCCATATAATTTTCTGCAGCTTCCCCTAATGTTAACATCTGTCAAAATTCTACCATAGTTATCAACCCTAAGATATATACATTGATAGGGGCACCTGGGTGGCTCAGTCAGTTAGGCATCCGACTTTGGCTCAGGTCGTGATCTCGTAGTCCCTGAGTTCGAGCCCCACATCAGGCTCTGTGCTGACAGCTCAGAGCCTGGAGCCTGCTTCAGATTCTGTGTCTCCTTCTCTCTCTGCCTGTCCCCTACACATGCTCTATCTCACTCTGTCTCTCAAAAATAAGTAAATGTTAAAAAAAATTTTTAAAAACATACATTGATATGATATTAACTACTTCTTTTTCCATTTATTAATACATTTAGCCCCTGCCGTTAAGTATAATATCCTTGGTTCTTAGCAGTTTGGCTATGTGTTTGTCTTCAATTTTACTTAAACTATTTTGATGTATTATCTCTGTGTTATAATTTTATACACACCAAGATTATTATCAAATATATAAATAAAAGTTCCATGAGCTGGATAAATGTATTTCTTCCATTCTTCTTTGTTTTTAGGTACCAGATCATCAGTCAATAAAGTTAAGTAATCTAGGTGAGAACAAACACTATGAGGTTGCAAAGAAATGTGTTGAGGATTTGGCACTCTACTTAAAACCACTAAGTGGAGGTAAAGGTAAGTTACCCTTTACACAAAAAAAGTGTTTTACTGGTGAGCAGGACTTGGTAATATTTTTACCTTGAAAGACTTGATGTTGATACCCTATTAAATAATTCTGAGTTTTAAAAAATGAGTTTGGAAAATTCTTGGGAAAACTTTCTGATGGAGAGCATTGTATTATTTTCTGAAAATAGCTAGTATTGTTTTTAATTTAAGAATTCATCAGACACACTACATATTGAGATTTATACAGTATTTATGTTCATTAATAGTTTTGTAGCAGAATATTAATTTTAGTAAGTCCTACTAAGACAATTTCATGTATTAATTCAATTTTGTTTGGCACTTATGGTGGTTAGGGTCCCTGCCTTCACAGAACCCTCAGTCTGTTGGGAGAGATAGGCATGTAAGTGCAATAAGTTATTTTAAGTGTGATGACAAATACAATTCTTATTCATCACTGCATACCCTTGACCAGCACATCATAGTTGAATTAATGAAGCATTTATTTTATACCTGCTCTGTGCTTTGTACTGTTCAGTATTTTGAACATAGTCACTTCCTTGAGAAACTTAGCCTGTCTACCTTGTTCATTCATTCATTCATTTATTGGACAGATATCTAACGAACCTGTACTAAGTGCCAGGCACTATTTTGGTACTTGGCATACATTAACGAAATGCTTGCCCTCATAGCATTTACATTTTAGAAAATGGAGAAAGCATAATAAACAATAAGTGAATAAAAAGATTATATGTTATAATTGATAATTGTTATGGAAATGAAATAATACAGCTAGAGGGATCAGAAATGTCAGAGTGAGGGGACAAGGGCACGTTGCAATTTTACACAAAATGGTTAATGTAGGCCTCATTAAAAAGGTAGCTTTGAAACTTGAGATGAAAGAGGTGAGGTAGTTAGCCATGTAGGTTCCTGGGAAAAGACTGTTCCACACAAGGGCAATAGCAAAGTCCTCTAGTGATGCCTAACGTCTTCAAAAAACAATAATAGGAGAGTGTGCCTGGAGCAGTGTGAGTGGGGGGAAGAATAGTATGAGACAGATGAAAAGAAATGGTGAGGCCACATAATGTACAGACCTGCAAGCCATTTTAAAGACTTGAGCTTTTATTCTTAGTAAAATTGGGTAGTCTCTGTAGGGTTTTAAGCAGAGGAGTGACACAATCTAACCAATGTTTAAAGGATTTGTCTAGCTGCTCTGTTGAGAATTCAGTGTAGAAGCCAAGGTTAGGAGCAGAGTATTGGTTAATAAGCTAATAGAGCAAGGTTAGTAGCAGTGGAGGTAGTGAGTGGATGGCCTGAATATATTTTGAAGATTGAGTCAAGAGGATTTCCTAAGTTATTGAACATAGGGTATAAGAGAAAGAGCAGAATCAAAGATGACTCTTGGGTTTTGGGGTCTGAGCACCTGGAAAGAGAGGTTGCCATCAACTTAGACAAGGAAAACTGTAGGTAGATCAGGTTTAGATGAGAAGATCAGGAATTAAATTTTAGTCGTGTTATGTTTGAGTTGTCAAATCTTCATTTGGATGCTATTGAATAACCAGTGGATGTATGTTAAGGAGGGGTATAGAAGTTGTACCTTTGGGAGTTATTAACATACGGATAGTATTTAAAGAAATTAATAAGATTGCCTAAGATCTTCTAAGTAGTGAATGCAGATAGAAAAGAAAAAAACTGGATCCTGAGGCCTTTTAACATTAAGAAGTCAGGAAGAAAAGATAAAATCAAAAAAGAAAAGACTGGGGAAACAAAAAAAGGAAGGAAGAAAAGCAAGAGAATAGAGTGTTCTGGAAGCCAAGTAAAGAATATGTTTAAAAGAATTAGGAGTGGTCATCTGTGTCGAGGGCTGGTGAAATGTCAAGTAAGGTAAGGACGGAATGTTGATCATTGATTTACCAAAGTGGAGGTAATTGCTGTCATGAGAAGAGCAGTTTTGATGAAGTGACAGTGGCAACAACTTAATTGAAGTAGGCTTTAAAGATTGTGAAGCAAGGAATTTGGAAATCATGAATACAGACAACTCTAGAGAATTTGCTACAAAAGAGAAGAAAGAAATGGGACAGAGCTGGGAGGCAAAGAGGAATGAATAAAAAGATTTATGGGGCATCTGGGTGGCTCAGTTGATTATGCGTCCGACTCTTTTTAATTTTTTTTTCAACGTTTTTTATTTATTTTTGGGACAGAGAGAGACAGAGCATGAACGGGGGAGGGGCAGAGAGAGAGGGAGACACAGAATCGGAAACAGGCTCCAGGCTCCGAGCCATCAGCCCAGAGCCTGACACGGGGCTCGCACTCACGGACCGCGAGATCGTGACCTGGCTGAAGTCGGACGCTTAACCGATTGCACCACCCAGGCACCCCATGCGTCCGACTCTTAATCTCTGCTCAGGTCATGATCTCAGAATTGTGAGTTTGAACCCAGTGTTGGGCTCCGTGCTGGGTGTGGAACCTACTTTAAAAAAAAATAATAAGATTTATTTATCTTCAGCATGCTTGTTTTTATGGAATGCTGATGGAAACTATCAAATAGAAATGGAAGAAGTAATGATGTGGGAAAGAGGGAAGAATTGCTGGGGCATATCCTTGAGTGAGGAAAAGGGATTATGATCTAAGAGCTTGCCATTAAGTTATAGTCTAAACATCGTGTATGTGATAAAATTAGAGCTGTTATTAATCATTACTTTTAGATTATGCTCTGTATTTATGAGTCTCTTATGGTTTGTCTCCCTCTCTGTTTTTATATTATTAAACTTTTCATTAATTAACTGGTTGGAGAACAGACGAAATAAATCCAAAGTACTCTCTTGAGGGGCACCATACAACCCAGAGAACAGGATACCCAAATAAAACTTTAACTAAAAATTAGGCTCCTGTTACCACAAAATAGTAATAAACAGAGATAGAACACTCATGTTAAAACCAAGTATCTTACAGAGGACTCATTACAAATTATGGCTTCATAGTTAAATACAGATAATGAAAATTGACTTGTCTTTTTAAATGAAAAAACTTTGTTTTCTTTCTCTTAAAGGTGTAGCTAGTTTGAACCAGAGTGCACTGAGCCGTCCAATGCAAAGGAAACTGGTGACACTCGTAAACTGTCAGCTGGTGGAGGAAGAAGGTCGTGTAAGAGCCATGCGAGCAGCCCGTTCGCTTGGAGAAAGAACTGTAACAGAACTAATATTACAGCACCAGAATCCCCAGCAACTGTCTGCCAACCTATGGGCTGCTGTCAGGGCTCGAGGATGCCAGTTTCTAGGGCCAGGTAGGATAGATCACTATCTTGTCTGTCTTACTGGCTGTCAAGGTTAGAGGATTCCAATTTCTAGAGAATTGGTTGAGAGTCCCCTCAACCTAACTTCACTTATACGTACAAATCTTGACGTAATTAAAGATAAACCAGTTTTTCTAATCATAATCTATGTATTAGTGCTATAGTATTTTAGAATGTATTTCTCATTTAATCTTTCGTAGCCTTCAAAAGAAGTGACACAGATTCAATTTAACAAATTAAAAACTGAGTTAGAGAGGCCTAAGATTTTATAAGTAGTAAGTAAAAGAAAAATAAAGTTCTTTATATATATGTATATACACACACACACACATACACATATGCATACATACACACTTACAATCATTTTTTTTTAATGTTTATTTATTTTGAGAGAGAAAGAGAGCACGCAAGTGGGGGAGGGACAGAGAATGAGGAGAGAGAGAATCGCAAACTGGCTCCATGCTTCTCCCTAAGCCCGATGAGAGGCTCAATCTCAGGAACCATGAAATCATGACCTGAGCCAAAAATCAAGAGTCAGATACTTAGTTGACTGAGCCATCTAGGAGCCCCATGAAAGAAACTTTTTAAATAAGTGGTATTGAGGTAACTGAATAGACATCTGGAAAAGGATTAAATTGGATATATTTCTTATATACTACATCTACTTAAATTCCAAGTAGGTCATAAATACTTGTTATTAACAAATGCATCATACAACTAATAAAAAAATGAATTTCTTTATAACTTAGTATAAGAAACATATTTTTTTACTCCAAAGCCAGAGGCAGTAACAGAAAAGACTGATACTTGGCTGTATATTTTTTAAATTACACCACAGAAACATTAGCAAAGTAAAAAAAATGAGAAACTTAGGAAAATGTATTTTATCAAATATAAAAGACTAATATAACTTATATATAAGGTACTGCTGAAAACTCAGAAGATACCAGCCACCCAAATGAAATTGGCAAAAGATATGAACAGAAAATACATGAGAAAAAGAAATGTAAATGGCCCTCAAACATATAAAATATACTCAGTATTTCTCATATCAAGAGAAATATACACTAAAATTATATTGACCATTTCTCATGTATCAGATTGGCAGAATTCAAACTTTTGACAATAAATTTTGTTATCAGGGCTGTGGGAAAACAGGTATATACTTTCATCTGGTAGTGGTAGGAATACTAAGTGGTACACATTTTAAAGAGGTATTCGACAGTATCTAGCAAAATCATCTATGTGCTTACCCTTTGGCCTAACAGTTCCATTTTTACAAATCTATCCCAAAGAAACAGCAAAATATACAGAATGCATACTTATAAAGCACTATCTGTAACAACAAACATCTACCCACTGAAAAGGCTTAGAAGCAATGAATAGCTATAGCAACCAGATTATGACTCTTAATAAATACCATTGCCCACTAAAAAGAAGCAGGGGTCTTTGAATAAATGCCATTTCCAGTTCTAGGATAGAAAAGTATAAGTTGAGTGTGGGAATTCTTGAGCTACAAAGCAAAAAAGCTATTAAAGATCATGGGCATCTTGTCAAAAGGTCATAGTATATTTGAAGGGGCTCCCACTGGACATGAGTGGCACAGTTGGAACATCAAAATGAGTAATGACTACAATAGACTGAAACATAAAATATAAAAATCCATGATTTTGTAAAGATAGTACAGGAAAAATTAGTTATCTTTGTCACTTGCTAGATAATGCCAATACATTATTCTAGAAATTAGAAAAGGATAAAATAAGTCAAGCATGTTTTTTCTGCCTCTCCTTCACAAACTGTTTTCAACCACAGTTTCTTAGCATGTTGAGTATAGATTTCTCTTTTGGCAGAATTCCAGCTAATAAATTAATAAAAAATCATCAGAATTAGAAAAATCACACATTTACAACCTCAAGTGAATTAATGGGTCTAGGCAAGAATTATTAGTAGGTGTTAAACCAATAGATGAAAGATTGCTGGGGAAATTTACAATAGATGGATGAGCTTGAACCCACTGATCAACCTTACCATTACTAAAAGTGAGACAACTAGGTCTTAAGTATCTTCTGGTGTAATGTCTGGAATAACAAGTATGCTTGGCAGAAAAAGAAACAAAACCTCAAAGAACAAAAACTCATTCTGAATCTAATCAAGCCTGTAGTTTACAGGAAATAAGGAAGATAAATGAATATATTTAGAAACACTACAAAATTAGCTAAATCAAGAATATGGGGAATTGTTTAGAAAAATGATTGTTTCTTCAAAAAATAACTGAATTTTCTCTTGCATTGAAGGGTGGAGGGTGGTGGGGAACAAGTGTAGATTTATTTTTAAAGCCTAAAGGCATATTAACCAAAAGCAGTGTATGGACCTTATTTGGATACTTACTCAAAGAGACCAAGTATAAGAAGAAATTTTGAAGTCCTTACATGTTAGAAATATATCATGGGTTATTTAAGGGTGAAACGCCATGTCTGGGATTTACTTCAAAACACTCCAGCCAAAACAAACTAGAAAAGTGGGTAAGAACTGGCAACAGCTATATTATGGGTTCATGTTGTTTCTACTGTTGTGTATGTTTAAAATTTTCCATAATACAAAGTTCAATTGAAAAATAATTTTAAAAATCAACATTTGTATGTAATTTAAGAAGGCTGCCTTTGGATATTTCCTCATATTTACCTTACCCAAGAAGCATTAGACTAGATTATCAAGTATCCTTTGTTCTACAACGCAACAACAAAAAGACAACACGATGTAAAAAAAGTGGATCAAGGGCTTGAATAGATATTTCTTCAAAGAAGATATGCAGATGGCCTTTAAAAAACACATGAGGGGACACCTGGATGGCTGTCGATTAAGCGTCTGACTTTGGCTCAGGTCATGATTTTGTGGTTCTTGAGTTTGAGCCCCACATTGGTCTCTGTGCAGACAGCTCAGAACCTGGAGCCTTCTTCAGATTCTGTGTCTCCCTCTCTCTTTGCCCGTCCCCCACTCATTCTCTGTCTCTCTCACTCTCTAAATCAATAAACACACAGAATTTTTTTTTAATGGTTAATTTTCTATTACATAAACTTTGCCTCAAATTTTTAAAAAAAGGTACAGTTTTGCTGCTAACTAGTTGTGAACCTTGACACCAGTGCCTCACTTGGAAAAGGAGGGGTTTCAATTTTAATCCAGATTCTAGATGATCTCTCAGCTCTGAAGTCCCACTGTTTTAGTTGAGAACCAATGCATTTTTAACTTTTAATTTTGAAATGATTTCAGATTTACCTTAAAGTTGCAAGAATAGTGCAGAGAATTCCTGTATACTCCTTATCCATATTCATTAATTTTTATTACTTTGTTACATTTATTATATTACTTGCTCTTTTACTCTTTTCTGAGCCATTTGAGAAAAGCTTATATATTTCAGTGCCCCTTTATCCCTTAATATTTCAATGTATTTCCTAAAAATAAGGATACCATCTTAAACAGTAACAGTACCTTCATCAAATTTAGAGAATTTAAGTTACATACCATACTACAATGTAGTTCACATTCCAGTTTTTTCAATTATTCCAAAAATGTCTTTAATGGAATTTATTTTCTTTCAGAATGTTATCACTTACTGTATTTGTCATCTCTTTTTAGTCTTAATCTGGAACCATTCTTTAGCCTTTCTTTGTCTGATGTTAGTATTCTTTCTTTTTCTTTTTTTTTAATTTTTTTTTTCCAACGTTTATTTATTTTTTTTGGGACAGAGAGACAGAGCATGAACGGGGGAGGGGCAGAGAGAGAGGGAGACACAGAATCGGAAACAGGCTCCAGGCTCTGAGCCATCAGCCCAGAGCTCGACGCAGGGCTCGAACTCACGGACCGCGAGATCGTGACCTGGCTGAAGTCGGACGTTTAACCGACTGCGCCACCCAGGCGCCCCAGTATTCTTTCTTTTTTTTATGTTTATTTTTGAGAGAGGGCAAGAGCGTACATACATGGGGGAGGGGCAGAGAGAGAAGGAGACACAGAATCCCAAGCAGTCTCTACGCTCTGAGCTGTCAGCACAGAGCCTGACATGGGGCTCGAACCCCTGAGCCATGAGATCATGCCCTGAGCCCGTCAGATGCTTAACCAACTGAGCCACCCAGGTGCCCCTGATGTCGGTATTCTTGAAGAATACAGGCAGTTATTTTATTAAAAATTCCTTAATTTGAGTTTGTCTGATGTTCCCTCATGATTAGATTCAGATTATGTTCATCCCTGGCTGGAAAACAACTCAATGCCTTCTTTAGATATTGCATCCAGAGGTTAATATCACTTTAAAATTATATACAAAATTGTTTTGACAGGCAAAGTTAACAGTCTCATGCATTAAATAAAAATTACCGTTTATCATGAGACTCCTATATGTCCTTTACCTTTTGTTTAATATGTCAGAGTATTTCCGTGTATTTTGTAAATGAGGATTTTTTCTTTGCGCTGTAAGATTATCATTATCTAGTTGATTATTAAATACCAACAGAAAATACATTTTAAGTTCTGTTGACTTGTGTTCCAAATGGTTGGTCAGTAGAAATTATATTTTGTTTGATTACTTATTAAGTAAACTGTATTTTTGTATGTGGGATGTCTTCTTTTTGTACTAATGAAATACAGACTGTGGATGATGGAGACTGCCATGAACTAATACCCTGATAAGTCTGATAGACATGATATGCGGGTTTTCTCACTTAGCGTGAATTCATGTTCCTTACTTCTAGCTATGCAAGAAGAGGCCTTGAAGCTGGTGTTGCTCGCATTAGAAGATGGTTCTGCTCTCTCAAGGAAAGTACTGGTACTTTTTGTTGTTCAAAGACTAGAACCAAGATTTCCTCAGGCATCTAAAACAAGTATTGGTCATGTTGTGCAACTACTGTATCGAGCTTCATGTTTTAAAGTAAGTAGCAAGCAACCGTCTAGACGTTACATGCCTTTGTGTGAGACAGAGGCTTTCTAGAATGGTCTAGAGGCTCCAGAAATGCAGAATGCTAACAAAAGTTAAAAGGAAACTTTGTTTTCCTTCTGCACCGTTTGTGTCTGTGATACTACCTTTTGGGAATAAACATATGTGAAGTTGTCAGTAACATAGAACAGAGCATAGGGAAATAGTGTGGTAAACTTGATTCTTGCGATAGTGAAAGTAGACTAAAGAAGCCTTAGTCAAATGAATTTACCATCTTAAAAGGGAAAACTACATAGCAGTGCATAAAAGTTGGTAAATGTTTCAACTTCCCATTATTTTATTCCCTGTTGTGGTTAGATTATGACCTTTAATCTGAAGATGGCCTATAATGTTGCCTTCAGGACAAGAGAGTGAAAAGTTGAGTTACTTGCCCCACTCTGCATTTAGGTGGTGTGATTTTTGTGTGTTTTGTTTTGTTTTGTTTTGGTTGAGAAGACAGAAGAACCCCCGAGATATTTAGAAATGTAGTTCATTGTCTTACAAACTTTAGGTGGTTACAGGTACCAAGAGAAGTGGAAAGTAGGCTGAATTGTTAAAAGTTTCTGTGTGTTGCAAGAGAATAGGTTGCTGGCTGGCTCTTGAGAAAAGCCCAAAGACTTGGAACTGGAAAGGCCCAATGGCTTCTATAAAAGTAAAACATCAAAATTTGAAGCCAAAGCTTATTTAGGCTATTTTGCTGGTTTTAATAGCCCAAGAGTGAAAACAGTAGAGATAGAAAACAATTTTTTGGAAGACTGCTTAGTTTGAAATAGCAAGTAATTGCTGATAAAAATATGTTCAAATGAACTCACTTAGCTCCACTAATGAGGCTTGGACACTGTCTGCCTGATAGTTACAGTGCTTGATTTTGTGCCCTTAGAGTAACAATAGAAATGAATCTCTGGTTCCTCAAACATTATGCTTTTAGCTAAGCAACCAAATTACAGAGATCATTTGTCATCCTGAAGTGACTGACTAGGTTCTCACACTCTATTCCTGATTTAATGTGTTTTATTTTGTTTTTTCCTCATAGGTATTATGCGGATTTGTGGTATATGACAGTCCTACATCTACAGTTGCTGCTAATATCTGACATTTGAATAACACTACTGTAGAAAGTGATTTCAATTTTATTCCTTATCTCACCTCACTGCCCTGTAGTTTAGCATGTTAAAGCAGTGTTTGAATTAATTAAAGGGTATCTTGCTGACTTAACTGCCAAAAGACCTCTCTTGGGTGTCATTTACTCTAGTAAAGTCACCATTGTCAAAGGTCTTTCCTATTTTATAGGCTTAGAGATGTGAATTTTGTGGATGCATACAGTAGATTCTTTCCTCAGAAACAACCACCCTAACCAAGGTCAAATACAATAGATGATGAGTTTTATTAATTTGTAATAAGAAGTGCAACTCTTACGTGACTTAAGTGATCATGTTGTAGATATTGTCCTGCAGAAGAGTATCAAACCTTTGCTTCCTTAGCATGGAATCAGAACAAGGGGAGTTAATGATTGTAATGTTTGATGCAGTGGTTTCCACCTGAAGATACCCATCAGAATTATCTATGGAGTTTTTAAAAGTATACCATCCCCAGATACTCTGATGTGGTATATTTGATGTGGGATTTGAACATTCATAGATACTTTTTAATTATGTGGTCTTCCAAGTCAGGAATTGTGATTACCTGAAATTGTGGTTTTTAATGCTTCCCAGGTGATTTTGATGTATGTTAGTAAGAATTTTAATAGGACCAGGCTCTATTAGCCACCCGAGTCCCTCTTTACTATTCAAATGGATAGAAGCTTTTGCTGCCTAAGAGGCACCCTGTAGCCTACATGGGATTTGGAAGAGTACTAGCATCCTCTGGTTCTTGGGTTTCTTTTTTCTATTTTTTAGGTTGGTAATTCTTTTGTTTCCTTAGTGTTTCTTTAAGTAGGGTTGGGTAGAATATAGATTTTTGTGACTTCTAAGTTATATACTCTATTATACCTAGATTGTGTTGATTAGAATTTTGGGTGTCTCAGACCAGTCTATAATGTATTTATATATTCCCACAGATAATTGTGAACTGATGCTATTAACTCTCAGATGGTAACTTAATTTTCCCATCTTCGTGTTCTTGGGGTCATATTATTGCTGCCTCATGTGCTAGCATAGCAATAGAAATAACCAGTAAGGTGGTCTGGGGATATTTTCATTTTACCAGTGACAAAATCATGATTTTGAACAGTTTGTTTTGTTCAATCTGAGTTTCACAATCTGTACCAGTTCTGGGTCTTCTGAATCCTAGCCAAGTTTCAAATTTCATTGTGCAAGTTTTAGATAAATGTGTATCATTTATTATAGAAATTGTCTAGTCATATACCTGCATGTTTGGATAATTAGTTTCAGTAGGATTATGAAACTCTGTAAACTTTTGAACTAATGTTTTTTAAATCACTTAAGTCAGGTATAAATTAAAGCTGTATAAATACCCTAATGATCATTTTTGTGGTGATAGAAGATTTCTAATATATGTGTACCCGTTGGCTGGACTGAATTGTCACTTGTCTGCTTAAAAGCCTTCCATGGCTTCCATTCCTTTCAGGATAATATACAAATTTCTCACTATATTTTATAAGGCCCTCTGTGATTCTTCTCCAGCCTGTATCTTAGCCCTTAATTCTCTGTGCTCTTTCATTTTTCTGTTTCACCACTTGCTATCATTCTAGGATTCTGTTTCTCAAGTGGAAGCTTCTATTCATTCTTCAAGTCTCATTTCATGCAGCCTTCAAGTTGGAGAAACTTTTTCTGTTGCCCCTTCCTTCTCCCACCAGATTGAATTGCCTTTCCTTTGTGTTGCCATAGAGCATTATAATAGCGCTTATATTATAATTTTCTGTTTACAAGTGTCTTCTCTACTGCTCATCTCATTGAAGGAAGGCAAAACTATGTACTAGATTATGCAAGTTCTGCTTTGTTCCAAAAAGAATTTGTGATAAGGACATTATCTTCTTTGAACTTTCTTTTATGTAGTGTATGATATATAGTAGGTACCCCCCAACTCAAACCCTCCCCCAAAAAGAATTGATTGGAGAAGAGGGGAGAGCAGACCAATTCTGATAGGTTTTTTTTTCCTCGTTATTTTTTAGGTTACCAAAAGGGATGAAGACTCTTCCTTGATGCAGCTAAAGGAGGAATTTCGGAGTTATGAAGCATTACGCAGAGAACATGATGCTCAAATTGTTCACATTGCTATGGAAGCAGGACTCCGCATTTCACCTGAGCAGTGGTCCTCACTTCTGTATGGTGACTTGGCACATAAATCACACATGCAGTCTATCATTGATAAGGTTTGTGAAATTAGCGATGCTTGTTTTAGATCATTGCTGTTCCATTGAAGAGCATTGCAATCTTCTGAAGGGAGTGAAGAGACAACTAGTTAAGAGATTTGTATGTTTTTAAATATTAGGCTTTTTTTTTAAGTCTATTTATTTTGAGAGAGAGAGAGAGAGCGCATGTGCACAAACACATGTGGGGAGGGGCAGAGAGAGAGAATCCCAAGCAGGCTCCACACTGTCAGCGTGTAGCCCAGCTCCAGGCTTGAACTCACGAACCGTGAGACGATGATCTGAGTCAAAATCAAGAGTTGGATGCTTAACCAACTGAGCTACCCAGGCACCTCAAACATGAGCTCTTTAAATTATTTTATCTTTATTTCTTTTTACAGTGTTTTTAACTTTCAGAATAAACCAAGGAAGGCTATAGGGAACCAAATACAGGATATTAACATAAAAGAAGCTGACTTACAAAGTTTGTTATTTGCCTGTATTCTGACCCCAGAGAGCTAATACAACTTATAAATAAGTTTTCTAAGTGTCTAATGATGAAGTTCATAGGGCAGATTCTGAGGTGAAAATTTCATTCATCACTGATACTCCTCTATGGAATCTGAAGACACTTGAAAACCTGTTTAGTATGTTGGCTAAAAGAAGCATTCAGATATAAATGTGTCATAAGAACCAGAGTAAAAGCCATTCTGTTTTCTGTTTGTTAGCTGCAGTCTCCAGAATCATTTGCAAAGAGTGTCCAGGAATTGACAATTGTTTTGCAACGAACAGGTGACCCAGCTAACTTAAATAGACTGAGGCCTCATTTAGAGCTTCTTGCAAACATAGACCCTAATCCAGGTATGTGGAAAAATACCCAATTGCTTATACTTTTACTACCTTTGAGGTAAACAACACAAAAGAATTACTGCTAACAAAATCTCCCTCATTCCCTTGGTGGCTTTTTGTAGATGCTGTTTCACCAACTTGGGAGCAGCTAGAAAATGCAATGGTAGCTGTTAAAACAGTGGTTCATGGCCTTGTGGACTTCATACAAAATTATAGTAGAAAAGGCCATGAGACACCTCAGGTAAGCATCTTCATTGCACTTCTGATTGCTTTTATCTCTAATAGAGGTTCATCCTGAACAACTTGAACAAGGTTAATAGACTTCTTATGTGACTCCTATCTCTGTTCTTTTGGGAGAAACTCAAATTTTAGTACATCTGATAAGTAGTTAATAGCATAGCACCCAAATGTTTTTGACCAAGTATAGATTATTGATTTCTTCCAGGCATTTTGTTTCTTTTCTAATGTAGGGAAATTGTCACTTTTTTCTTCATTGCTCTCATATGAATGAGTTCCTATTTGTAAATATGTGGAATTTGAATTTAAAATATTTGCAGTGTACGTGAGAAGGAGTTTATGTTTAAGGTAGAATCTCTTTTATTCTAATAATGATGTCCATTTATTACGTTACTGTGAGTCATTTCCTATGTTATTTTACGTACGTTATTTCTAATCCTCACAGCAAGATAATTGCTGTTCCCAATCTGAAATTTAAAGAGATTAAATAACATATCTAAGGTCATGGTGGCAGTAAGTGTCAGAGCTGAGATCAGATCTACTCCAAAGTGATCTTTCCACTCTTCTAGCCTTATTCTACTAGAAAACATTATAATATTCAAATGTTAACTGGAAGAGAAATGTTTTCTCTTTTTATTTATTTATTAAAAAAATTTTTTTAATGTTTATTTTTGAGAGACAGAGAGAGACAGCATGAGCAAGGGAGGGGCAGAGAGAGAGAGGGAGACACAGAATCCGAAGCAGGCTTCAGGCTCTGAGCTGTCAGCACAGAGCCTGATGTGGGGCTTGAATCCACGAACCATGATATCTTGACCTGAGCCAAAGTCAGACGCTTAACTGACTGAGCCACCCATGCACTCCTGTCTTCTTTTTTTTTTTTTTTTAACTTTATTTGTTTTTGAGAGAGCAAGAGAGAGTGTTTGTTTGTGTAGGGGAGGGACCGAAAGAGAGAGAATCCCAAGCAGGCTCTGCTCTGTCAGCACAGAGCCCAATGTGGGCCTCCATCCTACGAACTGTGAGATCATAACCTGAGCTGAAATCAAGAGTCGGGACACTTAACCAACTAAGCCACCTAGGCACCCCAATAAATGTTTTATCTTATTAAGGTCACAGAAATAACAACGATATCTTAAATTTTGATGCAACTATAGCAGATATGATGGGGTTTTTATACTTTTCCGCATTGTTTTTGTGAACTTAAGCAGCTTCAAGAGTAAGAAGAGTGTTGTACTCTCAAGCTGACAAATAAATTGGTTTCATAAATGTTCACTCTTAGGGGAAATTGTATTCTATCTTTCTTGGGAAAGTTTAAGTGGACAAAGCTTATGGCTTTTTTTTTTTTTTTAAGATTTATTTATTTATTTTGAAGGTGGGGGAGGGGCAGAGAGAGAGGGAGAAAGAATCCCAAGCAAGCTCTGTGTGGCTCAAACTCACGACCTGTGAGGTCATAACCCAAGCAAAGTCAAGAGTCAACGCTTAACCGACTGAGCCACCCAGGTGCCCTGCTTTTTAAATTATTTTGTATCATAATTTTAAAACAGCAATCAATCTATGAGAAAATCTTTTATTTTTGTGGTCATTGTGTTGTCTGACAAATAAATAGACGTAACATCTGAACCAGTTTCAGATAATCCTCAGAAGGAATGTCTGAAATACCAATTTAAAGTTACGCTGTGTAATATGTAACAGGAAATGGTGGAATGGCAGTTGTTTCAGCACAAGAATTACTTTTCTGATGTGATAAAGAATTAAAGGCGGTAATCATAAAATTCTGAAGTCCCAAGAGTTCTCACTTTTTCACACACTGATTTTCTGCTTTGTAGCCTCAGCCAAACAGCAAATACAAGACTAGCATGTGCCGAGATCTGCGTCAGCAAGGAGGGTGTCCCCGAGGAACAAATTGTACTTTTGCCCATTCTCAGGAAGAGCTTGAAAAGTAAGTTATGAGAATTCTTTTTCATATGGGTTTAATTTTGGGTCATTATGAAAGTGTTCTATGTAGTCTCAAAGTTTCTGGTGAGTTTCAAAAATGTGATTAAGTTCACATTGTAGACTTCTTTATATTGCAAGATAATCTTTTCTTTTGAAACTATAGCGTCTTGCTTCTGGAAGCAAGATTAGCATAAATGACTTAGAACCTTATTTAAGGGTCATACTTTTAATAACCATTATATAGCTGGAATCCATGTTTTTGCTAAGCACCTGTGCAGAAGTACTCTCTGTGCAATCTTATTTGCTCAGGTTCAATTGACGATAACAGCAAAATCCCAGGTAAAACCGTACTGCAGATACCTTTTCTTTTTCTGACTTTTGGTCTTCTTAATGTTCTTTTTTCTGCATCTTTTCTCCTCTGGGTAATCCTTTCTGTGTCCATTTACTCCACACGTAGAAGTAAATCAATATAAGCTATATTATATATTGTCCAAGTTTTTGTTGTTTTTTAACCAAACATTCATCATTGAGATCTTGCCAAAAAATGGATTCCCGCCTTTCTATTGAATAACTGGCCTGTGTATCAACTCTTAATGGACATCTCCCTTTTGTTTTTAGACACTTTATTTTTTTTATTTTTTATTTTTTTAAGTAGGCTTCACACCCAGCGAGGAGCCCAACATGGGGCTTGAACTCATGACTGTGAGATCAAGACCTGAGCTGAGATCAAGAGCCAGACGTTAAACAGACTGAGCCACTCAGGCACCCTGTTTTTACACTTTAAACTTAAGTTGAACTAATTTTCTCCTCCCATACATCCTCTCCCACTTTCCATTCTGCTCTCCCCCAGTGTACCCTGTCCAGCCAGTTACATATACCATGTTAAAGGAATCGTCTTTGTTACCTTTCCCTCACCTGCTTGTCTGAGTCACCAAGGTAGTTCAGTATGTTTGTTTCTGAACTCTTCTTTCCAGCCTTACAGTCCAAGCTATCATCCCTTTTCTCAATCCACCATTGCCTCCTAGTCTTACAGTTATTGTTGCCACCCCACTCCCATTATTCCCCACAAAACGGAGAATTTTATGCATAAGGCTCATTGCAGATAATGAGAACAGGTAGTTTCTCAATTACTCTGTGGATAAAGTTATAAAATCTAGATTGTGGATCCTGGATCATCTGTGTGCCTACCTTTCTGATCTCATCGCACAGTGCTCCTGAATTGTATTCTATGCTCAGGCCACACTTCTCTTCTGTCAGTGCCTGGAATGCACCATGCTCTTCTACATAATGCTCTTCCATTCTGGCCTTGCCTTTGGAGCTTTTCTTTTGCCTACCTTACTCTTCACTTATTCAGGGGGATCCTCCCCTGACAAAGTTTCCTCTTTGTCATACCAATCAAAATTATGATTAACTTACAATAAATTTTAGTGGATGGCAGACTTATGTAAAGGTCCAGATAGTAAATATTTTCAGTTTGGTGGATCACATGGTGATCTGTGTCACAGTCACTCAATTCTGCCATTGTAGCAAAAAAGCGACCATTGTGCATAAAATTGGCATGGGTATATACTTTATTTACAACAAACAGGCAACTTTAGCCCCTGGCCTCTATTGACTGCCTTACTGTGGAGTACCCTCCATGGACTGTATTTATCTTGTTTATTACTTATTACTATTTCCTCAGTTGCTAGCACTGGACCCTGTACATAACGAGCTCCACAGCAGCAGCAATCTGATAGAAGATATGTGTGTGTGCATTAGAAAGAAGAGTAGAAACATGTGTCTCCTCTCTGTTTTTACTCCCTACGGAAGAGCCTGGAGAGGTTGCAGGGGTCCTAAGACAAAAAGACGCTGTTTGCACCCAGTCTAAGCAGCTCTCTATACAGAGTTTTACATCAGGATGATTTTTGAGGCTCTAGGAAATCTATTGAGCTTGCCCATACCTGAAATAGAGCTTCTTAGCTAAAGTAGAAGTTTTTAGGGGACTTTCTTGGGAGTTGTTAGACTTAAAAAAGTCAGAGGAGGGGCGCCTGGGTGGCTCAGTCACTTAAGCATCCAGCTCTTGATTTCAGCTCAGGTCATGATCTCACAGTTTGTGATTCGAGCTCCCCGTTGCTTGGGACGCTCTCTTTCCATCTTTCTCTTCCCCTTCCCACTCGCATGTGCTCTCTCTGTCTCTCAAAAATAAATATTTAAAAAAAAGAAATAAAGAAAAGTTTATTTAAAAAAAGTCAGAAACTGTGATTTCATTGCCTTGCCACCCATAACTGGTGTCCCATCTGAAAATCCATTTTACCTCCTGTACCTTCAAGCTGGCTTTCTACTCTCCATCTCTTGTGCCTACTTTACAATTTTATTATCTCTTGACTGAAATTATATTAGTAGTAAAAAAAAATAATAGCCAAATTAATTGGTCACATTTTTGTGTAATGCTGTTTTTAGTGTTTCATGTGTGTTTACCTAGTTTATCAATTTTAGTTCTCTACTGGCCTTTTACCTGGCATCTCCTTATGTTCAACCTATTTCATTGCTACCAAGATTTTCTCTTGCAAATAATTGTCTGATCATGTCCACGTCTGCTTTAAATTCTTAATTGGTTCCTCAGTATAGCAAAGCATCTAGTCCTAATCTAGCTTTATAGCCTTGCTCCACCTTTTGCAGTCTATTTTTTTAAGCTACATCTAGTTAATCACTGTTTACTACTGCACAAATTCTTGCATTCTTCTTTCCCTTGCACGTGTTTTTCCCTTTATCATATGCTTATCTCTTTTCTGTTTGGAGAGCTCCTAGTCATACTCAGAGGTCCTCTTCCTTCTGAGGACTTCTCTGACTTCCAAGCCAGTGTTAGTTGCTTCCTTCACTGTGCTGTTGTAGTGCTCTATACATAGTCACTGTATAATGTCAGTTCTCTTGTCATATTGCAGTTATTTATTTGCACGTGTGTATTTTAACTGGACTTCATTTATCTTATGAGTAATTCATCTTGATATTTTTTGCACATAGCAAGTGTCTGATATGTAAATTCAGTATATTTACGTTGAAAGGACAAATAATCTACAATTCATATTTCTAGCTGGCTTCACATTCTCTGTTGCTGTTTGAAAAAAGAAGAGAAAAAAACAGGATGATACAAAGGATTAAGAAAGTGAGATGTCACTATCCTATTGGTTAAAAAATACATGTTGCTATGTATCTCTGAGCTTTTTGAGGGTGGAACCTTTGTCTTAATTCACATAATACACCAGGAGCTCTGCAAACATTTGTTTTACTTAAATTAATTTTACTCCAGCCTGCTTTCTCTACTGTGCATTTCTCTAACCAAACTAAATGTAAATGCCCAGCAGTCTCCTAAAGTAAATATTTAGGTGACTGTATTTGAGAATGTAGAGTATTAGAATCCTATTTCTAAGAATTGGCTGCATTCTGGAGAATAACAGAAGCCTAGAATCAATCAGCTCAGCAAACATAAAAATGATTGCTAAGTGCTGGGTACTTTATTGAGGTGCTTCTAGTGAGGAAAGAGGCACGGTAAACACGTAAACACGATTTCAGTTAGTGATACAATGCTATAAAGTCTGAGGTGGAAACAAGCTTGGCAGGCTTGGGAACTAGAAGCAAGACCAGTGTGTCTGGAAGATGGAGAATGATAGGGATGACAAAAGATAAGGCTAAAGAGGCGGGCCACATCACACTGGCTTTGATGACCATGGCGAGGAATTTGGAAGACGTAACAGGGTTTTATTCAAATGCAACGATGAGATTTTTTTAATCTTACATATTTATTTAAGTAAGCTCTATGCCCAGCATGGGGCTGGAACTCACAACCCTGAGATTAAGAGTCTCATGCTCCACCGACTGAGCCAGTCAGGCATCCCACAACAATGAGATTTTAACTTTGTCTTAGAAATGTCACCCTAGAGTCTGCATGGCTCGAGACCAATGAAATACTATAGTGGTTCAGGTACAAGATTGGTAGCTTGGTCCTACAACTATAGTAATGGAAATGATGAAAAGTGGTCAGATTTGGGATATATATTTGACGAACTGATAGGTTGAATGTGGACTATAAAGAAAAGAATCAAGAATGACTCCAGGGTTTGGGATCTGTATAACCAAGTAGTGTTTTAACTTATATGGGAAATGCTTTTGGAGGTAGAAAATCAGTGGTTGGTTCTTCTCTTGGCCATATGAAGTCAGAGGCTTACTCCCTGTTCACGCAACAAATATTTATTGAACACACAGTGTGCACCAGGCACTGTATTATATGCTGAAGATAGAGAGGTCAGTCAGAAAGGCAAAAATCCTTGCTCTCATGGGGCTTACTTTGTTGTAGAGAAGATTGACATACAGCAAATAAATACAAAATATAATATCTGGTACTGATTGGTGCTATGAAGAAAAATAACACAAGGTATGGAGAAAGAATGGTTGGGAAAGGGGAGATATTTTAGATAAGGTTATCTGGGAAGGGATATCAGAGGATATGGCATGTAAGCAGACACCTGAATGAAGTGATGGTGCACTAGAATAAAAAAGGTCATTATAGGAGTGAAGTCTTTGGAAAGGCAGATACGCTTGGGACCTGGGGCACAAGTGGAGAGATTGGACCTCGTTAGAACCCCAGTGGCAGGATTGACCTGAGTTAAGAGCAGGAGCTCTTCATCTCTTTTTACGAGGAGGATGTAGTTACAGGTCGGGAAGCTTCCTGGAATTGATGGTGAAAGAAGTAAGTCTCCTCTGTCTTCATCTGTTTTGTCTGTCAAGTGGGAGGCAATGTCATCAGCAGTGGAGGTAGAAAGGATGTTAGAGATGAGAAAGGGAATTTAGTAGAGAAGTGTATTAGTGTATTGCTTGGCCATTTTAAATAATTGATCAGAATTTTGAAGAGAGTCTAGAGAGCATGATAGCATGGTTTTTCTCCACCAATGTTCAGCTGCCTGGATGCAGGCACAGAGTAAGAGAATATGTGAAGAACTGGATTAGGGTTTTACCAGGAGTTCAACACAGGGAGTGGGCCAAGGGAGTTGAAGTATTTATAAGGGAGGGACAAATGGTGGATAGTGGATTCTAAGCTGAGTAAAGCAGGGAGTGCGGACTTGACGGAGCTCAAAAGGTGATTTTAAAAGAATAAGGAAGTAATTGGCATTTTCAAATGTGAGGTCTGGATTTGCAAGTCCAAGTCTTTAGCTGCCTAGATGCTAGGAGCCCAGTATGTACTGCTACTTGCCACATATTTTACCTCCTTTAGTTAAGGTTTTACTTCTTACAACTCCTTATCTTTTAAGGTACTTGCAATTAAAATCTTATTTTTTGCCTGCCAGAGTAATCTTAAAGGTAGCTGAGATTTGTCCTTTGAGGATGGAAAGCAAAGAGCAGCTGGCTATTTTGTATAAGAACCTTTGAGGTGAAAAATGAAGAGCAGGTTTCAGAGAGCATGTTGAGGAAAACACAGGCCCCTCCATGCCAGCAAAATGCCTTTCTAAAATATAGGTCTACTCATACCCATCCTTCTTAAAGAAGTAATCAGTGGCCAGATCAATGAAACCAGAAGCTGGTTCTTTGAAAGAATTGACAAAAATGGTAAAGATGTAGCCAGTTGGATCAGAAAGAAAAAGGAAAGGACCCAAATAAATCAAGGATAAAAGACAAGAGATCACAACCAGCACAGCAGAAATAAAAACAATACTAAGACAATATTATGAGCAATTATTTGCCAATAAAATGGGCAATCTGGAAGAAATGGACAAATTCCTAGAAACATATAAACTACCAAAACTTAAACAGGAAGAAATAGAAAATTTGAACAGACCCATAACCAGTAAAGAAATCGACTTAGTAATCAAAAGTCTTCCAAAAAACAGGAGTCCAGGGCCAGATGGCTTTCCAAGGGAATTCTACCAAACATTTAAGGAAGAGTTAACACCTATTCTCTTGAAGCTGTTCCAAAAAAATAGAAATGGAAGGAAAACTCCCAAACTCTTTTTATGAAGCAGCATTACCTTGGTTCTGAAACCAAAGTCCCCACTAAAAAGAAAAGTATAGACGAATTTCCCTGATGAACATGGATACAGAAGTCCTCAACAAGATACTAGCCAACTGGATCCAAGAATATGTGAAAAAAATTACTCACCCTGATCAAGTGGGATTTATACCTGGGATGCAGGACTGGTTCAACATCCACAAAGCAATCAGTGTGATTCATCACATCAATAAAAGAAAGGACAAGAACCACATGATCCTCTCAATAGACGCAGAGAAAGCATTTGACAAAATACAGCATCCTTTCTTGATAAAAGACCTCAAGAAAGTAGGGGTAGAAGGATCATACCTCGAGATCATAAAAGCCATATATATGAAAGACCCAACACTAATACCATCCTCAATGGGGACAAACTGACAGCTTTACCCCAAAGGTCAGGAACAAGACAAGGATGTCCACTCTCACCACTGTTATTCAACATAATATTGGAAATCTTAGCCTCAGCAGTCAGACGATACAAAGAAATAAAAGGCATCCAAATCAGCCAGGAGGAGGTCAAACTTCCACTCTTCACAGATGACATGATACTCTATATGGAAAACCCAAAAGATTCCACCAAAACACTGCTAGAATTGATTCATGAATTCAGCAAAGTCGCAGGATATAAAATCAATGCACAGAAATCGGTTGCATTCCTATACACCAACAATGAAGCGACAGAGAAATCAAGGAATTGATCCCATTTACAATTGTACCAATTGTATCTAGGAATAAATCTAACCAAAGAGGTGAAAAATCTATATACTGAAAACTATAGAAAGCTTATGAAAGAAATTGGAGAAGACACACACAAAAAAATGGAAAAATATTCCATGCTTTTGGATAGGAAGAACAAATATTGTTAAAATGTCAATACTACCCAAACCAGTCTACATAGTCAGTGCAGTACCTATCAAAATAACACCAGCATTCTTCACAGAGCTAGAACAAACAATCCTAAAATTTGTATGGAACCAGAAAAGACCCCAAATCGCCAAAGCAATCTTGAAAAAGAAAATCAAAGCAGGAGGCATCACAATCCCAGACTTCAAGCTGTGTTACAAAGCTGTAATCATTAAGACAGTATGGTACCCACACAAAAACAGACACTCAGATCAGTGGAACAGAATAGAGAACCCAGAAATGGACCCACAAACATATGGCTAACTAATCTTTGACAAAGCAGAACAGAATATCCAATGGAATAAAGACAGTCTCTTCAGCAAGTGGTGCTGGGAAACCTGGATGGCAACATGCAGAAGAATGAACCTGGACCACTTTCTTACACCATACACAAAAATAAACTCAAAATGGATGAAAGACCTAAACATAAGACAGGAAGCCTTCAAAATCCTCGAGGAGAAAGCAGGCAAAAACCTCTAATCTTGGCCACAGCAGCTTCTTACAACACATCTCTGGGAGTAAGGGAAACAAAAGCAAAAATGAATTATTGGGACCTTATCAAAATGAAAAGCTTCTGCACAGCAAACGAAACAATCAGCAAAACTAAAAGTCATCCAATGGAATGGGAGAAGATATTTGCAAATGACATACCAAATAAAGGGTTAGTATCCAGAATCTATAAAGAACTTATCAAACTTAACATCCGAAAAACAATCCAGTGACGAAATGGGCAAAAGACATGAATAGACACTTCTCCAAAGAAGATACCCAGATGGCCAACCGACACATGAAAAAATTCTCAACGTCACTCATCATCAGGGAAATACAAATAAAGCCACAGTGGGATACCACCTCACACCTGTCAGAATGGCTAACAATAACTCAGGCAACAACAGATGTTGGCGAGGATGCGGAGAAAGAGGATCTCTTTTGCACTGCTGGTGGGAATGCAAACTGGTGCAGCCACTCTGGAAAACAGTATGGAGGTTCCTCAAAAAATTAAAAATAGAACTATCCTACAAGCCAGCAATTGCACTACTAGGTATTTATCCAAGAGATACAGGTGTGCTATTTCAGAGGGGCATATGCACTCCAATGTTTATAGCAGTGCTATTGACAATAGCCAAAGTATGGACAGAGCCCAAATGTCCACTGATGGATGAATGGATAAAGAAGATGTGGTGTGTGTGTGTGTGTGTGTGTGTGTGTGTGTGTGTAATGGGAGTATCACTCAGCAATCAAAAAGAATGAAATCTTGCCATTTGCAACTATGTGGATGGAACTAGAGGGTATTATGCTAAGCGAAATTAGAGAAAGAAATATCATATGACTTCACTCATGTAAGGACTTTAAGATATAGAACAGATGAACATATGGGAAGGGAAGCAAAAATAATATAAAAACAAGGAGGGGGACAAGACATAAGAGACTCTTAAATACAGAGAACAGAGGGTTACTGGAGGGTTTGTGGGAGGGGGGATGGGCTAAGTGGGTAGGGGCATTAAGGAATCTACTCCTGAAATCGTTGTTGCACTATATGCTAACTAACTCGGATGTATTTAAAAATAAATAAATTAAGCAAATAAATAAATAAACAAATAAATAAAAAGGAAAAAAAAGTAGTCAGTCGCTCTCCAGAATCTCTTAAGATGACGTATATAAACTGACCATAACCTGTTGTCTTTTTTTAACTTTGTGTTCAGTCACTTCATCCTCAGCCAGTCTGATCTGGGGACACTTCTCTTTTATTGAGCTCCACCTGCCTCTGTCAGTGTGTGTGTGTGTGTGGGGACACTTCTCTTTTATTGAGCTCCACCTGCCTCTGTCAGTGTGTGTGTGTGTGTGTGTGTGTGTGTGTGTGTGTGTGTGTGTGAGAGAGAGAGAGAGAGAGAGAGAGAGAGGGAGGGAGGGAGGGAGGGAAGGAGGGAGGGAGGGAGGAGACGTGCACGAGAGAGAGGGAGAGCAGGAGAGAGGGGAGATGGAGACTAGCGGGATTGAATAATGAGGTTGTTTATAGATACCAAGGGACTGAAAGGGAGACTATTGTGAAGGCATTGCTCATCACTAACACTATTTATATTTAATTACCTTTTGTTTGATTATAACATTAATATCAGATTAATTTAGGCATATGTAATTATGGCTCCAAATGTGTGTAAACTTTTTGTTCATGTAACAGTTCACCACTTTAAAGTTTTGGAACCTTGACTAGGACTACATTATAATGAAGTTTTTGTTGTACAAGTGGAAACAGATTTTCTTAAATGGAGTCCCAAGATCAAATTGCTTTATGTATTGAAAGTGTTATACCTGACCACCATAAATAAAACTATGAATTCAATATCATAAAATTCTGTTCTTAATCCAAATGCTTTTTACATTAGGCATAAACTAATCGGGTGTAGTGTTTAAGAACGAGTTTTGGTTTTATAATTTTTTTAATTTATATAATGCTCTAACATTTTGTCAACTCTTGCATACCTTTCTTCTTCATTCTACATTCCTAAATAGATTTGGTATGGTTCCTTTCATTTTTACATAGTGTACTTTTTATTGCAATTATACAAAATTTTCTTTTTTTTTTTTTTAATTTTTTTTTTTAACGTTTATTTTTGAGACAGAGACAAAGCATGAACGGGGGAGGGTCAGAGAGAGTGAGACACAGAATCCGAAGCAGGCTCCAGGCTCTGAGCTGTCAGCACAGAGCCCGACGTGGGGCTCGAACTCATGGACCGTGAGATCATGACCTGGGCCGAAGTCGGCGGCTTAACCGACTGAGCCACCCAGGCGCCCCTATACAAAATTTTCAAAAGGATCTCTTCCCATTCACTCATCAGGCTTCTTTGATACATGTGTATTTTGCTTGCTACATTAATTACATGTCTACGTGTGTGTGTGTGTGTGTGTGTGTGTGTGTGTGTGTGTGTTTTCATGTGACATCTAACAGCAGAGTTTGGTGTAAACTGTATTTGATATTTAGCTGATGAAACTTTTTTTTCAAAGCTATTTCCTCCTATTTAAATCTTTTCCCGTTGTCTTCCCCCCCCCCCCTTCCAGGGTAAATTTAGTGCAATATTCACCAATATATGTTGATTGTTTTTGAAACAGGTATCGATTAAGGAACAAAAAGATCAATGCAACTGTAAGAACATTTCCTCTTCTAAATAAAGTTGGTGTAAACAACACTGTCACAACCACAGCCGGAAATGTCATTTCTGTCATAGGAAGTACTGAAACAACGGGGAAAATTGTTCCAAGTACAAATGGAATTTCAAATGCAGAAAACAGTGTTTCCCAGCTAATCCCACGTAGTACTGACAGTACTTTAAGAGCTCTGGAGACTGTGAAGAAAGTGGGGAAGGTTGGCACTAATGGTCAGAACGCAACTGGGCCTTCTGCAGAGTCTGTAACTGAAAAGTAAGTATTAGGTAAAAATGGTTACTGTGAGTTACTCAGCCTTTTGAGAAATGACTATTTTAATTTATCCTAAGGGAAAGGAACTAATCAGAATTTTTAATGCATAATCTTCACCTAGTGGAAAAAGCACTTGAATCCCCCAAAATTTGAGTTCTAGTCCTGGCTCTGCAGTTGAAAAGCTCTGTGACCTTAGAAAGTCAATTCAACTCTAGGTTTTGTTTTCCTTAACTGTAAACTGAAGAGTTTGGACCAGAATTGGGTTTTTTCCACACTTAGATCTTTGAACTTTAGGATCGTATACAGAGGGGTACCAGAAAGGGGCTAAATAGAAACCTCAGCAAGGTGAGATTCTAAGCCTCCAGCCTCTGCTTCACTCAGAACAGTCTATTCTATATTCTTTAATGATGTGTAGTAGCTAAGAGGGGGCTCTTGGGAGGCAAACTCCCTGGGTTCAAATTCTGGCTCACTGTTTTCTAGCTGTTTGAACTTAGGCCAGTTAATCTGTCTCCCTCAATTTACTCATCCACAAAATTCATACAGTAATAGTAACTACTACACAGGTTGGTTGCACAGATTAAGTGAATCACTATTGCAGTGTGCATTGAACAGTACCTCAATATCTTGTTATTATTACCAATATTTTCAGGTTTCAGCATAAGGAAGGGTTTTGGTTCTTTAAGAAAAAAGTTTTAAAACTTTCTGACCATCTGAGTTACTTACACCTCAGAAATCTCATGCTTTGGTATTGTTTTAGGGTCTCAGTTAAATCATGTTCCGATTTTGTTGCCCCTGAATAGTCAGTCAGCATTTATTATATGCCTTCTAGGAACAAAGTATTATGCTAGTGATTTCATATAATAAACGGTGGGTAGGTAAGCAATTATATTCTTTATTTCTGCGGTTAGCATATGATAGGAGGATTTGTTTATTGGAGGACCCTTACAGTTTTCCCTGGGAGAGATTTTTAGAAATGACATGTCAGAGAACATTGTCTAGTTAGCAAATGGTATTTGAACATTCATTCTGAGCTATGTTCTTGTCACACTTGAAAATACAGGACATGTATAAGATCTCTTTTCCTTTAAGAAACTTACGAGAGTATAGTTGTGGAGACAGCATTTACACAAATGAAGCAAAATTGGAATTGGATGAAAGAACAGGAATATTTTATATTGCTGGGAAAAATATGGTGGATTTCAGAAAAAGAAACAGCATAATATGGGTCAAATTTGTTGGTAATTATTTGGAATATTGAAGAGACCAGCCTTTTAGAACAGGAAGTTTATGTTAGGGACTGGTTAAAATAAGATTAGATAGGTAGGTTGCACCAGATTATAGAGACCTTGTGTTACATATATGTTTAGAAAATGAGCTTTTGAAGGTTTTTGGCAAGGTAACCTAGAACTGTTTTATATCCATACGAGTGGAATGTATTCAGCCGTAAAAAAAAAAAAAAAGGAGTAAATACTAATACATATTACAGTCAATGTGGATGAATCTCGAAACTGTTAAGTGAAAGAAGCTAGATACAAAAGGCCATATATTACAGAGTTCTATTTATGGTAGTGTCCAGAATAGGCAAATCCAGAGAGACAGAAAGTAGATGAGTAGTTGCCAGGGGCTGTGGAGTGAATGCTAATGAGTAGAGATTTCTCTCAGGGCTGATGAAGGTGTTTCAGAATGAGGTAGTGGTGATGGTTGTTGCACAACCTTGTGAATATACCAAAACTCACTGAATTATACACCTTAAAAAGTAAATTCTATCCCAATTTTTTTTTTAATTATAGACTAAGGGAACAACTTGAAAAAATAAATCATTAATTCATTCAAAAATTAGGGATCTTCTATGTGCCCAACACCAGCCAGCTGGTAGAAGTAATGAAAATGAACTAAATAATACTACTCCCTGCCTCTGAGGGTCTTACAGTGTGGTTTGGAGGCAGACGTAAACAGATATTATATAATACGTTCTGATAGGTACTATAATGGAGTTGTGTTCCAAGTGTTATTGGAACACAAAAAGTAATAATATTCTATAGGGAGTTATTATGAAAGACTCCCTAGAGGTAAAATGAGCCCAGGAAGACCTGAGGTAGTTCCAAAAGTATGGATAGTTGGGAAGGAAAGATCTTATCAGGACAGGAAGCAGCCCTGGCAAAATCAGGTAGGCAAGAGAGGGGTGCTGCAAAGGAGAGCCTGGAATCCTGAGAGCCATGTAGGCTACAGCTGTAGTAATCTAGCTGTCTGTCTGGAATGTGGCTGAAGGTTAGCTTTTTCCTTAGTCTCATTTTTGTGGATAGCTTGCATGATCACGTGAGGCTATGAATCTTGTCATGGATTTTGATGCCTTTTCGCTGACAAGTCTAAAAATTTGCCATTTCTTTTTATGTTTATTTTTGAGAGAGAGAGAAAAAGTGTGAGTGGGGAAGGGATGGGTGGGGGGAGACAGTATCTGAAGGGGGCTCTGCTGACAGCAGACAGCCTGATGTGGGGGCTCAAACTCACGAACCACAAGATCATGACCTGAGCCAAAGTTGGATGTTTAACCGACTGAGCCACCCAGGTGCCCCCTAGAGTTTGCCATTTTAAAGTACTTATCCCAATTTGACAGTATATAACCTTTTGATATGGAAGGACCAGATGATCTATGTAAAGCATGTAGCATAGAGCCTGGAATGTGTTCAGTAATTGCTCGATAAGAGTTATATTACTGTTACAAGGAAATCCTAATTATTTTCCTTGTTGCCTTTATTTAAGTTCAAAGAATAAATATAGCCCTAAAATATCTTTAAACTGTAAGTCAGTAAATTTGTATCTGCTATTATTACCCACAGTTCCTTAGTTATTTCCATTTTACACATAAAAGTAAACATCTGCTAGACTAATCTGCTGTGCTAGACTTAAAAGCAGCCCATACTTGTTTGTATTCTAGCTTTAAAAGGGCTTCTCTAGTTTGAGAAAAACCCTTTAATCTACTTGGGATGCAACATATTGAGTTCCTGCATCATTAACAAGTTCTTTTTCTGGAGTCACCACACATCTAAGCTCTGCCAAAGTTTGACTTCTCAGTCGGGCATAAGAAAGACGTGGTGAGATCCTCTGGAGCTGATTGCCTGGTGACTCAACAAAGAAAATCCCTGGTTAAAAAAGATACAAAGTTTGGTTATTTTGCATCAATTGAATGAGTAACCATATATTGGCGTTTCACTCATCTACTCTATTATGTGGCAGGAACTATTTCATTTTTTCAACAGATATTTTTACTGAATGACTACTGTATGCCAGGAATTCTTCTAGATGTAACAGTTAACTTTTCTAGATGTAACTTTGGATAGACAGCAGTTAACAAAATGGACAAAAATGGCCTTTTCTCAAGGAGTTTACATTTTAATCCATCTATCTCTTAATAGAACAGTCCTTCTTTCACATGTCTGTCGTCTTTGTCCCAGAGAATTCTGGTAGACTACAGTGGGCTCTTGAACAATACAGGGATAGGGGACACTTTTGACTTCCTCAAAATTTAACTATTCATAGCCTACTATTGACCAGAGGCCTTACCGATAACATATTATCAATTAACACATATTCTGTAGGTTGTATGTACTGTATATCGTATTCTTGCTGTAAAGTTAGCTAGAGAAAAGAAAATGTCATCAATAAAATACAAGGAGGGGCGCCCTGGCTGGTTTAGTCCGCAGAGCATGGGACTCTTGATCTAGGGGATGTGAATTTGAGCCTCACGTTGGGGGTTGAGTTTACTTAAAACAACAACAACAAAAAGATAGTTTAAAAAAGAAAATACATTTACAGTACTATTCATTGAAAAAAGTCTGCATATAAATGGACCCGTGCAGTTCAAACCTGTGCTGTTCAAGGGTTAACTGTAGTTATTGAACAATAAATTTAAGGGTGAACCTGTTGAATAGGACTTTTTAAAAATTTTTTTAAATGTTTATTTTTGAGAGAGAGAAAGAGAGGGACAGAGCATGAGTGAGGAGGGACAGAGAGAGAGAGAGAGAGAGAGAGAGAGAGAGAGAGAATCCAAAGTAGGCTCCAGGCTCTGAGCTGTCAGCACAGAGCCTGATGCAGGGCTCGAACCCACGAGCTGTGAGATCATGACCTGAACCAAAGTCGGATGCTTAACCGACTGAGCCACCCATGCGCCCTGAATAGAAATTTTTTTTTTTTTAATTTCCACTAGGAAAAATCTTTGTTTATACAATGAGTAAAAAGGGATTGATGGATCACATTAGTGCCTGGGCTTTGTTTGCATTCTTTTTACCCTTGCCAGAATATGAGATCTGTTGCTACAATCCTGTGAATCAGCAGTGTAGGGTGGCAATGAAATTATTTGTCACTATGGAAATACCTAAATTTTCTCTATTAGTGGTTTCACTATATAATTTCATGAAAAATTCCTACTGAGGAAGACAGCAGTTACAGACAGTAATTTATTCTTTGTTTTTGATAAATTATCTCTCCAGTAAAATTGGCTCTCCACCCAAGACTCCTGTAAGTAATGTAGCGGCTACCTCAGCTGGGCCTTCTAATGTTGGAACAGAGCTGAATTCTGTGCCTCCAAAATCCAGCGCATTTATAACTAGAGTACCAGTATATCCTCAGCATTCTGAAAACATTCAGTATTTTCAAGATCCAAGGACTCCGATACCCTTCGAAGTCCCACAGTACCCCCAGACAGGTAAGTAATTTTAGGCAATTCTAAGAAAAAAAAGAAACTAATATATATTGTCCTTAGATACATAAGTGAATCACTTATATCTAGAATATCTATATTAAGAAATTAATCTTTTGGACTATATAACCGTTAAGTTTTCTTCCTGCCCTAAGAATTAATGATTCTGCATGCCAATAGTTTTAAGATTCTCCTTCCTTTACGTCAAATATAGAGTCCATGGATGAGCTTCAGGGAGTTCTGTGAATCCCTTGAAATAGTTTGTGGAATGTTTGGTTTATATATACTTAATGTATAATTTTGGAAAGACAATACACAACTTATATAGATTTTGAAAGGGGTTTTTACCTCTGCTCCCCCAAAGATATGAATCGATAATGTAACTGATTACTTAATCCAAAACCTGTGGCAGTAGATGCCCTAGAAGGAAACTTACCAGCCATCTCTTAATAGCCTGTCTTGTGTTTTTGAGGAGCAGTTTAACATAGGAGTTCATATAGTAGTGTAGTGTCTGTCTAAAGCAGGAGTAACTAAGGTTCAAAGTTTATTTTCTTTTCCCACATTAAAAGCTGGTTTAGAGTTAAATCATTGTACAATGTTGGATTTTACTAAGATTACATTAAATATTCCTTTTTCTAATTTTTAAGGATACTACCCACCACCTCCAACGGTACCAGCTGGTGTGGCTCCCTGTGTTCCTCGCTTTGTGAGATCCAATAATGTTCCAGAGTCCTCCCTCCCACCTGCTTCTATGCCATATGCCGATCATTACAGTACATTTTCCCCTCGAGATCGAATGAATTCTTCTCCTTACCAACCTCCTCCTCCGCAGCCGTATGGACCAGTTCCGCCAGTACCTTCTGGAATGTATGCTCCTGTGTACGACAGCAGGCGCATCTGGCGCCCACCTATGTACCAACGAGATGACATTATTAGAAGTAATTCTTTACCTCCAATGGATGTGATGCACTCGTCTGTTTATCAGACGTCTTTGCGGGAAAGATATAACTCATTAGATGGGTACTATTCAGTGGCTTGCCAGCCACCAAGTGAGCCAAGGACAAGTGTGCCTTTACCAAGGGTAAGTGACAGTGGAAATAGGACTGCTACTGTAGTGTAGTGGGTAAAGAGCCCACTGTCAGACTTGGTGTCCTACCACCCAGGTATGGGTTTCTAGCTCCTCCAGTTAGAAATTGTGTGACTTACAGAAGTTACCATATGTTCTGTACGTCAGGTTTTTCATGTTTGGTGGCAATAATGGTACCTACCTCATAAGGCTGTTGTGAGGATTAAATCAGAAAAACAAAGCCCTTGGAACTGGACCTGATACATATTAATGCTCAATAAATGTTATGCTTGGATAGGAAACTGATGGGAAGGTATAGAGAAATCTCCAAAATACAAGGACAGGGCCTATTTTCAATATCCCCACATAGATACAAATGACTTCTCTAAACCAGAAAACTGAGTGCTCACTTGACTAAACATTAATCCTTTCATTTAAATGTGTGGAGAATAGGCTAAGGTGACTTCCCTGCTGTATTTTTTTGTCCCAACAATATAATAAACTGTTTACGTTATTTCCACAGGAAATAGACAAGTTTATTTACTGCTCCCTAGATGATTAAGATTGTTTCTTTTATCCCCCCTTAGGAACCTTGTGGTCATTTGAAGACCAGTTGCGAGGAGCAGATAAGAAGAAAGCCAGAGCAGTGGGCACAGTACCACTCTCAGAAAGCACCTCTTGTCTCTTCAACTCTTCCTGTGGCAACACAGTCACCAACACCACCTTCTCCTCTATTCAGTGTAGACTTTCGCACTGATGTAAGAAAGGTCTTCATCATTTGATGTTGCAAGGATAGGTCAAACACCCGACTTCAGAGCACTCTTTCCAACCAGGGTTAGCTGTGTTGGGTATTTTGCAGCGGTTTAGTGTGAAGTTGAGTCACGTAGTTCAGTGAACATTGAGTTTGTGAGAAGCACTACAGTTAGGCATTGTGAGACTCTGAAGACCATTAAGTTTTTAATGGTCTTAAGACCTATTCCACCAAGAATTGAAAGTCTCTCCAGCAGTATAGTTGTCATTATTTTTCTGTTTTTTAGTAATAAGATTTATATCTACCATTTATTGAGCACCTACTTGTGCCAGGCACTGTACTAAGCATTTGCATAATGCTATTTTATTTAATTCTCACAAAAATCTTAGGGGGCAGGTATTAAATCTATGTTTTTTAGAAATCCTACTCAGAGAAATTAATTTGCCCAAAGTAATAAATTCACCTTGTAAGTAGCTGGGATTTGAATCCTGATCTAGCAGAAGCATTTCTTCCTTACTTCACAGGAGTTGCAGAAATGCCTGTGGTTTTATTCATGCAGTTTTGCATCACTGTTAATTATTCTTGTTGTTACAAAACAAATTTTTGTATCAGGATCATTTCAGTGTACCTTGTTGTTTTCAGTACTTTTACATATACGACAAACCATTATTTTTTTAATTCCTCTAATTTGATTTATTTCCCATCCTTTTGGGCTCTAATATCTAAAACTTTTAAAAATTTTATTATGAAGAGTGCCTGGATGGCTCAGTTAAGTGTCCAACTTTTGATTTCGCTCAGGTCATGGTCTCATGGTCGTGAGATTGAGCCCCGTGTCAGGCTCCGTGCTGGGCATGGAGCCTGCTTAGGATTCTCTCTCACTCTCTCTCTCTCCCCCCTCCCCTGCTTGCATGCTCACTCTCAAAAAAAAGTAAATAAGTAAAATTTATTATGAAAAACTTCAAGCATATACAAAAGTAGAATAGTATAATAAACCCCACGTACCCATCACCCCCCTGTTACCTACTCTTCAGTCTCTCATTTGTACCCCCTCTTCCCACTGGATTATTTCGAAGTAATTCAGATAACATTTTTTCATCCATAAACATTTCAATAAACCACTGAATTCTTAAACTAGATCCAAATTTCTCATGGAACTGAGACTTCTTCAAAGCAGCTAAACATCTTGACAACAGAGTGATAGAGTTGCCACTTGCTTGATAGAAAAATGTATTTGCATTTTTTTATACTATGCTTTAAGAAATAATTATTCCTCTAGGGAGCCTGGCTGGCCCAATTGGTAGAACATGTGATTCTTGATCTCAGGGTCATGAGTTCAAGCCCCACATTGGGTGTAGTGTTTACTTAAAAAAAATATATATATATATTTCCCTGAGACTCAGATCTGCTATTTGCTAGTAATATGACTTGTAATATGTAATTTAACTATTTTGACATCAGCTTTCTATATCTAGTAAACTAGATTTAATGATTATGACAACTTTAGTATTCTGATCCTGTGATAATTTGGACAGTCCTTTTAAAATTTGTCCACTTTTTCTTCTAGTTCCAGACAGCCTTCTTAGAGTTCTTTTTTAGATCCTGCATGGTTTATCAGTTATATTCCCATATTTACATGATGGTCTTTTCTCAGAATCATAAACTGTTCTAGGACACGGACCATAGTGTGTGTGTGTTTTGCTTTTTCCATTTTTTTGGAGTGCTTCATACCATGTTAGAGACATGCTGCAAATATTTGTTGATTTGGTGTTTGATAGTCAGGGGTTCCTTATGAGTACCGAAAGAGCAAAATAAAAAGAGAAGTCATTCTATTTTCTATAGTAAATAATGTAAATACAAATAGTATAATTATTACTTGTTACATATGACAGTATTTTTATATTAATTATTGAAAGTTTTTATATTATTTGTTCATTATGAAGTCCTATATATTCTATAATAGTTACTTTGTATTAGTTACAACTTTGTAAGTTTAACAGTTTTGTACTAATTGACTATGCCTTTTTTTTTTTTTTTTAATCAGTTCTCTGAGAGTGTGAGTGGTACAAAGTTTGAAGAAGATCATCTTTCTCATTATTCTCCTTGGTCTTGTGGCACCATAGGCTCCTGTATAAATGCCATCGATTCAGAGCCCAGAGATGTAATTGCTAATTCAAATGCTGTATTAATGGTATGATTTGGGGGAGTGGGGGGGATATCATGCATGTTGACTCAAGTTTTAGAATGATTGAATGCTTTCATCTTCATATTGTTTGTTGCTATATAACTCATCTGTAAGCAGCTGAGTTATATTTAGGTAAGTCTGAAATAAATTGCATTTAATGCTTAAATTATTTGAGCTAGTTTGGTGGTTTAAAACGGATGTTGGATTATCACTAAGATGTACTGCTAGTGTTAAATTTACCAGAAAATTTGATTACATGTCTTTTGAAAGCATGTACCTGTATTATTAGCTGAAGTAATTGACAACAATCCTTTTAATTGATTTTCTTTGGTTTATGCAGGACCTGGACAGTGGAGATGTTAAGAGAAGAGTGCATTTATTTGAAACTCAGAGAAGGACAAAAGAAGAAGACCCAATAATTCCATTTAGTGATGGACCTATCATCTCAAAATGGGGTGCAATTTCCAGATCTTCACGTACAGGTTACCATACCACGGATCCTGTCCAGGCCACTGCTTCCCAAGGAAGTGCCACTAAGCCTATCAGTGTGTCAGGTAATCCCCTTAACTAGTATCTCACTTGCTGTATTCTAGCACTGTGCTTTTTAATCCTCACTTTGTGAGGTACAGCACATTTCCCTCTATTTAACAGTCACAGGAGCTCAGAATTAAATGGTTTAGCCAGAAGAACATGGCTGGTTGGATAAAATATGGATCTTTTTTAAAAAGTGTATGTTCACATTTACATATTGATATTTCACTTTTCTGATCATTGTTTCTTTCTACCTTTCTGTAGATTATGTTCCTTATGTCAATGCTGTTGATTCAAGGTGGAGTTCGTATGGTAACGAGGCCACGTCATCAGCACACTATATTGAACGGTAATGTTACTCTTACTTCTTTTGGATTCTCTATTTTCAGACTTGTGTGTATCCTCAGAGTATAGATCCTACCCCCGATTATTCATGAAGCGTACTTTAATGATTTTAGCTGAATAACAGATTTCTGAGAAAACATTTAAATGATGACTGAAACTTTCAGGGTTGATTAATTACAGAAAATGTATTTGGTATATGGCCATTACTGCTTTAGTTGCTTCAACTCTTTCAATTTTATAATTGTAAACATATTTCTCTTTAAAGGGACAGATTCATTGTTACTGATTTATCTGGTCATCGAAAGCATTCCAGTACTGGAGACCTTTTGAGCATTGAACTTCAGCAGGTAGTCTCTGTGTCCCTCAGCTTTAAATTCTTAAAATGGCAGTTGAAAGCTATGGTTGAAAGCTAACTTTACCTTTGTTTTTTTTCCCCTATAGGCCAAGAGTAACTCATTGCTTCTTCAGAGGGAGGCCAATGCACTGGCCATGCAGCAGAAGTGGAATTCCCTGGATGAAGGCCGCCACCTTACCTTAAATCTTCTAAGCAAGGAAATTGAACTGAGAAATGGAGAGGTAAAAAAACTGAACCTCTCAGCTTCATGCTTAATGTATTTGCTGTTTGGTGCTGCTGTGTGTTAGTTTATGCCATTACCTAGTGTATGTTAGCATTCCTTTTTCTGGTGGATGATTGTTTTTCAAACTCAGAATAGAAATAAAATTGCAGTACCAGCTTTTATTTCAATCATTGAGATTCTTACTTTAATCTAAAAGGGGGGCCCCAGCTTCCCCAGGTATAAAATCAGCATTTTTTCTTTATTACAGAGTGATTATACAGAAGATGCAAGCGATACTAAGCCTGATAGGGATATTGAGTTAGAGCTTTCGGCACTTGATACTGATGAACCTGATGGACAAGGTGAACAAATTGAAGTAAGTACCACAATTAGATATTTAGGAAGCTTTATTCAATTGGAAACTATAAAATACTTTCATACTGAAGGATTAACATTTTATTTTCTTAGGAGATCCTGGACATACAGCTGGGTATCAGTTCTCAAAATGATCAGTTGCTGAATGGAACAGCAGTGGAAAATGGGCATCCAGTCCAACAGCACCAAAAGGAGCCACTGGAGCAGAAGAGACAGAGTTTAGGTGAAGACCATGTGATTCTGTGAGTGTTAGACAGATAACTCATAACCAGTGGACATAGGTTGTGAATATTTAAATAAAATAAATGCAGTGTTACCTGCAATTTTGGCTCTCTCCTGTGAGGCGAAGACCTTATGTAATAGGGCAGTGATGGGGTCAGTCTGAATTTTTAGGAGAGAAGAGGTAAACTTGAACAAAATAGTCCATCTTTAAGTAGTCTGAGACCTGCTTTTTTTGTGGATAAAAGTTTGTCCTTGTGCTCCAGCATCAGGTTAATACTTCCTCAGTCTGGTAGGCACACTTCTAGACTACACAATGGGGAATTAAAATCTAGATGAAGGGTTTCCCTTTTAAAAAAAAAAACACGTTAAGGTATTCTTAGATTTAGGGGCACTTGGATAGCTCGGTTGGTTAAGCGTCCGACTTCAGCTCCGGTCACAATCTCGCGGTTCGTGAGTTTGAGCTCCACATCTGCCTCTGTGCTGACAGTTCAGAGCCTGGAGCCTGCTTTGGATTCTGTGTTTCCCTCTGCCTCTCTGCCCTTCCCCTGCTCACACTCTGTCTCTCTCTCAATAATAAATAAACATTAAAAAACATTTTTTTTAATTAAAGATATTCTTAGATTTAATATTGCCATTTTATATAATTACTGCCAAAATTATGGGTTAGTCTTGAACTTAATGGTTTGTTGGCCTTAAATTAGCTAGTATTTTAATTTTTTTTAATGTTTATTTATTTTTGAGAGAGAGAGAGAGAGAGAGACCAAGCATGAGCAGGGGAGGGGCAGAGAGAGAGGAGACACAGAATCTGAAGCAGGCTCCAGGCTCTGAGCTGTCAACACAGAGCCTGATGTGGGGCTCGAACTTACGGACTGTGAGATCATGACCTGAGCTGAAGTCTGTTAACCAACTGAGCCACCCAGGTGCCCCTTAATGTTTTTTTTAAGTTTACTCATTTATTTTTTGAGAGAGAGAGCATGAGCAGAGGAGGGGCAGAGAGAGAATATCCCAAGTAGGCCCAGTGCTGAGCCACCCAGGTGCCCATCTAGTATTTTAATTTTTTAAATAAGATTTTTGGAAAAAGGGACTTTTTTAGTGACTGCTGATATTTTTTAGTGATAAATACATGCCTTTACTAGGGGCTTTTGAAGTTTGTTACAACTAATATTAAGCATGTATAGTTATTCTTTAAAGGGTTATTCACTTAAAGCTAATTTGTTTTCAATGTCCTTTATTTTCTCTCAGGGAGGAGCAAAAAACAATTCTGCCGGTAACTTCTTGCTTTAGCCAGCCACTCCCAGTGTCCATTAGCAATGCAAGTTGCCTCCCCATCACCACATCTGTCAGTGTTGGCAACCTCATTCTGAAAACTCACGTTATGTCTGAAGATAAAAACGACTTTTTAAAACCTGTTGCAAATGGGAAGATGGTTAACAGCTGAAAGGAGGTTCATCTTTCAAATTTGTGACCATACCATGGAAGCATTTACACTAGCTTTTTATATATATAATATATATTATATAATGTATATTTTTTTTAAAAAAAGATATTACCGGGGGCATCCATTTCCTGTGGACTCTTTGATACTTCAAGCCCTCTTGCATTAGCATTATGAAAAAAAAAGAAAATTTACTTTACTAGGGTAACACGTTCACTTTCCAGAGGTGATTGGAATTTGGACATTTAACTTAAGCTTCAAGCAGCTTTTTATGAGTTTGTAGCAATCCGGTGCAGTAACTGAGCCATTTCCTATTTTAAATGGCTTCTATAGAAAATTAACAACTCAGTTATTAAACTAGCAGGATCCTACAATGATACATCTAGTGAAAGTAGACTTAATTAACTTATTTATTTCTATTTTATGTTTTGCTGAGAGAAATTTCCATCTCATTCCAGCTGCTTTATTTATCTTTTTCATGGGACTTTGCATGGATTTTTTTTCTTTTTTCTTTCTTCCCTTCTTTTTTTTTCTTTTTTTTTTCTTTTTTTACTTTGAAGAGTGGAGTTAGATGTTCTTACCATAGAATTTTACAGGGTTATATACTAGCTTTCTTTACTGCATTATATGTAGGAGTGTGGTGCAGTGCTTTTATCTGTAGCATTGAAATTTTTTTTAATTTTCCATTTTTCAAGACTAGTTTCTGCTTTGTTAATATTTATACACAGGCTACTTGTTGAAGTAAGTAATTAAATATATAACCAAGTGCCTAAGTCTTTCAGCTGATGTACTAGATATTAAATTCTCCTAAGTTATGCAGAATCGTTTTTACAATTTTGATAAATTATGCACTAATGTAATGGCAGTTTTTTAAAACGCAGATTTAAGCCTGTACATTATTGAATCTGATGACTTGGCAAAAGAATCAGGTGCTTTCAGCTTTCTTGAGAAAACCCTGTATGTAGCGTTTGCACTGACTAACAAGATGGTATTGCTGGGTTTTTTTTATTTAAACTGATTAATTTGGATGTTCATTGCAATATCTTGGTTAAGTATTGTTTATTGTTACTTCACGTTGCGTTTAATTTTCCTTGTTTTCTGACCGTTAGGTTGATAAGACTATGAACCATGTAATAATAGAACATTGGCTAACCTTTATTCGTACTTAAAAACATGAGTAATTTCTGCCCTGCTAAATGTGACTGAAAGTGTTTGGACCTGGCATCTGGAAGCATGCAGTATGTTCAACCAGCCATGCCCCAGATTTGGGGGAGGTATTTTTGAAACCTAAACTTCAGTCAACATTTGGAAACAAAAACTGGGCATTCCTTTCTGGTGATCTCACCTGTAGTTTGTCTTTGTTTTTCCCCAGTTTCTTTAAGATTAGTTTGACTTTTATTATTTTTTTTAATTAACTTCTGTGAAGTTGTTTACTCTGAAAATTGTACTGGAATATTTTAAGCCAAGCTGATCTTTCACCAGGTGTACTGTATGTAAGGGCTTTTCCTGCTAGCAAGATGCTTAAACAGGATCATGTTATTGGTCGTCTGAGCTATTTAGTTGTTTTACAAAACCACAGCATTGTATCAGATAAGATTTTGATAAAAAGTTTTGTGCACATTTCCAGGGGCGGGAGGGTTGACATTTCCCTGAAATTTCTTGATCAGAATGAGTAAATACTGGTGTTTGATACCTGTCTTAATGAACATGCTCATAAGGTGACTGATAAGTTGTAAATATACCTGAGAAACAAAGGGGTAGTTTTGATATTCTGGTGTCAGTATGGAAGATCTTACACATTTATTTAATATTCAAATGTATGAGGATGTTTGTTTGTAGCATAACAGCACAGTAGCCTTGACTTCGTTTCCTTTGGTTAGTACTGTACCCTTTTGCCATGGCCAGTGCTCCCTATCCCTACAAAGACATTTTATTTATTTCACTCTGTAACCTGAAATGAATAGGAACAAGAGTTTTAAACCATGTTACATTAACTTATTTCTGACATTATAAATTAGCCTAGGATATTACAGGAACATGATTGTTATATAATTTATATCAGAACCCTTCTATAAATATGCGCTTATTACATTTAAAATGCTTCCAATGTACTTTATTTGCTGTTTGTATTTCCAAAAAGGATATGCAAACCAGTATGTCTATTTCATGGATATTTAAATAGTGAGATCTTCCATGTTGAAGGTAATGTATTTTTTTTTAAGATTTTAAAATTGCTATTTTGTTACAAAATAGAGACCTATTAACAGTTTGAGAGCTCCTTATGTGCCCTCAGGGAAAGAACCCTCTGTGCAACAGAACTACGCAAAACATCTTCAGCACGTTCTGAGGGTGAATATATACTACATAAATTGATCTTGTGTATTTAACCTTATCTTTTTAATTTTAAAATTGAAATTTTGAAACTTGGTTGTGCTCTGCTGGAGGGGTTTGGGATAAACTGCTTAGGTGTTTGCCTACTTGTCCAGTGAAATTACATTTGCATCAGTGTATGTATATACCTGCCAACCTTATTGGTATGTCTCAGAACATTTATATTAAAATAATGCTTGTCTTGCAGCAGGTGATCCCATAAAACAGTAACTCCCTGTTCTTAAAAACTTACTCTTGTTCTCACTAACAACATAGGAATTGTTTCTTTGTTGGGATTATTCTGTATTGCATCCTTTATATAGTGGCCATCTTCTGTTTCTCATGGTGGGTTTAATGTGAGGGAAAGATGTTGGTTCTCTGCCACTTTAGAAGAAAGAGCAGTCTTTCTGATCCTTCTTCAAAAAGTTACTCCCTGATGTCAAGAGGAAAAAAATTATAAATCAGACCTAGGATGTGACTTTTTAAAATTGGGTGCCTTCCCTGTCATTTGACCCTTTTTTCCAACATGCGATGTACCTGCGTTTGAAATCAGTATATAAGGCGATAGGAGAGGAAATGTGTGATGTTGGTAATTTAACTATGTGTGGTGCCTAGGTTCAATTAGGAAAAAATAGTCTGAGGTCTGGAAAGTGGGAAAATGGTGGGTTGTGTGTTTGGTTTACTTCTTACATTTTTGTTTTTCCATTTCTGAGTCCCATTCTGAAGTCCATGTGCCTCATTCAGATTCTGTGAATCTAAATTCAGTAGTTCTCTTTTGTAGTATCGTTTCATTTTATAAATTCTGAGAAGATTATGTATGTATTTCGTCTAGTTGGTGCCTGACCAGAGCAGATTCCCTTGCCTGTCCTGCCATGACTTCCTTTCAGTACCATCTGATAAGCAAGTGTCATGCATGAAGGTCGTGCATACAATTTTCAAGAGAAGGTAGTACTTCGTTGGGTCGATGGCACTGATTTTTTCCTAGTAGTTACTTACTCTCACAAGAGAATTATAAAAGAAACCTCGCCTCCTGTACGAGAACTGAAATTTTCCATTTGTATGGATCTAGTCCCGTTCACTCAAATTTCAAGTTGATTCCAAGTATATAAAGCACATCCCAATTTTATATGCTGCCTTGAGAAAATAAGAAGATGCACAGCTATTTCTAGGAATTTAAAATGGGATCATTTAAACATTTGAAAACGTTTTAAAAACCATCTAGCTTGCTCTTGCATTTTAGATGTTAAAGCCTGTGTTGTCTTGTTAGCAGGGGTGCAATTGTAATGATTAGATTCAGATTCAGCATGTGATTTCAACTTTGAATCTGAATGTTTCTTCCCTAGCTTCTTTGTGTCATTTCCTGAGCAGACTGTCACCAGTGTTGGTAACTAGGCTTAAAGGGAAAAGTTGCATTGCAACTATGTGTTAGTTTCCTGGAAGAACTTTTCTTGTGTTTTAGTGAGTGAAGAGTGTTGATGGGATCACTTACTGTAACTCCTTCATGAGAACCCCTTCTGCAAGCAGAAGCAGAACACAAATGAACGTGCTCAAGGAGTATCCCATTTTCTGGATAAATTGAATACATTTGCTAGTTGTTCCTTTTTACTAGCAGTTTCTTTGTATCCCTTTGCTGGCAAGGGGGAATACAAGGAGTCAAGGCCACTGATCAGAACACCCCACATTTGAGTGGAGTCTTATTTCTACTCCAAGAGCAGTTATTCCCCCAAATCCAAAATTGGCAATTTTTCTTTTTTTAAATAAAATTTTAAAAATATCCTCAAACCAGTGGAACATAGACACTGGCTGCACTTAGTACTGCCAACAGCCAAGGTCATTTGCATATATTCCATCAATCTGTCGAGAATTAGGCCTCACTTTATAACCCAAGGCATGGAAGTGCATGCATTCTCTTAGCTGGGCAAACAATTATACTGTAGTTGTGATACAACACATGTGGCTTTTATTTGTACTGCACATATCCACTGTACAGCCACTTGGGAGTATCGTGGTTAGCTTGCAGCAACTGCTGTCTGCATTTATACTGTTTATTGCATATTCTTTTCCCTGGAAGTGAAAGAGAAATGTTTTTCTTGTTGCATTGATTACATTTTATAAATTTGCTTAGCTGGAAAGTTTGGGAAAAGAGGCCTGTTTGTCAATTGTACAACCGATTGTGAAGCTCTAGTGTGAATATTTTTACGTCTGTATTAGACATTTTCTTTGCAAATCTATTGTTCGATTGAAATGTAAATGAAATTAAAGATGGTGTACACCCATCATGTAAAAAGCAGGCACCATCTCTAAGATGGATTTAATGCTCATTTTTAAGGCATATACTCAGCTTCTATTTAAAACTATAATTTAAAATAATTCTGTACAATGAAATGGGGAATATATATGGGAATAAATTCTATTCCATTTATTTCAATTTGAATTTCCAAATTGTAATGTTTCCCTTTGTGCTATAGGAATAGGATTAAATGGGGGAAGGCTAGGATTTCTAAAGGCCTGTATATGGGGGGAGGGCAGAGATGGAACAATGAGGGTTGTGATGATAGTGAATAGCAAAGAGTGAATTCTGTGTGTTTTTGCTGTAGCACTGAAGTGAAGAGATATTAGCTTTGGCTGTTCACAGAATAGAGCATCATGATTTTCAGTGTTTGAGAGAAAATTGATGGAAAAAGTTTGCAGTACTTGACATGTATTTGCATGCACAAAATAAAATTATTTGTCCACCTTAAAAGTTGTTTTAGTGTCAATATTAAGTTCATGGTGCATTTTAGTTATATTGATATCCTTGGTATACATTTTGGCTTAATTAAGCTACCAGGATACTCCTTGAGATTTAAATAATCACCTGCCTCAGAGAGCCTGGCTGGCTTAGTTGGTAGAGTATGCGACTCTTGATTTTGGGGTTGTGAGTTTGAGCCCCACGTTGAGGGGTAGATTGTACTTAAAAATGTATTTTTTAATGTTTTTAATTTTTTTTTTTTTTTTTTGAGAGAGAGAGAGAGAGTGGCGTGAGTAGGGGAGGGGCAGGGAGAGAGGAAGACACAGAATCCAAAGCAGGCTCCTGTGCTGACAACTCAGAGCCTGACACAGGCCTCGAAACCACAAACCACGAGATCATGACCTGAGCCGAAGTTGGATGCTTAACCGACTGAGCCACCCAGGTGCACTCCTAAAAATCTTTTAAAATAAATAAATAATTGCCTGCCTCACGCATACGTTCCTGGGAAGGATCTGAAGAATGAATAGACCAGGAAGGTTGAAATATTTTGTAACCCAGTCACTTCAGTCATTAAAATAAAGTACTTTCTGTATGGGAAATGAGGGCATAGATAATACTAGCAGTTCACAGTCTAGGTGAGGAAGGAAATAGGACAAATACATAAATATAATAAGCCCTAGTCCGTGCTGGTCATTAAGTTCAATAAAACATGAACCCTTCCTCTGGAAGCTCACAGTGTAGAAAATGGGGAAGACAGATCTGAATAACCAGCTCAGTGAGCTATGTTCTAATGTAGGGTGTATGGAAACTCCAAAAGGTAAATTATGGGGCAGATGGTAGTGGTGGTAAGCCAGAGGAAATGGTTCTTTGAGAAATGATCCCAGGCTAGATCTTGTAGGCTGAATAACAGGTCACCAGGCAGAGACGGGAATAAACACCCAAGCACCTACCCTACCTTCACGACAACCCACTCTGTACCTGAACAGTCCTTCTCTGTAGATATTATCCCTATTTTCTATCTGAGATGTTAAGTAACTTGCCCAAGACTCACAGCTAGAAAGTAGTGGAGTCAGACTCAAGTCTGTTCTACCTCCCAAAGGCAGTGAGTGAGGGTGACGATTGGAACCTGTTTTAGCTGTAAGTGTTACAATGCAAGGAGTTTTTAAGGAATAGTTTACGTAACTCTTAGAGCACTTAATATGTTCCAGACACAGTTCTAAGTGCTACAGGTATATTAAAATCTAGGACCATTATTGTCACCATTTTACAGGTGAGAAAACTAAGGGAGAGAATTTGCCTGAATTCACATGACTAGATGAGGTAGGTAGGGATCTCTATGAAGGACACAATACCATAATAAAAAGACTATTAGGGAGTCTTGGAAGTTAGATGATCTGAACAATTTGGGGTTTTCGAAAGATCACTTTGGTAGCAGTGTGAGGTGAGGCTGGAGAAAGACCAGCAGAGAAGCCAGGTCAGCAATCTGGGTAAGAAGTGTTTAGAGGTGGCCAAGCAGGGATGGAGGGAGAGAGGGGTGAATCTGGAAAGCAGGAGACAGCCATTGACGATTTGTTGTAGAGAGAAGATATTAGACATCTACACACTATAGTGGATTAGATTTGGCGTAGAGTCCCAGATCTTGTTGCTGAGAACAGACCCTTATTTGTGAGACATGTAATCTTGTATAAGCTCTGGAGTGACAGTTTAGATCAGGAAGAAGAGGAAGAAACATGGATAGTTGATCCAAGCAAAAGAGGAAACTTAAGGAAATGAAATTCCAGGAAGATTTTATTTCTTTTAAGATACAATTGAAAATTCCACAGTGCAGTGGTTCCAAACTTACCTACACATTGCAATCACCTAGGGATCTTTTAAAAATCCCAAAGCCCAGAACACACACAAGACCGATTAAATCACAGTCTCTGGGTTGGGACCAAGGCATTAGTACTTTTAAAGCTCCCCGAATGCTTCCAATGTGCAGAGAAGTTTGGGCACCACTGCTATAATGAATGAAAATAGATTTGGGACCTATCTTAGCCAAGGTATTAAATAACATCCATTGTCAGATGTTCAGGCCCATATGGTTCTCGGAGACATTCAACAAATATTTTTTTATGAGAATCTACTATGTACCAGGCATTAAGGATACAGGAGTGAACTAGTCCCTAACTTCGTGAAACTTATAGTTGGAGAGATAGACAAGAAGTAAAAGGTGAATTTAGATAATGAGGAGTAAAACCAGAATGAATATAATGTAACCCACTGATGAGATTTTGTAAGGTGGGAGTGGTAATTCTCAGCACCGTGGACAGTTTTAGATAGGTCAGTCTTCCAGACATCCCTGTCTGGATCCCTAAGAAACTTCTCAGACTTAACATGTCACAGACTGAGTTTCTGGTATTCCCCCCACTCCCCAAACTACACCTCCAGTCTTCCCCATTTCAGATACTTCCCCCTCAATCACTATCCGTCCCTCTTAGTCCAGTAGCAAATCCTGTCCGCTCTACCTTCAAAATGTATTCAGAATTTGACCACTTCTCACCACCCAGGTCTGAGCCACTACTATCTTTCACCTGAATTAGCCTGAATAGCTTCCTGTTCTCCCTGCTTCTGCCCTCACCTTCCTTCAGCAGCTAGAATGATCCCTTTAAACTGTTAAGTGTGATTATTTCACTCTTGTGCTCAAAACCCTTCAAATGCATCATCATCAGATTGAAAGCCCAAGCCTTTTCTCTGGTTCTTTGCTCCTATGCTTACTATGCTCCAACCTCACTGCCCACCAAACCAGGCATGCTTCCATCATAGGGCCTTTATGCTTGCTAATCTCTAAGGATTAAGTCTTCTGCCCCCACCCTCACCAGATGTCTTCATGACTAGATACTCCCTTTCTTAAGGTCTTTACTAAAAAGTGAAACTTCATGAAAACTGGATGGAGAGTTGGGGTGGGAGTGGGGTGCCTATCTAAAATAGATATTGTAACCCAAGAGACTGGATGAGTTCAACTGTTTTTCTTTTTTTTAAACTTTGTATTCTGAAATAGTTAACAGAGTCACAGGAAGTTGGAAAAATAATAGAGGACCCGTGTACCCTTCACACCGTTTCCTAACTGCTGGCATCTTTCATAACTATAGTATAGTATCAAAACCAGGAAGTTGACATTTGTAACAATCTACATACCTTATTCAGATATCACCAGCTTCACATGTACTCATTTGCACATGTGCATGCACGTGTGTGTGTGTGTGTGTGTGTAGCTGTATTCAGTTTTATCACATGTAGATTTGTGGAATCACCACTACTCCCAAGATAACAACTGGAAAAAAAGAAAAAGGTAACAGTGTTCCGTCACCTCATTGATCCCTCCTGCTACCCCTTTACATCCACATCCATTCCCTTCCCTTATCCTCATTCGTTCCTAACCCCTGGCAACCACTGATCTGTTCTCTATCTCTATAATTTTGTCATTTTGAGCATGTTACATAAATGAAATTATATAGGATGTAACCTTTTGAGATTGGCTTGTTTTCACTCAGCCTAATTCCCTTGAGATCCATCCAAATTGTCACATGTATTAGTAATTTGTTCCTTCTAATTGCTGAGTAGTAAATGTACCACGGTTTGTTTAAACGTTCACCCACTGAAGAGCAGTTGGGTTGTTTCAAATTTTTTACTATTACAAATAAAGCTGCTATGAACATTTGTATACATATTTTTGTGTGCACATAAGATTTTTGTTTCTCAAGTATTTTATGAGTAAATAAATTCATATGCCTGGCCTACCTCTGAAAGAAATGGATAAACTGGACTTATACAGTCTTGAAAATGGACAAATTCCCTTCAACGTACTATTTACCAAAACAGATACAAGATCAAAAGAAAAATTGGCATAACTCTTGTATTACTTACCTATTGTCACATAACAAATTACCCAAAAACCTAGTGGCTTAGTACAACAACATCAATAATTTCATAGTTTCTGTGGGTCAGGAATCTGCATGTAACCTTCAATGGGTCCTGTGCTTCAGGTCTCACAGGTGGTGGCTGGTGCCTTAGTCATCTCTCCCTGCTCACCTGGGGAAGCATCTGCTTCCAAACCCACTCCCTGGATTGTTCGCAGGATTCAGTTCCTCCCGAACTGTTGGAATGAGGGCCTCGGTTTTTTTATTTGTTGAAGGCTGCCCTCAGTTCCTTGCCATGTGAAACTCTCACAATCAGTATGGTGGTTAGGCTCATCTAAGCAGCAACCAAGAGGAGCCGGAGACTGGGGGCAGGGGATGGGAGGAGGCTGTAAGTCAGGTGTTGGGTGGCAGGGTGGGGGGGATGGGTAGAGGGAGGAGTAGAGGGGTGGCTATAAAGAAGTCACAATCTTTTGTAACCTGATCTTGAAAGCAAGCAAGATCCCATCTCTTTTGTCATTATTACTTAGAAGCAAGTCACCTGGTCCAGACCACTGTCAGGGACTGATACACCTCTCCGCCCACCCCTGTTATTCATGCTCTGAGTAATCCCCTTTCCCTGAGTGTGGACTAGACCTAGTGACCTCTTTGTCTCCAGTCGGGAGACACAAACCATACAGGGGAAGTTTCACACAAAGAATTATTAAGATCTAATAAATGACCATAAGATAAAAGGAAATGCCATATGGTACCCTGTGGCTTAGAGAAATTCCATATGGCTCCCTTCCCTACTTGGAAAGAGCCCTCCCCTTACCAAGACTGTAGTTCAGACTTCGGTGCAGAAATTGAAGTTCAGCCCGCTGGACAGCAGGGATGTTTGCTGGTCTGCCCAGGCTGGAACTGGTTGCTAGCCAGCAGAAAGCAAGTCTCCGGACTGCAAGTGAGCTACACAGGAATCTGTGGAGGTCGTTGGCATCACCGCAGACAGGAAGCCTTTGAGTGACCATGCAGGCAGGTCTTCAGGGCACCAATTTTCATGTTGACAAGGCCATGGGAAGACTATTGCTAGACCCACTGAGGTAGGTGTGTATATATATGTGTGTATACACACACACACACACACACACACACACACACACACACACACCATATCCATTTGGGTTTATGTCAGGAACGTAAAGTTTGTTTAGCATATGAAAATCAACTTGTGTAATCTACCATATTAACAGAATAAAGGTTATATCTGTTATTATAAGATCTCAAAATTTAATGAAGCTCCATTTTGATTGGCTTATAGAGATTTAAAAGTATATGAAATAAGAGAAACTCAAATATTTCTAAAAAAAAAAAAAAACTTGTGCTCCTTACATCTTAAGCGTGTGAGCTATTTAAAGAAAAATAGTTACTAAAGCTATGAAAGCAAAGAGTTTTTCTGATTTTTCTCAGATGCCTTAATCAAAACTTTAAAAAGAAATTTAGGTGTGCCTGAGTGGCTCAGTCGGTTAAGCGTCTGACTCTTGGTTTCGGCTCAGGTTCATGATCTCATGGGTTCGTGAGTTTGAGCGCCACAATGGGCTCTGTGCTGTCATCATGGGGCCTGCTTGGGATTATCTCTCCCTCCTTCTCTGCTCCTTTCCTATTCACTTTCTCTCAAAATAAATAAATATTTAAAAAAAGAAAGAAATTTGCTCCTTAAAGTCAACCCAACATCTAAAGAAAATTTCAGTTAACAAAATTAAAGCCTGCATTAAAGATAACACTTTTAAAACTGTAGAGACATGTATCTAAATATTATATCGAGGCGCCTGGGTGGCTCAGTCGGTTGGGCGTCTGACTTCAGCTCAGGTCATGATCTCACGGTTTGTGGGTTTGAGCCCCGCGTCGGGCTCTGTGCTGTCAGCTCAGAGCCTGGAGCCTGCTTTCGGATTCTGTGTCTCCTCTCTCTGCTCGCTCTGCTCTGCTCTCCCCACACATGCTCTGTCTCCCTCTGTCTCTCAAAAATAAATAAATGTAAAAAATTAAAAATAAATAAAAATAAATATTATATAAATAATTATTATTGATTGTATATTTATTAATACCCAAATTTAATTTCAAAATAAGAAAGATGCTCAATTGCCACAAATTGGCCACACACACCCCAAAAAAGAAGGAAGGAAGGAAAAGAGGGAGGGAGGGAGAGAAAAGGTGGGGGATGGGGGAGAGAAAAAAAGAGGAAATGAAAGAAAGAAAGGAAGGAAAGGAAAAGACTCGTTATTGCAAATAATCCTTATACTGTTTAATGTCACCCTGAACCATCTCTAGACCTTTAATACTTCTATAAGAAAAAAATCCAGTGATAGGGACAATTTTGTTCTAAACTTACAAAAATATTGGTGGGAAACTCAGTGGAAGACCAAATCCTGTTTTACCTCCATCGTAATCTGGAAAAACTGTAAGGGTAGAGCAAGCCTTGAAGCCCATGCCTCAAGGCATTTAAACACTTTTATATGAATTTTATTCAGTTACTTCAAATTTTCAAATATGTTTCACAAAGGTTTATAAATATTTTGATTAGATCAAGATTTTCCCTTGATAAAAGGCAAATGCACCTGGGTGGCTCAGTAGGTTGAGCATCTGACTCTTGATTTCTGCTCAGGTCACGATCTCAGGGTCATGGGATCACGCCCTTGGCAGGGGCTCTGGGCTGAGTGTGGAGCCTGCTTAAGATTCTCTCTCTCTCCCTCTACCCTCCTCCCCCGCTTGCATGCTCTCTCTCTTTCTTAAAAAAAAAATGCAAGTGCTTTAACAGTCATAAAACAGCTATGGATTTAGGTTTTCCTACTAAAATACTTTCAGTATGATCTACTGATAAATAAAATCTTACAAGTAAAATCCTTTAAGAACTATAAATTACACATGGTACTCCCATTAAACAGAAATGCCATAATACACACCACCCCCAAATTCTGCTAAGTTCAGCAGTCCTGTTGAGTATTGTTAGACAACTAACTAATATATACAATCATATTCTTGACAGATGCAAACAATATTCCCAGTGAGGACACCACTAGATACATCCCTCCATCGTATACAACCAGGAGAGTGAATATATTAAAAGAGACATCAATGAAAATCAGTCTTAAAACTCTACCAGAAAGGGGGTTCCTGGGTGGCTCAGTTGATTGAGCATCTGACTTCAGCTCAGGTCATGATCTCGAGTTCATGGGTTCGAGCCCCACATCAGGCTCTGTGCTGACAGCTCAGAACCTGGAACCTGCTTTGGATGCTGTGTCTCCCTCTCCTCTGCCCCTCCCCTGCTCACACTCTGTTTCTGTCTCTCAAAAAAATAAAATGTTAAGAAAAAATTTAAGAGAAAAAAATGCACCAGAAGGGACAACTTCAGGGAGTATTAACTACAAAAAAATTATTCTTAAACTCTAGAACATACACATATAAACATATCTAAAAAGTCTTCCACTCCTGACTTGCCTCTGTCTCTCAAAGATAACTATTTTATTTCTTATGTATTCTTCAGTGCTTTTCTTTATGCATATATAAGCAAATAACATTATTTGTCCATATTTTTTTTAATGTTTATTTATTTTTGAGAGAGAGATAGAGCATGATCAGGCAGAGAGAGGGAGACACAGAACCCAAAGCAGGCTCCAGGCTCCAAGCTGTAGGCACAGAGCCCAACGCAGGGCCTGAACCCCTAAATTGTGAGATCATGACCTGAGCTGATATTGGACACTCAACTGACTGAGCCACCCTATTTGTCCAGGTGCCCCTATTTGTCCATATTTTTTTATGCAAAGACAAGAAACTAATACATAATGTTCTCCACCTTCCTTTTTTTTTTTTTTTTTTTTTTCAACGAAATACTATGTTCATGCAAGTATATCTATAGGAAGAACTTCCAGGAGTGGAGTCACTGGACTAAAGGTATATATTTTTTAATATTGACAGATATTTCTCATCTATAAGAGTTGTATCAATTTACACCTCACCAGCGATGCATTCCCCAGTCATGCTGTTGTCAAAGTTTCCGATATTTAACTATCTGAACGGTGGAAAATGGTATCTGAGAGGATTTTTTTTGGAAGAGAACCAGGAAAGCATATTAGCACACTGTAGAAAGGAAGTTTGAATATGCAGGGAGTCAGAGAGGAGGTAATTGCAGGAACAGAGTCCTTTACTAGGCTGGAGGAGCAGGATTCACTGCAGGAGTGATTCATGGAATGGGTGCTCTGTCACGAATGGGTGCCCATGGAATGGGAGATGCAAGGGTTGTGGGTATATTCTCACAGTGGCCTCAAGTGCAAGTCCCTTTTGATTGCTTCTGTTTTTCAGGCAAAATAAGAATCAAGGTCGTAAACTGAGCCAGGAGAGAGGAGAGAGTGGTGCATATTTTGGGAAAGAGATGTGAATTTCTTCTCTTAATGAGTGGGAGGGTAACCTGCCCAGGGAAACAAGGATCTTTGAAGCACTGAGGATTACAGCCTTCAATTTAAAGTGAATTTTGAAGGACAAAGGACAGTCCATGGATAAAGAAGATCCCTGCTTCAGGGAGATGTCAAGAAAATTAAAAGCAAAGCATCCATCTAGCATTCATTTAACAGATGTTTACAGGTAATGGGCCATGCAGAGGCTCTGTTGCTGGGTGCTGGCTTGTCACTTAAAGCAAATCACAAGCATCCTCCAGTTGGTTAATTGTTCACACCGATCTGATTAAGGTAAGATTATTCACTCTGCAAACAAAAATACAAAAATAAATAAATAAATAAATACATACATACATACATACATACATACATACCATAGGATGTCCATGGGATGATTTTTCCTAAATTTGGGGAGGGGAGTTCTCAGTCTTGATAGTCTAAACAAACAGCTTCTCGGAAAAATGGGCCTGTATAATAAACTTGCAGACAATTTCAGGTGGTTGTAGAACCGCAAGTTGAGAATCTCTCTGTCAAATTAAGAGCCCTATTTTAGAGTGTATTGTTTTAGGATGTTTTGAAGGATTCAATTTGCACAAAGCTTTCTACTTTATGGTTGTGTACTGGACACCTTAATAAGGACTCAGAAATTGAAATCATTTTAGGTTTTAAAAAAAGTTGCAAAAGTAGCATAGAGTTCTCCTATATTCTTCACCAAGAATCCTCAAAGATTAACATCTTAACCATAGTACAATTATTAAAACTGTTGATACACTACTATCGTTAATAGACCTTATTCCGTTAGTTGTCCCGTTCGTGTCCTTTTTTCTGTTCTAGAATCCAGTTCAGGAATTCACATAGCTTTGTCAAGGACCGGGCTTTTTTTTAATTTTGGGGCAAATTAACGTCTGAGCCTGTCATAAGAGTCGCGATGTTATTAAGAACCAATGAAAAACACATGTAAAATGATTTCAGAAACTTCAAAGATAACTAAACAAACTTTTCTTACTACTCAGAATTGGGTATATGCAGTGTAGCTTTTCATTTAAAGTAAAACAAAGCAAATTGAAATGTATTATTGTCGTCGAGGTGTTTTGTCCCAAAGGAGGACCCGTAGCCTTTCCTTCAACCACCAGAGGAGGCTTTTCCTAATTGGGCAGCGTGTCTGCCCGACCGCAGGAAGGCCGCCTCATTGGTCCGCGCAGTCGGGACTCCGGCGGCTTTTCTCTTAGTGCTCAAGGCGCCGACCCACTTCTCTTCGTTCACCCGAGCGCTCCCTTCCTTCGAAGTCCCTGAAGCTGCCAGCCCGAAGGCGTCCAGACTGACCTAGGCCGGGTGACTGCACCGAGGTCAGTCGGGAAGAAGCGGCGGGCATGGAATACGTGTGGGAGGTGATGGAATGCCGGTGCTCGGTGATGTCTGTGATCCCCCTCGACCCTCAGGCCTCTGCAACTTCTCTGCCTGCCTCCTCCTCTGGCCCCACCTCCACCAGGCTCCCCCAAAGGTTCCGCGCGCCCCTCCACCGCCCTTCCGCTGGCTCCGCCCCCCCCGCCCCTCCACGAGCCCGCCTCCTCCGAGAGCCCTTCCGCTTTTTCCAGCTCAGCCCCACTCCGCCCAGGCCCCGCCTTCCTCGCGCCCTTCTCTGGCCCCGCCTCCTCCGGGAACCTCTCCACTGGCCCGCCCTGGCTCCATCCTCCTCAGAGGCCCCGCCCTCACCTAGCACACCGCTACCTGGTCTCTCTGCTGGTCTTGCACCGCCTGAGTCGCCAGCCTCTTTAAGTTTGGTTCTGTTTCCCCGAAACCTCCACCCCTCCCCGTACCTGCACGTTTGTCTCAGTAAACCCTGCCTCCTGTGCACCTTCTCTGTCCTTCTACTGCGGTCTCTCATTCCCGTCCGATCCAAGCTGTGTCCTTAAGTGCTTAGTGAATTGTGCGGAGGCCTTGTGCTAGGCCTTGGAGGTCCCTGCTTTCAAGGCCCCCTGACGGGTGGGAGAGCCACTTTGTAACGGAGTTTAACAGTCCGGGTGATAAGTCTTTAATGAAGGGATCCTAGTATTTCCATACTTAGAGGACTAGAGTTGTCACCCTCCCTGCTGGAAAGGCAAGCTGGCCTGTGAGGGGCTAAGCTGCACCTCTCTCTCCAAATGCCCCTGGCTTCTTCTGATGCAGGCTCTTGGTTCTAACCATTGTCCTTTAAACTCTTGGGAATTAGTAAAATCTTATCACGGGCCCTTCTTTTAACCAGAGTTGGTAGGGCTTTCAGAGCCCATCCATCCACTGGGGATGTTGAGGGCAAGAGACAGATCAGTGATTGGCTTAGACAGTGACTCAGCATCATGCTCTTGATGCTGCTGTTTGGAGGTTTTCCTGAGGATTCTTACCCAACTTTCAATGACCCAGCAGTCTTAGTTGGTAGAAAAACCTAAAAGTATGTGTAGATAAAACCTCCAATCAGTAAGCAGATTTCTCCTAGCTAACACAGTACAGGATATGGTTTACAGAAGACAGTGACTCACACCTTCAGTCTCTTGGAGTCAGGCATCCTAGGGTTTGATCCCAGCTCCACCGTTTGCTGTGAAGTTTGGCAAAGAAGCTTCCCTTATCCAGGCTTTAGTTTTACCTTCTACAAAAAGAGCACAATTATGGTATGGATTTGTTGAGGTCCTGCTTATGAAAAAAGTCAATGTTAGGGTCCTGTAAATAGCAGGATCTCAGCATAAGTGAGCCCCTAGTCATCCGATTCATGTCTGTCTGGGTCACGTCAGCAAAGAGCCTGATACGTTGACTCTCTCAGGAGCCATGACAACCCTGGATGATAAGCTGCTGGGGGAGAAGCTCCAGTACTATTACAGCAGCAGTGAGGATGAGGACAGCGACCACGAGGACAAGGACAGAGGCAGTGGCGCCCTGGCCGGCAGTTCGATGCCTGCAGATGCAGAGTTGGCAGGGGAAGGCATCTCAGTCAACACAGGTACTGGAAATCCCTGAGCTCAGGGAACAGGTTTAAAAAAATGTCCATTAAATATGTATCAGTCAGAAGTCTCCTGATCATTGCTGTCTAATTCCAGTCCCACTTCCAGAGATAACCTTTTGTCGGCATTTCCCTGGGTGTGCTCTGGCCATCTCGGTGCACAGTGCAGACTTCTGTGCACAGCATGCACAGACCGATCACACACAGTAAACACAGACCTGCTTTTGAATCCGGCTTCTCAAATTAATAGTTGTTTGATGTCACTTAAGTCATAGGTATGCATATATTGGTATAAATGTATACCAATATATACCAATTCTAATATAAATTCCTAGAAATGGCATATTTATACTTTTACATTTTAATATTTCCAAATCGCTGTCAGTGGAAGTGGCACTGGTTTATCTATAACCAGCAATGTGTTTTTTCCCCAGACACTTGCCCTCCTACTGTGTCACCAGAATTTGTGATCTTCGCCATCCTCAATGGATGACAAATGGTAACTCACTGAAGTTTTATGTCCTACCTTTTCAAGAGGGACACTGAACCTCTTTTATAACTTAAAACAATTTTTTTTTAAATGTTAATTCATTTATAAGAGAGGGCGGGGCAGAGAGAGACACACACACACAGAATCCAAAGCAGGCTCCAGACTCTGAGCTGTCAGCACAGAGCCTGACGCAGGGCTTGAACTTACAAACTGTGAGATCATGACCTGAGCTGAAGTCGGAGGCTTAACCTACTGAGCCACCCAGGCGCCCCATCTTTTATAATTTTAAGAGCGAGTTTCCTGTCCTTTGCTCATTCTTAAAATTTGGTGATTGGTCTTTTTCTTTTTTTTTTTTTTTAAATTTTTTTTTTTTTTCAACGTTTATTTATTTTTGGGACAGAGAGAGACAGAGCATGAACGGGGGAGGGGCAGAGAGAGAGGGAGACACAGAATCGGAAACAGGCTCCAGGCTCTGAGCCATCAGCCCAGAGCCCCACGCGGGGCTCGAACTCACAGACCGCGAGATCGTGACCTGGCTGAAGTCGGACGCTTAACCGACTGCGCCACCCAGGCGCCCCTGGTCTTTTTCTTTTTAGGGAGCTTTGTTTTAAGGAAACTAATCCGTGGTATGAGCTGTAAATATTTCTACCAATTTGTGGTTTGTCTTTTGACTTTGTGTTCTTTTCTGGGCAGAAAATTTTTATTTTTATGTACCTGAAGGCATTATTTTATAGTTTCTTAATTTAGTTTCTTACCGAAAAGGTCTTTTTTCACTCCAGGATTATAAAAAGTTCTTCCATGCCTTTTTAAAATACTTTTATGATTTTTTTTTACACTTAAATATTGATTAATCTGGAATTCATTTTGGTGCAAGGTATGTGGCAGGGCTTCACGTTAGTATTTTTCATATTTTACCCACTATTTCAACACCATTTATTGAATTAGCTGTCTTTTCTCCATTGCTTTGAAATGTCAGTCTTATCATGTATTGAATTTCTGTTTATATTTTTATCTTTAGCTATACTTTGTAGTTTCTTTCATTGATTTGTTTTTTACTGTGCTACATCACACTGTTTTTAATTACTCTGTTACATGTTTAGTACATGGTGGGGCTGGTTGACCTTCAGTACTCTTCTGTGCCATCATTTTCCCACAATTTTTTTTTTTTAAGTAGGCTCTACCCTCAACATGGGATAGAGTTCCTAAGACTGGGTACTGCGTGCTATACTGACTGAACCAGCTAGGCACCCCTCAACTTTTGCTTTCTTATTTTTCCAAAGCAAATTTAGGAATGTGCACACATGGGAATACATTAAATATATAAATTAATTTAGGGGTTGTTGGCACCCTTGTGATGTTGGGTCTTCCTAGTCAGGAATATGGTATTGCTTTTCCATTTCCAGGCCTTAGTGTTTCTTGGTAGCATTTTAAAGTTTTTCTCGCATAGATTTTTTTATTTTTTTCTAAAGTAACAAATAGCCTCCAAATCTCAGTGGCTCATGAGAGTGAAGGTGTATTTCTCAAATGTGTTACTTGCTGCTCGTGTGGGTCAGCAGCCCTGCTTTTGCTTCATATGTCCTGTCATTCTAGGGAAGGGTTGAAAGAGCAGCCCCTGACCGGGACATGCCTTTTCATGACCAGGTATAGCGAGCAAGAGAGGGCTGTTGGAAACGTAATGGCTCATAAATCTTTTGCTCAGAATCCATTGGCCAAAGCACATCACGTGGCCAAACCCAACATCAGTGGGCTGGGGATGCATGTACTCATCCCATAAGAGGTCCTACAAGTTACATGGCAAGGGGCAGGGAGGCTTGGGGGTAACTTGAATAACAGAACAACCTGCCACAATCTTGTTATAAAAATCCAGGTAATACAGAATGTATTAAGGTAGAAAGAAAAAAATAGAAGTTCTGTCTCACAAGTCCTCTTGGAGCCTACTAGCTAGAGACAGCTTCTGTTAACGGTTGACTTATTCTTCTTTAGTCCTTTTTCTATGAACATACAAATGTACGTGCACATATACGAATACCTGTAAATATCTGTACATACACAGGCAATTCCTTTTCTAAAAATTGGATGGTCATACCATGATATTGTTCTGCATTTTGCTCTTTATTTTTTTTTTTTTGACCTAATGTATTTGAACATCTTTTATGGCAAGAAAACCTATAGCTACCTCATTCTTTCTACGAGTTGCCTCATTTTCCTTTGAGTAGATAAGTCATAACTTATTTAGTGCACCTCATAATGTCGGGCCTTTAGCTCGGCCCCTTAATTATTGCAAGCCACGCTGCAGTGGACATCACTACGTGGACCATGCTGCCCCGCGTGAGCGTTACCGTGCAGTCGGCGGAGCAAGCGTTAGACCGATGTGAGCTGGTCCGTAATTCTCTGCCTGCTCTTCTTGGTCACCTCCATGTTCACCATCTACCCAGGTCCAAAAGGGGTGATAAATGACTGGCGCCGCTTCAAACAGTTGGAGACTGAGCAAAGGGAGGAGCAGTGCCGGGAAATGGAACGGCTGATCAAGAAGCTGTCAATGACCTGCAGGTCCCATCTGGACGAAGAGGAGGAGCAACGCCAACAGAAGGAGCTCCAGGAGAAGATCAGTGGGAAGGTAATTAGCAGACCCCCGGGCCTCTCTGAGAAACGCTCCTGGCTGTTGCAACTGGGGTCAGTGATCCAAGAGGTGCAGGTGTTTGATTTGGCCTCCACAGAGCTGTGTAGTGTCAGGGGAAGTAGAGTCATGTCCTAACTCGGACACACTGGGGTTTGAACCTCAGCTCTGCTACTGGAGACGGTGGGGGTGTGTCTTCTGTTCTGAATCTGGTTTGTCAGGGGTCCGGTGAGGTCAGTCCCTCTACCTCACAGTGCTCTCTGGGTACAAAGGCCCCCGCATTGCCTGGCCCATTCAAAGTGCTTTATGGAAGTCTTACCTTGGGCCAGAGATAACCCTCTGAAGTTGGTGGTTTTATCCCTGTTTTACAGATGATGAAACCGATGCTTTGAGAGGAGAGGGGACTTGGCTCAGGGCATCTAACTAGTAAATGCTCATAAGCACTGGGATTCTCACCCAGGTTTTTTTTTTCCTCTTTCCATGGTGCTGCTCTGTTTCACCTGAAGCCTATTCATGAGAATTTACTCTTAACAAGGCAACACAGTAGAAGCAAATGGACACTCTGGAAGATACTTGGAAATAGGCCCCTGACCCTCTGTTACTTGCCCTGTATCAAAAGGACCTTTTATTTCCCCTTCCACCTGCCCTCTGAACATGGGTGAATGTCAAGGAGTGCCTGAGATCATTTGGCTGTAGCCCAAAGCAGCTCTTGGCTGGGAATGCCAGCCAGGATCAGGGAGCAGATAAGAGGGTTAAATGAGGAGTTATTTGCCTGGAGCAGGAGGAGGATTTCAGGGCATTAGACTTTCTGACCATAATGGCTCAGAGGCACTCTGATGGGCCGAGGTAGATGGGAAAGCTGGGAGCAGGGGGCTGGGAAGAAGGACAGTGCTGTGCTGGCCGTGACGCAGAAATGTCCATCCTGCTCTACTGTGGTCCCCGGCCTCCACCGTCTGATCGGTGCCGGACTGGGCAGAGGTAGGCTTTGTTCCAGGTGTGGGGATGTCTTGCCGCACCAGGCCCAGAGAAGGAAGACAACTTTTGTGTCTCGGGCTGGCAGCAGGGCTGTGTGCCCGCTGCTCACAGTGCTTCCTTATGCTGAGGTTAGAGCAGATAAAGCAACACATGACCGCATGGGGTGGTTGAGAGCAGCTCTGTCCCTGTCCTCCTGGGTTGTATACCGCAGAGCAGAGCTGGAAACCAGCTCAGTGCCAGAAAAGGGGAAGTCAAGCAAAATATGGCACAGTACGCGTCATTCTATAAAAAATCATTGAGAAGCAGGGGGAACTATTTGTGATGTAATAATGCCAAGTGGCAAGAGCAGGTTATAGCTTAATTGGTACATCCACAACTGCTGTTAAAAAAGCAAAAATGATGTCAACATGTGCCTGGTAATAAAAAGCAAAATACGGTATTAGAGAGTGTGACTGTGTGTTTTTTGTATGTATGTGTGTGTGTGTGGGGAGGGTGCAGAGCAAGAATTACGAGTGTTCTTAAATTTTTAAAATTCCTTAGTATCGTGTTGTCTTTTCAACAAAAATGAAACAGTAGATAAAATAATCTATTGTCGAGACTGACCAAAAGAAACAAGTTCATGAAGTGATATTAATTGATGTCTGTTTGGAGGGAGAGACATTATAATACAGTAGCTGAAAGACTATATATATATATATATATATATATATATATATATATATATGTATTAATTTATTTATTTGTTTTTGAGAGAGAGAGAGAGAGAGAGAGAGAGAGAGAGAGAGAGAGAGAGAGAGAGAATCCTAAGCAGGCTCCATGCTGTCAGCACAGAGCCCCATGTGGAGCTCCAGCCCATGAACTGTGAGATCGTGACCTGAGCCAAAACCAAAAGTCAGACACTTAACCAACTGAGCCACCCAGGAGCCCCAAAAGACTAGATTTTTTAAAAATCCAGTTTGAATTCTGGGCTTGTACCTACGTGAACTGGTGCAGATAATCTCAAGTCTTTGAATCTCAATTGTAAGATGGGGGCAATTGAAATCCCCTCCCAGTGGGGTTATCGTAAGAATTCTGTGAGCTTTAATGCATACAGAGCACTTAGCATGGTACTGAGCTCACGTAACATAAGCATGTGGTACCTGTTAACTATTTTTTTTGAAGTTTATTTATTTATTTTGAGAGGGAGAAAGAGAGCACGTGTGCAAGTCAAGGAGGGAGAGAGAGGGAGGGAGAGAGAATCCCAAGCAGGCTCCGCACTGTCCCCACAGAGGCCGTTGGGGGGCTCGAACTCACAAACCATGAGACCGCGACCTGAGTCGAGGTCAGTTGCTCAACCACCTGAACCACCCACGTGTCCCGGTACATGTTAACTATTATCACAGAGTTCAGTTTGTGTTTCTTCTGCTCACCTGCTGGTCGTCCTGCAGATGACTCTGAAGGAGTTTGCCATGATGAATGAGGACCGAGATGACGAGGAGTTTCTACAGCAGTACCGGAAGCAGAGGATGGAAGAGATGCGGCAGCAGCTTCACAAGGGGCCCCAGTTCAAGCAGGTGTTTGAGATCCCCAGTGGAGAAGGGTTTTTAGAGATGATCGATAAAGAACAGAAAAGCACCCTCATCATGGTCCATATTTATGAGGACGGCATTCCGGGGACCGAAGCCATGAACGGCTGCATGATTTGCCTTGCTGCCGAGTACCCAGCTGTCAAATTCTGCCGGGTGAAGAGCTCAGTTATTGGGGCCAGCAGTCGCTTCACCAGGAATGCCCTTCCGGCCCTGCTGATCTACAAGGGGGGTGAGTTGATTGGCAATTTTGTTCGTGTCACTGACCAGCTGGGGGAAGATTTCTTTGCTGTGGACCTCGAAGCTTTTCTACAGGAATTTGGATTGCTCCCAGAAAAAGAAGTCTTGGTGCTCACGTCTGTGTGTAACTCTGCCACCTGTCACAGCGAGGACAGTGATTTGGAAATAGATTGAACTGATAGTCTAGCTGCATAGATTTCTCCTTGTTTGGGCTGGAAGACACATGTCTGTGGATTTGTTTTTGTTCCTTCCTGTGTTGTGTGGCTTTCCAGCTGTTCTTTGTAGTCCCTTTTATTATATGTAAAGTCAAGAAATTCTTAGATTAAACTGGAATGCTAAATCACCTTGTGGCTAGCAGTACAAAGTGACTTCAAACTGTATAAACAGGAAACCAGGCTTTTGAACTGTTTACTTAAGATTCTCTAGCATGACATCTCTGTTATTGTTTCTAGTCAATATTTACATAACATCCTAAAGACAGTGTCCTGGAAATTGTCTTCAGATGATCTCAGAGGTCTCTGCCAGGCCTGGGAATATAATTCTATAGTTAGTGTGTTATTTGCAACATAAATAGTGTGTCCCCTTCATCAGTGATTATAAATTGTATTTACTTGTAATCAGATGTTCTCTACCGGGGTCTTGTTTAAAGGTTCCAGACAATGATGTTTGCCCCATCAAGAGGGGTGACCTTTGCTGTGGGAGCCAGTGTCCTGCTGAAACGTTACTAAGTCTTAAATAGGAGGAAGGATTGAGGCTGACTGTGCTCCTGATGCTGGAAGGCCAGCTTGATTTAAAAACATCAGAGCTGGGTTGGAGCTGGGAAGCCTTTTGAAATTGGAGGATCTTTGGATAAGATCCTCTTGCTAATTTCTTTGTCTCTCTCTCTCTCTCTCTCTCTCTCTCTCTTATTTAACAATGTGACTTTTTTGTTTAATGTAGCTTTAAAAAAAATTTTTTTTTGCATATTTGAAAAGTAATATTCAACAGAGGAAAATTTGCCGCAATACAAAGTGAAAATAAGAAAGTTAGAATAATGTCCCATCCAACCATCTAGGGTAAAACACTATTAATATTTTGGCATATTTCCTTCCAACGTATTTTCTTTGTATACATAGACATTTTGCTTGTTTGTTTTTAAACAAAACAATGGGATCATTCTGAACATACTGTTTTATAGTATGGTCAGCTAATATGTATCAAAATTTTTTTCATGTTATTACTAGTCTACCACATTTTAAAAATGGCTCTTGATATTCCATTGCGTAGATGTGCTGTGATTTACTTCGTGGTTGTCTCTTGAAAAACAGCAAAGACTTTTTACTACAGAAGTAGTAGGTGTCCATTGTAGAAAATGTGATAAAAATTAAGCTAAAAAGAGCTTTTACGAGTCCTATAATTCCGCCAACCAAAAATGATTCCCGTTATCATTTTCACAGGAATCTTTCTAGGCTTTTTTTTTTTCTATTTGTATTTGTATTTATAATAATGATTGTCATTTGAATGTTTTCCTCCTCTTTTTTTTTTTTTTTTTGCTTAAAACGGTGTACATTCTAAGGTCAGGGAAAATGTAATCTGGAATGAAAAGATTAGCTTTAGAATTCAGTTTTGCTTTTCCTGGTTATTCAGGAATTGACTAACTAGAAGGGTCTCACAAATATCTGTTGTAGTTAATCAGTAAGAAGAAAGTGCATGGTTTTTCTGATTTAAAAAACTCATTGTAGACAGTGTACAAGAAGCAGAGATAACTGTTGTCAATGTTCTTGTTTATTTCCTTCAGTCCTTTTTCACTATTTTTAGTAACATTGAGAGCTTATTGGATTTAGTTCCGTGTTCTATTTTATTAATATGATGCCGTAAATAATTTGACATGTTATAAAAATTCTAAATAAATACTTTTTAATGCCTTCATAATATTCCATCATTTGTATATGCCATGATTTATTTAGCCAGTTCCTTAATATGGGGTATTTAGATTCCCAGTTTTTCACTAAAATACTCAGCATTTTTGCATTTTGAGCCATATTTTGGATAGTTCTCTTAGTATAGATTTCTGGAAGAGGAATTCTTGGATGAAGGGACAGGAGCATTTGTAAAATAGTTTTTAGAAACTATCTCTCGTTCCAATCAGAAATGAAAATATGCACTCACAGAACCTTAACTTTGCCTTTCAAGAACAGAGATTCCAAAATAAAATGGACATGGAATGGGAAAATCCTTGAGTATTAATCTCTTACTCAGATGTAGTGTAAGCAGCATGGGCTTGGGAGTCCAGAAAGATTTGGGTTCAAATCCTGTCAGCTCGTGGTGCGGTACCCAGCCTTCTTGAAGCTCTGTTTCCTCACCTCTGCAGTGTCAATACTTACCTCACCTGTTCTGTGAAGTGGTTCCCGGCATGTGGTCCCAGAGCTGGGCATCAGCTTCACTGGGAAACCTGTGTGAGATGCAGACTTTTCCTGCCCTCCAGGTGATTCTGAGGCTTGTTCAAGCGTGGGAATCACTTATGTATGGATCAAGGTGAGTGACAGCAGCTATCACCAAACGGCTTACTTATTTGGGTAAGGGAGAGAAGGAGTTGAAAGCGGACGCTCAGATCTCTTCCTCTTTATGTGATTCTCCTTTTTAGTCATGGAATTGAGGAAAGGAAAGAGAAACTGCTACTTGTCTATCCTAAACTATGTCCGCGTGGTATTCCAGATTTCATTTTTCCTCCAGAACAAGAGTCTTGTGAAGGCACAGACTTTGTTTTCCTCCCTGTGCGTGGCATAATTACTGTTCACTCCAGGGATGATAGGCTAACGTTTACTAGCTTTGTGGCCAAGATGCTGAACCCCTCTGCACCTCAGTTTCTTCATTTGTGAAATGAGAATAAATAACATGAATCAATCCATATAAAATATTTAGAATACAGCCTTCAAATATGTGTTTCTATCATCCCCAGTGCCCACTACTGTGTCTGACACTTGGTAATGATCAATAAACGTTCAATGATGAACGTATGGGCCCACTGAATACCCACAGCCTTTCAAGGTAGGAAATAAATAGTAACTTTCAGACATGAAAAAAACAAGACTTAGCAGGGTTAAGGGACTACACAGGGCTTGTGGGCAGGGCAGGATTTAAAATCAGGTCTATGTACTTCCGAAATTTTCACCGTTTCCACGATGTCATGTTACTCTGGGTGGAGAAAGCAAATGATCGAGGGACAATAAAATCGGTCAATTTAAAAAAGAAAAAATGGAGGAAGTAAATTTAAAAAAAATTTAAAAAGAAAATAGTTGGAAGAAGTAAAGGGAGAGAATTTATTTATTTATTTATTTATTTATATTTTTTAATGTTTAATATTTGAGAGCGATAGAGAGATGGAGTGAGAGCAGGGGAGGGGCAGAGAAAGGGAGACACAGAATCTGAAACAGGCTCCAGGCTCTGAGCTGTCAGCACAGAACCAGACATGGGGCTCAAACCCAGCGAATGGTGAGATCATGACCTGAGCTGAGGTTGGATGCTTAACCGACTGAGCCACCCAGGCGCCCCTTCAGTGCCTCTTTAAAGAGTGCAGGCCAGTCGTCTTACAGAATGTCCCACACTCTGATTTCTCTAATTATTTCCTCTTTTTGGGTAATAATGTGACCAGAAGTGATGTTACATGGTCTTACTGAATCAAGTCAGGGAATCCGTGATGTCAGCTCAGTGACCCTAGGTTTAGTCACTTGGTCAAGGTGGTGAATGCCAGATCTCCATATTGTAAGGTTATTTGCCTTCTTGTGAGTAATAAGGGTATGATACTTTGAGACTGTGCGAGTGTCTTTTTCCCAACAACCATCTACCTGAGGGCTTTAGCATCTGTTGATGATCCTTGCCTGAGCCAAGTTATTACACTGGGTTTTGTCAAAAGGTGATTTTCTAATTCTGTCTTTTCTTTTGCATTTATTACCTGATCTTGCACAAAACAGAACTCTACCTCCCTATCTGCCCCCCCCCCCCCCAGGAATGCTATGAACTTACAGATTTTTAAAAATTCAGTGTCTATTATCATAATTCTTTCCGGGGCTTTGGTTGCCTTTGCAAGCCAATTCCTGTCTCCTTTTGAGATAAGCCATTAGTTTTTGAGTACTTACCTTCTTTCTGGTCTAAGCTGTTCCAGAATCACATGGAACTTCTCTGCTAAGGACTTAGAATTAGCCACTTTCCAAGAAGCTCTGGTTCCTTTATGGAGAATGACATTTAGAACTAAAATCCAGGTGCTATGTGCTCATTGCTAGTGGGATGTCACTGCTTCTAGGTCCTTTTCAGTGGACAGAGGAAAAATAGGGGTTTCTAAAATGTATGAGTTCATATGGATACTTAAGTGGAAATACAATTCCCAGCATCCATGTATTTATTAATTTTTATCATCACATAATACATACTAAATAGCTTCATAATTATGCCTATGCCACTAACAAAAACAACCCTAAATGAAAATTTCAAGATTTCTTTGCCGTCCCTTTTCTTCTTCTTCCTCTTCCTCCTCCTTCCTCTCCTTCTTCTGTTTCTTCCTCTTCTCCTCCTCCTCCTCTGCCTCCTCTTCCTCCCCCTCCTCCTTCCTCTCCTTCCTGTCCTCCTCCTCCTCTTTCTTCTCCTCCTCCTCCTTCTCCTCTTCCTCCTCCTCCTTTTTTTTTTCCTTCACTCTTAGAGCACGTCCTTCTAAGGATGTAGAGTATTGAGTTAAAAAAGTCATCTGAATTATTTTTTTTCTGTGTTGTTATGTTGTCAACTTGGTGTAGAAATAGATTTATTTGTGTGAATAACTTGATTTGAAATTCAAAGACACCACAAGTTGCATATTACATAGTACTAAAAATAAATTAATTGTTAAATAGCTTTATGGGGATCTCAAAATAGATGGAAAACGGAAAAAAAAGTAGATTCATTTGTTTCTGCACGATTCCATTTTTGGATTTGCTTTTTTCATCCTTTTTGATTGAACTGTTTTGAACACATAAAACATTAACCTAGTTTGAAAGTCAACACTATATAAAAAGATCCTCAAAGAAGTCTCGCTCCCATCTTCCTTACTTCCACCTCAAGAATTGATGTTTGCTCGTGTGAATGACCTTGGGTGGATTTCTGAGTCCCTCTGAGCTTTGGTCCCCAAAGGAGGATAGTTATAGTAACTATCTCAGAAGGCTGCTGCCAGGGTTCATCCAACGGGTTGAAGTTCTTCATATAGTGTGCACAGAGTAAACATCCCATAAATGTCATCTGTTTATCTACTGTCCATCCTCCACAAGGCCCCGATTCCACTTATCAAAGAAAAGCCTTACTGAAGACATTGGAGCCCCCTTGGAAGCATGGGAAATCATTATTTATCCTTCAAAACTCAGCTTAAATCTCCCATCCTCTCTGGATCCTTGATAAGTCTTTACTGTCTCTTCAGGAAGAAACAGTAACACCACTGCACGAGCTCCCATGAGTTATGGCAACATTGGTTAGGAAAAGTTTTGAGGGCTCAGAGCCTGACTCCAGCAAAAACTGCCGGTACCTTTGTTTCCTCATGTATATACTGGGGTAACAGGAGTTTGCATGACAGGCCCACGAATTAATACCAGCAAAGTACTTAGCACTTGGCTCAACACATAGAAACGTCTCAGTACATTATCTACTGTTGTTTTCATGCTATCATTTTGTATTCAGTTTAAGAAAAACAATTTGAGGTTTGCCCTAAATGTGACACATGGAAGTCCTGGTGGCTTGAATGATCTTGTCTCCGTTTCCTGTCGGGTAACCCCATATTCAGCATGTGTATTTGCCCCAGTTGAGTTGTATTTGTTTACATAAAATACTATGATGTATTTGGGGACAGGGACTGTATCCTATTATTTCTGGTTTCTGATCTGAATTGATGGAAGTGCATGTTTGCTGCTTAAATGGGGAAATTCCCCAAGGCTGAAGTAGGTTGGAATTCACATTAGGGCAGAAGGCTATCTGTTACATTACTTTTCCAGAAATGTTACATATCTTTTTTTTTTTTTTAATTAATTCATTTTGAGAGAAGAGAGAGAGAGAGAGAGCAGGGGAGGGGCAGAGAGAGACGGAGAGAGATCCTAAGCAGGCTCCATGCTCAGTGCAGAGCCTGACAGGGGGCTCAATCCCACGAACCTGAGCTCATGAAATCAAGAGTCAGACACTCAACCGACTGAACCACCCATGCGGCCCAAGAAATGTTACATAACTTTGATCAGAGGTTTACTACCTATGCTCCCTGAGAACCAGATTACGAGTTCAAGTTAAAAACCCTCAGCCCTGGGGCACCTGGGTGGCCTATTGGTTAAGCATTCAACTTTGGCTCAGGTCATGATGTCACGGTTTGTGAGTTCGGGCGGCATAGGGCTCTCTGCTGTCAGCTTGGAGCCTGCTTCAGATCCTCTGTCCCCTCTCTCTGTCCCTCCCCAGCTCATGCGCTCTCTCTGTCTAAAATAAATAAGCACTAAAAAATAATAAATAAAATACATAATCAAACAAAAACACCAAAACCTCATCCCGGCCAAAGCCAAGAGGAAATACTGGTTATAACCTGATATGACCACACGGTGGCAGCAGAGGAGAGGGAAGGAATAGTTCTGCGGCTGTCGGTAAGCCCAGCCACAGACTTGGGGCTTAGGGGCTGAGGGTATGTCTAGTACCCCGTACTAGTCACTTTAGAGACTTTTGTTTTTTTTTTTTTAGGAGGGAGAACTAGAAAGTATTACATTCACACAGTTTATTAATGAGGAACAGAACAAACAAAACATTATTTGGTGAATACAACATACATGCACTTAACTTTCATATTATGGTCAGTTAAAGCTGAGGGAAACGTTGGCTCAGGAAGAGAAGAGGAAGGCAGGGGGCACCCACTAGTCCCCAGTGAAGAGTCCTGAGCTCCCTAGTTCAGAGCACAGGCTTTGTGTTCAAATCCCAGTCCTGTCATTTATCCCCAGTGATTTCTTGTCCCCTAACTGTAGTAGTGAGAGTGACCAACATATATTGAGACGTATTAGGTGCTGGGTCATTATTCTAAGCACATTACTTTTTTTTTTTAATTTTTTTTAACGTTTATTTATTTTTGAGACAGAGAGAGACAGAGCATGAATGGGGGAGGGTCAGAGAGAGGGAGACACAGAATCTGAAACGGCTCTGGGCTCTGAGCTGTCAGCACAGAGCCCAACGTGGGGCTCGAACTCATGGACCGCGAGATCATGACCTGAGCCGAAGTTGGCCGCTTAACCGACTGAGCCACCCAGGCGCCCCTAAGCACGTTACTTTTTTTTTTTTTTAATTTAAATTAAATTAAAAAATTTTAAGGTAAACTCTACCCCTAATGCAAGACTCGAGCTCACGACCCCAAGACCAAGAAGGGTCGTATTCTCCACTGACTGAGCCAGCCAGCTGCCCCTATTCTCAGCACTTAATGTGTATTTTCTTAGATAATTCTCATAACAACCTCAGAGAGAGATTATTATTCTCATTTATAGGTAAGCAATTTGCCCAGGGTCAACCAGCTAGTGAATAATCATGTCGGGACTTAAACCCAGGAACTCAGAGCTCAGAAGTCAGGATCTTAGTATGCTTGGCAGCCTTACCTATGCACAGACCATAATGATGCCCACCGAGAAAGGCTGCTGGGAAGATATGAGGGGTGCCTGCCCTGTGTTGGTGTTATGGACTGAACTAAGACACCAGTTCCCAGGGGCCCCTGGTTAGCTCAGTCGGTTCAGCATCCGGCTTCGACTCAGGTAATGATCTCATGGTTCATGAGTTCAAGCCCTGCATCAGGCTGTCTTGCTCTCAGCACATAGTCTGCTTTGGATTTTCTGTCCCCCCCTCTCTGCCCCTTACCCCACACATGCTCTCGCTCTCTCTCTCAAAAATAAATGTTAAAAAAAAGACACTGATTCCTAGTAAATTGTATAAATTCAAGAGAGGAAGGAGAAATAGGATACCTCAAACTTACCTCGAAGGAGAGTTGGTCAGAATCACAGAATCCTCTGCCCTCCAGGTAGGCCTGCTGTCCGTCTTTTCCAGAGTTGTGTATTTCTACAGCCTCCCTGTTACCTCTGAACACTTCCCACGAAGTACAGCCTTTCTAAAGGCAAGGATGCTGTCTCCCTTTTGGCAGAGTCTCAAGTCTTACAAGATTTAGGGCAAGGATTCTGCAATGGTGCCTTGGAGACCACCTGCATCAAAATCACCTAAGGTGCTTATTCAAAAGGAAGTTCCAGCCATCCCCCCCACCCCCGCCCCGCCCCTGCTGATCCTGGAAGTCTGGGGCTGGAGGGTAGAATACGCATTTTACTGAACATGCCAGGTGATTCTGATGTGTGGCAAATAGATTGGGAATAAGAATGGGGTGAGGGGAGGTGCCCCTGGCTCAGGTCATGATCTCAGGATTCCTGAGATTGAGCCTGTGACAGTTTGTGAGATGGAGCCAGGCCTCGGGCTCTGTGCTGATGGCAAGGAGCCTGCCTGGGATTGTCTGTCTCTCCTCTTTCTCCCCATCTCCTGTTCACGCATGCAGGTATGCGCTCTCTCTCTCTCTCAAGAAATAAATCAACCTTTAAAAAAAAGAATGCGGTGAAGGGAGGGCTTTTACTGTTCCTCATTTCAGCCCAGAGCCAGATCTCTGCTCAAATACTGATTCTAGGGGCGCCTGGGTGGCTCAGTCGGTTAAGCGTCCGACTTTGGCTCAGGTCATGATCTCACAGCTTGTGGGTTTGAGCCCCGCATCAGGCTCTGGGCCTGGAGCCTGCTTTGGATTCTGTGTCTCCCTCTCTCTCTGCCCCTCTCCCACTCATGCTCTGTCTCTGCCTATCAAAAAAATTAAAGAAACGTAATAATAAAAAAATTTTTTTAAATACTGATTCTACCATTTGTGGCTTGAAGCCTTGAGCAAGTTACCTCCCTGAGCTACAATTTCCTCATCTGTAAAATGGGAATAATAATGCGTGCCACACAGGACTTTTATGAGGACTAGATGGTATGATGAATGCAAAGCCACCAGCACCAAATCTGGCCTATGTTTAATTTACTTCCTGCCTTGTCATTGTGGCTTCTGAAGTCTGTGGTTACTAGATTTCACGATGTGGGTGGTAATGGTCTTAGTCATGGTTTCATCAAATGTCAGTTGTTCTGTGCTCCTTGGAGAGAGGAAGAGGTCTCTGTGTGTGTGTATTGAGTCAGGGGGTGGGGACGGGGTATCTGGCTACTTGCCAGAAACAGGGTTATTTGATTAGTTTCGCTCATCTTATTTTTCCAGCCTTTTCCCTTCCCACAAGAGAGGAGCTGACAATGTTCCAGTGTGGTTTGAGCGTGAGTGTGGGAATGATTATAAAGTCTCCAAAGAAAGCAATCAAGAGACTCTCTGCAAAGAGAAAGTGGGTTTGGTTATGAGATCTGAAAGGGAGAGCCATGACTCCTACTTCTAGGCACTTTTAGTTAAGTGGAAGGGCATAACTCATATCCTCAAAGAATCCTCAGTGGATTCATACTCAGAACAAGAGTATCGGTCCCCAAAAGCAAGCAGAGAAAGCAAGTATGCCTTGGTAGGTCAATCCTCAGGACATTGAAGGGACTGGGACATGCTGTGTTGAGAAAAAGGCAAATATCAGAAATAGTTCTGGGAGCTTCATCAGTTTGCTATGGAACACATCACCCAAAAACTCAGTGCCTTTTTTTTTTTTTTTTAATTTTTTTTTTCAACGTTTATTTGTTTTTGGGACAGAGAGAGACAGAGCATGAACGGGGGAGGGGCAGAGAGAGAGGGAGACACAGAATCGGAAACAGGCTCCAGGCTCTGAGCCATCAGCCCAGAGCCCGACGCGGGGCTCGAACTCCCGGACCGCGAGATCGTGACCTGGCTGAAGTCGGACGCTTAACCGACTGTGCCACCCAGGCGCCCCAAAAAACTCAGTGCCTTAAAACGGGAGTCATTTATTTTCACTCCCGCGTCTTTGGTACAGCTGGGTCCTGGCTGATTGGGCGGGGCTTCTCTTGCCATCTGCAGGTCAGGTGGGGGCTCTGCTCTAGTCTGGGTTTGCCAGGGTCACCTTGACTGGAGCAGCTCTGCTCCATGTGTCTCTCATCCTTCTCTTGCCACCAGTGGGCCACCGGGCATGTCCTTCTCAGGGCAATGAAAGAAACACAAGAGAACAAGCCCAATATCATATCTTCTTTTCGTGCCTGTATCATGCGTCCTAATATTCCATCGACAAAGCCAGGTGCGTGGTTGAACCCAGAGTCATGGAGGGCAAAGTTATGTGGTCGAGGGTGTGGATTCAGCGATGAGTGAACTGGGGTCATTGATGTAATTGGCCAGATTCCTCCATGAATGTCCTCAAGCTCTTCTTTCACTCCTGATCTCAAGTCATTGCTTTCTCTTTGATGCTGCTATAGCACTTGGTACCTCTGTTTGGCTTGGATCCCAATCCACGCTGCCATTGTGTATGTGAGTGTGAGAACTGCGTGCACAGCCCTGGTGCCCAGTAAGTGACAGTAAGAGAGAGAGAAGAGAGCAGACAAGGGAAGGAAGTAGGATCAAGCGACCGAAAAAACAGGACCGGCACATAAGGGTGAAGCGAGTGGAGGGAACAAAAGGAAAGAGATGCGAACAAGCTGAGCTAGGCTCTTGCCCGTTCACCTTCTTGGAATATTGATCGATTCCAAGTATTTTAAAGCAGTCGTATCTGCATTGAGACAATGTCTTTGTATTTTTATTTTTAGGTGTAATGGTTGCATTTTCCTGGTGGCAACACTGCTTGAAAGGATCCATAGGCTGATAGAAATCACATAGGCTGTTAGAAATCTCCTTTGTACCCCTGGAAGGAGTAATCAGTTTATGATTTAGGATTCGAGCCTCCTTCACTACTGAGATCTCTCCAGATGCTACACCTTTGAGACCAAGCCCACCTTACTTTGTAATGCGTGAAGGTTATATTAGAAAGGAGGGAGTAGAGGCAGACTCAAATTCTTTTCTTGAAATGCAATTAATTATTTTTTCAGGTTGAGGTGGGTCATAGTGCTGCGTGTTATTTTGAATAAACTGAAAAGTTGCAAATATCGCTGCTGGGAGGGTGGGCCAGATTGATTTTGAAAGGGCCGGAAATCATTTCAGGGTAACCTGAGAAATATGGTGGGTAAGAAGCAGGCTTCTGTGTGCCACATAAAGGCTTTCTGAAGACAGACTGCAAACCCCCTTGACCTACAGCAGCAGCCTCACCTGGATAAGCAGAGGCTCTTTGGAGGAAACAGCCTAGAAACAAACAAAATAAGCATTTGCATATGCTTATTTTGCTTAGGGTGTTCAAAATTGGTCTCTTTATGTTTCATGTGAAAAAGATCCAAGAGAAACTTCTTCAGTGGCTTCAAGAACTCCTTTGCAGGAGCACCTGGGTGGCTCAGTCAGTTAAGCGTCCAACTTCTGCTCAGGTCATGATTTCATGGTTTGTGAGTTCGAGCCCTTCATGGGACTCTCTGCTGTCAGCCCAGAGTCTGCTTCAGATCCTCTGTCCTCCTCTGTCTCTGCCCCTTCCCTGCTTGCACTCTTTCTGTCTCTCTCAAAAATAAACTTAAAAAAAAAGTATATATATATATGTATAAAATTATATATATTATATATATATATATTAGTATAATATAGTATATATACTATATATATAATTATACTATGTAATTATATATATATGATATACTATATATATTATATATATGAACACCTTTGCAGTCTTTCTGGAGATGGGGGAAGGATTTATCTTCCTGTCTCCAGGTCAGTGTCAGCTGCTAGGTCTACCTGAAGTAAAACACGAGGCTGTATCTAGGTGGGGGTGGGCTGAGAATGGGGCCCACGGACCCAAATGCCTGGTGACTGAAGCTATTTGCATGACCACTATTTCCGTCTCTTGCCTGTCTTACTGGGGGTCTGAAAGTAGAACACTCTTCCAGGGTGCAGCCAGCTCTTTGGAATGACATCTGAGCAGGATGACGAGGACACGGCTGGTGGCCCAGAAGAGGGAAGCACTGGCAGTCTCCCAACCCCCACTGCGTCCCCTTATGCAGAAACATCACCTGGGAGAGGACCAGGAGACAGACAAAGCAGCAGCATATCACACGCATAGTCTCTGTGCCAGGTTCTAGAGACGCAGAGAGAACTCAGGCAGGGTCCCTCCTGGTCAGCTCATAGAATGTGTCCAAGTCCCTCATGACACCTAGCCAGGTCCCTAAGGTAGGGCTGATGGTGCCTGTGTGGAATGGTTGATGAGCATCGTGACCAGTATGTTTGTGAAGCTTTAGACGAGGCACAGGGAAGAAGTGTGTTGTGAAACAAGGGACAGTCTATCTGTAGAGTAGCCAGGATCTGGCCTCACAGCAGGAGCAGGCAGCCTGGGGACTGGGTGGGATAGGAAAGGATGGCTTCAGTATCATTGCAGGTTTTGGTGGGCTGAACAAGTGTGTGTGGACTTGGGCAGGTCCCTTAACCACTCTGGACCTCATGTCCCCAGTTTATCAAACGAAGGGGTTGATTAGATCAGCGTCCCCTCAGGGAGGTGGAGGAGGGGCATCAAGGAGGCTGAGAAGGTGCCTTTGACTCTCACCTCACTTATACCCTGTGGCTCCACCCCCCCCCCTTTTTTTTTTAATGTTTATTTATTTTTGAGAGAGACAGAGAGAGTGCAAGCAGGGAAGGGGCAGAGAGGAGGACAGAGGATCTGAAGTGGCTCTGTGCTGATAGCAGGGAGTCTGATGTGGGGCTCGAACTCACAAACCACAAAATTACGACCTGAGTGAAAGTCGGACACTTAACCAACCCACTGAGCCACCCAGGCGCCCCTTCCTTCTATTTTCTATATGATGTTTCTGTGTAAGGTTTTATTAGAAAAAAAGAGGGTTGTTTTTGTTTTTTTTGGTTTTCATTTCGTTTTGTTTTGTTTTGCTTAAACTGATGGTCTAAAGATCGTTGAATTCCCATTTAGATCTAAACAGCAGAGCATAGGAGTTCTAGGACTGGGTGGTGGCAGGTTTGTTAGTGGGAGCTGGAAAGGGCCTGGAAAGGCCAGGACTGCTATAGCCCTCCACCTCCCTGGAAGGGCAGGGGCCGGAAGGAAGGGAGTGGGGGAATGGGTGTGGATTTCTTGCAGAGACATAGGCATAAAAGAGAGACCTATTTGATAAAAGACTGGACATACCAGGAAGCCTTTCTGACCCCAGATGTGTCCTCACCTGAGCCAGTGTGCCTGCCCTGGTCTGGGGTTTCTTCTTGTAAGTTCTTCCAAATCTGGGGTCTGGATTCCATGGGGCCCAGTGGAAATACACCTGAGCGACTCATAGCAAAAGGACTTGTTCTGATTCTGCTACCGACTAGCCCACCATCTTTGAGCCTCAATTTCATAAAGTGGCAATTAGAATAGCCATGCTTTGTGTGGGTAAAAATAAATCAAGGGCTAGCACCTGATAAAAACTACCTCTTCCATCTGCCCCTGATGCCTGTGTCCCATCCTTTCTTTCCTGCCTTGCTTCATTTAATTAATTTATTTATAGTGCATGCCCACTGCATGCTCCTTCTACAGGATTCCCGATGTAGCCCAACAGGTGGCATCATAGTAAACAAGTATGAGAACACAGAATTTAAAGTATGGGCAGCTTCTAAATGCTTATTAGCATAAACGTACAAACATTTATTCATCTCAGGTGTGCAGAGTGCCTCCTATGTGCCGGACTGTGTTCGCTGGGAGAGGTCAACCCTTGACACATGGCCTGTGAACTTCTATCCATGTCCCAGGCAGTCGAGAAGTCATTTATTTGAGAACACCTGGTGATGGGATGGAAAAATAAAGTGCCAATCCCCCAGAGCAAGACCTGAGGGTATGCACCTTCCCGTATAGCTTTAGGTCCTCGGAAAATGATAGTGGACTCCCTAAGTGGCTGGGAGTGAATGTTGGAAGAGGGAATGATGTGGCAGAAAGGGTCCAAGCTCTGCCACCTAAAAATTATGTAAGCTTGGGAAAGTCAGCTCTTCTCTTTGAATCCAGTTTCCTCCTCTATGAAACGGGATCATAACAACCATTTCCCTGGTTTTTGTGGGAATAACGGAAGATCAGGCAAAGCTCTGCCTCACGGTGTGGGTGCCTGGAAAGTGATAGCTGTTATTGTGATTTTGGAAAAAAGCATAGAACAGATGATCACATTCATGAGTTGCCACCGTGGGTGATGTAGCCTGTGCTCGGTGAGGTCCAGGCCTTAGGAGTCGCCAGCTGAGATCCTCCGTCCGGTGAAGAGGGCTCGGAGTGCCCCCTGCATGTCACGGTTCCGGAGGCTATAGATCACAGGGTTTAGCGTGGGGGTGACTACGGTGTACATGACAGTGGCCACACGGCCCCGCTCTGCCTCATACCGAGATGTGGGCTGGAAGTACACTGCAATGACTGTCCCATAGAAGAGGCTCACCACTGCCAGGTGGGAGCCACAGGTGGACACAGCCCGGAGCCTCCCAGAGGCTGACGGCAGCCGGAGCACCGCAGCTGCGATGGCCCCGTAGGAGGTAAGGATGAGCAGGAAGGGAGTGACCACCACCGCGGCACCCTCAGTGAAGATGAGCAGCTGGATGTGGCGGGTGTCAGAGCACGAGAGCCTTAAGAGAGGCTGGTGGTCACAGAAGAAGTGGGGCACATGGTGGGAGGCACAGAAGGACAGGCGGGCCATAAGCAGGATATGCAGGAGGGAGTGGACGTGGGACACCAGCCATGCGGTCCCCACCAGGGCTTTGCACACGGCCCGGGACATCCTTGTGGCATAGTGGAGGGGGTGGCGGATGGCCACATAGCGGTCATAGGCCATGGCGGCCAGGAGACAGCTATCGGTTACACCCAGGGCAAAGAAGAAGTACATCTGGGTCAGACAGCCAGCCACGGAGATGGAGCGGTCGTGGGCCAACAAGTTGGCCAACATCTTGGGTACAGTGACGGAGGTAAAGCAGAGGTCAGCAAAGGACAGATGGGCCAGCAGGAAGTACATGGGTGCACGAAGGGCTGGACTGGCCCGTACGGCAGCCACGATGAGTCCATTACCCAGGATGCCTGCTACGTACAGGACCAAGAATAACCCAAAGAGAGGCCGCCGCTGTTCAGGACTTGTTGTCAGTCCCAGCAGGATGAATGGGGCTCCCTCTGAAGACTCATTGGTAGCATCCATGGCCGGGCTGGTTCTTCACCTAAGACCCCAGGGGTTCCTTTTTACTGACGGGTCATCTCCCCAGCGTCAAAGGAAAAGGGTGAAGGGTGGCTAAATTGCTCAAGGCTTCCTGTCAATGGGGAAAATTGTGGGTATGGAGTCAGACAGCCCTGGTGTTACACACAGGTGTGACAGTGGGCAAGTCGTGTTACCGCCCTGAACCTTCCTCCTTTCTGGCCCTAGGTTTCCCATCTGTAAGATAAGGGAGCTGAACCAGGTGATCTTCCAGGCTGCTTCCAACTTTGATGCTTTGTGATTGTAAGCAAAAAACAGAACAAAAGATATTGCCCAGGATGGAGCCTGGAGAAGGAAGAAAATACAGAAGAAAAGATAGAGAGGCAATCAATACAGCAGGTAAGAGATCTGACCCCCAGGCACTTATTTCAGGAAAGTAGGAATGGGGGGAAATAGAACAAAACAAGATGGAAGGGAGGTACACATGAAAGAAATAAAAATCCCAAATCTGAAGGGCACATGTTTTATATGGAAACATAACTCCAAATACCCAAACACAAGTTGTGACATTTTAGAACCCTGAGGATAAAGAGCAGAGCCCAATACCTCCGAGCGCGTGGAGCCCAAGGCTCTAATGATATTCAGATAACAGTCTGCCATCAAGTGTTTCATCGACAGGAGATAGTAGAACACAGTTGAGCAATATCTTCAGATTCTGAAGGAAAAAAAAATATTTTGAACCTAGAATTCCATACTTAACCGAAATAATAATCAAGCGTGAGAGAAGAATAAAGATATTTTCAGACTTAGGAAAAAAAAAAAACCAACCAAAGAATCTGGATGACTCCCCAGATACCTAGCGAACTATCCCCATGAAATCAAACACTTTTTGGGAAGCAAGCAAATGCACAACTCTCTGTGAGAAACTTGTACGGACAGATAAATGTACCTGCCAGATGCAGGGACTTGACTCCTAAGGACACTGGCCACTTGTTTTAACGTCTTCCATTCTTTCCCGCCTGTCTGATTCTCACAGCAGAAATCTTGGACAATTCTCCAAGAGGGGGTCTTAAAAGGAGAGGGGTTTTAGGACACTGGTTTGCTGGAGGCTTTGCAGAGGCCAACCCTGCAGGGGAATGATCTCTTAATGATTTTTTCCTGTGTCCTTCTCTATCGCAAATAAATAAAATATTACACCAAGGCCCTCCCTACCTTAGTGTCTTCCTGTTCTTCCTCCTTTGGGTAAGAAGAATCCTCTGACCTTGGCTCCCTGTTGAGTGTGTTTTCAAACTCCCAATCACGTCCCACCTTCCAGGAGAGTGAGAGGATCAGGGTGGATGGAGAGTCGGATTGGCAATGGGAGATGGGGCGGGGGGGGGGGCAGTTCTTTGTAAAATGACTTCTAAAAACTGGACCTGTTCTGGCCCCTGTCTTCATGGGTCCCAGTGAACATGAAAATGCACTGAGCTGTTTGCAGGAATATTCATATACAATCACAGACACACCTGCACAGGCTTGCAGATGTGTGCAGCCTCAAGCTGGTCTCTGCAAACACACAGGCACAATCAATCACACGCAGAAATGTGGACCCAGCACGCACATCACACATAAGTAAGCAGACAAATAAAACCACATGACCCATGGACTCAAATCATCATACACATAAACGGATTGTCAAATGCAGTCACAAAATGGCACTGGGGCTAAGAGAGTGATGATCATTCACATACTCCTGCTCATGGAAGCTTACAGCAGCAACACACGGCTACTGGGACCCTCCACACGTTTGTGCTTTCACGGACCACTTACCTGTGTAAGCACTCTACCAGAGCGTGTTTATGCACGTGCTATCGCTCCTGATCCCCTCATCCATCACATTCTCATGCACAGCCTCAGGGGCCCGCAGCCTCCTGCTTTCACGCACATGGCCACACTCACCTAAGCTCATGATGGGCCACGGCAGAGATGCACCACCCTGGAGGGGCACATCCACGTACACGCTGCCCCATCCTCCCAATGATACAGTGAACGGTGACGGTACTGCACAATCATAGCCTCACAGAAACAGCACACATGTGTCTTGTGCACACTTTCCAGTCTGGCCTTTTGCCCCAAGTGTACCCTCTGGCCTCTTGGCATCGCAGGAGGGAACAGCAGTGGGGGCCAGGTGTAGTCTGTCCCGGAGCGTAGGAGGAGGGAGTTATTAGCCACAACTTACGGGGTTGGGGGCCTCGGGAACACCTTAGCCCCAGAGGCAACCCCGCCCCTTCGCTTGGCCCTCATCCCTGGGGCAGGAGACAGCTCAGCTCTGGGATTCCTTATTCTTCCTCTCCAGGGTCCAATTTGATGGGAGAAAGGGTGCTTGGCGTCGCCTCGCCCTCGAGGGACATTCAGAAGCTCATGTGTGGTGAGGTTGCTGGCCCTCAGCGCCTGTCTTGTGAAGGCCAGAAGCAAGGGTCAGGCTGATTCCTGAACCCCAAGCAGAGTGAACGGGGGCAGGGGCAGGGGAGCCCAGGGTTTACCACATTAGCTTCTGGGGCCAACCCGCCTGTCCCCTCAGCTGTGGCTTCTTGCAGGAAGTGTAGGAGTACAGGAGGGTTGTGCCTCTGGTGACTGGCAGTATGTGTGGCTGTGTGTGTGTGTGTGTGTGTGTGTGTAGGATTGTATGCCGGGGTGTGGAGACAGACTGTGTCTCTATGCAGCCAAATATGTCACGGGCTTGAGTGCGTGTCTGAGTGTGGCAGCTACATCTGTGTCCGTGTGGGTGGCCATACCTATAAAAGTGTTTCTTTGTGCATGGCTGTTTCCCATCGGGGATTGGGTCTGTGTTGGGAGGGGGTGTGTATTGTGACATAAGGGAACGATGTTGTGTGCAGCATTCCAGGTGGGAATGGCTTGGCATGGCTGGGTGTCAGAACAACCATAAAGGGTGGTTTGGAACATAAGAACACTCCATGGTTCCCTATTGCCTATTAAATCAAGTCCATGTTCCCTATGTGATATCTCACCCATGGATATCATTCCCAGACCCTCAATCTTCATACTCCCCCTGCTTCTTTTCTAATACATTCCTCTCAAGCCGGTTGCATTGGTATCCCTAAAGTCTCCTGCACACGCTGGGCTTATTTCGTTTGCCATGTCTTTGTGTCCGTTTGTCCTTCCCCCATGGAACGCTCCTTTCCCAATTTCCACCCATGCTTCAGGGCCCACCTCACTTTGTGCAGTAAGTACCCTAAATCAGACCCCCAGTTTTCCCCACCTCAAGCCTGCTCTTGTCCTGACTGCTTACCTTGGTAAATGGCGTTGAAGGAGGTTTAAAGGGGAATGCTTTATCAGCGACTGGGGAGCTTTACCGGACATTTCACTCTGGGATTGAGGATCTGTGTCTCTTCCCTTAGCCTCCAGAGTGGGCTCTGTTACTGCCTTCCACTCCTTTCCCTTCTCTCTTGTTTGTTTTCTTATCTATCAAATAGGCCCAGCATAGTAGCCTGCAACTTCATGGTAATGTGTAGGATTTATGTAATTATTGCATTTGGTTGTTCCACTGCTGCGAAACACGGACATCCTGTGGGGCCACGGCAGTGGAAGGGGCCAGATGCTTCTGGAAACTTCCCTGATCGTGGTGGCGGCTGTATGTGTCACGAGAGCCCAAGAACCTGCAAAAGGAAGAAAAGACCACTGAGGGGGTCTTTTAAGTATAGACATTATTGAATTGGGGACAAAATTCACATTCTTGGAGGCTGCCAACTTTTCTGATAATGCCTCCAACCATTGTCATGGCACGTGAGTTGTTACAGTGAGGTAACAACTGTTAGAATAGGAGGTGGGATAGGAGGTAAGAGCCGGGGAAGGATCGTAAAAGCTCGTGATGGAAGAAGCGGTTTTAATTTACGTGAACCTTTGTCACAAGGTGCTGATTTGGGATATTGTACTCTCCGCACTCAAGATGTGGGCTCATCAGGAAATAAGGTGACCAACCGCTCTGGTTTTCCCAGCACTGGGGCAGGTGCTCAAAGTACTTGGTGTTTTAAAACCAGGACAGCTCTGGGCAAACCAGGACGAGTTGATGATCCTGTCAGGAAACCTATAAAATTCTCTAAGATATGAGGAGACAGTTTTGTGCATATCCCTCTGTCTATCAGACTGGGAACCCCCGCCCCCACCAAGAAGACCACAGTTACCGAGAGAGAGGGTACCCTGGTCCTGATATCAAGAGGTGCCACATTCCCAACGAGCCGGGCTGAACCTTCTGTCTTCTTGCAATCTCGGTGCCTGGTGGCTGATTTCTCCTTGAAGGGAAGTTGGTGTGGTGAGGTTGGCCTCTGGCTGGGGCTCAAGGAACGAGAATCTGTGGGGAGCCTATTAGAGTTTGAGCCCCATACTTCCACACTCCTGGCCTCATCTCAGCTAAATCAGGGGAAATGGAGGAGAGATCAGGTGGAGATGACATTGGCTCTGGCCATGCTTCACCTCTCCTCAGCTCCTGCCCTAACTCTTGGGGTCCCCTCCTGTCCTGCTTCTCTGCATTCAGGGACTTCCCAGGGAGAGCACAGTGCCTTGGGCCTTGCGCATATGTACCTGAGTCATGTATGAGTCATGAGTCATGAGTCATGAGTCAGGGAGACAAAATCTGTCAAAACTGTGAACTCTGGGTGGAAGAAAATCCCAAGAGCATTGGGTCAGAAGGTTCTAGCGTGACTCCAGGCTGAGAGCATTGTTGTTACCCAGGAGGGTCATGGCATTCCCTCTCCTACCCCTGATTCTGCTTTTGGATGTTGTAAGCCAAACATAAAGCAGTCTACCGTACTGGACCACATGCTAATCAGAGTAGGCTCATAACCCTGAATGAAATTTAAGCACACCCATAACCATCTTGTACCTACCTCTAAGCTTTAGAAAACATGAATCATTTATCTATAACCCTAAATAAATCTTGAATTAAGACCCAAGACATGTCAATTTGATAAAATACTCTTCTCATGTCTAACTCTCCTTTAGTTCTGAGCCTAGATTAACTGCAATAATAACTTTAGACCGTGACTTAAATTTATCACAAATCTTATTTGCATATCAACTTATCTAACAGATCTTTTGATACAGACTACACTCTAACCCAAATGTAATCTAGCAATAAAAATGAAACCTGAACTCCAATATTAATTAGTCTTGTACTCCAAAACTAACTCTCAACCATTTTCTCTCTCTCTCTCTCTCTCTCTCTCTCTTTTTTTTTTAAAGTAGGCTCGATGCCCAGTGTGGAGCCCAATGCAGGGCTTGAACTCATAACCCTGAGATCAGGACCTGAGCTGAGATCAAGAGTCAGATGCTCAACCGACTGAGCCACCCAGGTGTCCCAATCCTTAACAATTTCTAATAAGAGCTCAAGTTTATTCAAACTCTGACTCCTAAATTTATGCCAAACCTACTACTAGTGAAAATCAACCCAAATCCTATAATGTATGTAACTTTAATTCAATCCTAGATTTCTCTGATTGCTTTTAAATTCCAAACCTACCCCTGGGTCTATCCGTACCCTAATCAAAGTCTTAGACATAATCAGAACCCTAATCCTAACTCTATTCTAACCACACCAGTAATTCTGACTCTTTCCTAACTTCATCATATGCCTGAACTAAAGTAACTTCAATCCTACCTGTGTCACAAATCTGATTAGAAGCCAGATTCTAACCTAACTGTTGGGATTTTGGGAATGAGCTTGTGTTTGTTCCTGTGCTGTTCAGCCACTTCCCTGAGAGTTGGAATACAGAGGCCAGTAGGGAGGGGGTATTTATCTCACCAGATTCAGTACCATACTTTGACATGAGCATCTGAAGATGCTCTCTTGGGGTCAAAGAGGCCAACAGCAGACTCACTGCTCATGAAAAACATTAAAAGGGCAAGAATCTAGAAACACTTGGAGGCAACACAGTTTTTACCTGGTGTGTCTGGGAATCAGCCATCTAGAAGTGCAAGTAGCAAATGCATCCAATAAGTTCACCTGGTAATCTCTAGGGACTCAAGTTGTGAACACTGAGGAACCTAAGAGAGCTCAACAGCCACATGAACCTGATCTTGTTAATGTTAATCTAGAACCTGATCTAGTTCTAGATTAACCCCCTAGGGAGATTCTCGCCTCCTGGCTGTAAAGCTTCCTTTTCTCCCCCTTTCCAGTCCCTTAAACAATGACAAGAGACACCCAAGCCACAAGTTCATCTGTCTTTGCCCAGAGTGGCAGGGGCCAGAAACTGTCCTCTTATCTTGTCATAGTCCCAACCAAGCTCCTCAGACTTCTCGTTCGTGCTCCGGACCTGGACGGCGGAATCGGCTCCAGGTTCTTTTGACTGCCTCCTTGACCTCCTTGTTGCGGAGGCTGTAGATGAGAGGGTTAAGAGCTGGGATGACAAGAGTGTAGAACACGGATGCCATCTTGTCAGTGTCCAGGGCATAGCTGGAGCTGGGACGCAGGTACATGAAAGTGAGTGTCCCATACAGCATGGTTACAGCCGTGAGGTGGGAGCCACAGGTAGAGGCTGCTCGCCGACGGCCCTCAGCCGAGGGCATGCGAATCACAGCCCCGGCAATGAAACCATATGACACGACAATAACCAACACCGTGGCTGTCTGGATGAAGCCACAGATGGCAAAGAGGAGGAGCTCATTGAGACTGGTGTCATTGCAGGAGATGGCCAGCAGTGGAGGGATATCACAGAAGAAGCTGTTGACCTCCCGGGAGAGGCAGAAATTCAGGCGGAAGGTGAAAGTCGTGTGGACAATGGCACTCACTGCCCGGCCCAGGCCTGATGCTCCCAGCAAGGCCAGGCATACACGCTGCGACATGGCTGTTGTGTAGAGAAGAGGGTTTCCGATGGCCACGTAGCGGTCATAGGCCATCGCTGCCAACAGGCAACACTCGGCATCAGCCAGTCCTGCGAACACAAACATCTGGAGGGCACAGGCCGTGTAAGGGATGGTGGCGTGGGGCAGCAGTAAGTCCACCAGCATCTTGGGGGCGATGGCTGAGGAATAGCAGGTGTCCAGCAGGGAGAGGTTGGCCAGGAAGAAGTACATAGGTGTGTGGAGCCGGGCATCCACTTGGATTAGCAGCACCATGCCCACATTTCCCAGCAGGCTCACCAGGTAGACTGGTAGGAAAATCAGGAAGAGGGTCACACGTAGGTCCCAGCGATCCGTGATGCCCAGGAGGATGAATTCAGCAGGGGCCCACGTGAAGTTCTCTGCAGTCATCCTGCTGGACAGAGACTAAGGAGAGGCAAAGCGAGAGGGATGTAAGAGAAAGGTTATGCCCACCATGGAGGAGAAAGCACCAGGAGTCAGGCAGACTTGGGCTTCAGTCCTACCTGTGTCATAAAATTGCTATGTGTCCTTGGACAAGCCATATAACCTCTCCAAACCTTCGTTTTTAACTCTGAGGAGTCACTACAACTTAACTTTCATGAGGGCAGAAATCTTGTTTGTCTTATTCAATTTTGTATTCACAGTACTGAGAACATTGCCTGGCACATAGTAGGTGCTGAACAAATATTTGTTGAATGAACAAATGATGAGTGGGGTGATAGTGTCTGGCCAAGGATGGAAAATTCCATGACTCAATATGCATTCTGCTCTCCAGTTTCCCAAGGAGGAAAAGAGACAATTAAATGAGCAGAGTCTCCTGACCCAAAGGGCAACAAGATATGGGTCTTGAGGTTCTGGAAGGACATCTTTCCATTGGAGTAGGACCTGGGTGGAGAGAGCACAGTAGTGGTCTGGTATCTTGGGGAGACAGCAAGGAGTGGAAAGAACAGAAGATTTGAATGTATTCCAGGGCCAGGCTGTTCACCTCTCTGAGCCTCAATTTTCTCATCTGTGTAATGAGAAAAAATGGTGCAAGGATTAAATGAGATAATGTGTGTAAAGAATCTATCTCACACAGGGCCTGGTACAGAGTAGGAATTTTCACAAAGTATTGATGAACTGAACTGAGTTAATGCCTTGCCTCAATACTGGAAGGAAGCAACGTTCAGGCAACTGAAAGTAGTGTAGTTTCCAGAATATAGAACACTGCTCCACACTCCCGTGTCTTTGCACTTGTTCCTTGCATCTGGAAGCATTTCCTCTTTCTCTGTTTGGTGAAGATGACCTCCGATGAAAAGGCTTACCTAATGCACTGAAAGGAAATGAAAATACCCCCTTGTTTGCCCTGGAGCTTCCATCTGTCACAGCACACCATCACGCCATCCTTCCATTGCACATACTTTTTTATGTGTCTGTCTCTCCTGTGGGCTTGGAGCTCCTTGATTCAATATTCATTCAACCAACATTTATTGGATACTACTACATACCAAGAATGGCTCTGCAATTCGTCTGTGTATCTCCAGGGTCTGGTGTGTAACCGGCGCTCAATAAATACTTGATTGAATGTATAAAATAGTGAAAAGAGTATGAACATAAGCAGTATGTAGACTTGGTTTTGAGTCCACCACTTTCGGATGTGTAAATCCGAGCAAGTGACTTCACTTCCGTTGGCCTGTTTTCCCCTCGTATATTAGAAAACAGACTATTGCTGTTGGAGGGTCCTAAGAGGCATTAGGTGTGCAGCATGGGGCCAGGGACTGAGTAAGTGCTCTTTCTCCTACCTCTGAGAGAAGCTTAGACCTCTGGCACCCACTTGTGCCTGGTAGGGAGGACAAAGTTCTTCCTACAAAGCATAGCTTGGATGAACAAATTTCGTGACGTCACATGTTGGTGAGGTCGTACTGGTGGAAATATAAATTGGGACATTTGAGGGAGAATATGGCAGTTAAAGGCCCACAACTGTGCACATACCCTAGTGTATTAGTCTCCTGCGGATGCTGTAACAAAGAACCACAGACTGGGTGACTCAAACAACAGACATTTATTTCTTGTGATTCTGGAGGGTGGGAAGTCTGAGACCAGTGTGCCAGTGTGGTTGGCTTCTGGTTGGGGCCCTCTTTCTGATTTGCTTCTGGTTGCTTTCATGGCAGATAGAGATAGAGAGCAAGCCGTCTGACCTTTTCTGATAAGGGCACTAATGCCATCATGAGGACCTCACCCTCATGACATCATCTAAACCTAATTACCTCCCGAAGGCTCCACTTCCAAATACCATCACGCTGGGGATCACGTATTCCACATATGCATCAGGGAGGACACATTCAGTCCATAACACCTAGTAATCCTTGTTCTTGGTGTTTACTTTCGAAAACTCTCGCACATGTATACAAGGAGATGTGCACAACGGTGTAGGCACTCCTGGACTGTTTGTAATGGCCAAACATTAATCAAGCCTAAATGTTTACCAGCAGGCTCGTGGGAGTTAAACAGGAATGGATTGAACTCATACATATCAATGTGGAGAAATCTCAAAAACATATTGAGGTGAAAACATGATTTTCAGAAAAATATACAGATGGATGAAAAAGCACAAAATGATTGTTATGTGTATGTGTATAAACCATACAGCTGATTGATCCACACAAAGATGGGATCCCATCTAAAGAGCCCCGGGGCATCTCAGAAGGCTGCCTCACTTTTCCCCATCAACACATCCAGAACTAATCTTTCTTATCTTTTAAGATTCGGGGTCACTTTTTGCCAGGAAGCTTTATCTCAACACCAAAATGCCCAAACTCATGCTGGAACCCCAGTTCTATAATAGCCCTACTCCATTGTTTTGTAATTACCTAAGTGTTTGTCTCTCTCACCTAATCAAGCATTTGGGACTATGCCTAATTCTTCCCTCTATCCTTAGGGATACAGAATTTTAGGGATCTTCCCATCCTTCTTAGTGGGGTCACTGGTGGAGGTAAGACAGCCTTTAGGGGTAGAGAAACCACATGTTTTCCATGAACAAACTCAGCTGACTGGCTGAAGTTCTGCATCCAGAACCCAGTTGGTAGTCAACCCCTTGTGTGTCTCTGCATCCTGCCTGGAAAACAAACAGTACTCACCTTCACAAAGTGAGGAGCAGACCTGCTTCAAGGGCTTCTCCATTTCTCCATCTGTAAAGTGAGGACAATGAAGCTTCAGAACTTTTAAGTTGCTTTGGAATTTTTGAGTGCAAGGATCCCCCAAACTTCAGTTATGTAGCTATTATGGAGTGTGTGGTGTGGTTGCACACGTGCATGTGTGTGTGCATGCACATGCACAAAACACGGAATTAATTCTCCATTAATTTCTGTCACCTTACTGCCCATGAGAACAGTCTAGGGTATCTTTCCTTGAAGGTAAGAAAACTGAGTTCCAAAGAATGGAGGGGATACAGCCATGAAGGGATAAAGTTGGGGCTTAAACTCATATCTGGCTTCACATCCAATTTCTTTGTCTCCAGGCAGAGACCCCAATTAGATCTCTTAATAGATTACCCAAGCCTATGGTGCCCACTATCCTGTCTCAGTCCTCTCATCTTTATTTTTTTTTAATTAAAAAAAATGTTTATTTATTTTGAGAGAGAGAGAGAGAGCGAGCAGGGGAGGGGCAAAGAGAGAGGGAGAGAGAGAAAATACCAAGCAGGCTCCTTGCCGAGCAAGGACTCGATGCACGAATCCTGATGTGGAACTCAATCTCATGACCATGAGATCATGACCTGAGCTGAAATTAAGAGTTGGACGCTTAACCAACTGAGTCACCCAGATGCCCCAGTCCTGTCATCTTTAGATTGAGCCAATTGGGCCAGATCAGTGGTTCCCAGTCTACCTTGTAGACTTCTGTCATTAGAATTAGTGGTGAAGCTTTGTGTAAAAATATATGGCTGTGCACACTGCCCAGACATTGGGACTCAGTTGATGTAGAGCAGGCCTCTGAAATCTGTACTTGAAAAAAAAATGTTCCAGGTGGTTCTGCTGTGCTGCATGATTTGGGCCCCCCCCCCGGGCAGCAGAGCTTCTCAATCTTGGGTGTGCATAGGAACCACCCAGGGATCTTGTGAAATGAAGACCCTGCCAAGAAGGAGGGTGGTTTCTAATGAACTCCCACTTGATGCTGATGCTGTTAGTTCGGGCACTGTGCTTTAAGTAGCAAGACCTGGGTCATATCGAACAGCATTTTCAGCTCTGACATCTGAAGATTCTAGCTTTCTGGAGCCTTCTTTCCCTGCTGGCTCCTTTCTCTCTGCTGAACTCTTTGTTCTGACTCATCCTCTCTCTCCAGACCCTGCTATACTCAAGCACATTTAAGTCTGGCAATTCTCAATATGTGGCTTGGCCATTTTCTAGCAAGACCTAGTTCTTAGCTTCTCCCTCCTCAGCACACAGGCATTTGATATGTCTTAGTCCGGACACCAGCCACTCTCCATGTGGTTACTGGGTTGTTAGGACATACCTACAAGGTGGAGGGGAGTGGGGAGATCTTCTAGCAGAACAGCTCAAGCCAGCTTTTGGGGTTAGAATGGCAGGGGCAGGTAGCAGAGAGTTCCCCACTCCGATGTAGGAACAGGGGGACTTATGCTCTTCTTGGGCCCTGGGATAATGGCCTCTTTCTGTTTTCCTCCCGAGTCCTTCCCTCTCTGCTGTCCTTAGCCTCCATGGAGACTCCCTCTCCACATCCTTTGGGGGACTCTCAAAGATACCACAACTGGTGGCAGGGGAATGCCAGGGATGACTCACTCTTTGGTGCCCGGGGGGGATGGAAAAATTTGGCTAAGTGGGTCCCCAGGCTCTGTATGCAGAAGACAACTGTGCTACCCAAGGAGAGGGGCCCTTTGACTCACTTGCCCCATCCATTCTTTGGGCTCGATGTTATTTATTATGCTTTATGATCCACACCAATGCAAATTCTTCTTGTGGGTCTTCTAACGCTCGACATTGTTCCTCTTGCCTGAAATGTCTGGCGTCTTCCTCCTCTCTGGGAAAAACTATTTTTGTTGCAGAACGAGCTCAGTAGCCACCTTCTGCAAGGAGCCTTCCTGCCTCTGCTGCGGGGCCACCGCGGCCCTCTGTGTGACTTGGAGATGCAGGTACAAGAGCCTGATTCCAAGACAGATGAGGAAACGTGATTGTGTTTGACGCAGCAGACGGGGAGCAACTCGAGGCCAGGGCCCGCCATGGAGTCAGCTCTCAGGAAGTGAGATCGATGCTCTTGCGGTGGGCACAGGCATAGGTGGTTGCAAAAGCTCCCAGGGTTGAAAGCCACTTGGAATGGAGAGTGGATGGAGAACCACTCTCCAAGAGATTGGAATGGGCTGAGCCTAAAGTTAGGGTTGATTCAGCCTGTGTGGACAGATGGCTATGGCTGGGAAGCTGCAACCTGGAATCACCCCATTTCTTTCTTTCCTTCCTTCCTTCCTTCCTTCCTTCCTTCCTTCCTTCCTTCCTTCCTTCCTTTCTTCTCTCCTTCCAAAGAGAGCGAGAGAAAGAGCACGAGTGGTAGTGGGGGAGAGAGAGAGAGAGAGAGAGAGAGGGAACCTTAAGCAGGCTCCTCACCCAATGGGGAGCCTGATGCGGGACTCAATCTCATGACTGAGATCATAACCTGAGCCGAAATCTAGAGTCGGGTGCTTAACTGGCTGAGCTGCTCTGGTGCCCCAGGAATCACCCCATTTCTATGGTGTGTGTCTTTCAGTTAACCTGTCATTCTTGTTAGCAGAGTATCTATTAGTTCACCGAGCTAATATTTATTGTACTGTACTATGTTCTGGGCTTAAGTTTAAGATCTTAATGATGAACCCAATAGCCATGCCTTCCCTTTTTTCCCATGAGGCTTGCAGGGAGAAAGTCAGAATTAGCTGAATAAAAACACAGAGGAGAGTGTTTTAGGTGGGAGTGGTGACATGTGCAAAGGCCTGGAGGTGGGAAAGCAAATGGCACATTTGAAGAATTGAAACAAGCCTGTGGGCTTGGAGCTCAGAGAATGATGGGGAGAGAGCTGTGATGAGCCCAGAGAGGTAGGTAGAGACCACATATCAGAGTATTTCAGGACAGGCTGAGTATTTATGTATGTATTTTATCCCCAAAGCAATGAGTTGCTACTGAGAGGTTTAAGGAAGGACTGAGACATGGTGAGATTTATATTTTTTAAGTTATTGATTGATTGATTGATTTTGAGACAGAGAGAGAGAAAGTGTGAGCAGGGGAGGGGCTGAGAGAGAGGAGAGAGTGAGATTCTGAAGCAGGCACGCTGCCAGCACAGAGCCCAATGTGGGGCTTGAACTCATGAACCATGAGATGGTGACCTAAGCCAAAGTCGGATGCTTAACCGACTGAGCCATCCAGGTACCCTGAGATTTACCTTTTCAAAAGATCACTCTGATTGTTGTGAGCAGGAAGTATTGAGGGGAGACTAGTCAGGAGCCTGGTCATGGTCCAGGCTAGAAATGATGGTGATCTGGTAAAGGAAGGGCATGTGTGGGACATGAGAAGGCAAAAATACTAGTGAAGCAGATTAAAGCTCTAGGTGTCTCCCAAGCATTTGACTTAGATGTGTCTGTGACTCTAGAAGGTGTGGGTTGGGCACTGTGGCACACAACAGAAGGAGAGTGCCCCTAGAATTTTGGTCCCAGCTCTGGAAGGGGGCAGAAACCCAATAACCCCCCATAGAGCAACAGCTCCTGGCAGTGTGCTCAATGCTCCTCCAGACAGAGCCACAAAAAAGGAACAGCATGTTGTGTGTGGTAAGAACTTCCCCTTCCTGTCAAGAGGTGGACTGAGAATATGTTCCATCGACCTACCTCTGTCATGGCTAAAAGTCCCAGGTTGACTAAGTAACATGCATGCCTGTTGGTAGCAGAGGAGTACCCTGTTTGCCAGCTCACTGTCTCTAGAAATGCAGGTGCTACTGGGCCCTACTGAGATTTAGATCCCACAAATGCCCCGTCACTATTCTTGTGTCGGCCCCTGCAGGCTGTAGAAGGAGTAGGCGAAATGCCTGCTGATGCCTTGTGTGCAGTCGGGTCTAGTCAGGACAGCTGGCCCGTATGGACTATTCGTCCCAACACTGACAACCATCTGGATGGAAGCAGGAATGAACTGCAACAGCCTGTGGACTGAACTCAGAGTGGTTTGGATGGTGATCACTCACGAGTCCTGGCCATTAACCCTTTGCACTAACAGTTGGACTGTTCTAAAGGGGTTAATCCTACGGCTTGGATGATGGGAAGCCAAAGGTTGGATGATCATGACCCTTGTGGGGCCAGGATATGTGGAGACATTTGGGTTCCCCAGCAAGAGCTTGCAGCAGTCCTCACCATCTTTCATGTCACAGCTCATAAGGTGCTGAACCTCTCTGGCAATCAAGAAGCTGATGCCCTAGCTGGGGTACCAGCCTTAGCAACTGGTCCTTCAGTAGACACTGTGGATTGGGTGCATAGAAAGAGTGGCCACCACAGTGCCCAGGGGGCATGGCATATTGCCCAGGATGCCAGATTGCTTACGAAATACAGTGACTTGGCTAATGCAATAACAGCATGTCGTGTGTGTTCTAAACGACGCCAAGGCCACTGCCAGAGGAGTCTGGGGCCATCCGCCAGAGTTCTCACGTGGCGAGGATTGGTGAGTAGATACATCGGCCCCCTCCATCCCAGTGAGGGTTCTAAATATGCCTTGGTTTGTGTGGACACTCTCTGGTCTACCCCCACCTTTCCACTATCACTGTATAAGCCAGGCTGCCACACTCAGGGACAGTGTGACCCTTTCTAGGCAACATGTATGGTGTGTGCAGCCAGGTCAGATTCTTAAAGCTGCAGCCACATTAACATCTAAGGATCAGGCCACAAGTGTAATCCTTATACAAGGGAAAAACCTTCCCGCACACATTGCTACTACAGATCTGCTTTTTGGCTTTAGATTTCTGCTACTCCTGTGGTGTCTAATACCTTGATAGAAATACCTGTCTACAGTGAGCTCACTTATATGCCCGGCAAAAGCATTAATCCAGCTGTTGGGTATGTGGGTGGCTGCCCCTCTCTGGCTCGTCAGGATTGCCATGGTGGGTACCACCATTCCAGCAAGTGGGTTTGGAAGGTGCTGAACCAGCACATTGGGGAAGAACAAGCTAGAACTAGCACTTTGAATTCTTCTGATGTTATCAATACTGATCCAGAAACCTGGCCCCTGGCACATTCTGTCAATGACACTGGGCATGGATATTCTTTTTCTGTCAGTCAAACTATACAGGCAGCCCATCAAACTGCTGACTGGGGAAGGTCCTAAAAGTACCAAACCTCAGAGCCATGGTGGCTGCACTCAGATTTGGGATGGGTTCATGTAGCCTACTCCAGGTTATGGGTATTTGAGCACCCAGGCACCGAACAGAGCAACCACCCAAAACAGAACCAACCAAGTTGCCCCAGGGATATGGGATGGGTATCACTGGAACATTCTGTCACATGAAAGGAGAGCTGCCGACTTGGTACTGACTGGTTGCCCTTTCCAGGTATGTATTGGGTAGCCCCGGAATGGGACCCAGTGGTTGTATGGCAAAAATTTTTAGCCATGGCTTCCACCTGGATGGTTGTTGGGTCAATGCATCCTGAGTTTTCTCTGGGCACAGGGGAGACCCAACCCATGGTAACAAAAATTGCCAATTTCCCTTTCCTCAAGGCCAGAGGGACATACATTTTTTTCTACTGGTACGATCATTTGGCCTGGAGGACATTATAACAGGTATAGAAGCCCTGACTGAGTTTACCTAATAGGCCTTAAAGGACAATTGGTAACACCTGCCTTTACTTAACATTGAAATGTCTCTAATAAGAAAAGCTGTCCTCCAAAATGGAATGGACTCGGACATTATTACTGCCTTGCAAGGAGACACCTGTACTATTATCTACACAGTGTGTTGTGTGTTCATATCTGATGAGACTGTTAACCGTACCTCTTTCTTTTTTTCTTCTCTCTCTGTTTTTTAATTTGGGTATAGTTGACACACAGTGTTACATTAGTTTCAGGAGTACATCATAGTGATACAATGTGTCTATATGGCAGTGCTCACCAGGGCAGCCACCATCTGTCTCCATACAACACTGTTAACGGTATCCTTATGTAGCATCTTTATTAAATGGGGTGAGGACACAAGTGAATGCTCTGAGTGATCTGACCCCCAGCCTAGGGGATTTAATAAATCAGTGGTTCGGATCATGGAGTTCTTGGTGGAGAAAATCGTTACTTATTTCAGGAATCGTCACCCTTAACCTGTGTTTTCTTTGTATCTGCCTATACCGTTGCTATGGTATCTGCTTCCAACGCCGCCAGATAGCCAGCGAACGAACCGCTTTTCCGTGCTAGGGAAGCCCCTTGCAGACTGCTCAGGGCGCACTGCAGAAGCAGAGGAAGCGTGAGATTAAGAGCAGCTCACGGGGCGGGGGCGGGGCGTGGACGAGGTCACGGAGAGGATGTGACCTCAGGTTGACCCTGCCCTCAGCACGCCACTCCGCCCGCTGTTTCCACAGTGGGAGCCATTTTCAAGGTCTCAGCCTTGAGAGAGAAAGGTGCTGCTGGGATCCTCTGGACGGCAAGGCGACCGAAGCCCTTGAGGCCTCTCTCTGTATAAACTTTTATGCCTCTGGTGGGCAGGTGCGGATATCTACTCGTCTCGTGGCGCCTGAGACAAGACGTGCCTTGTAAGTCCCCTTGCTCGTAAACACTGCCGCCTACCAATCCGGAGTGGGCTGCGTCTTTCCTTGGTTTCTCCTTGTCCTCCACGAAGGCAGGCCAGTTTGCAAACTAGCGGGCGCGGATCCCGTCCCACTCCTCCGTGGCGGCCGGGTCTATGTGGGGGTGATATCCCCCCCCTTTCCTAATCCCCTTGATCCTTCACAAGACTTCTCCCTAATATATTTTTTCCCGTGTCTATTCTCTGCATTTGCGAGACCTGAACTGATATATAGTTCACAGAGTGTTGTCACAATTGTATACCTTTCAGGTTGCTTCCCTTCTTTGGTGATGAATGATGATAGTGTGAACTTTCACGTATAGGCTTTGGCGTGGGCATGTTTTGTTAGACACCTGGGAATGGGATCACCTCCTCACATGGTAACTCTGTGTTTAATTTTTGCAAAAGCATCCTACTGTTTTACAAAGTGGCTGCATTATTTTACGATTTGACTACCAATGTAAGAGGGTTCGCCCTTCTCTCATTCCTGGCCAAGATTTTGGTTTTGCCCCCTTTTTGGAGTATAGCCATTCTGGTGGAAGTGAAGTGTGGTATCTGGCTGTTTTGACCTGCACTTTCCTAATGACTCACAACGTTGAACATTTTTCATGTGCTGCTTGACCATTTGTGTATATTATTTGGAGAAATGTCTATTCAAATCTTTTGCCCATTTTAGAATTGGGTTATTTGTCTTAAAAAAAATTTTTTTAAGTTTATTTATTTTGAGAGAGACAGAGACAGCATGAGTGGGGCAGGGGCAGCGAGAGAGGGAGAGAGAGAAGCCCAAGCAGGCTCTGTGCTGCCAGCACAAAGCCCGATGTGGGGCTTGAACACACGAAGCTGTGAGATCATGACCTGAGCTGAAACCAAGAGTTGGACGCTTAACTAGTGAGCCACCCCGGCGCCCCATTGTCTTTTTACTTTTAATGTTTATTTCATTTTTGAGAGACAGAGCATGAGCAGGGGAGGGGCAGAGAGAGAGGGAGACATAGAATCTGAAGCAGGTTCCAGGCTCTGAGCTGTCATTGCAGAGCCCAACGTGGGGCTCAAACTCACAGACTGCAAGACCATGACCTGAGCTGAAGTCGGGTGCTCAACTGACTGAGCTACCCAGGCGCCCTGGGTTATTTGTCTTTTTATTGTTAATTGTAAGAGTGCTTTATGTATTCTTAATACAAGTATCAGATATATGATTTGCATAGATTTTCTCCCTTTCAACGGGTTGGCTGCTTTTTTTATTTCATTGCAGTATAGTTGACACACAATGTTACATTGGTTTCAGGTGTGCAACCTAGCGATTCAACAACGCTATAGTCAAGTGTAGCTACCATCTGTCACCATATAACACTGTTACAGTACCGTTGACTACGTTCCTTATGCTGTGCCTTTTATTCCTGTGACTTACTCATTCCATAATTAGAAGGCTGAATCTTCCTCTCCCTTTCCCCTATTTTGCCCATCCTCCACACCCTCCCCTCTGATAACCACCAGATTGTTCTTTGTATTTATGAGTCTGTTTCTTTTTTGTTGTTGTTGATTTGTTTTGTTTTTTAGATTCCACATGTAAGGAAAATCACATGGCATTTATCTTTTTCTGTCTGACTTATTTCACTTAGCATAATACCTTCTAGAACCATCCATGTTATCACAGATGGCAAGATCCCATTCTTTTTAAAAGGCTGAGTAATATTCCATTGTATATATATATCACATGTTTTTATCCATTCATGTACAGATGGACACATTGATTGCTTCCATGTGCTTGGCTACTACAAATAATGTTATAATAAACATGGGGTGCATATATATATTTTTTTAAATTAGTGTTTTTGTTTTCTTTGGGAAAATACCTATGAGGGGAATTAGTGGATCATATGGTGTTTCTATTTTAAATTTTTGAGGAAGCTCCATACCGTTTCCCACGGTTACTGCACAAATTTACATTCCCACCAATAGTGCATGAGGGTTCCCTTTTTTCTATATCCATGCAAACACTTGTTATTTCTTGTCTTTTCAATACTAGCCATTCTTACAGGTATGACGTGATCTCTCATTATGATTTTGATTTACATTTCCCTGATGATGAGTGATGCTGAGCATCTTTTCATGTGTCTGTTGGCCATATGGATGTCTTCTTTGGCAAAATGTTTATTCAGCTCCTTGGCCATTTTTCATCAGATTATTGTTGTTTTTTAATTTGGTGTTGAGTTGTATAAGTTCTTTATATATTTTCGATATTAACTCATTGTTGGATATATCATTTGCAAACATCTTCTCCAATTCAGTAGGTTGTGTTTTTATTTTGGTCATAGTCTTCTTCTTAATTTTGATGAATTCCATTTATCTATTTTTTTTTCTATTACTGCTCATGCTTTTGGTGTCACATATAAGAAACCATTGACTAACCCAAGGTCAGAAAGATTTATTCCCTTGTTTTCTTCTAAGGGTTTTGTAGTTTAAGTTCTTACATTAAGGTCAATGACCTATTTTGATTAATATTTGTATTTGAGGTAAGGGCCCAGCTTCATTCTTTTGCATTTGGATATCCAGGTTTCCCAGCACCATTTGTTGAAAATAGTATTCTTTCCCTGTCGAATTGGCCTGGCAGCCTTGTTGAAAATAAACTGACCGTAAACATGAAGGTTTATTTGTGGACTCTCAATTCTAGCCCTTTGATGTAGCCTTGTGCCAGGGCCACATCATCTTAATTACTACAGTTTTATAATAAGGCTTGAAATCAGGAGATGTGCATCTTTCCTAATTTGCATTTCTTTTTCAAGAATATATTAGCCATTCTGTGTCCCTTGAATTTCTGTGTAAATTTTAGAATCGGCTTGTCATTTTCTGAAAAAAGATAGCTGATATTTTTATAAAGATTGTGTCAAATCTGAATTGTTTATTAATTTTCATAGGGTTTTTTGGTGGATTCCTTAGGAAATCTTTATTTTTAAAAATTTTTTTTTAACGTTTTATTTATTTTTGAGACAGAGAGAGACAGAGCATGAACGGGGGAGGGGCAGAGAGAGAGGGAGACACAGAATCGGAAGCAGGCTGCAGGCTCTGAGCCATCAGCCCAGAGCCCGACGCGGGGCTCGAACTCACGGACCGCGAGATCGTGACCTGAGCTGAAGTCGGCTGCTTAACCAACTGAGCCACCCAGGCGCCCCAAGGAAATCTTTAAATATATAACATCTGTCATCTGCAAATAGACATAGGTTTACAACTTTCTTTATAATCTGGATGACTTCTATTTCCCTTTCTTAATCGCTCTGGCTGGAACCTCTGGTACAATGTTGAATAGAAATGGCAAAAGTGAGGGGCACCTGGGTGGCTTAGTCGGTTAAGCATCTGACTCTTGATTTCGGCTTAGGTCAGGATCTCATGGTCATGAGTACACGCCCAGGTGGCTAGAGCGGGCTGGTGTGAAAGGATACTTTTTGCAGATGTTATGGGACTTAAGCTGTGTGGGCCTGGAGCAGACCAAGGTGCCTCAGAGGGGAAAATAACATTAAGAAAAAAAGGCCCTGAGTGGAAGTGCGAATGGTACATATGAATGAAAGATAGTTCAGACATAGTCAGCATCTTATTTTTAAATAATTGTATGACACAAAAGGAACAGGAAACTCCTGGAGAAAGTAAGAGAGATGTGAGGGAGAGACCCACTTCGGTATTTGATATCATTCTAGAAGTCATATATTATTTCATTAAAAAAGAAAAAAACATGCTGCATACCAAAAACCACTGAATTGTATAGTGTAAGAGGATGAACGTTATGGTCAATGAATTATATCTCAATAAAACTGTCATTAAAAAAACATATTATATTGGAATGAAAAACAACTCGCTGTTCACATGAGCGCTGCATAGAGAAGGATTTTCTAACAATTCCAGCAGAAGTGTCACAAGGAGGAATTATTTTATTGGTTTCATGTATATAAACTGAAAACTTAATGATGTCAAGAAATCAAAAAGAAAACTGAAGGTTGAAAAAGTGATTGGGGAGGGACACCTGGGTGGCTCAGTCAGTTGAGCATCCGACTTCAGCTCAGGTCATGATCTCACGGTTTGTGAGTTCAGGCCCCACATCAGGCTCTGCACTCTCAGTGTAAGCCTGCTTGGTATCCTCTGTCTCTCTCTTTCTCTCTGCCCCTCACACGTGTGCACTCTCTCTTTCTCAAAAACAAACAAACAAACAAATATTTAAAGAAAGAAAAGGTGATTGTTGAAAGTTTGTGCTACCAGAAAGAATAGAGCTTAAATCTTTAATATAAAAAGGACTTAATAAAAGTCTTTTTTTTTTTCAACGTTTATTTATTTTTGGGGCAGAGAGAGACAGAGCATGAACGGGGGAGGGGCAGAGAGAGAGGGAGACACAGAATCGGAAACAGGCTCCAGGCTCTGAGCCATCAGCCCAGAGCCTGACGCGGGGCTCGAACTCCCAGACCGTGAGATCGTGACCTGGCTGAAGTCGGACGCTTAATCGACTGTGCCACCCAGGCGCCCCCAGAGTTTAAAAAGTAAAGAGGAGCACCTGGGTGATTCAGTTGGTTGAGTGTCTGACTTTTGATTTTGACTCAGGTTGTGAGATTGAGCCCTGCGTTGGGTTCTCTGCTGGACATGGAGCCTACTTGGGATTCTCTCTGTCTCTCTCTCTCTCTCTCTCTCTCTCTCTCTCTGTCCGCACCCCCCCCCTCCCCCCCGTGTGCATGTGTGCTCTTTCTCTCAAAAAAAAAAAAAAAAGTAAAGAATAAAGACTGGTCACAACTAACAAATAAAAAAACCCAAGTCACCTGCCAGAGACAAAGATCGAATCCCAGATGTTTGATACTGGACAAATCTCTTAATCTTTCTGTGCCTTCGTTCCTTTTCCAGAATATTTTTGTCCTCCAGGCCACACAGATTCTGCCTCATATTCTTCACGGTAAGGCCAATCCCTATGAATGGGTTTCTTCCAAGGCAGGGTCACAACTAGTCCCTGAAGCCCAGTGACTTGACTGAGGTCCCGACCTGCCTTGTCTTGCCAGGATTTCGTTCTTTTTATTTTTTGTATCAGAAATTTATCTTAAAAATATTGAGATACAATTGACATGAAGCCTCGTGTAAGTTTGAAGTGTACAGGGTGTTGGTTTGATACATTTATTTTTTATTTATTAATTAAAAAAAATTTAAACATTTACATCCAAATTAGTTAGCATATAGTGCAGGTTTGATATGTTTATATACCACAGTATGATTACTACATTAGCATTCGCTAACACCTTTATCATGTCACCTAATTATCACTTCTTGTTGTGTGTTGAGAACTATTAAGATCTAACACCTTGGCAACTATGAAGTATATAATACAGTATTGTTGACTATAATGGCTGTGTTGTGCATTAGATCTCTCCTCTTGTTGTTGGGGAAGGATTTATAAGCCTACACTGCACTCCTATTGAGATTTCTCCTAGAAGCCAAGTGTTGCCTGGCACTTTGGATGTTTCCAACCCTAGACTGAATCTGCTTAGATGCATGTGCCCGTTTATCAAGTCACGTCAGAGGGACTGTGGTCACTCCCTGTCCCCAGGCTGCAGTTCTGTCCTTGGCCAGATAGTCCTATTCCAGTCCTGCAAAGTTGGTCTTCCCTTTCTTGCATCTGCTTGTAAGGCCAACTCAGGAAAGTGAGTCTTTCAGATTTACAATGGACAAGTCCTAGGAAGGAGGCATGTTCAAAAGTCTGGGCTTCTGCTATGGGGAAGGACTCTTTATGATGTGGAACATCTTCCCCAGCCAAAGAGTCTCCACAAAGCCCCCTTCATGTCCCTGTTCCTCAGGCTGTAGATAAAGGGGTTCAGCAAGGGGGTGACCATCGTATATACTACAGATGCCACCATTCCTATTTCTGCTGAATAGGTGGATGAGGGCTGGAAATACACCAGAAAGAGCGTCCCGTAGAAGAGAGTAACCACTGACAGGTGAGAGCCACAGGTCGAGAAGACCTTGTGCTTCCCCCCAGCAGAGGGGACCCTGAGGATGGTGTGGATGATGTGGGCATGAGAGACCAGGACACAGGTGAGAGGGACCACACCTGAGAGGGCTGCTTCAGCAAACATCATGACCTGAAAGATCTGGGTATCTGAACAGGCAAGTTTGAGGAGAGGGAGAAGATCACAGAAAAAGTGTGGGATGGCATGAGAGGCACAGAAGGAGAACTGAGACATGAGGAGGGTGAGCGAGGAGGCCAGGAGGTGGGAGCAGAGCCAGGATGCGGCGACCAGCAGCAGGCAGCGCTGGGGACACATGATCGTGGTATAGTGGAGAGGAAGGCAGATAGCCACGTAGCGGTCATGTGCCATCACGGCCAGCAGGAAGTCATCCAGTAGAGCCAACGCCATGAAGAAGTACATCTGCACAAGGCATCCAGTGTAGATGATTGCATGGCGCTGTGTCAGGATGTTCGCCAGCACCTTGGGGACAATGGTGCAGGTGAAGCAGGTATCGATGAAGGACAGGTTGGCCAGGAAGAAGTACATGGGGGTGTGGAGGTGCTGGTCAGAGCCAATGCCATGGTGATGAGCAGGTTCCCCAACACGCTGACCAGGTACATGCCCAGGAAGAGTCCGAACAGGAGAGGCTGCCGCTCAGGTTGTGCAGAGAAGCCCAGGAGCAGGAAGTCAGAGACGCTGGTTTGGTTGCTGATTTCCTTCAAGGAGAAATTGGAGGAGAATCTTGCTTAAAAAGATAGGCTGTGAATACTACAGAGTCTAGAGCTTTGGTCTTTCTCTATTCCTTGAAGAGGTTACTGAGATTCACTAGCAGCTATGATGGCAGGGTGGGCAAATAAGGAAAATATGAGGACTGTGGACTATGGAATCAGGCATTGTAGGGGGTGGTACTTGGTTTCTAGATTCTTGCCCTACATGTGACTGAATGAGGCTGAACTGGTTTTCATCTGGATTGACTCCCTCCAGGATTAATTCCTTTTTTAACTTTAGAACACTTGTTCAATCTTAATGCTCTACTGTGGAGTCCTTTGGGGTCATGCATATCCTAAGATAGTGGGCAATACGAGATACCCTGTCTGTGTGTGAGTGTGTGAGTGTTTACTGAGAGAAATGGAAGAAAAAGTCTTTAGATGTGCCAGGTGTGCTGTATGTCTTTGTGTTTGAAGACTGTTCCAGTGAATTAACGTAGATATGAAAACTGTTAACTGAACTTTGTGAATGAAGGGAGTGCTGTTTTCATTATCATCATCAACTTCACTATCAGCCAGTGGCATGTTTTAAGATCACAGTCTTTGAAGGGACACCTGGGTGACTCAGTCGGTTGAGCGCCTGACTTCGGCTCAGGTCATGGTGTCACATTTCGTGAGTTCAAGCCCCACATTGAGCTGTCCACATGGAGCCTGGCTGGGATCCTCTGTCCCCTTCTCTCTCTGCCCCTCCCCCACTCATTCTCATTCTCTCTCTCTCTCTCTCTCAAAAATAAATAAACATTAAGAAAATTAAGAAAAAAGATCACAGTCTCTGGAGTCTAGAGACAGGCTGGGAATCCTTTCTCTGCTGTTCTCTGAGTGTGCTCTTGGGCAAGTTACTTAAGCTCCTTGAGTCTCTGTTTCCTCGTTTGTACAACGTGTACTCGCTTCATAGAATCACTGAAGCTACTGAGATAACATCAAGGAAGGGCTCGCCTCCATTAAGGGGTGATCGTCACTTCATTGTTGACAGGAGTTGAAGAAATGTGAGCCCGGGTCCCACAGTACAATGGTTTACATCAGACAACCTGCTTACTTATAACTTTGCTTCTCTCATGCCTTTTTTCACTTTGGTAAATGCCCCCTTGGAGTTTGCTTTCTTGGTGTTTAGATGCAGAGAATGATGCCGCCTGATAGGTTTGTTGAGGTGATAAATACTGGGTCAATGAAGGTTGTCTTCACAAACCAGATTTCATGAACTTTATGAAATCTTGAAGATTCTTTGATTCATGATGTCATGATGTGCACTGGAAAAGAGGAATACCAATGTCTCTGATGGTGTGAAAGAATGCATGTGCTGAAAGGTCCGGGGCAGCATGTGGCAGTGTCATACTCGTGGAGTGTGTTTCTTAATACATCTTTTCTGAGGTCTGATGAAATCTCCCCACTCTTTATGTGTGATTTTGAGAAAGTCACTTTGCCTTTTTGCTCTTCAATTTTCACATCTGTTTAAATGAGTAAGTGTAGAGTTTACTGTGGGGAGTAGTGAGGGTAAAATTAGGCAATGGTTGTAAAATATTTAGACCAAGGCTGGTGCATACTAAGTGCTCAGTAAATATTAGCTAGTATTGTTATTGTTGTTAGTACATGAGGGTGCTCCTGTGTCACTGCTCCTGGCTCCTGCCCGAGAGGAGGTGGGCTTGAGAATTGTGAGATGTGAGGGGAGAGTCACCATCATTATCACCATCACTGCCCTTGGGTGGTTATATCTTTGCTCAGAATGGTCACTGACAAAGCCTCTGCTTTGGCATTGGGAAGCCCCATGTAAACTTGGTCAAATAACTTTTTTTTTTTGAGAGAGAGAGAGAGAGAGAGAGAGAGAGAGGCAGAGGGAGAGACTCTTAAGCAGGCTGCATGCTCAGTGCAGAGTCTGACATGGGCTTGATCCCATGACCCTGGGATCATGACCTGAGCTGAAATCAAGAGTCAGGCACTCAACCTACTGAACCACCCAGGTGCCCCAACTTGGGCAAATAACTTAATCAGGAACAGCCCAGGTATCGTTAACAATACAATGGGAACAAATAACTATATTTTATATAGTTATTCACTGACTCTAATTAAAGGAAAAAGGATGTGAACAGGTTTGGTGCATTGTGAATGGTGGCGGCGGACGAGAGTGTGCGTAGTCCTATGATAGTAGCCCAGAGCAATTCTGGGAACCACACCTGCCCACCCGAGAGCTGTGATGGTGGAGTCCATGAAGAAAACGAAAACGATGCGCCCTTTATTAATCAAGTGCTCTTCTGTTTGCAGAGTTCTGATGTCCACAGGTTTTGTTGCTGCACTGGTGCTATGTTCTGGTCACTGTGGACTTGAGGAAGGGTAGCCTGAGACTCTGTCTCCATAATGACCTCAGGCTGGATCAGCAAGTACCTGGTGAACACTGGACTTAGGTTCTCTTTATGGAGATTAGGAGAACTGGGAAGTGATGGGCGGATGTAGGAAAGAAAAGGGGAAAAAGAAAAAGGAAGAAGCTCTAATGGGCTGTGTGTGTGTCTGCACATGCGTGCCTGTGTGCATCCAGGCCTTTGGTAGACTGTGGTCTTCCTCCCCATCTCTGTGCCTTGGTGCTTACCTGGAGATGCTCAACCTCAATCCCTGACACTGTCACCATGGATGTTGGATTCCCTGCTCCTTTGTCTCCCCAGGAAGACATGATTGGAGCCACGGAGCCCTTCCCTCTCTGCTGGAGCAGCACAGACTGAATACCCAGGAGGAACTGTTGACTATTCACAGGCGGTGTCTCCTGAGACCCAATCACAGGCTTCCTCGTTAGAGACAAGATGAGGCAATTCTAGACTGTGGCCCCTTGAGTCCCAGCAATGTCTGTAATGCCCCCTTTCAAAGAGACTGGGGCTGGGATCCATGGAGGCACTTCTGGAATTTTTCCCTTGGATGAAGTGCAGGTCAGGTTTGTCATCGTCAGCCTTTCCCCATCGTGGAGTACACACTTTCTAATAAGAGCCTAGTCCTCATGGATGAAACGTAGGTGGCAGAAAATAAGAGGGAAAAAATATATTGGAGGTCACCATTGTTGCCTTCAAATGTCATGTTGTAGAGGGGACATTCTTATTCTCTAGGACCCCAGTAGTCGATACATAATCAACATATAGGATCCACAGAAGGCCAAGATGCTGGGGATCTTTGGATATTTCTTTGTCGTAAGTCTGTTTTACATACAAAAGTGTTACGCAGAAAACATACATGTGGTATTAAAGAATGATAATAAGATAATACTCGTGCTTTTTCCTTTCACATTTAATATTATAACAGTATATTAGAATGATAATATTTCTATCACTTAAAATCCCCCTTTGTGCCCCTCTGATCACATTTCCTTTTCTCCTCTATTAGAGGAAACCATTGTTGTGAGTATTCCTGTAGTCTTCTCTATAATTTTACCATCTATGCATATCACTCTAAAATATATATGGTCTGATTAGGCATGTTTTTGTGCTTTATGTGATTGGAATTATATTTTTTGTGTTCTTTTGTAACTTGCTTATTTTCGTCAATAGTTTTACATTTTTTAAAGGTTTTATTTTCTTTCCTTTTTTAAAGTTTATTTTATTTATTGGTTTTTTAATTAAAAAAATTTATATTCAAGTTAGTTAGCATATATGCAATAATGATTTCTGGAGTAGAATCCAGTGATTCATCCCCTACATATAACACCCGGTGGTTATCCCAACAAATGTCCTCCTTCATGCCCCTTGCCCATTTAGCCCACCCCCCACCCACATCCCCTCCTGTAACCCTGTTTCCTCTTTATGTTTAAGTCTCTTACATTTTGTCCTCCTCCCTGTTTTTATATCATTTTTGCTTCCCATTTTGTATCTTAAATTCCACATATGAATGGAGTCATATGATACTTGTCTTTCTCTAATTTTGCTTAGCATAATATACTCTACTTCCAACTATATTGTTGCAAATGGTAAGATTTCATTATTTTTTATTGCTGAGTAATAATCCATTGTATATATAAACCACATTGCCTTTATCCATTCATCTGTCAATGGGCATTTGGGCTCTTTCCATATTTTGGCTATTGTTGATAGTGCTGCTATAAACACTGGGGTGCACGTGCCCCTTTGGAACAGCACACCTGTATCCTTTGGATAAATACCTAGTAGTGCAATTGCCGGGTCATAGGGTAGTTCCACTTTACATTTTTTGAGGAACTTCCATACTGTTTTCCAGAGTGGCTGCACCAGTTTGCATTCCCACCAACAGTGCAAAAGTGTTCTTTCTCCGTATCCTCAGTAACCTCTGCCCTTGCCTGAGTTGTTAATTTTAGCCATTCTGACAGGGGTGAGGTGATATCTCATTGTGGTTTTGATTTGTATTTCCCTGATGATGAATGATGTTGAGCATTTTTTCATGTATTTCTTAGCCATCTGGATGTCTTCTTTGGAAAAGTGTCTATTCATGTATTCTGCCCATTTCTTCACTGGATTATTTGTTTTTTGGGTGTTGAGTTTGATAGGCTCTTTACAGATTTTGGATACTAACTCATTATCTGATATGTCATTTGCAAATATCTTCTCCCATTCTGTAGGTTGCCTTATTATGGCTGATTGTTTCCTTTGCCATGCAGAAGCTGTTTATCTTGATGAGGTCCCAATAGTTCATTTTTGCTTTTGTTTCCCTTGCCTCCAGAAATACGTTGAGTAAGAAGTTGCTGCGGTCAAGGTCAAAGAGGTTTTTTCCTGCTTTCTCCTCGAGGATTTTGATGGTTTCCTATCTTACATTTAGCTCTTTCACCCATTTTGAATTTATTTTTGTGTATGGTATAAGAAAATGGTCCAGGTTCATTCTTCTGCAAGTCGCTGTCTAGTTTTCCCAGCACCATTTGCTGAAGAGACTGTCTTTATTCCATTGGATATTCTTTCCTGCTTTGTCAAAGATTAGTTGGCCGTACGTTTTTGGGTCCATTTCTGGGTTCTCTATTCTGTTCTATTGATCTGAGTGTCTGTTTTTTTTTTTTTTTAATTTTTTTTTTCAACGTTTATTTATTTTTGGGACAGAGAGAGACAGAGCATGAATGGGGGAGGGGCAGAGAGAGAGGAAGACACAGAATCGGAAACAGGCTCCATGCTCCAAGCCATCAGCCCAGAGCCCGACGCGGGGCTCGAACTCACGGACCGCGAGATCGTGACCTGGCTGAAGTCGGATGCTTAACTGACTGCGCCACCCAGGCGCCCCCTGAGTGTCTGTTTTTATGCGAGTACCATACTGTCTTGATGATTACAGCTTTGTAATACGTCTTGAAGTCTGGAATTGTGATGCCTCCAGCCTTGGTTTTCTTTTTCAGGATTACTTTGGCTATTTGGGGGTCTTTTCTGGTTCCATACACATTTTAGGGTTGTTTGTTCTAGCTCTGTGAAGAATGCTGGTGTTATTTTGATAGGGATTACACTGACTATGTAGATTACCTTGGCTAGTGTCGACAGTTTAACAATATTTATTCTTCCAATCCATGAGCATGGAATATTTTTCCATTTTTTAAATGTCTTCTTCAATTTCTTTCATAAGCTTTCTATATAGTTTTCAGTGTATAGATTTTTCACCTCTTTGGTTAGGTATTTTCCTAGGTATTTTATGGGTTTTAGTACAATTGTAAATGAGATTGGTTCCTTTATTTCTCTTTCTGATGCTCATTATTGGTGTATAGAAATACAACCAATTTCTGTGCATTGATTTTATATCCCATGAGTTTGCTGAATTCATGGATCAGTTCTAGCAGGTTTTGGTGGAATATTTTGGGTTTTCCATATAGAGTATCATGTTGTCTGCAAAGGTGTCTGAAAGTTTGACTTCCTCCCTGCCGATTTGGATGACTTTTATTTCTTTGTGTTGCATGATTGCTGAGGCTAGGACTTCCAATACTGTGTTGAATTACAGTGGCTAGAGTGGTCATCCCTATCGTGTTCCTGACCTTAGAGGAAAAGCTCTCAGCTTTTCCCCATTGAGTATGATATAGCAGTGGATCTCTTGCATATGGCTTTTATGATCTTCACATATGATCCTTCTAGCCCTACTTTCTTGAGCATTTTTATCAAGAAAGGATGCTGTATTTTGTCAAATGATTTCTCTGCATCTATTGAGAGGATCATGTAGTTCTTGTCCTTTCTTTTATTAACATGATGTCACATTGATTGATTTGAGGATATTGAACCAGCCTTGCATCCCAGGTATAAATCACACTTGATCATGGTGGATTATTCTTTTAATGTATCATTGGATCCAGTTGGCTAGTATCTTGTTGAGAATTTTTGCATCCATGTTCATCAGGGAAATTGGTCTATAGTTCTCCTTTTTAGTGGGGTCTTTGTCTGGTTCTGGAATCAATGTAATGCTGGCCTCATAGAATGAGTTTGGAAGTTTTCCTTCCAATTCTATTTTTTTGGAACAGCTTCAAAAGAATAGTGTTAACTCTTCTTTAAATGTTTGGTAGAATTCCCCTAGAAAGCCATCTGGCCCTGGACTCTTGTTTTTTGGGAGATTTTTGATTAGTAATTCGATTCCCTTTCTGGTTAGGGGTCTGTTAAAATTTTCTATTTCGTACTTGTTTCAGTTTTGGTAGTTTATATGTTTCTAGGAATTTGTCCATTTCTTCCAGATTGCCCATTTTATTGGCATATAATTTCTCATAATATTCTCTTATTGTTTTTATTTCTGTTGGTTGTGATCTCTCCTCTTTCATTTGTGATTTTATTTATTTGATTCCTTTACTTTTTCTTGTTGATCATACTGGCTAGGTGTTTATCATTTTTGCTAATTCTTTCAAAGAACCAGCCCCTGGTTTCATTTATCTGTTCTACCTTTTGAAAAAAAAAATTCCATAGCATTGATTTCTGCTTTACTCTTTATTATTTCCTGCCTTCTGCAGGTTTGGGGTTTTATTTGCTGTCCTTTTTTCCAGCTCTTTAAGGTGTAAGGTTAGGTTGTGTCTCAGAGACATTTCTTCCTTCTATAGGAAGGCCTGGATTGCTATATACTTCTCTCTTATGACCACCTTTGCTGCATCCCAGAGGTTTTGGGCTATTGTGTTATCATTTTCCTTGGTTTCCATGTACTTTCTTATTTCCTTTTTAACTTCTGGGTTAAAGAATTACTAAGAACTTCATTTTTTAGTGGGGTGTTCTTTAATTTTCATGTATTCGTGGTCTTTCCAAATTTTTTCTTGTGGTTGATTTTGAGTTTTCTAGTGTTGTGGTCTAAAAATATGTGTGGTATGATCTCGATCTTTCTGTACTTGTTGAGGGCTGATTTGTGTCCCAGTATGAGATCTATTCTGGAGAATGTTCCATGTGCACTTGAGAAGAATGTGTATTCCACTGCTTTAGGATGAAATGTTCTGAATATATCTGTTAAGTTCATCTGGTCCAGTGTGTAATTCAAAGCCATAGTTTCCTTGTTGATTTTCTGCTTAGATGATCTGTCCATTGTTGTAAGTGGTGTGTTGAAGTCGCCTATTATGGTATTATTATAAACGAGTTTCTTTATGTTTGTGATTAATTGGTTTATATATTTGGGTTCCTTGCATTGGGGGCATAAATGTTTACAATTGTTAGTCTTCTTGGTGGATAGACCCCTTAATTATGATATAATGCCCTTCTTCATCTCTTGTTTCAGTCTTTATTTTAAAATCTATATTGTCTGATATAAGTATGGCTACTCCAGGTTTCTTTTGGCAGCCATTAGCACGATACATGATACTCCATCCCCTTACTTTCAATCTGAAGGTGTCTTTAGGTCTAAAATGGGTCTCTTATAAACAGCATATAGATGGATCTCATTTTCTTATCCATTCTATTACCCTATGTCATTTGATTGTAACGTTTAGTCCATTGAAATTTAGAGTACTGAAAGATATGAATTTATTGCCATTGTGTTACTTGTAGAATTGGAGTTTTTTGTGGTATTCTCTGGTCCTTTCAAAAATCTTTGTTGCTTTTGGTCTTTTTTGCTTTGTTTTGTTTTGTTTTGTCTTTTTATCCCCTCAGAGAGTCCCCCTTAAAATTTCTTGCAGGGCTAGTTTAGTGGTCATGAACTCCTTTAGTTTTTGTTTGTCTGGGAAACTCTATCTCTCCTATTTTGAATGACAGCCTTGCTGGACAAAGAATTCTTAGCTGCATATTCTTCTGATTCAGCACGTTGAATATATCCTGTCACTCCTTTTTGGCCTGCCAAGTTTCTGTGGATAGGTTTGCTGTGAACCTGATCTGTCTTCCTTTAATCTTAAGGACTTTTTTCCCTTGCTGCTTTCATAATTCTTTCCTTGTCTGTGTATTTTGTGAATTTGACAATGATATGCGTTGTTGATGGTCAGTTTTTGTTGAATCTAATGGGAGTTTTCTGTTCTTCTTGGATTTTGATGTCTGTGTCTTTCCCTAGGGTAAGAAAGATTTCTGCTATGATTTTCTCACATAAACCTTCTACCCCTTTTTCTCTCTCTCATTTTCTGGGATTCCTATGATTTGGATGTTATTCCTTTTTAACTAGTCACTGCATTCTCTAATTCTTGTGCTCTTTTCCTTAGTTTCCTTTTTTTCCTGCTTCATTATTCTCCATAATTTTTTCTTCTATATTGTTGATTCATTGCTCTGCTTCATCCATCCATGCTGCCATGGCATCTATTTGAGATTGCATCTCAGTTACGGCATTTTTAGTTTCATCCTGATTAGACTTTACTTCTTTTACCTCCACAGAAAGGGATTCTATGCTTTTTCCACCCCAGCTAATATTCTTCTTATCCTGATTCTAAATTCTAGTTAAGACATCTTGCTTATATCTATGTCGACTAAATCCCTGGCTGTCATTTCTTTTGGGGTGGTTCCTTCATTTTGTCATTTTAGAGGAAGAAAAAGAATTAATAAAATAAAAAATTAAATTAAAAATTAAAAACAACATGAAAAATCATAAATGTAGCTAGATTCTAGGTGTGTTTTGGTCTGGTTGTTGAAAGAAGCTTGATAGAATGAAGAGAAATGGAAAAGAAAATAAAGAAAAAAGTAAGAAAATGTTTAAAAAATTAAAAAATGTATACAACAAAATAGAATAAAATGAAGAAAGTAAAATAGAATAAAAAATTTTCAAAAAATAAAAAATATAGTAAAAAAATTAAAAAAAAATTTTACAGGGAAAAGAAAAATAAATTTTTCTGTCTCTGTATCCAAGAATAAGAAAAGAAGAAAAGAAAAACAGAAAAAAAACCCAGAAAACAAACAAACAAAAAGAAAAAAAAAATGAATAGATTGACCAATGAGCAGAATGAAATCTGAATGAAATGACATCCAGTTTTCCCTAGAAGTCTATCTATGAGGCAGTTTATAGTCTGTACACTAAGCAGGAGACTTGTGGTGATTCTCTAGCCTGAGCTTGGTTGGCACAGTTGGACAGGGCTTGGTGCAACAGCTCTATTCTCCACTAGGTGGTGCTGCTGAGCTTACTGGGGTGGATTGGTGTGGCATGCATGCCATGTATGCGCAGGCGCAGGAGAGGTGAAAATGGTGTCACCCAGCTTCCCAGTCTCTGGCATGAGAGTTAACAGCAATCAAGCACCTCTCCTTTGCCTCTAGCTTCCATCCATTCCCTGCTTCTGCACTGCCCACATCCAAGTTATCAGCCTGCCAGGTGGTACCTTCCTCCTGAATTATATCTCATACGGGGCTGTGTTTCCAAACCCCTCACTTCTGAGATCCCTGCAGCTTAGACCCACTCTGACCCTCTGGGAGGGCCTCACCGAGCAATGGCTAGTTGCTGACTTGCCCCCGGGAACATTTGTACAGTTGTGCTGTTGCAGAGCTTCAGAGATTATGGCAAAACACAAACAGCCAGCACCAGGTTTCACCATACCCTAACGTCTTTGTTCCAATGCCAGCAAATGTTGCTGGTCTCTGGGGCCCACTGTGATCTTTGCCTGTGGGGAGGCTGTAGGGCCTCTACCAAATGCCCTCTTAGCAGAGGAACCGCTTGTCCCCATGTGGACCCCGGCCCACTTGGACCATGTTGCCTGCTCCAAGGTCTTTGCTCTTCCTACAGAGCACCACCAGGTATCGATCTGTAGAATTTCCGACTCTGCTCTCCCTGTTTATAGAGTCCTAATGGTATTGAAACCCACTCCTTTCTCCCTTCTCCCTTTCTTGTTTAGTCACTTGTGCATTTCCACTTTTTCTCTTTTCTCCAGCTACTTTCAGGGGGAGTGCTTTTTTCTGTACTCTCCCCCCTTTCTCTGTTCTTTCTGCAAAAACAGCCCCCTACCCTCCACAGCTTCTCTCTCCCCCAGTTCACCTCTCCATGCCACTACCTGCTGAGTTCTGTGGCTCAAGTTATGCAGATTGTTGTGTTAATCTTCAGATCAATTTTCTACGTGTGCAAAATGGGTTTGGTGCTGATATAGCTGCATTTCAGGGATGAGAGAAGCTGAGAACTTCCATGCTGCTCTGCCGTCTTGGCCCCTCCCCTAGTTTTACATTTTTTTGAGGTCCGTTCATACCCACGCATGTAGCTGCAAATCTGGTACAGGCCAGTAATCCCCCATCACAAACTGTCATTGCCAGCTGTATCATTGTGTGTTTCAGAATATTTGGATTTGAAATGGTGTGTTCTGCTGTGTATGACTGTCCTAGCTGGTTTTGACACCAAACACACAACATCTTACAACAGAATGAATGAATATCCACACCATGTGGGACTAGTAAAGACTACTAGTATCATCCTTTCAAGTCACATCAGGTGTTGTGAGCTTGCTGTAAGCTTTTGGTGCCTTTGAAAACCTTTATGTTACTGGAGCTTTTGGGATGTCAGAAGTGCAGATGTCATGGTATTTAGTGGTATTTCTTCTGTATGTTTAAGACTATTTTTTAAAGTTTATTTTTTATTTATTTTGAGAGAGAGACAGAGAACAAGTCGGGGAGAGGCAAAGAGAGAGGGAGACAGAATCCCAAGCAGGCTCCATGCTGACAGCACAGAGTCCAATACTGGGCTCGAACTCACAAACGTGAGATCATGACCTGAGCTGAAGTCAAGAGCTGGATGTTTAACCGACTGGGCCATCCAGGTGCCCCTAGGACTATTTTTTAAAATCAGTGAAATGTAAGATACTTAGAGAAAACTGCACAGAATGTAAATATGTTGCCCGGTGAACTATTATGGAGCAAACACCTGTGAATCATTTCCCACATCAAGAAGTAGAAATTCTCCTGCTCTCTGCCAATCACTGCCCTTTTTCCTCCAGGTCAAATAACCACGTTTTCCTAACATTTTGTTATAGTTTTGCCTGGTGGTGAACTTTATATAAATAGTATCACATACTCTATTTTTTTTGTCTGATTTCTCTTGCTGAACATCTGGACATTTGTGAGCTTCATCTAGGTTGTCGTGTGCAGCTGTGGTTTGCAATTTTCATCATTGTAAGATGTTCTATTGTATGTGGATATTAGGCATTGCTCCATCTGCTGTCGAAGGAATATCCAGGCTTTGGCTATTAGGAATAATGATGTGATGATCATTATCATGTGCCTTCCTTTCTTTTCTCTAAAAACTGCACAATACAATCGACCATGGTAACCACTTTTTAAGTGTACATTTCAGTATTATTGAGTATACTCACACTGTTGTGCAACAGATTCCTAGAACTTTTTCATCTTGCAAAACTGAAACTCTATACCCACTGTACAAGTGCCCATTTCCCCCCACCCCTAGCGCCCAGTCTATGAATTTGACTACTTTAGATACCTCATATAAGTAGATTCACACAGTATTTATGTTTTGGTGACTTAGTATAGTCTTAACTTTCATCCATGTTGTAGCATGTGACAGTATTTCCTTCCTTTCAAGGCTGAATTATAGTCTATTGTATGTGTATGCCACATTTTATTTATCCATTTATCTGTGGATGGACATGTAGGTTGCTTCCATCTCTTGGCTATTGCGAACAATGCTGCTGTCAACATATGAGTGGAGTTATCTCTTCGAGATCCTGATTTCAATTCTCTTGGATATATACCCTAAGTATCAGATGTTTAGTCATTTTTTTTGTATTTTGGAGAGTGCCTACTTTTTTTTGCTTGTTTGAGTTTTCTGTTGGCTCATTCTTGGTTTTCTCCATGACTCATTTAACTCTTTAAATATTCTGTATATATAAGTTCCTTATTGATTGTTTGTGTTAAAATTTTTTTCCAGCCTGTTTTCACTCATTTTTAAATCATATTTTTAAAATAATACATGTTTTCCATTTTAATTTGATTGAATTCACCAATATTTTTCTTTTTGTTAGTGCTTATTTCATTTCTGGTTTAAGAAATTCTTTAAAACAAAATGTTTGTTTATTTATTTATTTTGAGAGGGAGAGAGAGAACATGAGCAGAGGAGGGGCAGAGAGAAAAGGAGAGAAGGAATCCCAAGCAAGCTCTGTGCTGTCAGTGCAGAGCCCAACATGGGGCTCGATCCCACAAACTATGAGATCATGACCCTGAGCTGAAACCAAAAGGCAGATGCTTAGCTGACTGAGCTATCCAGGCACGCCAAGAATTACTTTCTATCCAAGATCAGGAAGATCTTTTCCGGTGTTCTCTCTTAAAAGCTTTCTCATTTTGCCTTTCACATTTAGGCTTCATCTGGAATTGATTCATCTGGAATTGATTTTTATGTTGTAAAGTAAGTGTCTAAGTATTTTTTATGTCTAGACGCCAAGTTGTCCCAGTATCCATTTGCCAATTCCACACTGTCTTGTAAACTATAGCTTGATACTAAGCCTTTATATCTGGCAGAGAAATTCTTCCTACTTTGTTCTTCTTCAAAAATGTCTTGGCTATTCCTTTTTTCATTTTATTTCATATGTTTATGCATGTTTCTTTCCAAACACATATACACACAGACACACAGATACACATACACTTGTTGAATTTTTAAGATGGAACTGAATTTGATGGGGTTTTGGAGTGATGGTGGGGGTCTGGATCTGACCACCAAGGAAGAATTCTTGAGACACTTTTGGTGCAAAAGGGTGATTTTATTAAATCACGGGGACAGGGCCCATGGGCTTGCACTGAAATAGCTGCACTGGGGTTGTGAAGGGTGACTGATTATATACTATGGAGTTGGGGGGGTGGGTAAAGGGGAAAGGGAGGCTTCCAGAAGGGCTTTCATATGCTAAAGAGGACTCTTAACATACCCAAGGCCTTGCTAAGATTGTTTTCCCTCTAGTAAGGCATTAACATTAACACAGTAGGGGGTTCCTGGAGAAATATTATACTCTGTATTTGCCTCAAGTATTTGTCAGTGGGCTTCGTATTGTAAGGAAATTTAATTTTACCTCCCATTTCCTTCTTGCCTTTGTTCCCCATATCACTATGGAGGAGAGGGTGATGTTGGGGCTCCAGGAAACAGAGTCTACAGGTTTCTAGAGATCAGGCTATTGATAAGGTTGCCTTTTTCTTGTGATTTACTAAGACATTTGTCAACTGCTGGTGACTCACGCCCTGTGTGACTGTGATCTGTATCAGTTAACTATTTGTTTTCTCTTTACCTCAGTGCTTCCTGAGGGATGTCACAGTATCCTACCTGGGGAAGGGGGGGGGTTTGCTGGGTGTTAGCTTGCCTTATCAAATTGAATCAGATGGATTCAAACAATTTAGAGGGGATGCTCTCATAATTATAGAGACTTCCAATTCATGACCATTGTATGTCAGTTTATGAAGATCTTTAATAAATGTCAATAATGTTTTATTCATTTATTTTATTTTATTTAAAAATACTTATTTTTGGGAGAGCACAAGTGGGGGAGGGACAGAGGATCTGAAGAGAGAGGGGGACAGAGGATCTGAAGTGGGCTCTGCACTAATAGGCTGACAGCAGCCAGCCCGATGTGGGGCTTGAACCCACGAATCATGAGATCATGACCTGAGCTGAAGTCAGACACTCAGCTGACTGAGCCACCCAGGCGTCCCAATAATGGTTTATTCATTTTTATGTAGTAGTCCTGTATGTATTTTGATGGATTCATTTCTGGGTACTTGGTGTTTTTAAACTGTATTTGAAGCAGGAGCCTCATAAATACCTTATTTCTTTTTGTTCCTGGTGCATAGACACATATTTAGTTAAGGATAGATTTTGTATTTAGCAGTTTTGCTAATGTTTAAATTAAGTCTAACATCGGTAGAAGTTTTTGGAATTTTGATTATACAATCATGCCATCCATAAACCAAAGGAAATTTTGTTTCTCCCTTTATTTCCTTTTGTTACTTCTTTTATCTTTTATTTATTTTTATTTCTTTTCTGCACTGCCTGTGACTTCCAGCACAATGTTAAATAGCAGTGCTAAGAGCTGCTACTTTTGTGTTGTTCCCATTTAGAAAGCAAAGGTTCTAGCGTTTCTTTTGTCTCCATTTGGCTAAGAGAGCTTTACTCTGATTGAATACTTTATTACAGCAAATGCTTTTTCTTCTATCTGTTGAGGTAATCACATGATCTTTGTCCTTTGTTTTGTAAATATGGAGAATTACTCTGATGAATTTTTAGAAGTACAATCAAAATAGATTTTTCATTAGAAAACAAAGCATTATTTTAAAAAAATTTGCTTTCTGACTCTGCCTATGCCATCAGCACTTTGAAATGATTTTTTTTTTGCTCCCCAGTAAGTACTATCAACTGAGTTGTGTACCACCCCCCTCCCAATTTATATGTTGAAGCCCTAACCTCCAATGGGATTGTATCTGGAGACAGGGTCTTTAGGAGGTAATTAAAGTAATATGAGGTTTTAAGAGTGGGGCTCTAGGGGAGCCTGGGTGGCTCAGTTGGTTAAAAGTCCCAACTCTTGATTTCGGCTCAGGTCATGACCTCATGGTGCATGAGTTCAAGCTCTGTGTCAGGCTCTGTGCTGGCAGCACTCTCTCTCCCTTTTTCTCTCTCTCTCTCTCTCTCCCTTTCTCTCTCTCTCTCCCTTTCTCTCTCTCTCTCCCTTTCTCTCTCTCTCTCCCTTTCTCTCTCTTCTCTCCCTTTCTCTCTCTCTCCCTTTCTCTCTCTCTCTCTCCCTTTTTCTCTCTCTCTCCCTTTCTCTCTCTCCCTTTCTCTCTCTCTCTCCCTTTCTCTCTCTCCCTTTCTCTCTCTCCCTTTCTCTCTCTCTCCCTTTCTCTCTCTCTCTCTCTCCCTTTCTCTCTCTCTCTCTCCCTTTCTCTCTCTCTCTCTCCCTTTCTCTCTCTCTCTCTCCCTTTCTCTCTCTCTCTCTCTCCCTTTCTCTCTCTCTCTCTCTTTCTCTCTCTCTCTCCCTTTCTCTCTCTCTCTCCCTTTCTCTCTCTCTCTCCCTTTCTCTCTCTCTCCCTTTCTCTCTCTCTCTCTCTTTCTCTCTCTCTCTCCCTTTCTCTCTCTCTCTCCCTTTCTCTCTCTCTCTCCCTTTCTCTCTCTCTCTCTCCCTTTCTCTCTCTCTCTCTCTCTCTCCCTTTCTCTCTCTCTCTCCCTTTCTCTCTCTCTCTCTCTCCCTTTCTCTCTCTCTCTCTCCCTTTCTCTCTCTCTCTCTCCCTTTCTCTCTCTCTCTCTTTCTCTCTCTCTCTCCCTTTCTCTCTCTCTCTCTCCCTCCCTTTCTCTCTCTCCCTTTCTCTCTCTCTCTCTCCCTTTCTCTCTCTCTCTCTTTCTCTCTCTCTCTCCCTTTCTCTCTCTCTCTCTCCCTTTCTCTCTCTCTCTCTCCCTTTCTCTCTCTCTCTCTCCCTTTCTCTCTCTCTCTCCCTTTCTCTCTCTCTCTCTCCCTTTCTCTTTCTCTCTCTCTGTCCTCTTTCTCTCTCTCTCTGTCCTCTTTCTCTCCTGCTCTCTCCCTCTTTTTCAAAATAAATAAATAAACTTAAAAAAAAAAGAGTGTGGTGTCTAATCCTATAGAAACAAAATCTTGTTCTCTGTCTGCCATGTGAAGACACAGAAGGTGGCTGCGTGCAAGCCAGGAAAAGAGTTCTTACCAGAAACTGACAATGCTGGCACCCCGATCCCAGACTTCCAGCCTCCAGAGCAGTGAGAAAAGAAATTTCTGTCATTTAAGCCACCCAGTCTATGGTATTTTGTTGTGGCAGCCTGAGTTGGCTAAGACTATAAGGAAAGCATTTTTGATCCTGAAACAGACAATTTGGCACACATGGACACACCATAGTTTCTGCTGACCTGTGTGTGTGTGTGTGTGTGTGTGTGTGTGTGCACAGCTTTATAAGAACTTTAGGTCTCATAGAATGACTCAAACCCGGCCTGGCCACATGCCACAGGGGTTCTTTTTCAACCTTCATGGATATAAAGGCAAGTCTATTATAAGGGATTTGGGGCAGTCTAGTTTTGTTAGAGGCTCTACTGTTAGGTAACCTAGATCAATACCTCAAATGCTGAAACCATGTTGAATGCCTCTAGATCTAATCTCTGGAAGAGAAAAACTCTTTGATTAATTATTGAAGTTAAGCCAACCTTGAGTTACTGAGAAAATCCAATGTGGTCATGAAAAATGATCTTTTCTTATGCATTGTTTGATTTGTTTTGTTAATATTTTGTCTGGATGTGAATCTGTATTCATTAAAGGTACCTGATTGCAACTGTCCTTTTGTATGAGGATGGTCAGCTTTTAATATCAAGGTTTGCTCACTTCATAAAGGGGTCTTGTGAATGTCTCTTATTTTTTATTACTTGGAGGAGTTTTTGTAAGGTATAAATTAATTCTTTCTTGGAAGCAATTTTTCACATGAACCCTGTTTTGATCATTTGGTCCAGGAATTTTCTCTTTCTTTCTTTCTTTCTTTCTTTCTTTCTTTCTTTCTTTCTTTCTTTCTTTCTTTCTTTCTTTCTTTCTTTCTTTCTTTCTGTTTATTTATTTTGAGAGAGAGAGAGTGAGAGCGAGCAGGGATGGGACAGAGAGAAAGGGAGAGAGAGGATCCCAAGCAGGCTCCACTCTGCCAGCACAGAGCCCTATGTGGGGCTCGAACTCATGAACCTTGAGATCATGACTTGAGTCAAAACCAAGAGTGAACTCTTAACTGACTGAGCCACCCAGGCCCCTGGGCCAGGAATTTTTTTTGAGGAAAGACTTTAATGGTTATAGATCTATTCAGATTTTAAATTTCTTCTCATGCCAGGTTTTAGTAAGTTCTATATTTATAGGAGTTTGTCTATTTAATCTAAAATTTCAAATTTATTAGCATGTTATTCATAACATCCTCTTATATTATTGTAATATCTGAAGAGATGTCATTCTGTTTTTCCTGTTATTGGTAATTGGTGAGCTTTTTTTTTCTCAATTAGTTTCATTAGAGGGATATGAATTTTATTGATATTTTCAAAGATTAATCTTTCAGCTTTTGAACTTATCAGTTGTATTTTCTTTCTATTTCAGTATTTTTTGCTCTTTTGTTTACTCTCCTTGCATTGATTTTGCTGTTCTTTTTCTAACTTTTCATGATGGGTGCTTTGCTAATAGTTTGCAGCTTTCTCTGCTTCTTAACCTCTGCATGTAGCATGTATGGCTACAAATTTTCCCTAAATATTTTAAGTGCTTCCCACATGCTCCCAAATACAACATGTTGGTTTTTGTTTGCACGTATTTTTAAATATCCGTCACTTTTTATATTTTACTACTAGATTATTTCTAAGTATGCTCCTCAATTCCTAATTATATGGGGAGTAGTCAGGTTATCTTTTTGTTGCTGATGTTTAGTTTAGTTGCATTTGTGGTTTCTATGATTTCGGTCCTTTGAAATTTGGAGATTTGCTTTATGGCTTAGCTATGGTCAAGTTTTTAAAATATTCCTTGTATACATGAAAAGAATGTGTTCTCCACAAGTATGGGACACAGTGTTTTATACATGTGCATTAGGTTAATACTGTTAATTGTGTTTTCCAAACCTTTCATACATTTACTGATCTCTTTTTGCCTACTTGTTCTATCAATTATTAAGAGAAGTATATTAAAATCTTCCATTAAGTGTGTTTTTATCTAGTTCTCTTTGTTCTATCAATTTAAAATGTCTATTTATAGCAATTGTTTTGCTAAAACATTTTAGAACAGTTATATCTTCCTGGTGAGTGAAAGATCTCAGGCTTATAGCATGAACCTTGTATCTGTAATAATGCTCTTTGTCTTAAAGTCTAGTTGTTTGATAATGATATAGCTACATATATTTTTTTATAGTGTATATATTTTCAACTTTATATTTTCTTTTTTTAAAATTAAAAAAAAAAATCTAAGTAAACTCTACCCCACAGATGGGACTCAAACTCACAACCCCAAGAACAAGAGTCACATGCTCTATCAACTGAGCCAATCAGGTACTCAACTTTCTGTTTTCAATCTTTATGCATTTTTAAGTTTTCAAGTAAATATTTAATTGAGGAATTATTGAAGTATACAGAAAAGTGTACAACACAATAAATGTATGGGTTGATTAATTTTTCCAAAATGCACACACGCACTGAGCCAGCCCTTAGGTCATGAAACAGAACCTGAACAGTAGCCCGGAAACCTCTTGGGTGTCCTTTATTATTATTATTTTTTAAAGTCTGTCTATCTATCTATTTATTTATTTATTTATTTTATTTATTTATTTATTTATTTATTTATTTATTTATTTATGAGAGGGAGGGAGAGAGAGAGAGTGAATGAGTGGGTAGGGGTAGAGAGAGAGGGAAAGAGAGAGGATCCCAAGCAGGGATTCTCACTGACAGTGGGGGGCCCAGTGAGGGGCTTGAACTTATAAACTGGGAGATCACAACCTGAGCCAAACTCACATGATTAATGGAGTGAGCCACCCGCATGCCCCTTTGGGTGTCCTTTAAATTATCAGTCTTCTCCCTCCTTCCCAAACAACTCAAGTTTTAACTACACTGGTTAGTTTTGCCTGCTTTTAAGCTTTACACATAAGGAAGCTTCCAGTGTGTACTTTTTTGTCTCAGATTAATCTTACCCAGCACTATGCGAGATGTGTCCATATATTTACATTTAACAGTACTTTATTCATTTTCATTGCTATGTGCCGTCATGAATATCTTAGAATTTATTAGCTGATGTTACCATTGATGGATTTTTGAGTTGTTTCCAGCTTCTGGCTATGACAACACTGCTATGAACATTTTTGTACCTGCCTTTTGATTCCTCTTGGGTATGTTGTTACAAATGAAGTTTCTGGCTCATAGGATAATGCATATGTCAACTTTAGTAGATACTGTGAGATAATTCTGTTGTACAAATTTACACTTTCACTAGCAATGTCTGAAAGATATGACTGCTGCCTATCCTGCCATTACTTGTCATTTGTCTGTGTTTTCAACTGTAGTCGTCCTGGTAGCTGTTTGCTGGTATTGCACTGTGGCTTTAATGGGAATTTCCCTGATGACTGGTTATATCGAGAACCTTTTTATATTGATTGACCCTCCATCTGTACATTTTTTTTTTGGTGGCACATCTAGTCTAGCCTTTTGTCCATTTCTTTATGAGCTGCTTTTTTTATGTATATAGATTTGGGAAATTGAGCTTTGAGTTAGAAAGACCTACTTGCCACACTCTATGTTCAGCTAAGGTCTCGTGCTTGGAGTTGTCTGTGAAGTTGGCACCCAGTCTTGATTGGGTGATAGATACCATCCAAAAGGAGTTATTGTAGTGCTCTGGTAGGTCCCAAATGAGATTCGAGAACTACTGGGTGGGGCTCTGAATACATTCTGTGTTTGTTTCTGGATTTCCTGCCATGGTGGGTCTGCTTTTATATTTGCTGTCCTTGGTGACCAGGAAGAAAATACTCACCACTGACCTAGCTTTGCTGCAGTATTTGACGTATCTGGATGTTTCAGACTCTGTCATTCTATACAGGAAGGACTGAACATTGGTTAATCAACTAATCAACTAACAACTAACAATCAACCAAAAATGGTCCTGCCTGCATAGTTTAACTCCTAAATGTCTCAACAGCTTTAATAAGAAGATGCAAATTACTGGAGCGATCCCTCCCTCCCGATCTCTGTGGCAACAGGACCAGCTACAGGTTGGAGAGGAGGGGGGTCTTTGTTGGCCTGGAGAAAGAGAAGGCACCACAGAGAGGAAAAGCCATGGGGAAAGACGCTGGGGTGGGTGGAATGAACTAGGTGTATGTGAGAGAACTAAGCTAAGAGACATTCAGCATTTCTATGTGTTAATAATTGTGTGAAACAAACAACCAAAACCCCAAATCAAAAGAAAAAAAGGAGGGAGAAACTCTTACAGAAAGCAAGAGGAATATGTTCAGAAAGAACTTCTTGAACTGTTTGATTTCTTTCTAAATAATATATAAAAATCATGTACCATGAGAATATGAGAGTCTACGGCCATACCACCCTGAACGCGCCCGATCTCGTCTGATCTCGGAAGCTAAGCAGGGTCGGGCCTGGTTAGTACTTGGATGGGAGAATATGAGAGAAAGTGTGACTATTCATATGAACTCTGCACAGAGAATATTTTTCTATTATGTCTCCAAAAGAAGAGCCACCAAGAGGGAAAACTGTCATATGATAATACACAAATTAAACGTCTGTTTACATAAAAAAGGTCATGAAATTTTAAAAGATGAAGAATTAACTGGGAATATCAGAAAATCAAAGTAGACAAGGGTATAACATTACAACATTTTTTTTTATGTTTATTTATTTTTAAGAGAGCATGAGCAGGAGAGGGGCAAAGAGAGAGGGAGACACAGAATTCAAAGCAGGCTCCGGGTTCTGATCTGTCAGCTTAGAGTCTGACACGGGGCTCAAACCCTCAAACCATGAGTTCATGACCTGGGCTGAAGTCGGATGCTTAACTGACTGAGCCACCCTGGCGCCCCGAGTATAACATTTTTAATATACAAAAAGATGCTCTACTGAGACTGTTAGATTCTCATAAGGGAAAGTCACTGCTCCCTGTCCCCTGCCCCAGCCATCCCAAGTGCTATCTTCCCAGTGAGCGGCACCTTCTCTCCCAGGGAAACACATCTACCTGTGCTCCCCTCTTCTGGGGCTGACAGAGTTCTCATGGATGAAGAACATATCCTGTTCTGCTCTACCCAGCTTTCCTGTTAATTTCTCTCCCATTTACACCATACCTATATTTTTATGATTACCTTCCTCCCCAAATAAGCTTCCTTTCCTCAGTGTTTTTCTCAGGAAAAGAGCAATCATATTGCCTAATGTTCCCTCAGTATTACTGCACACATACACAAAAAGATATATGGAAGTCAAAGGGAGACAACTCATGTTATAAGTTAAGTAAAAAAGAATGTATATATTGTACATACAGCATTTTCTCAAAAAGCAGAAACAAGATCATTTTGAAAAAGAAAGTAATGATGTACAATATTAGTATTGGTGGGTTTTATTTATTTATTTATTTATTTATTTATTTTTTCAACGTTTTTTATTTATTTTTGGGACAGAGAGAGACAGAGCATGAACGGGGAGGGGCAGAGAGAGAGGGAGACACAGAATCGGAAACAGGCTCCAGGCTCTGAGCCATCAGCCCAGAGTCCGACGCGGGGCTCGAACCCACGGACCGCGAGATCGTGACCTGGCTGAAGTCAGACGCTTAACCTACTGCGTCACCCAGGTGCCCCAGTGTTGGTGGGTTTTAAATGAAGGGATGGTGGGTGGTTTCTTCTTTTCTCCTACTACTTTATGTTTTATATTCTTATTATAGTGTTTATTGCAAAAAACATATTCTTTTGCTTGGAGGGAAACAAAATAAATTAGAGATTAAAAACTAAGGAATTGGGGTGCCTGGGTGGCTCAGTTGATTAAGTGTTTGACTCCTGATTTTGGCTTGGGTCATGATCTCATGGTTCCTAGGTTCAAGCCCCCCATCAGGCTCTGCCCAGTCAGAGGCATTCTTTCTCCCTCTCTCTCTCTTTGCCTCCTCTCTCTGCCCCTCCCCAGCTCCATCATTCATGCGCACGTGCTCTCTCTCAAATAAATAAACATTAAAAACCCCCAAAGAATCACGAACTTGTCCCATTAAATAATAACCACTCACTGTCAGAGTCTTAAATCCAGTCTCCGTTGTGTGATTTGGGGCCAGGCTTCTGATGTATCTGTGCCTAGTTTCTTCTCTTAGAATTATTCTTGTCCTCTTAGTCCCAGCAAATTCTTTCTCTACTTCTTTGAGATGTAAATCTTTGAAAAAGCCTCTTGCCAGTTTTACAACTCAGGAATGTCCCAACTCAATAGATGGGAGCCATGCCTTTGAAATGCAATGAACAAGAAAGGAAGCCACCATTTCCCCCTCTTTGTGAGAGGGTAGAATCCTCCCTCCTGTTGACAAAGCTTGTTTGAAGTTACAAATCTACCTCTTATCATAGAGGTGTGAGAGGTTTGTTTTTCCTTTGGGTGAATACAGTTAGGAAACACAGGTGGCTTGTGTTTTTTCATTCACCCCAGAATTTAGGAATACTCTCATCATTTATCCCAGCAGACTTGGGTTCAGAGTGAGCTCCGCTTTCTCCCCCTATTGCAAGAGCCTTGAAGAAAGTCTTCCCTGCCTGTTTAACTTTGTCGGTGCCATTTCTGCTTTGAAACCCTGCAGGAATTGATGGCCGCTCCCTGTCTCCAGGCAGGAGTGCTGTCCTTGGCCCCTTGGTTCTATTCCCCTCCTGTCAGGTCAGGTATCATTTGTTCCTTAACCTGCTTGTGATGCTGAACATTAATCCTACCTTAGACTTGAGCTTCTCAAAATTGTAATAGAGAAGTCCAATGAGGAAGGAATTCCAAAAAGCCTGGTCTTCTTTTCTGGTCTCTTTATGGGATGGAACATCTTCCCCAGACAAGGAGTTTCCATAAAGCCCTCTTCATGTCCCTGTTCCTCAGGCTGTAGATAAAGGGGTTCAGCATGGGGGTGACCATTGTGTATACCACAGATGCCACCATACCTGTGTCTGCTGTATAGGAGGAAGAAGGCTGGAAATACACCAGAAAGACAGTTCCATAGAAGAGAATGACCACTGACAGGTGAGAGCCACAGGTCGAGAAGACCTTGTGCTTCCCCCCAGCAGAGGGGACCCTGAGGATGGTGTGGATGATGTGGGCATAAGAGACCAGGACACAGGTGAGAGGGACCACACCTGAGAGGGCTGCTTCAGCAAACATCATGACCTGAAAGATCTGGGTGTCTGAACAGGCAAGTTTGAGGAGAGGGAGAAGATCACAGAAAAAGTGTGGGATGGCATGAGAGGCACAGAAGGAGAACTGAGACATGAGGAGGGTGAGCGAGGAGGCCAGGAGGTGGGAGCAGAGCCAGGATGTGGCGACCAGCAGCAGGCAACGCTGGGGACACATGATCGTGGTGTAGTGGAGAGGAAGGCAGATGGCCACGTAGCGGTCATATGCCATCACGGCCAGCAGGAAGTCATCCAGTAGAGCCAACGCCATGAAGAAGTACATCTGCACAAGGCACCCAGTGTAGATGATTGCATGGCGCTGTGTCAGGATGTTCGCCAGCACCTTGGGGACAATGGTGCAGGTGAAGCAGGTATCGACGAAAGACAGGTTGGCCAGGAAGAAGTACATGGGGGTGTGGAGGTGCTGGTCAGAAACTATGGCCATGATGATGAGCAGGTTCCCCAACATGGTGACCAGGTACATGCCCAGGAAGAGTCCAAACAGGAGAGGCTGCCGCTCAGGGTGTGCAGAGAAGCCCAGAAGCAGGAAGTCAGAGACGCTGGTTTGGTTGCTGATTTCCTTCAAGGAGAGAAATTGGAGGAGAATCTTGTTTATATTAAAATTAGCTCTGACTAGTACAGGCTGAGTACAGACTAAGGGGACTGAGAGGGACCTGTGCTTTTTTATTTCATAGGTGCTATGTGAACATCACAGGTGGGGCTTGGAAAAGGGTGGTCTGAAGACCATTCTCTTCAGTGACTTCAGAGAGGACCATCAGGGACATGAAGGGCACCAGAGAAGGTGATCAGAAGAGCCAGAAATCAATTGGCAGATACAGGTATAGGATAGAGAGGAAAAAAGCAAAAGGAGAAGCCAAATTGCTACGTGTGTGTGTGTGTGTGTGTGTGTGTGTGTGTGCGCGCGCGCGCGAGCGCGCGCATGCAAGCATACTTACAAGGGGCCTTAGGTGGACCGTTCATTCTCCATCCATATGCCTCAGTTCTTACCTGGACATGCTGGCCAGCCTCAGTCTCTGACACTTCCAGGAAGGAGATTGGGTTTGCTCTCCCACTGACTCTTTGAGAAGACATGGCTAGAGTCACTGAGCCCTTCCCTGTCTGTAGGAACAGCACGGACTGGAGACTCAGGTCCTTGGTGACATGTCAGGCACAGGAGCCAGGAGGGGCTGCTGACTTTTCACAGGTAGTGTCTCCTGGGACCCATTCCCAGATCTCCTAGTTAGAGCCTAGGTGGGGCGATTGTCCAACCTCCCAGCTGGCCCTTCTGCTTCGTGGTCCCCTGAGTCCCAGCAGTGCCAGTGATAAGACCGTTCAGATGACCAGATGGCCTTCCTGGTTTTCCCTGGGGTGACGTGCTGCTTGGATCCATCCTCGTAGCCCTGATCCTGACCGGGGTCTGGCTCTACCATGGAGTCACACTTTCCTAATTGGAGCCCAGTCCCCATGGATGGAATGCAGTATGTCCTAGAAAACAAGGGGAGCAATGTAGATAAAATAGCACAATCAACACCTTCAATTGTCGTATAGTAGAAATAGTAGCAGGAATATTCCTATTTTCTCTGACTCCAGAGAACAGAGATAGAAGCACTATGTGGTCTCGACATCAGGCTTGGGATACAGTTTCTGAATATATTTATCTTTTGTTGTAATTTTACCTTACATAAAAAAGCTTATAAAACGTGTATGTGCTGTTGAAGGAGAGATAATAAAATTACTGACCACTCTCCCACCACTCAGCTTCAGTGGTATATAGTTCAATCTTGTAGAAGCCCTGTGTGTACGTGTGTTTAATCATATCCTTTCTTCCCCATTTTGAGGAAATAACCATTGTGAATATGGGTACTATTTCTTTCTGTTCTTTATAGCTTTGCCACATGTGCATTGTTGAAGATGTAGACCACCATTGGATCCATAAGTTGTCCCCAGGTAATGGGAGGCTCCTCACCTCTCCTCTCCTCGGAATGTAGCTCTGCCCTTGTTCCCACAGTGGGAGCCGGTGTCAAGGTCACAGCCCTGAGAGAGCAAGGTGCTGTTGAGACCTTCTGGAGGGCGAAGTGACAACCCCTATGAGGCCTCTCTCTGTATAAACTTTTAGGATTCTGGCAGGCAGGTGTGGGTATCAACTTGTCTTGGGGTGCCCAAGACACATGCCTTGTGCGTTAAGTTCCCTTGCTTATTAGCACTGCTCCCTACCAATCCAGAGTGGCCTGCCTCTTTCCTTGTTCTGTCCCTGCCCTCTGTGTACTGTGGCCAGTTTGCGGAGCAACACGCATAGATGTCTAAACTGTATGGTTTACTCTAAATTTGCCTGTTCTTGTCATTTATGCGAATGGAATTATACTTTTTATATTCTTCTGTAGATCGCTTATATTGCTCTGCATTATTCTTCCACATTTGTTCATGGGACGCCTGTAACCGCATGGTGTTCCCGTTCAGTGTCGTCTCATACACCCCTCACTCTACACCCTTGCTGCCTGCTGACGTTTCAGTTTCAGAACTTCTGGCTTGGGAATTACTGTGTGGGTACGTTGTCTGTGATTCTCTCAGCGGATTCTGGGGTAGCATTCCATAATCAAACACATGGCACTTCCACGACAGAATGAATGCATATTCCCGCTGAGTACAACTAGTTGAGAATGTAAATACTCTTGTGTAAATTCGGATCATGTTTTGTTGCTCAATGAGTTCACTGAGAACATACAGGAAATCCTTCTCTCATGAGAGATTTTTTACGATAGAAATGTAGGTAGATTTTCTGGTGCCTATGTATGTATGTATGTACATATGTATGTATTTTCTGTGCCATTGTATGTGTGTATGTACGTATGTATGTATTTATATGTAGAGTTTTTTAGTTTTAGTATGTATGTACGTATGTATGTATTTTCTCTGCCAGTGTATGTATGTATGTATGTATGTACGTATCTATGTATTTATATGTAGAGTTTTTTAGTTTTAATTCTTTTTTTAATATAGTTTATTGTCAAATTGCCTTCCATACAGCACCCGGTGCTCATCCCAACAAGTGCCCTCCTCAATGCCCGTCGTCCACTCTCCCCTCTCCCCCACCCTCCCATTAACCCTCACTTTGTTCTGTGTATTTAAGAGTCTCTTATGGTTTGCCTCCCTCCCTCTCTGTTTGTACCTTTTTTCCCCTTCCCTTCCCTCATGGTCTTCTGTTAAGTTTCTCAAGATCCACATATGAGTGAAAACATATGGTATCTGTCTTTCTCTGACTGACTTATTTCACTTAGCATAATACCCTCCAGTTCCATCCATGTTGCTTCAAATGGCAGGATTTCATTCTTTCTCATTGCCAAGTAGTATTCCATTGCATATATAAACCACAACTTCTTTTCCATTCATCAGTTGATGGACATTTAGTCTCTGTCCATAATTTGGCTATTGATGAAGTACTGCTGTGAACATTGGGGTACATGTGGCCCTATGCATCAGCAGTCCTGTATCCCTTGGGTAAATTCCTAGTAGTGCTATTGTTGGGTCATAAGTTAGTTCTGTTTTTAATTTTTTGAGGAACCTCCACACTGTTTTCCAGAGCTGCTGCACCAGTTTGCAGTCCCACCAACAGTGTAAGAGGGTTCCCTTTTCTCCACATTCTGTCCAGCATCTATAGTCTCCTGATTTGTTCATTTTAGCCACTCTGACATGCATGAGGTGATATCTGAGTGTGGCTTTGATTTGTATTTCCCTGATGAAGAATGATGTTGAGCATCTTTTCATGTGTCTATTGGCCATCTGGATGTCTTCTTTAGAAAAGTCTCTATTCATGTCTTCTGCCCATTTCTTCACTGGATTATTTGTTTTTTCGGTGTGGAGTATGGAGAGGTTTTTTATAGATTTTGGATACTAGCTCTTTATCCGATATGTCATTTGCAAATATCTTTTCCCATTCCATTGGTTGCGTTTTAGTTTTGCTGATTGTTTCCTGTGCAGTGCAGAAGCTTTTTATCTTCATAAGGTCCCAATAGCTCATTTTTGCTTTTAATTCCCTTGCTTTGGAGATGTGTTGAGTAAGAAATTGCTGAGGGCGAGGTGAGAGAGGTTGTTGCCCGCTTTCTCCGCTAGGGTTTTGATGGTTTCCTGTCTCACATTCAGGTCTTTCATCCATTTTGAGTTTATTTTTGTGTATAGTGTAAGAAAATGGTCTAGTTTCATTCTTCTGCATGTTGCTGTCCAGTTCTTCCAGCACCATTTGTTAAAGAAAGTCTCTTTTTTCCACTGGATACTCTTTCCTGCTTTGTCAAAGATTAGTTGCCCATATATTTGTGGGTCCATTTCTGGATTCTCTATTCTATTCCATTGATCTGAGTGTCTGTTCTTGTGCCAGTACCATACTGTCTTGATGATTACAGCTTTGTAGTATAGCTTGAAGTCTGGGATTGTGATTCCTCCTGCTTTGGTTTTCTTTTTCAAGATCGCTTTGGCTATTTGGGGTCTCTTCTGGTTCCATACAAGTTTTAGGATTATTTGTTCTAGCTCTGTGAAGAATGCTGGTGTTACTTTGATAGGGATTGCATTGAATATGTAGATTGCTTTGGGTAGTATCGACATTTTAACAATATTTGTTCTTCCTATCCAGGAGCATGGAATCTTTTTCCATTTTTTTGTGTCTTCTTCAATTTGTTTCATAAGCTTTCTATAGTATTCAGTGTATAGATTTTTCACCTCTTTGGTTAGATTTATTCCTAGGTATTTTATGTTTTTTTGTGCAACTGTAAGTGGGGTTGATTCCTTGATTTCTCTCTCTGTCACTTCATTGTTGGTAGTTGGTGTATAGGAATGCAACCAGTTTCTGTGCGTTGATTTTATATCCTGCAACTTTGCTGAATTCATGAATCAATTCTAGCAGCTTTTTGGTGGATTCTTTTGGGTTTTCCATGTAGAGTATCATGTCATCTGCAAAGAGTGAAAGTTTGACCTCCTCCTGGCCAATTTGGATGCCTTTTATTTCTTTGTGTTGTCTGATTGCAGAGGCTAAGACTTCCAATACTATGTTGAATAACAGTGGCAAGAGTGGACATCCGGTCTTGTTCCTGACCTTAGGGGGAATGCTCTCAGTTTTTCCCCATTGAGGATGATATTAGTGTTGGGTCGTTCATATATGGCTTTTATTATCTTGAGATATGCTCCTTCTATTCCTACCTTCTTGAGGGTTTTTATCAAGAAAGGATGCTATATTTTGTCAAATGCTTTCTCTGCATCTATTGAAAGGATCATATGGTTCTTGTCTTTTCTTTTATTAATGTGATTTATCACATTGATTGTTTTGCGGATGTTGAACCAGTCCTGCATCCCAGGTATAAATCCCACTTGGTGGTGGTGAATAATTTTTTTTAATGTGTTGTTGGATCTGGTTGGCTAATATCTTGTTGAGGATTTTTGCATCCATGTTCATCAGGGAAATTGGGCTATATTTCTCCTTTTTAGTGGGGTCTTTGTCTGGTTCTGGAATCAAGGTAATGCTAGCTTCATAGAAAGAGTTTGGAAGTTTTCCTTCCATTTCTATGTTTTGGAACAGCTTCAAGAGAATAGGTGTTAACTCTTCCTTAAATGTTTGGTAGAATTCCCTTGGAAAGCCATCTGGCCCTGGACTCTTGTTTTTTGGCAGATTTTTTATTACTAATTTGATTTCCTTACTGGTTATGAGTCTGTTCAAATTTTCTATTTCTTCCTGTTTCAGTTTTGGTAGTTTATATGTTTCTAGGAATTTGTCCATTTCTTCCAGATTGCCCATTTTATTGGCATATAATTGCTCGTAATATTCTCTTATATTGTTTTTATTTCTGCTGTGTTGGTTGTGATCTCTCCTCTTTCATTCTGGATTTTATTTATTTGGTTCTTTTACTTTTTCTTGTTGATCAAACTGGCTAGTGGTTTATCAATTTTGTTAATTCTTTCAAGGAACCAGCTTCTGGTTTCATTAATCTGTTCTACTGTTTTTTTTTTTTTGTTTTGATAGCATTAATTTCTGCTCTAATCTTTATTATTTCCTGTCTTCTTCTGGTTTTGGGTTTTATTTGCTGTTCTTTTTCCAGGTCCTTAAAGCGTAAGGTTAGGTAGTGTATCTGAGATCTTTCTTCCTTCTTTAGGAAGGCCTGGATTGCTATATACTTTCCTCTTAGACCGCCTTTGCTGTGTCCCAGAGATTTTGGGTCATGGTGCTATCATTTTCATTGACTTCCATATACTTTTTAATTTCCTCTTTAACTTCTTGGTTAGCCCATTCATTCTTTAGTAGAATGTTCTTCAGTCTGCAAGTATTTGCTACCTTTCCAAATTTTTTCTTGTTGTTGATTTTGAGTTTCATAGTGTTGTGGTCTGAAAATATGCACGGTATGACCTTGATCTTTTTGTACTTACTTAGGGCTGATTTGTGTCCCAGTATATGGTCTATTCTGCAGAACGTTCCATGTGCACTGGAGAAGAATGTATATTCTGCTGCTTTAGGATGAAATGTTGTGAATATATCTGTTAAGTCCATCTGGTCCAGTGTGTCATTCAAAGTCATTGTTTCCTTGTTGATTTTTTGATTAGATGATCTGTCCATTGCTGTGAGTGGGGTGTTGAAGTCTCCTACCATTATGGTGTTACTCTCGATGGGTTTCTTTATGTTTGTGATTAATTGACTTATATATTTGGGTGCTTTCACATTTGGTGCATAAATGTTTACAATTGTTAGGCCTTCTTTGTGGATATACCCCTTGATTATGATATAATGCCCTTCTGCATCTCTTGATACAGTCTTTATTTTAAAGTCTAGATTGTCTGATATAAGTATGGCTACTCCGGCTTTATTTTGTTGACCATTAGCATGATAGATGGTTCTCCATCCCCTTATTTTCAATCTGAAGGTGTCTTTAGGTCTAAAGTGGGTCTCTTGTAAGCAGCATATAGATGGATCTTGTTTTCTTATCCATTCTGTTACCCTATGTCTTTTGATTGGAGCTTTGAGCCCATTGACGTTTAGAGTGAGTACTGAAAAATATGAATTTATTGCCATTTTGATGCTTGTAGAGTTGGAGTTTCTGGTGGTGTTCTCTGGTCCTTTCTAATATTTGTTACTTCATATATATATGTATATTTTTTTTCCATGTTTTTTCCCCTCAGAGAGTTCCCCTTAAAATTTCTTGTAGGACTGGTTTAGTGGTCACAAACTCCTTTAATTTTTGTTTGTCTGGGAAACTTTTTATCTCTCCTTCTACTTTGAATGACAGCCTTGCTGGATAAAGAATTCTTGGCTGCATATTTTTGTGATTCAGCACACTGAATATATCCTGCCACTTCTTTCTGGCCTGCCAAGTTTCTGTGGATAGGTCTGCTGCAAACCTGACCTGTCTTCCCTTGTGTGTTAGGGACTTTTTTTCCCTTGCTGCTTTCATGATTCTCTCCTTGTGTGAGTATTTTGTGAATTTGACTATGATATGCCTTGTTGATGGTTGGTTTTTGTTGAATCTAATGGGGGTCCTGTGTGCTTCTTGGAATTTGATGTCTGTGTCTTTCCCCAGGTTAGGAAAGTTTTCTGCTATGCTTTGCTCACATAACCCTTCTACCCCTATTTCTCTCTCTTCCTTCTCTGGGACCCCTATGATTCTGATATTGTTCCTTTTAAATGAGTCACTGATCTCTCTAATTCTTAAATCGTGCTCTTTTGCCTTAGTCTCCCTCTTTTTTTCTGCTTCATTATTCTCTATAAGTTTGTCCTCTATATCGCTGATTCTCTGTTCTGCCTCATCCATCCTTGCTGCTGCTGCATCCATCCATTTTTTATTTCATTGAGACTATTTTTTTACCTCTTTTTCTCTTTAGAAAGGGATTCTAATCTATTTTCGACTCCAGCTAGTATTCTTGTTATCATGATTCTAAATTCTGGTTCAGACATCTAGCTTGTATCTGGGTTGTTTAAATCCCTGGCTGTCGTTTCTTTGTGCTGTTTCTTTTGGAGTGAATTCATTCGTTTTGTCATTTCGAAGGGAGAAAAGGAATTAATGAGGTAGAAAAATTAAAATAAAAAGTATTAAAATTAAAAAATTAAACACACACACACACGCAGAAAATCTAAAATACCTAGGAATAAATCTAACCAAAGAGGTGAAAAATCTATACACTGAATACTATAGAAAGCTTATGAAACAAATTGAAGAAGACACAAAAAAACGGAAAAAGATTCCATTTTCCTGGATAGGAAGAACAAATATTGTTAAAATGTCGATACTACCCAAAGCAATCTACATATTCAATGCAATCCTTATCAAAGTAACACCAGCATTCTTCACAGAGCTAGAACAAATAATCCTAAAACGTGTATGGAAAAAACTTGTATGGAAAATCTAATAAATGATGCTAGATCCTAGGTGTGTTTTTTGTGGGTGTTGAAAGTGGTTTGACAGATTAGAGAAAAAAAGGGGGGAAAGGAAATTGTTTGAGAATTTGAAAACATGAATACACTGAAATAGACTAAAATAAGATGATGGGAGTAAAATAGACTTTGAAAAAAATTACACAAAAGTAAAGAATATAGTAGGAAAAAAACAGAAAATATTTTTAATAAAAATTAAAAATAAAAGAATTTTTCTCTTTCTGTATTCAAGAAAAAGAAACTAAAAAGAAAAATGAGAAAAAAAATAAATCGTTTGAAAATTTGAAAAAGTGAATACACTGTAGTGGCCTAAAGTAAAATGATGGATGTAAAATAGAATTTGAAAAAATTTACATAAAAACAAAAAATATAGTAAAAAATTAAAGAAAAATATTTTTGATAGAAATTAAATGTAAAAATGAAGTTTTTCTCTTTCTGCATTCAAGAAAAAGAAAAGAAATGAAAAGGAGAAAAAAAAAGAAAAAAGGAAATCGTTTGAAAATTTGAAAAAGTGAATACACTGAAGTAGACTAAAATAAAATGATGGTAGTAAGACAGAATTTGAAAAAATTTACACAAAAGTAAAATATAGTAAAAAAATAAGGAAAATATTTTTAATAAAAATTGAAAATAAAAATGAATTTTTTTTCTGTATTCAAGAAAAAGAAAAGTAGTGTAAAAGAGAAAAAGAAAAGAATGTTGAATAGTTGGACCTGCTAACAGATTGAAATCGGACTGAAATTACTTCGTTTTCCCCTAGAAGTCAGACTATGTAGCGCTCTGTAGTCCATAAACTAAGCAGGCGGTGAGACTTGTGTTCTTAAAGAGTGAGGTTGGCCCAGTTGGGCGTGGCTCAGTGTAATGGCTCTGTTCTCCACTAGATGGCACTGCTAGCCTGCTGGGGTAGATTGTTGTGGCGCTCCTTGGTGTGTATGCATATGCCCTGGAGAGGTGAAAATGGCGTCACCTAGCTACCCAGTGTGTAGTATGGGTACTGTTCTCTCCGATCAGCAATCGCGCACCCGTCCTCTGTCTTCACCTTTCGTCCACTCCCTGCTTTTACACTGTGCGTGATCAGGCCCCAGGCAGTACACCTCTCTTGAGTTTTGTCTCAGATGTGGCTGTTTTCCCCAGCCCCTTACTTCTGAAGGACTGTGGCTTTGACCTGTTCCTCCCCTCTGCGAGAGGATCTCACTGAGCAATGGCCAAACAATGGCCGAATGTCAGCTGTACCCAGGAATGCTTGCTGGACCCTGCTGCTGCCGGAGCCCCGAGACTGTGGCCAGGTGCCAGCCCGCCCCAGAAAAAGTTTGCGAGATAGTGTAGCAGCAGCTTTTCACGGATTATGGAAAATCACAACACACATCTGGCACCAGGCTTCATCCTTAACACCAGTACCAGCTAATGTGGCCGCCTTCTGGCGTCTGCTGGGACCAGGTGGCTTCAACAGTCTCTACCAAATGTCCTTCCAGCAATGGAACCGCTTTTCCCCATGTGGCCTCAGAACCTCCCAGACCCCACTCTGTTCCTGGGGATTCACCCTTCCCACCAGAGCACCACCAGGTATTGAGCGGTGGAGTTGCAGACTTTGCACTCCCCTTGTTTACAGTCTTAATGAAATTTAAACCCTCTCCTTTCTCCTTTCTCCCGTTTTAGTTTAGTCCCTGTGGCTGTTCCCAATTTTCCACTTTCTGTCCAGCTGCTCTTGGGGAGGGGTGCTTTTCCCGTATTCTCCCCCCGCCCAGTCTCAGTCCTCTCTCCACCTGCAAAAGTGGCTCCCTGCCTGCCACCGGCTTCTCTCTCCCCAAGTTTACCTCTCCATGCCACATACCTGCTGAAGTCTGTAGTTCAGGTTGTGCAGATTGTCGTGTTAATTCTCCAATCAGTTTACTAGGTGTGTAGGATGGTTTAGTGTTGATCTGGCTGTATTTCATGGATGCGAGACACACACACACACACACACAGACACACACACACAAAGTATTTTTATTTTAACCGATTGAAGTCATCAATATATATTTTATCTTGTAAGCACTTTACTTGTGTCTGTTTGTAAAAGTCCTTTCTTGCCTGAGTTCAGGGAGACATTTTCCAACATTCTCTTTTAAAAACTTTATAATTTGGCTCTTCCCAATCAGTTCTTTAGAGAATTGTTTTTTTTGTGTGTGTGTATCTTGTGATGTGTGTGTGTGTGTGTGTGTGTGTGTGTGTGTGTATGTGTGTGGGGGGGGTCTATAGTTTATTTATTTTGACATCAAGAAACTAATTATTAAACAAATGGTTCTCCATGGACTCTTCTGAATTGCAATTATATGGAAATACCATCTGTAATTGAAATGCAAACTTGTTTCCTCCTTTAGAGGGTTTAAATATTTTATCTTTTTCTCCCTCTACTGCAGTGGGTGGGACCTCAGGTAAAATGTGGGCTAGCTGTGGTGAGAGCTGGTATTCTGTCTTTTTTTCTTTTTAATCTTTATTTTTGAGAGAGAGAGAGAGAGAGAGAGAGAGAGAGAGAGCGCGCGTGAGCGGGGGAGGGGCAGAGAGAGAGGGAGACACAGAATCCGAAGCAGGCTCCAGGCCCTGAGCTGTCAGCACAGAGCCCAACGCGGGGCTTGAACCCACAAACTGTGAGATCATGACCTGAGTCAAAGTCGGACGCTCAACTGACTGAGCCCCCCAGGCACCCCCCTACACCTGAAGGTAATATCACTCTACTATCTGTCAAGTATACTTCTGTCTATGCTTCATTTTTTCTGAAGATATTAAAAAAAATTTTTTTAAGTTTATTGATTTTGAGAGAGGCAGATACAGCATGAGTTGGGGAAAGGGAGAGAGAGAGGAAGAGACAAATCCCAAACAGGTTCTGTGCTGTCAGTGCAGAGCCCAATGTGGTGCTCGAACTCATGAACTGTTAGATCATGACCTGAGCTGAAACCAAGAGTCAGATGCTTAACTGACTGAGCCACCCAGGCATCCCTTTTCTGAAGATTTTACTTTTTTTTTTATGAATATAATTTACTGTCAGATTGGCTTACATACAACACCCAGTGCTCATCCCTACAAGTGCCCTCCTCAATGCCCATCGCCCATTTTCACTCTCCCCCACCCCCCATCTACCCTTAGTTTGTTCTCTGTATTTGTTTGGTCTCTTGTGGTTTGACTCCCCCCTCTCTGTGTAGATTTTACTTTTAAAGCAAAAGTAAAAGGGCGCCAGGGTGGCATGGTTCGTTGAGCGTTGGACTCTTGATTTCAGCTCAGGTCATGATCCATTGGTTCATGAGATAAAACCCTGCATCAGGCTTTGTGCTGATAGCATGGAGTCTACTTGGGCATCTCTCTCTCCCTTTCTCTCTCTGCCTTTACCCTGCCTGTGCTTTCTCCCTCTCTCTCAAATAAATAAATAAGATTTAAAAATGTATGTAATAAAGTAATGTCTGTACAAAATGTGAGGCTCAAACTTAGAACCCCAAGATTAAGATTTGCATTGGCCTTGTCAACTACACTTCAGTTAAAAAAACAATAGGGATAGGGATAGTGGCTCAGTTGGTTAAGCATCTGACTCTTGAATTTGCCTCAGGTGATGATCTCAGGGTTTGTGAGATCAAGCACCTCATCAGGTTCTGTGCTGGCAGTGTGGAGCCTGCTTGGGATTCTCTCTCTCCCTCTCTCTCTGCCCCTCTCCTGTTTGCATTCATGCTTTCTCTCTCTCTCAAAAAATAAAAAAATAATAAAAATAAAAGAATGAAATGGAAGAAAACGGTTAACAGACTGTGGAAAACAGTGCCTTCACCAACAATCAAAGAAATTAAAACTAAAGCAAGGAGATACCTTTTAGCTATCACATCATTTGTAATTAAGGGTACAGTGTGAACATCAAAATATGGAGAAGATGTAGACAAAAGAGCACCCTCATTTGGGAATTTTTGCAGAATGGATAAAGGGTCCTATACAGGTTAGATATTCCACTTTTAAAAATATTAAATATAACAGATTATGAACACATGTAAATATTTTTCAGAGATGTTCTTTGCATCATTACTTGTAATAGTGAAAGCTTAGAAACCCTCTAATCATTCAACAATGGTGAAATACCGTATATGTTATGGATATTTATTCTGATGTACTTTCAGAGAGCCAAATGTCCAGGAAGAGATAATAATATGGAGATAACTCATGAGATTAAGCAAAAAAGTATATATATTTGTACCAGCAGTATTTTCTCAACAAAGTAAAGGCAAAAAGTCATTAGAAAAAGACAGGCAGAAAATATTGTAAAATATTACCAGTGGTTTTCTTTATATGGAGGAATAGTGAGTGTTTTCTTTTTTCTTTTTTCCTATTTCTTATAGTTTACAAATTTACTATAGTAAGCATGGATTATTCTGTAGGTGAGACTTATGAAATAAACCCGAGTTTAAAAGCCAAAGAATCAAGGACTTGTCCATTACTAATAATTAGTCTGTCAGAATCTTAGATCTGATCCCTGATGTGTGATTTGGGGCCAGTCCTCTGAAGTGTCAGTGCCTAGTTTCTTCTCCTCAAATGATTCTTGTCTTCTTAGTCCCAGCAAATAGCGTGTCTTCTTGGTGCAGCCTTCTCCATGGGTAGGTTAGTCCCTATCAGTGAGTTGTTTCCAAAGCTGGGCTTGGAAATGGTCCCTGAAACTCCGAGCACTTGAGCCTTCCTGGTTGTGAGCATTTCTTGTAGCTGAGTGGGACCTGTTAGTCCCAGGCTGAACTGGTGCTACCTGGCTTCCTCCCAGCACCCGAATTCTGTCTGGTGTCATTCTTGGTGATTCCTACTCTCTGGCTTGGATCTGCTTGGACACCTATACCACTAGTCAAGTCACCCTGTAGGGATTGCTGGCCACTCATCTTCCAGGGGTACAGCTCTGTCCTGTAGCTCTGATTGTAATTGTGGCCAGTGAGGCATTCTCTGTTTGTTAAACCTGGTTGTGATGTTGAGCATCCATCTTGCTTGAACTTGAGTTTTCAAAATTACAATGGGGAAGTGCAGGGAGAAGGCATTTCAGAGAGCCTGAGCTCCCAGTCTGAGGAAGGACCCTCTACTGAGTAGAGCATCTTTCTGAGTCAAAGAGTCCCAACAGGGCCCCTTTCATGTCCCTGTTCCTCAGGCTGTAGATAAAGGGGTTCAGCATGGGGGTGACCATCGTATATACTACAGATGCCACCATTCCTATTTCTGCTGAATAGGTGGATGAGGGCTGGAAATACACCAGAAAGAGCGTCCCGTAGAAGAGAGTAACCACTGACAGGTGAGAGCCACAGGTCGAGAAGACCTTGTGCTTCCCCCCAACAGAGGGGATCCTGAGGATGGTGTGGATGATGTGGGCATAAGAGACCAGGACACAGGTGAGAGGGACCACACCTGAGAGGGCTGCTTCAGCAAACATCATGACCTGAAAGATCTGGGTGTCTGAACAGGCAAGTTTGAGGAGAGGGAGAAGATCACAGAAGAAGTGTGGGATGGCATGAGAGGCACAGAAGGAGAACTGAGACATGAGGAGGGTGAGCGAGGAGGCCAGGAGGTGGGAGCAGAGCCAGGATGCGGTGACCAGCAGCAGGCAGCGCTGGGGACACATGATCGTGGTGTAGTGGAGAGGAAGACAGATGGCCACGTAGCGGTCATATGCCATCACGGCCAGCAGGAAGTCATCCAGCAGGGTCAGTGCCATGAAGAAGTACATCTGCACGAGGCACCCAGTGTAGGAGATGGCATGGCACTGTTTCAGGATGTTTGCCAGCACCTTGGGGACAATGGTGCAGGTGAAGCAGGTATCGACGAAGGACAGGTTAGCCAGGAAGAAGTACATGGGGGTGTGGAGGTGCTGGTCAGAAACTATGGCCATGATGATGAGTAGGTTCCCCAACACGGTGACCAGGTACATGCCCAGGAAGAGTCCAAACAGGAGAGGCTGCTGCTCAGGGTGTGCAGAGAAGCCCAGGAGCAGGAAGTCAGAGACGCTGGTTTGGTTGCTGATTTCCTTCAAGGAGAGAAATTGGAGCAGAATCTTGCTTAAATGAAATTAAGCTCTGACTAGTACAGTTTGCTACTGGTCTGTTTTCTCCATACTTTGAAAGGTCACTGAGATTCACTAGCAGCTATAAGTGCAGGTTTGCAGATATGAGGACTGTGGTCTATGGTAGTGAGGTGTCAGAGTGGGGCCATAGTCTGCATTCTAGATTTCTGTAATGTGCCATGTTTTGCCATGGATTGTCTGAATGATACTGAATGGGGATTCACTGGAAAGAACTGCTTCACATTTAATTCCTTTTATAGTAAACATAGAGCAACACTTTGGATTATCTCTTTTTTGGAGGTACTTTTGGGATCATGCATCTACTAGGATTTCATGGACTCATGGAGTGCCTGTGTGCATGTGTCAAGTGTGCGGGGGCATATTGAGGGAGATGGAAGAGGAATAGCTTCTCCAGAGAGGAGCCAGCTGAGTCCAGGGGTCTCCAGGTGTATGGAGTGCTCTGGAGCCCTTTGTCTTTGAAGATCATTCCAATGGGTCACCGTGGACGTGAGAACATTGGAAACTGGGAAGCACTCTATCATTCAGGGCATATCATTTTCATTCTCCTCACCACCCTCACCATCAACACCTTTCTTTTTATCTTCTGGGCTTTGGCATCCTGGAGATGGGATGGGAATCTATTCTCTGTTTGTTATTCTTGGTCTGACCCTGGTTGGCCACTTAACTCTGAATGTGTGTTACCTCATTTGGACCTTGTGCAACACTTTCATGGAGTCATTGAAGCTATGACTGAGATGATATGTATGGAGGGCAGGTTACTATTGAGGGTGGTGATGCCCCTGTCTCTGTTAGTAGCAGTTGCTGAAATGTGAAGCGGAGACATAGGATGTCACGGAAAAGCATAGCATGCTGTGCTTGATGGCTCTGTTCCCCGCATGCCTTTTAACTTTGGGGGCTGTTTTCTCCCTTTGAGCCTTCCTTCCTTCCTCTGTATGATAGATACTAGCCCTACCTGAGAGGTCTGTTGAAGGGACCAAAGGCTGGAATCCGTTGAAGTTTCTTTATCAATCATGATGTGCAATCAAGATGAGAAATTCCCATGTTCCTGTTTGATGGTGTGGAGAAAGAAATGTGATGAACAGTCAGTGGCAGCACGGGTTAATGTCATGTTTATTTAGTGCTGTGATAAAAACATAATATACCCTCAGGAATCGGAATGCATTCCCCAATCTGTACTCTTGATGTGACTTTGAGGAGGTCATGGAACCTTATTTGGCTTTAGTTTCAACATCTGTTTAAATGCAGTAACAATTGAGTTTACTGAATATAGTGGTTATGAGGATTAAGTTGGATTAAAAATTATGGTATACTATTTAAACCAAGGGTGGCACATAGCAAGTGCTCAGTAAATAGGATTTAGCATTGTTACTGCTGTTTTTAATAAAACAGCAGTCATCTTGTACAAGGTGAGCCAAGCCGTACAGGGTGTTTTGTGGTTGTTGTGTTCTGGTCAATGTCTGCAGATTGGGCTTGTCAATTGTGAGATGTCAACACCCAATGCCACCACCACCGTCACCACCTTTCACATCAGCAGAAGCACTACCACCTTTGAAGGGTTATACCTCAGAACTGTCAATGCAAAGCATTTGTTTTAGCATCTGAAAGCCATGTGTAAACTTGGTTAAATAACTGAATCATCAGAGCCCCTCAAATTATTAGTGGAAGAATGGGAATAAATGAGTGTATCTGAAATAGTTATTTGCTGGCTCAACATTTTAGAAAGAGAAGGGTTGTGAAGAAGTGATTTGGGGTGGTGGCCGAGAGAGATTCTGGACCCACACCTGCTGAGTGGACTGAGAGGGACGTGTGCTTATTGTTGCCTAGGAGCTATGTGAACGTCACAGGTGGGGCTTGGGGAAGGGTGGTCTGAAGACCATTCTCTTCAGTGACTTCAAAGAGGACCATCAGGGACATGAAGGGCACCAGAGAAGGTGATCAGAAGAGCCAGAAATCGATTGGCAGATACAGGTATAGGATAGAGAGGAAAAAAGCAAAAGGAGAAGCCAAATTGCTATGCGCGCGCGTGTGTGTGTGTGCGCGTGTGTGTGTGTGTGTATGTGTGTGCGCGCGCGCAAGCATGCTTACAAGGGGCCTTAGGTGGACCGTTCATTCTCCATCCATATGCCTCAGTTCTTACCTGGACATGCTGGCCAGCCTCAGTCTCTGACACTTCCAGGAAGGAGATTGGGTTTGCTCTCCCACTGACTCTTTGAGAAGACATGGCTAGAGTCACTGAGCCCTTCCCTGTCTGTAGGAACAGCACGGACTGGAGACTCAGGTCCTTGGTGACATGTCAGGCACAGGAGCCAGGAGGGGCTGCTGACTTTTCACAGGTAGTGTCTCCTGGGACCCATTCCCAGATCTCCTAGTTAGAGCCTAGGTGGGGCGATTGTCCAACCTCCCAGCTGGCCCTTCTGCTTTGTGGTCCCCTGAGTCCCAGCAGTGCCAGTGATAAGACCGTTCAGATGACCAGATGGCCTTCCTGGTTTTCCCTGGGGTGACGTGCTGCTTGGATCCATCCTCGTAGCCCTGATCCTGACCGGGGTCTGGCTCTACCATGGAGTCACACTTTTCTAATTGGAGCCCAGTCCCCATGGATGGAATGCAGTATGTCCTAGAAAACAAGGGGAGCAATGTAGATAAAATAGCACAATCAACACCTTCAATTGTCGTATAGTAGAAATAGTAGCAGGAATATTCCTATTTTCTCTGACTCCAGAGAACAGAGATAGAAGCACTATGTGGTCTCGACATCAGGCTTGGGATACAGTTTCTGAATATATTTATCTTTTGTTGTAATTTTACCTTACATAAAAAAGCTTATAAAATGTGTATGTGCTGTTGAAGGAGAGATAATAAAATTACTGACCACTCTCCCACCACTCAGCTTCAGTGGTATATAGTTCAATCTTGTAGAAGCCCTGTGTGTACGTGTGTTTAATCATATCCTTTCTTCCCCATTTTGAGGAAATAACCATTGTGAATATGGGTACTATTTCTTTCTGTTCTTTATAGCTTTGCCACATGTGCGTTGTTGAAGATGTAACCACCATTGGATCCATAAGTTGTCCCCAGGTAACGGGAGGCTCCTCACCTCTCCTCTCCTCGGAATGTAGCTCGGCCCTTGTTCCCACAGTGGGAGCCGGTGTCAAGGTCACAGCCCTGAGAGAGCAAGGTGCTGTTGAGACCTTCTGGAGGGCGAAGTGACTGAACCCCTATGAGGCCTCTCTCTGTATAAACTTTTAGGATTCTGGCAGGCAGGTGTGGGTATCAACTTGTCTTGGGGTGCCCAAGACACATGCCTTGTGCGTTAAGTTCCCTTGCTTATTAGCACTGCTCCCTACCAATCCAGAGTGGCCTGCCTCTTTCCTTGTTCTGTCCCTGCCCTCTGTGTACTGTGGCCAGTTTGCGGAGCAACACGCATAGATGTCTAAACTGTATGGTTTACTCTAAATTTGCCTGTTCTTGTCATTTATGCGAATGGAATTATACTTTTTATATTCTTCTGTAGATCGCTTATATTGCTCTGCATTATTCTTCCACATTTGTTCATGGGACGCCTGTAACCGCAGGGCGTTCCCGTTCAGTGTCGTCTCATACACCCCTCACTCTACACCCTTGCTGCCTGCTGACGTTTCAGTTTCAGAACTTCTGGCTTGGGAATTACTGTGTGTGTATGTTGTCTGTGATTCTCTCAGCGGATTCTGGGGTAGCATTCCATAATCAAACACATGGCACTTCCACGACAGAATGAATGCATATTCCCGCTGAGTACAACTAGTTGAGAATGTAAATACTCTTGTGTAAATTCGGATCATGTTTTGTTGCTCAATGAGTTCACTGAGAACATACAGAAAATCCTTCTCTCCTGAGAGATTTTTTATGATAGAAATGTAGATAGATATTCTGGTGCCTATGTAGTAGTAATTGTTGTATTTAAAATAATTAATCGGGTGCCTGAGTGGGTGTGTTGGTTGAGGCTCCAACTCTTTATTTCAGCTCGGGTCATGGTCCCAGGGTCATTTGATCAGGCTCCATGTCAGGCTTTGTGCTGTGTGGAGCCTGCTTAGGATTCTCTCTCTCTCTCTCTCTCTCTCTCTCTCTCTCTCTCTCTCTCTGTCCTTCTCCAGTCACTCTCCCTCTAAAAAAGTAAATAATAAAAAATAATAATATAAAGATGGATAGACTTAAAAAAGTTATCAGCGTAGAGTAACACATACAGAAAACTGCAGAAAACAGAAACCTTGCACCCGGGAAATTATTAGAAAGCAGTCACCTATGTATCACTTCCCAGATTTAGAAGTAAAACATTGCCAGCACATCTGAAGCTCGTTTTGTGTATCTTGCTAAATCATTACTTTTCTCTCCTTCTCAGAGAAAAATAATCCCTATCCTCTTTAACAGTTTATTTTATCTTTGCCTGTTTCTGAACTTCAGTAAACACACTCACTCATTATGTATTCTGGTTTCTGGCTTCTTTTCTTCGAAATTTTACTTGTGTGAGATTCATCTAGATAGGTGTATGTAGTGGCAGTCTGTTCATTACCATCGAGGTGAGTTGCTCCACTGTAACCGTGTGTGTTACTCACACACTGTAAGGTTGAAGGAATAGTTGGCTTTGTGGCTGTTAGGACTGATATTAGGATGATCATTCTTGTACATGTTTCTTGGTGTGCACACGCATTCCTTTCTGTCGTGGACATGCCTAGGAGTGGCACTGCTGGGATCTGAGATGTCCATATCCCCCCATTTAGTGCACACATCAAGTTGACTTCCAAAGAAATTGTGTCAAGTTGCACTTGTACCAGCAGTGTGTGCGAGTGCTGGCTGCACCACATCCTTGATAACTCTTGGTGGTTTTAGCCTTTTCCGTTGTGGTCATCATGTTGGGTGTGCTTTGGGGGACATCTCCTGATGCTTTGATTTCATGTTTCAGTGATTAATCATGAGATGGAGGACCCTGTAAATACTTATTAGTATTTTCATTTCCTTATTTTGAAACTGCTTGTTTAAAGTTTTGTTCATTTTTCCGTTTAGTTATTTGTTATATTCTAATGTATTTGTAGAACTATTTAGAGCTATTTATTTAATCTAGATACTAGCCTTTTGTTGATTTATGCATTATAAATATTTCTTATATCTTGGTGGTTTGTCTTTTCACTCATTATAGTGCTGTTTGCTAAATAAATATTTTTACTTTAACTGATTGAATTCAAGTGTTTGTGTGTGTGTGTGTGTGTGTGTGTGTGTGTGTATGTGTATAATTTTTTTTCCTTAGCGTTTTGTGTCCAGTTGAAGAAGCCCTTTCTTTCCTGAGTTGAGGCAGACATTTTCCACCATTCTCTTTTAAAAACTTTATAATAATGCTCTTCCCAATCAGTTGTTTAGTACACTTGGAATTGATTTTTGTGTATGTTATGAAGTGTGTGTGTATGTGTGTGCAGGTGTCTATATTTATTTGTTTTTACATCAGTATAGCTAATTATTAAACAAATCGTTGCTCCATAGACTCTTCTGAATTGCAATTATATGGAAATATCATCTGTAAACAAAATGCAGCCTTGTTTCCTCCTTTACAGAGTTTAAATCTTATTTTTTTTCCTCTCCTGCAGTGGGTGGGACCTCAGGTGAAGTGTGGGCTAGCTGTGGTGAGAGCTGGTATTCTGTCTTGTTCCCCATTTAGACAGCAGAGATTTAAATGTATAAGCTTTATATATTTTATGTGCTGTGTGTTTGCAAAAAGGCAATTTTTTTTGAGATTAAGAAAGTTTTCTTCTATCCACATTTTGCTAGGAGGACTTTTCAGTGAGTGGATGTTGAATTGTATGACATGTTTTTTCTTTTTTCTTCCATCTTTTGAGATGTTCTTGCATCTAATGATTTTTGTCCTTTGCTTTGTAAATATGGTGACTTACTTTGATTGACTTTTGAGTGTTAAATCAACCATACCTTCCTAGGAAAACTCAACTTGGTAATGATATATCTTATTGTCTCTGCATTGTTGTGATCATATTGCTAATATTTTAGTTTGAATTGGTATGTTTATTTTATAAAATTTGTGATGCATTTATCTTCATGGAGATCAACTTGTAATGGTAATTTTTTTTGCAATGTTCCTGTCACTTTTTGGTATGAATGTTGTGCTAATCTCATAAAGGGAATTGAGTGAATATTCCTCATTTTCTTTTTTTTAAATTTTAATATAACATATCTTTTTAAATTTTAATTAAGCTCCACACCCAACATGAGCCAGCCCGGTGCCTCTCTAATTTTTTTGAAAGGGTTTGGAAGCTTGAAATATTTTCCTGGTTGGATTGTGTATAGACACTCACTCTTACAGACATTTGGGCCTGAAACTTTCTTTGAGGAAAGCCTACACATTCAGCTTCTTCAATGGTGATATGTCTATTTCAGTTTTCTATTTCTTACTAAATTAGTTTTGATGAGTTATATTTTTCTAGAAACTTGTGTTTAATCTAAAATTTAAAATTTATATATCATTGTGGGGCACCTGGGTGGCTCAGTCGGTTAACTGTCTGGCTCTTGATTTTGGCCCAGGTCATCATCTTGTGCTTCGTTGGATTGAGCCCCATGTCAGGCTCTGCGCTGACAGCATGGAGCCTATTTGGGATTCCGCCCCCCCCCCCAGAATAAATAAACTTTAACATTGTTCATAATATTCTCTTTATTTAATATCAGAGTAATGTCACTTTCTTCATTCTTGTTACTGATGATTGGTGTTTTCCCCATCTGACCATTTTCATCAGAGGAGTATAAATGATCTTTTCAAAAAATAATCTTTTAGCTTTGTTGGTCTTCTCTATCGTATGTTTTTTTTCTATTTTGTTGTATTTTTCTGTCATCTGTTTTCTTCCTTGGACTGATTTTATTGTTCTTTTTAAGATGGATTCTAAGCTTATTTTGCAGACTTTTCTTTTCTAATATTTGCATGTAACTGTAAGAACTGTAAGTTTCCTGTGAAGAATTTCCTGTAAATAATGTTTCAAAATTGTTTTTTTTAATTTCAGTTAGTTAACATACAATGCAATATTGGTTTCAGGAGTAGAATTCAGTGATTCATCACTTACATACAACATCCAGTGCTCATCACAAGTGCCCTCAATACCCATCACCCATCTAGCCCATCTCCCAACCACCTCCCTCCTTCAATCCTCAGTTTGTTCTCTGTCGTTCAGAATCTTCTATGGTCTTTTCCCCTCTCTTCACTTCCCCCTGCCCCATATGTTCATCTGTCTTGTTTCTTAAATTCCACATGTGTGTGAAATCATATATTTGTCTTTCACTGATTTACTATTTCGCTTAGCATAATGCAGTCTAGCTCCATCCATGTCATTGCAAATGACAAGACTTTATTCTTTTTGATGGCTGAGTAATATTTCATTATATATGTGTATATATATACATATATATGTGTATATGTATACATATATATATGTATATGTATGTCACATCTTCTTTATCTATTCATCAGTTGATGGATATTTGGGCTCTTTCCATCATAATTGGTTTTCATTCATATAAAAATTTTTTCTAATAGCCATTATGATGTCTTTTACTCCTAAGATTATTTCTAGCTGAGTTTCCTAACACCCAAATATACACTTATTGTGGGGAGCATATTGTGATGTATATAATTGTCAGATCTCTATGTTGTACACCTGAAAGCAATATTATTATATTACATGTCAAGTGTACTTCTATCTATGCTCATTTTTTCTTTCTGAAGATTTTACTTAAAAGTAAAAGGGTATGGGAGTGACTCAGTCGGTTGAGCATCTGACTCCTGATTTCGGCTCAGATCATGATTTCATGATTCATGAGATCAAACCCCTCATCAGGCTTTGTGCTGATAGCACAGAGTCTGCTTGGCATTCTCTCTCTGTGTCTCTTTCTGTCTCTCCCCGTTCCTGCTCTCTCTCTGTCTCAAATAAATAAAGATTTAAAAATGTATATCATAAAGTAATTCTATACACTACATGGAGCTCGAACTTATGACCCCAAGATCATGAGTTGTATGCTCCACCCACTGAGCCAGCCAGGCGCCTCAGTCAACTACACTTCAGTTAAAAAAGGAATAGGGGCACCTTGGTGGCTCAGTTAGTTAAGCATCTGACTCTTGAATTTGGCTCAGGTCATGAAATCAGGGTTCCTGAGATCAAGTCCCACATCAGTTTCTGTGCTGGAAGGTTGGAGCCTACTTGTGATTCTCTCTCTCTCCCTCTGTCTCTGCCTCTTTGCTCACAATCAGGCTCACTCTTTCTCAAAAAAAAAAAAAAGATGGGGCACCTGGGTAGCTCAGTTGGTTACGTGTCTGACTTAGGCTCAGGGCATGATCTCATCGTTCATGAGTTTGAGCCCTGTGTCAGACTCTGTGCTGATAGCTCAGAGCCTGGAGCCTGCTTCGGATTCTGTGTCTCCCTTTCTCTCTGCCCCTCCCCTGCTCATGCTCTCTCTCTCTCTCTGTCTCTCAAAAATAAATAAACATTGAAAACAATTTTTTAAAAAGAAAAAGAAAAGAGTGAAATGGAAAAAAATGGTTAACAGACTGAGGAAAATAGTGCTTTCACCAACAATCAAAGAAATTAAAAGTAAAGCAAGGAGATACCATTTTGGCTATCCTGTCATTTGTAATTAAGGATACAATGTGAACATCAAAATATGGAGAAGATGTAGACAAAAGGGCACTCTCATTTGGGAATTTTTGCTGGCTGAATAAATGGTCCTGTAAAGGTACTACTTAGATATCCTACTTACTTTATCTATTATCTATCTATCTATCTCTCTATCTATTTTTTTTTTTTTTTGAGAGAGAGAGCATGAGCAGTGGAGAGGGGCAGAGGGAGAGATAGAGAATCTTTAAAAATTTTTTAAATGTTTATTTTTGAGAGAGAGGGAGGGAGAGAGAGAGAGAGAGACAGAGAGAGGGAGAGAGCTAGAGTGAGGGAGGGGAGGAGGAGAGAGAGAGGGAGACACAGAATCCGAAGCAGGCTCCAGGGTCTGAGCTGTCAGCACAGATGTGGGTCTTGAACTCATGAACTGTGAGATTATGACCTGAGTTGAAGTCAGACACTCAACTGGCTTGAGCCACCGAGGTGTCCCATAGATATTCTACTTTTAAAAATATTAAATATGATATATGAAGATAATTTTTTTTTGGAGACTTTCTTTGCATCGTTATTTGTAATAGTGAAAGCTTAGAAACTTTCATCCCCCTAATCATCCAACAATGGTGAAATGCCGTATACATCATGGGCATTTTTTATAATGTATTCTCAGAGAGCCAAATGTTCAGGAAGAGATAATAATATGGAGACAATTCATGTTATAAGATTAAGCAAAAAAGTATATATAATTGTACCAGCAGTATTTTCTCAACAAAGTAAAGGCAAAAAGTCATTAGAAAAAGATAGGTGAGAAATACTGTGAAATCTTATCAGTGGCTTTCTTTATATGGAGGGATAGTGAGTGTTTTCTTTTTTCCTATTCACGTTTTACAAATTTACTATAATGAGCATGGATTATTCTGTAGGTGAGACAAATGAAATAAACTAGAATTTAGGTACCAAAGAATCAAGGACTTGTCCATAACTAATAATTACTCTCTGTCAGAATCTTAGATCTGATCACTGATGTGTGATTTGGGGCCAGTCCTCTGAAGTGTCGGTGCCTAGTTTCTTCTCCTCAAATGATTCTTGTCTTCTTAGTCCCAGCAAATAGCGTGTCTTCTTGGTGCAGCCTTCTCCATGGGTAGGTTAGTCCCTATCAGTGAGTTGTTTCCAAAGTTGGGCTTGGAAATGGTCTCTGAAACTCCGAGCACTTGAACCTTCCTGATTGTGAGCATTTCTTGTAGCTGAGTGGGACCTGTTAGTCCCAGGCTGAACTGGTGCTACCTGGCTTCCTCCCAGCACCCGAATTCTGTCTGGTGTCATTCTTGGTGATTCCTACTCTCTGGCTTGGATCTGCTTGGACACCTATACCACTAGTCAAGTCACCCTGTAGGGATTGCTGGCCACTCATCTTCCAGGGGTGCAGCTCTGTCCTTTTCCAGTATCTCTGATTGTAATTGTGGCCAGTGAGGCATTCTCTATTAAACCTGGTTGTGATGTTGAGCATCCATCTTGCTTGAACTTGAGTTTTCAAAATTACAATGGGGAAGTGCAGGGAAAAGGCATTTCAGAGAGCCTGAGCTCCCAGTCTGAGGAAGGACCCTTTACTGAGGAGAACATCTTCCCCAGCCAAAAAGTCTCCACAGAGCCCCCTTCATGTCCCTGTTCCTCAGGCTGTAGATAAAAGGGTTCAGCATGGGCGTGACCATCGTATATATCACAGATACAACCATTCCGGTGTCTGCGGAGTAGGAGGATGAGGGTTGGAAATACACCAGAAAGAGTGTCGCATAGAAGAGAGTAACCACTGACAGGTGAGAGCCACAGGTAGAGAAGACTTTGTGTTTCCCCCCAGCAGAGGGAATCCTGAGAACTGTGTGCATGATGTGGGCATAAGAGACCAGGACACAGGTGAGTGGAATCATGCCGGAGAGAACTGCTTCAGTTAACATCGTGACTTGAAAGATCTGGGTGTCTGAACATGCAAGTTTGAGGAGTGGGGGTACATCACAGAAGAAGTGTGGGATGGCATGAGAGGCACAGAAGGAGAACTGAGACATGAGGAGGGTGAGCGAGGAGGCCAGGAGGTGGGAGCAGAGCCAGGATGCGGCGACCAGCAGCAGGCAGCGCTGGGGACACATGATCGTGGTGTAGTGGAGAGGAAGGCAGATGGCCACGTAGCGGTCATATGCCATCACGGCCAGCAGGAAGTCATCCAGCAGGGTCAGCGCCATGAAGAAGTACATCTGCACGAGGCACCCAGTGTGGGAGATGGCGTGGCGCTGTGTCAGGATGTTCGCCAGCACCTTGGGGACAATGGTGCAGGTGAAGCAGGTCTCGACGAAGGACAGGTTAGCCAGGAAGAAGTACATGGGGGTGTGGAGGTGCTGGTCAGAACCAATGGCCATGATGATGAGCAGGTTCCCCAACACGGTGACCAGGTACATGCCCAGGAAGAGTCCGAACAGGAGAGGCTGCTGCTCAGGGTGTGCAGAGAAGCCCAGGAGCAGGAAGTCAGAGATGCTGGTTTGGTTTTTAATTGCCATTTAAAGTGGAACAGGTTCAGGAAAATCTTGCTTAAATGTACATAGACTCCAAAAGGTTATATCATTCAACGCCTCTCCTCTCTTTTCTGTGTTCTTTTCAAAGGTCACAAGAATGCACTCCTGTCTCTCATGGTGGGTTGTAAGCACGTACAGGGCCGAGAACTGTGGACAGCGACAGTGGGTGATCTTGGGAATGAACTTTGCATTTCAGCGGTCTCAGAGTTGTCTTGTAGACCTCCTGGATGAGGTTGAACTGGAGCTTAGCTAAGAAGAAACCTCCTAGGTTTTAGTCCACTCTTCACCTTTTTAAAAAAGTGAAAATATCAGTCTCATATGCTTGTGAGGCCTGAATAGGATCTCTTGAGGATCTGCATTTACTACACAGTTGTTAAGGAGAGTCATCTCTCTCTCAACCCTCATTGCTTTTTATATTTTGGGTAAATTATCTGTAACCTTTGAGTCTCATTTTCTTCACCTGTATGATGTGGACATAAACCTATCATATAAGACTGTTGAAAGCATGAAAATACCAGAATCAGTTAAAGGTTTTTTCAGGACCTTTGGATGGAAAATCCCAAGGAGAGATTTTATGTTGTGCATTTGGATGGTATGGAAAGATGAACACACACACAGTCAGCGCCAGCTGTGCGAATGTCATGATGTGGTGATGAGATACGTTGCCTCTGGGTCTGACAAACCTTCACTGGGCCACCAGCCTCCTTGTGTGCTGTGATGTTGAACAGGTCTACACGGTTTTCTGGCCTCAGTTTCTGCATCTGCTTAATGAGAGTAATAATGCTGAAATCAGAACTTTGTTGAGGATTAAATCAGGTAAGGATTGTAAAGAGCTAGAACAGTGACTGACTTATATCAACTGCTTGTCAAATAGTAGATTTTCATGAGATTATTGTTTACTCCTGATGGATTTAACAGAAGAAAGGTGCCTTCTGGAGTGACCAACTAGTCCTCTGTGTTTATCCAGGACTTTTCTGCTTTCAAAACTGAACACCTCACTCCCAGGAAACTCCCTCAGTCCTGAGAAAATTGGACTTTTCTTGGTCCCGGTCTGTGGGAAGTTGAGCTCTGAAAACTGTAAAGTTTCACAGAGTTGTAAATACCATAGTCACCAATATCACCATTGTGACCTTGGATGGCAATGGTTCTGACCTAGTAGTACCATGACAGAGCATCCATTTGGACTTGTGACATGTATAGGCCCAGGTTTGAATCCCAGGCATACCATCTCGGTCAAATCATTTACCTTCTAGAACCTGAATTGTAAAATGAGCCTAAATAAATCTAAATAGCATATACCTCTGAGTCTTAAATTAAAAAAAAAAAGAGATAGGACTTGTTGACCTGTTAATGGTTGTGGAGATTATTTCACTCCTTGGATGGTGGTATAGACTGATTCCAGAAGCCATTCACAATCCAGTGGGTTAGGAGTGAATTGTCTATGCACAATCCAGGGGTTCTCAGCATTGTTATTGCACAGCTACCATGTCTTGGCCACTGCCGGGGGCTTGGGGACCACTTGCACTAACTTCAGGCTGGACACTCAGGGAATTCATGGATATCAAATCAAAGCTTTTCTCATGGTGGTTAAGAGAGCCAGGTTCTATTTGGCTGAGAGTGAGGAAGGGACAGGAAAGGAGGAAGGAATAGGGGAGGAGGTGTTTGTGTGTGACCAATGCCTCCCACCTCTACCCCCTCAGGTCTTACCTGGAAATTCTGATCATCCTCACATTTTGTCACCATCATTAGATATTTTTTTAAACAATTTAACGTTTATTTATTTTTGAGACAGAGAGAGACAGAGCATGAATGGGGGAGGGTCAGAGAGAGGGAGACACAGAATCTGAAACAGGCTCCAGGCTCTGAGCTGTCAGCACACAGCCCGATGAGGGGCTCGAACCCACAAACTGTGAGCTCATGACCTGAGCCTAAGTTGGCCGCTTAACCGACTGAGCCACCCAGGCGCCCCGTCCCCATCACTAGATGTTTTGTCTGCCTTGCCAGTTTGGTTTGCCTTTCCTTCTTCTCTTCAAGAGGACTTGCTACAACCTCAGTTTGTTTCCTTCTCTGTAACAGCAGCATGGACTAAAGATTTGGGGCTGGAGCAACCTGTCCTCAGGAACAGGAACCGGGAGGAGCTGTGGGCTTTTCACATGGAGTATCTCCTGGGACCTAATCCCCAACCTCCTAGTTAGAGACAAAATGGGGCAAATGTCCAACCTCCCAGCTGGCCCTTCTGGGCCTTGGATTTGTGAGTCCCAATAGTGTCAGGAGCACTTTTGTCTCAGAGTGACCAGGTCTGTGACTCCTGAGAGTACCACACCTGGTACCCTTGCCCTGGGCACAAGCCGGGGAGGGGTTGCCTTCTCCCCCCACCCTAATCTGCCAAGGAGTGTGTACTCTAATCAGATTCTAATCCTCTTAAAGAAACCCTATTATTTTTCAGAAAATAATAATAATAAGTGAATTGGACAGGTTTGATGTAGGGTGGGCTACACATTGTCTTCAGATTCTTACTGTTCTATGAACAGATGTGTTTCCTGTGACTCTAGAAGGCAGAGCGATGGCTCATCTATAAAAACCTACTGAAGTAATAGAGGCTTCTGCACACAAAATTCCCTTAAATTTTATAAATTGCAAAATAAATCATATATAAAAATGAGTATATAAAACACATGGGACACTTTTCTTATGGTTTTACCAGTTATGTCTATGTGTGAAAATCATGTATTGTTTATATTTGCCTCTTCTTGTCTTTTACATGAATGAAATCATTTAGCTTCTTTCACTCAATTTTATGTTTTTTTAAAAAATTTTTATTTGAATATAGTTGGCACATGATGTTACATTAGTTTCAGGGGTACAGCACAGTGATTCAGCAAATCTATACGTCATGCCGTGGTCACCACAAGTTAAGCTAGCATCTGTCACCATCCAATGCTGTTACAATACCACACATTCCCTACACTGTACCTTTTATTCATTCCATGACTTTCGGAAGCCTATACCTCCTACTTGCCTTCACCCATTTTGCCCACTCCCCAGTCTCCTCCCCCCTGACAGCCATCAGTTTGTTTTCTGTATTTACAGTCTGATTCTGCTTTTCCTTTGTTTATTCATTTGTTTTGCTTTTTAGATTCCACACATAAGTGAAATCATATGGTATTTGTCTTTCCCTGTCTGACTTATTTCCCTTAGGTAATGCTCTCTAGGTCCATCCATATTCAATTTTATGTTGTTGCCATTCATTCATATGGAAAGTTGTAGCTACAGGTCATTCTTTTTCACCAATGTGTAAGAAAGGTTCACAGTGTCCTACATAACATCATTAGGGCTTTTCATTTTGGAAATCAGAATCTTTCTAGTTTTAGACTTATAGAATTGTACATATTTATGGTGATTTGATATGCATATGCTTTGTGGAATGATGACCACAATAAACACATCCATCAATTCAGAGTTACCATTTGTTTTGTGGTGAGAATGCTTAAGATTATTTACTCTCTCAGCAAATTGCAAGTATATAATTCGATATTGTTAATGGTCATCACCAGGCTGTATGTTAGATCCCAGAACTTACTCATCTTATAGCTGAGAGAGAGAGAGAGAGAGAGAGGGAGAGAGAGAGAGCGAGTGAGCACAAGCAGGGAAGGGGCAGAGAGAGAGAGAGAGAGAGAGAGAGAGAGAGAGAGAGAAAGTGGGAAACACAGAATCTGAAACAGGCTCTAGGCTCTGAGTTGTCAGCACAGAGCCCGACGCAGGGCTCAAACTCACTAATTGTGAGATCATGACCTGAGCTGAAGTCAACGCTTAAATGACTGAGCCACCCAGGAGCCCCTGAAAGCTTGTACTCTTTGGAGAGCAATGTAATCATCTACCATAACTTCTCTTTTCCTCTGCAGGAAGGTTCCTACATTTCCCCCCTCCCTCTTTTGTATCCAGTCCCCTTAGTTCCTCCTGGGTAAAGTTATATTTTTGTCCCCCATCTTTTCTTCACTTGTCTCCTTCATATCTCACAGCTTTAGATTGTATTTCAGAACTTTGAAGTGCTGAACAGCATTCCTCATGAAGGTTCTATTTGATAGAGGAATTATTTGAACATTATTGGAAATGAAGATGGGATGGAGGGAGGAGGGAGGGAAAAAGGAGGCTGGGGGACATTTTGTTGTTGTGGGTATTGGGGAGGCCTTCTCTGTACCCACTGGAATTATTAAAAATATTGACAACATAGTTATAAGGTCCTAAGGACAGGATCATTTATAGTGAAACACTTGGAAATACTGAAATAGTTTCAGGAGACACTTAGACTGAACTCACTTGGAGTAAGTTCACTCCAATATGACTATTTCCCACTTCACTACAAAACTTTGAACGTTATTTGGGAAGGGTCTATAGACACACTTTCATATACTTTTGATGTAATGGCTGAAATTTATTTGGAGCTTGCTATGTGCAAGACACTATTCCAAATACTTAAAACAGAAATAGTATACGTCTTAGGACACTTGTTATATCATTCAATCCTCACAACAATCCACTTTGCATATGACAACTGAGGGACAGAGAGGTTAATGTACTTGCCCAAGATCAGAGTTGGTGATGGTGGATTTGGGCCTCCAGTACAAGCAGTATAATTTCAGAACTAGGGAACAGAAGCTCAGAGGGGTTAAGTAAATAATCAAAAGTTGTTAAATTTGGAATTTTTCCTTTGACACCCACAACCACATGGTGAGATTACTTTTTGTATGCATTATGTAGGTGAAGAAAATTGTCTACTTCAGTAGACTTTGTGGGTTGATTATGGTCACAATTTGTGGGACTGAGTTGTAACGTAAGTGCTTGACGTCATAATCTTAGGGTCTTATTACCATACTGGTGAAGCTGCCTTCTCTGAAAAATATGTGAACAGCTTTGGGGAAGTTATGAGCTATTCTAAAAGTAACAAGAAGATCTACTAGCTAGACCCAAGGGGATTGTGCCTAAGATGATTAACTCATATGATGAGGACATTGACTTACTGAGGCTTCTTAGGAGCTGACCCATATCCTAATGGTTTAAAAAAAATCCCTACAGAAGTTTTTCCTGATTTTCATCAGGACATTTTACACAACATTGGTCACAACTGTGACAAACATGAGACAGAGACCGCAAGAGAAAAAAGTAAACTATGTGTCTAATACAGTAAGGCATCAATATCTGTGTCTCATATTATTTTTACCAAGAAGTATAATAACCTTCTATTGTAATTGTCTCATTCCCCCTCACTGGACTGTGATTAACTTTGAAGACAGAGCTATGATTGAGGTATCTTTGCAATATTTTAATTATTAAGTACAGTTCCTGGCACATAGCAGGTGTTTCATGGGTTCTTATTGAATGAATGAATGCTGAGAAGTACCATATATGGGTTTTGCTATTCTACTCTCCTGATCAGCTTTTTCAAGGCCTGCTTCATGTCCTTATTCCTAAGACTATAAATAAAAGGATTCAGCATGGGGGTAACCACTGTGTAGATGACAGTGATCACACGATCCTTTGTCACTGAGTAGGTGGATGAGGGGCGAATGTACACGAATATTATGGTCCCATAGAAGAGTGCCACAACTGTGAGGTGGGACCCACAGGTGGAGAAGACCTTGTGCCTGCCTCCTCGAGAAGGGACCCTCAGAACGGCACGGGTGATGTGGACGTAAGAGACAATGATCAAGATGAAGGGACTCATGATCACCAAGGAGCCCTCTGTGAAGGCCAAAAGCTCATTGACAGAGGTGTCAGAGCAGGAGAGCGTCAGCAGTGGCTGGACGTCACAGAAGAAGTGGTGGATGACGTTGGGCCCACAGAAGGAGAGGCGGGCCATGAGAATCGTGTGGGTGAGTGAGTGAAGGTGGGACAGCACCCAGGACACCGTCACCAGCAGGAGACAGCGCTGGGGGCTCATGGTCGTGGTGTAATGCAGTGGGTTACAGATGGCCATGTAGCGGTCAATAGCCATGGCAGCCAGGAGGAAGCTGTCAGTGATCCCAAAGGCCACAAAGAAATACATCTGTGTGAGGCATTGGGCAAAGGGGATCTTCTTGGTCTTGCTCAACATGTCTGCCAGCATCCGTGGCACGATGACGGTTGTAAAGCAGACATCCACCAGGGACAGATTGGAGAGGAAGAAGTACATGGGGGTGTGGAGGCGGGTGTCCCCCCGGATGGCTGCAATGATGACTGAGTTGCCAGCCACGTTGACCAGATACATGACTAGGAAGCTGGTAAAGAGCCACTCCTGATATTTGGGGTCACTGGTCAGTCCCAGAAGGAGGAATTCAGGAATATGGCTCTGGTTTCCCCTCAGCATTGATTTCCTGTAAATAAAAAATATGAAGGAATGTTAGGTGTGTGTCCTGGCTTGGGGTCTTCAGTCTGGTAGAGGGGATATCTTAAAACTTGTTCCAGCTTGTGTGCTGCAGAAGGAGAGTCATCATGCAGCCCATCATGTATTCTATGATAGAACTCCATAACTTCATAGAATTGGTGTTGGCTCTCTTGATTTCATTTCATTTTTATTTTTATTTTTTTGAGAGAGAGAGCACAGTGGCAGAGGGAGGGAGAAAATCTTTAGCAGATTCAACACCCAGCATAGAACCTAACATGGGGCTCGATCTCATGACTGTGAGATCATGACCTGAGCCAAAATCAAGAGTTGGCTGGCCACTCAGGTGCCTCTGGCTACCTTGATTTCAATTCCAACTTTGCGTCTAATTTTGTGAACTTGAAAAAAGTACTTCATCTCTTGTTTTTGATCCAAAGACAAAACTTGTAATACTCATGTTCTTGGGCTATTCGGACAATATGTGGTAAAGATACTTGGAAAATTGTTTAGAAGGTAATCGTTTTGCTTCATTTCCCAAGTTGTATCTAAGATACATCCTTTTGCTCTGTCTGGCCTCAGTTTTTGATCAGCTGCCAGCCCCTAGTTGCTTATACCTGGTGCTTCTGGCCTGCATTTCTCTCTTTCTGCTCCCCCTATGTAAGAAAAGTAGGGTAACCTAAATTCTCCCTATAGAAATCACATAAATACTGTAGAGATTGCATTCTTGGACCCAGCCCCTCTTGAAAAAAAGTGGTTTTGGAATGCATTTGAGAGTTTAATTATGGGCAAGAAGGTCAGACTAGGAATGGCTGGGACCTGGAAATTTGACATGTGTGTCAAGGTGTGGAATTGTCAAGGGTAAGGGAGAAGTTGGAGAACTGACTCTGGCAGAGGAAGTTCAGTTACCCAACATTGAGCTTGGTGGTTTAGGGAGGTGGGTGGCATCAAGGAAGACACAAAGGAGCTAAATGGTGAGTGCTCTTATGGACAAGAAGACTCTAAGGGATGAGAGAGTGGGCAACAGAAATGTGGGAAAATGCAGTATTTTGGCAAAAGAATACTGAGAGGTATGCACAGAAAGGTGCCAAGTTTCAGAATGTGTTCTTTGTCCCCCCAAAGGCAAGAGCCAAGGAGAATAAGCCAAGGCTCCAGTGTGGCAGGAGTTGAGGCACTAGTTATCTATCCACCAAGGTGGGGGTTCATTTGAAGTAGGACACAACAAGAAGCCATTTGGACATAGAATTAGAAGCAGCCAGCAGCCACCTTGGTTGACAGTGAGATGCTGAGTCACAGAGTCATGCACTCCATATGCCCACCCCGCCTTAGGACAGGATTGTTTTTAGAGAAAAGAGCAGAAAAGAGAGCCTATAAGTAGTGGTCAAATAATGTTAGGTAAAGGAGGGTACAGTTAGGGATACAGTTTGAATGAGAGAAGTCCACATCCTGTACTCCTTTGTGTCTTCATCATCTTTCTGGTACTTTTGACAATCAGAAACAAATCTTTTTTAATGCTTAGTGATCTTGAATGAAATTCATGGCCCTGCGTAGGAGAACTCAGGCTTTTGTTTCTCTTTTAACCTTTGAACAAGTGCATGCACACAGCAGCATTGTTTTCTGAAGTATTTTCCTCCTCTCTGAGATACTTGGTGCTCGGAAAGCCCAAATTGGATCTTTCCACTAGGCAAGGGTCCTTTAAGGCATGGACAACATGTAGACAGGTCTGTAGTGAAAGTGCTACCTAGGCAGGGTCCAAGTTTGTTTTGCTTCTTACTGGTTTCCACCTGGCTCACAATTACTGGCTCACAGAAATTTTATCCCTGACCATCCCTTATAAGACTGTGGGTTTTACATTAGTAACTGGGAGACTAGACTCCTAGGAAAGTCAATGGGAAAAATTCATGATTTGGGAATTAGTTTTGGTTCAGATACTGGCTATTTCCCGTTGGGAATATTTGTTTTCATTTTTTTTTCTCATCTGAAAAATGGGAAAGATAAAATGTCATCTCTTGATGTTTACTGTTAAGTTCAAGTAAGATAACATATCTGAAAAGTGTTTGAGAACTACAATTTCTGTGTAAGTGTTGCTTATACTAATAATACTATTTCTTGTTAGTATTCCATACTTAATTGTGTACAACTGAAAAATAATAGATGCAATTTGGAGGAAGTCAGGCAGAGGGTAAGGGTAGTAGATGCAATCTACGGTAAGCCAGGCTAGTGTATTTGAGGAGGGGAATAGAGTGGTCACTGGAAGGAGTGCTAAGCTACGTGTTAAGCTAGAAGGGACAGCAGAGTGACAGGGTACAAACCTAGGACAAAGTGGTCTTTCCCAGGAAAAGAGGTAAAGGAACAAAGTCCTCAAGGATTTTCTATTCTTTAGGATAATTCTTATTGGAATGTGTGTTAATTTTCAATGCCTGCTATAACCAATTACCATTAACGTAGTAGCTTAAAACAACACAAAATTTTATTTTACAGTTCTGTAGGACAGAAGTCTGAAAAGTCAAGATGTCAACAAGGCTGTATTCCATCCTGGAGGCTCCACAGAAGAATCTAGTTCCTTGCCTTTTCCAGCTTCTAGAAACTGCCCACATCACCTGATGAGTGACTCCCTCACTCTGCCTTCAATGCCAGCAATGATGGGTGAGTCCTTGTGTTGCCACCTCTCTGGTTCTCTTCTGCCCCACTCTTCCACATTGAAGGACCCCATGATTACACTGGGCTTATTTGGGTAATTCAGGAGGATCTCTTTATTTTAAGGTTATGGATTTCTGGCTTCCATAACTGTGAAAGAATACATTTCTGTTGTTTTAAGCCACCAAGTTTGTGGTAATTTGTTACAGCAACCCTAGGAAACTAATACACAGATCCTATGAAATATCAACGATATAGACCCCTTGGCAAGATTAATCATGGAAAAAAAGAATGCATGAAAAAATAGTCAAGAAAGGAGAAGTTATTTCAGGCATGAGAGATAAAATCATAAGTCTTAAGAAATTGAAAATTTTATGAAAAGTTTAAATGAAATGGATAAATTCCCAGAAACATACAAAATCTATAGGAATTATTTGAATAGACTAATAAATTATAAAAAATTATAAGTGGTAGCCAAGAACCTTCCCTCTCAAAAAATCTCAGGCTCCAATGACTTTAAGGTAAATTCTACCAAATTTTTGAAATAGCTAATTCGATTTTATGCAAGTTGTTCCAGAAAATAATACACAGAGGGTAGAAAGGGAACGTTCCAGCCCATTTTACAAGTTCAGTATGATACTGAGTCCAAAACCAGAAGAAAAACAAGAGAAGAAAATAAAATAAAATTATAGGCCCATTTTGTTTATGTACATAGATGCAGAATCTTAAATAAAGCAATAGTTAAATGAACCCAACATAGCACTGAAAATATTATATCATGAACAAGTGGAATTTGTCCCAGTAATGCAGATTTCAGAAAACTCCATCAATATACTTCTCCACATTAATAAAATAAAGGAGAATAATATTACATGGTAATTTTCATTGAAACAGAACAATCATTTGCAAGGTTCAACATCTGTCTACAATGATCTCTGTTAGAAAACTAGGAACAGGAGGGGATATTCTTAATTTGGTGGAAGCTATCTATACCCAAGTCCTACAGCATATCTCACACTAAATAGATAAACCTTAGATGCATTATTTTAAAATGAGAAACAAGATTAGGATATCCATTATCTCCACAAATATTTAACATGGTATTAGAAATCCTGCCTAATGCTGTAAGAAAAGAAAAATGTGAAAGGAAAAGAAGGAAAAAAAATAAACCTTTCATTATTTAAAGAAGATAGGCTCATCTCCTTGGAAAAAAGAATAGAATCCACTAATAAAACATTAGAACCAATAAGTAAGTTCAGCAGGGGTGCTGGAAACATGATCAACCTAAAAAATCAATAGCATCTCTCTAGAATAGAAAGAAATAACCAAGATAATGGACTAGAAATAACCAGAATATGTAGTAATAAATGAGATGCTATCCACTGTCACAGTACAGACTCTAAATCTCTAGGAATTAATTTATCTAAGAATACACAAAACGGCTATGTAGAAGCTAAGTCTAATAAGGGGCATATGGATAATTAAAATGAATGGAGAGAAATCCATCTTCTTGGATGGAATAAATGATATTACAAAGATGTTATTTCCCACATTAATCTATAAGTTTAATTCAATCTTAAAATATCTGTTGGATTTTTTGAAGTCATTGATAACTTTATTCTCAAATTTACAAATAATAATAAAGATCAGGAAATAGCTAAGTCAAACTTGAAAATAAAAAGTAAAAAGATGGCATTTGTCTTAATAGAGATTAAGAATAATAAAAGTTCATAATAATAAAGACAGCATGGTTTGGGTGTAAGAACAGATAAAAGACCAATGGAAAAAACTAAGTAGCTCAGAGACCTATATTTATACAAGAACTTAATACAGGAAAATGATGGTACTAAAAACCAATGGGGGAAAGGATGGAATGTTTGGAAATAGTGGGAAAATCGACTCTTTATATTGAAAGATATCAGAAAGAATTGTTATCTAATATCATATATAAAGGTGGAATCAGGTATATTATGAGCTTATCTGTGGTAACATGTAAATCTATAAAGTTAATAGGAAAAGACTAGGAGAATATCTCTGAGCTAGAGGGGAAAGAACTTCTTAAATAAGACACTTACTCTTAAAAAAAGGGCAAAAGTAAATTGTTTACATAAGTATGAATGAAGCTAACAGACATATGAAAGGCTAGGAGATGATATTTGCAAGTATAACAGGTGAGATACTAGTATGTAGAATATGCAATGATCACTTTCACATCAGAAAGAGAAATATATGAATCCCAGTACAAAAATGAGCAAGAAAGCCAAAAGGCTAATAAGCCTATGAAGAAATGCTCAAATCCATTGCTTATCAGAGAAATGACAAAATAAACCATGAGATTTCACTTGACATTTGTTAGCTTGGCAGACATTAGAAAGGAGAATAAGGTCAACTCTTGCAAGGAGATGTGGCAATATAGGGATCCTTTGGACACTGCTGGTTGGAAAATAAAACTGGTGCAAGACTCTACAGAACAAACTGGCATGATTTAGTCAAGTTAATGAATATCCCATGAGCTTACAACCCTGCTGCTAGACGGAAGCCCAGAGACATTGGTACACAGGCAAATAGAAGCTTCTGGATGAGGATGTTTCCACAGTGTCAGTTGCAGTGATGGGGAATTTGTGGCAACCTCGGTGTCCCTCACTGGGCTGGTAAATGTGATAGGCGCCCGCCATGGGTACAGTGCAGCTGTCTAGAAACAACTGATTAGAATTACAGCAACTTTGATAGATTTTAAAAACATAATCTGAGTGAGAAAGTAAGGGAATGAATGAGATCTATGACACAAGATGTTTTATATAAATTAAAAATGCAACACAAATGGTAATATTTCATAACGTATGCATATCAATAAGTCACATTGTACACCTTAAAAATAACTTAAAAATGCAATAAAACAACAAGGAAATCCATACACAAAGTTGAATGTTAAGCATATTAGAATGGGGGAGGAACAGTAGTGGGGAGTGGGTGAGGAAGCAAACAAGTAAGAGAAAAAAGGGTCCAGAGTTGGCAATATGCTATGAACTGGGGTATGTGATTAATTCAACCCTTTGCATCTGAAGCCTATGAATAAGAAAAAGAATATCAAGTCTTAAATAAAACTCAGAGATTTATCTTCCTTTCTATTTGTCAGAGCATGAACCCATCAGGAACACAGATGCCAGGTCATCCCACTAAAATATTGCCAGTAAATGGAGCCCACTGTCTCCTAAAATGTGCCCCTGTCCCTTTGCAGTCAAAATTGGAGAAGCCCGTTTATCTTGGATTGAAATGCAAAAGCCCAGCATTCTACTAAGCCCCCCAGTACCAGCATCCTGTTAGCTGGCTTTCTCTTTGCTAGTGATGTTAGGTATGCCTTCCTTTCATGGGCTGATGGATTGATTTATGATTCACTTGACAAAGTTTCACCAAGTGCCAGGAAACAACCCAAGCATTGGGAATACAGAAGAATCAGATACCATGATAGCCATTCTGATGTTTGAAAACAATGCCCATGTCCCCAGGTTTGTTCTCTGGGTGAAATTCCCCCAGTTCCTTCCAATCCTTACCCAGCAAGACTTGGTATTAAGTCATCCCACCATCTACAGTCACCTTTCGAAGCTTCTGGCTGGCATGGCTAAAGCTCCCTGTGTAATGGTCAAGTATTTCCTTTTAGAATGTAAATTCCTGTGAGACATTTGTACAATTCTAAGTTGTTGGAGATGGAAGTGATCTTAAAATTTATCCATTTCATAAGTTTCCAAACTGCTCCCCTGGGGACTCAGGGGCCACCCCGAGAGGGATCAGGAAGCTGAGGGGAAGGCTGAATGAGAGGTACTTTGGGTCTCTTTCTCTTTAATTAGAGAAATTCTGCTATCAATGTGTTTTACAGAATGAATTACTCCATAAGAAATATTATGAACATGAGGATGAAATCAAGGTACTCTTTTTATATAGGGAAAACTTGAGGCCCAATTTTTTACCCAGTACCACAGTCTCCTCTTACCACTAACATGTGTCAGCTCATGACTTAGGCTGTTCTGAAGATGTTCAGAGGTCAGGGTGAGGCCATAGTATCTGGAGGCTTCCTCAGCAGGCCTGGCTTTTGGGACAACCAGGAGCCAGGCTAGGTCTCCCCGTCAGGATCAGGGCAGCTACATCTGTTTCATTCCTAGTGCAGAACTTCTTTCCTTGGGGTCTGACCCACTAGAATAACAAATCCTTCCTGTATTATATAAATGGAGAAGGAGAAACAGAGGGATGTGGAGACCATGGCATTAGAAGCATGGATATATGACTTGGTTTGTGGTTTCAGCTATGCTGAATCTGAGCCTCAGATTTTGTCCTTGGAAAAGGGGATGATTTACAACATGATTTCTTAGTTTCTAATGCTCCAGGGTTTGTAGGACTTGGGTGTAACAATGGGTAGATGATAACAGCTACTTACTCAGAAAAGGGATTGTGACCTCCAGGGTGGTCATTCGAGAATCCAGGCGTCTTCTCCTCAGCCTCACTGGCCTTGGTGATTAGGGAGAACATGGGGGCTGGGGGGATAGAACTCTTGTATCAAGTGAGGAAGAAAAGATCCAGACTTGGTGTGGGAGCAGACAGGACTCACTACACTCTGACTGTTGTGTGTGTGATTGTCATCTCAGACACTTCTCTTCCTTTAGAGAAGTAATCTTTCAATGTAGCCTCAGCCATCTGGAACCCAAGGCTTTCTCTCATGCCCAGCTACCATCACTGGTCTCTGAAGATTTACTCAAATGATGAGGAAGGGTGAAGACCTAGAAGGAGGTGATTGCCTTTCACATGAATCATCCCAAGGAGGCAGACGGTATTTCCATCAACCGCCCCTGGAGAGCTCATTAAGAGGGGAGCCTTGGGGAGAACAGTAGAGACTGAGGAATCTCTGCATTCCAGGGTGGCAAGTTTCTTTGAATCTCGGATAATTAGTTTGTTACCATTGTGATTTTGAAGGAGATGGAGGTAGGTGAATAGAGAAGGCTTGGACCTGAGGCTGTCCCTGGGATGTTGGGGAGTGATGTGTGGTGCCATGGAAAGGATCCTAAGGGTAAAGATTCTCTTCACTCACAATGAGTAGTTGTGATTTGATTAGCCTCTCCAAATTTTAGGGTTGTCATCTAAATTTTAGTACCTGTATGGCAGGGCAGGTTGCCTGGAGAATGAAATAAACTTAAGAATATGTTCATATAATAATAACCATTTATCAAATGCTTATGTGACATTTTTATATATCACTCTTCAAGTGCAGTGTTCTTGTTTTTGCAGATGAGGGAAATGAGGCTCAGTCTTATTAAAAAACTTGCCTAAGGGGACGCCTGGGTGGCTCAGTCGGTTGAGCGTCCGACCTCGGCTCAGGTCATGATCTCACAGTCCGTGAGTTTGAGCCCCATGTCGGGCTCTGTTCTGACAGCTCAGAGCCTGGATCCTGCTTCAGATTCTGTGTCTCCCTCTCTCTCTGCCCCTCCCTTGCTCATGCTCTTTCTCTGTCTCAAAAATAAATAAAAACATCAAAAAAAGAAACTATTAAAAAAAAACTTGCCTAGGGGCATCTGTGTGGCTCAGTTGGTGGAACTTCCAACTTCAGCTCAGGTCATGAGCTCACAGCTCGTGGTTCAAGCCCCGTGTCAGGCTCTGTGCTGACAGCTCAGAGCCTGAATCCTGCTTCGGATTCTGTGTCTCTGGCTTTCTCCATCCCTTCCCCACTCACGATATGTGTCTCTGTCTCTCAAAGATAAATAAATATTCAAAAAATAAAACAAACACTTGCCCAAATTCACATAACTAGAAAGTGCTGCAGCTAACTTCAAATTCAGGGTTGTCTCAATTCTATATTTCACACTTATTCTACTTTGTTATGTGGAGACTACACCTAGGAATGTCTTTGATGGCTCCCTCTTATTTTCTCCTCCATGGTGCTAGGTCATCTTCAGATGTTCTACAAATTTATCTGCTTTTCCCCCTATTCTGATAATCCTGAGCAAGCTCTTGCTCCATTGGAGGAATGGCTCATTGAGGGTAGGGTCACTTTCAGCCAAATATGAGTCTAAATTATACAGAGCACTTTGTGAGAAACTCAGAGATTAGTAGAAAGATGGATCTAGACAGAGGAGATACACACTTGAGCAGAGTCCATGCTTGAGTGGACATATGGGGTGTGCTAAGGGGAGGCCATCAGGGCAGATAAAGTATTTAGAAGTGACAGGTAATGGGTGACAATTCAGGCAAGAGGTATTCTTAGGAAGGTCTAGTAACAGGGAGACTATGAACAGGCTACGTATTATGGTTCTTTTTTTCTGTTAGTGAATCTCAGCATAATCAGCCCTTGTTCTAGGCTACAGTAGTAAAGCATTCATATTGGATGGGATCTTAAATATCACTGGTCACTCTTTCAACAACAATTAATCTTCTCCCATATCATCCATCATTTGTTGGTACACCTCCTGTGGTGGAAAGCTCACTTCTGCCCAGACCACCCTATCCATCTTTAAGCAGCACTGGGACTTGTTCAGGTCCCTGGGGTTGTTCTAGTCTTATTCTTTTCCTTGTACCCTGTGATGGTGGGGACTGGGTTCCTCCACATTGTAAACATTCTCCTTCTCCTGGATTTTCAGGACTGGCTGCTCCAGGCTTCCTTTGACCTCTCTCTCTCACTCATCTGGTTTACAACTCATTTGCTGAGCAGAATAGTAGACACATCTAGGGTCTAACACATACTTTGACATTTATAAGCTAAAGTTTTCAATCCTCTGTCAGGTATTCTAATTTACTTCGACTCAGAAAAATGACTTCAAACAATTCTTATTTCTCAGCTTTATTGAAGTATAATTGACAAATTAAATTTGTATATATTTAAGGTATATGCTTGATGTTTTGATATACATATACACTGTGAAATGATCACCACAATCAAGCTACATAGTTATCACGTCCATCACCACATCCGTCACCTCACGTAGTTACCATTTTTTTGAGTGTGTGGTGAGAAAATTTAGGATCTGCCCTCTTAGCACATTTCATGTGTACAATACAGTACTGTTAACTGTAGTCACTAGGATCTAAATTCTATCTCAAGAATGTATTAATCTGGAATAACTGAAACTTTATACCCTTGGGTCAGCTTTGCACAATTCTAACAGTTGTGATATTACCAGTCAAGGCATGTCTAATTATCAAGCACATGTTATTTTCTCAGTTTCAAGAACCCCTTTCACTACCATTAATAACACATATTGAGTGAATTCTAAAGTTCTGTGCTGATGACTGTGTATTTATCATTGCAAATCTTTACAACAGCTCGCTATCTACAATAGCCCAATAATACTATTATTATACCTATTTATTGTTGGCTTACACAATAAAAGTTTATTTTTTGCTGACCCAAAGTCCAACATGAATGTGATTTCCATGTGTGATTTCCTTCAGGGTCCTGGAATTCTTCCTCCTGTGGCTGTACCCTACCCTAGTTTCTCAAAGCCCTTTCTATTCAGCCCATGGTTGGGTTAAGAGGGAGTGTAGCGGGTAGGAGACTTGAATGGGCCAGGCTGAAAAGTGATGTGCATTTTTCCTACCCACATGCTTTTGGCTGGAACTCAGTTCCATGGTCACATTTAACTCTAAGAAAGGCTGGGAAGTGTGGGATAGCTGTGTTCACAGAAGGAAAATGCCAAGGATTTTGAGTGTTATTTAAGCAAGGTCTGAATTTAGAGAGAGCAGAAGTGTTGATATGTGTGAGTATCTGAGGAAAAAGCATTTCAGACAGTGGAAATGGTGAACTCAAAGGGCCTGAGGTGGAAGCAATCCATGTTTTTTTAAGGAACACCAGAGATCAGTGTTTCTGGAGGGGCGGAGGTAAAGACAGGACCAGCAGGGTGAGAAGGCAGAGGGGTGTGGGGGGACAAATTATGTAGAGTCTGGTAGGCTCTTACAAGGACTTGGCTCTTTCTATGAGTGAGATGCGAGGCCACTGGGTCATTGTGAGGTTTTGAGCAGAGGGGGGATATGATCTGATTTATGTTTTTGCTTCCAAAGTTTTATGTGGAAAAATTTCAAAGTCACATAAAAAAGGAAAGAATATTGTGGCAAACATATATCCTTCATGCAGATACACTGGTTATTGACCTTTGGCCACATTTGTTTCATTCCTTTCTATAAATTTCCATTTTATTTTTTGCTGCCCTATTGAGAGTAAGTTGAATACATATACCACTGCCCCTTTGGGTGCATCAGGGCAAACTTGGTCATTCTCCTGCTGGGTCTGCCATGATTTGAGTTTGATTATGAGTCTGTAGACTCAGAGAGGTGATACAAGTTGGTCTTGAGAAGAATCTACATTCCCCTGCAAGATGACTGCCATAGGAGGAATTATTCTAGCTGGTAAGAGCAAAGGGCAGATAACTTCTCCGTGAGAAGTGGCAAAGGGGGCTCAGACATTTGGGTGTTCCAAGTACTCAGATTCATCACTGTCTATCAAAATTTTCCCATTCAGATTTTCAGGAAACCATTCTTTCCCAGTAAATGCCCTGACTTTAACATAAATGACAAGGCCATAAATCTGATTTGTGCTGTAATTCGGTCACTTACAGGGTGAGATTCTGGGTTTGCTTTTTATTTTATTTTATTTTTTTTAACTTTTAAAAAAAGTTTATTTTATCTATTTTTAGAGAGAGAGAGTGTGAGCAGGGGAGAGACAGGGAGGGAGAGAGAGAAAGAGAGAGAGAGAGAGAGAGAGAGAGAGAGAGAGAGAGAGAGAGAATGAGAATGAATCCCAAGCAGGCTCCATGCTGCTCAAACTCACAAACCTGAGCCGAAACCAAGAGTTAGATGCTTAACTGACTGAGCCACCCAGGCACCCCATAGGTTTGCTTTTTATTAATCTGGGTCCTGTGACAGAAGTAAGAAGGGATTTTTTTTTCATGGAATCATAAAAGCTTTTAGCTTTTTACTCATGTCTTGAGTTTGAAGTGTAAATTGTTGAGCTTGCCATGTTCTTTCTCAAAGTTCTCTGCTCTAATCTGAAGCAGCCAGTACACCCCACTCTTTTTATACTCTTTCTTTCCATTCTAGCATTCTATTGCTAAGGCTTCTTGGTCTCCCAACTGATCATAACATTGTTTGTAGTGGATTCCATGGGTTGACAGTGTCCCATTTTCCACTGGCAAGGTCATTACTACTTTCAAATCTAAGCAGATTGGATTCTAGATTCTCTTATTTTTTTTTTTAATCTTGCCTTTTTTTTTTATTTTATATGAAATTTATTGACAAATTGGTTTCCATACAACACCCAGTGCTCATCCCAAAAGGTGCCCTCCTCAATACCCATCACCCACCCTCTCCTCCCTCCCACCCCCCATCAACCCTCAGTTTGTTCTCAGTTTTTAAGAGTCTCTTATGCTTTGGCTCTCTCCCACTCTAACCTGTTTTTTTTTTTTTCCTTCCCCTCCCCCATGGGTTCCTGTTAAGTTTCTCAGGGTCCACATAAGAGTGAAACCATATGGTATCTGTCTTTCTCTGTATGGCTTATTTCACTTAGCATCACACTCTCCAGTTCCATCCACCTTGCTACAAAGGGCCATATTTTGTTCTTTCTCATTGCTCTGTAGTACTCCATTGTGTATATAAACCACAATTTCTTTATCCATTCATCAGTTGATGGACATTTAGGGTCTTTCCATAATTTGGCTATTGTTGAGAGTGCTGCTATGAACATTGGGGTACAAGTGGCCCTATGCATCAGTACTCCTGTATCCCTTGGGTAAATTCCTAGCAGTGCTATTGCTGGGTCATAGGGTAGGTCTATTTTTAATTTTCTGAGGAACCTCCACACTGCTTTCCAGAGCGGCTGCACCAATTTGCATTCCCACCAACAGTGCAAGAGGGTTCCCGTTTCTCCACATCCTCTCCAGCATCTAATAGTCTCCTGATTTGTTCATTTTGGCCACTCTGACTGGCGTGAGGTGATACCTGAGTGTGGTTTTGATTTGTATTTCCCTGATAAGGAGCGACGCTGAACATCTTTTCATGTGCCTGTTGGCCATCCGGATGTCTTCTTTAGAGAAGTGTCTATTCATGTTTTCTGCCCATTTCTTCACTGGGTTATTTGTTTTTCGGGTGTGGAGTTTGGTGAGCTCTTTATAGATTTTGGATATTAGCCCTTTGTCCGATATGTCATTTGTGAATATCTTTTCCCATTCCGCTGGTTGCCTTTTAGTTTTGTTGGTTGTTTCCTTTGCTGTGCAGAAGCTTTTTATCTTCATAAGGTCCCAGTAATTCACTTTTGCTTTTAATTCCCTTGCCTTTGGGGATGTGTCGAGTAAGAGATTGCTACGGCTGAGGTCAGAGAGGTCTTTTCCTGCTTTCTCCTCTAAGGTTTTGATGGTTTCCTGTCTCACATTTAGGTCCTTTATCCATTTTGAGTTTATTTTTGTGAATGGTGTGAGAAAGTGGTCTAGTTTCAACCTTCTGCATGTTGCTGTCCAGTTCTCCCAGCACCATTTGTTAAAGAGGCTGTCTTTTTTCCATTGGATGTTCTTTCCTGCTTTGTCAAAGATGAGTTGGCCATATGTTTGTGGGTCTAGTTCTGGGGTTTCTATTCTATTCCATTGGTCTATGTGTCTGTTTTTGTGCCATAGATTCTCTTATTTAATTAATTCTAGATTCTCTTATTTAAGTCTCTCTTTCTTTGGAGCCATCTTTGGTACTAAAATGTGTATCAACCAGTTAGAAAAACATGGTATTCTATGTTCCTCATATAATAAGTTTAATATAGCATTTGGGACATATAGAATTCTTTAAAGAATGAGAGGAACAAAGGTCAGAGAAGCTTCTACTAGAGGTAAAGGAGACTGACACTGAAGATCTTGGCCAGAAGCACTTGTTAAAAATAAACTAAGACATATAAGTGAAATCATATGGTATTTGTCTTTCTGTGACTCATTTCACTTAACATTACACTCTGTTCCATCCATGTCTTTGCAAATGGCAAGATTTCATTCTTTTTTATGGCTGAATTATTTCCATTATACACACACACACACACACACACACACCATATCTTCTTTATCCATTCATCAGTTGAAGGACACTTGGGCTGCTTCCATAATTTGGCTATTGTAGATAATGCTGCTATAAACATCGGGGTGCATGTATCCCTTTGAAATAGTATTTTTGTATTCTTTGGGTAAATACCTGGTAATGCAATTGCTGGATCGTAGGGTAGTTCTATTTTTAACTTTTTGAGGAACCTCCATACTGTTTTCCAGAGTGGCTGCACCTATCTTAACTAACTGGAATTTAAATAAAAACTTAAAAATATAAACTGAGATATATTAAAAATTTAAATTTGAGCAAAAGTCAATTAAAATTGGGTAGCATTCAATCTAGCAGATGGAAAGAAGCTCTGAGGAGTTGTACAAAGTGAAAGACTTTCATAGGGCAGAAGGGAGTGGGAATCAGGAAGTTATACTAGACAAAAAGGTGAAACTAATATAACATTTTATGTCAGCTATACTTCAGGAGAAAAAGAAAAAAGTGGGTTGATTATTGCAAAGTAGCTTTCTTTTAGGGGATGGCAGGGATCTTTCTATGGGATTACTGACCTAGTGCTGATCAGGTGACTCCTGATTGATTGGTTTAAGATTCCATTTCCGGGAGAGCCAAGACCATAATGAAGTCAAACCCAAATTTGATGGCACAGGGCTTAGAATAAACAGCTCCATTTGGGGCTTGTTATTTTGTTTTTGACATTCTAAAGCAGAGGGTTCTCAAAGGCTTGCCTAGAAGATGCCATAACTCTTGAGAATATCTGAGAAGTTTCCACAAAGTGTCTTAGTTTGCAGTTGCAAAGCAGGTGGTTTCATGAATTTTTTTCAGGAGCTATTATAAATTCTTACTCTGTCCACACATTTGGCTGTATCTGTCTCCAGGGAATAATGTCTTGCACTTCACTTCTGTGTTCCAAATATGATATAAGTTCCTTTTTTGGCAAACTATCCCAGAACCATAGAGAGAAAGGAATTCTGGGAAATGTAGTTCTAGAGTGGTGGATTGACAGTAGTCTATCCAACACACTATGTAAATAAATAAGTGATATTTTAAAATAACAGAAAGTTTGATTACTATACAAGGTAGTAGGATACAATAATTTGTTATAAAATATCTACCACACCTTTACTTCATGGAAATACATTTTTATGACAGTGATAATTTGTATTTTAACATTTTTTTAAGTTTAGTTATTTTGAAAGAGAGTGCAAGTGGGGGAAGGGGAGGAAAAGAGAAAGAGAGAGGGAGAGAGAGAGAATCTCAAGCAGGCTCCACACTGTCAGCTTGGAGCCCGATGTGGGGTTCAGTCTCATGAACTGTGAGATCATGACCTGAGCCAAAACCAAGAGTTGGATCCGTAACCAACTGAGCCATCAAGGCACTCCCATATTTCAATATTTCATTTTCTTCAGAAATGGTCACTAAGTTTGAGGTTCTTATGATATTGAAAGTATTTAGCAGCTTAAAGAATTCTTCAAGGCTGTAGCAACTTCTTACTAGATATGTCTCCTGAGGCAAGGGAAACAAAAGCAAAAATAAACTATTAGGAGTAAGTCAAAATAAAAATCTTCTGTACAATGAAGGAACCATCAACAAAACAGACTATTGAATGAGAGAAGATATTTTCAAATGACATATCTGATAAAGGGTTAGTATCCAAAATATATAAAGAACTTATCAAACTCAACACCAAAAACAAACATTCCAGTTTAAAAATGGGCAGAAGACACGAATAGACATTTTTCCAAAGAAGACATACAGATGGCCAACAGACAAATGAAAAAGTGTGCAACGTCACTGATCAGGGAAATGTAAATCAAAACTATAATGAGATATCACTTCACACCTGTCAGAATGGCTAAACTTAACAACACAGGAAACAACAGGTGTTGGCAAGGATGAGGAGAAAGGGGAATCCTCTTACACTATTGGTGGGAATGCAAACTGGTGCAGCCACTCTGGAAAACAGTATGAAGATTCCTCCAAAAGTTAAAAGTAGAACTACCTTATGATCCACAGTTGCAGTAGTAGGTATTTACCCAAAGGATAAAAAAATACTTATGAGGAGGAACACATATACCCCAGTGTTTATAGCAGCATTATCAACAATAGCCAAAGTATGGAAAGAGCCCAAATGTCCATAGATTGATAAATGGAAAGAGAAGAAATGGTGTGTGTATATATATATATACACATACACACACCATTTCTTCTCTTTCCATTTATATACACATACACACCATATATATATATATATATATATATATATATATATACACACACACACACACACACACCATTTCTTCTGTATATGTATATATATATATATATATATATATATATACATATATATATACACACACACACCATTTCTTCTGTATATATATATATATATATACAGACACACACACACATATACACACACACACATATATGTATATGTGTGTGTGTATATATATATATATATATATATATATATATATATACACACACACAGTGGAATATTACTCAGTGATAAAAAAGAATGAAATCTTGTCATTTGCAATGATGTGGATAGAGCTAGAGAGTATTATGCTAAGCAAAATAAGTTAGTCAGAGAAAGACAAATATCACATGATTTCACTCATATGGGAAATTTAAGAAACAAAACAGATGAACATAGAAAAAAAAAGAGATGCAAACCAGGAAACAGACTCTAATCTACAGAGAACAAACTGAGGGTTGATGGAGGGGTGGTGTGTGGGGGGATGGGTTAAATAGATGATAAATATTAAGAAGGACACTTGTGATGAGCATTGGGTATTGTATGTAAGTGATGAATCACTAACTTCTACAGCTGAAACTAAAAAAAATTGTCTAAAATTTTGAAACAGTCTCCAGATTACAGAAAAATGCCATTATGGCACAAAACGTGACCTTTCTCCCTCAAATAGTTTAGTATGTATTTCCTACAGAGACATTCTCCTCCATAGTCACAATAAAATTGAAATCAGGAAATTAACATTAATACATTACCATATCTACCATGTCAAGTTTCACTGCTTGTCCCAATAATGTCTCCATAGCAAAAGGAATAATAAAAATATCCAGTTCAGAATCCTATATTACATTTAACTTGTTTCCCCCAGGCTGGAATAATCCCACAAACTTTCCTTAACTTTCACACACTTGACATCTTTGAATATTATGGGGTACTTGTTTTCTAGAATATCCCTCAATTTGGTTTATTTTTCATTTCCTTATGACTAGATTTGAGCTATCCATTGTTGGCAGGAATATCATAGAAGTGACACTTGATTCTAGTCATTGCACCTTATAAGGGGGTACAGGATTTTGAATTGTCCCATTACTATTGATATTCATTCTGATTACTGGATTAAAGTGGTTCTGCCAGACTTCTCTGTGAAATTACTTTTCCTTTTTGTTAGAAATACGTATTTTATGAAATGATGTAACTACCCCATTCCTCACCAAAATTCTTCCCATCTGTTCATTTACCTATATTGGTATAGACTCCCGTTTTTTTTACTTTGTTCAGTGAGTTATATAATTTATTGCTTCTGTGTTCTTTTGATATGTTCCCACCATTCTCTAGGCACTTTCTTGCTTTCTATCTCAAGATGTTCCAGGATCATCTTGTTCTTTCTCTGCCCCAGTCCTGTAATTAGCTGTGTCTCCAAAGATCCAGGCTCCCAACAGGGATGCCTTCTTCACTCTACTTGGACTCAGTACACACCAAATCACCCCTCCTTGAGGACACTCTTGTCACCCATTTTTGGATCTGACTCTCCTCTCCAGGATGTACTGCACACAGATGCTTATTTTTGTCACTGAGGAAAATGGGGCTTGGAGATAGTGACAGCCTTCTTCATAAAACTAGGAAGACCAAGTTGTGACCTAATTTCAAGTTTCTTGTCTTAGAATTCTATGACCTTTTTACCACTCCAGGTTAGTTTGTTACCCCCTGAAGCCCTTAAGTAGACAGCTATGGAGCAGTATGAGCTTTATTATATTGATATTTATACTATATCTTACTAAGAAAATCTATTCAGGTCCAAGAGAACCAAGTGTAGAATTAATGACTTATTTGGTAGGAACATTAAACCATATGCCTAAACTGTTGAAACTATACATTCAGAAGCTTTTCTTCCTTACTCTTTATGGTTAAACATATTGGTCTACACTGGTAATTTACATAATAAGATGCATGAACTAAAGAGTATAAAAAAGGGGCACCTGGGTGGCTCAGTCGGTTAAACATCCGACTTCGGCTCCGGTCATGATCTCGTGGTTCATGGGTTTGAGGCCCACGTCAGGCTCTGTGCTGACAGCTCAGAGCATGGAGCCTGCTTCGGATTCTGTGTCTCCCTCTTTCTCTCTGCCTCTCTCCTCCTCTCATGCACTCTCTTTGTCAAAAATAAATAAACTTTAAAAATTTTTAAAAAAATATTATAAAAAAGAAGGGATAAAGTGAGGAAGAAGGGAGTTGGGGGGTTATTTTATAATTTATTAAGGTTGATAATATGAAAAAGTATGACATTCTGATTACAGTAAGCTTTTAACAGTCTTTTTCTTTCTTCTAACTAGACTGTAAATACTTTTGGAGACAGAAGAGATGATTGATGTATTTTGCCTTCCTCACAGAATTCAACGTAATATCTGCAGGTAGTAGGTGCTTAACCTTTAATTGTTGAGTCAATTATTAAACTCCTAGAGGTAGCAGAATATGAGTATTCTATTCCTTTCTCCTAGTCAGCTTTCTCAAGGCTTGTTTCATGTCCTTGTTCCTAAGACTGTAGATAAAAGGGTTCAACATGGGGATTACCACAGTATAAATAACAGTGACCACACTGTCCTTTGTCACTGAGTAGGTAGATGAGGGGCGAATGTACACAGAGATGGCAGTCCCATAGAAGAGTGCCACAACTGTGAGGTGGGACCCACAGGTGGAGAAGACCTTGTGCCTGCCTCCTCGAGAAGGGACCCTCAGAACGGCACGGGTGATGTGGACGTAAGAGACAATGATCAAGATGAAGGGACTCATGATCACCAAGGAGCCCTCTGTGAAGGCCAAAAGCTCATTGACAGAGGTGTCAGAGCAGGAGAGCGTCAGCAGTGGCTGGACGTCACAGAAGAAGTGGTGGATGACGTTGGGCCCACAGAAGGAGAGGCGGGCCATGAGAATCGTGTGGGTGAGTGAGTGAAGGTGGGACAGCACCCAGGACACTGTCACCAGCAAGAGACAGCGCTGGGGGCTCATGGTCGTGGTGTAATGCAGTGGGTTACAGATGGCCATGTAGCGGTCAATAGCCATGGCAGCCAGGAGGAAGCTGTCAGTGATCGCACAGGTCACAAAGAAATACATCTGTGTGAGGCACTGGGCAAAGGAGATCTTCTTGGTCTTGTTCAGCATGTTTGCCAGCATCCGTGGCACGATGACATTTGTAAAGCAGATGTCCACCAGGGACAGATTGGAGAGGAAGAAGTACATGGGGGTGTGGAGGCGGGTGTCCCCCCGGATGGCTGCAATGATGACTGAGTTGCCAGCCACGTTGACCAGATACATGGCCAGAAAGCTGGCAAAGAGCCACTCCTGATATTTGGGGTCACTGGTCAGTCCCAGAAGGAGGAATTCTGTGATGTGACTCTGGTTTCCCCTTGACATTTTTATCCTGCAAGTAGAAAATACAAAGGAATGTTAGGCATGTGTACTGGCTTGGAGTCTCCAGTTGTTACAACTTCCCGTGAAGGCTGGTATAATTGATGAGAGTATGCATTTTTGATGTGGCTTCAGGAACTGGATTCTTATCCTTGAAATGGGTGCAGTGAAGCAAGGTCCAGAAAGAACAAAGCGGGACCTCAGTTTGGCAGGAATTGTGGCTCTGCTTATCCACATAAAGACAGAGACTCGGCTGCAGTGAAACATAATCAGAAGTCAATTACCTGCTCTTGTGCTCAGGATGAAGTCATTCTGGCCAAGAGCCAGAATTTAATCCTGGTCAGTCACTATGTTCCTGGCCTTGGACTCCTAATGTCCACCTTGCCTAGCAAGCAGTTTGGCCTCAGGGTCTTGTATTTTTTGCCATTCTGCTATATTAACTCTCTGCCTGTTACATATTTGCTAACAGAATAAACTCAGAATGGACAGCTTTGACAGCACCTTGAATGATGGAGCATGTTGTATAAGTGCCAGAATTAGATTCTTTGGATCAGGAGAATTAGTGTAAAAAGTCCAGGATTTGGTTTTAGTCCTGGTGTGGTTACTTACCAGGTGTTCCCCTTTGAATATCTTGTGCCTTCTTTATTTTTCTCATGGAAAAATGGGAGAAGTACAACACCATTTCTGTCAAAATGTTGTGGGCATCAAATGAAGGAACATATCTGAAAAGTGTTTTGTAAATGAGCAGGTGCTGTATAAGTGATAATTATATAAATAATATATAACATAAAGTAATATATAATAATGGAAAATAATAGTTATCATATTTATACTTTTTTAATGTTTATTTTTGAGAGAAAGAGAGGCAGGGATGAGGTGGTCACTGAAAGAAGAGCAAGATCAAAGCTTCTGGAGAGGTGTGAAACAGGCAGCGTTAGAATTTCCTGGTCAGAGAATGAGAAGGGACAGAGATTTCAGTGGGTTTCCTACTTTGTGAGGTCTTTTCTGCAGTAGTGACGGATAAGTTATGGGGCCCAATGCTGACAGTCTTCCCACAACCAGGTCACCTAGAATGGTTTCAAATATCTTAGCAAAGCCGGATGACCTTTGTTTAGCCAATACTTTTGACTTACTCAAAGGTTTTTTGATGTGGGACAAGAGACTGGTTTGCTACGACACCCTCATTCCTATGATTATCTCTATGCATCCTTCTTAGTTCCCAGGCAGGCTGTTTCTGAGCTGAGACAGTGGGAGAAATGGAGAAAAGGCCAGGAAGAGGCAAGGGGGCATGGTCATAGGGTAGGTGCATGTGCCAGGTAGGGTCAAGGGCCTTGCCTGAGAAGTTTACAATTAAGAAGCAAGTGATTGAATTCCTACAGCCCAATAGTAAGAAACCCAATAGCCCAGTTAAAAAATGGGTTAAGGATGTGAACAGACATTTCCCAAAGGAGACATACAAATGACAAAGAGGTATATGAAAAGATGCTCAATGTCAATCATCATTAGAGAAATGCAAACCAGAACTGTAATAAGGTATCGCCCCATACCTGTTATGATGGCTGTTACCAAGGAAACAAAAGACAACAAGTGTTGGCAAGGACGTGGAGAAAGGGAACCATTCTACATTGTTGATGGGAATGTAAATTGGTACAGCCATTACGGAAAACCTGTATGGAGGTTGCTCAAGAAATAAAAAATAGAATTACCATAGGCTCACAGCAATTTCTCTTCTTGGTATAGGTCCAAAGAAAATGAAATAACTATTTTGAAAAGATATTAGCACTTTTATGTTCATTACAGGATTATTTATAATGGCCAAGGTGTGGAAACAACTTAAATGTCTATTGACGGATGAGTGGAATGTGTTCTAGATGTACAATGAAATCCTATTCAGCCTTAAAATAGAAGGAAATTCTGCCAGATGGCGACAGTGTGGATGAACGTTAAGTTCATTATACTCAGTGAAATAAGGCAGCCACAGAAAGACAAATAACTTCACAATTCCACTTATATATCTAAAACAGTCAAATCCATAGAATCGGAGAGTGGCATGGTGTCCAGAGGCTGGGGAGGGGACACCGGGGAGTTACAATGGGCATAAGGTTCAGTTAAGCAGGATGAATAATCTCTAGAGATCTGTTATACAACAGGGGATGTATAGTCAGTAATAAGGCATTGTATACTTAAATATTTGTTGAGGGTCGATCTCATATTAAGTGTTTTTACCACAATAAAATAAAATTTTTAAAATAATGAGAGCAGAGAGGGGATTGAGGAGAGTATTATGGGACCGCTCAACCGCAAAGCCACTTGGGGTGTGACTGAGTTGGGTTCAACTGCAAACTCCACTGAGTCCAGCCTAGTGGCTAAATTGAGGGCTCTGAGATCAGACTGTCCTGGTTTCAAGTACTAGCCTCACCAGACATTGGCAGAGTGACTGGGCAAGCTGCTTAACCTTTAAGCCTTAGTTTTCTGGTTTAGAAACAGTAATTATAATAGGATCTGCCTGTAGGTGGTTATAAGGATTCTCATAATATGCATATATAGCATATGTAAATGTGCATATATATTATGCATATGTAGTTAGTAGTGTAAGTCAGACAGAATAAACTCCTGATAAATGCCAGCTATAATTATTTCTGCTCTTTAACAATATTATTTAATGGATGCGTGTATGTAAGCTGTAGGAAACTGGCACATAATCGATGTTCAGTAAGTGTCTGAAGAACTAACTAATCTCAGAACCAGAAGAAAAATCAGAGATCATTCCTTCGAAACCACCACCCAGGGCAAGAGACTTGCAGTAGCTCTGATGGCAGTCATCCAGCTTGTATACCTGTAGTGACAGGGAACTTCCTGGCCTTCTAAATTTTTACCCGTAGAGTTATACTGAGCAAAAATGGCATTTTTGGTATTAAAGTCAAGAGTCAAGAATTCTGAACCTCACACTTCCAATATTCTTTTTTTACTGATTTCAGTGATAACAAGTGACCACAATTTTGCTTTTCTTTTACTTGTGGAATTATTGATTTGTTAAGCACTCAGTAAGCACTTTCTGAGTGCTGGCAGTCACGGCAGGTCCTGGGGACACAGAGGTGAAGAGACACCAAGTCTTCCTACGGATGTTTGAAGACAGTGGCCATGTCTGCCTGAGTCTTCACTTTTCCACATCAACTACCTTCCGTTTCCTCTGGCCAACCCCCAGGACACAGCCTCAAATTCTCTCCCATCTCCAGTCACCCTCTTCCTCCATCCTGGGACTGACCCTCCTATGTGACAGACATGTCACCAGCGAGGTAGAGTGGGATCAGGGGCTCAGGAGTCCTAATATCTTCCTCTTTACTCAGAAAAATTCTACTTTCATGTGTTTTACAGATTTAAAAACCAGTATTTTTGAAGTCAAGCTCTCAGTGCTAAAGAGGAGTGTCAAAACAAATTCTAGGGGCGCCTGGGTGACTCAGTAGGTTGAGCGTCTGACTTTGGCTCAGGTCATGATCTCACAGTCTGTGGGTTCGAGCCCAGCATCGGGCTCTGTGCTGACAGCTCAGAGCCTGGAGCCTGCTTCGGATTCTGTGTCTCCCTCTCTCTCTGCCCCTCCCCCACTCGTGCTCTGTCTCTCAAAAAAAAAAAGTAAAACAAAATTTTAAAGAAGCAAAAGATTGAAATTCTAATTTACATGATCCATTTGCAAAGGGCCAATTAAGACCTAAAGAAGGAAGTTGGTCATGTAATTTGTGTATTTAGTGTATTGAAGTATAGTTGACACACAATGTTACATTAGTTTCAAGTGTGCAACTTTGTGATTCCACAACTCTGTACACCGTGCTATGCTCGCGGTCAGTGTAGCTACCATTTGTCACCAATTACATTGCTGTTACAATACCATTGACTATGTTCCCTATGCTGTACCTTTCGTTCTCATGACTTACTCATTCCATAACTGGAAGCCTGTATCACCCATTTTCCTCTGCCTCCTGCTCCCCTCCCCTCTGGTAATTGCCACTTTGTTCGCTGTTTCTGCTTTTTTGTTTGTTTGTTTGTTTTGTTTTTTAGATTCCACATATAAGTGAAATCATGTGGTATTTGTCTTTTTCTGTCTGACTGGGTTGGGTTCTGATTTATTTCAGGTTTATTGGGGTCTGATTTATTTCACTTAGCATAATTTCCTCTAGGTCCATTCACGTCACAAATGGCAAGATCTCATTCTTTTTATGGCTGTGTAATATTTCATTGTGTATATGTAGCACATGGAAGTTGGTCATTTAATACTGTACTATGAGTTCACAGCAGAGCTGGTGTGACAGGTCTTAGTTTCTCCTTCCTTACCTTTCTCCTGTTTTAGCCTTTCCCACAGCCTATGTCCCATGCTGCTCTGAAGTTGGGGTAAGGCTACTGATGTGGGTTCTCTTTAGTGCAGGACTGGCTTTAGGGAACACTTGTGAAGCCAGGCTGGGATGACAGAGCCTGGACTTTTACCCCTCAGCATCCAGGCTGGGATGACAGAGCCTGGACTCTTACCCCTCAGCATCCATGCAGCTACACTGTTCCTCTGAAAGGGTCCATTCCTTTGCTTGGAGTCTTACCATTCATAGCAAATCCTTCCTTCCTTTTTTTTTTTTTTGTGAATGGAGAAGGGAAGCAGAGGCATGTGGAAGAGTTTGAGACAAAGAGATAATGTAATGGAGGCAGGGTGGTAAGTAATGGTCACATGACCTGGCTTGTAGTCCTACCTATGGCATTAACGTGTTGCATGTAATTGGGCAACTCATTTTACCTCTCTGTAAAAATGAATGTGTTAGTAAGTTTCTGGCACTCCAGGTTAGAAGCACTCTAGGTTGGGTATGGTTGAGGATACCATTTACTTACTCAGGTAAGGGATGGTGACCTCCAGAGTGGGTTTTGGAGGATCCAAGCACCTTTTTCCTGGCCTTGGTGGTCTTGATGTCTAGAGGAGGAATGGAGGGCTTGGAGCATAGAAAGAATGCTCATAGGCCAGGAAAAGGAAGGAACCCCAGATTCTGATGAGAGGTATCAAGACCGTCAATGTTGGGTAATGTTGGGGCACGTGTGATTATTGCCTCAGTCTAGAGATGAGGTTGTCAGCTCCTGAGTGGCCACATTTCTTCTTCCTCCAGAGAGGTGACTCCTCAATGTAGCCCCAGGCACTGGAGTCATGAGCCTTTCTGTCATCCCCGGCTATACACCACCTTACTGCTTCAGGTTCCATCAGATGTTAAGGAAGAAGGTGTGGGCTCAGAGGCATCTGACTGTCCTGTATGTGACCTCATCCCAAGGAGCTAGACAGCCTCCCCAGGCATCAACCCCAGGGAACTCATTAGACACTGTGTCGGGGAGAGAAGTAGAGACCTCTCAGTAGAGACCAAGGAAACTCAGGCTGAGATAGGAGTGTTTTTCTTGGATCTCCAGATAATTAGTCACTTGTTCTAGAAAACAGAGGCAAATGCATAGAGAAAGCCTGGGGCTTCTCCCAAGATGTGAGAGAATGTGTACACACACACACCTTTTTTTTTCTAGTTGCAAACTAGACGTAACATAAAATTTACCATTTTAACTGTTTTAAAATGTATAGTTCAGTGGCTTTAAGTACATTCACATGGATGTACAACCATTACTGCCATCCATCTCCAGAACTTTTTCATCATACTGTATGGAAACTGTGTCCCCACTAAGCCCCAACTTTCCACAGCTCTCTCTTCAGCCCCTGGAAACCACTGTTCTCCTTTCTGTCTCTGTGAATCTGACTGTTCGAAGCTCCTTACATAATTGGACTCATACAGCTTTTGTCCTTTTGAATCTGACTTATTTTACTCCGCATATAATGTCTTTGAGGCTCATCCATGTTGGAGCATATTGGATTCATCCATTTTTAAGGCTACAGTGTAGTTCTGCCGTCCAGATATTAGCTCAGTCTTAATGTTTGTAGCAATATCTTTTTTTTAAAGGTCATTTATTTATTTATTTATTTATATGAAATTTATTGTCAAATTGGTTTCCATACAACACCCAGTACTCATCCCAACAGGTGCCCTCCTCAATGCCCATCACCCACTTTCCCCTCTTGCCCCCCCCCCCCCATCAACCTTCAGTTTGTTCTCAGTATCCAAGAGTCTCTTATGGTTTGCCTCCCTCCCTCTCTAACTTTTTTTTTTCCTTCCCCTCCTCCATGGTCTTCTGTTAAGTTTCTCAGGATCCACATAAAAGTGAAAACATATGGTATCTGTCTTTCTCTGTATGACTTATTTCACTTAGCATAACACTTTCCAGTTCCATCCACGTTGTGTAGCAATATCTTTAATTCAGTGAGTTACTGTATCAGAAAACAACAGTGCCATCATTAATTTTACTAACTTTTTATCCAGTAGGCATTCAGTAGTATCCACTGGAAACAGGCTTTGTTCCTCAGCTACGGAGTGCCCATTTCCAGACACTGCAATATGATTAGTTAGCCTGTAAGGTGCCTTAGTGGCTTTCTTAGTTCCAGTTTGAAGGATTGGTAAAAGCAATTTTTGACTTTTTATTACTGTAGTAAAATATACATAGCACCATTTTTGACTCATAGGGTGCTCCTAATGTCCATGTGTAAACTATTCACTCTCTTTTTCTTTAAACTCTGAGCAATTGGGCTCAAGATGATGTAACAACTTAACTGGGACCAATATACTCTTTGAAAACACTGTTTCATATGCCACAGTAGGCTAAGTTATTCACATGTATATAGTCAAGGAGAAGACAGCTTCATCATTTTTTTCGTTTATTTGTAGGTTTGCCCAATTTATTTGGAAAAAAGTTCTCTCATGATCAGATTTTAAGTGTAGATAGTGCGCCTGTGGGGTGAGAAAGTGAATCTTCATATCTCCTTTTAAGCAATGATCCGTTAAGTATAAGAAAAATATGAGCAAAATCTACTTCATCTCAGCACATATTGACTAATCTAACTATGTTCTCAGCTCTACCCTAACCTCAGTGGAAAAGAAAATCAAATGAGCAACATGTTGCCTAAGTTGAGAAATCTTCATACTGTTTTCTACGGTGGCTGCATCATTTTACATTCTTATCAGTAGTGAGTACACAGGGTTCTATTTTCTCCACATCCCCACCAACATTTGTTATTTTCTGTTTTGTTTTGTTTTGTTTTGTTTTGTTTTGGTAATGGCCACCCTAACAAGTGTGAGGTATTATCTCATGGTGGCTTTCATTTACATTTCCCTGATGGTGAATGATGTTGTTTTTTAAAAAATTTTCTCAATGTCACTCATCATCAGGGGGAAAAAATCGAAACCACATTGAGATACCACCTCAAGCCTGTCTGAATGGCTAAAATTAACAACACAAGAAATAACAGGTGTTGGCGAGGATTCTGGGAAAAGGGAACATGCTTGCACTGTTGGTGGGAATAGAAACTGGTACAGCCACTCTGGAGAACAGTATGGAGGTTCCTCAAAAAACTAAAGATAGAATTACTCTATGAGTCAGCAATTGCACTCTTAGGTCTTTACCCAAAGGATATAAAAATACAGATTTGAAGGGTACCGGCACCCCATTGTTCATAGCAGCATTATCAACAATAGCTGAACTATGGAGAGAGCCCAAATGTGCACTGACTGATGAATGGATAAAGAAGATGTGGTATATGTATATGTTTTTACAAAACTGTTTATTTATTTATTTTGAGAGAGAGATATAGAGAGAGGGAGAGAGAGAGCACTGGGGAGGGGCAGAGAGAGAAAGGGGGAGAGAGAATCCAAAGCAGGCTCTGAGCTGCCAGCTCAGAGCTCAGAGCCCAATGTGACTCGAGGCTCAATCTTACGAACCCACTGAGACCATGACCTGAGCCAGAATCAAGTCAGATGCTTAAGCAACTGAGCCAGCCAGGTGCCCCTCTCATTGTAGTTTTGATTTGCATTTCCCTGGTAATGAGTGATGTTGAGCATCTTTTCATGTGTCTGTTGGCTATCTGTATGTCTTTGGAGAAATGTCTATTCATGTCTTCTGCCCATTTGTAAAATGGATTATTTGTTTTCCTGATGTTGAGTTGCATAAGCTCTTGTATTTTTTGGATATTAATCCCTATCAGGTCTTCCATTTGCAAATATCTTCTCCATTCAATAGTTTTTCTTTTCTTTTAGTTTTGTTGATTCTTTCCTTTGCTGTGCAGAAGCTTTCTAGTTTGATGTGGTCCCAAAAGTTTACTTTTGCTTTTATTTCCCTTGCCTCAGGAAATATACCTAGAAAAATGTTGCTATGGCCAATGTCAGAGAAATTACTGCCTGTGCTCTCTTCTAGGATTTTTATGGTTTCAGGTCTCACGTTTAGGTTTTTCATCCATTTTGAGTTTATTTTTGTGTATGGTGTGAGAAAGTGGTCCAGTTTCATTCTTTTGCATGTTGTCGCCCAGTTTTCCCAGCACTATTTGTTGAAGAGACTTTTTCCCATTGCATATTCTTGCCTCCTTTGTCATAGATCAATTGGCCGTGTAATGGTGGGTTTATTTCTGGGCTCTCTATTCAGTTCCATTGATCTATGTGTCTGTTTTGGGTCAGTACCACACTGTTCTGCTTACTAAAGCTTTGTGGTATGTCTTGAAATCTGGGATTGTGATACCTTCAGTTTTGTTTTTTCAAAATTGCTTTGGCTACTTGGGGTCTTTTGGGTTTCATACAAATTTTAGGATTATTTGTTCTAGTTCTGTGGAAAGTGTTGTTGGTATTTCGATAAGGATTGCATTGAATTTGTGGATCACTTTGAGTGTTATGGACATTTTAACAACATTTATTCTCTAGTCCATGAACATGGAATGTATTTCCATTTGTGTCATCTTCAATTTCTTTCATGATGGTTAACAATCTTGAGTATATTTTCATATATTTTTTGGCCATTTTTCTGTCTTCTTTGGAGAAATATTTGAATCCATAGCCCATTTTAAAATCAGGGTATTTGGGTTTTTGCTACTGAATTGGAGGAAAATACAGTTTCTGTACAATGTATCTGATAATGGATTAATCTATTAACCTAATAGATTATCTGGTATGTTTTGCAAATATTTTCTCCTATTCCCTAGGTTGCCTTTTTCCACTGTGTTGATTGTTTTGTTTGCTTTGTAGAAGATTTTTAGTGTGATGTATTTCATTCCTCTAGTTTTGCTTTTGTTGCCTTTTTTTTTGGTGTCCTATCCAAGCAATCAATCACTGTCAACACCAATGTCAAGTAGCTTTACCCATAAGTTTTATTTGAACAATTTTATGGTTTTAGGACTTACAGTTAAGTCTTTCATCAATTTGAAGTTGGTTTTATTTATTTTTTATTATTTTTTTTAAATAACCTGTTACCTTTCAGCTATTAAAAAAATTTTTTTTAACGTTTATTTATTTTTGAGACAGAGAGAGACAGAGCATGAATGGGGGAGGGTCAGAGAGAGAGAGGGAGACACAGAATCTGAAGCAGGCTCCAGGCTCTGAGGTGTCAGCACAGAGCCCGATGCGGGGCTCGAACTCACGGACCATGAGATCATGACCTGAGCCGAAGTCGGCCGCCTAACCGACTGAGCCACCCAGGTGCCCCTAAAGTTGGTTTTAGTAAGTAGTATAAGAGTCCAATTTCATTCCTTTGCATGTGGATATCTAGTTTTCATAACATCATTTTTTGAAGAGACTACCGTGTCCTCATTGTATATTATTTTTTTTCATGTGGTCATTTAAGAAAAATTAAATCCAAGTTAGTTAACATATAGTGTAATAATGCCTTCAGGAGTAGAATTTAGTGGTTCATCATTTACATAGAGTGTTCATCACAAGTGCCCTTCTTAATGCCCATCACCCATTTAGCCCATTTCCCCCTGCCCCCCCCCCCCTCAGTTTGTCCTCTATAGCTAAGAGTCTCTTATGGTTTGCCTCCCTCTTTGCTTTTATCTTATTTTTCCTTCCCTTCCCCTATGTTCATCTGTTTTGTTTCTTAAATTCCACATATGAGTGAAATTATATGGTATTTGTCTTTCTCCGATTGACTTATTTCATTTACCGTTACACACTCTGGCTCCATCCACGTTGTTGCAAATGGCAAAATTTCGTTCTTTTTAATGGCTGACTAATATTTTGTTTTATATTCTCAAGACTGGTTTTGCTATTTGGAATTCCTCGTACTTTCATGTGGATTTTAGGATTCTTTTGTTTATTTCTATAAAAAATGCCATTGAGATTTTAGGATTTTAATAGAGACTGAATTGAATCTGTAGATCACTTTGGTTATAATGGTCATTTTAACAATACTTAGTCTTCCAAGCTATAAACATGTGACATTTTTCCATTTTCTTGGGTCCTTCTTTTATTTCTTTCATCAAATGCTTTTGTTTCCAGTGATTAAGTCTTTCATCTCATTAGTTGAGTGTATTCCTAAGTAATTTTTTCTTTCTGATGCTACTGATGAGGTAGTTTTCTTATTTCAGATTGCTCATTGTGAGTGCATAGAATCACAACTGAATCCTTAACACGCTGTAGTCTGCCTCCTTTCGATTCCTCCATTGCAACCTCATTAACAAAGTCACTAATGGCCTTCATATCATTAAGGGCAATGGAAAGTCTTCCAGACTGTTTTGCTTCAACTCTGTTAATATTTTAATGTTGTTGACACAGCCTCTTGAGCCTTATTCTATCCTTGAATTATATGATTACTTCCTTTCAATCCTCTTTGGTAATACCTTCCCTATCAGACTCTTCAATGTCAGAAATACTCAGCACTCTTCCCTAGTCCTCCTCAGCCTTCATGTTTCATAATCCTCCTAGTTTATGTCATTCATTCTGATAAAAAGGCAAAATATGTTCAAGAAACTCAATATTTTGGTTTAGCCTTGAGCCAAATGTCCAACCTTTACATATGTTTAATGAGCTTGTATGTGTGTAAGGATCCAATACATTTCCCTTCACAATTTCCTCATTAAAGGACATACCTGTAGCATTATTCCACTATTGGAATCAACCAGCCTCGCAGGTATCTACATGGTGGGAGGAGGAGCTGTCAAGGGGGTTCCTCTCTACTCCCTAGGGTCATGTAGAAGCTTTCACCTGACTTGGCAAGGTGTTCAGATGGACTGCTTTGACCTTGCCTCTGACTATATTTACTTTCAGAAGAGATTTATTTCATTCTTACCAATGTTTATTAGCAAATTTCCAGGTTCACCCTAGGCTCCTTTGTTTGGGTAGCAAAACTTTGATTCAAGTCCTTTGATAGCATCTGTTCACATCAGCTCACTCCTTCTAAAGGGTGGCAGGATATTCTGACAGAGGATGTCCTCCTATTCTGACAGAGACAGCACTCTATGTGACAGAGAAGGATGAACCTTCTCTTTCACCACAACGTATTATCTCAGGGTCTCTTGTTATCTAAAATTCCCTTTAGTGTGAACTTTTGGGAGATTAGTTGTTGACAATGAGTTGTGGTTACAAATGTTATGAGTCACTCCCAGACCAGAGCGTTTTGATGCCAGGGCAAAATTTTTCAGAGCGATGATAAGCATTTGCAATGGTGTTTCTCCATCAACTTTGGTCACAGAATGTTTAAAATGAGAAGCACCCTTATGCTTTTTAATGGTGGACATGCAGTGTGAATATGAAATAAACCTTTGGTTTCAAGGTCCAGTGATTTTGAGATTGTTTCCTCAGAACAACCTTGCTTATCCTGACAGATACACATTGCCTTCTTCCAGATATAAAGGGCATTTCATGAGGATCATGGACATGTGAACAAAGGCAGAATAAAAGGGAAAGGAAAAGGGGTCAAAAGCTGAGAATTCACTGTGAGGACCCATTGGTATTAGTGGGGGCACTAAATGTGTTTTGTATATTCTTCCATCTTTTCAGACTTATTCTCTCTGTTCTCAAATTGAACAAGCAGCATTGGAGTTTCTGCTGTCCCTCAAACACATTCCAGTACTTATTGCCTTTTCCTCTTTGTGTGGTTCCCACTGTTTAGAATGCTCTGTCCACTTGCTGCTCTATTGAACTTGCTCTGTCAATCCTTAAGGACATCCTTAAGGACAGTCTCAAGTTGTTATTCTAAGAAGTCATTCCAAATTCCCTACTGAATTCCTGTAACTTCTTATTCTCAAAATGAATAGGACTTTGTAATTTCTTGAGTATTAGCCAAAGTCAAGTCCATAGAGGAGGGATTGGAAGACGCCTTATTGTACTTCAAGATAATTTTATTTATATAGGGGGCAGAAATAGCTTTCCTGAAATGTGGGTTCCTAGCGGCACTTGTCCTGGATTGTACATGTATTTGGTCAAGGTTTTTGATAGAAACTAAGTATTCTAGCTTCCCAGTCAGGGCTCTTATTTCTTTTCAACACTACCTTATTATTAAAAAAAAAATTTTTAATGTTTGTTTACTTTTGAAGGAGAGAGAGACAGAGTGTGGGGTGGGTGGCAGAGAGAGAGGGAGACATAGAATCTGAAGCAGGCTCCAGGCTCTGAGCTGTCAGCACAGAGCCGGACATGGGGCTCAAACCCACAAACTGCGAGATCATGACCTGAGCCGAAGTTGGATGCTCAATGGACTGAGCCACCCAGGAGCCTCTCAACACTACTTTAAATGACCTCTTTGTGTGTCATGTGAAAAAATGGATAGGAGGGAAAGATAACATGATCATTTCTTGGGTCATCTCCCAATTAAGACATTCCATCAATTTTTTCTTTCTATGAGTGAATTCTGTCCCTTAATTTCCTCAAACCCCTCTTCATATCTTTGTTCCTCAGGCTATAGATGAAGGGGTTCAGCATGGGTGTCACTACTGTGTACATGACTGTGGCTACCCGGTCCTTCACCACTGAGTACATCGACAGGGGCCTGAAATACACATAGGTGATACTCCCATAGAACAACGCCACTATGGTGAGGTGGGAGCTACAGGTAGAGAAGGCCTTCCACTTGCCGGCTGCAGAGGGAATTCTGAGCACAGTGACGATGATTCGCAGGTAGGAGAAGAGAATGCACAGAAAGGGGGTTGCGATGACAGCCAGGGTCTCGGTCATGACCACAATCTGGCTGGAGGACGTGTCAGAGCAGGATAGCTTTAGCACAGGCTGGGTGTCACAAAAAAAGTGCTTAATGACATGGGAGGCACAGAAGGACAGGCGGGACATGAGTAGCACACGGAGCAGGGAGTGCAGGTGGGAGATGGTGTAAGAACCCAGCAGCATGAGGAGGCAGCGCCGTGGATTCATAACCCTATTGTAATGGAAGGGGTGGCAGATGGCTACCAGCCGGTCTATGGCCATGGAGGCCAGCAGGTAACTGTCAGTGTTCCCACAGGCCATGAAGAAGTACATCTGGACCAGGCATCCCAGGAAGGAGATCGCCTTTGTCTCTGACAGTAAATTCACCAGCATCTTGGGTACAGTGACAGTTGTGAAGCAGATATCCATGAATGATAGGTTGCTGAGGAAAAAGTACATGGGGGTATGGAGCCGAGGGTCTGAGTGGATGGCCAGGATGATGAGTACATTGCCCAGCACGGTGACCAGGTACATGATGAGGAAGATGGCAAAGAGAGGTTTCTGTAGCTGAGGGTTGGAAGAGAGGCCCAGGAGGATAAAGCCTGAGTCACTGCTGTAGTTCTTGGTCTCCATGTCTGTGCCTTCCTGGACAGGGTGTGGAGAAGCAGTTGGAGAGATGTAAAAGGCAATTTCATCAATTCAGCTTCTTCCCTAATCTGCAGCCTAGAAAAATAATCTCTCTGCTTTTGTTAGAATTTCAAAACACATTTACTTTAAGAAACTACTGAGATAGAGAATAAAATCCAACAAGGAAAAAATAAAGAAAATTCCAGTTGCTTTTCCAACGAGAAACTAAAAGTGTGTCCCATGCTTCTTAGGAACTTCTAGGTAGCCTAATGTGTGTGAGTTCTTCTCAAAAATTTTAGAACGATATTCTTCTTAGGTGGTTTCCTGAACAACTCTTTATCCTCTGTTTTCCTTCATGTCCCAGGGGAAGAGGCTGCTGAGTTCCACCTTGAATCAGGATGCTTTCATACAAGGGGTTTCCATGAATTAGGTCCTCTCATTAGGAGTCTCTCCTACTCATGGGACCAGAGGTGGTAGTAGTAGTAATGGGGATGGAACAAAAGGGAGCAACAAATGTCATCAGTGCTCCTTGGTATCCACAGAAGTCTGATGAGACTTGCTTAGGTCTTCATAGCAAAATTTGCTTACTGTTTATTTAAGTATTTTTGTTTGGCCAATATGATCCAGATACTTGAAGTTTTAGAAAAGGATGCCAGTCAAAATAGGAATACTACCATGGATAGCCCATGTTATTGTGGTTAGTTTTAAAATATGTTAATTTTTCTGATTAAAAGACTATGAAGTCTTCATTCTAAACCTTCAAATATTATTGAAATAGAAGACTTTGAATGTAAGTCCCTTTCTTACCAATATCATGATAAGAAACACACATAAAAAGATATGGTCATTTTTGTGCAGTGATGGAGGAGTTAACCAACTCTATTGTGGTGGTCATTTCAGAATGTGTAAGGGCATCACATCACCATCTTGTTTCACCTTAAACTTACAAAATGTTATGTGTCCATTATATTTCAGTAAGGCTAGAAAAAAGTCAATTTTCTCAACTAATAAAGATCAATGCATGTGTAATAACACCCCAAAAGCCCTTTTTGAAGTGTCAAAGTCATTTGTACAAAGATATTTATGGCATCAAATTCAAACTCAAAGAATTTTTAATGGGACTTGAGAAGGTCATTCTAAAACTCATCTAGAAGAGTAAGTGGGTAATGAGAGAAAATAATTTTGAAAAAATTAGAATTTCAGAGAAGTTTTCTAACCAAAAATCAAAGTACATAACAATGAGAAACAGTAAGATAATAGTACACACAGAGAAAAACAAATGAAGGGTCAACATAAAGAATTCTGTATACCTGTGTTTATACATGTTTATAGATCTTAATCTACATAGAAATTAATATATAATATTTATCTCATAGCAATGAAAAATGGATGAACTATTAAATAAGATATATGATATTTATGTCAATTGGCTGCAGCTTTTGAAAAGAGAAGACTAGATTTATATCTTAACACACATAGAAATAATTCTATATGAATGAACAAACTAAAAGTAAAAACAAAATCCAAACCATAAAGTGAGTATAAGCTAAAAAGGAGTATATATTTATGGTCTCAGGACAAGGATGCCATTCCAAGTAAGAAAAAAATGTAGAGGTATAAAGACAAAATACTGTACTCAAATATTTGATAATTACATAATAAGGAAAGCTGCAACGTACACTAATGACTCAGTGAGAGAGAAGAAATAACAGCCAACACTACAGAAAATACAAAAAATTGTAAGAGAATATTATGGAAAACTATTTGCCAACCTGGAAAACTATTTGCACAACGTAGAAGAAATGGATAAATTCCTAGAAACATATAAATCATCAAAACTGCAGCAGGAAGAAGTAGAAAACTTGGACAGACTGATAACCTGCAAAGAAATTTAATCAGTAATCAAAAAATGCCAACAAAGCAAAGTCCTAGACCAGATGGCTTCACAGGTGAATTCTACGAAACATTTTAAGAAGAGTTAATACCAATTCCTCTGAAACTATCCCCTCCCCCCCAAAAAAACAGAAAAGGACGGAAAACTTCCAGATTCATTCTGTGAGGCAAGCATTACCCTGATACCAAAACAGGTAAAGACACAACAAAAAGAGAACTGTGGCCCTAATCAACATAGATCCAAAAATCTCAGTAAAATACTAGCAAACTGAACCCTACAATACATTAAAAGAATCAGTTGCATTTCTATACACCAAAAATGAAGCAACAGAAAGAGAAATCAAGAAATTGATCCCATTTACAATTGCACCAAGAACCATAAAATACCTAGGAATAAGCCTAACCAAAGATGTAAAAGATATGTATGCTGAAAACTATAGAAAATTTATGAGGGGCGCCTGGGTGGCTCGGTCGGTTAAGCATCTAACTTCGGCTCAGGTCATGATCTCATGGTCCGTGAGTTCGAGCCCCGTGTCGGGCTCTGTGCTGACTGCTCAGAGCCTGGAGCCTGTTTCGGATTCTGTGTTTCCCTCTCTCTCTGCCCCTCCCCTGTTCATGCTCTGTCTCTCTCTGTCTCAAAAATAAATAAACGTTAAAATTAAAAAAAAAAAAGAAAATTTATGAAGGAGATTGAAGACACAAAGTAATGGAAAAACATTCCATGCCCATGGATTGGAAGAACAAATATTGTTAAAATGTCAACACTACCCAAAGAAATCTATAAATTTGATGCAATCCCAATCAAAATTGCACTGGCATTCTTCTCAAAGCTAGAACAAACAATCCTAAAATTTGTATGGAACCCCACAAGACCTCGAATAGCCACAGTTATGTTGAAAAAGAAAACCAAAGCAAGAGGCATTACAATCCTGGACTTTAGCATCTACTACAAGGCTATAATCATCAAGACAGTATGGTTCTGGCACAAGAAAAGACACATAGACCAATGGAATAGAATAGAGAACCCAGAATTGGACCTGCAAATGTATGGCTAACTAATCTTTGACAAAGCAGGAAAGAGTATCCAAAGGGAAAAAGAGTCTCTTTAGCAAAAGGTGCTGGGAGAACTGGACAGCAACATGCAGAAGAATGAAACTAGACCACTTTCTTACACCATTAACAAAAATAAACTCAAAAGGGATGAAAGACCTAAATGTGAGCCAGGAAACTATCAAAACTGGCAGTAATATCTTTGACCTCAGCCGCAGCAATTTCTTGGTCAACACATCTATGGAGGCAAGGGAAATAAAAGAAAAAATGAACTATTGGACCTCATCAAGATAAAAACCTTCTACACTGTAAAGGAAACAGTCAATAAAACTAAAAGGCAAACAATGGAATGGGAGAAGATATTTGCACCTGACGTATTTGATAAAGGGTTAGTATCCAAAATCTATAAAGAACTTACCAAACCCAACACCTAAAAAACAAAAAATCCAGTGAAGAAATGGGAAGAAGACATGAATAGACACTTTTCCAAAGAAGACATCCAGATGGCAAACAGACACATGAAAAGATGCTCAACGTCACTCATCATTAGGGGACTACAAATCAAGACCACATTGAGATACCACCTCACACTGGTCAGAGTGGCTAAAATTGACAACCCAGGAAACAACAGGTGTTGGTGAGGATGTGGAGAAACAGGAACCTTCTTGCATTGTAGGTGGGAATGCAAACTGGTGCAGCCACTCTGGAAAGCAGTTTGGAGGTTCCTCAAAAAATTAAAAATATAAGTACCCTACAACCCAGGAATAGTGCTACTAGGAATTTATCCAAAGGATACAGGAGTGCTGATTCATAGGAGCAGATGTACCCCAGTGTTTATAGCAGTACTTTCAACAATAGCCAAATTGTGGAAAGAGCCCAAATGTCCATCAACTGATGAATGGATAAAGAAGATATGGTTTATATTTACAATGGAATACTACTAGGCAATGAGAAAGAATGAAATCATACCATTTGCAACAACATGGATGGGACTGGAGGTTATTATGCTAAGTTAAATAAGTCAGAGAAAGACAGATATATGTTTTCACTCATATGTGGAACATGAGAAACTTAACAAAAGACCATGGGGGAAGGAAAGTGGAAAAAATAGTTTTAAACAGAGAGGGAGGCAAACCATAAGAGACTCGTATATACAGAGAACAAACTGAGGGTGATGGGGGTGGTGCAGGAGGGGGGAGATCATTGATGGACATTGAGGAGGGCACTTGTTGGGATGAGCAGTGGGTGTTGTATATAAGTGATTAATCACAGGAATCTACCCCCAAAACCAAGAGCACACAGTATATACACTGTATGTTAGCTAACTTGACAATAAATTATATGTATAAATTTTTTTAATGCCAGAAAAAAAATGAAAGAATCATTCATGACAGTCAAGTGGGTTTTTTTCCCCTATGTTGCAAGGGTAGCTCAATATTCAAGAATTAATCAATGTGATACACTACATTAATAAAGGATAAGAAACACATGATGATTTCAATATATACAGAAAAAGCATTTGACAAAGTACAACATCCATTCATGATAAAAACCTGCAACTAAGTGGGTTTAGAGGGAATATACCTCAACATCAAAAAGGCCATATATGAAAAACCCACAGCTAATATCATCCTCAATGTGGAAAAATGGAGAGTTTTTCTTCCATGGTCAGAAACAAGACAGGGATGATACATTCATCACAGTTATTCAAAATAGTACTGATAGTTTTAGCTACAGCAATCAGACAAGAAAAAGAAATAAAAGGCATCCAAATCAGCAAAGAAGAAGTCAAACTTTCACTATTTGCAGATGACATGATAATCTATATAGAAAGCCCAAAGACCACCACAAATCTGCTAGAGCTGAACAGTGAATTCAGTAAAGTTTCAGGATACAAAATTAACATACAGAAATGAGTTGCATTTCTATAAAGCAATAACGAAGTAACACAAAGAGAAATTAAGGGATTGACCCCATTTAGGATTGCACCAAAAACAATGAGATACCTAGGAATAAACCTAACCAAAGAGGTGAAGATCTGTACTCTGAAAATTATAAAGCATTGATGAAAGAAATTGAAGAGGACACAAAGAAATAGAAAGTCATTCCATGCTCATGGATTGGGAGAACAAATATTGTTAAAATATCTATACTAGCCAAAGAAATCTACACATTTAATGCAAGCCCTATTAAAATACCAACAGCATTTTTCACAGAGTGAGAACAAACAATCCTATAATTTGTATGGAACCGCAAAGGGCTCTGAATAGCCAAAACAGCCTTGAAAAAGAAAAGCAAAGCTGGAGGCATCACCATTCCAAACTTCAAGTTCTACTACAGCTTTGATCAAAACAGTATGGTACTTGCATAAAAATAGACACAGGGGTGCCTGCGTGGCTCAGTTGGTTAAGTGTCAGACTCTTGATTTCAGCTCAAGCCATGATCTCACAATTCATGAGTTTGAGGCCTGCATCGGGCTGTGAGCTGACAGTGTGAGCCTGCTTGGGATTCTCTCTCTCCTTCTCTCTCTCAGCCCCTCTCTAGCTTGTGTGCACACACACACTCTCTCTGTCTCTCATTCTCAAAAATAAATAAACTTAAAAAACATTAGACACATAGATCAATAAACAGTATAGAAAACCCAGCAATGAATCCACAACTATATGGTCCTTTATACTTTGATAAAGCAGAAAAGAATATCCAATGGGGAAAAGTCTCTTCAACAAATGGCATTGGGAAAACTGAGCAGAAACTTGCAAAAGAATTATATTGGACCACTTTCTTATGCTATACACAAAAATAAATTCAAAATGGATGGAAGACCGAAGTGGGAGACCTGAAACCAGAAAAACCCTAGAGGAGAACACAGGCAGTAACTTCTTAGACATCAGCCTTAGCAACTTCTTTCTAGATATGTCTCCTAGGGAAGGGAAGCAAAAGCAAAAATAAACTATTAGGACTACATCAGAATTAAAAGCTTCTACACAGCAAAAGAAACAATCAACAAAACCAAAAGGTAACCTATGAATGGGAGAAGATATTTGCGAATGACCTATGTGGTAAAGGAATATATAAAGAACTTATAAAACTGAACACCAAAAGATAAATTATCCAATTAAAATATGGGCAGAAGACATAAAGAAACATTTCTCCAAGAAAGATATATTGATGGCCAACAGACACATGAAAGGTGCTCAACATCAGTCATCGTGAGGGAAATGCAAATCACAACTACAATGAGATATCACCTCACACCTGTCAGAATGGCTACAATCAACAACACAGGAAACCACAGGTGTTAGCAAGGGTGTGTAGAAAGGGGATGTAGTAAGGGTGTGTAGTAAGGCACCTCTCACACTGTTGGTGGGAATGCAAAATGGTATAGCCAGTGTAGAAAACATTATAGAATTCCCTCAAAAAGTTAAAATAGAATTACCCCATAATCAAGCCATTGCACTACTAGGTATTGACTCAAAGAATACAAAAATACTTATTCAAAGGAACACATGCACCTCTATGTTTATAGCAGCATTACCTACAATAGCCAAATTATGGAAAGAGCTAAAATGTCTATCAACTGATGAATGGATAAAGAAGATATATACTAGACACACACACACACACACACACACACGCGCGCGCGCGCGAATATACAATGGAATAGATATAAAATGGAATATTACTCAGCCATCAAAAAGAATGAAATCTTACCATTTGCAACTATGTGGATGCAGGTAGAGAATATTATGTTAGGCAAAATAATTCAACCAGAGAAAGACAAATACCATATTTCAAATGTTGTGTTTTATCTACCCTAAGTGATGCTATCGCACCTGTTCCCCAAGCCATACAGATGTGGTAGAGAACAAAGCTGGTGTGGTCTCTGCAACAGAAGTCCTTTTACTGCCCAGTGCCTTATGCCTCCTGCTGACCCACTCCTTTTCTCCCTCCTTTGCTCCCACACATTGGGACCTTTTCAATTTACTTCTTTCTTTTCCCTTTCTGCCTCCCATCCCATGAAGCCATGTGCTCACCCATGTTCCCTGTCTTCAGAGAGGAACAGCTGTAGGAGACTTTGGCCCTCAGTGCTGTCACATTGTGAGAAAACAGCAACTCTCTCCTTTTGCACCTCAGTACTTGACCTTTGAATCTCTCGTGGGTCAGGTTCTTAGAAACCCAGCTTGTCCCTGACTACCCTTTCCCACTTCCAGCAGAGAGGCAAACGGATATGGAGCCCCTCGAACAGATATGTCTTGCTTAGGGAACCTGCAGAGCCCTTTCTAGGCATGTTCCTTCTCTTCAATTGTCTGAAATCCCTTCTTTATGCCCAATTTTCACTCTAGTGTCAGATTGGAGCTTGACCCAGCCATTCCCAGCCATTAAATTACAGATTCCAAGGCAAGTGGACATTTGAAATATGCCCACTGGGTTCTTTTTTACGAATAATTGTCTTCCGTCTGTTTCAACGTACCTTTGGTATCCATCTGATCGACCAGAAGTGCTTCAAGTGGGACTTTGGCTGAAACCAGTGTAGTGTCCCTCTGCTGGGCTGGCAGTGCCTCACCCCGATGTCTCCTACTGGAGACACCCACTTCATCGCAGCCCCTTCCCATGGATACTCTCAGTCACGGTCATACAGTAGCGAGCAGTGACACAGTGCTTAGGTGTGCCAGACCCTGTTCTAGGAATTTTATGTACATTAAGTCATTTAGTCTTTACAGTACCCCCATTTTACAGATAATGAAAGTGAGGGAGAAGCACTTGAAGTGACTTGGCTAAGTCCACACAGCTAGAGGGTGTGGAGTCCAGCTTCAGAATGTGTGCTCTTACCCCCTGCATTATCCTCGTTTTCTCGTTCACTTGTCTCCTGTCTTTGAGATGGAGGAGAGAAGATGGGATTAGGAAAAGAGAGGAAGATCATATGAAGATGTTGACCCCCAGGTTCTGTTCCCAAGGACCCCTCAGCCTGCCTACCTGTGGGCTTGACAGAGGAGGTTCAGGGTCCTGATCAGACTAGGGGGTTTTCCAGGGGTTAAGGTCAGGCTCCAAATCTGTGAGGAAGTAGGCGAGGGGAAATGCAGATCTGGTTTCAGGAATGTGCTGTCTCCTTTCTCTACCTACAGTGGGCGTTGGAAGCCAGGGGCCTGTCCTCCTTGCATGTCAGAGCCCTGTGGGGATTGGCCCTGTGGGCTTCCCAGGAGAGGAGAACATTACTGATGTCCTCACTGAACTCTTTTGGGAGCTCGCAGGGGCTTCTCACGGGAGCTTGGTGGGAACTCTTGGCTGTAGGTGTAGCCTCATCTCCCCAGGAAGAGATAGGGCCATTCAGCAACAAGGGTGGAGGTGATTCATGAACAATTTATGTTAAGTATGTATGTGAAAATGCGTGTTGTGCACACACACGCTCTCTATACATGCATGTACTCCTTGTGCATGTCTGTGTGTAGGCTTCTGTGTGCCTACCTGGAGGGAGAAGTGACGGCCTCTTACGTCTCTGAAGGCTGTGTCTACATGCATGGCTTATCTAGGTGCTGGTGCAGTGTTATGGCAAAGGATTTAAGAGGCAGGCTCTATAGCCAGAGGGAGTAGATTCAAATGCTGGCTCTGTCGCCTACAATCTTGATGTGCTTTTGCAACTTAGCAGATAGATATTTTAAGTTTTTGTTAGAATTCCAGTTAACTAATATACAACATAATATTAGTTTCATGTGGACAGTGTAGTGATTCAACACTTCCATACAACGCCCGGTGCTTGAGTGAATTCCTTAATTCCCATCACCTATTTAACCCATCCCTCCATCCACCTCACCTCTGCTAGCCATCAGTTTGTTCTCTATAGTTAAGAGTCTGTTTCTTGGGTTGCTTCTCTTTTTTTTCCCTTTGCTCATTTGTTTTGTTTCTTAAATTCCCCATATGAGTGAAATAATATGGTATTTTTCTTTCTCTGGTTGAATTATTTTGCTTAGCGTAATGCTCTCTACCTCTATCCTTGTTGTTGAACATGGCAAGGTTTGATTCTTTTTGATGGCTGAGTAATAATCCGCATCTCCTTTATCTTCTTTATCCATTATTCAGTTGATAGACATCTGAGCTGTTTCCATATTTTTGCTATTGTATGTAATGCTACTGTAGACAAAGGGGTGCATGTATCTCTTTGAATTAGTATTGGGTTTTTTTTTAAGAGAGAAATAGAGAGCAAGAGCAGGGGAGAGGGACAGAGAGAGAGGTGGGGGGGGGGGAATCTTAATCAGGGTCCATGCTCAGGGCAGAGCCTCATGCAGGGCTGAATCCCAGGACCCTGGTATCATGACCTGACTGAAACCAAGAATTGGAGGTCGGCCAAGTGAGCAACCCTGGTGCCCCTGAATTAGTATGCTTTGGGAAAATACCTAGTAGTACAATTGCTGGATTGTAGGATAGTTCTATTTTTAACTTATGAATCCCCAAATTGTGTTTTGCACAATTGTGTTTGCAGTCAGTTGAGTGACTGCACCAGTTTGCATTTGTACCAACAGTGCCAGAGGGTTCCCCTTGCTTACATATTCGCCAACACCTGTTGTTTCCTATGTTGTTGATTTTAGCCATTCTGACAGGTGTGAAGTGATATCTCATTGTGGTTTTGATTTGCATTTCCATGATCATCAGTACAGTTGAGCATCTTTATATGTGTCAATTGGCTATCTGTATGTCTACCTTGGAAAAATGTCTCTTTTTGTCTTCTGCCCCCTTTTTTGGTTGGATTATTCATTTTGGAGTATTGTTGATTGTTTCCAGATTTTTTTTTTAAATGTTTTTTCTTTTAATAGACTTAAATTTTTTAGAGCAGTTACAGGTTCACAGAAAATTGATCACTTGGTACAAAGGGTTCCCACATACTTTCAAGCCCCCATACATGCACAGACACCTCCCCCCCCCCCATTATCAACTTCCCCAGAAGAGTGCTACAGTTGTCATGATTGATGAACCATAGCAACACATCATCACTGTTCATCGAGTTTACATTAGGGTTCACTCTTGCTGTTGTACATTCTACAGGTTTTGACAAATGTATACTGACACCATGATAGTGGTGGCCCTAAAGTCCTTGGTGTTTTACCTATTCCTTCCTCTGTCTCTCTGAACCCTTCAAGCACCAATCTTTTTACTGTCTCCATAGTTTTACCTTTTCCAGAATGTCATGTAATGGAATCAGATAGCTTGCAACCTTTTCAGACTGGCTTCTTTCATTTAGTAATATGTGTTTAAGTTTCCTCCTTGTGTTTTCCAGACTTGATCGCTCATTTCTTTTTTGTACTGAATAATATTTCATTGTTTGGATGTACATATTTATTTATCCTGTTTGTTTATCCATTCACCCATTGAAAGATATATATTTAAAAATAGAGATGATTTTATCATTACCTGGGAAATGCAAAAATCTTATTCTGCCACATGACACTGTCTTCTGTTTTGTGTGTGGTGCTTCAGTTCTCAAGCCCCGCTTCTATCTCGGGTTCCCAGTTTTATAGTGGCTCCATGAGGGCCCTGGGTATGGGCACTGTGTTCCACTTCACAAGCGAGGCAGAGTAGTCCTCTGACTTGCCAAAGTCACTGTTAGGGTGGGGCTGGCATGGGAGCCCGTTCTTATGGTTCCTTACTTGGTTTCCTCTGATATAGTAGCAGAATACCGCCTCCCTGACAAGGGGCAGGTGTTTGGAGGCTGAGGGCAGGGCTTGGTGGTGGTGGATGGATTCCATGAAGGGAATCTAAAACCCCTAAGCATGCCAGTGGGAATCTGAGAGCTGACCATGGTGAAGTGGTTTGGGACCGGGTCTTCAGTTTCTTTATGCCTGTGTATAGCTGGCTGACTTCATCTTTGTCTTTTGAACCTCCTCATTTCCAAAAGCCCTGGTCATTTCTGTTTTGTGCAGCAAGCCCAGGGTTACCTATGATGCAGATCAGTAGGACTCTGGCTCGGATGAAACAAGTTTCTGGGGACGCCCCTAAGAATGACTTCATGATATGTGTCTGGAATTCCTGACACATCCAGGAACAATGGCTCTGAGAACACTTCTCCTGTGCAGGGAATGCAGTGGCTCTGGACAAGCTCGGTGCTGTTTGTATTTATAGTTATACACCAGGTTCCACCCTAAGTAGCTCATTTGCTTCCTCCATGTGCAAGTTCTGCTGATGGGACATCTCCTGGAGGAGGCTTGTCTGGAAGGAGATTCTTCTGTTGTGGGGGGAAATACATCCATATCCTCATCTCTTGAACCTTCTACTCTTGGATTATATGACTCCTCGTTTTCAGTCTTCTTTGCTAATATCTTCTCTCTCAGACTCTTCAACGTCAGAAATACTCAGCACTCTTCTCCAGTCCTCCTTAGCCTTCATGTTTCACATCCCTCGTAGTTTATGTCATTCACTCTGATACACAGATAAACTATGTCCAAGGAAGTCAATTTTTCCTTAGCTCAGTATTGAGCAAAATCTTCAACATTTACATATATGTAATGAAATTCCAGTAGAAGACCCACAACATTTCCTGTCACAGTTTGCTCATTAAACGACATGCCTCTACTATTATTCTACTATCACATTCAACCAGCCTCACAATATGTGGGAGGAGGAACTGTCAAGGGGTTTCCCGTCTAATCCAAGAACCATGTAGAAGATTTCCCCCTGACTTGGCAAGGTATTCATAAGGCCCATATAGACCTTTCATCTGCCTATATGTACTTTCAGAAAAGATTTATTTTATTCTTACCAATGTTTATTAGCTAATTTCCAAGTTCACCCTAGGCTCCTTTGTTTGGATAGCAAAAATATGATTAAAGTCCTTTGATAGCATCTGTTCACATCAGCTCACTCCGTCTAAAGGGTGGCAGGATATCTTGTCAAAACTGCCTTCTATTCTGACAGAGACAGCACTCTAGCTGTGTCTGAGAAGATTAGGACTAACCTGGGGGCCAGATTGGTAACTCTCCTCAATGTATTATATCACGGTCACTTGTCATCTACTTTATAGAACACCTGTAGGATTATACATAAAAGATCTTGATTTCTTAGTGACCATGTGCTGTTGAGAAAAAGGAGTGTGGGACTGATGGCAGAGTGGAATCAGAAAAATAATATGTTCAGTTGCCTGGGACCCAGTGACTTAATTTCGTTTAGAAATTACCTGAAGATATATTTAATGAATTTATTTATTCCATATATGCCAGGCATTCCTCACATTCTCAAGTGTCTGTGCTTAGTTAAAACTATGGCACAAAAATAGAGAAAGTAGAAAGCATACAGAAATCCTAGGCCAGCATCCCCAAAACTGAGTGACTGGTGGGATATAGTGATGAAAACCAGGTATGGCTGTATAAGATGAAGGCAATTGCAACCTGAGTTTATTTCCTGGATTTCTAGTTGCTTTCTGATCACTTGAAGAGGAAGCAATAACAGCAATGTTAGGGACCTTAATGTTGGGCTCTTGGTGGCCCTGTGTTCCATAAGGCCACCATACACCTCTTGTTATATTTCTAAGGCTAAGGTCTGATATTCAACTTAAACTCCAGCCATCAACAAGCTTATGATTAGTAAAGGCCACTGGTTGTTAAAACTTGGTGACATAATTGAGGCTAAAGGACTCCAGAGACAGTATTCAATTTTATGTTATTTTTGTTATTGAAATTGATAATCAGGAACATTGATTAAGCAACACATTCATACGTTTGTATTTGTGTGTTATTAGAGTTGTGTAGTAGTCATTAAATCTGTTCATCAGATAATATTGGGTCTCCGTTTGACAGATTCACTGTTGAATTGTGCCTCCTGGCTCCCTTGTGTTTGGGAGGGGTCTTGAGATTAGTTGTTGACAGTGAGTTGTAGGCACAAGTGGTGTGAGTCACTTCCAGACCAGAGTTTTTCAATGCCGGTGGAAAATCTTCAAGAGTTTTCCTCAGCTTCTCATAGAGTGATGATGAATGTTTACAATGGCATCTGCTCTATCAGCTTTGGCCACTGAACATTTAAAATGAGCAGCACCCTACTACTTCTCAATGGTGAACATGCAGTGTGATTACAAACTAATCCTTTGGTTTCAAGGTCCAACGATTTTGAGATTGTTTCCTCAGTGCAATCTTGCTTATCCTGACTAATACACACATTGCTTTCTTCCAGAGTATAAAGGGCATTTCTGTGAGGATCATGGACATGTGGACAAAGGCAGAGTAAGAGGGAAAGGAAAAGGAGTCAAGTGCTGAGAATTCACTGTGAGGACTCCGTGGTTTTGGTGGGGGCACTAAATCTGCTTTGTAGATTCTTCCATCTTTCCAGCCTTATTCTTTCTGTTCTCAAATTGAACAAGCGGCATTGGAGTTTCTGCTGTCCCTCAGACACATTCCAGTGTTTATTGCCTCTTCCTCTTTGTATGGTTCCCACTATTTGAAATGCTCTCTGTCCATTTCCTACTCTATTGAACTTTGCTCTGTCAAAATCAATACATCTTAAGTGCGATCTTAGGTCATTATCCCAAGAAGTCTTTCCCAATTCCCTACCAAATTCATGTAATTTCTTATCCTCAACATGAATAGGACTTTTTAATTTCTTGAATACTAGCCAAAGTAAAGCCCATAGAGGAGGGATTTGGAGATGCTTTATTGCTCTTCAAGATAGCTTTAATTTTATAGGGGGCAAAAATGGTTTTCCTGAAATGTGGATTCCTAGCAGCACTTGTCCTGGGATTACACATATATTTGGTCAATGTTATTGATAGAAACTAAGTGTTCTAGCTTTAAGGCCAGGGCTCTTACTGCTTTTCAACACTACCTTCTATGACCTTTTTGAATGTCATGTGAAAAATGGGTAGTAAAGAAAGATGATGTGACCATTTCTTGGGTCATCTCCCATTTAAACTGTTCCATCTATTTTTTTCATTTTATGAGTGTATTCTGTCCCTTAATTTCCTCAAACCCCTCTTCATATCTTTGTTCCTCAGGCTGTAGATGAAGGGGTTCAGCATGGGTGTCACTACTGTGTACATGACTGTGGCTACCCGGTCCTTCACCACTGAGTACATGGACAGGGGCCTGAAATACACATAGATGACACTCCCATAGAACAAGGCCACTACAGTGAGGTGGGAGCTACAGGTAGAGAAGGCCTTCCACTTGCCGGCTGCAGAGGGAATTCTGAGCACGGTGACGATGATTCGCAGGTAGGAGAAGAGAATGCACAGAAAGGGGGTCGCAATGACAGCCAGGGTCTCAGTCATGACCACAATCTGGCTAGAGGACGTGTCAGAGCAGGATAGCTTTAGCACAGGCTGGGTGTCACAAAAAAAGTGCTTAATGACATGGGAGGCACAGAAGGACAGGCGGGACATGAGTAGCACACGGAGCAGGGAGTGCAGGTGGGAGATGGTGCAAGAACCCAGCAGCATGAGGAGGCAGCGCCGTGGGTTCATAACCCTATTGTAATGGAAGGGGTGGCAGATGGCTACCAGCCGGTCTATGGCCATGGAGGCCAGCAGGTAACTGTCAGTGTTCGCAAAGGCTATGAAGAAGTACATCTGGACTAGGCATCCCAGGAAGGAGATAGCCTTTGTCTCTGATAGTAAATTCACCAGCATCTTGGGTACAGTGACAGTTGTGAAGCAGATATCCATGAATGATAGGTTGCTGAGGAAAAAGTACATGGGGTTATGGAGTCGGGGGTCTGAGTGGATGGCCAGGATGATGAGTACATTGCCCAGCACGGTGACCAGGTACATGATGAGGAAGATGGCAAAGAGAGGTTTCTGTAGCCGAGGGTTGGAAGAGAGGCCTAGGAGGATAAAGCCTGAGTCACTGCTGTAGTTCTTGGTCTCCATGTCTGTGCCTTCCTGGACAGGGTGTGGAGAAGTAGTTGGAGAGATGTGAAGGGCAATTTCATCAAGTCAGCTTCTTCCCTAATCTCCAGCATGTAAAAAAGCTCACTGGTATTTGTTTTGATTGTAAAGAACATTTACTTGAAGACCTTCCAGAAAAAATGGAATAAAATCCAGTAGGAGAAAAATAAGAAAATTTCAAGCTGCTTTCTAAATGAGAAACTAAAGTTTCCCTTGTGTTTTCAGGATATTTGTTTGTTTTGAAATTCTATTAGCCAAATTTCTCTGAGTTTTCTTAATTATCTTTCAAAAGATTCTTCTTGAGTTCGTCAAGAAACAACCTTGATTTTTTTTCCTTTTTCACCTAGGGGATGGCTTTATATGTATTAATTATTCTGACTAAAAAATTATGAAACCCTTATTCTAAACATTTAAATTTTACCAGAGTAGAAAACTTTGAATATAAGAGTCTCATTCCCACCAATTATGGGAAAGACAAAGCAAGGATGGTGTCTGTTTCAACTGGTAAGGTGTATTTTCAGATGGCAGTGTAATCCAGTGAAAAAGCAAAGTTAATGAAATAGGCACAAATATTTAAAATATGAATATGTAATTATTTTTAACTGACTTGACTGACACTCTAGAAAGCTCCTAGGGACTCATATTAGAACTTTTAAACCTGTGAAGATTTTTCAAAGTAGTCAGATACAAGATACATGTACAAATATTAATATTTATCCTGTAGTAGAAAAATATAATGCAGTGACAAATTTCAATTGGCAATGGCAAGAAAGTGTAACTATCCGGTGCCTGAAGTTCCTGCCCTGATCCAGATCCTCTGCCTCTACACTTGACTGGCAATGTAGCCCCCCAACCTTGCACTGGTATAGGATGTGAGAGCCTGTGCTTCAGTAAGTAATCAGGCCTTATTGGAGACACTCAGGTGAAGGTTGGAGAACTAACTTTCCAGAGTAAAAAGGAAACTCATACATCAGAAAAGGTGACTGATAAACATACCAAAAGAATATGTACCCAATACAAGTACCAAATACAACAATTTGATCAGATAAAACAATTTAAGGAATTTCTTGGAACCTACAATAAATTTCCAGCAACCTGCTTTTTGGGCTGTGTTAAAGACCCCACAACAAGAGGAATAAAACCTGAAGAGACCACCTGTTTAGAGCATTGCTTTCAGACATATTTAAAAATGACACAAGGAATATCCATGGGGTTTCAGGAATATCATGTTTAGCTGGATGAAGCCCTGGCACCCAAAGCAGGACTGCTTTGCCAACCATGATAGAGAAGTCCTGATGGATGGACTTTTGATGAAAGATTGCCAGCAGCTATTGTGGTGGAGGTGAGGATTCATCAGATAGAATTCCCTGAAAGCAGTAGCCACCATGTTAAACTGTCTGTGATGACTGTTTGGCAAATGGAAACAGCTGTAGTAACAAAACTGCTCTTAACCAGGAATAATAAAAGTAGAAGATCTTATTGTTTAATGAAAATAATAAGGTACAACATTTGTTGAGACCTTAAGATTCAGCAGCTTGGTAACTTCATTAAAAAAAAAATAAACCAAATTGTTGGAATATTACTCAGCCATCAAAAAGAATGAAATCTTGCTATTTGCAATGATGTGCATGATGCTAGAGTATATTATGCTAAGTGAAATAAGTCAGTCAGAGATAAGTACCATATGATTTCATTCATATGTGGAATTTAAGAAACAAAACAGATGAACATATGGGAAGGAAAAAAAAGAGAGAGGGAAACGAACCATAAGGACTCTTAGTGATAGAGAACAAACTGAGGGTTGATGAAGGGAAGTGGGTGGGGGGGTGGGTATTAAGGAGGGCACTAGTTATGATGAGCATAGGGTATTATATGTAAGTGATGAATCACTAAATAAAAAAAATCAACCATTGTTTCTTCCGAAGGAAGGAGGGAAGGAGGGAAGGAGGGGAGGAAGGAAGGAAGGAAGGAAGGAAGGAAGGAAGGAAGGAAGGAAGGCAGGAAGGCAGGAAGGCAGGAAGGAAGGAATACAGACAGACAGACTTCGGAATAAATCTGATAGAAACAAGTAAAAAGAAATGAGAAAGATCTATCTGAAGAAAGTGTAACAGAACACAAAAGGATGTATGAATAAATGGAGATACTGTACTTCTAAAAAGGGAAGATTCAGTATTTAAAAATGTCAATTCTGAGATTGCACATATAAGTGCTATCATACAGTCTTTCTATTTAGCATAATATCCACAAGTTCTAGCCATGTTATTGCAAATGGCAAGATTCCCTTCTTTTTTTATTTCTGAGTCTAAAAAAGACAAACTCATAGAAACCAAGAGTTGAATTGTGGTTACCAGGATCTAGGAGATGGCAGAAATGGGGACATGCTGAACAAAAGGTACAAACTTACAGTTGTAAGTTCTGTAAATGTAATGTAAAGTGTGGTGATAAAAGTTAGCAATATTGTATTACATACTTGATATTTGCTAAGAGAGTAGCTATTAATTTATTATTTATTTTATTAATATATAATTGAAATATAGCATCATGCAAACTTAAGTTGTAAAATGTGTTGATTTGATACATTTAATTATTGCAATATGATTACCAGTATAAGATTAGCTAACACCTCTATCACACCAGATAATTATCATTTTTTTTTCGTGATGGGAAAAATTAAGATCTCTCTCTTAGAAACTGTGAAGTTTATATATAATTCAGTATTGTCTTTGCTGCGTGTTAAATCTCCAGGAATGGGGCACCTGGGTGGCTCAGTTGGGTGAGCATCTGACTTGGGCTCAGGTAATGATCTCACAGTTTGTGGGTTTGAGCCCCGCGTCGGGCTCTGTGCTGACAGCTCAGAGGCTGGAGCCTGCTTTGGATTCTGTGTCTCCCTCTCTCTGTGCCCCTCCCCCACTTGTGCTCAGTCTCTTTCTCAAAAATAAATAAACATTGGGGCACGTGGGTGGCTCAGTCAGTTAAGTGTCTGACTCTTGGTTTTGTCTCAGGTCATAAACTCGTGGTTTTTGAGTGCAAGGCCTGTGTCAGGCTCTGTGCTGACAGTGTGGAGCCTGCTTGGAATTCTCTCTCTCCCTCTCTTTGCCCTTCCCCCACTCACACTCTCTGTCTCTCTCTCAGAATGGATAAGTAAACTTTTAAAAAAATAATAAACATTAAAAAAGTTTCCAGGATTTATTCAGTTACTGGTTGCAAGTTTGTACCCTTAAACGTCCCCCAATTTCCCCATCTCCCAGCCCCTCCTAATTGCCATTCAATTTAAGAGAGTACTTCTCAAATGTTCTCATAGAAGAACCAGAAATGATCATTATGTGAGGTGATAGACACATTAACTAACCATACTGTGGGAATCATTTCACAACATGTAAGTATATCATATCATCATGTTGTACATCTTAAACTTACACAATGTTATATGTCAATTATGTATCAATAAAACTGGAAAAAATCAATTCTTCTAAAATTAATAAAATTTTAGTGCACCTATATTAACACCCTAAGGGCATTTTTAATAGAACTTGAGAAGGTCATTCTAAGATTCACCTGGAGGAATAAATGACCTAGAAAAGATAAGATAATTCTGAAAAACTTAGAATAATGAGAGTTTTTAACACGAAAAATCAAGGTAGGTAATAATGATAATAATAGGAGAATGGTACACACAAAGAAAAACCAGTCAATGAACCACCATAAAGAATTCTGTATGCCTGTATTTATGCATGTATATCGATATTCATCTATAGACATGCTAAACCTTTGTAAAAAATAAGGCCAGATTTCTATCTAACCCACATAGAAAGAAAAATCCATATGAATGAACAAACTAGAAGTAAAAAACCCAAATCATGAAGTATTATCCAAAAATAAAGAACATATCTATACGGTGTTAAGATGTGGATTCCATTCCAAATGAGAAAAAAAAAATGTAGAAGCAAGAATGACAAAACTGTACTCAAAAATGTGAAAATTACACAAAAAGAGATCATAAATAAATCTAAAATATTAACTATTGAGTTAAAGAAAATATCTACAACACATTTATCAAAGAAAACATACCAACCTAGTTGGTGCTCAGAAAATGTAAATTAGATTGAAACACGATTTTCACTTATCAGATTGTCAGTAAATTTCTTTGGCAGTATTTAAAGGGAAAATGACCCTCATGTACACTGATAATGAGAAGATAGTCAGTTTAGGCTTTTTGGTAGTCTCTATCAGAATCAAAAATCTACATCTCTTTGTCCAGCAACTCCACTCATAAAAATCTATCCTTTAAAAATAGTCATATATGTGTAGCACAAAGATACATATGCACATTTTTGTAGCACTGCTTATAATACCAGATAAAAAATATGAACAAACAAAACAAGCAACAGACGAAACAATCTAAATATCCACAAATTATTAAAACAATTAACAGTGCATTCTCACTCCTCAATAGCATACAGTTTCTAAAGAAATGAGACGGCTAATATTAGCCAATTTATTAGTACTCTTGTTGATTCCAACCTGAGGTAAGGGCTTTGCATATCTTTCATGGTTTTATTTTCCCCAAATCCTGGATAGGCACCCATTATTATTATTTTCAATTGGACTAGATGGGTGATGAGTATTAAGGAGGGCACTTGTGATAAGCATTATGTGTTCTATGTAAGTGATAAATCACTGAATTCTACTCCTGAAACCAGTATTGCATTGTATGTTAACTAAAATTTAAATTAAAAAAATAGAATTTAGCAAGATAACTTACCAGATCCCACAGTTAGTAAGTGGTTGAGCTGGGATTTTAATTCAGGCAGTATGATGGTAGAGCAGAAGCTACTCCTTACTAAGCTATATTTTCAAGGTTACACTACTGTCCATGATATTTTATTAAGTGATAAAAGCAAGTTGCAGAACAATGCATATAGAATAATCTCATTTTCTGTAAGGAAATAAATCTCCTTTATATTTGTGTTTGTTGTGTTGTGTATGTTTATGTGTGTGTAGTTGCCTTTCGAAGTGAGATTGTAGGGATGGAGTGAGGAATTCCTTCCATGTTTAACTTTGTATTATATTGTCTTGAAACAGATGTGTCCTGCTTAGGGATCCCACAGAACCCTTTCCAGGCATGGTCCTTCTCTCTTCAGCTCTCTGAAATCGCTCCTTTTTGCCTAATTTTCACTCTAGTGTCAGATTGGAGCTTGACCCAGCCATTCCGGGCCATTAAATTATAGATTCCAAGGCAAGTGGACATTTGAAATATGCCCACTGGGTTCTTTTTTTATGAACAATTGTCTTCCGTCTGTTTCAACATACCTTTGGGTATCCATCTGATCGACCAGAAGTGCTTCAAGTGGGACTTTGGCTGAAACCCCGTGTAGTGTCCCTCTGCTGGGCTGGCAGTGCCTCATCCCGATGTCTCCTACTGGAGACACCCACTTCATCGCAGCCCCTTCCCGTGGATACTCTCAGTCACGGTCATATAGTAGCGAGCAGTGACACAGTGCTCAGGTGTGCCAGACCCTGTTCTAGGAATTTTATGTACATTAAGTCATTTAGTCTTTACAGTACCCCCTTTTTACAGATAATGAAAGTGAGGGAGAAGCACTTGAAGTGACTTGGCTAAGTCCACACAGCTAGAGGGTGTGGAGTCCAGCTTCAGAATGTGTGCTCTTACCCCCTGCAGTATCCTCGTTTTCTCATTCACTTGTCTCCTGTCTTTGAGATGGAGGAGAGAAGATGGGATTAGGAAAAGAGAGGAAGAGCATATGAAGATGTTGACCCCCAGGTTCTGTTCCCAAGGACCCCTCAGCCTGCCTACCTGTGGGCTTGACAGAGGAGGTTCAGGGTCCTGATCAGACTAGGGGGTCTCCCGGGGGTTAAGGTCGGGCTCTGAATCTGTGAGGAAGTAGGCGAGGGGAAATGCAGATCTGGTTTCAGGAATGTGCTGTCTCCTTTCTCTACCTACAGTGGGCGTTGGAACCCAGGGGCCTGTCCTCCGTGCATGTCAGAGCCCTGTGGGGATTGGCCCTGTGGGCTTCCCAGGAGAGGAGAACATTACTATGTCCTCACTGAGCTCTGTGTGCAGGAGCCTTGGGGAACCTGGCCTCTGGAGGTGCAGCCTCATATACCTGAGAAGGGAATTAGGGCCTTGCAGAACAGGGGTGGAGATGTTCCATGTGCATATATGTGAAGTACATACATGAACACGTGTGTTCACGCACACATGCATACTCTCTGTGCATCCATGTGCTCCTGTGCAAGTCTGTGTGTAAGCTTATCTGCGCCTACCTGGAAGGAGAGGTGATGGCTTCTGACATGATGGCCTCATGACTGTATCTAGGTGCAGGTGTAGTGTTATGGGAAAGGGATTAAGATACATGCTCTGGAGCCAGATGGAATAGATTCAGAGGCTGGCTCTACCTCTTACAACCTGTGTGAGCTTTTGCAATACTTAACCTTTTTGAGCCTCATTTCGTGTGTGTGTTTGTGTGTGTGTGTGTGTAAGAGAGAGGTTTTTGTTGCATTTCTTCAACATTTTGTTGCTTCATTTTTAAGCCAGGTCTCTTGTTTTTGAACACCAGTTTCACTAATTACTGAGTGGGTGAATTTGGGCAAGTTATTTAGTTTCACTAAACCACATGTCCTCATCTATAAATGCATAGCAATCATGCCTTTAGATAGATATTTTGTGTTTTTTTTCTATTTTTTCCCTTTAATAGACTTAATTTTTTAAGAGCAGTTACAGGTTTGCAGCAAAATTGATCACTTGGTACAGAGGGTTCCCACATACCTGCGGGCCCCACGCATGCACAACCCCCCCCCCCCCAAATATCAGCATCCCCAGCAGAGAGCTACAGTTCTCAGAGTTGATGAACTACAGTGAAGCATTATCATCGCTCATCCACAGTTTACATTAGGGTTCACTCTTCCTGTTGTACATTCTACAGGTTTTGACAAATGTATACTGACACCACGATAGTATCATAGAGAATAGTTTCACTGGCCCTAAAGTCCTTGGTGTTCCAGCTATTCCTTCCTCCCTCTACCAGAGTCCTGCAAGCACTGATCTTTTTACTGTCTCCATAGTTTTACCTTTTCCAGAATGTCATATAATGGAATCAGCTTGTAGCCTTTTCACATTGGCTTCTTTCATTTAGTAATATGCATTTAAGTTTTATCCATGTGTTTTCCAGACTTGAGAGCTCATTTCTTTTTTGGACTGAATAATATTTCACTGTCCAAATGTACCACTGTTTCTTTATACACTCACCTACTGAAGGACGGTAGCAATATTCTTGGTAGTTCCAAGTTTGGCAATTATGAATAAAGGTACTCTAAACATCCATATGTAGAGTTTTATATGGATATAAGTTTTAAGCTCCTTTAGTTTAATACCAAGGAGTGTGATTGCTGGATCATATGTTAAGAATATGTTTAGTTCTGTAAGAAACTGTTAGATGGTCTGTACCTTTTGCCCTCCTATCAGTTGAGAATTCCTGTTGTCTACATTTCTGTCAGCATTTGGTGTTGTCAGTGTTTTGGACTTTGGCCATTCTAATAGATGTGTTGTGGTATCACAGTGTGGTTTTATTTTGCATTTCCCTGATGGCATGTGATGCTGAGAATTGTTTCCTATACTTATTTTCCATCTGTATATCATTGCTGCGGAGGTGCCTTTAAAGTCTTTGGCCTATTTTATTAGGGTATTTATTTTATTATTACTGAGTTTTTTGAAAGGAATATTTAGATACAGATCTCAGCCTAAGATTTGATACAGCTCCCCTCAAGGAGCACAGAGCAGGGTGGACAAGGGTGGAGAGAAGGGCAAACGGACAACTGGAAGTTTTCCCTCACAACCCCACCTGGTGACCAGAGTGGTTTGTATAAATTATAAATAACTTTGTAATTATTTGGTTACTTCTCTGGTGTACATCCTTCAAAGTCTCTCCTGGGTAACAGCCCATGTTTTCTAGGTGGTTCGTGATACATAATTATACAGAATTAACATGGAGTGATGCCAATTTTACTCGTTTTTTTAAGGGGGAGGAGAGCCGCATTGTTCTATCTGGTCTGGAATGGGAGCTTTGCATGAATCTTGGTGATGGAACATATATAACCTGAAACCTGAATGTTTACAAGTTTTTAGTTCTTTGGGAGAATTGCTTGTCCCTTGAAAAGTCACCTCTCACAGGGTGCTGTATGGAAGTGTTGAATGACTATATTGTACACCTGAAACCAATATAACACTATGTTAACTAACTGGAATTAAAATAAAAACTTAAAAAAGGAAAGACGTCAGTTTTCTTGGGCATGCCCCCATGCTCAAGACAGAATGTTCTTGCTGGTCCTCCTGTGAGCTTGTCTTTCTGCTGCTGCTGCTTGTTCCGGTTTGTTTCAGGGCAAGGTGTGATTGAGATCCTCTTCCATGATCTCTTAAGACACAATGCTCAAGGCTGTGTAGTCACAGACTCTAACAAGACTTGAAGGTAACACAAAGAGATAACACTAGAGAAAACCATAAAAGTAGATAGCCGATCTCACTGTCCCTAGGTGCATTGGCTGTGAACTCTTTTGATCTTTTCTTTCCTTGTTCCAGCAGCAAATTCTTATGGCACATTTACCTTTCCCCGAGGAAAGTCCCCTTTTCCATGTTCTCATATTCCCCAATTCAAGTCTAAAAGTGTACTTCTGGGCACACCAGAGGACTGTAGGGTTGCCAGACTTAGCAACCCTATGAGGAACCAATATCATTTATCTCCCAAGATACCACCGTCCAATGAAGACAGTCATTTACACTTGTAACAAAACACATGCTATCTCAATCTGATGCTCTGCAATGATACTATCCTGGCTCAGGGGCTCCTCCAGAACAGTGAAGGAGTATTTAATTTATTTATTTACATCAGTAGGAATGATCTCTCCCCAAATAAAATTGACAGCAAAGACCCATAAGTAAGTAGTAGGTAATAGAGAGTGACCAATTGGTGACATAATCCATATTTCTGGATGGGAAGATAATATAGTAAAAATGTCAACTTCCCCAAATGAATACATATATTCAATAGACTCACAAAATTCTAAAAGGATTCTTTATAGAATATGTCAAGTCTACTATAAAACATGTTAATGAGAGAAAATGTACAAAACAATATAATTTTGAAAACGAAGCAAAATGGTGAGGATGGGTTTGTCTTCCTAGTCGGAAGAACACACAACAAAACTTTGATAGTTAAAGCAGCATAGTATTTGTATGGGAATATAAAATCCTATATTCTACTCTGCTGATGGAGCAGAGTAGAATCCAGAAATAGACCAAAATAAAGACATTTAGCTTTTTTGGATGGGGCAGGAAAGAAAACTGTGAGACAATCGTATATTCAAGTAAAAGATAAATTTAATAAATTTAGATCTCAATATTATACCACCTATGAAAATAAGATCTAGAAGGATTTGAAGATATAAAAAGTAAAAATGCCTACAATGGTAACAAGGAATTATAGGCGAATATTTTTATAATCTTGTGGATGGAATAACACTCAGCAAGATATAAACCTTGAAGCTGTAAAGGAAAAAGTGGGCAGATTTGACTACATGAAAGCAAAAACGTGTGTGTGACCGATGATGTCATGAACAGGGTTAAAAGAGAGTCAAAGGGGGGGGGACTGGGTGGCTCAGTCAGTTAAGTGTCCAACTTCAGTGCAGGTCATGATTTTGTGGTTTGTGAGTTCGAGCCCCGCATCGGGCTCTGTGCTGACAGCTCAGAGCCTGGAGCCTGCTTCAGATTCTGTGTCTCCCTCTCTCTCTCTACTCCTCCCCAGCTCACAGTAGTCTTTCTCTCTCAAAAATAAAATAAACATTAAAAAAATTTAAGAGAGAGTCAAAGGATTTGGAGAAAATACTGATGATGTATATATATGTATCAGACAAGATTAGTATTCATGTGATAGAAAAGACTCTAACAAATCAATAAGAAAACGACAAATATTCCAATTGTGATGTTTACAGGATGTTTACAGGAGCAGTGATGTTTACCAAATATTCCATATGAAAACTTGCATTTCCCACCCCTTGCAGTTTGATGTGAACACATGGGGACTTCTGTCCAAAGAAATATGAGTTTAAGTGATGTGTGTTATTTATGGATTAAGGCAACAGAAAACCACATGAAATTCTCCATTCTATCTTTCCCTGATAAGGAGGCCATAGGTTTTTGATAAGCTGGTGGACCTCTATCAGCATGATTTTCTCTGAGTCACTATCCATAGAACAGCCCTGGTGACCTGCAACAGACATATTATGTGAGCAAGAAAAAAAGTTTTGCCATGTGAAACTATTGGGATTTGGGGATTAACTTAATGTTGCAGCATATAAATGCACTCTGGCTGGGGCACTTGGGTGGCTCAGTTGGTTGACTGTCTGACTCTTGGTTTTTGCTCAGGTCATGATGTCATGGTTTGTAGGATTGAGCCCAGCACTGGGCACCTTGCTGAGCGTAGAACCTGCTTGGGATTCTCTCTCTCTCTCTCTCTCTCTCTCTCTCTCTCTCTCTGTCTCTGTCTCTCTCTCTCCCTCTTCCCTTCTCCCCCACCTGTGTACTCTCTCTATCTAAAATAAAATTAAAAAAAGTAAAAATAACAAAAGTCCATTCTGGCTAATACTTTAATAGGAAAATGAGAAAAGGAGATAAACAGGTAATTCACAATGAAAGAAATAGGATCAATAAACATATAAAAGACAATAAAGTATTATTTATTTTGATGAATATATTAGTAAACATAGAAGATGTTGATGTTGATACTATATGGTGTTGAATGTGTGAGGGGAAAGGTGCTTCATGCACTACAGGCTGGCACAGAAATGCACACAGCCATTTTGGAGAACAACTTGACAATATCTCTCAAATTTCACTTTTATGTATATAAGGCATTTGAACAATATGTGTTCATATTGAACACAAGGTGTTCATAGAAGTATTTTTTGTAATAGATATAAGAGAAAATAGAAACTTTTAAAATGTCCAGGAATAGAGGAATGGTTAAATAAATTATGGTAGTTTCATATTATAAACTATTAAAAGAATAAGTTAAATAAATGAACAAGTTAAAAACAATAGTATATCATGGATAGTAGTGACTTGAAACCACCCTCAAGACATCTCGTTAGATGAAAAGTCAAGTCCAAAGGTAATATATTTATGCAGTATGATTTCAATGCTCTTAATATATTTTTTTCTACTTAGAGTCTTAAAATTTTTTTAAGTTTTTATTTAAATTCCGGTTAGTTAATGTTAGCTAACTTAGCTGAATTCCAGTTAGTTAATGTACTAGTTTCAAGTGTACAATAGTGATTCAAGGCTTCCATACAACAGCCAGTACTGGTCACAAGTGCTCTTAATCTTTATATTTGCATATGTAAATATATTGTCCTCTATGTAACAAGTTTGTGGGTGAAATTCAGGAGGGCTTTTCAGTTTGTACAGTATAGCTTCTACTTGAATTTCACAACTAGATTGTATTCATGTGGTATCTGTATCCTCAGAAAGTAAAAAATGGTAAGAAATAAGGAAGGTGAGAAAAATAGAATTAAAATATTTTAACACAATGCCTTCTTTCCATCAAATATTGACATATAAAAACCTTAAATACCTTATGATAGCTAAAAACATACCTAGGAGACAGAGGAAGAAGGTCATTAATTTGCCAAACCTTAAAATAACAACCGTGGCTCTACCAAATTTCACAAGCCAACTGAAGTCCCTTAAAGAGGTCAGTGGTTTTCAAGCTTGGCTGTTTATTGGAATCACCTGGGAGCTTTCAAACTGATACCTGGGTTACATCTCAGGGGTTTAGATTTAATTGGTCTGGGGTGTGGTCCTGGGCATCAGGATCTTTTTAAAAAAATCTTTTTCTTTTTTTACATTTTATTTATTTTTGATAGAGAGACAGAGCACAAGTGGGGGAGGGGCAGAGAGAGACACAGAGACACAGAATCTGAGGCAGCCTCCAAACTGTCAGCACAGAGCCCGACATGGGGCTCAAACCCACAAACTGCGAGATCATGACCTGAGTGGAAGTTGGATGCTTAACCAACTGAGCCACCCAGGCACCCCTTTCAGGCTATTTTTAAAAGCTCCCCAGGTGATGCTATATGTGCAGAGGAGGCTGAGAACCACTGCTTCAGATAAAGTAGATAGACACTATTGCTAAGATTTTTAATTAGGAGACCAACAAGAATGGGAGAATTGATTTCTATGCCTAAAGGATAAATTTCTTCAAAGCATATAAGGGAAAAGGTTCTGGCTACAACTAGTTTGAACACTGTCTCCCTCTAAAACCGGTTACTCAGTAACTCCCTCCAAAGCTGCCCTTACAGGATTGAGCTCAGATGGGAGAAGGCAAGGCCTTAGAGTTATGGCATCCTCAATTCCCTTTGTGGAATCAAAGCAGAATGTGGCCCTTTGAGAGGAGCTCAGGGTAAAGCAGGAGAACTCACTAATGACATTGTGCCAGAAAAGTTTCTGAGAGGTTCCCTCAGAAAAGTTTCTGAGAAGTTCCCTCAGAGGGACAAAATCCAATCACAACTTTCTTAACGAGGCTCTGGGGAGATCTTACTGGTGAACCTCCAGGATTCTTTACTTTGATGCTAATTAACCACTAAGGGTAGCTTCTTACAGCCTAATTAAATAGAGCTCTGGGGTAAAAGTTTGTCTTCTCCTTGTGAATGGCTGCTTGGGAATTAAGCCTAGAGCCTCTCAGGACATCAAGTCATTACCAATGTAACCATGGCCATAATGTATCCCAACACTGTCCCGCTGTCAGAGAAACAGATTATCCAGACACACCCATTTCATTGTGTAGTCAAAGAAATATACTTTACATTGAGAACAAAAATGTTGATGTCCTGATCAGAACATTGGTCACCTGGTTCATAACTCTTCTGGAATAGAGGCCAAGCAGGGCCTCTGGGGGAAGGTCATGGCTATTCTTGGTGATAGCCTCACACAAGTTAAGGTGTGGCCACAGACAGCTTGCATTTCTTCTCATGCTGTTTGGGTAGGCACTTGGGATGTAGATTTTGTCAATTCTGAGTTTGAATTCTGTTTATTCTTACCTGCTAGTGACTTTGGGCAAGTCACTTTACCTCTTTGAACTTCAGTTTCCTCATCTTTAAAATGAGGTCACTCAAATAAATAAGTAATAAATAAAATGAGGTCATTAATTCCCATCAGTCAGAATTATAGGTCAGATTTATGCTAGTTACCTCTATGTTACCATGATAACCTAGTATACATTGGCTGGCATCTTTAAATTTATTAAAAACATATGATAAAACGTAAATACTAGCTCACTAGATGATGGAAATTATGAAGGAGTTATGGCCAGGGAACTCAGGAAAATTTGGGTCATCCTCTAAGACTCAGCTGCCTCTTTCTGTGAGGCTGATGATGGAAATGCTGCCCAGGGAAAAATGGCAAAGTGGAAGCAGGAGGTTTGAATGGTGGCCGGTGGTAGTGGAGCTTGTGCCAGCTATTCCCCCAAAGCCCTGATGGGTAGAGGGCTGGATTGCCAGTGCCTGACCATTCTTTAGAATGTAGGGGTTAGACTTCATCCTCAGTTTTGGGCCTTAGTTGCTATTCTGGCACAACAGGTTAGCTCCCAGTGGAAGTCCTTTTGCCAGGGGCACTTTGGCCAGCCCAGCACCGGGAAATTCCCATGGGCACCTTCAGCCTCACAGTCCCCAGCCTCATCTCTTCTCATGACTCCTCGTTCCTTTAAAACTCATCAGGAACATACTGGGGGAAATCTTTGGGCCCTTGAAACACCCACAGTTTTTCTTTTGAGCAAAATGATCTTGTCTGAAATCTCCTGTAGAGGGAAAAACTGTGAGCACATAATCATACATAGATAGCACTTATACTCCCTTTGTATGACATAAAGGTGCCAGTGCAGAAGTTGACCGATGGTCAGTAGGCCAGCAGCTGTGCACAACAAGTGCACTCTTTAATACTCTACATACATGTATTTAACCCATGACCCCACCTACCTCTGCTCTGGTAACCATTAGTTTGTTGTCTATAACTGAGAGTTGGCTTCTAGTTATTAATGTCAGAAAGAAATGGTAAAGCAATTTTGTTAAATTCAAGTCAGGTTAAGTAAAATCTTACTAAGGAGAAACTTGATATTCAGCTTTGACTTTACCTGTGTTAGAAGAAGGTAGAATAAAGAGCTGTCACATACTCAAAGGTCTCATGGTAACAGTAATTCTTTTCCTACTTGAGACTTTAGTTTAATCAGTGTTCCCTTGTCTTTGAGCCGGGAAAGGATGGAGGGAGAGGGAAAGAGAGAATCCCAGGCAGGCTCCATGCTCAATGTAGAGCCCAACGCGGGGCTCAGTCCCACAACTGTGAGACGATAACATGAGCCAGTATCAAGAGTTGGATGTTTAACCGACTGAGCCACCCAGGCACCCCAGTTCCCAGGTTTATATTCTCTGAGATAATCCATGAATCAGCAACACTCAGATTTTGAAAACTGATTTCATTGCCAAAGTGGAAGATTTGTTGCAAGCAGATACTGTGAATTAAAATTTTGGGGATTAAGCACCATTTACTTTTCAGGTCTCACCAGCAAAATTATCAAAGATATTGTATTTGTTTTCTGGGGCTGCCATACAAAGTGTTACAGACTGGGTGGCTTAAGCAATGGAAATTTATTTTCTTATAATTCTGGAGGCTGGAAGTTTGAGACCAAGGTATTGGCAGGGTTGGTATCTTCTGAGGAAATGCTTTTTGGCTTGCAATCTTCTATCTGTATCTTCGCAAGGTCTTACCTCTGTGTATATCTGTGTTTTAACCTCCTCTTCCTGTAAGAACACCAGTCATCTTGGATTGGAGACCACCTGAATCATGACATCATTTTAACTTAATTACCTCTTTAAAGGCCCTATCCCAAAATAAGTCACATTCTGAGATGAGGGGGTTAGGATGTCAACTTATGAAATTAGGGGGAAACACAATTCAGGCTAAAACCCCAGTGTGTTAGACACCAAATTCTTAACTCTTAAGAGTCATCACTTGGGATCCACATATAACCCAGGGAAGAGTTGAAGAAGAAATAAAAGCAATAGAGCACATTTAAATCACACTAGAGAGTCTCTTGCAAGGTCCTTTAAGTCTGTAAATCTCACAGTAGAGTGGACGTGTGCCCTGATCCCAATATGAGGGCTGTAGTGGTTCTCCTCTTGCTCTCACAATTAAAAAGAGTGATAGGAAATGGTGGCATTTTATTTAGACAGCAGAGGACCTGATATTGCCCTCAGTATTTTCCTGGAGGTTAATTTAAAGGTTTTCCAGGGGCTCAGTCAGTTAAGCATGCAACTTCAGCTCAGGTCATGATCTTGCAGTTTGTGAGTTCGAGACCTGCATCTGGCTCTGTGCTGACAGCTCAGAATCTGGAACCTGCTTCAGATTCTGTGTCTCCCTCTTTCTCTGCACCTCCTCCACTCACACTCTGTCTCTCTTTTTCTCAAAAATAAATAAACAAAAAAAATTAAAAAAATTAAAGGTTTTTCAAGGGCCTAGAGTGACTTAAAATACATGAGTGAGAGGAACAGAAGCCAGGTTCATAGAGAGAAAAGACTAGACTAATGTCAAAGGACTGTGGCAGGAACCCCCTCATGATGGCCCCCACTGATATCACCATTGGATCATCATTGCACAGTATAAGAAGTCATGTGGGCCAGTCATCAATCTCATAGTCAAGCCCTAGCCCTTACCCGTGGTGACAAAAGAATGGAATAAGGTCAGATGTCAGAAACTGAATCAGCAAAGATGAAAGTGCAGAGTAATCTAAAAACAAAACAAACAAACAAGCAAACAAAAACCTGTTGTGTCTTTGAAGACATCAGGGGCAAGTTGTGTATGTCCTGAGAGTTTAGAAACAGGACTTGGAAGGAACAATGATATCCATAAGAGGTGGGAAATGAATGAATGAGGCTCAATTGTAAATAAAAATTTACTGAAAAAATATTGGATTGGGTTGAGTTAAGTCTGAATTGAGATACAGCCAGATAGATGGAGGGCTCAATAGCAAAAGTAAATTGAACTATAGAAATGAAGATATAGAAATAAAGTTCCATTTTCAGATGTCTGAGGTGTGAGGTTTACAATGGCTGTGAAAATCTGCTTGTTGTCTATGTACCGGTACTTTTTGCACCCACAACCAAAACAGACACTGTTATCAATCTTTATTCAATCTTCTGTATTCAGCGCAGAGTTCAGCACAAGTTTTTTCACTACAGCAAAACAGGATATCCTTATCAATTGATGAGACTTGGAATGGAGTTAAACTAATTTGTCATACATGTAATAAAGGAATGAAATTGAGGAATTTGTTCTCACCCAGACTCAGCCTTGCCCTAGGTTAGGGGTGACTGAGGCAAAATCAAAGGGGTATAAAGACTCCTTATTCTATTATTTAAAACTTTAGAATTATCCATAAATCTCTTGTCTGAAATACTATGGGAGATTAATTTGATTGACTTAGGCATCTCTAAAATGCAAACACTTGGATAGAAAGAGAGAGTATCTCACCATGTTGCTGTTCTTAAAGGTAAAGCAATTTCTTAAGTTTAAAGTAGGGGATGGACTAAATGGGTGACAGACATTAAGGAGGGCACTTGTTGGGATGAGCACTGGGTGTTAAATATAAGTGGTGAATCACCTAGTTCTACTCTTGAAATCATTATTACCTATATGTTAACTTACTTGGATTTAAATAAAATTAAAAAATAAATGAAAAAATAAAGTAATTTATCAGACTGCTTTTCTATGTAATTCATTTTCCAACTGAATTGAGAGCCTCTTTGATATGATGCTTTGTAACCCAAAGCTTCTTAGTAGTAGTTTACGTCCATTGATTTTTGACTCTTGTCTTCAGTGGCCACCGGGAGCATTTCTGATTACATAGAACAAATCTTCCATCATTCTGAAAAAAGTAATGAATAGAAAAGACATGGAAATACAGGCACCTTTGAGAGAGAAGCACACAGGCAAGGAGTTTCAGGGAGTGTTGGCTGATGAATGCAACTTGAGGAGGGGAGGAGACCAAAACACATACAGAGGCATAGAGCTGGCTTACTAATTGTCAGTTAAGTGATTGATGTCAGTTGTTGTGAATCTAATGACTCCAGAGCTCAGGATATCCAGCTGTGGGGAGAATTAATAAAAGGAACCATAGTTGTATCATGGCATGATCAGAGAACACAGACTCTGCAGTTGGGAAGCTCCTAGTCCAACAGAGAGGACACACACAAACACACACACACTCACCCACTCAACAACCTGCAAAACAACTTCTGACTATTTCAGATAGAACAGAGTGTTTATGAGGGCAAAACATTTTTGCACATATATAAATTTCTAAGTAGATGTACAAAAACTCTCTTGTAATTCAAGTGACCAAATTTGGATGTATTTATAAATGTTGGAAATATGGGAGGTTCCATATAAATATGGAAGGGGTAAAAGGAATGTGATTTTCTGGAATAGAGAAATATTGTAATCTGCATTGTAGCATAGGTACTAAGACATGAATGATACTGTCAACCATGACATAACAGAGACCACAGGGCTGAAAAGTACAGGGTGCAACTACAGTTGAGCAAAGAGTATATTTTTACAAAATTTGCCTTACATCCTGGTGTGTGTATGTGTGTGTATGTGTGTGTGTGCACCTATGAGTGTGTGCAGGCTTGTGTACATGAGCACACACAACCATACTCACACCTTATAATCAGGATCTATGGATTTTGTTGGCTTGTGTAGTAGAAAGCATATCCATTTGAGCCTTAATCCTGCTTATCAGTTTCTCTAAGCCCCGTTTCATGTCTTTATTTCTCAAAGTGTAGATAAATGGATTCAACATGGATGTCAGTACAGTGTAGATGATTGTTGCTACTCGGTCCTTGACAGTATACCTGGACAAAGGGTGGAAATATTCATAGCTAATACTCCCATAAAACAGAGTCACCACAGTGAGATGGGAGCTGCAGGTGGAGAAGGCTTTGCATTTTCCAGATGCCGAGGGAATGTTGAAGACAGCAATGAGGATTCTTAGGTATGAGATGATGATGCAGATACATGGGGCCATCACAGAAGCCATCCCTTCTGTCATGGCCACAACTTCATTAACAAAGGTGGAAGAGCAGGCCAGTTTCAGAACAGGGTTGACATCACAGAAAAAATGTTGGATTACATTTGGTGCGCAGAACGTGAGCCGATTGACCAGGAGGACATGTAGGAGGGAGTGGAGGCAGGAGAAAGCTACGGAGAAGGCCAGCAGCAACGTACAGCGTCTGTGGTTCATGACAGTGACATAGTGGAAAGGATTACAGATGGCTACATAGCGGTCAATGGCCATAACTGCCAGGAGATAACTGTCTATGTTTCCAAAAACCAGGAAAAAATACATCTGTGTCAGACATTCAGCATAGGAAATGGTCTTTGTCTCTGATAAGAAGTTCACTAACATCTTGGGGACCACGACTGTTGTGTAGCAAATATCAGCAAAGGACAAGATGCTCAGGAAGAAGTACATGGGGTTTTGGAGTTTGGGATCAGAGCGGATAGCCAGGATGATGAGCAGATTCCCCGTTAAAGTGACCAGGTACATGATAAGAAAGAGAGCAAAGAGTGGCTTCTGGTCCTCAGGGTGAGAGGAGAGTCCTATGAGGATGAATTCAGACAGTCTTGTCAGGTTGGACATTCCCATGGACTTGAATGCACCTACAGATAAAAGGTCCTGTCAATTAATAGTTCTTATGTCATCTAGGACATGCACCTTTCCATCTGGTTCTTGCAATGAGAATTAGCAGTTACTAATAGAGCATTTACTTCAATGTTTTTCTTTATGAATATGGGCAAATGAGAGCCAGAAGTGTATTTTCACTTGTTCTTTTAGAATTTTTGAGATAGAGATCTATAGAAAATAGATTCAAGAGGAAAGAGAGAGAAAAAGAGAGAGGAGCACACACACAGAGAGAGAGAGAGAGAGAGAGAGAGAGAGAGAGAGAGAGAGAGAGAGAGATATTACCGTCTTCTTTTCCTTACTCCGTGGCTGATAATCACAGGATCCACAGATACAGTCTATGACTAAGGTTCAGGTCAGCTTCTCATAAAGGTTATTTTTGGCTAAGCCACCCCTATATAATCATGAAGTAGCTATCTCACCTAATTTGTGGTTGAAGAATAACAATCTTTTTAAACAAACATGCTTCTTTCCACATCACTTGCAACAGAAGCAGGATAGTCATTAAAAAACATTGAACTGAATGTAGAACTGAATGTAAGAAGTTAGGAGCAAAGAGAGCTGGGGAAGGGAAAGTGAAAGGGAGGGAGTATATTTTTATGAGAATATTCTCTCCCCAAATTCCCTTTCTTCAGCTGATAATTCCTATTCTGAGGTCTGGGCTATGTGACTCACAGGTAGACTGGGTAAATAAAGATTATAGAGTATAGATATAAAATCTCAACATTTAGCACAAACATAAGGTCACTCTCTTAGCATCCAGTGATGACTAATTATCTCTCTGAGATCAGATATTTACACCTTTCACGAGGTATTCCCAACATTGACTTCTTACCAGGGAAGGACATTGAAGTCTTGTCTCATGTATTTATTCCCCTCCTCCGATTTCTGCTCCATGGAAAAGAAGACAAACTGTGCTTAGAGACAGCAAACAGAAAATGTGCCTGGTTGTAGAAAAATCTAAGGTTTCTTGAATATGAATGCTCCCTTCCATGGATTCTTACCACCCTTCCCAAGCTGTAGATACTTACAGCCCCTACATCCCTCATGGGAGATTCTTCTGATGCTGTGTCACTAAATCCCTGGTGTTTGGTGGAAGGGAGAGTAAGAAGAGAAACACACATTAACCTTTTACAGGATTGTCTCCAAAGCTTCAGAAGAATTGTATGTGTTCTCCCTCCCTAGGTGGCCGTGTATCCCTCACCTCAAACATCTGCGTAGAATCCAACATCTGCATAGCCTGGTGTAGGTGTCCAAGATGGACAATAATTTTCTGTTCCTAGCTCTTGTAACCTCTCTGAAACAATAAACTTCTGTCCCTGGCTTAGTGGGTGATGTCCCATATATCAGTGAGGACAGAGCACCAGGCAGGGACACCTAGGTCCAGTTTCCATCTTGAAAAAGTTTTATTTGGAGTTCCCCTTAGTGCCTCCATTTGTTCAAAGGACAACTCCCTGGAAGAACTACAACATCATGTGTATCTTCAAGTTTATTTTTATGTATTTATGTATTATTTAAGTGTCATTGGCATATAACATATTAGTTTCTGGTGTACAGCATAGTGCTTCCACATTTATATACTTTATGAAGTAATTACCAGGATAAATGTAGCTACAATCTGTCACCATACAAAGTTGTTACAATCTTAAACTATATTAACTATGCAGCACATTACATCCCTATGCCTTATTTTTCAAAATTTACTTATTTTTATTTATTACTGAAATATAATTATTTTTTAATATCAGTAGTTTTTTGTTTTTATGATTAATTCTACTTTTTAATTTTTTTCCAAATTAGCATATAGTGCAACAGTGATTTTAGGAGTAGATTCCTTATTGCCCCTTACCCATTTAGCCCATCTACCCTCCCACAATCCCTCCAGTAACCCTCTGTTTGTTCTCCATATTTAAGAGTCTCTTATGTTTTGTCCTCCTCCCTGTTTTTATATTATGTTTGCTTTCCTTCCCTTATGTTCATCTTTTCTGTGTCTTAAAGTCCTCATATGAATGAAGTCATATGATATTTGTCTTTCTCTGACTAATTTCGCTTAGCATAATACCCTCTAGTTCCATCCACGTAGTTGCAATGGCAAGATTTCATTCTTTTTGATTGCCGAGCAATACTCCATTGTGTATATATATACCACATCTTCTTTATCCATTCATCCATTGATGGACATTTGGGCTTTTTCCATACTTTGGCTATTGTCAATAGTGCTACTATAAAATGGGGGTGCATGTTTATGAAACAGCACACCTGTATCAAAACAGCACACCTGTATCCCTTGGATAAATACCTAATAGTGCAATTGCTAAGTCATAACGTAGTTCCATTTTTAGTTTTTTGAGGAACCTCCATACTGTTTTCCAGAGTGGCTGCACCAGCCTGCATTCCCACCAACAACGCAAAAGAGATCCTCTTTCTCTGCATCCTCGCCAACATCTGTTGTTGCCTGAGCTGTTAATGTTAGCCATTTTGACAGGTGTAAGGTGGTATCTCATTGTGGTTTTGATTTGTATTTCCATGATGATGAGTGATGTTGAGCATTTTTTCATGTGTTGGTTGGCCATCTGGATGTCTTGTTTGGAGCTGTGTCTATTCATGTCTTTTGCCCATTTCTTCACTGGATTATTTGTTTTTTTTTGGGTGTTGAGTTTGATAAGGTCTTTATAGATTTTGGATACTAACCCTTTATTTGATATGTCATTTGCCAATATCATCTCCTATTCTGTCAGTTGCCTTTTAGTTTTGCTCATTGTTTCCTTCGCTGTGCAGAAGCTTTTTATTTTGATGAGGTCCCAATAGTTCATTTTTGCTTTTGTTTCCCTTGCCTCTGGAGATGTGTTGAGCAAGAAATTGCTGTGGCCAAGATCAGAGAGGTTTTTGCCTGCTTTCTTCTTGAGGATTTTGATGGCTTCCTGTCTTTCGCTTAGGTTTTTCATCTATTTTGAGTTTATTTTTGTGTATGGTGTAAGTAAGTGGTCCAGGTTCATTCTTCTGCAGGTCGCTGTCCAGTTTTCCCAGCACCACTTGCTGAAGAGACTGCCTTTATTCCATTGGATATTCTTTCCTGCTATGGCCAAGGATTAGTTGGCCATATGTTTGTGGGCCCATTTCTGAGTTCTATATTCTGTTCCATTGATCTGAGTGTCTGTTTTTGTGCCATGAAATATAATTATTATAAAATGTAATATATGTTTCAGGTTACAGCATATTGATTCAACAATTTTGTATATTAGTCAGTGTTCACCACAATAAGTGTAACCACCCTCTGTCACCATACAATATTATTACAATATTATTGACTATATTTCTTATGCTGCACTTTTATTTGCATGACTTACTTATTTTATAACTAGATGTTTATATTTATTTATCCCCTTCTTTTATTTTGCCCAACCCCCTTCTGGCTACCACCAGTTTGTCCTCTGTATTTGATTCTGTGTTTGTTTGTTTTGTTTTACTTTTATATTTCACATATAAATGAAATTATATAGTATTTGTTTTTCTCTGTCTGACTTATTTCACTTAGTATAATACATTCTATGTCAATCCATGATGTAGAATATGGGAAAATTTCATTTTTAAAATATCTGAGTAACATTCCAGTGTGTGTGTGTGTGTGTGTGTGTGTGTGTGTGTGTGTGTATCCAGATACCACCCCACCACTGGTCAGAGTGGCTAAAGTGAACAACTCAGGAAACTACAGATGTTGGTGAGGATGTGGAGAAATGGGAACCCTCTTGCACTGTTCATGGGAACGCAAACTTGTGTAGCTGCTCTGGGAAACAGTGTGGAGGTTCCTCAAAAAATTAAAAATAGAACTGCCCTATGACCCAGCAATAGATTACTAGGAATTTATCCAAGGATACAGGAGTGCTGATTCATAGGGGAACATGTACTCCAATGTTTATTGCAGCACTTTCAACAATAGCCAAATTATGGAAAGAGCCTAAATGTCCATCAACTGATGAATGGATAAAGAAGATGTGGTTTATATATACAATGGAATACTACTTGGCAATGAGAAAGAAGGAAATCATGCCATTTGCAGCAACATGGATGGAACTGGAAGGTATTATTGCTGAGTGAAATAAGTCAGTCAGAGAAGGACAGATATCACATGTTTTCACTCATATGTGGATCTTGAGAAACTTAACAGAAGACCATGGGGAAAGGGAAGGGGAAGAAAATAGTTACAAACAGAGAGGGAGGGAGGCACAAACCACAAAAGACTCTTAAATACAGAGAACAAACTGAGGGTGAGTGGGGGTGGGGAAGAGGGGGAAATGGGTGATGGGCATTGAGGAGGCCACTTGTTGGGATGAGCACTGGGTGTTGTATGTAAGCGACGAACCATGGAAATCTACCCCAAAAAACCAAGAGCACACTTTACACACTGTATGTTAGCCAATTTGACAATAAATGATGCTTAAAAAAAAGTCTCTTATGGTTTGCCTCCATCTCTGTTTTTATCTTAATAGTCTTCCCTTCCCTTATGCTCATCTGTTGTGTTTCTTAAATTCCATATGAGTGAAATCATATATCTGTCTTTATCTGCTTGACTTATTTTGCTTAGCATAATACACTCTAGTTCCATCCACGTTGTTGCAAATGACAAGATTTCATTCTTCATCACCGAGTATTATTCCGTTGCATATAGGTACCACATCTTCTTCTTTTTTTTTTTTTTATAGGTCTACACACCGTGGCTTTTATTTATTTATTTTTTTTTATATATGAAATTTATTGACAAATTGGTTTCCATACAACACCCAGTGCTCATCCCAAAAGGTGCCCTCCTAAGTACCCATCACCCACCCTCTCCTCCCTCCCACCCCCCATCAACCCTCAGTTTGTTCTCAGTTTTTAACAGTCTCTTATGCTTTGGCTCTCTCCCACTCTAACCTCTTTTTTTTTTCCTTCCCCTCCCCCATGGGTTCCTGTTAAGTTTCTCAGGATCCACATAAGAGTGAAAACATATGGTATCTGTCTTTCTCTGTATGGCTTATTTCACTTAGCATCACACTCTCCAGTTCCATCCACGTTGCTACAAAAGGCCATATTTCATTTTTTCTCATTGCCACGTAATATTCCATTGTGTATATAAACCACAATTTCTTTATCCATTCATCAGTTGATGGACATTTAGGCTCTTTCCATAATTTGGCTATTGTTGAGAGTGCTGCTATGAACATTGGGGTACAAGTGCCCCTATGCATCAGTACTCCTGTATCCCTTGGGTAAATTCCTAGCAGTGCTATTGCTGGATCATAGGGTAGGTCTATTTTTAATTTTCTGAGGAACCTCCACACTGCTTTCCAGAGCGGCTGCACCAATTTGCATTCCCACCAACAGTGCAAGAGGGTTCCCGTTTCTCCACATCCTCTCCAGCATCTAGAGTCTCCTGATTTGTTCATTTTGGCCACTCTGACTGGCGTGAGGTGATACCTGAGTGTGGTTTTGATTTGTATTTCCCTGATAAGGAGCGACGCTGAACATCTTTTCATGTGCCTGTTGGCCATCCGGATGTCTTCTTTAGAGAAGTGTCTATTCATGTTTTCTGCCCATTTCTTCACTGGGTTATTTGTTTTTTGGGTGTGGAGTTTGGTGAGCTCTTTATAGATTTTGGATACTAGCCCTTTGTCCGATATGTCATTTGCGAATATCTTTTCCCATTCCGTTGGTTGCCTTTGAGTTTTGTTGGTTGTTTCCTTTGCTGTGCAGAAGCTTTTTATCTTCATAAGGTCCCATTGATTTCACTTTTGCTTTTAATTCCCTTGTCTTTGGGGATGTGTCGAGTAAGAGATTGCTACGGCTGAGGTCAGAGAGGTCTTTTCCTGGTTTCTCCTCTAAGGTTTTGATGGTTTCCTGTCTCACATTTAGGTCCTTTATCCATTTTGAGTTTATTTTTGTGAATGGTGTGAGAAAGTGGTCTAGTTTCAACCTTCTGCATGTTGCTGTCCAGTTCTCCCAGCACCATTTATTAAAGAGGCTGTCTTTTTTCCATTGGATGTTCTTTCCTGCTTTGTCAAAGATGAGTTGGCCATACGTTTGTGGGTCTAGTTCTGGGGTTTCTATTCTATTCCATTGGTCTATGTGTCTGTTTTTGTGCCACACATCTTCTTTATCTATTCATCAGTTGATGGATATTTGTGCTCTTTCCATAATTTGGCTGTTTTTGATAGAATTGCTATAAAAATTGGGGAGCATGTCCCCCTCTTAATCAGCAGTTTTGTATCCTTTGAATGAATTCCTAGTAGTGCAATTGCTGGGTCATAGGGTAGTTCTCTTTTTAATTTTTTGAGGAAACTCCACACTGTTGCCCAGAGTGCTGCACCAGTTTGCATTCCCACCTACAGTGCAAAAGTGTTCTCCTTTCTCTACATATTCGCCAACACCTGTTATTTCCTGTGTTGTTGATTTTAGCCATTCTGGTAGGTGTGAAGTGATATCTCATTGTAGTTTTGATTTGCATTTCCATGATCATCAGTAAAGTCGAACATCTTTTCATGTGTCTGTTGGCCGTCTGTATGTCCACTCTGGAAAAATATCGCTTTTTGTTTTCTGTCCTTTTTTTTAGTTCGATTATTGTTTCTTTTAGGTATTGTTGGTTGTTTCCATATTTAAAAAATGTGTTTTCCTTTAATAGACTTAATTTTTTTAGAGCAGTTAAGGAGTCCAGAAATAGAGTCAAGTATGTATTGGAACTTATTATTTGATACTGGGGTAATTCAGTGGAAAGTTGTGTTTTATTAAGTAAATATTTTGGCATCTTTTTTTAAAAATTTTTTTTTCAACGTTTATTTATTTTTGGGACAGAGAGAGACAGAGCATGAACGGGGGAGGGGCAGAGAGAGAGGGAGACACAGAATCGGAAACAGGCTCCAGGCTCTGAGCCATCAGCCCAGAACCTGACGCAGGGCTCGAACTCACGGACCGCGAGATCATGACCTGGTTGAAGTCGGAAGCTTAACCGACTGCCCCACCCAGGCGCCCCAATATTTTGGTATCTTATATAGATAAAGTATTTTATATAAATATTTTCCAGACGCACTAAAACTAAAGGCCTAAAACTAAACCAATGAAACACTAGAGTTGATTTTGAAAAGTTTTTAGTTTAAATTTTAGTTAGCCAACATACAGTATAAATATTGGTTTCAGGAGTAGAATTTGGTGATTCATCACTTACATACAACAGTGCTCATCACGACAGGTGCCCATCACCCATCTAACCCATCTCCCATCCACCTTCCTCCATAAACCCTCAGTTTGTTCTTTATCATTAGGAATCTTGTGTGGTTTGTTCCCCTGTCTCCTCTCCCCACCCCCATATACTCATCTGTTTTGTTTCTTAAGTTCCACATATGAGTGAAGTTATGTGGTATTTGTCTATTTCTGATTGGCTTATTTTGCTTATCACAATACACCCTAGCTCCATGCATGTCATTGCAAATGGCAAGATTTCATTCTTTTTGATGGCTGAGTAATATTCCATTATATATATGTACCACATCTTTATCCATGTATCAGTTAATGAACATTTGGGCTCTCGTCTTAGTTTGGCTATTGTTTATAATGCTGCTGTTAGCATTGGAGTGCATGCATACCCCTTTGGGTTTGTATTTTTGTATCATTTGGGTAAATACCTAATAGTGCAATTGCTAAAATGTAAGGTAATTCTATTTGTAGTTTTTTGAACATCCATACTATTCTCTAGGGTGGGTGCACCCCTTTGCATTCCCACTAACAGTGTAAGAGGGTTCCCCTTTCTCTGGATCCTTATTAACACCTCCTGTTTCTTGTGTTGTTAATTTGAGCCATTCTGACAGGTGTGAGGTGGTATCTCATCACGGTTCCAATTTGTGTTGTCCTGATGGTGAATGATGGTGAGCTTCTTTTCATGTGTCTATTAACCATCTAGATGTCTTCTTTAGAAAAGTGTCTATTCATGTCTTCTGCCCATTTCTTCACTGGATTATTTGTTTTTTGGGTGTTGAGTTTGGAACAGGCTTTATAGATTTTGGCTATTAACCCTTTATATGATATGTCATTTACAAATATAATCTCCCATTCCATAGCTTTGCTTCTTGGTTTTGGGGAAGAGAAATATCTCTTCTTTTCTCTGAAAGGTCAATGTCTTTTTCTTCTCGTCCCTCTTCATACATTGGCTGGGGAAGCAGGAGACTTGAGTGGTGCTTGATGGGGACAGACCTTGTGCTAGCTCCTCCCCCAAAGCCCTGCTGTGTGGGGGCTGATTGGCCAGTGGTAGAGCATCCTTTAGAATGTAGGGATTAGAACTTCATCCTTGGCTTTGGACCTCAGTTGCTGTTCTGTCACAACAGGTTACCTCCGACTGGAAGTCCTTTTGCCAGGTGCATTTTGGGCAGCCCAGCACCTGCCCAAAATTTTCAGCCCAGCAGAAAATTTCCCATGGGCACTTTCAGTCTCACACTCCCCAGGCTCATGCCATCTAATGACTCCTTATTCCCTGAAAACTTATTGAGAGTGTAGAAGGGACAAATTTGGGCCCCTTAGACACCCACAGTTCCTTCTTTTTTTTTTTTTCAATATATGAAGTTTATTGTCAAATTGGTTTCCATACAACACCAAGTGCTCATCCCAAAAGGTGCCCTCCTAAGTACCCATCACCCACCCTCCCCTCCCTCCCACCCCCCATCAACCCTCAGTTTGTTCTCAGTTTTTAAGTCTCTTATGCTTTGGCTCTCTCCCACTCTAACCTGTTTTTTTTTTCTTCCCCTCCCCCATGGGTTTCTGTTAAGTTTCTCAGGATCCACATAAGAGTGAAACCACATGGTATCTGTCTTTCTCTGTATGGCTTATTTCACTTAGCATAACACTCTCCAGTTCCATCCATGTTGCTACAAAAGGCCATATTTCCTTCTTTCTCATTGCCACGTAGTACTCCATTGTGTATATAAACCACAATTTCTTTATCCATTCATCAGTTGATGGACATTTAGGCTCTTTCCATAATTTGGCTATTGTTGAGAGTGCTGCTATGAACATTGGGGTACAAGTGCCCCTATGCATCAGTACTCCTGTATCCCTTGGGTAAATTCCTAGCAGTGCTATTGCTGGGTCATAGGGTAGGTCTATTTTTAATTTTTGAGGAACCTCCACACTGTTTTCCAGAGTGGCTGCACCAATTTGCATTCCCACCAACAGTGCAAGAGGGTTCCCATTTCTCCACATCCTCTCCAGCATCTAGAGTCTCCTGATTTGTTCATTTGGGCCACTTTGGTGTGAGATGATATCTGAGTGTGGTTTTGATTTGTATTTCCCTGATGAGGAGCGACATTGAGCATCTTTTCATGTGCCTGTTGGCCATCCAGATGTCTTCTTTAGACATGTGTCTATTCATGTTTTCTGCCCATTTCTTCACTGGATTATTTGTTTTTCGGGTGTGGAGTTTGGTGAGCTCTTTATAGATTTTGGATACTAGCCCTTTGTCCGATATGTCATTTGCAAATATCTTTTCCCATTCGGTTGGTTGCCTTTTAGTTTTGTTGGTTGTTTCCTTTGCTGTGCAGAAATTTTTATCTTCATAAGGTCCCATTGATTCACTTTTGCTTTTAATTCCCTTGTCTTTGGGGATGTGTCGAGTAAGAGATTGCTACAGCTGAGGTCAGAGAGGTCTTTTCCTGCTTTCTCCTCTAGGGTTTTGAGGTTTCCTGTCTCACATTCAGGTCCTTTATCCATTTTGAGTTTATTTTTGTGAATGGTGTGAGAAAGTGGTCTAGTTTCAACCTTCTGCATGTTGCTGTCCAGTTCTCCCAGCACCATTTGTTAAAGAGGCTGTCTTTTTTCCATTGGATGTTCTTTCCTGCTTTGTCAAAGATTAGTTGGCCATACGTTTGTGGGTCTAGTTCTGGGGTTTCTATTCTATTCCATTGGTCTATGTGTCTGTTTTTGTGCCAATACCATGCTGTCTTGATGATTACAGCTTTGTAGTAGAGGCTAAAGTCTGGGACTGTGATGTCTCCTGCTTTGGTCTTCTACTTCAAAATTACTTTGGCTATTTGGGGCCTTTTGTGGTTCCATATGAATTTTAGGATTGCTTGTTCTAGTTTTGAGACGAATGCTGGTGCAATTTTGATTGGGATTGCATTGAATGTGTAGATAGCTTTGAGTAGTATTGACATTTTAACAATATTTATTCTTCCAATCCATGAGCACGGAATGTTTTTTCATTTCTTTCTATCTTCTTCAATTACCTTCATAAGCTTTCTATAGTTTTCAGCATACAGATCTTTTACATCTTTGGTTAGATTTATTCCTAGATATTTTATGCTTCTTGTTGCAATTGTGAATGGGATCCGTTTCTTTATTTGTCTTTCTGTTGCTTCATTATTAGTGTATAAGAATGCAACTGATTGCTGTACATTGATTTTGTATCCTGCAACGTTGCTGAATTCATGTATCAGTTCTAGCAGACTTCTGGTGGAGTCTATCGGATTTTCCATGTATAATATCATGTCATCTGCAAAAAGCGAAAGCTTGACTTCGTCTTTGCCAATTTTGATGCCTTTGATTTCCTTTTGTTGTCTGATTGCTGATGCTAGAACTTCCAACACTATGCTAAACAACAGCGGTGAGAGTGGGCATCCTTGTCGTGTTCCTGATCTCAGGGAAAAAGCTCTCAGTTTTTCCCCATTGAGGATGATGTTAGCTGTGGGCTTTTCATAAATGGCTTTTATGATGTTTAAGTATGTCCCTTCTATCCCAACTTTCTCGAGGGTTTTTATTAAGAAACGTTGCTGGATTTTGTCAAAGGCCTTTTCTGCATCGATTGACAGGATCATATGGTTGTTATCTTTTCTTTTATTAATACGATAGTATCACATTGATTGATTTGTGAATGTTGAACCAGCCCTGCATCCCAGGGATGAATCCCACTTGATCATGGTGAATAATTCTTTTTATATGCTGTTGAATTCGATTTGCTAGTATCTTATTGAGAATTTTTGCATCTATATTCATCAGGGATATTGGCCTGTAGTTCTCTTTTTTTTACTGGGTCTCTGTCTGGTTTACGAATCAAAGTAATACTGGCTTCATAGAATGAGTCTGGAAGTTTTCCTTCCTTTCTATTTCTTGGAATAGCTTGAGAAGGATAGGTATTATCTCTGCTTTAGATGTCTGGTAGAACTCCCCTGGGAAGCCATCTGGTCCTGGACTCTTATTCGTTGGGAGATTTTTGATAACTGATTCAGTTTCTTTGCTGGTTATGGGTCTGTTCAAGCTTTCTATTTCCTCCTGATTGAGTTTTGGAAGCGTGTGGGTGTTTAGGAATTTGTCCATTTCTTCCAGGTTGTCCAGTTGGCATATAATTTTTCATAGTATTCCCTGATAATTGTTTGTATCTCTGAGGGATTGGTTGTAATAATTCCATTTTCATTCATGATTTTATCTATTTGGGTCATCTCCCTTTTCTTTTTGAGAAGCCTGGCTAGAGGTTTATCAATTTTGTTTATTTTTTCAAAAAAACCAACTCTTGGTTTCGTTGAGATGCTCTCCAGTTTTTTTAGATTCCATGTTGTTTATTTCTGCTCTGATCTTTATTATTTCTCTTCTTCTGCTGGATTTAGGCTGTCTTTGCTATTCTGCTTCTATTTCCTTTAGGTGTGCTGTTAGATTTTGTATTTGGGATTTTTCTTGTTTCTTGAGATAGGCCTGGATTGCAATGTATTTTCCTCTCAGGACTGCCTTCACTGCATCCCAACGCGTTTGGATTGTTGTATTTTCATTTTCGTTTGTTTCCATATATTTTTTAATTTCTTCTCTAATTGCCTGGTTGACCCACTCATTCTTTAGTAGGGTGTTCTTTAACCTCCATGCTTTTGGAGGTTTTCCAGACTTTTTCCTGTGGTTGATTTCAAGCTTCATAGCATTGTGGTCTGAAAGTATGCATGGTATGATCTCAATTCTTGTATACTTATGAAGGGCTGTTTTGTGACCCAGTATGTGATCTATCTTGGAGAATGTTCCATGTGCACTCGAGAAGAAAGTATATTCTGTTGCTTTGGGATGCAGAGTTCTAAATATATCTGTCAAGTCCATCTGATCCAATGTATCATTCAGGGCCCTTGTTTCTTTATTGACCGTGTGTCTAGATGATCTATCCATTTCTGTAAGTGGGGTGTTAAAGTCCCCTGCAATTACCACATTCTTATCAATAAGGTTGCTTATGTTTGTGAGGAATTGTTTTATGTATTTGGGGGCTCCCGTATTTGGCGCATAGACATTTATAATTGTTAGCTCTTCCTGATGGATAGACCCTGTGATTATTATATAATGCCCTTCTTCATCTCTTGTTACAGGCTTTAATTGAAAGTCTAGTTTGTCTGATATAAGTATGGCTACTCCAGCTTTCTTTTGACTTCCAGTGGCATGATAAATAGTTCTCCATCCCCTCACTCTCAATCTGAAGATGTCCTCAGGTCTAAAATGAGTCTCTTGTAGACAGGAAATAGATGGGTCTTGTTTCTTTATCCATTCTGATACCCTATGTCTTTTGGTTGGCGCATTTAGTCCATTTACATGCAGTGTTATTATAGAAAGATATGGGTTTACAGTCATTGTGATGTCCGTAGGTTTCATGCTTGTAGTGATGTCTCTGGTACTTTGTCTCACAGGATCCCCCTTAGGATCTCTTGTAGGGCTGGTTTAGTGGTGACGAATTCCTTCAGTTTTTGTTTGTTTGGGAAGACCTTTATCTCTCCTTCTATTCTAAATGACAGACTTGCTGGATAAAGGATTCTCAGCTGCATATTTTTTCTGTTCATCACATTGAAGATCTCCTGCCACTCCTTTAGGCCTGCCAAGTTTCAGTAGAGAGATCGGTCACGAGTCTTATAGGTCTCCCTTTATATGTTAGAGCACGTTTATCTCTAGCTGCTTTCAGAATTTTCTCTTTATCCTTGTATTTTGCCAGTTTCACTATGATATGTCGTGCAGAAGATCGATTCAAGTTATGTCTGAAGGGAGTTCTCTGTGCCTCTTGGATTTCAATGCCTTTTTCCTTCCCCAGTTCAGGGAAGTTCTCAGCTATTATTTCTTCAAGTACACCTTTAGCACCTTTCCCTCTCTCTTCCTCCTCTGGAATACCAATTATGTGTATATTATTTCTCTTTAGTGCATCACTTAGTTCTCATTTTCCCCTCACACTCCTGGATTTTTTTATCTCTCTTTTTCTCAGCTTCTTCTTTTTCCATAATTTTATCTTCTAATTCACCTATTCTCTCCCCTGCCTCTTCAATCCAAGCCATAGTTGTCTCCATTTTATTTTGCAGTTCATTGATAGCATTTTTTAGCTCCTCCTGGCTGTTCCTTAGTCCCTTGATCTCTGTAGCAAGAGATTCTCTGCTGTCCTTTACACTGTTTTCAAGCCCAACGATTTATTTTATGACTATTATTCTAAATTCACTTTCTGTTATATTGTTTAAATCCTTTTTGATCAGTTCATTAGCTGTTATTTCCTGGACGTTTTTCTGAGGGGAATTCTTCCGTTTCATCATTTTGGATAGTCCCTGGAGTGGTGCGGGACTGCAGGGCACTTCCCCTGTGCTGTCTTGAATAACTTCCATTGGTGGGCGGGCCGCAGTCAGACCTGATGTCTGCCCCCAGACCACCGCTGGCCACAGTCAGACTGGTGTGTGCCTTCTCTTCCCCTCTCCTATGGGCGGGATTCACTGTGGGGTGGCGTGGCCCATCTGGGCTACTTGCACACTGCCAGGCTTGTGGTGCTGGGGATCTGGCATATTAGCTGGGGTGGATCGACAAGGTGCACGGGGGCGGGAGGGGCAGGCTCAGCTCACTTTTCCTTCAGAGATCCACTTTGGGAGCGCCCCTGTGGCACCGGGAGGGAGTCAGACCCGCTGGAGGGACGGATCCGCAGAAGCACAGCGTTGGGTGTTTACGAGGTACAAACAAGTTCCCTGGCAAGAACTGGTTCCCTTTGGGATTTTGGCTGGGGGGTGGTCAAGGGAGATGGCCCTGGTGAGCACCTTTGTTCCTCGCCAAGCTGAGTTCTGTCGTCCGGGGCTCAACAACTGTCCTTCCCATTGTCCTCCAGCCCTCCTGTTCTCTGAGCAGAGCTGTTAGCTTATAATCTTCCAGATGTCAAGTTCCGCTTGCTGTCGGAATACACTCTGTCTGGCCCCTCCGCTTTTGCAAGCCAGACTCAGGGGCTCTGCTTGGCCGGCGGGCCACCCCTCCACCCCGGCTCACTCCCGCCAGTCCGTGGAGCACGCACTGCCTTGCCGCCCTTCCTACCCTCTTCCGTGGGCCTCTCATCTGTGCTTGGCTCCAGAGACTCTGTTCTGCTAGTCTTCTGGCAGTTTTCTGGGTTATTTAGGCAGGTGTAAGTGGAATCTAAGGGATCAGCCACCCATAGTTCCTTCTGAGCAAGATGACCTCACCATAAATCCATGGCAGGGAGAGAAACCCTAAGCAGAATCTCATGCAATATATCTGTGTTCCTTCTTGTAGGAGTTAGGGCTGCCAGGAGAGAGGTTGACCAAAGGTGAATAAGTCAGCAGCTGAGTACCTGAATTGTAACCAGAATGTTTTACTATTTTCTGAACATCTTTTTCAGTCTTGGTAGTGCTTGGTTTTCTGTTTTTTTTCCTGACCTAGTAGTGCATCTGAGTTCTTATTTTTATTTGTTTTTACTTTCAGTAAATTCCTACAATAAATGCTCATAATTTAAGATGATAAACTAATTAACAATCTCAGAAAGAAATAGAAAAGGAAGTTCAATTAATGTCAGGTCAAGTAAAATGTTACCAGGAAATACCATGTACTCATCTTTGCCGTCACCTGTGTTAGAAGGCAGGATAAGGCACTGTCACAGGTTCTTCTTTGTCAGAGGTTGACAGGAAGGTAAGACCCTCTCATTTCCCCCACATAATTCATGAGACTGATGACGGCCATATTGAAAGGTCCCGTGGTCACATTAATTCTTTACCTACTTGAGACTTCAGTTTAATCAGTGTTCCCTTGTCTTTTTGTTCCAATGTTGATTTTGTTCACCCCCATCTCTCATTAATTGAGTTCTGGGTCTTATTTCTAGGCAAGCTAAAGACTATGGTTAAGTTCCCAGTTTTATATTGCCTGAGATAATCCATGAATTAGAGGCAGTCAGGTTTTGAAAACAGATTTTATTGCCAAAATGGAAGATTCGTGGCAAGCAGATATTGTGAATTAAATATTTGAGGATTAAGTTCTGTTTATTCTTCAGTTCTCACCAGCAAAATTATCAAAGGTATTGTATTAGTTTTCTGGAGCTGTCATAGCAAAGTGCCACAAACTGGGTGGCTTAAGCAATGGAAATTTATTTTTTCACATTTCTGGAGCCTAGGAATCTGAGGCTAAGGTATTGACAGGCTTGGTTTCTTTTGAGGACTCTTTTTGACTTGATATCTTCTGTGCCTTCACATGGGGTTGCCTCTGTGTGTCTGTGTCCTAATCTCTACCTTTTGGAAGAATGCTACCTGGATTAAGACTCACCTGAATGACATCATTTCAAGTTAACTACCTCTCTAAAAACCCTATCTCCAAACAAATCACAACTTGAGATGAGGGTGGTGGTGGTTAGGATTTTAATCTACAAATTTGGGGGGGGGGGAACACAATTCAGTCCAACCCCAATGTATTAGATACCAAATTCTTAGCTTTTTAAGAGTCATCACTTAGGATCCACATATAATCCGGGGAAGAGTTGCAGGAGAAATCAAAACAATGGAACAGATTTGATGATGCTAGAGAGTCTCTTGCAAGGTCCTTTAAGTCTGTGAATGTCAGAGTAGAGTGGATGTGTGCCTTGATCCCAATATGAGGGCTGTATTTGTGCTCCTCTTGTTCTTGCAGTTACAAAGAACAATAGAAAATGGTGGCTTTGTATTTGTAGACAGCAGAGGACTGGCTATTGCCCTCAGTATTTTTCTGGAGGGAATACAAATGTTTTCCAAGGCCTGGAATTGTTCATGTAAATAGATGAATGAGAGAGACAAAAGTCAGGTTGATGGAGAGAAGAGGCTAGACTAAGATCAAAGGGCTGTGTCAAGAAGCCCTTCATGATGGCCAAGGCTGGTATCACCATTGGATCATCATTACAGAGCAGAAGGAATCATAAAAGCCAGTCACCAATCTCAAAAGCAAACCCTAACCATCATTCACGGTAACAAATGAATGGAAAAAATGCTGACTTCAGATGTCAGCAACTGATTCCAGTACAGGACCAAAGGATAGACTAATCTAAAAGAGAGACCCTGTCTGTCTTTGGAGACATAAGGGAGAAGCTGGATAAGCCCTGATAGTTTTAAATGGGGCTTGAAAGGAGCAATGGTATCCATGAAGGGTGAGAAATGATTAAAGGGGGCTTATGAATAAATCAAAAGTCACTGGGGAAATATTGGATTGGATGGAGAAAAGTCCATACCGAGCTATGATTAGGTAGACTGAGGGCTCAAAATAAAAGATAAATGAAACTATAGACTTAAATTTATAGAAATTAATTCCATTTTTACATGCCCAGCGTATGGTGACTAAAACTGCACTTTTTATATGTACCAGTACTTTTTGTGTCCATACTTACAGCAGACATTGTAATCAGTCTTTATTCATCCTTGTGTATTCAGCCCAGAGTTCTTTTGCTATGTAAGTGTAAAGTAATTCGCCTTACTGGTTTCTTAAATAATTCATTTTCCAGCTAATTTGTGAGCCTTTTTCATATCAGGCCTTTTAAACCACAGGCTCTCACTAGTAGTTTACATACATTGATTTTTACTCTATCTTCAGTGACCATATGAAGCATTTCTGATAGAAAAAAATACTACTTCATTAAAAAAAACACTACAGAAGAGATGGAAGTATAGGCCTCTGTAGAGAGGATACAGGTAAGGAGCTCCAGAAAGTGTAGGTTGATGAATGCACCCTGAGCATATGAAGGGTGTGATGTGTAGAGGCCAAAACATGTATAGAGGCACAGAGCTGGTTTACTAATAGTTGGGTGATTGATGTCAGTTGTTTTGACTCTAATGACTCCAGAGCCCAAGATATTCAGCTGTTTTGAGAAGTAAAAGCAGGACCATGGTTATATCATGGCATGACCAGGGAACACGGCCTCTATATTTGGGAAACTCGTAGTCTGCTAGTCTGAGAGTGAGGTTACACACACACCCACACACACGCACAGACATGCATGCACATGCAGATACACACATGTATGCACACCTGTAAAAATTTTTCTAACAGTTTCAAACAGAATAAGTGGTTATGTGTGCAAAATATATTT